>NC_064264.1:8410000-9660000 GCF_003254725.2 Canis lupus dingo | reverse complement strand
TAACTGAAAAGACTTGGAAATCTTCATGTCCAAAATAACAAATGTGAAACTGAATTGGACAGTGATAAACATTTCCAAATTTTACTTTACTTTTGTGTTCTTAGTACACCATGATAAATCCTGAAAGTGCTTCCAAAGCAGACATTAAACCTAAATGTGAGGACTTTTCAGCAAGGAAAAGATAAAAAGTAACCACCCTGACCATACTAAAATATGCCAAATCAACTTGAATCACACATTAAACAAGCCCAGTAATTTTTATGACTATAAACCTGTATATTTATTTCACCAAAAATGGTATTATTTCACTTACTAAAGGAAAAAATATTTACACGGAATTGCTTACGATCTAAGCAAAAGAAAGATCATTCAGAGGCCTGTCTCAAGTAAATATGGCAAAATTATATATAAGTGAGAACATGAAGGATAAAAATTTTGTACTTACCACCTCAGACTGTGATCCTATTAAAAACATAAAAGGAAAACATTTCCAGTTAACAGCAGATTTATAGGCAAAGTTACATACATGACTTCTGTAGCACAAACATACTTATTGATTACATAAACCTATTTTCCATACATTCCAAATAAAAGAAAGTAGTTTAATTTTGCATCCTGGAGTCATTGAAGACTCTTCAGTAACTTCTTACTGGTAATACAACTGTGAAACAAATCCAGATTTTTTTAATTTATTCATGATTTTTTTTATTTTATTTTTTTTTAAAGATTTTATTTATTTATTCATGAGAGAGACAGAGAGAAAGAGGCAGAGGGAGAAGCAGGCTCCATGCAGGGTCTCCAGGATCACACCCCAGGACCAAAGGCGGAGCTAAACCTCTGAGCCACCCGGGCTGCCCTAGAACAATCTGTTTAAATCCAAAATGTCAAATATTTACTTCTTTGAAAATTGAAAGACATGGAAAACCTATATATTTACCATTCTGAGCCTCTTGACACTTTTTGATCCAGACAGTGAAATCAGGATCTGCACCTAGAAAAAACATAGTGTATCATCAATCATCTGCACCACCCAATACAGTCATTCGACAAATACTTCTTGAATATATACATGTTCCAAACAGTGCTTCAGGCACTGGGAATTCAGCAGAAAATTAGACAAAAATACTTATCCTAACAGAGTTTATAGCAACCATAATATTACAATTATAAACATACTAACACGTTTAACATTTAAGTATTCAGCTTGAAGAATTTCAGTTAAAAAAAAAATTGGTTTTAACCACAGTCAACCTTACTGGTTCCCAAATACAAATAATCTACATTTTCCCCCACTCTTTGTCTGTTAAAGAAGCTTCCTCTCACACAACAGAATCAGACCTGAATTAGAATCCCAGGGCAGCCCCGGTGGCGCAGCGGTTTAGCGCCGCCTGCAGCCCAGGGCATGATCCTGGAGACCCGGGATCGAGTCCCGCATCGGGCTCTCTGCATGGAGCCTGCTTCTCCCTCTGCCTGTGTCTCTGCCTCTCTCTCTCTCTGCATCTCTATGAATAAATAAGTAAATAAAAATCTTAAAAAAAAAAAAAAAATCCCAATACACCGGGCAGCCGCGGTGACGCAGCGGTTTAGCGCCGCCTGCAGCCCAGGGTGTGATCCTGGCGACCCAGGATAGAGTCCCACATCGGAGTCCCTGCATGGAGCCTGCTTCTCCCTCTGCCTGTGTCTCTGCTTCTCTCTCTCTCTGTGTGTCTCTCACGAATAAATAAATAAAATCTTTAAATTAAAAAAAAAAAAAAAAAAAAGAATCCCAATACACCATCAGTGTTTTGGGATGGAAGTCTGGTACCGAACAGCTGGACCAAGGTCTAGAAGCCTCTCCTGACCCCCAGGTTTGTTCTCTAAATGCAGCTACCTACTTATTCTACTATTCTCTCAATAGCCTTTCCGTTACCATGCCATTTCTACCAAGACCAAAAAACCTTTGCACTTTGTGCAGTTCTGTCCTATCTCCCGATTCCATTGCAATCAAGACACTACAGATGGTGAACTATACATTTAGACACAGCAATGTAAACATAAACGTAAACAAATTATTAATCTTTAAAGACGCAGAACAATAAATCTATCTAAACAGCACAGGGTCTAATCCAATATGATGTTAAAAATTATTAGAAGTACTCTAAACAAAAGTTTGTAAATTCAAACAAATTGCAGGCAAGATTACTGAAAAATAAAAATTTCTTAAAATGAAATTTTCTAGTATTTTATAAGTGAAAATCAACTATATAGGCCTTAAGTAATAACCTACACACACACACACATTCATTCTATTGGGGGGAGCAATTATATCAAAATCCTAGATTTGGGGCCACCTTGATGACTCAGTGGTTGAGCATCTGCCTTTGGCTCAGGTCATGATCCCAGGGTCCTGGGATCGAGGCCTACATTGGGCTCCCTGCATGGAGCCTGCTTCTCCCTCTGCCTATGTCTCTGCCTCTCTGTGTCCCAATTGAATAAATCTTTAAAAAAAATTATAGATTTGAATAATGTATTATACAAATTAGTAAATAAAACCAAACTTCCTATTATACCAAACAGAATAAAAGATAAGTTATAAATGGTTTACCCCAGTAATATGAGAACCCTAACAGTTTAACATACATTTTCCTTAAAATTAAAGAACAAATTTGCCTTTAAATTAAAATATTCATAAAAGCAATTTTACTGAAAAACAGGCACCTCTATTTGAGGCAGACTCAAATAATTCTAGGATAAAAGTCAATGGCAGTAAGACACTAATAAAGGAAAAAAATTCAGGTGAGGAACTTTCTATTGCTATGAAAAAAATAAGGAACAGGGCTTAGAAATCTACAAGATGGAATGATTTATGTCTCTTGAAGGCTTTCCAATGTATATCAAGGTGCAGGATAACTGGATTCTTTAGAATTTGCTTAAAGTGAAGATATGCTGGCTTGCTAACTGAATAGCCAACTTATTTATGTATCACTACTCCCTCCTAATTTGGAGATTCCAATTGCAAAGCTGGGTCCACTGTCCTCTCTCAAGCAGGTAGAGAGCAGAAAAGCAAATACTCAAAGCATTACAACAGAAAATTTTTAAAAATATAAAAACATACTCATGCAATACTTTAGAGGAGAGTTTCCCAACTCCAGCACTACTGCTATTTTGGACCAGCTACTTCTCTGTTGTGGGGGACAATCCTGTGCCATGTAGGATGTTTACCAGCATCCCAGGCCTCTACTCACTAGGTATCAACAGCACATCTCCCATCCACCAGTCATGAAAATCAAAAAATCTCTTCAGACATTGCTAAATGTCTTCCAGAGAGCAAAATCATCCCTACTTAGGAAGCACTGCTCTAGAGAACTGTGATAAGACTCAATCATTAGAGGAAGATAAACAATGGTACACAATTTCAATTATGTAGTCTATATCTATGAGATTACTTACATCTTGTCAGTATTTTGTAGACTCTTGATTTTTGGCTCCTCTAAAATTTCTACACGTGTGCACAGACATCCATACTACTAATTTTCATATACTTTTCTGAAGTAGACATTAAAAACTCCTAATACTCTCAAAGCTCCAAGTTTCTTCCTATCACAACTTACCCAAGCTGACACTTCACTTAATAAAAAAATCTGTTGTAAAACTTCCTATCTCAGCCATCTGAATAGTAACTTAAACTGAACAGACTTCTGAAAATCAAATTAAACTTTCACTTGTCAATTAGAAAAATTTAAAGCCAGACTAAGTAGAGGAAGCACACTGGAGGTTTATATAGTTTTTAACCTCTAACGGTAAAGTTCATCTGTGATTTAAATGCTAAAGAAAAAAAAAAAGAAAAAAATGCTGAAGAGAGACCAATTTAATCAGTTTTAAGTAAACTCAAATTTTGCAATCAACAGAAAACCTAAGAAGAAAGGTATTGGCTTTCTACGATGAACTTGAGATTACACTAACACAATTCAGCCATGGTATTTAATACACAGAAATAATGGATTCTTTATTAACATAGAATTCCAATACTTACTATCTAATTTCTGTCCTTCTATAAAAGTTTCTAAAGCAGCAGCATAGTTTTTTTCATGGTATTCACATATCCTGCATGAGCACATTAAAAACAAATACCACACACACGTGAGATCACGCAAAAAGGCTTTCTGAATTAAATATACTTGTACTCTCAATTGGTAAAAGAAATAATTTAAGTATATTTTAATAAGCCAAGAGGTTTTCTAATATACTGTAACATTAAATATAACTTCCATTAAAATGTAATTTTGGAACTCATTTCAGAAGGAATTTCTTGTTTTTAATTGTATACACTTGCTTATTCCAAAATATAGTTACGCTAAGAAACTAAAGAAGTTTCTTAATAAAGTTATAATTAGCAACAGCAACAAGCTGAGATATAAAGAACACAGACGGTTTTCACAACATTAAATGTAGCCTGTCCAGCCTAGCTGACAAATAAGATGTTCTCTAGTCAGTTAAATACAGTAAAGTCCAAACAATAAACAAAAAAGAGATTTGAAATCCATCAGTTTCATCATTTCTTGTAATTATTTCAATCGCCACTATTTTAAAACACACTATGTATCTCTTATTACCTACTATAATTAACAGAAGTATAAAGTTATATTTAAAATTGAGGGGATCTCCGGGTGGCTCAGCGGTTTAGCGTGAGCTCAGGGTGTGATCCTGGAGTCCTGGGATCAAGTCCCGCGTCAGGCTCCCGGCATGGAGTCTGCTTCTCCCTCTGCCTGTGTCTCTGCCCACCAATCTCTATGTCTATAATGAATAAATAAATAAAATCTTTAAAAAATAAAAAAATAAAAATTAAATTGGATCCTATCTCAGCTATAAAATGTATACAGAATTTACTATTTACGTAAAACTTAAAATGCATTCATTTAACAAAGTAAACACCTACTATCTACAGTTCAGACCCAATTAGAGTAGATAATGCATACCCTTTTCTCAGCATAGCAATGGAATTATTTGGATTAAGTTCAAGAGACTTCTTTGCATCAGCAACAGCATCTATGTACAAAAACAAAACGGGAGGGGGTATTTAGTAATTTATGGACCTAACAAATTACACACAAAATTTGAATCAGCCCTACATTTTCCAGTATTCAAGTTGGTGTGATGGACAAATGCTTTTAAGTTAGGAAAAACTAATCCAAGATATAATCCAAAAAATATTACTCACATCTTATTAGGCTAATATTTAGCTTCCTTTTTAAAGCTATTCAGTCAACATATAAAGCTTTGTCACAAAACTCATCTAATTTCTCATGAACATCATTTATGTAATTTGACTCAAGGTATTTACTTTTCCCTACCCAGATTCTCTATTCAGAACAATTAAAAGTTACACAAGTAACATAAAGGCATTCTTTTTTACATAAGTTACAAATAAGAGCATTTCATTTATAGTCTGTAAAACAATAAATGTGATGCTATTTTTAGTATATCCAAGAACTACAAATGAAATCTATATAAATTCACCCACTGAAGGAAGAGACACCCAGAACATTTGTATAGGTATTGCTCAACATGTTTGTCATGTTTCAGCCACTTCACACATTGTATGGAAGATCAATTTAAAAATCCTCAAGGATAATCTCTATTCCATTTGACTCACTGCATCTTGGGCAAAATTTATAAAGAAGAAATAATATATTCAGTAAAGTTACCACAGTAATTCCCAAGAAGAATGTGACAATAAGCTCTTTGACAATAATATTGCGCATCATCTGGTTTCTGTTCCAAAGCCTTAGTCAGCTCCTAGAAATACAAACATGTTGTGTCAATAAATGTTTTTTAAAAGCAACTGAATTCTAATTAAACATGATTTTTAATCAAATAACCTAATATCATAAGCTATTTGGAGGAAAGATAACAATGAAATAAGCTTGGTGCTTTTCTTTGCAAGAGGATCAATATCTCCTCTTCTCCATTCTCCTCACCCCAAACCCACAATCTAATGTAGTATCTTAGCACAATTCCTGGACTATAGTAGGAACTCAATAAATGGTAATTACTATCACTTCATTTATTCTGAAGAATTGAGACGATATATATTGAACGTCACAGATTTTCTCCCTCTAATTAGGAAAAGACTCAAAGATCATGTAGAATTTGAGATGCCTAGTAAATGTAAAACTGTCCAATAAAAACAAACAAACAAACCTAGAAGTTAAATCTAGAGCTCAGGGAGGTTAACAGAATCAATAAAGACACAATGAAGCTTATCTGGCCCTCTCCCATCCTCTGTCAATAGCAGACAACCCTAAGAAATTACAGCACAAAAGCCCAGATACAGTACCTCACAGATAGCTATCAACTGATCAAGATTTATTAGATTAAAACTTTGTCACCCCCTGGGGAGTCACAGCATATAAGTGGTAGCTGGAACAACAATGATGCAAGAAGAGATAGCATGGGGGGGGGCGGGTCACCCGGGTAGCTCAGCTGGTTAAGCGTCTGCCTTTGTCTCAGGTCAGGATCTCAGCATCCTAGGATCAAGCCTCGCATCAGGCTCCCTATTCAGCGAGGAGCCTACTTCTAACCTCTCCCTCTGCCTGCCACTCCCCCACTTGTGCTCATGCTCTAAATAAATAAAATATTTTTAAAAAGAAGAGACAGCATGATCAGTGAGGCCAAGGACAAAATGTTGGCAAGTGAGAATGTTTTGATTCTCTACCCAGTGCTCACACATCCTACGGATTTGCTAGTTTTCTTAAAAGATAAAATTACTTCAATAACGACATGACAGGGCAGTCCCGGTGGCTCACTGGTTTAGTGCCACCTTCAGCCTGGGGCGGGATCCAGGAAACCCGGGACTGAGTCCCACCTCGGGCTCCCTGCATGGAGCCTGCTTCTCCCTCTGCCTGTGTCTCTGCCTCTCTCTATCTCTGTCTCTCGTGAATAGAATCCTTAAAAAAATAAAAATAAACAAATAACGACATGACATTGATTTTGCTTATTAGTAGCAGGATTCCCCAAAAGCAATGTATGCCATACTTGGTAACCATTTATCTAAAACACAATATACCTAAAATCCAAACCATTTTCTATGTTCTTCACCTCTATTATCCTGATCCGAGCAATAATGAAAATCAGATCTTGTTTATGTCAATAAACATTAAACTCTCCAGTGTCTTTTCAGCTGACTCAGAGCAAAAGCCCAAGTTCTTCCAGTGACCTCCAAGGCCCTCCTTGATAGGACCTTCTACTAGCTCTCTTATCTCATCTTTTATTACTCATCCGCTTGCTCCCCTACTCTAGCCACAATGGCTTCTTTGCTGTTCTTCAAACACCTCAGGGCTCTACATCAGCTGTTCCCTCTCACTAGAAAGATCTTCCCCAAGTGTGCAGAGAAAATCCATTCCCTTTCTTTTTTAAGGATTTATTTATTCATGAGAGAGAGACAGAGAGAGAGGGGCAGAGACACAGGCAGAGACAGAAGCAGGCTCCATGCAGGGAGCCCGACGTGGGACTCCATCCTGGGACTCCAGGATCACACCCTGGGCTGAAGGCAATGCTAAACTGCTGAGTCACCCAGGCTGCCCCATTCCCTCACTTTCTAGTCCGTGACAAGACTGTGTCAAATCCAGTCTGTCTGACTCCAAATTTGGTTTTAAAAACCAAACCACACAGTCTCCTGATAACGTCTCTTTATTCCAAGTATCTTTTACACGCCAATAATATTTGTATTAATGTTTCCCAATATTTACCTAAGTTAAATACCATCTTGCACTTAAATTTTCAACAATTTTGAAAACAGCTGATAAGCTCTTACCTATCTACTCAAGTATATCTGCAAACCAAATTTCTAAGCCTCTCCTCAGCAAGAGAACAGGCTTATTAAGGGTGAAAAAAGCTATTATAAATTATACTAGTACCTAGATCATCAAATTATATGTATTTTTTAACATGTTACGTTAACAAAGGTCAGACACTGGAGGCACAAAGACAAATAAAATGGAGTCAAGTAAAACAAAAATTTTAAAAAAATTAAAAAATAAAAATAAATTTTAAAAAATGGAGTCAAGTAAAAACTTCTGAATTTCAAACAACCAACTTGCAAATGACCTTTAAAAACACAAACCAATTGTTGGTTAAGGAGAATCAGTTATGTAATTCAGTTAAATAAACTAAGCAATTTACTTATTAGAATGCTGTTATTTTGAAAAATTACCAAAAAACAGAATACAAACCGAACACGACACACAAACATGTCACATTATGATGTAATATCACGTCATCAATATCACAATAACCAGTTTATTTTTTATAAATATACAGTATAACAAAGCCAGAAGTGGTGAAATTAAAACAATGATTTGTGGTTGTATTAAATACATCAGACTTGTGGCATGTTTTGAGAGTTCTACTATTTCTGTGACAACAGGTGCTTGCTGCTTGAGTACAAAGGGACTAAAATGAGGTACCTCAAAGGCAAGGACTTCAGTGCCAACATTTGAATCATAGTGGCAAAAGCCCATTATTTATGTAGATCAATGGAAAACATACTGTAAACATGCCCCAAAATATATTTACATAAAAGGAGTTATAGTCAAGCAATTTAGAGTTCTCAAAAATAAACTCCATTAACTATAAACATAATTACACTGAAATCTTTACCAAGATAATGGTGAAGAACCCTAGTAATCCAAAACAATAGGGGGATAAACTTTTTTAAGGCATTAAAATTGTTTAAAACTTAGATCTTATAAAATGAATTTCTGTGGGATGCCTGAGTGGTTCAGCAGTTGAGCATCTGCCTGTGGCTCAGAGTGTGATCCCAGGATCCAGGATTGAGTCCCACATCAGGCTCCCTGCATGGAGCCTGCTTCTCCCTCTGCCTGTGTGTCTATGCCTTTCTGGGTCTCATGAAAGAAGAGGAGGAAAGGGGAGAGGGGAGAGGGGGGAGGGGGGGAGAGGGGAGGAAAAGGGAAGGGAAGGGAAGGGAAGGGAAGGGAAGGGAAGGGAAGGGAGAAAGAAAAGAAAGAAAAGAAAAGAAAAGAGAAAAAAAAGAAAAGAAAAAAAGAAAGAAAGGAAGGAAAAGAAAGAGGAAAGAAAGAAAAGAAAAGAAAAGAAAAGAAAAAGAAAAAAAGAAAATTTCTAAATCTTAAAAGTTAGTAAGTTTCAGGCTTTTTAAAAATGCTAGTCAACTAGGTAACTTGTTAAGATTGAAAGTAAAGCAGACTGCTCACACTGACCCAACTGCTGAAGGGTATCTTATTTTGATTTCACTTCCCATTTTCTTCTAGCCACAGCCAATCCCCAATCAGAGATGACAAACAAGAGTACCAACCCTTCTCCCTTCCTAAACTACTGAGGACTGCTCAAGAAAAACCACAGAACCATGCAGAACTGGTAACACTGCATTTATGCCTGTTAGCTCTGTGCTTAGTGCTCTCAACAAAGCGATCAAGGGTCAACTACCTCAAAGTCAGCTACCAAACCTTTAACTCTATTATAGGTCCCTAAATCTACCCCCTCCTCTAGACCTTGATGCCTTGAACCCAGAGACTTGTCACTTCTCTACTATATAACCCTGAGCAATTTAATCTGTTTGGTCTCAGCTTCCTTGTGAGTGAGTAGAATGCAAATACCCACCCTCAGTTGTTACAAAAATTATGGTAGGAGTCATTTAACATGTCACATTTGAGTGCCTACCACTACACGGAAAATGTGGTAAAAAAAGACACACAAAATCCCTGCTACCTTGGAGCTTACAATGGGGCCCAATTTAGATAGGGTGGTCTGAGAGGGAAAAAACCTTCTCTGAAGTGACATTTCAGCTGAAATCTCATCACCAAGCAAAATGAACCCAAGTCCATAGGCCCTCCGCAAGGACTGAGCTTGATACATTCAAGTGAATAGAAAAAGAGAGTGTAGCAGGAACCTAGAGCAAAGAAGCTACAAGATGCCTACCTCAAAGGCCTTATCTTGTACCTTACATTACATATCTTCATTATAGCCCTGTGAAATAGGTCCTATTTAGTCCCACTTCACAGAAAGGAAATCTGATCCAAAGTGACAACGGGAATTTTCCTAAAGTTAGAGTTATTATGAAGCCAGGGTTTTGATCCAAGCACTCTGATTCCAGAGCTTGTGTTTTTAAAGTAAACTACCCACAATACAGGGCTCACACCCACGACCCCAAGATCAAGAGTCTCATGTTCTACCAACTGAGCCAGCCAGGTGCCCCCAGAAACCTATGCTCTTAACCACTATTCATACTGGGCCTCAAAAAAGTCT
Organism: Canis lupus dingo; assembly: GCF_003254725.2. Taxonomy (NCBI): domain Eukaryota; kingdom Metazoa; phylum Chordata; class Mammalia; order Carnivora; family Canidae; genus Canis; species Canis lupus. The sequence goes on along the minus strand of NC_064264.1, from coordinate 9,649,740 downwards.
CATAATTCACAAATCTTCTCTCCCTAGTGATTCGAGACACTGTATAGTTTTCCTGACTACCCTGGTTGGCCTCCAGTCTGCTTATGTTCTTAGTATATTTCGTACACCACCCCATTATAATATTTACCTTATATTTTAATAATCTGTCGACTTGTCTTTCTCTCCATTGGACTGCAAACTTCCTCAATGCAGTCTTTTCATCTTTAGATCCTTGGCTCCCAGTACAGAATTCACCACTAACATATATATCTTATGTTGAATCAATGAAAAATGTGAATCAGCTTGATACAAACATTTCCCTTTTAACCCTAACTGGATGGTCTTACATAAGAACATAACATTTTAACTAATGTATTATCAATTATTTTAACTAATGTATTATCAATTTCAAAATAACCAGATGACTCCTGAACAATGAGGTGTGTTAAGGGCACTAGCCCTCACAGCCGAAAATCCACTCTGAGTATAACTTCTGACTCCCCAGTAACTTAAAAGCCTCCTACTGACCAGAAAGAAGCCTTACCAATAACACAATTAACACGTATTTTATGTATTATAAACTATATTCTTACAATAAAGTAAGCTAGAGGGAAAAAATTATGAAAACTGTAAGAAAAACACATTTACAGTACTGCAGGCATCGGGAAAAAAAATCCGTATTAAATAGGCCAATGCAGTTCAAATCCTATGTAAGTAGGCCCACGATGTTCAAGGTCGACTGTGAAAAGGTCACTTCAAGCTTTTTTTTAAGTATATTTATTCATGAGACACAGAGAGAGATGCAGAGACATAGACAGAGGGAGCAGGCTCCCCATGGGGAGCCTGATGTGGGACATGGGGAGCCTGATGTGGGACTCGGGGAGCCTGATGTGGGACTCAATCCCAGGACCTTGGTTTCATGACCTGAGCTGAGCTGAGAGCAAGATGCTCAACCACTGAGTCATCCAGGTGCCCCCACCCCAAGCTTTAAAAATAACTTTTTCAGGTGCCTAGGTAGCTCAGTCCATTAAGCATCTAACTCTTGATTTCTGCTCATTTCATGTTCTTGGGGGTTGTGGGATCCAGCCCTACATTGGGTTCTGTGCTGAGTGTGGAGCCTGCTTAAAATTCTCTCCCGCTCCATCTGCTTCTCCCCTCCATCTTTTCTCTCAAATAAATAAATAATAAAAGGAACACTTTCTCTTACAATCATTCTCCCCATTCCCAGTTTCTGATTCAGGTTGGTGTGGGTCCTCAGAATTTGCATTTCTAATAAGTTCTCAGGTGATGCTGCTGCAGCTGGTCTGAGAATGATGCTTTTGAGAATTACTTTTCCACAGCACTAGACTAAGAGTCTGGAAACTTATATCCCAGGGGTCCCATTCTGCCTCTACTTGGCTATATACATCTCTATGACAGATCATTTGGATTTCTTTGGGTCTCAGTTTTCTTTTTTTTTAATTTTTTTTTTATTTATTTATGATAGTCACACAGGGAGAGAGAGAGGCAGAGACATAGGCAGAGGGAGAAGCAGGCTCCAAGCACTGGGAGCCTGACATGGGATTCGATCCTGGGTCTCCAGGATTGCGCCCTGGGCCAAAGGCAGGCACCAAACCGCTGCGCCACCCAGGGATCCCGGGTCTCAGTTTTCTTCTGTAAAATGGATGGGTACGTACTAGACCACATGAGCTGTAAGGACTCTGAATAACCTCAGATGGAGTCCAAGAATCTGCATTTCTAATAAATTCCCAGGTGACGTTAATGCTGCTGGTTCAAAAAGCCACACTTTAAGAATCTAGGTACTATAGTAGCTAAGCACATGCCTATTCTATGTAATTTCATTCCTAGCTCTATATATATATATATCCCTCCCCAAAAAAGTGTGCTCACCAAAATACCCGTATAAGTAAATTCAAAGCGGTTTTATTCATACTAGCTAATAACTGGAGGTAAGTCAAATGTCCATTGTTAGAGTTGTGCTATACTTTTACACAATGAAATACTACACAGCAATGAAAAAAACCACTTCACACAACATGGACAGATCTTACATGAGAGCACCAGACTAGTGTGCGTTACTGTTTATGGGAAGTACAAGAACAAGAAAAACTAATGGTGATGGAGATCAGAATGGGAGTCGGCTGGTAGGTAAGGGGAATTATTGGCTGAGAAGCAGCAGGAGGAGGGAGTTAGGATGGAAGTGCTCTCCACCTTGAGCTGCGAGATATATACATATATGGCAGCCTCAGTAGTTGCACACTCAAGATCTGTGTTATTTATACGTTAGCATACATCAAAAAAAGTTTCTTTAAATGAGGAAGATAAGTGACAAAATTCATTACAGGAATTCCCTTTAAAAGCAACCCACATGGGGATCCCTGGGTGGCTCAGTGGTTTAGCACCTGCCTTCAGCCCAGGGTGTGATCCTGGAGTCCCGGGATCCAGCCCCACATCAGGCTCCCTGCATGGAGCCTGTTTCTCCCTCTGCCTGTGTCTCTGCCTCTCTGTGTGTGTGTGTGTGTGTCTCTCTCTCATGAATAAATAAAGTCTTTTAAAAAAAAATAAAAGCAACTCACATAAATTGGATTTCCAAAGACGACACTGGGGTAAGAAGATCATAACAAATGCAGATTCTGAAATACAGCTGTCTAGATGACATAACGAATTGTGAAGAAAGATGTTCACAGTGCCTCCTCTAATACTACTCTATTACCGATCCCAGAAGCCTCACTAGGAAATATCGTAGCACAACTCATGAACCAACCATTTTATTTCAGGGCCTTCATATCTAGATCCAAAGAAACACTCCGACTTATAAAGCCCTCTAGAACCTTAGCCCTGGTTTACTCCCTACCTCATCGCTGACTCCTGTGTCATCCCACTCTTCTTAAACGGGTCTTTTTGCTACTCCTTGTACAAGCCAACGTCATTCCAACATGGGGATCTTTGCCCTGGCTCTTTTTCTGCCTGGAATGCCCTTTAACCAGCGCTCACTCCCCAAGCTTCTGCTCAAATATCATCTCTTCTGAAAGACTCTACTACCCACGTGGCAAATTTCCCTTAAAAGTCCCAGCTGGGGGGGGGGGGGGGGGAGGGAACCTTTCTTGCTTCAAATTGCTAAGCTTACCTACATTGGATTATAACAAGCGAACAGGTTTGCTTTCCTTTCTCCCTCCTGCTTCAAACCAAGAAACCTCTGCCTAAATTCTACAACCAACTCCATCATGTATCCTTAGCTTAGCCTCTCTTTATTATTCGTAATTACTTAAATCTTGCTCTTTTGACTTTTTTTTTTTTAAGATTTCATTTATTCATGAGAGACACAGAGAGAGAGGCAGAGACACAGGCAAAAGAAGAAGCAGGCTCCATGCAGGGAACCCGATGTGGGACTCAATTCTGGGTCTCCAGGATCACATCCTGAGCCAAAGGCAGACGGTCAACCACTGAGCCACCCAGGTGTCCATTTTTTTTAAAAGATTTTATTTATTCATGAGACACACAGAGAGACAGAGAGAGAGAGAGAGAGAGGCAGAGACACAGGCAGAGACAGAAGCACGCTTCATGCAGGGAGCCCAACATGGAACTCAATCCTGGGACTCCAGGATCACAATCACACCCTGAGCTGAGGGCAGGTGCTAAACCGCTGAACCCCGCCCCCCCCCCCCCCCCCCGGGGCTGCCCTCTTTTGACTTTTCTTTATGGCTTTCCAATCTCTCACTTCACACAGCCTTTAAGCCCGTGAAATACATAAACAAGACTTTAGGCCTTAGCAGTCAAGTGTCTTGCACAAGGCACCCCCCCCAAAATAAATAAATAAATAAATAAGCAAAATGAAATAAAATAAAAAATAAAAACCCTGCTTTGATAAATGAGTGAATAATGAGCAGTAACGGGACATCTGGAAATACCCAGAGACCTACGGGAAAAGAACACCTGGAATGTAAGAACGACAGGGACGATTATAAAATGAAAAAAACAAAACAAAACAAAAAAGCAAAGAAAAAAAAAACAAAAAACAATAACAAATCTCATCAAGCCTAGATTTTCACTTTTTCCACTTCTAGTCACAAATGCCACTTAACAAAAACAAAAAAAACAAAAAACAAAATCGGGGAACCTCGGGGGGGGGGGGCGGGGAGGGCTCAGTGGTGGAGCGTCTTGCCTTTGGCTCAGGTCGTGACCCCGGGGTCCCGGGATCGAGTCCCTGCGTGAGGCTCCCCTGCACGGGGCCTGCTTCTCCCCCTGCCTGCGTCTCTGCCTCTCTTAAATAAAACCTTAAAAAAAAAAAAAAAAAAAGGAAATCCCTCCAGGACAACTGTGAGTGCCGACTACGCCCCCCGCCAGGGAAGAGAGCAGGTAACTGCCAAGGAAGGAAGCGGAGGCGAGGAGGCGAGGATGCAGGCCGGTCGGGGAGCGGGCGGGGGCGGGGGCGGGGGCCCGGGGCCGGCACCCAGGGCACACCGCAACCGCGGCCCCAGAGGGCGGCGCGGGGAAGAGGCGGGTCCGCCCGAACCCCCGACCCCGAGGCGGCCGCGTTCCCCCGGGCAGAGCGGAGGAGGCCGCGGCTGGTTCTCTCACCTCTAAGGCCGCCCGGGGGTCCTCCTCCATCAGGGCGTCAGAGAAGCTCCGGGAGAACCTGCCAGGGAAGCAACGACACGCTCACTGACCCGGGGGCGGGGGGCGGGGGGGAGACACAAACAGCAAGGACGAGGAGAACACGCACTTGGGGGCCGTGGCAGGTCCTGCTGCAGCCGCCGCCATCCCTAAAAAAAAAAAAAAAAAAAAAAATCGCTGTTGCTGTGAGAGCCGCTACCACCGAGCTTAGGAGCTGCGCCGCCGCCGCCGCCGCCCAAGGGGGAAGCTTCTAGAGAAGCACCGACCGAGCTTCCGTCCCGAGGAGCCAACGAGCAGCCACGCAGCGCGTCGCAGGAGGGAGCGGAGACGGAAAGTGGGCGCAGGGCCCGCTGGGACGGTGGAGGACTCAGCCTCCGGGCCCGGGCCCGGTCATGTGACCAAGCGCTCTCAGTTACCGCCCCCCCTCCCCGCCCTGCGCAGCCATGGTTACGGAGGCGCCGGCTCTTCACGCCTGCCGGGCCTTCCCCGGACGCCTCTGCGCCCCGGAAGAGCCTTTCAGGGGCAGTAGCCCAAAAGCGCTTCTGCAGCGGACTGTTATTCCGCAGGGGCGCGTGGCGTTTGGGAGAGGTTGGACGTGTATTAGTAACGGGGCGCATCTGGCTTCATTTTCATCACAGTTCACCATAGTTTTCATCATGGCTGCCGGAGGGGGTGGGGCGGGGCGTGACGTCATCCGCCCGTCCGCGTTCGTTTCCGGGGAGCGTAGTTCCGGCTTGCGCGTAGGTCCCGTGATCTCGGCGCTGGGAATCCAAACGGACGAGGACTGGCCGGAAGCCGTTCTGCGCTCGCAGATGCTGCCCTGAAGGAAGCGCTTTGGTTCCGGGGCGGGGGTGCTAGTCCATTTACGCAGAACTCTCTGCAGTTGGCTGCCCGGGTTGAGGAGAGAGCTTGACGTTCTCCTCGTTCGAGGCACCGGGTGGGGGGACGCAGGGGACCGGAGCTTGTGTCAGTACCGGGGCGTGACCCTGGGGGCCCGGGTTCGAGTCCCGCGTCGGGCTCCCTGCATGGAGCCTGCTTCTCCCTCTGCCTGTGTCTCTGCCCCTCTCTCTGTGTCTCTCATGAATAAATAAATAAAATTCAAAAAAAGAAAAAATCTAAAGGGACTGGGCGTCAGGTTATGTGAATGTGCCCCCGCCCCGAGATGTAAACCTCTTGTTTTGAATGCTAAAGTCCAAGAAGGGAAGTGACCCAATGACCCAGCCTCAGCCTCTAAAGCTACGTTAGAATCAAGAGGATGGAGGAAAGGGAGAACAACTGGGACAGATGAGGATGTGTACGAGGAAAAAAAATACTGTCAGAAAAAAACGATCATGTGAGGGCAGGTGATGCCGTGACGTCACGAGCACCCGGTGTCCTAATAGGACTGAAGAATCCCTGGCCTCTAGCTTTGAAACCAGTATGATATGTTAAATGTGAATTAATGGAGTTGAATTTTTTTTTTTTTTTTTTTTTTTTTAAGGAAAGAAGTAATCCGGGGCAGCCTGGGTGGCTCAGCGGTTTAGCGCCTGCCTTCATCCCAGGGCGTGACCCTGGAGACCCCGGATCGAGTCCCACGTCGGGCTCCTGCATGGAGCCTGCTTCTCCCTCCGCCTGTGTCTCTGCCTCTCTGTCTCCTCTCTGTGTATTCTCATGAATAAATAATAAAATATTAGAAAGAAAGAAAAGAAAGAAAGAAAGAAGAAAAGAAAAGAAAGAAGAAAAGAAAAAAAAGAAAAAAGAAGAAAAGAAAAAAGAAAAGAAAAGAAAAAGAGAAAGAGAAAGAGAAAGGGAAAGAGCCGAAGTTCAAGCTGCAAGCGCCCTGGAGAGGTCGGTGAAATGCCAGGTCACAAAGGGCAGGCCTGTGGTCTTGGCAGAGGTGCGGATGCGAGTCTCCTAAGGATGCTAACCTGCTCTAGAATTTGGGACTTGGAAAGCCAATAAAAGGCACATTTGCGTTTTACAGGTATCATCCTGTGTCTGTGCGGTGGATGCGTGACCAAGAGGGGAAAAAGAACAGGTGAGAGGAGATGACCGCCGTGTTAGGAGCCAGAGTGAGTCTCAGGTAGGTCTGTGATTGCGGGGATGAGCAGAAGTAGGTGAGGTGACGCGGGCTGCGCTTGCTGATCTTTATGTTCAGTGCTTTTTGCGCCCTGTTTAATAAGGCTTCACCTACTCCAAGGCCATGAAGATGCTCTGTGTGTTTTCTTCTGGATGCTTTATTAACTTAACTTCGACATCTAGGTCTATGATTTATCGCATTGATTTTGAGAGAAAGGTAGGAGCCTGGGATCAAGGTTTCATTCCTCCCCATATGGATATCCAGTTGACCCAGACCTGTTTATTAAAAAGACTGTCTCCATGCGATTCCCTTCTGTTGCCAAATCACAGGGCGGCGCAAAAAAAAAAAAAAAAAAAAAAGTGTCCTCTGGGACGCCTAGATGGCTCAGCAGTTGAGCACCTGCCTTCCGCCCAGGTCATGACCCTGAGGTCCCCAGATCGAGTCCCGCATTCGGCTCCCTGCATGGAGCCTGCTTCTCCCTCTGCCTGTGTCTCTGCCCCCTCTCTCTCTCTCTCTCTCTCTCTCATGAATAAATAAGTAAATCTTTTTTTTTTTTTAAAGGATTGTCATCTGTCATTTTCCCTATTCAATTCTTCGGGCACCTCTGTTGTAAAGTAAGTGACCGTATCTATATATATGATTTTATATATATATATATGATTTTATATATATATGATTTTTTATATATATGATTTTATATATATGATTGATTATATGATTTGATTTTATATATATGATTTTATATATATATATAATGATTATGCCTGTTTCCAGGATCTCATTCCTTTTGATCTGTTTGTCTAACCTTGTACCAGTACCACCCTGGCATAATTAGAGTAGCTTTGTCCTAGAACTCTCCAAGGTTGCCTTGGCTATTCCAAGGCCTTTGTAATTTCCATTATTTTAGACGTCTTATGAAATTTATTTGCATTTATTGATAATTCTTTTTTTTTTTTTAGAATGAACTTGTCAACTCTAAACACACACACACACACACACACACACACACACACATACATACACGCTGCTGGAATTTTAATTGGACTTGCATTGGCCCTGTGGATCTGTTTGGGGAAAACTGACATCTTAATATTGAGTTCTCTAACCCATGAGTGTCGTTCATACACCCTCCATTTATTTAAGTGGTCTTTAATTTCCTTCAGCAGCGTTTTGTAAATTGCAGTGTAGAGGTCTCACATATCTTTCATTAGATTTGTACTTGAATATTTGGCTTTTTAATACTATTTTAAATGACAGTTAAAAAGCCTTATATTCTACTTCTTTGTTGCCAGTATATAGAAACAGTGTTGATTTTTACATATTGACCTCATATTCAGCCTTCTTATCAAGTTCTCTTATTATTTCTAATAGCTTGTAGTTTCTTTTAGAATCTCTATGATTATAATTTTGTCATTTTATAATAAAGATGGCTTAATGTCCTGTGCAATGATTATACCTTTTATTTCTTTTGGTCTTTCACTGGCTGGTATGTCTCATTTAGTGTTGACTAGAATAACGATAATGGGCTTCTTCTCTTGGCTGTAACATCAGAGGGGAGAGCATTCTATAGCAAATGCTTTTTCTGCCTTTATTGAAATGTTCGTATCTATTTTTTCTTAATATGTTTTTTTTAAGATTTTATTTATTTATTTATTCATGAAAGACTGAGAGACAGAGAGAGCCAGAAACAAAGGCAGAGGGAGAAGCAGGCTCCATGCACCGGGAGCCCAATGTGGGATTCGATCCCGGGTCTCCAGGATCGCGCCCTGGGCCAAAGGCAGGCGCCAAACCGCTGCGCCACCCAGGGATCCCTTTTTTTTCTTAATATGTTAAGTGAATTACTTTGGTTGATTTTCAAATGCTCTTTAAATGGCCAATATGCATATGAAAAGAAGTTCTACATCAATAGCTATATTAGGGACATTAAAATCATGCTTCAGTAGTAAACACTCACAAGAATTGTTTAAAAGGAATTCCAAGGGATGCCTGGGTGGCTCAGGGGTTGAGCGTCTGCCTTTGGCTCGGGGTGTGATCCTGGGATCCGGGATTGAGTCCCACATCAGGCTCCTGCAGGAAGTCTGCTTCCACCTCTGTGTGTGTGTGTGTGCCTCTCATGAATAAATAAATAAATAATCTTAAAAAAGGAAAAGAAAAGAAATTCCAATACCAAGCCTTGGTATTGGAATATGGAGCACCTATAATTTGTGTATATTGCTAGTGGGAGTATAAATTGGAATTACCTTAGAAAGCTTTAAGATATTTTTTTAAGTAATCTCTTCAGCCAACGTGGGGCTTGAACTCAACAACCCCAAGATCGAGAGTCTTATGCCTCACTGACTGAACCAGCCAGGCATCCCTAGAAAAATTTGTGACACTATCTACTGAAGCTAGTCCTGTGTATGCCCTATTACCCAATAATTCTATCACTGGGTGTATCCCCAAGAGAAAAGAGTACTTATGTTTGTGGACAAGAATATTGGTTACAAGGTTATTCACAGCAGGAAAAGCTGGAAATAAAGGTCCTTTGATAGGAGAAAAATACTACAGAGCAATGATTAAGAATGAACTACCTATACACACAACAATATGTATGAACTTCACATACATAATGTTAAGGAAGCTAGGCAGGGTACATCCTGATTGATTCCATTTATATGAAGATAACTATTGTGAGGGATCACCAGAAGGTAATCTAGCTGGGAAAAGCCATGAGGGAAACTTCTTGGATGCAGGAAATGTTATATTATCTTGATTTGGGTGGCAAGCACATCAATGTATTCAGATGTAGAATTTTATTGAGTTGTACACATAAGATTTGTGCCTTTCATGCTTCTGATAAATGGGGAGAAAGATTTAAAACAAAATCAACAGAATTTGAAATTTATGACATTTACAATAGCATCAAAAATACCAAATACTAAAAAATAAATCTGACAAGGGATGTCTAAAAAGTATACAATGAGAATTATAAAATATTGCTGAGAGAAATTAAAGAACACCTAAACAAATGGAGAGGCATCTATGGAGACTCAGTATTGTTAAAATGTCAGTTCTTCCCAAATTGATCTATAGATTTAACATGATGCCAACCAAAATCCCAAAGGCTTTTTCTGTTTCAGAAGTTGACAAACCAATTCTGCCAATTCAAATGGAAATGTAAAGTTAGAATACTCAAGTCGACTTTGAAAAATAAAAAGGTAGAGAGCTAACACTACCTGATTTCAACACATCAACTTTGTGTATTGGCACAAGGACAGACAATAGAACAAAACAGTCCATAAATGGACAACTAATTTTCAGCAAAAGTCCAAAGGTAATTCAGCATAGATAGTTGAAAAGGATAGTCCTAAGATGCCTGGGTGGCTCAGTCTGTTAAGCATATGCTTTGGGCTCAGGTCATGATCCTAGAGTCGTAGGACAGAGCCCCAAGTCAGGCTCCCTGCTCAGTGGGGAGTCTGTTTCTCCTTTTATCTCTGCCCCTCCCTCCACTCATGCATGCACATTCACATGCTCTTTCTCAAATAAAATCTCTTAAAAACAATAAATTCAAAATGGATCATGGACTTAAATTTAAAACTTAAATATTTCTAGGGGTGCCTGGGTGGCTCAGTTGGTAGAGTTACGGTTTCTTTCTGCAGGTCAAGATCTCAGAGTTGTGAGATCTAGCCCCACATCACACTCTGTACTCAGTGGGGAGTCTGCTTCAGCTCTCTCCCTCTTCCTCTGCCTCTACCCCTACTTGCACATGTGCTCTCTCTCTCTCTCTCTAAAATAAATCTTAAAAAAACTTTAAAACTTCTAGAAGGAAGAAAATCTTAGTGACCTTGGATTAGGCAAAGATTTAAACATGACACCAAAAGCACATTCCTTAAGAGGAAATTGATAAATTAGACTTTACCAAAATTAAAAGATTTCTGCACTCTAAAAATATTTGTGAATCACATAGTTGATAAAGAGTTTGCATCCAGAAAAATAAAGAGTTCTCAAAACTCAGTAATAAGAAAACAGAATTTTTGACAGGCAAAAAATTTTAAAAATCATTTCATCAAAGAAGATACATGGATGTCACATAAAAACATCAAAAGATGCTCAAATCAGTGTCCTTAGATGTAAATTAAACCACAAAGAGATATGACAACACACCCATTAAAATGGCTAAAATGTTGGAGAGGATGTAGAACAACTGGAAAACCCATACTCTGCTGGTGGGAATGTAAAATGGTACAACTGTCATATAACCCAGCCAGACCACTCCTAGGTATTTATCCAAGAGATAAGAAAATACATGTCCATATAAAGATTTATACAGGCATATTCATAGCAGCTTTAATGGTAATAGCTGAAAACTAGGAACAACCCAAATGCCATCCACAGGTGAATGGATAAACAAACTGTAGTATATCCATGTGATGAAATACAAGTAATAAAAGGAATGATAAACTGGGGCCCCTGGGTGGTGCAATTGGTTGAGCGTCTGACTCTTGGTTTCCACTCAGGTCGTGATCTCAGGGTCATGAGATCCAGCCCCATGTCAGGCTCTGCGCTCAGTATGGAGTCTGCGTGAGATTCTCTCTCCTCCTACTCATGTCCTCTCTCTCAGATAAGTGAATACTTAAAAAAAAAAAAAAGGAATGATAAATTGATACACACCACAGCATGGATGAATCTCAAAATAATTACACTAAGTGAAAGCAGCCACACAAAAAATAGTATACACTCTATGATACCATTTACATAAAATCCTAGAAAATGCAAACTAATGTATAGTGATAGCAGATCTGTGGTCAGCTAAGGGGGTAGAATGAGCCAAGAAGAGCAAGAAGCAACAGCAAGAATGGAGTAGTCACAAAGAGGCAAAAGGTAAGTTTTAGGGTAACGTTCACCAAATGTGGGTAGTCACTACTTGATTATTGTGATGATTTCATGAGTTCAGACTCTTTAAACACAAGTTTATTGTATGTCGGTTACAGCTCTATAAAGCTATTTTTAAGGCAAGCTTGGCACCATAGATAAGATTTGGGAGTTATCAGCATACAGATGGTAGTTAGCAACATAAGAAAATGAATCTGAAAACTGGCAAAGAGAACATGTAGTTTAGTCACATATTTAATAAATATTTAATATCTACAGGGTGTAGCTATATTACACTAGGAACTGAGAGTACTAAAATGAGTACAAGTTTGGCTCTTAGTGTTGGAATCTCACCTCTCAGCCGGCAACTATTAGAGTGTCGTATGTGCCCAAGTGGGAGAAATTAAAAGGATCTAGGACAGCAGTGGGAAGCTTCCAAGAGCTTGAAGAAAGCTCTCGAGAGGAAGTAATGTCTGCACTGAGGTCCGAAGAGCAGATTGAAATTAGCCAACCAGAATGAGATAAACTGGGGGCACCTGGCTGACTCAGCCAGAAGAACATGTGCCTCTTGATCTCTGGATCATGAGTTTGAGCCCCACATCAAGTATAGAGATCACTTAAAATAAATACAATTAAAAAAAAAAAAAGAATGAGATGAACTGTGCAAAACAGAGAGACAGCAAATGCAGGGGTTTTGTTTTTCCTAAATCCCCTCCACCCACCCAACCACCAAATTGTATGAATTCAAGCTCCACAGAGTCTGGATTTTCCCTAACAGAAGACATAGGTCATTCTTTTGGGCAGCACAGAATCTAAGTCCCCTTTTATGTGGAATGTGGCAGGGAGGGGATTCCTTGAGTCCTCATTCCCACGGAGGCAGTCTCCTCTATAGAAGCTGAAAATGCCAAAGTAGTTGAGAAGCTGAACTTGCTTTCTCTCAACTTCTCTTGGAGTTCAAGTCCCTGCTGGACCCTTGACCTAGACTCTGCCCGTCACATAAATATTGGTAGCTAGTTGACACAATCAAGTAAGTACCTTGGCTAATTCTCTCTAGGTGCAGTAGCACTCCTATCAAGATCAAATTCCTAAGGCGGTATAGACAGTAACACAAAGCTCAGTGTTCAGTGCTTGGCCACAGTAACTACAATTTCCCTGCTAGACTAGTTGTGCAGTTTGTTCCTAGCTATGTGACTCAGATTGACCCTGATTCTCTAGTCCTTTTGTCAATTCTATGAGCTATAGAATATTATTCTAGAAAAATTTCTTTTATGCTAAAACCCAGAACCCATCTCTGTTGCTAATGACAAAGAGCTAACTGACAGTTTGGTATTTGGAAGTGGAATGCTCCCAAACTGACCCTGGTATGCATCTAAGAGGCAGGATGGAAGGCAATGAGGACACAGCTCTTCTGGACGGGAATACAGTGATCCCAGGACAGGGCATCAAACTTAAACCATCAAGAAATGTATTCTAAAGCTGAGAAACCCTGGAAAAAAAAATCTTTTTCTGAGTACTCATGCTAGATGTGGCTGAGGACAAGAAATCAGGAAGCTACAGCTGATCTGAAAAAGAGGACTACACGTCATCCCATTCTGGTCATGAAACTGGATCAAGTAACTGGATGAGACTTTCGCTGATCTCTCTTTGGGAAAGAAATATGTTTTATGGAGGCACGAACACTTTCGAATGTGTAAAGGAGAAGGATGTGTATGGGTGACAGTAGACTGCATCATTCCTCGCTTAGTTTTTGCTATGGAGCCTCATTTTTTTTGGCTGTCCATCTCCCCAACACACGACTAAGTCATTTACGGTAAATCCTACTTCCTTGGCCAGGAATTGATTTAGGAGGGGGTCTGTGATCGACCTAGCCAATGAGGTCTTAAGCAACGGCTGCTCAGGGTGTTCTGGGAAAGGTCTTCTTTTTTTTTTTTTAGATTTGTTTGTTTGTTTGTTTGTTTATGATAGAGACAGAGAGAGAGAGAGAGAGGCAGAGACACAGGAGGAGGGAGAAGCAGGCTCCATGCCGGGAGCCCGACGTGGGACTCGATCCTGGGACTCCAGGATTGCGCCCTGGGCCAAAGGCAGGTGCTAAACCGCTGAGCCACCCAGGGATCCCCATGGGAAAGGTCTTCTTGCTGATAAACAGAAATATAGCAGGAACTACTGCAGGTGTCTTGCAACTGCAGCAGAAGCCATCCTGGAAATGAAACCAGATCCTCAGGATGGGAAAGCAAAGAGGGAAGAAATCTAGTTGCTCAACAATCACCCCTGAGTTCCTCAATTAACTGACCTGGAAACCTAACTCCAGACTTCTTCTTCTTTTTTTTTTTTTATATAAAGGCAGGAGGAAAAGAGAAACAAGCTGGGCACAAAAGTGAAGGTAATAGAGAATTTAAAGAGTGGGTTATAAAAAGTTAAATACTGGGAAGGTCAAGGAAGATAAGGACAGAAATTTGGCCATATGGAAACTAATCAGTAGCTAGTGACCTTTGCAACAGTAATTTTCAGGGTAATAGTGAAGGCAAATGCAATACTAGAAAGGGTTAAAGAATTAAGGAAAAATGAGGAAAGCCATCAAGTTTTTATGTTAAGGACAGGGACAGTAACCTCACAGGGCCTTTCTTAACAAATACATGTCGAATCAGTAATTTGATTATATGGGCATAGTTCATGGTGCCCCAAAACAATTACAATAGTAACTACAAAGGTCCCTGATCACAGATCACCATAACAAATAAGATAATAATGGAAAAGTTTGAAATATTGTGAGAATTACCAAAATGTTACAAAGAGGGAAAGTGAGCAAATGCTGCTGGAAAAAAAATGGTGCCAATAGATTTGCTCCATGCAGGATTGCTACAAAAATCAGTAAAAAGTGCAATAACCTAGGAAGCACAATAAAGTGAAGCACAATAGCCTGGTAAGCACAAGGCCAGGTACCCAGTGAGCACTGTTCTCCTTCCTGTTCAGGAGTTTGATACAATGTCAGGGGGTACAGGGCTAGAGGGAGTTCTAGGGAAGGCAGAACTTTTCCATGACCCTCTTAGGGTCCTTAGCCAAACCTAAAAATCAAACTGACAAAGACAGATGTTTTAATGTTTTACATGACATGGGAGGCTTCAGATGGAAATGAAGACTCAAGGACATGCTTAAGCCTAAGTGTTTTTATACTAGGTTTGATAAAGAGTGCAAAGTTGTGAAAAATGACAGGAAAAAAGGGTATTTGAGGTTAAGGTAGTAAGCTGGGGGATATTTAGCAAGACCTATTCATTCAGATTCTTCCCTGCTTCCCTCTGATTTCAGAGATAAAAATGCTCCTTCTAAAATCATGTTTTAGAAGAGTATTAACTGACATGAGAAAATGCATAGTTTCCACTGGGTAGAGGGGTACTGCACTGAGATTTTTAGTTGTTTTTTTTTTTTCTATTTTTGCTTCCATATTTCCCAAGTTTAACAATTAATTGATCTAATTTCTAATTAGAAAACTTGTTTTTTTAAGGTATGTTGAGTATTATTGTTGAGAACATTTTATTGTATTCTAACCTTTGGAGCTAGGTGATCCATTATGTGCTCCCTGGAAGCCACTCTTTGGCACAGCAGCAACAAAAAATGAGAAAATGACAATTCTGCAATTTTTATCTGACCAATGGAGCTTGTGATACAAACAAGCAATGTTTTACAACACTATAAATACTAGCAACATTTTCTGTTTACTTGTTCTTTAGAGACAGTTCCTTGAAAACACATTGAGAATTTTTACATGATTTATTTAATAATAAACCAATTAAAGATACAAAAATGTTTAGAGGATTCCAAAATTTAAATTTTTGTTTAAATACAAATTCACTCTGTAATATGAAAACATATAACATTAGACCTCTAAACATGATTTTTTTTCATCTACAAAATTTCTCCTTTGCTGTACTAGAAAATTTGCAGAAAACAATTTTTATTGTGAAATTAAATGTACATTATTTACAGTTGAAAAAGTAATCTAAAAACTATTTCATTTCAGAGACTTAAGATATATATGTATATTATCTTTGTATGCAACCCCCCCACTCCCAATAAAAAATGATCCAAAATATAAAGCAATTATGCTTTTATAGCAACTGACTACTCAGCCAGATTAGCCCAAGGCTTGGTTGCTTTCTGGGCCCTTAAGAAAGAGCCTTGACTCTTTCAGAATGGCAGTATATCATTTAACACTCAGCAATGTAAGTTTATTAGTGGACCACAG
This sequence comes from Canis lupus dingo, assembly GCF_003254725.2. Lineage (NCBI taxonomy): Eukaryota > Metazoa > Chordata > Mammalia > Carnivora > Canidae > Canis > Canis lupus. The sequence continues at coordinate 9,633,997 of NC_064264.1, read as the reverse complement.
TGCACAGTGGCCTAACGAGTTAATAACATATTTAGGAAACATTCAGATTCATAGCAGATCTTACAGATAACAGAAGAATGAGTTTTGTAGGGCCACTTATTTTTCTGCAATGTGTTAGCTGTATTTACATTAAAAAATAAGTGATAATGTTTTAGTTGATTTAACTTTAAAATTATAGGAGCTAGGAACCTCAAATTTTGAACCAGAAAGCAAAATGGAGAAATGGAGATCAAGTCTAATCCAATGCATCCTTTTTTTTTTTTTCTTTTTTTTTTTTTTTTGAGAGAACTGAGGCCCAAAAAGATCCAGTGGCTTTGCCCAAGGTTACACAACTAGTTAGGCAGAGAGCCACTCTTAGGCTGATGCTTTTGTACTATCCCGCTTCTGAAATAAGGTTCAGCCCTGTCACGAACATTTTCGAATTTTTCATGTTATTTTTTACACAGTCATAATTCCTTATAGAGTGCGACCAACTAAAGTCAATCTAAGTGAAATCATAATTTCATCAAAGTATAAAATAGATGTCTTGATTTCAAAGAGTCAAGACTTTAACTTACACAAGTGGAATGAAAATGATTCCTATATAAATTTCCTGATGCCTTATATTGAAGTACATTGTATTTACAAAAGAATCAGAAAAGCTAATACCATGTAAAATTAAAAAAGAAACTTGAAAAATGCTTATGATATAGGAACTGAAAAAAATTCTGAAAAGAATGTCTTCATAGTATAAAACGCCTATTCCTTCACAACTGAATTCTGAAACATTTGGAGAACAAAGAGAAGCACTTGGGTTCCCTCCCTCATCTAACAAAGCCAACATTAACTCTAAATTAATATTTTTAACCATTAACTACAAAATTAGGAATATTTGTAGAATTTCTCTTAGAATCATCAGATAGTTTGTAGACAACTGAAAAACGTTCAGTTAAAAAAACAATCATCCATAATTCCTTTGGTGCATTACTTAAAAGGAGTTGGGTTCCAGCAATTCATTTTGTTTCCTAGCTACCTGAGAGGAAAATCCATTGGAATTGGATACCACCATCACATAAGGCTGTGGCTGTGGCTCAGTTTTATCAACGTCTTCATTCAAATTATCTTCAGTTTCCTTTTTCTCTACTTCCTGTATAAGAGTTTTTGTTTCTTGAGCTTTGATAACTGAAGTGATTACAGTGCCAGGTGGGTGAGCCACAAGCTGTGAACTCCGAGGAGAAAAGGTCACCACGGGAGTAGTAGCACTGAAGGATGGAGACGAAGCCACAGTGACGGTGCCATTGCAAATGGACTGAACGTTGCTGGTAAGAACCTGCTGCACGTGCGCAGGGCTCAAGACAATCGAAGGAGGAGAGCCCGGTTTCTGTGACTGCAGCATGACGTTTTCTTTCAGTACTGTCATGGGCTGTGAGGACGGAATGGCTTGTAAAATAAATTTCTGTGATCCAGCACCTGAAGATGGATCTGTGCTGGCTATAACTGTTGTGATTGGCACTGTCTGGAGTGTTACTGTATGCAAATGCTGACTCCCAGGAGACACAACCACTGGAACTTGGGTTGGAGCCTGTATCGTCCTATTGAGATTATGAAATAAAAGACAGTCAGAACATTCTACATCATTTAAAAACTTTAACATTTGACAAGTCATCAAGATAGGAGTCAGATATTTGAAATGCTACTTTCCGAATCTTTGACAAAACATTTGGCAAAAACATCGTACCAGACCCTGTATTATATGGGACACCCAACACAGAACTCTCTAACTATAATACTATCTGATGGAAGGGGAAAAAAGTCTGTACAGAGTGCCACATTAATACAAATGAGGAAGCAATTTTGTTGGGGAAGGAGGAGGATATCAAAATGCTCGGCAAAGAAGTTTTATATGAGCTGCTTGTAAGAAAATTGGGAATTTTAAAACAAATATATTGGATTCTCTCTATTTTTAGTATTTGAGGCATAATGTCATCAACATGCTAGCCCACAATTGCCAAACTTCCTATGATAATTGCTTTCAACCTGTCTTCCTGTATATACAGGAAAAATGCTTAATTCACTAAAAAACACCTCAGTCTTAAATTTATATGTGACAGAATTATCAGAAGAAATTTGTTTTCCTCAGAAGAAATTTAGTAGTTCATAGTTCATATCATATTACATAAAATAAGTCACAGACATAATGAACTCATGAGGGTTCTTTAGGCTGGCAGAGAGCACAAAAAAGAAGGGCAAGCTTTGGCAAAAAAAAAAAAAAAAAGACACATTTTAGTTTTCTCAGCTTAAATAATCTTCACAAATTTTAGCCATAAAGCTAAAATTTAACATAAAATCCTTTAATGTAACCCAGTTTATGTAAAGTTGTTAATGCTTACTGAAGAGCTATATAAATGATATTATGAGCCAATCCAATTTTAAAAATTTGCTGCTGTGAACATTATAGTTTGGCCATTGTTAATATAAAACAAATGCAGTTGAAAAAAAGAATCTGGATCTCAACTGTGATTCCTCTGAATTCTGTAAAGCTATTCTACAAAAAACAGATGATTAACAGCTAGATTGGTCCCCATAATCCAAAGGCTAATCATTACACAGAGATTATAGGCAAATTTTGGTAAATTACAGGTATGTGGCTTGTCCCATACTTGAGAAGTGAAACTCTGGAGAAAACAGGCTAGGTGGAAATATGAAGAGAAAACGCAGTACAACGTAAGAGAATTTTGAAGCAAGTGGAAAGACACAGGTTGACTACAGCCTACCCACTATGAGAAGATTCTGATTTTCAACATCAGATTCCAACAAAGTTGTCATTGTGAGGATCAGTCTAGAGTAGGATGTGAGCAGCTCTTCTGAAGGACAGAGCTAGAAGAGAGTGTGAGTCTAATGAAGATTTAATAGGTGGGCAGGGTATGACGAGAAATAAAGAACAGATATACTGATAATATATCCCATGACTAGAGTTCATGTACATGTATATAAAGATAAAACAGTACACATGGTATATAGTAGGTACACAGATTGTATCTAGAGATATGTATAGTCTTGCCTCCCGGTAAGTACTATTATCCCCATTTTACATATAAAAAATTAATGGACAAAGGGAGTGAACAGCTGGCATAAGGTGACCAGTTAGATACGAAAAAGAGGTCATCTGACTGCAAGGCCTCTGCGATTAACCGTTCCAATACACTGCCACTTCTTCAGTCATAAGTAACTTCAGTTAAAGATGAAGATTGTCTATTATATCCTTAAACTGTAGGCAATTTCACACTTTTTAAAAAAAGATTTTATTTATTTATTCATGAGAGACAGAGAGAGAGAGAGAGAGAGAGAGAGAGAGGGAGAGGCAGAGACACAGGCAGAGGGAGAAGCAGGCTCCATGCAGGGAGCCTGATATGGGACTTGATCCTGGGACTCCAGGATCACGCCCTGGGCCGAAGGCAGGTGCTAAACCACTGAGCCACCCAGGGATCCCCCCCGCCCACCCTTTTTTAAAGATTTTATTTAATTTAAATTTCACACCTTTAATACACAACCCTTTCTTTCTCTTTCTTCCCTCAGGTATGCCACAAGCAATAATATACTTGGACATTTTCCACATTGCTAATCAGAGCTACCACTAGATTTTCAATGCTTTTGTTCAAACTAGAAGAAGACATCTTTTTCTCAAAATACCTGCCATCTGTCAGAAAATATATATACTCATCTATAATAACCTACAATGTAAATATACTGGCTTATTTGAACAAATTCTAAAATAACCAATTTTTGGTAATAAAAAATTCACAGATTAAAGGTAAAATATTATGCAGCCTTTTAGCAAACACAGAAGATTTTTTTCTTAGTTAATGATTAAACAGTCAGTTGTATCTGGTGATGTTATATTATATAACAAAGGTTATATTATACTTAACTACTTTATAAAAATTTCCTAAGCTGCTTTAACCACTGGTACAATATTGGAGATTTAAAATACCTCAAACTTTCTGAGACTAAGAAAGATATGCGATATAACATTTAGATTTTACTGCATATCTGCTCAGATGTCAGGAATGTCATTTAATTGTTAGAATCACCTGTAGAGTTACATGTTACCTTTATTTTACAGATAAGGAAACAGAATAGTTAGTTATTCCGACTCAATGTCACATCTAATAATTGACAAGGTTGGAGGGCTGGAAAGTTATATACATTCTTCTTACTCCATGACTTTGTTTTTTTTTTTTTTTTTTTCCATGACTTTGTTTTTAAGATAACCTACACATTATACATTTTTAGAGGTTAATTTATTTAAAAGACCCTAAGACAACCTATTAGTACTTGAATAAATATTACAGAGAAAGAAGTTATGCTAGGTAGATATATAGACTTGCAAGTTTACCAAAGGACAATTTTAGGAAAATATTTGGCCAGAGGTTTGCTTTTATTGTAGTTGTTTGTTTAAATAACACGAAGCCAGAGTCAAAATCAAAATTTGTAAAAACTGAGCACATATACTATATATCAATTAAGAAAAGCATAATAGATTTCCACACAGATACATGCAATTATGTGCAATAAAAAGACATGAGCATAGGAAAAATTGAGAAAAAACAGGTTGCTACTTCACTGTAAATAACTGGTAATTCATGAGAGTTATGTGAATCAGCAGGCAGGGTGGCAAATCATTAAGCTCACTGCTTTGGACTAAACTGCTGGCATTAAAACACTGTCTCCACCACTTACTAGATGTGACCAGGCTCCTTGGCCTCTCCTTGCCTTGGTTTCCTCATCTGTAAAATAGGAATAATATTACCTATATCTCATTGATCAGTGAGGATATTAGACATTAATATATGGAAAGTGTATGAAATACAAAGAGTGCTTTGAAAGTGTCAGTTCCTGTTGTTACATTAATTTAAAAATCTATTTTTAAGATATAATTCTATATATATTCCATCTTTTCTTAGCTACCGAAAAAAAATCTTTAAATGGTCTTTGATTTTATTAATAAGTAGTTTAAAATTAGGAAAAATATAGCCAAAGTACTGTTATTTTTATTAGGAGTGATAATATGGTTGCTTAGGATAATTTCTCTATTATTAAGAGCTGTATGTTAAAATGTTTAGGAGTGAAATGCATTAATAATGTGAACTTACTTGACAAATAGCCAAACAGAAAAAAGGATATCAATATATATAGAGGGAAAACAAATACGGCAAAACACTATCAACTGTGAACCTAGAGGGGTGTAAATAGGTGTTCATTGTACCATTTTAATCTGTCAAAATTTTTAAATTTTCCATAATGAAAAGTTGGGGTAATTATAAAAAATACAAATGAAAAATAAATAAACTGCTAAGCAAGGAATTAATCTAATGAAAAATGATTCTAGTAATACATTAGTATTTCAGAGTAATATGTATAATTTGCTTGAAATTTACATAACACTTTTATAATGGAAAGGAACAACAGCAAAACTTGAGGAATTATATTCAGCAGCTGTCAGTCTTCAAAGAATATTTTTATTCATTAACTTTTGCCTTTCTACATCTAGTAATCTCAGGGAATAAAATGCAGTCTGTAAAAGGTTTTGCTTTAAAATAAGCAGGATTTGGGGGAGATACAAATAAAAGATACAAACAAAAGAATATTTTTTTAATCAAAGGAATGATTAAGAATGTGTGAATATAGAAACCCATAAATATAAAATTCTTCAACAAGGAAGTATGTTTTAACATTTGAAAAGTTAAATTTTGTTACTTCATTATATAACCAGTCCTCTTAGGAGAACTCATTACTCTGAGAGGAGATAAAGAATGAATATATACACTACTTCAAAGTAAGTTCTATAAATCCGAAGGGATGTTAATGTGCCAGACACTATGTTAAATGGTAGGAGAAGGACAATGAATAAAATGTGGCTCCTACAGATTTAAATATATAGGAGGAGATGAGCATTAAAGTCAACTGCAACACCTGGTTCATTTACCAGACTGAGTTGCACCCACGTGGTCAGCTTTAGCTAGAAGGCAAGCAAGGAATCATAAGCAGAGAGAGAGAGCTGGTAGCTGAAGCTCCAGAAATTTGACTGCACTCCATGTGCAACACAGAGCTAACAAAGCTGCAAGAAGGTTACAGACCAAAGCTATGACCAGGAGTCTTATATGGGTTGGACTGAAGAGAAAAAATTTGAGAGGCAGGAAGCAGGCAGGGAGTCGACAGAATAATCAGGGACCTTGGAAATGAAAATTCTGAAAAGTACACCAAAAGTCAGTTTGCAAATCATGGATGGGGGGTATATTAGAGTGTTTTAATATCTGGCACTATTAGTCAGAAATGACATTTAAATTAATACTGCATCCAATACAAACATCAGTATTTAATACCTTTCAGAGCTAGAGGTATGCAGGGTTTTTTACTGGGGAAGAAGGGGATTTGTTTTTGTCTTCAAGGTATAAAAACCAAACTGATTACAGACGCTAAAAAAAATAACTCAATCACTCCAAGAGGATCCTAGTGATTAGCAGTTGGCCATGCACTGTTCCTATCAACACAAATACACATAATGGTAAGATGATAAATAGCCTAGAAACCAACAGGAGGAATCACATCCAATTAGATACTCAGTCATCACACATAACCAATAGGACCTAGAGGAAAATGAATTATTAAAGGGCAAATAGAGATAAATAAGTACTCCTTTAATACAGTTAAAGATTTATCATTCCTGTCCAGTTAAAATGGGAAAAATGTAATCTTTATACTCCTTACAAGTTGATTTTCATGATGCCAAAAGTTTAAATGGACCATACAAGGAAGACTGGATCATTTAACTTTGTCTTGATTCTGGGTAACGTTCATTACTTCAAGATCAACTGAACAAAAACTCGGCATTTATATTCTGGAATATACAAATGTAAGACTGAAGTTAGCTAATAACAGTAATCAAACAATCATTTTATTGGATTTGGGAGGGCTCCTATATTTTATTATAATTCATATTCTGGAAACTCACAATAGTAGAAAAAGAAAAATAGAATACTGCAAACACTCATCTAATTTTCTGCCTTGCTTCCTTTTCTCCATTCTGTATCAGTGAGACCAGCCCCAACTTCTGCAGAAAACCAGTCTAAAGCTGATAAGGTTGCCTTGGTCAATTTGTTGTTTCCTATCTTTCCTAGGGCCATGAGGCAATTTGATTTGACTGCTAAAAAACTCTAAAAGCCTGAAAAAGTGGACCTGAGGTTCATGGCCTCCCTACCTATTTCAACTTTAGAACTGTTCCATGATAGGATCTTCCCAAAGAATAATGCTATTTCTTGGAACTCACTACAGAAGGCCATGATATGTCAATCCATGTACACTTTTCACAGTTCCTGACTTTGAAAAAAAGATCTGAAACCATTTTCTGGATTTTTTTTCTAATATGTGGATCCCTTCTTGTCTGGATCAATCCAATTATACAAGGGTATAGTGGGCTAGATTTAAACTGATAGAATAACATCAAGTAATGACAAGGTTTAAAAATAAGGAATTTCCCATACAATCAGAGGACTGATATAATATACACTGATGCTGAAAACAATCTGTTGAACAAGATTTCTAGCTTTAAGATCAATATAATTTTTATTTTCACTTCTGAATCCTGACCCATTTAACTTATGACAACTCTGGTCAGAAACATGACATAATGATATGCATCAATAACTTTAGTTATCTCACCTAATACTTTGAACAGAAGAATTTAATGTTTCATCCTGCATGCTATTGGTTACGGTTGCTTCTCCTTCTGGGACAGCTTGTACTGGCTGTACTACATGAATAGTCCGGAAGAGCTGGGTAGGATATGGAGACTGTGTAGGCTGCATTGTCCTCAGGACTTCTGATGGCTGTGCAACTTCCACAGGATCTTTGGGTTTTGTAGCTTTAGAATTCCCTGGTTTTAGAACTGTAGTGGCTCCTCCTTTTATCCCTGGACTTGAAGATACTCTTGATCTGCTTGCTTGGTTCCTACTTGAAGTGGTTGTTGAAGACAGTGATGGATCTGAAGACTCTATGCTGGAACCTGGGTCCTCATCATCTATATAAATAAGATCTTTTGGCATTTCCTTAAACTGATATACCAAGCGCTGACCTTCTACTTTTGCCAGAATACCCCTTTGGTAATAGTACCTATTCAAAGCAGATAATTTTATCAATAGTTTGTTCAATTAAACAAATTAAAATTATATTAAATTCTTAATCATAAACAAAAATTTTAAAGTTGGACACAAGCGGGAAAAGAAATTCAAAATTAAGGGCCAGTTATTTTATATAAGATAGTATAATTAGACACATTCTTTTTTAAATATATGTAAAACATGCATACTTATTCACAGATAAAGAAAAATCCTCACTAACAACTAAACCTAACACCAATTCTGATGAGGATTGGTAAAATATATGGATTATCCTAGTCATTCACTTTTCTTTGTCTCCCCTTCTTCCAACTTGTTGGAATAATCAAATCTACTACAAACTTCAAGAATTTATTTCCCTTCCATAGTTTATTATAATGTCCCACCAGTTTAAATTTGATTCAGTAAATCTGATTGAGTTTTCTATATAAAATTTAATATAAGTGATTCAAATTTTGTCACTGATTTTAATTCAATCAAGAATCTAGCAAGTGTGAGTTTTAAAAAAACCAAACACAACAGTAACTAAATAGTTCTGGTTTAAGAAGCTTATTACATTATCAGATGATTGCTACTTCTAGTAAATCTTTCTCAAATAGATGCATATCTTGAAGAATAGATTAACATGATCACAGAAAAACAAACTAAAAATGAGTTTAGGAATAAAATGATAACCTACCTAGATCAAAATGTTCACAATGTCTAATATTATTCTTGAAGCGTTTATTCCAACATAATACAGATTATACCTGAGATTTACATTTAAAAATGCACCCTCTTATTATCTATATTACCATTACTTGTTAATTTTGTGCTGATTTCAAGTTTAATGGCTCAAAACATATGAGCCCTGTAGTCAATTTATAATTCTTAATGACAGTTTACATTTTCTAATCCCTTTATAAGTAAAATATCTGTTGTTTCCATGAGGACTTTTAAAAGATTTTATTTATTTATGGAGACAGAGAAAGAGGCAGAGACACAGGCAGAGGGAGAAGCAGGCTCCATGCAGGGAGCCCGATGTAGGGACTCCATCCTGAGACTCCAGGATCATGCCCTGGGCTGAAGGCAGGCGTTCAACTGCCGAGCCACCCTGGCGTCCTGAGGATTATTTTTGAAGAAAAACATTTTCCCAGATCAGAATAAGATTTCAATTTAAATATGTACTGATTTCTATAAGTAGTGTGGTTTTAGCACTTCAATTATAAAATTCACCATTTTTTAATCCTCTACCTTTTTAGAAATTATCTTCTTTTTAGTATATAGGAAACAATATTCTTAACAGAATGAATTACAAAAACTTTATGTACCTGAGAGCTCTTCCCATGGTCTCGTAATTCATGTCAGGTTTGTTTTTGTGCTTTCCCCACAACCTGGATACTGCTTTAGAATCTACCAGTTTAAAAATGCCTTTTTCTCGCTGGGTCCATTTGATATATTTAGGACAAGTAGCTTTGTCCTGGAGCAGTGCCAGCAAAAACTCCCAGAGATAAATTGTGTTTCCTGAAACAAAAGCAATTTAACTGACCAAAATTTCATTGGAAAGAGCAAAATTAAACACAATGAAAAGTCTTCTAAGTTCCCTCTCTAACTATACAAAAATAATACACAATTTAGCTAGCACTGGTGAAAATTTGTAGAGTCAAATATAGGTCTTTTTATTAGGCTTGTATAAGATGTCTGGACAGAGCAATCTTGGCAATTAGATCTGTGATGATTTAAGAAGAAAGCACTTTGAGATGACTTTTCCCCCACTTCTTTAAGATCCACTACATAAAGGAATCAGTGAAAAAGCATTGCACAAAACCTTTCAATAGCTGCTTTATTTCAGAGCCAGTGGATTGGCCCTAACAATTTTCTTCAAATTTGGGCAGCAGTTATGAAAATAATAGAACTCCAAAACAATGTAATAAGGTGTCTACGAACTGAAAAGCTAACTTGGCTGAATTCTTCCAGAAGACTCATTATTAAAGGATGGATTATTTTGACAGGTACATTAAAAAAAATCTCTTAAATGGATTTCTTGGGCTACATTATTACCAGTCTCCTTACAGAGAGTGCCAACTGTACCTTATAAGCAGGTGGCAGCCAGAAGATCCATTTCACTACATCAAGAAAACTGGTAGATTTTACATAACAATTTATAGAAATTTAAAGCAATCTAAATGTTCTTTGACCTTTAAGTATTATACGAAAATTACTGTACTTACCCTTACCATCTTTGTTTTTCTTCTTCACGGATATGTTTGGCGTAGTGGCTGGGGAATCTGGTCGTGGAGGTTTTGTTTTTCTCCCTGAAAACAGAACAGCTCTGCCTAAGTATTTGCCCTCAAAAGTGAGAGAATGGACAATTTAGCTGTTTATAAATACTATTTGGTCATTTATCCTAAATTTCAAATACCAAATACTTTATACATGGGTCATATGTATTGCTTTCCTAAAATGTTATTTACTCAAAAAAAAAAAGTTACTTAAAAGGAAAAGAACTTCGCTGAAAATTTATCATTAGTGTAGGTTAGTTCACAAACACTTTAATGTAGGAAATGATATACTGGCTCATTTATAAATATGAGGTTAGTTGAAAACACCTTGAGATAACCAAACTGACAGTGCTTTCTTAAAATGCGGAGGAATATTCTTGATGTTGGATTTGAGTTATGTTACTCAAGATTCACCATGTGAAGTTTATGTCATTTTGGAAAACTCCTTGGAATACCACCTCCTCCTTGCTCTACATATTCCCTCTTTCTGGGGTTTTGATCAAACACGTAGACTTTTTCATTCAATCCTTTTATCTCAAACTCTTTCATATTTTTATTCCATGTCAGGTCTATATTGGAGCTAATTCTCTTTTAAACTAGTGACTAATCAGCTGTTCAACTCAATTATAATGTATTCTATTTGGTTCCTTATCACATCAGTCTTCCAATATTAATTAGGATGTTAGTCCTTCATTTTAAAATCAGCTTTACTGAAGTATGACAGACATACAATGCACTTGATCTTAGCCAAAAGGCCGAGAAGTGATTGTGACATACAATGAAACTGCATATGTTTAAAATCTATAATTTGGTATCTTCAAAATAAGTATTGACCTGTGAAACCATCACTATGTCCAAAACAGTGAACATATTCTTCATCCCCAAAAGTACTTTGTACCCCTCTGTACTCCTTACACCTTTCCCACTCTGCCCAATCCAAAGGTAGCCAACTATTCACACATTTTCTGTCATTATAGGTCAGTTTGCAGTTCCCACAATTTTATATAAAGAGAAACATATATTTACACATCTATATGTAAGTCTGGCATCCTTCCTTTAGCATAATTATGTTGAGATTCATCCATTTTTATCAATAGCACATTCTATTTTATTGCTGAGTGGTATTTCATTGTATAGATATACCACAAAGTTGTTTATCCTATCAGCAGCTGATAGACATGTGAGTTGTTTCAAGTTTGGGACTACTGTAAATAAAACTACTAAGAACATTTATTTATGCCTATGTTTTTCTTTAAATGCATGGCTTCATCTCTCTTCTTTTGTTAAGATTTTATTTATTTGAGAGAGAGTGAGCAAGAGACAGAGACAGCAGAGCTGGGCGGGGGGCGGGGAGTTGGCGGGAAGAGCAGGAGGAGAGGTAGAAGCAGGCTCCCCACTGAGCAGGGAGACAGACCTGGGGCTGGATCCCAGGACTCCCAGATCATGACCTGAGCCAAAGGCAGACGTTTAACCGCCTAAGCCACCCATGCTCCCTTTATGGCTTCATCTCTTTTCAGTAAATAGTGAGTAGAAGAATGGCTGGGTCATGTTAAATATGCATTAAAGGTTTTAAGAAACTGCCAAACTATTTAAAAAAAAATAGGGGGCACCTGAGTGGCTTAGCTGGTTAGGTGTCTGCCTTTGGCTCAGGTCATGGTCACAGGGTCCTGGGATCAAGCCCCATATCGGGCTCCCTGCTCAGCAAGGAGTCTGCTTCTCCCTCACCCTATGCAACACACGCTCTCTTTCTCTCAAATAAACAAAATCTTAAAATAATATTTCGTCATGCAGTAAGGTGGGATCATCAAAGAAATATTTCTTCATGCAGTAAGGTGGGGTCATCTCATTTGTTTCCCGTTTCTCAGGGATCACCTGCCTTTGTTGACTAATGTTCTATTTCTTTAGCAGCACTGTTTCATACATTGCCTGTATTTTAACAGGAGGGTAAATCCAGGTTTGGGGGAGGGTTAAAATCTTTTTCCAGCATTATTGAGATATAACGACATATAACTGTGTAGGTTTAAGGTGTACACAATGTGATGATTTGATACTCTGTGTAGTAAAATGATTACCACAGTAGGGTTAGCTAACATACCATCACCTCACATAATAATTACTTGGTTTTTGGATGTGAACATTTAAGATCTATTCTTTTTTTTTTTTTTAAAGATTTTATTTATTTATTCATGAGACACACACACACACACACACACACACACACACAGAGGGAGAGAGAGAGAGGCAGAGACACAGGCAGAGGGAGAAGCAGGCTCCATGCAGGGAGCCTGACGTGGGACTCGATTCCAGGTCTCCAGGATCATGCCCTGGGCTGAAGGCGGCGCTAAACCACGGAGCCACCCAGGCTGCCTTAGATCTATTCTTTTAGCAACTTTCAAGTATGTAATATGGTCTTGTTAACCAAAGTCAGCATGCTGTATGTTAGATCCCCAGAACTCACTCATTTTATAACTGGAAGTTTGTACCCTTTGATGGGACATTTCCCCATTTCTTCCACCAGCCAGCAACCACAATTTCTCACTCTGCCTCTACAAGTGGCTATTTCAGATTCTACATAAAAGTGATAGCACACAGTATATTTGTCTTTCTCTTATTTCACTTAGCATAATGCCCCTCAAGGTCTCCCTATATTTTTCAATCCTGCAAAGAACATGAGAGTCCAGGTATCACTTTGATATCTCATTTTCATTTCTTTTTGAAATATATCCAAAAGTAAGACTGCTAGACCATAGGGTATTTGTAGATTTAACATTCTGAAGAAACTCCATACTGTTTTCCATAGTGACTGTACCAATTTACATTCCCACTAACAATGCACAAGGGTTTTTTTCTCCACATCCTTGCCAACACTTGTTATCGCTTGCTTTTTTGATGATCTCCATTGTGACAGGTGTGAGGTGATAGCATATTGCGGTTTTGATTTGCATTTCCCTGACGATTAATGTTGAGGCTCTTTTCATGTACCTATTGGCCATCTGTAGGTCTTTAGAAAAATGTCTATTCACATTCTCCGTCCATTTTTTAATCTGATTGTCTTCTTTGCTATTGAGTTGTATGAGTTCCTTATATATTTTGGATATTAATTCTTCATATGGCTTACAAATATTTTTTCCTATTCTGTAGGTGGCTTTTTCATTATATATATATATATTTTTTTTTTGCTGTGCAGAAGCTTTTTAGTTTAATGTAGTCCCACTTACTAATTTTTGTTTTTGTTGTCATATCCCATAATCAATGCCAAATCAGGTTCTGTTATTCCATCTTGTCTCGGAGAGAAGTTCCACCTGGTATTTCCTAATACTCATTCTTTGACCTTGTTTTTCATTCTTTTGTCTTATTAGTTGTAGTCCTATTCACTCAAAGTTTCTATTTCCTAATTCTATTATCTAAAGTTCTTAGAGAACTAATCCTAGAATCTTCTATGTCTTCTGCTTCACATTCAGGGATTATCTTCCTTATGTATTCTGTAATACTGCAATGTGAGCTCGCCTTCAACAGGGCTTTATTTGAGGAAATTCTGTGCAGCCTGGGTTTAAATGTATGACTTGCCAGAGCAGTGTTATATAAGAGCCCAGAGTTATTGCCAGTCTGGGCCACTTTTTATGTTAATTACTTGGCTGGGAATTTCTAAGTCAGTGATAGTTTAAAATCTAATCATAAACCTAGGTTAAAGTAAGCCTATGAGTATAAATTCTCACAGAAAGAATTTCTCCTCTCAGAGCCCCACCTGAGAAATACAAACTTCCTTGACACCTATCCTGTGCCAATGGGTACAGAATTTTTCCCAGGAGGAGAGAGACTTTCAAGGATCCCAATGACATGCTGGGATCTCTAATACCTCTTCTTGCACTGGCCCAAAACGTAGGCATCTGCTTCTGTAGGGACAATCAAACTGACATACCCATCTAAGCCCTTCAGAGATGCTGCAGCCTCAGCTAACCCTTAGTGTTTTTATTTTCCTCTTCACTCTTGGCTCCTGGACTTTCTTACTTTCATGTGAAATCAGGTTACTAGGTGGCTAGTGATTAATCAACATATTAAACTCAAAATATTACACAAGCTGGAGGAGAATCAAAAGGCAATGAAGGGATCCCTAGGTGGTGCAGCGGGGTTTAGCGCCTGCCTTTGGCCCAGGGCGTGATCCTGGAGACCCGGGATCGAATCCCACATCGGGCTCCCTGCATGGAGCCTGCTTCTCCCTCTGCCTGTGTCTCTGCCTCTCTCTCTCTCTCTCTCTCTCTCTCTCTGTGTGACTATCATGAATAAATAAATAAAATCTTAAAAAAAAAAAAAGGCAATGAAATGGAAAGAGTGTCAGACTTTAGTATGCAGATATGGTCCTAATGTGTGAAAAGTGACAAATTTCCTTTGAAATTTAAATCTAATTTACTTACCTGCTGATTTACAACTCATTATTTTTCCTACTGGTTCCTTATGTTGGAATCTATGCCCGTGGTTTTCAAACTATGTGGAAGGAAGCTAGAAGCTAACTGCCCTTGCTCCAGGCTCTTTCTGATTTTGAATAAAAGAGTTTAGATAAAAGACTGAAGTTTTAAAAAGTTGGAAAACCCCATTTCTGAGAGACACACCAAATAATCTAATTTTTTCACGAATCTAATATGAAGACATATACTTTTTAGTGTATGCTTTGTATCCTCATTTTTTCTTATGTAAGTTTTAATTGGTGTAGAAATATCCTTGAAGAAAAATTATATTTAGATTCCACATCAGAACTTGACTATTTGCTCTCAACAAATTAACCACCCACCTTTCTTTCTCTTAGGTTGTTCTGGTGATGATGCACCTGGTGAGTGTGCATATGTCTCCTGAACCTGCTGAGTCTCCATCACTTCAGGAATCCCATCTAATGTGACGGATACATGGGTGATTGGGGCAACAACAATGTCATCTTCAGATGAACTAAATATATTATTATCTAATGGAAATAAAATCAACTAATTATCAACTTTGTATTATAAATTAAAATAATTTCATCAGATAATTTCCTGTTTCTATAAAGATTAAAGTAGAAATAAAAATCTTAAAATCCAGTCCCTTTTTATTCCCTCTGTCCTAAATCAGGCACCCTAAGTCAGACGAGGCTCAACAGGACTAATTCAATGTCCTCCTTACTTGACTTCCTATTATCAATCCATCTTGTTTTTCTTCTCCATTCTTCTCTCATTGCTGCTAAAGTTATTCTCTGAAACCCAAGTCTGATTTGACCATATAATTCTTCTCTATAAAACTTTACACCCTGAAAATTATTAGAAAAATAAAATAGACTTTTTGCATAGTTTACGGGGGAAAAAATGATAACCACCCAACTCCACATCATGACATCTGAACTTTGCACAATCTAGATCAAAGCTACCTTTCCACTCGCATCTCCCACCTACCACAAAGCTTATACTTTACCTATACCAAAGCATTTTTATCTCAAACATTTCACTTTTTTACAGGTCTGTTTCCTTGGCTCAACCCATTCTCTCTCTTAAATGCCCACCTCTATCTCCTCTATTCACTAAAAGCTTATTTGTCTTTTATAGCCCAAGTTAAAACATTCCTTCCATAAAGCTGGTCTCTGATAATCTTAGCCAGAAAACTCTTTTCTTCCAGAACACTTTGCCATCTCTCCCATGGCCTTTGTTTTTGGCTTTTACAGTTATTTACATAAACAACTATCTTCAAAATTAATTTGTAAACTTGAGGAAAAAAAGTTATCTGTTCATTTGTATATCACATTACTGCATAATGCACTGCTATGCATACAGAAGATATTCAACAACTTAAATACATTTAGTGTTAATTTTATGAGTTTGACACTCTGTCAGAAAAGCTTACAGAAGAACATGGATTTAAAAGCAGATCAATAATGTGGCAGTGAATTTTCTGCCACGAAGTGAATTTTTGCCTATTTCACTGATGAATACCCATAGAAATCATTAAATTAGAATAGTTTGGGCCATAAATACCCTACTGAGTACACCAATGAGGTTACCAGAATAAATTCTCCTTAATCTGCTATTTTTTTTTCTTAATCTGCTATTTGACAACTAAATAAATTACTTTTTATTCCTAAAGGTCTCACTCCCCAATTTTAAAACTGAAAAAGTCTTGTTTAACTGAATACTTTAGCAAAGCTGTCTCAACTACTACTGTACTTTAAAATGAGTCTGGGACACAAAACATATGAAACATGATCTTTCGTCTCTTGATGTTTGCCATCTAACCTTTCAAAGTATATTAATACAAACAATCATAGCACATGACCACTCACTTATTCGTTTTTCATCCAGCATAGGGCCAGGAGAATCCATATTGAGGAGTGCCTCAGCAGCCTCGATAGTTTCAATTGTTTCATCCCCATTAGGACAGGATGCTTCAACTATATGAAGAAAACATGAGTTAGCTACAAGACCTCTGTTGCTCAAAAACACACAGATTTTGATCTCTTGAACTAGGATACATCACTTAATACTTGGGTTTACATACATACTTTGTATCAACAGATAAAATCTATACGGAATATGACTATTAATTTTTTTTTTTTAGGTAGATTCCACACCAGCAGAGAGTCCAGTGTGGGACTTGAACTCACAACCCTGAGATCAAGACTGGGACAGTTACCCAAATGAGCTACCCAGGCTTCTTTCCCTCTACCCCTCCCCCCTGCTCATGATCTCTCTAGCATAAATAAATTATTATAAATAATAATTATATGCCACTCGGGGGGGGGCACCTGTGTGGCAGTCGGTTAAGCATCCAACTCTTGGTTTTGGCTCAGGTCATGATCTCAGAGTCTCGAGATCGAGAGCTCTGCATCAGGCTCAGAGCTCAGTGTGGGGGTGGGGGGGATGTCCTGCTTTTTTCTTTCTCCCCCTGCCCCTCCCAACTCTTGCACATGCACTCTCTTTCACATAAATAAATCTTAAAAAAAAAAACAAAAAACAAAACTTAGGCCTCTGGGGTGCATGGCTGGCTCGGCTGGTATAGCATGTTAACTTTTGACCTCAGGGTTGTGTGTTCAAATCCCATGGTGGGTGTAGAACTTACTTAAAAAAATGAAAATTACAAAAATTTTAAAAATAAAAACTTAAGCCTGTTATTAAAATCTTGTTAATTTAAGGCTTAGTAAAAAGCATATTCCTCCTATGTCAAGGCTTTGAAATTCTCTGAATTGAGGAATACTACTAAAAGTAAATTTCTAAAAAATCAAATAAGGCATAGATAACTCAATAATTATCATCTTTTAAATATTTATATATTTATTTACATAAGCAAGTTTTACAAAACATTTCAAAGTCTGCTGGGTAGACGAAAATGATAAAATTAGTTTATATAATAATTTAGTTGCCTACTGCTTAAGAAAAAAAACGAATTTCAAACCACTTATTTGTCAAGCTTTTCCTTTTTTTTTTTTTTAAGATTTTATTTATTTATTCACGAGAGACACATAGAGAAAGGCAGAGACATAGGCAGAGGGAGAAGCAGGCTCCTCGTAGGGAGCCCGATGTGGGACTCCATCCCAGGACGTGGGGATCATGCCCTGCGCCAAAGGCAGATGCTCAACTGCTGAGCCACCCAGGCATTCCTGTCAAGGTTTTCCTAATAAAAAAAATTAAAAATATACACATATTTTCAGAATAATAAGTGGGCTTTTCTGGCATCTTCCATAAGTGACATTCAGTTATTTTTTTAGTATAATTTTAAATACATAGGTTTTAACATAATTGATGTTCTTCAGTCCTTTGCAGTTGTAATTCTTAATGATCCTCTAAATGTCCCATCTACAGCCACTGGGAACTAAAGCTGGGGCCTGGGTCTTTTAGACATGACTTGAATAATTTTTGATAGCTTCATGCCTCCTGGGATGATAAGATGTTGCAGGCTATTCTTGTACATTTCCTGCCCCAAACTTAACGAAACGAATAGTTTCTCCTAGCTACCCTGGGATCCTTAGTGGAAAATACAGTTAGAGACAATGACCTGTACACTACTTTGAGGAGTTTTAAATATACTCATTATTTTGAAGAATTTTAAACATTTTCAAACATAAACAGAATAATACACTGAACTACAGTGTATTTATCACCCAGCTTTAAGAATTATTGACTCATGGCCTATCCCATTTTATCTATATGCACACCTCTTCCTCAATATTTTATTATAAATTCTAAACATCCTAATATTTAAGTAGTAAAACTTTTACAATGTCTCTCTAAAAGCTAAGGGCTCTGTTTTGAAAACATAAACATGGGATGCCTGTGTAGCTCAGAGGTTGAGGGTCTGCCTTTGGCTCAGGGCGTGATCCTGAATTCCCAGGATTGAGTCCCACATCAGGCTCCTTGCATGGAGCCTGCTTCTCCTCCCTCTGCCTGTGTCTCTGCCTTTCTTTATGTCTCAAATAAATAAATAAATAAATAAATAAATAAATAAATAATCTTAAAAAAAAAAAGAAACAAACATAAACATAATACTACCATCAAGCATTTAAAAACATCAGTATTTCCTTAATATCAAATAGCATACAAATGTCCAACTGTCCGAAATATAAATGGCAGGTGGCAGGGGGAGGGTTGATAGTTTTTGTTTGAATCAAGTTTCAAACAAGGTGCAAATGAATGACACATTTCTTAAGTTTCTTTTCATTTCTATGTCCCCCCTCCATCTTTTTTCCTTGCAATCAATGAAGAAGTTATTAGGCTGCTTGTCTTGTAGATTCCCCACAATCTAGATTTTGCTGATTCTCCTCCCTTTGTATAGTTTAAATGTTTTTCTGTATCTTCTTTAAATTGGTAGTCAGTTCTGAAGGCTCAAACAAATTCCACTGAAATTTTAGGGGGAAGGCTATTTTTAATATGTGATGATTAGCTGGAATAACATTATAAAGAGAATAATAATCTAGTTATTTAATAATCTCATTTAATAATCTAGTTACTCAGTGATATAATTCAAATAGGAAAAGGAAAATAAATGTTTGCTTCTTAATCATATTTGTTAGTTTTCAAAAATAGTTATTAACATCATTTATTGGTGACCATTTTTATGTGCGTATATCATTATGAGATCACTGGGTGGTACAGTCAGTTCAACATTTGACTCTTGGATTCAGCTCAGGTCAAGATCTTGGGATCATGGGATCAAACCCTGAGTCAGGCTCCTCGCTTGGCGCAGAGTCAGCCTGGGTTTCTCTCTCCCTTTCCCTCTATCACTCTCTCTGCTCTCTCTCTCTCTCTCTAAAATAAATGAATTTTATAAATAAAAAATAAACAGATCTACTTTAATCCATTAGTTACTGTCCTCATTAATGTTTAAGTTGTCCCATGTTTGACTAAAAAATATTTTGTCTTTGTCCTTTTAAAGAAAACAGATCATGAGTTCATACTAATATTTGCAATTCAAATTTAGCACTATAAAATTTATTTCTAGAATTATATATTTATACCATGTAATTATGTAGACTCTATAGGATTATAGAATTTTTATTTAACGTTGTAATTTAACATTTGTATATCTAGTTTTACTCTATAAATCTTGGCTTCTTAGGACATTAACATCATTATTTGTTTCATTTTACCCTAACATCTCTCTCATATGTACACACTCACACAAGTTGTAATTACTGGAAACAATTTAAGATTTCTTAGCAGCTTTATTTTTATTTTTTGCCTTTTAGGCTATTTCCTGTTAGGAAATGCATAGCCTTAAAAATAACTTTAGAGGCGCCAGGATGGCTCAGTCAGTTAAGTGTCCAACTCTTAATTTCAGCTCAGATCATGATCTCAGGGTTGTGAGACTGAGCCCCAAGTCAGAATCCATGCTGGGTGTGAAACCTGCTTAAGATTCTCAATCCTCTCCTTTTGCCCCTCCCCCGCTCATTTTCATATAAATAAATAAATAAATAAATAAATAAATAAATAAATAAATATTTTTAAAAGATCACTTTAAGTAATTCTTCTTTTTATGGTTATGCCACTCCTCAATTACAATAATGTAATTAGGCTCATTTGTTTTAGTGTGCTTCAATTTTTAGAGATTGCTAATTTTTCCTCTTTTGGACCTAGTGTTGTTTTATCATTATGTTAAATGTTTACTAGGTTCCAAAGTTAAAATGACATAACAAAGTGTATTTAGAAAATCTACCTTTCATCCCTGTCCCTTCCTTTTCCCTGTAAAAAACCATTTTTATTAGTTTTGTGATTTATCTTCTATATTTATAAAAGAGATATATCTTTTATATTTATCTTTATATTTTTAAAATATAAGCAAAGACACATTATTTATATCTTTTCTATCTTAAATAAAAGTAATATACTATTTATGCTACCTGACCTTTGCCTTTTTTAACTTATTATACAGTAGAAATCATTTCACAGCCATATATACAGAAATCATGTCACCTTTTGTATTTAAAAAATATGAGGCAAGTTAAATATGTTTAGTATCATTGTTAGTTTGTAAAATTTTATTTCATTCAGCTTCATTTGCTTAAATTGAGAAAAGCAAAATAAATGGGTAAGTCCTACATAAAACAGGAAAGAAAACCAAAAAAATACATCTGCCTTTTAAAGACATAAAGAAAATGTTAGCCTTTCATTAAATGGATGCCAAAAATTTCTTTTGGCAATAGTAAACCCACAAGCTTTTAATATGTGCATTTTAAAACTTCTTTGTAAAAAAGAAAAAAACATTAAAGAAATTTTTTTAATTAAAAAAACATTAGCTGTGACCTAGCAACTAGTTAAAATCTATTTACACCAAGGACAGAAAGCATAGATACTATAATAATTTAGGGAATAATTAATTAAATATATTTTATATTATTATAAATTACTAAAAATTGCATTTGATCTTATAAAAACAGACAAGAATACATATGAAAGAGACCTAATAGTATTATTTAAAAGATAATATTTAATAATGAGGGGCATCTGGGTGGTTCAATCGGTTAAGTGTCTGCCTTCAACTCAGGTCATGATCCCAGGGTCCTGGGATGGAGCCCCTGCATCAGGCTCTCTGCTCAGCAAGGAGTCTACTTCTCCCTCTTCCTCTGCCCCTGCCTCTGCTCCTCCTCTCTCTCTCAACACACAAGCTCTCTCTAACAAATAAAATCTTTAAAAAAACACTATTAGGGATCCCTGGGTGGCTCAGCGGTTTAGCGCCTGCCTTTGGCCCAGGGTGTGATCCTGGAGTCCTGGAATCAAGTCCCACGTCAGGCTCCTGGCATGGAGCCTGCTTCTCTCCCTCTGCCTGTGTCTCTGCCTCTCTCTCTCTTTCTCTCTAGGTCTATCATGAATAAATAAATAAAATCTTAAAAAAAAAACACTATTAAACAAGACTTACTAATGAATACAGTCATTATGGTTACCTTCTATTTGAGAAAATATAATTTGCACCACCTCCGTTAATTTTACTTTTAGATCTTCAAAGATTGGCAATGGAAGAAGAATCTCCACATACAAAGAACTCGTGGTCAAATCATTTTAAAAAATTGTTAACACCATAACCTTTTTCAAAATGAAACCTTATGTGGAACTCCAACATATAGATAAAAGTGGTATTTTACCATTATACAGGTTCAAATATACATCAAACTTGATATGAGATCAACCGATGATAAAAATGAAAGTGTTTTGATGAACATGAAAATCTGAAATCAGGGCATACAGATGACACAGTCTAACAGAAGCCTCAAATCCATAAAAATAATTCAATCTTTCTATCACTGAAGATTTCAAACAAAATAAAAATTATGGAACATAGTATAAGGAATTCTTACACATCCATTCTCAGCATTAACCATTATCAACACATGGTTAATCTTCTTTCATTTATACTCCAGTTACTGCCCCAAGGTCCCCTTGCACACACCCCACACCCACTCCCCAGATTATTTTGAAGGAATCTAAGACATCATATTTTATCTAAATATTTTAGCGTATGTATGGCATGTTATTGTCATACCTAAAAATACTAATAATAATTCCTTAATATCGGGATGCCTGGGTGGCTCAGCAGGTTGAGCATCTGCCTTTCACTCAGGGCGTGGTCCTGGAGTCCTGGGATCGAGTCCCACATCCAGCTCCCTGCATGGAGCCTGCTTCTCCCTCTGCCTCTCTCTCTGTGTCTCTCAGGAATAAATAAATAAAATCTTTTTAAAAAATTCCTTAATATAAAAAAAAAATTCCTTAATATCATCTGAAGTGCAACCTAGGACTCACATGTACAGTTTATAAACTCTTCTTTCCCTATCTCTTTCTTCCCCAGTAGTTTCTGAGAAACACAACATTCTTCCTTCTCTCACTCTGAACTTAGGAGGGCTACAAGGTTCTTCACTTTCTTATGACATTGCTCAAACAAGGATGAAAGAGTTAAAGGCTCAGGTTGGGAAATAAGAAAGGGGAGGGAGAATATGCAAATAGCAAATCTGGTTTTCAAGATACAGCTTGTTGTCCAGACCCGTTCAATACCAGTTCTACTTTCCAGGAAGGAAGGGGCCTGTTTGTATCTTGCCATCAGTTATCTTTAAGTCCAAGCCCAAGAGAATGAAACACTGAAAGAAGCAATTCTTTCTCCTAAAGATCTAAGATCTGCTTTCCTAAGTCTCAATTCCTTCTCTGAGGACCACGCTGATGACTAAAACCAGGAATAAACACGCCTTTAGGGGAGACTCTCATTCCCAACCTACAGAGACAGCATAGCCTTACATTAAGGCATCAAGAAGTTGTGACAAAATATACTGCAAAAAACCCACTAGCGGGGATCCCTGGGTGGCTCAGCGGTTTGGCGCCTGCCTTTGGCCCAGGGCGCGATCCTGGAGTCCCGGGATCGAGTCCCACGTCGGGCTCCCAGTATGGAGCCTGCTTCTCCCTCTGCCTTCCTCTGTCTCTCTGCCTCTCTCTATATATATATCATAAATAAATAAATCTTTAAAAAAAAACAACAACCTACTAGCTACACAAAGGATATATGCACAGTGATGATCATTCTGTTATACAAAACACACGATCTGCCACCAGTAATGAATGGAAACGTCTCATCGATCAATCTAATTCCCTAATTGATAAGGAAAAATCTGCTAAGTCTAGATTTATCAAAATACTTTCATTTGGGTTCCTCTAAACAAAAAATGTGAATACAGGAGAACAGGCTTTGTAAAAAACAGAGGACAATACAAAAACTAAGTGTTGTTTGTCAACGTTATCAGTGGGGACTCAGTCACATGATACGTGATCTTACGCAAGTCATTTCATTTAACCTCTCTTCTTTTTCTGTTCTGAGAATTAAATGAGATAATGAACTTTTAGAAATCTACTATGTTAATATGATGCGCTTAGAAGGAGACAGTGCCGTTTTGTGGTATTCTTGCTCAAAAGGCATTATTTCAGTCCACTCATGAGTGAATATCACACAAATAAAATTAAGGGACATAATATAATGTACTCCTCGAAAGTGTCAATGTGCCTGAGGGACAAAGAGAGCCAGAGGAACTGTTATAGACTGGAAGAGACTAAGAAGAAATAACTAAATATAGAGTAAGACGGTAGATAGGATACTGAAACAGAAAAAGGACATTAGTTTGAAATGGTTGGCATACAAATAAAGTGTAGATTTAGTTAATAACATTATGGCTATGTTAATTTCCTATTCTTCTTAAATTTAAGAATAAATATTCAAATAACCTTTGCTTCTCAATAAGTAATTTTCTCAAATACCTCCAACACCTCTGGCCAAGATAAATGAATGTAAATGTATAAAAATTCAAATCCAGGGGATCCCCGGGTGGCTCAGTTGTTCAGCGCCTGCCTTTAGCCCAGGACCTGGTCCTGGAGTCCCGGGATCAAGTCCCATGTCGGGCTCCTGGCATGGAGCCTGCTTCTCCCTCTGCCTGTGTCTGTCTCTGCCCCTCTCTCTCTCTCAATCTCTCTCTTTCTCTCTATGTCTGTCATGAATAAATAAAATCTTTAAAAAAAATTCAAATCCATGTACCAATTCCTAAAACTGATGAAAAAGCATTACCACTATCTCACACTTACACAGTGAACTCTTCACGTTTCAAATATGTTACTAGTTCTGACTGAACCAGAAGAGAAATCTTCTTTAAACCCTAGTACCTTATCCTACATTTGGGTCATGGCCTCCTATTTTGCCTCCTGTGACAGCAGTAAAGAAGAACATTCCTATGTTGTTCCCTACAAACAACTTTTCATTGTTAACAAGAATACAGAGTGTGGCATATAAAAAGTGCTCAGTGAATACCTGACGAATTCAGTTGGTCTGGTTCTTCTTACATATCTATTTTGTCACATTCAACTCAGTACATTTAGGAAAGAGGGAAGGGAGGTGAGAAAGCACTATGAAACACAGGTGGATGAGAGAAAATATAATTTCCTTCTCCCTGAAGGGCTCTAGCCTCTGTAGATGATGGAGTCACTTGAAACCCAGTTAGGGACTTCTTATGTCCCCAAAATCACAGGGCAAGGATACTGCCCAAAATTGTGCTGAGGTAAGGTGCTGCTGGAGGCGCACACACACCTGTAAGCGTGATGTCGTCGTCATCATCATCTATGATCTCTTCTTCAGCGACATCCAGGGAGCTCTCAGTAATCATGTCATTGGGCTCTTCCACACAGGCTAGACCTGCGTAACTATTGAGAATGTCAGCACCAGGAACATGTTCCACAATTACAGCAGGAAAAATAGCTGGGTCACCAAGCTGTGGGAGGTGAGTGGAAAAAAGGATTAACAAAATGTTTGCTTTTGTTAAATACAACCAAAAAATATTTTATACTGGACATCAGTTTAGTTTTTATATCATTGGCTAGTTAAATCTTGACAATCTTTCTGAGCTGCAAATAATACATATCTATTAAGACAAAATAAAATTTTATTATCAATATTGGGTCTTGACTATAGGATTTCCACTGGAAAATCCTATAAAAGCATATTTTTAAACCACATTAAATTTTAAAAACCCCTAATATCACTAATTCATATAAAGTGGCACACGGATGAAATATACAATTAAATAAAATCTCAACGAAAGTTTGACAGGAACCACATAAGTTTAATAAGTGTTACATTGTCACTGGCACACAGGCTGGGTTCAACAATAGCTTTTGACTCAAATGGAAAAATTATCTTTCATTTTCTATCTCTTAATATGATCATGAAATGTTTGATATCTATCACTATCTTTCTATATTATTATTTTTATTTCTTCTGATTTGACAGTGGTAGACACTCCTCCTTTAACCCTAAATGATCCAGTGTATATTTCCTAACATGTTTGTAGCACTGTACAATGTTAAATGGTTAACATAACCATTAAACCTTTTAAAAGGTTAAATGTTACTTCTTTCATAAGGATTTAACTACTTCAATTAAACGTTAAGATATGGGGATCCCTGGGTGGCGCAGCGGTTTGGCGCCTGCCTTTGGCCCAGGGCGCGATCCTGGAGACCCGGGATCGAATCCCACATCGGGCTCCCGGTGCATGGAGCCTGCTTCTCCCTCTGCCTGTGTCTCTGCCTCTCTCTCTCTCTCTCTCTCTGTGACTGTCATAAATAAATAAAAATAAAAAAAACATTAAGATATGGGTGCTAAACATACTATCTGTGTTTTCAAGAATCCTATGCTCTGAAATTTATGATTAAGAACCCTAGAATAGGGACGCCCAAGTGGCTTAGTGGTTGAGTGCCTGCCTTTGGCTGGGGGTGTGATCCCGGATTCCTGGGTTCGAGTCCCACATCAGGCTTCCTGCATGGAGCCTGCTTCTCCCTCAGCCTGTGTCTCTGCCTCTTTCTCTGTCTCTCATGAATAAATAAATAAAATCTTAAAAAAAAAAGAGAACCCTAGAACATATTTTGATCATTTTATTTCAAAATGTTTCTTCCTAATTCAGAAAAGAGGAAGTTAGAAGTAAGTGTCTCTCCAAATCCTAAGTTTTAAAACAGAAAATAGGAGGTTCACACACTGCACTGTAAAACACACACACAAGAGAAAGTACATAAAATGGCAAAGTATAGTCATTTGGCTTTCCTTTTCTCTTTTTTAAGAAGCGAATGCTGCACATGCAATCCATCCTAGAAGGAACATGCGCTTGTTGAAACACTTCTTTCTTAAGAGCTCAAGGTTAAGCTCCTAATCTTCTAATGAGGCCGAGCCCAGAACTGAGTTAATTTTTACGTGATTTCATTTTATGTGCAACAACTCTATGTACCAGGTAAGAACAGGGCTTATCACCTCCATCCATTGGCAGATGAAGAATCAGATTAAGAAATTTACCTAAGGTCGCCCACGAAGTCAGAGACAAAGGCATGTCAAAGCAATTCCCAGGAGCAGTCCTCAACCCAGATGAAACCAAAGTTTTACTTCCTAACCAAATCTATGTGGCTCCTGAAATTTGGGGTAGCTGAGTGTTAAGGTTTTGAGTATTACAAGGGATATCTCCAAAATTTTATCTAAATCTACGTAGTTGTCGAGTTTCAAATAACTACAGATATTTGTTACTACTTTCTTCCTTGTTGTATTCTACTTACCAGTTAGTGAATTGGAGAAATGATGACTCTATTTCCTAGAATGTATAGGTCTCAAGAACATGGTTTTGTAGAACACTAATCCATGCTACTTGTACATCAGTGTCCCTCCCCAGAGGCATCCCCTGCTACCAGTTTCTTTGTTCCATAACAGACAGTCTATGTATAACCAAGTCTATTTCAATTTACTTTAATTACTTTTAATTTCACTTCAAAGATTGATAACTTTTATTCAGTTTATTAAGGAAAATGTTAGGCACAACAGTAGAGCAAGACCATTAGTTTCCTTTGAAGCGAAAAGCTTAATAATTAAGAATGAAAAGGAAGGGGGGGGGAGAAAAAAAGGGAAACAAAAAGAATGAAAAGGGACACACGGTTCTGCGGTTTAGAAGGCAGCAACACGTAAACTCAAAAGATTGTGAACCATGACAGCTTGGGCATTCTCCAATCCTACTGTCATTTTCCTCACTTTAAATCAAAGAAGAGGGGATCCCTGGGTGGCTCAGCGGTTTGGCGCCTGCCTTCAGCCCAGGGAGCCCAGGGCGTGATCCTGGAGTTCTGGGATCAAGTCCCACGTCAGGCTCCCTGCGTGGAGCCTGCTTCTCCCTCTGCGTGGAGCCTGCTTCTCCCTCTGCCTGTGTCTCTGCCTCCCTCTCTCTCTGTTTCTCTCATGAATAAATAATAAAATAAAATCTTTCAAAATAAATAAATCAAAGAAGAGCATGAGCTGATCCTAAGGGCACTTCCAGGTTTTGTTTTCTTAAGATATTTTAGGCATATATTAAGGCATGGATGCCAAAACTAAGTATATAATGTTACGATAGAAGAGATGCATCCTTTAAAAAAAAAAAGATTTTATTTATTTATTCTTAAGAGAGAGAGAGAGAGGCAGAGGGAGAAGCAGGCTCCCCATGGAGCAGGGAGTCTGATGTAGGGCTCCACCTCAGGACCCTGGGATCATGACCAGAGCCAAAGGTAGACACCTAGCCACTTAGCCACCCAGGCACCCCTAGAAGACATTCATTCATTTGGACTAAATGGCTGGGGTGGGGGGTGGTTACCATGCACAACAGCCACCTGCTTGTTGCCTCTGCTAGCACTATTAACTCCCTTCATTGGCACTTAACATGCACCAGGTACTCTGCTCACTGCTTTTTATGAATTACCACCTTATTTAATCATCTCAAAAGCCTATGAGAGAGATACATTGGATTATCTGTTTTCTACATGGGAAAACACTAGCTCGAGGGGAAGGGAAATAATTTACCACAAAGCATTCAGCTAGTAGGTGGTAGGACCTTAAATGAAACAGACTCCAAGGTCTCTGCTCTTTCTCCGTACACTATTATAGCCTTAAACATGGAGCCCTTTTGTTTTACTGGCATATTTATTTGGCTGTGCGAAACGAAACCAAACCAAACCAAAACAACACAACACACAAAAACCAGAAAAAGTAAGGAGCTGTGCTGTGTTTCAGGTATGACTTTCTATATCATCGTTTGCAGGGATTCTCCAATCTGAGTCTATTATGAACTTCATCATGGGCACAGACAGGGACTTCCCAGGATTACTCCTGACTTAGCCATACTGTCTTTCTCTAGGGTACTCGCTCCTTTCATGAAAAGCATGGGCCACTCTTTTCTGAATATCCCATGAAATGCAGATGTATATACAAAGTTGTTTCTCTCTAATTTCTCTAGGGTGCTACTAAATCATATACAGCAAACAGACCAACACTAAATGTCAGGTAACAGGCCTGAATCTATATATATAAAATGCATCCAGGAAACCCCGTGGGTGACTGAAAAGAATCTCCCCCTATGTTACCATAAATGGACGGAATATACTCCAGAAACTCTAGTTCCTGGTCTGGGCTCATGATAAATTCCAGCCTTTTATACGGATTGACTAGCAACTAACTGGCTCAAGTCTGAGTTACCAGGAACCTAAAAATTTTATAGCCACACATTCTAAGATTCCTGATAGAGAAATGGTTCCCAACCTCTTAAATGAAGGTATGGCAAAATTTCAAATATTAAATGTTTCCTATATTTAATTTTAAAAATGAATAAAATACTGAGACTTGTATTAGTTCGCTAGGGCTGGTGTAACAAAGCATCACAGACTGCGCAGCTTTAATAACAGAAATTTGTTGTCTCAGAATTCTGGAAGCTGGAAATCTGAAATCGAGGTGTTGGCAAGGTCACTCCTTCTGAGGGCTATCAGGGAGGGATCTGTTCCTGACTCTCTCCTTGGCTTGTAGACAACTGTCTTTATGTTCACATGGTATTCTTCCCTGTGTCTGCGTCCAAATTTTCTCTTCTTGTAAGGACACTGATCATATTGAATCAGAGATCAGATCCCTCCCCGAGGGAGTAATTCAACTCATAATAGGATCCAATTTAATTTAGTTTTAAGCCTATCATTTGATGGTTGGCTCCATCTACCCAAAACAATGGCAATTAAGATGATATATTCTTGTTACTTATTTCTAAATTGGGGTTAGTCATTATTCTTCAAATGTTTCTTTGCTGAAGACCACCAAATCTTTTCCACCTGTTTTCCCCACATCATTTCACCCAGAACCTTTCCCAAGTTTTATTTAAGAGATGAACTTCAGGAGCACCTTGGTGGCTCAATAGGTTCAGGGTCTGTCTTCATCTCAGTTCATGATCCCAGAGTCCTGGGATGGAGCCCCACACATCAGGTTTCCTACTTGGCAGGGAAGCCTGTTTCTTTCTCTCCCTTTGCCCCTCCCCCCACCCTGCTCAAGCTCACACCGTCTCTCAAATAATTAAAAAAAAAAAAAAAAAAGATGAACTTTAGGAAGATCACAGCTATTCACAAAATGGCCATATTCCTCATAGCCAGCAATAAGAGCTGTTATCTCCTTTTAAGAAATGAAGGGGTCAACACTTTGTTAATGTGCTAACAAAAATACTGTTTCATTTGGTTGGCTATGTTAAAAAAAAAAAACCTCCAAATATCTCTAAAACCTTTGTTTATTTAAATAATCATCTTCTCCTCACTTTTAGCTGAATCAGAGAATCCCAGTTTACCAATGATTGTCAACAGTGATCCTATGCTGGGAAACACCTAAAAATATCAATACTTGACCCTACATGGAAGCAAACGATCAGAACATCTGGGGACGTGACCAGGGCATGTTTATTAAAGTTCCTTGGGTGGTTCTAACGCGCATGCAGGGTTTAGAACCACTACTCTAAAGAATTACAAAATTCAAAACTGCAGTCCTTGAACTGAGTTAACCTGATTCACATCAATGTCTGAAATATTAGTAATCCAAAAAAAACCAAAGCTATATTACTTTTATTATTACATCTTTTGGCACTTGCAGACTATTTTCCCATTTGTTTTTGTAACAGAACCAAAATAAATCACAAAATGATGGGTAGGAAAAGAATGGAAGACTTCTTGGGATTACAATCTGTCAAAGATCAGAGTTTTCAAAGCCTCACTTTTTATAAGCAAATTAAGCAGTAGTGATTAGCTTTCAACTGATGTATAACTTTACTGAGGGTCTTAATGACTCGAGAGAGAAAAATATATACCAGCTTTCCTTTCTATTAATTTCAGATAAATTTAACACACGTATTGAAAGCAAAACTTAACAATTTTTTTTTTTTTAGCAGATATAAAAAAAATCAAACCAAATTCTGGCATGAAAGAGAGTTCCCAAATTTCAACACTTTCTACTACACAGTTGCCATTTGTTGTGGTTGGTGACATATGTGGCAATACCATAAAATTAAAAAGAGAAGGAAAGTGGCCTATCTGTAAACAGCAATGTATGTTGCTACACTCACTAGGGTATACCTCAATCTCACTATATGAGTATACCACAACCCAAGGTCCTAAGACGGTATTTAAGGAAGTATGGACCATTATTCCAACTATATGGTAAGTTTATTCAACAGGTCTTTGGTTATAAAAAAAAAAAAAACAAAAGAACTTGCAAATAACTTGTTTACCAAGTTTGCCTGACAGCATAGCTCAATCTAGTAACATGGTTGTGAAACATTCTGCCAAGATCCTCTATGAAATAGTTGAAAATGAAATATGTATCAAATGTTTTCCTGAAAGAAAGGCAAGTTAAAAACAGTCTTTAAAAACTTCCCAATGCAGACATTCATTTTTTAAGATAGATGCAAAATGAGCACATTTTTAAGTATTTACACTATCACTTTGTCACAAGACAAGGCAAAACCAAGAGTGGGCGGGGTGGGGCGTCCCTTTTCCCATAATCTTCAGTAGCATCCCCACCCAAAGGCCACTCCAAGAAACTTAACACGCTAAACATAGTTCACTTGCTAAGAAAATGAGTCTTTGAAACCAATTCCCATGTCTTTTTTTTCTGATCAGAATACTGCCCCCAAAGCCTCATCCTACAAAGGCACTGCTGTGAAACTATTTCTTTCACCTTTGACTTAAAAAAACAAAACACAAAACCAAAAACCCAACAACACCTCAGTCTATCAAGGACACGATCAGATATTTCCTATGCAGCAAATGCACTAAAAATACCCCTGGTGAAAATAGGATGTAATAGTAAGTGCTTGAGCTCTAGAATTAGAATGACCCTGATTACGGTCAGACTGCACCATGCCCTGGGTGTCTGAACTCCAACAAAATTTTCAGCCTCTCTAGGCTTCCATGTTTGTGTCTACCTAAAATGAGAATAACTTCCAGAATTGTTGTAAGAATTCAATGACATGCAAATAGATCACCTGTTCTGCATGGCATATAGTAACCATTCAATAAAACAATTTGGTGATATAGTGCCTCAATATTTGACTTAGATAGAAATAAACACTCTTAAAATTTGGCTTACTACTTATATACATATACCAGATCATCACATTGTACACTTAAATAATGTTATATATAAGTTACATCTCAATAAAACTGGGGGGGGGGGGACTTCTAATCTTACATTTGACAGACATGTTTTTTTGGTTGTTGTTGTTGTTTTTAATTAAGAATAGTCCTTCCAGAAAAGCAGTGAACACAACTCAACCATCTAGTCTCAGCAACAACTGTTTAACAGCTTCCAGAAAAAGCAAAACCTGAAACATAATCAATTTTGTGACAATTCATCAAGCTGTACACTTATGACTTGTGCATATTTTATATTTATGCAATATTTCAATAAAAAAGTCTAAAAGTAGAGGTAAATCTGATGGGAGATACAGAACTTAAAAAGGAGACTATTACGGTATAAGCCATAATAAAATTAAAGGGAACATCTAGGTGGATTTACACACATAAACTTAAGGTGACGAGTGAACAAAATGAATTAAAATTCCTAAAAAAAAAAAAAATAAATAAATAAATAAAAAATAATAATATTCCTTTAAACAAGCTCCCATGGTGCATTTTTGAAAAACTGTTTAGGGGAATAGATTAATACACACATACATTTGTATGCCAAGAGTATTAAATATTATTGTCCCTTTTCCATTTAGTTCCCTTCCCTAATAACTACCACTGTTTCCAGTTTTCAAAATACATTTTGAATGATCTCAGGAATTGATGTATTACATAAAATAAGCCGGATTGTGCAATAAATCTCTGAGGCTCAGAACAAAGTTTTTTGTGAAGGCTTCTTCACAACCAAATTCTCCTCATACTTTAAAAAACCTGTCATTAAAACAGCTTCATTATCTGCAAATGAGAATACTTCTGTTGACCAATTCAAGCTCTCTTTACATGAGCTTATCCATCTTTAGTCTAAAAGAAAATGAAAGAGAGCTTCAGCAAACAAGCAGAAAAGGCTATGGAGCTGTAGTACATACTGCCTAGCACGTTTGTCTAACTTCTGAAAAATAGCTTTCCGGACTAAAAATGTAGTACGTGAATCTAGTTTTTAAAAATTTTAATATGTAAATGTATTTGGGAGAAAGTGAGAATCCTACTTATGTATAACTGCTATAAAAGACGATTTACTTAATATTCTTCTAGATTCTCTTTTTCCTTCGAGGTTCTTTTTCCTCTTTTATGTCTTTCCCAGCATAATGGATAAGAGCTTGGGCTTTCTCAAATCCTCAACTCAACCCCAGTGCAGGTGCTGTTGCATTCTACAGTAGTGTTTCTGGGCAACATTCATCTCCTCATTCAACCTCCCCGAGATTTCTCCTTACAAAGGCTCTCCTTATTCATAAGATGAGGATAACAATAGTGGCCACACAGTACAGGGTTATGGCGAGGATTGAAAGAAAATATGCGAGAGCACTCTCTTTGTGAAGACTGTGTATCCTCGGCAGCTGTCCTAACTTGGGCTCGAATAATAAATACTCTCCTCCTTTCTTCTAGAAATTCTAAAAGGTCTGTTTCATTTTGTGTTGACACATCTCTAGAGAAAATATTCTGCACTCGTAAGAATAACTAAAAATAAAATAATCAGAAAGAAACAGAAGGAGTAAAACATTTTTAAGTCAACTGTATCCAGGTGTGCCACACTCAACCAAAACCAGTTGAAAACCAGGTCACTTAAAATAGACTCTTTAAAAGTTGAAGGAACAAAAATGTGTACTTTAAAAAGAAAATCTAGAGAAACAGAGGTATTGAGGTTGACTTTCTAGTCTGTAGAATCACCTGTCCTTCCTCTATAAATTACAGGTAAAATGCTTTAGCTCATGCTCAGAGTCTCATTGTAAAAATCTCATATGGCTTTCTAGACACCATTGTGGGGCCTGCCTCCTCCCCCCAAGTATGTAAAGAAAAGTTAATTATCAAGTCAGAGAAAAGAAGGAATCTCACAACTAGAGATAGTTTTCCTCTTTTGAGGAGTAGCCTTTGGATAAACTTCTATGAATTATTTTTTTTAAAACCAACATCATATAATTTAATAAAATCAAAATTTTTTAAAAAGAAAAAATGCATATTGCCCACAGGACCTGGCAAAGGTAAGAGACAATAAATATCGCTCTTATATTTAAACAAACTACCCATTTGGGGATTAACCTATCGTTCATGTGTCCACACATACTTTGCCAGGTTTTGGTATCAGTGTTATGTTGGTTTTGTAAAAACGAATTAGGAAACTTCTCTCTCTGAACTGAAACTATTTAAACTATTCATTAAAGTTTAAAATAACATCCATGAAACTCTTTGGACCTACCAGTTTTATGCATGTGAGGATTATTCCTGGCAATCTCTTTGGATTTTTTTTTGTTACTAGTGCATTTTCATTTTAAACAAAACACCAAATATTCATTACTGCCATTCTAAAAACTTTGAAATACTTCAATGCACTACCTCAAGTGATATATCAAATCCCCATAGACTTGTGCAATTATCTCTTAACAGAAATATAAACAAAGTACTGTCAAAATTAATTTGTAAAGATGGACTCCCGGGTGGCTCAGTGGTTTAAGCACGTCTGCCTTCGGCTCAGGGTGTGATTCCAGTGTTCTGGGATCAAGTCCCACATCGGGCTCCCTGCATGGAGCCTGCTTCTCCCTTTGCTTCTCTCTTTCTATGTCTCTCTCATGAATAAATAAATAAAATATTTAAAAAAATAATTTGTAAAGAAACGAACAGCTAATAAGACCAACTATCCACTGATACTCTAAAACAATGTTATTAAATCAGAATTGGGACCCAAATATCCTTAGTAAATAGGATAGGTTATTTTGAACAGTACCCTGGGTGCCTTTGCAACTCTGCCCTAGGAATCTATTACAAGATTCTAAAATAGTTATTCTAGTTATAATATTCTTCAATAGGAAAAGGAAATAGTATCTCTATAACAGAATGATTTGTAGGAATTAAAGTGTATGTGGAAAAAATACTATCAACCATAAAGGGTTCTACGAAATGTTAGGAAATATTTTTACACTTGACTCAAGACTAAAGAAGGCAATGTATTACAAGGCAGCATTTAGACACAAAACTAAAATATATGCTTCGACCAGCCTCTTCACTTTCCAATGGCTCTCCTTCAATATCCTAGGTTTTTAAAAAAAGATTTTATTTATTTGAGAGAGAGAGAGCACACATGAGCAGGGGGAGGGGTAGAGGAAGAGGAGAAAACCAGACTCCCCGCTGAGCAAGGGAGCACAACATGGGGATCTACCCCAGGATCCCAGGATTATGACCTTGGCTGAAGGCAGATGCCTAACCAACTGAGCTACCCAAATGCCCCCAATATCATAAGTTTTTAATGGATTGTGTATTTTTTATAAACATCATGGTGTAGATAAATATTACGTTATGGCCATGGGCTTTGTATAAGAGAAAAACGATTCAAATTTCTGGAAATTGGGATGCCTGGGTGGCTCAGTGGTTGGGCACCTGCCCTTAGCTCAGGTCGTGATCCTGGGATCCAGCATCGAGTCCCACATCGGTCTCCCTGCGAGGAGCCTGCTTCTCCCTCTGCCTGTGTCTCTGCCTCTCTCTCTCTCTCTCTCAGTCTGTGTCTCTCATGAATTAAAAAAAAAGTTCTGGACATTAATATAGCTTGCAAAATACTTTAATTGGATTAAAATACACCACGGTGCTGTACAAAGTGTTATCCTCCAGTCTCTTTGAGTCTTCAATAAAATGATCAATAAAATTAAAATAATGTGGTATTCTTAATGTGGTGGTGGTGATGGTGAAGCAGCTACTATGTTAAGTACTTCATACGGCTTATCCCAGTCAATCCCTACAGCCCTGTGCTATTTTATTGACACTGGTCAACCAGCTAGGAAGAGGCTGAGGTGAAACATGAACCCAGGCCATCGGGTTCCCCAAGTCCACAAGATCAATCACTAAGATAGACAACAAGAGTACAGGATCCTATAGATAAATTATTGTCATAATAAAAATTTTACCTCAGTTATAAAGTTTGGAGATACATATATAAGAAGTTTGTTTTATTCTGTTGACCACAACAGAGAGGAGTGTTCCAGAGGAAGCCTAGCTTCTCTTGCATAGCAGCACCATGAAACATAGAAAGGTGTAAGTAAAATGGTCTTTTCTCCAGAATTCTCCCAGATCATTAAAATTCCACTGTAAATTCCTAGGGAATTGATTTGGCTAAATCTAATTCCAGTTTAGGTCTTTCATGACTGTTGGCCGCCTTTAGTCTTTGCCCAGATTTTTCTTTTTTCAGCCAGGATAAATTACAACTTGGCCATGCATCTCAAAAAGTAGAACAGTCACTGAAAACAATCTTGGTTTTCTTATTAGAGTGCTCATTTAAAAAGTTTAATACACTGGTGAATTAAGGGTGTGTGTGTATGTGTGTGTGTGTGTCCCCCCAAGTCTGACACAATTAGTTATAAGGTTAAAAAAAAAAAGTAGCTATTGGGAGGTATAGTAAATCTTAACTAGGTTTAAATGTTCAGTTACAAATCAACTAGATAATATCACATCAGTCACTATCAGATTGATGTTTTAAACATGCAGATTCTATATAACTCATAAAATTTAAGCAAAATCATAACTAAAGAGGCAATTCCTACTTTTAAATAATGGACTTTGACAAGAATCTTATACAAATATGTATGAATCATAGAATAAAATGAGGCAGACATTGCTGAATACAGGCATTTTAACTACAGCAAAGCCTTTACCAGAATGTTAAAATTGTAATAGCCAACTAGACAATGACAGAAATTGGAGTCCTTCTAAAAAACGGAACAACTCCAGATCAAAATATGTCAGAACAAACTTAGCATTTAAAATATTAAAGGAGAATGCTTCCCCACAGAATTAATCTGCTGGATTTTCAAACTCCTGATTGACAAGCTGATTGGCTTATTCTAGAACCAAGCCAGCAAAGAAAAAATAAGAAAACATTAAAAAAAAAAAAAAAAGCTGAATAACATTTGTCTAACTGGTGTTCAAATTATAAAAATTAACTTCATTACCAAACAACTGAGCAGTACTGAGTACATAGTGGTACACAACAAATAACCGAATGCTCATAACCTTGGAAATTAATTCATTTTTGGTGAAGGAAATAAAAGCTCAGTGAAATTTAAAAACTTGTCTGAGGTCACACATTTAGAAAGTGGTGGCTCCTCGTTCCCAGGCTGATATTCTTTAATGTCATATGTCACAGACTTTTAATTGACAAGAAACATCAATTTCCAGAATTTAGTATTATGCTGAAATTGTAGCAGTTGATATGAATGCACACAAATCAATCACTTTTTAGAAAATCATTTCCCAGGTAAATCTTCAATCCCAAATTATTTCTGAATGTGCTTCCATGTCAGGGCAGGGAATACGGGGAGGAGCTACTAGTTACTTGAGCTTCCCTTTAGTTGCTTTCCTAAAGTAAATGCAAGGTTTTCCTAAATACTCAATTTTGTTTTTTCCCATACCAGGAAATAAAGTGGAATTGACAGAAGTGCAGAGTCATACAAAACTACAAACTATAATAAATCTTTAAATT
This sequence comes from Canis lupus dingo, assembly GCF_003254725.2. Taxonomy (NCBI): domain Eukaryota; kingdom Metazoa; phylum Chordata; class Mammalia; order Carnivora; family Canidae; genus Canis; species Canis lupus. Next base: position 9,596,616 of record NC_064264.1, on the reverse strand, counting down.
GTTACCTAAAGTTCCACCTTAGGAGAGAAAAATTCTCCTTCCCTCACTCCAGGCCCTATCCCACAATTCAGGGTGACTGGACTTCCTGATCCAGCATCCTCGCATGTTCAGAGCTCTTTCTCTCAACATCTCATTAGGTGGGAACAGATGAAACAGCTAAGTCCATGGATATATTGCCAATCATTACATTATAATTCTTTCCAAAAAAAAAAAAAAAAAGAGAACTGCCTAATATTTAGAATTTTGGTTACTGTGTCAAGAAAGAAAGAAAGAAAGAAAGAAAGAAAGAAAGAAAGAAAGAAAGAAAGAAAGAAAGAAGAAAGAAAGAAGAAAGAAAGAAAGAAAGAAAGAAGAAAGAAGAAAGAAAGAAAAGAAAGAAAGAAAAAAAAGAAAAAAAAAGAAAAGAAAAGAAAAGAAAAACTCTGTCTATATTCTAATTTACTTAATATTAGGCATATCAAATCTATGAACATTATTTGGGGACATCACTTTGTTAAATTCACACTCTGACAAACGAGTTAATAACCAGTTTTCTTTCTACTTTAGTAAATCAAAGGATATTACCTTCACCATTATTCTCAAAAGAGGGTTGAGGGTGACTCTGGCTTAAGAAAAAAAAAAGGCCAAGGATCCCTGGGTGGCTCAGCGGTTTGGCGCCTGCCTTTGGCCCAGGGCCTGATCCTGGAGACCCGGGATCGAATCCCACGTCGGGCTCCCGGTGCGTGGAGCCTGCTTCTCCCTCTGCCTGTGTTTCTGCCTCTCTCTCTCTCTCTCTCTGTGTCTATCATAAATAAATAAATAAATCCTTAAAAAAAAAAAAGAAAAAAAAGGCCAATAATCCAGTAACACTATCTGTTCATATAATGACTTATTATCCTTTGTGTGTTATGTGTTAAGTAAAACAGAAAGGAGGCAAAAATTCTCAAGATCAGTAGCTAAACTGAGCTACATCAAAGAGGTACTATTTCCTTATTCATCCAGCGAGGCTGCTCTGGGTGACTGAGTACTTCTGGGAGAACAAAAATCACCAATTTCATCCCTGACACAAAACTGACCAACAGGAACTTCATTAAAAAAAAAAATGCTATTCTTGGGGCACCTGGGTGGCTCAGTTGTTTAACTGGTGCCTCTGCCTTTGGCTCAGGTCATGATCCCAGGGTCCTGGGATCCCGCATCAGGCTCCCTGCTCAGTGGGAAACCTGCTTCTCCCTCTCCCTCTGCCTGCTGCTCCCCCTGCTTGTGCTCACACAGTCTGTCAAATAAATAAATAAAATCTTTTAAAAATTACTATTCTTTTGAAAAACACACAGAATGGATATATACAATGTAGTATACCCAGACAATGAAATATTATTCAGCAACAAAAAGAACAAAGTTCTGATACATGCTACAACATGGATGAACCTTGAAAACAGTTATACTAAAATAAAAAAGAAGTCAGCCACATACTGCATGATTCAATGTATACAAAATGTTCCAGAATAGGTAAATACACAGGGACAATAATAGACTAGTGGTTGTCAAGGTATAGGGATTGGGCAGAAATAGGGCATGACTGCTATTGGGTACAGGTTTCTTTCTGGGGTAACAAAAATGTTCCAATATTGATTATGGTGATGGATACACAACTCTATTTATATACTAAAAATCACTGAACTGCGGTCTAAATAGTTGAATTTATGGTGTGTATATATATATATATATATATATATATATATATATATCCATCCCAATAAAGCTGGTTTTCTTTTTCAAGTGTACACAGGTTATTAAGGCACAAAAACTGTCAACTTGCAATTATGTTAACAAATTAACTAGCATAACATTTTGTTTTTGCTAAAATCATATATGCAAGGATAATAATTCTTCCAAATTTAAAACCACTCTTTTACCACTTGCAAGCCTTGGTAACTGACATTATTCAAATACAGTTGAAGGCACAAGCTGGGTGACAGTTCAGTTTTATCACTTGCAAGCCAGCTGCCTTCCTTCTCTAAGCCTCACTTGACTCTTCCATAAAGTAGGAATTAAACTACCTACTTTATAAAATTGTTTTAAGAATTAAATAGGGTAATCCTCGTAAAGCACATGGCACAGTGCACAGAATAAGATGCTCAGTAAACTCTAGTTACTAAAATATACCACTGAATGTTTCTGGAGCTCCTCTAAGTCTATGTCCTCCTACCCTATGCAATGATCTCATCCATAGTCATTTTTTCATTTTTTACCTCTCAACTTTTAATTCGCCTTCTGCTCCTCAAGGGGTACCTTGCTTCTCTCCTGCCTCAATCCCTCAGAAATGTGGTGTCACTGGTCTCAGATACCACTTTGTTGTCCATAATCCAGTGGGTTGTGGTCTTTTGGACAATTTGCAAAGGGTTGCTGCTGTTCAGGGCATCACCAAGACTGAAATCCTCTCTATCTTCCACCAGGTGACAGGTGGAGAGCTCAGTCTCCAACTTAACCTTGACATTAAGCAAGGCCTCATATTCCTACATCTAGAGCTGCCTCTCTGCCCAGGTCTGGGACAGCTCTGGCTCCAGGTACAGCAGGACCCCATTGAACTACTCCATCTGCATTGTGTTATGGGCCTCCACCTCCCTCAGTCTGATCTCTAAGGACTGGGCCATACATCTCAGCTCTGTGAGGGTCATCTCAGCTACTCCTACCTCAGCAGTTGGCGAGGTAATCACTGTGGTGCTTTCCTCAATCTGCTGAGACCAATACTTGTTCAGCTCCCCTCAGTTCTGAGCCAGCTTATCATACTGGGCCCAGATGTCTGCCATGATCTTGCTGAGGTCCTGAGATTTAGAGGCATCCAACTTCATGGTCAACACAGAGTTGGCAATTTGGTTTTATAGACCTTTACTCCCTCCTCATGGTTCTTCATGAAGAGCAGCTCTCCGAGAACCTAGATCTCTGTCTCGAGCTGCAGCCGAATGACAATGGTGTCATTAATGACCTTTTGGAGCCTGTGGATAGCACTCTCCACAGAGTGGCACAGGGCCAGCTCCATCTCATTCTCGATTCTAAAGTTATCAGAAGCAAGATGGGCATTGTCAATCTGCAGAACGATGTAGGCATTGTCCACAGATTTTGCAAAGATCTGAGCCCTCAGCTTCTTGATGGGTCTTGAAGTAATGCCCCAGTCTCTGATCTAGGGTCCCTTCCTCTCCAGGTATTCCCAGCTTTTTATCTCCAGTCTCTGATTATCAGCCTGCAGGCTCCTTACTCTCTCCATGTAGGAGGCCAGGTGTTAATTCAGGTCTTGCATGGTCTCCTGCTCCATCCTGTATGCCCCCTCTGTCTGTCAGGACCCTAGCCATCCTGGTGACCTGGCTTCTGGAACCCTATTTATCCCATTAGCTGGTGGAGAGACCCAGGAGCCTGAGCCCCCAGGCACCTGCACAGATGCTGGTGGCTACACTGTTGACCAGAGGGATGCGGTGGTTGGGCGATTACACAGAGCTCAGAGACTAATAGGTGGAGAAGATGGAGTGGGTGGTGAAGTTCATGCTGTTTGGGGAGGAAGACCAGGGGCCAGGACTCAGATTGGGCCACTCATCTATATTCATTTTAAACACATTGTCACAGGGCCTGGTGCGGGACACTTAGACTGTAAAGAAGACAACAGTAAGTTCTTCCTCCTCCTTCATAATAACCATTAGCTTCCTCACCACAAATAGTGGGCAGGGAGATAAGCCATGCCAAACACTAGGTCATAGGCAGGGTTGTCTCTTCACATAACCTGAAGAGGGCTCAGGCCTATTCAAAGTCAGACTTTTTCCAGGGCACCTGCATGGCTCAATTAAGCATCCAACTCTTGATTTCAGCTCAGATCAAGACCTTGGGGTTTTGAGATCGAGCCCCACATCAGGCTCCATGCTAGGCATGCAGCCTGCTTAAGATTCTTTCTCTCTCCCTTTCATCCTCTGCCCCTGACCCACTCACCAGGTCTTTCAACAAAACAAAACAAAACAAACATCCAAAATAACCAGAGTCTGACTTTTCCCAAATATAAGCAGGCTTATACTATGGGCTCTATGGCATAACCCCTTTGATGAAGGTTCCAAATGTGAACAAAAGAAACAAGCAACCTCTGTATGTTAATTTTCCAGGAGGCCAAACTTTTAATGGATCTGATAAATCTAATCTGTCAAGACTAAAAAAGAAGGCAACAGGAACAGGTAGATTGGTCCATGTAAGCTGGAATTGTGTGTACGTAACAGAATTCTCTGTGTCCATGTACAGGTTAGTATCACTATTCCAACTTCCTGCCCTCCACAATACTAGTACTGAATAAGTTACACACAAAACATTTCAATTCATTCCTTCTATTCTATTTTTAAGGTACAATTAATCCCTGACCTAACAGAATTGCTAAAAAAAAAAAAAAAAAAAAAAGGCCAGTTGCCATGATCTATATTCTTACGAGTATTTTCCCAATCTACAAAATTTAACCCCATTCTCAAGATATAACCATGTCAAAAACTCCCTCTGCAGCTTGAAGGAGTCTCCCAAGAAACAGAAAAACTCTATATGGGTATTTACTTACTTATAATTTCAATGATAATTTTTGAAAGTTATCTGAGGTGGTACAATAGAACAGTTCTACGTACATAACAGAAAAAACACTCCATGAAAATTTCTTTCTGGTCTTGGAATTGTGGTGATATGGCCACACTGCCAATGCACTAAATGAGAATGTGGACAAATAGGTTCCAGAAAAATATATACTGTAGTTGAGAAAGTTTGGGGGAGAACATTACCTCTCATTCTAAAAGTCCTCTGATGTGATAACGGCTATAACTAAGCATATACTTATCCCACATCATTTTACCAACAGGATTAAGAAGAGGAAAAAAATCTTTAAGGACTCAACAGATAAAGGTATTTTGAACGATGTTAAACACTTTGGAAGATACTAAGGGGGAGGGGGAAGTAATCCCTTTCTTTAAGTGATTAGCACTTATCTGAGAAAATCGTAATGTATATATGAAAATTTAACATGGCAAATGTGTGACAATAAGTGATATAGAAATAACAGGATAAACTTTGTTAATTCTTGAAAATATTGATTTTAGGATAAATTCCCGGAACAAGTAGGTTTTGTCTAAAATCTTAAAAGAGATTAGAACTTAAATAGTCAACAGGTATGAATATGGGAGATCAAGCAAGAAGGGACTTGGGGAAATTACACAGTAGGCTGGCAAAATCAATGTAGTACAAGAAAGGAAAGAGCATGAAAAACACTATGAAAACCTCTAACCTTAAGTTAAGGTGGTTAGATTGACTATATAGTCAAAAATCCATCAAAAGTTTTGGTACATTCTACTGTTCCAGAACACTTCTGCTCCTTCAATCTGTTGGATAAACTGGGCCTTCCTGCAAAATGCAGTTCTAATGTAACTTCTACTAGAGTGAAACTTTCCCAAAGTTGCAATGCAGTGATTCTCAATCACTGCGTGAGTTATCAGGTCTCTCATTAGACAACAAGGCACTGTTTTCCTCTTTAGTCTAAGGATCAACAGAGCAAACCAGTTTTATCCTAAGAAGGAATGTCATAAGACCACCTTCTTATATTGGTTTGTTTTTTTTAAAGATTACATTTATTTATGAGACACACCAAGAGAGAGGCAGAGACATAGGCAGAGGGAGAAACAGGCTCTTCTCAGGGAGCCTAATGCGGGAATCAATCCCCAGACCCTGGATCATGACATGAGCCAAAGGCAGATTCAACCACTGAGCCGCCCAGACATTCCCACCTTCTTATATTGTGATAGGATTCTAGAAAAGTATTTGTTTCACTTTCCCATGCTTGTCATCAAGCTACTACTCCCTAGTGAACCAAGTGTGTTAAGCATAAATAACTATGATTTGCTGGGTTCTACTTTTAGGACCAACAACTGAAAAGACATATATTGTAATGATATGTGAAAATTACAAAATGCATTAAACTACCAGCTGTTTTTCATTAACTTCTAGACTATATGAGCATACAATCAAGTTTCCTTCTCTTTAAAAACTTGTATCCACAGCCTTCAGACTTCTTCTTATTCTCATTCATTCCCCCAGGCAAACACACCTGCTTAAGAAGGTCAAACCAAGGCACCTTCAAATAAAAGTACATACTGCAATCCAATACTGATGGTGGTGCCGTCCAGCACAGAAGTGCTTCATTCTCAGCAACAAATATTCCCAGTTTTGAACAGACATCAAGAGGAGACTTAAAAGGGGCTTGTCAGCACCAATAATGTTGGTATTTCCTTTCCAACACTACCATCCCTCCACACCCATCCCTGGCCAAAGGACTTCTTCCACGCAATTTTGAAGAGCACAAATTAGGAGCCTGGGTGGCTCAGTTGGTTAAATATCTGCCTTCAGCTCAGGTCATGATCCCAGGGTCCCAAGACTGAGGCCCACATCAGGCTCTCTGCTCAGTAGAGAGTCTGCTTCTTCCTCTCCCCCTACTCTCTTTTTCTCTAATAAATAAAAATCATTTTTAAAAAGAGTACAGATTGATACAAGGAAAATGATCAGAGTGGTGGCAACTAGACATTAATGGTGTCAGCTTCTTTAGATGACATTTATAACCACAGATCATAACTCAAAACAGGAAATATATTCTAATCTGGTGCCTTCAACAGTGATTTTGTAAAGAACCAACCAGACCAATACAGGATCATAAAACAGAATTATTTTTTACAAGATTTATTTATTTATTGAGAGAGAGGGAGAAAGAGTACATGCCTAAGTGATGGGAGTGACAGAGGGACAGGGAGAGAGAAAATCCTCAAGCAGACTCCCCATTAAGTGTAGAGGCTGATGTGGGGGCAGATCCCAAGACTGTGATCATGACTTAAGTCAAAATTAAGAGTTGCTTCTCTTGGGCAGCCCGGGTAGCTTAGCGGTTTAGCGTCGCCTTTGGCCCAGGGCATGATCCTGGAGACCCGGGATCGAGTCCCATGTTGGGCTCCCTGTATCGAGCCTGCTTCTCCCTCTGCCTGTGTCTCTGCCTCTCTCTCTCTTTCTCTCTGTGTCTCTCACACAAAAAAATAAAATCTTAAAAAAAAAAAAAAAGAGTCGCTTGCTCAACTGACTGAGCCACCCAGATGCCTCCAAAATAAGTATTTTAAAAGACACAAATACTTTTTAAATTTGAAAATTTAAAATCCCAACAGAGTTTTATGTAACTTAAGAAGCTAACTCTAAAATTCATTCAAAATTGTATACTAGAGCTGAAGGCAGAAGCTTAACCAACTGAACCATCCAGGTGCCCCTACTTTTAGAAATATTACAGAAATAATCATTATGCATATACAAACATACACACATGAGCATGCACGATTATGGTTCTAAGAAGAACCGGGCATGGTTCTAAGAGCTTTATATAGAATAACCCATTTCACTTTCACAACAACCCTATAATACAGGGTTTAGTACTATCATCCTCATTTGCAGATAAGGAAACCAAGGCAGAGAATGGCTAAGTAGTCTATTCAAAGTCACAGAAGTAATAAGCAGTGGAGTGAGGAGGATTCAAACCCAAGTGTTCTGACTCCAATATCTGAGCTCTTAATTACTATAGGTCTACTGCTTCCCAAATGAAAATGTTCACTGCAATATTGTTTATAACAGCAAAATACTGGTAATAATTGTCCATGATCAAATACTGGTAAAATAAATTATGATCCATCCATCATGTGAAAAAAATAAACGATGTAGAGCCAGCATACATACATACATATTTACAATACATTAAGTGAAAACCATTCACAGAAAAGGTTTAGCATACTTTTATTTGCATTTTAAAAACAATCTATGTAGGTTTATATGTACATATGTTGCTCTTTGGTTCAGGTCTTTCTCTAAAATATTAACATCAAATAGTTAATAATAGTGTCTTCTGGGGACAAATGGATTAGGTGGAAAGGGTAAAGAACTCTTTTATGTATTTTCATGTTAGGTGCCTTCTTTCATAATTGGGATGTTATTACTTTTAAATCAAAAACAAATCTAACAAGCAAACAACAAAGGAAGTAGAACCACAGATAAGATGCTAATAATAAGACTGACACTACTGGATCTACCCCTGAGTCAGTTAAGTTTGCTATGCTCACAGCCATAGACTGGAAAACTCTAGGCCTGCCAATTTTTGACACTGATTATAATACAGTAATACTGGCATACTTCAATGCAAGGGTATCCAACATCATTAGTGACAGTCAAACTGCTTGCATTCAAACTGCAATTCCACTATTGACTAGCTGTAGGATTTCAAATAAATCACTTAACCTCTGTCTCATTTTCCTCATTGTAAAATGGGGATAATAGTATTTGCCTCACATGTTAAATATTTGTAAAGTCCTTATAATAACACCTGCACAAAACTAATATATATACACCTGTATATATATATATATACCCATTTTAATAAAAATAAGAAAAAACATGTATGTGCATTATGATAATAAGCTAAGAGATCATCATCTATTCAAAGGCATCAAATGACCTCTCCAAGATAAACTAAGCACACCACACCTATCAAGGGCAAGTGCAAAACTATTTTTAAGGCTAAATATACACATGTACAAATACTATACCATAATGTAAAATGTATTTCTCACAGTCAGAAGAGTGCCAAAGCCACCATACTAGAGCACACCAGTGAATGGCTTAGAGCTCTGTCTTGTGTGGCCACACAGAGAACAAACCTCACCACATAAAGCCTGGAATCTTTCATCTAAGAGGGCTGCACAGTAATACAGTTTTCAAACCTTAACGTACAGAGAAATATCCTGTTTTGAAACAAATTCAAAATACTTTCTTAAAATATCTTTTCTGTTGTTTCTAGGTTAAATCCTATTAATATATTTTTATTTTGGACCAAGCAACCCTCTCCCTTAAACTTTTTTCCTTCCCATCTAAAGCTCATCTTGATTTTAAGGTACCTCAATGCAAATGCTCATCTTTTGTAGATTTACTTATAAATTTTTAACCCTGTCACCAATACAAACAGCAAAGAAATTATAATGCCCTGCCAAAAGTATCAATTTTATTATCTGTTGTAACTATGTTTCTAGAATAAAAGTTGATACATTGTAATTGGCCTATTAATGTTAGATATTTGGAATTAGGCTTATTTCAGTATCTAAATCAATTCATTAGGCATACTTTAAACCTCCAGGTCCTCAAAATATTTTTGTCAGGACACTGTGTCTAAGAACATTTTTCCCATATTACGTCTTACATTGCCACATAACCTGTTTAAAATGAAGTGAATTATAAAGTCCCAAGAACCCCTTGTATCTCTCCCCTGAAGTGGAGACAGAGCAGAGGGGCAAAGAGACCAGGATTAACTTAGATCCTTCTTTCAATGTCTCCTGGATCTTCTTCCCATTCTAGAAACAGTAAATGGAACATCACTGAACATAAACTCAGTGAAAGCCAATTTAGAAATTCTTCAGTTCAGTCCCCATTCAACAGATGATGCAATCTAGACCTAGAGAAGTTAAATGACTTCCTCAGAATCACATGCTTAGGACTGAAGCGATGCATGATTATGGGACTAACATCTTTCCATCCACTTGAAAAAACAGCCCAGGATTATAAATACTAATAACAACATACATTTACACTGTAGAAATTGCAAGCAACTAATACAACCCCCGTCCTGTATTACAAAAAAAAAGAAAGAAAAAAATTACATGTCTTGTTGGTATGTCCTCTAGATCTTTTCAAAATACTCAAGTACTCTGGTATTTTATTTAGTGTTGAGTCTCATTTTACAAAAACACAAGCTTAACCTTGAAATTATTACCTCCTTGTTCCACATCAAAGCTAAGGATTAAATTCTTTCTTAACAAATTAATGAGTACTTAAAACAGATGATCACAATTACCATCAAATTTTTAATATCTACATTTTTACATTAATAGTTTCCCCTACTATATTTTAAAGTAAATAATTTTCTGTTGCAAATGGAAGAATCATCATAGCAAATGTATTAAAAACCAATTTTCTCTGGGTTTCATACCTGTTGTTCATCCTCCATGACGTTACTAGCAAATTCAAATACTAGGTCGTTCTGTTGGACAACAGCAGCCATAATAAAGCATTCCCCTTAGATCCACATGAGAAAAATTCCAAGCAGATTCAAGTATGAGGCAGCAGAATCCAGTGACCAATTTGGGTAAAAAAAAACCCCTCAGCTAAGTCTGTGAAGTTACTGTATACCAGGTTTTCTTTAGGGATGATGCTTCAAATTTTCTTGGTTCACTGATAGTCTACTCAAACATAGGCAATTTTTCTGAAATTTTTCTTCTCTAGAACTTCTTGGCCTGAAAAACAGAAGCTTAAGTTAGGAAGGAAAAAGCAATCATGCTCATTTAGAATATAAAAATAAATACCGAGGGCAGGGTCTCCAATACATTTTTTGTTAATTTTTTAAACAAAATCAACATGACTGATGAAACAGGTTTTTTTTAAGTTACATATATATTTTCTTTGAAGATATCATTCCTCCTGAGATAAAATCACTTCTCGTTTCTGAAACTGAAGCCATTTGCCCTTCCTCCCCGCCACCCAGTTAAACTACAGTTAAAGTACCAAATACTTTAAAAAAAAAAAACAGCCATAACTAGGTTTGTAATTGCAATAAAGGACATATAAACAATTTCCTTCTTGCCAGTAATCCAGCAAACCACATGAGTAATTTCATCTGTATATTTTTGCCTTAGGAGAAACATTCATACAGTATCCTTGTTAGGCCTAATATATATAAGAATTTAAATCTGTCTAGTACATTTAAAGCTTAGTACTATCTTAAGAGCATTAAAAAATAAGCAGAAATTAAAGTCCATTCTTTCTGTTCTTTAAAAAGCTTTCTGATAAGTAGAATGTTTTACCATGCTTAAGCCTGTCTTCAGTGGCTTCTTTTTTAATGCACTGAAATGTATCCTTATCTCTAGCACAGGCTTGTAAGCAACAGGAAGGAAATGGTACTTGACCACGTCATGGCAAATTAAAACATGCAAAGAACTGCACTTTACAATAGTAGAAAAACAGAAACGCAAGTTAAGAGTGAAAACAATTTCATAGTGGAAGGAGAAATGCTTAAAAACTGCCTGCCAAAGATGTTTGCCTATTTAAAAAAAAAAAATTACCATACTAACAAAAGTAGAAGGAAAAAATTTTTAGTTTATCACAATGTTATGACATACTGAACCATACTCATGTTTATGGCTATAAATATGGTATGAAAAGACAAGGATTATAAAAATAACCACATTAAATAATGTCTAGTTCTTTGAAAAAGCATTTACAATTTTAGTTTTAAAGAGAAAGTTAGGGAATGAAGCTGACTGAGCTGGTCAATTAGTTTCCCTGAAAACTTAAATTAAGCTAGCATGTGCCAGTGGAATTAAATATTCAATTTCCTAAATTTGGTAAAGTTGATTCCCTATATACTCTGAACTCTAGGGGTCATCATGGATAGCTGTAATTTTCCTAACTGGGAATCAAAATAAAATAAGGGTTAAGAATTCAATTTGTGTGGTATTTCTACTGACTAAACTGAATTCTAACCCAGCAGTCCCCCACACCTACTCTACCCCACCTCTTTCAATAATGAGTTCAACTCCAACACTAGAAAAGCATTTTTATTTTTAGCACATTCAGGTAGTTTTTGAGCAATGCACTGTACCTGGAGGAAGAGAGAGAATACATGCAGGGAGGAAGGACAGAGAGAGAGAGAGAAGCAGACACCCCCCCAACTGAGCAAAGAGCCGGATGAGGGCAAGACCCTGGCAATGACCTCCTGGAATCATGACCTGAGCACAAGGCAGACACTAAGTCACTCAGGTGCCCCCTTCTTATGCTCCTTCATACAAATTACATTCATTCTTGACTCTCTTCTTAAATTCTTATTCTCCATTTTCAGAATAACTCTCCCCTTAGCACTCATTCACATTTTTCTTGGTCAATACTCAAGTCCCATTTCTTTTGTAAACTTCCCAATATCCCTACACCTCCATCTATCTGGGTCACTCCCTTCAGAAATACAGCACTTACTGTCCACTAAGTTAGCAGTAACTGTACATTGTCTTACATTTGAAAATTATGCCCCCCTAATTCAAATGAATAAATGTTAAATGCCTGTTATTTCGAAAGTAATATGCCAGGAAGCAAGATAGATAGAGCAAAACCTCTCTGGGTAAGTAACCATTGTCTAAAATTCCTTCTGTACCTACCAAACTTGTGTGTTCAAAGCAATAGTAAAAAGGATTATACTGGGGCACCAGCGGGGCTTAGAGTTAAGCATCCAGCCCTGTGTCTGGCTCCCTGCTCACTGGGGAGTCTGCTTCTCCCCTTCTGCCTCTCCCACACTCATGTATGGTCTCACTCTCTCTCTCTCAAATAAAATCTTTAATAAAATGGATTACGTTAATGACAGATATTGCTTAAAAATCTATCATTAGTTAAGCTATTTCTACATACATACTTTATCAAGAATAACTCGAATACTTTTGATTAAAGAGGAAACCATTATTCCCAAACTTGAAAAATCAAGTAAGAAAGTATAACCAGAATTAATGGATGTTTCCTGGTAACAAAAGTTTCTCTGTAAAGGTTAGATTCCAAAAGGCCTATTTCAAATCCATTTATTTGTAAATACAAAGTGACAGTCTACCAGTGACCAAAGTGAACATGTCTATGTAAAGTTAAGTTTCACTTTCTTTTCCACTGCAGTCCTGTACCTTTTCTTACTAGTGTTTCCACACTTATACATTAAATGTTTTTCAAAAATCTCAAAGTACAAGCAATCAACATGCCCACACCTTCCAATACACACTAACAATCAAGAGTAATAAACCAAAACTGAAATGACTGTCCATGATCACTAAGCCACACTTTTAGGATTGAAACAGACACCTTCACTCTAGTGGGTAGCTTATGATCATTTCCATATAGAAGTTTATATACTGAAAATGTGAAAGAAAAGCTTCAGAATTATTTTGCTGGCCTAATTAGGCCTCTGATCCTCTGTCTTCTCTCTTTCCCATTCCTTCTCTCTCTCCATAGTTACATAGCCTATAGCATCAAGATGGGTCTTGGAAAGAAATTTTCTGATTCCGGATCTAAAGGTATCACCCATACATATTAGGGATACTTAAATAACAAAGCCCCATTGCACGAAAATCTTTTCAGTAATAGAGGAGACTGAACATATAGATCAATGATTTGGTTTTTCATGAGTAAACGGAGTCCCTGTGCCCAAGGTCTCACAATCTAAAAGTTTAACACAACCGCAACGAGATCCCTCACCTCCTAAATCAGGACTCTGTCCAGGGCAACAGTACACAGCCTTGCCTCTACCCAAATCTGCTGTGCTTTAATAGTTTGAAACAGATTTCTTATTTATTTATTTATTTATTTATTTATTTATTTATTTATTCGTTCATTCATTCATTCGTGAGAGACAGAGAGAGAGGTAGAGACATAGGCAGAGGGAAAAGCAGGCTTCCCTGTGTGTGAGGGGGGAAGCCCGATGTGGGACTGATTTCACAACCATAGGATCATGACCTGCTCAGGTCATGCTATACAGCACCCAGGTGGGGATGGAGATAGATAGATTAGATAGATAGATAGATAGATAGATAGATAGATAGATAGATAGATTTCCATCTTGAGTTCAGCTCCTGATCTTCCAAATCCATTCACTGAACTATTAGATAAGTCCACACCAGTGCCCCTCAAAGTCACTATATTATGTCTAAAACATGTCCCAAACTGAACTTATTTTATTCCTCAAAGTTGCTCTAGTATGAAAAAGATAGGGTACTCAGATTGAAAAGAAAAAAGGTGGGTTTTTTTTTGTGTTTTTTTTTTTGCTTTACCCTAAAACAAACTAGAAGGTCTTCATTAACTATGTGTATTATAACCATTAACTATATGTATTATATTCAGGAACACTCTGCTTCATTAGAAATTCTCAAACCTATTGCATTTTCAAAATATCATTTACTCTTTATGAAATAAGAAAAAATATAAGTGAAAATTGTTTATCCAGCATAGACATAAACAGTTAACATATTTGCACCACTTTGAGATGCATCTAGTTGAGCATCCACCAAAGAGTAGAAACTCCCCAAGCTGGCTCTCATGTCTTTTAACTGTGTCAGGATCACATTCTTATTCTTTAAGGAGACATGCCACAGGAGGGTCTTAACAATAAGGTTGCTAATCTGTTATTACTAATAAGCTGCAGATGTAAGGTCAAATAATAAAGGAACAAAAACAGTTAAAAGAACACAAGCTCTGGAGTCAGACCACCTAGGTTTGAATCTTCAGCACTGTGACCTTGGACAAGTTACTTAGTGTTGCTCTCTCCTTTCTCTAAAACAGGTACAATATATAACACCAAAATCTATAGATGCTGGGAAGATGGGATGCAAAATCCATGTACAGAATGTCTGGCACATAACTTTTGTTCCATAAACATTAGCTTCATTATAGTCTCAGTACAATGCAAGAGAATCATAACAGGTGTGAGCCATATAACTGATTACTCCTTAAATGTCATTTCCATCCTCTCTGGAAGTCTCTAACTACAGTTATTTGCTCCAACAAAGAATACTAGATAGCCCATTATCAACAAAAGTATAATTCTATTCCAGGGCCTGAAAATTTGGCACCTACTTGATAAATCCAGCTGCTTCTAAGCTAGGATCTCACACTGTCTGGCAAGCTTCCCTTAACACAGAGTTCCATTATGCCCCTGTTCCAAACAAAATGAATTTACTGATTGTAAACACAAAGCCCTCAGCCACATTGATGGCTACTACAACCAACTCAGTTCATTTTTGTTTAATTTATTATAAAATATTACGAGTATCATAAAAACATGACAATTAAAATCAGTTTTTAGTACTTCTCCTATCTGCTTTCCTGATCCCTGATTGAACACAAATTTAAGTTTTCTTCAAGAGGGCTTTAAACACAGGGGCCTAAAAATCTATTAATTCATAATGATATTTAAAAACAAATCCCCACTACCCTTTGGATGTTACCAGGCTACCATTTACTATACTTAAAATGAAAATTAGTAAATAAAAGATATGACAAAAATGTTTTAGATTAAACAATTCTAGCCCAAAAGAGGTAAAATACACCAGCTTAGAGCAACGTGGTGCTTGAAAGATTACCTTTAATAAAGTATTCAGACAGTGCTTATGTTTATGTATATATACATGTTTATAAAGCTGAAAGTATCTAAAGATGGGAACCCTGTAGTAACCCCAGATGCCAAGTATCTGAACGGTAAGTATTATTATATGAAGTGGGAACCTAATAAAAAGGTCCTTTTCAACATATAGACATACTAATCATAGGAAAAGCAAGCATATTTAGAAAAAACATTACCTTAGACGAATACAATACAAATTAAAGGAAACCGAGTAAGAAAAGAAACCGTAAATAACAGAAGCTATGCAAATATGATGAGAAGCAAGCAATAAACCCATAAACTGTAATGACTGGGATTCTTGTGCAATATACTATAGTCAGGCCTCGTCATTTGTTTTCTAATATAGTAGAACGCTTTACACGTGAACTTCCAGAAGAAATGAAAATAATAAATCAGCAGTACCAAGATAAATTCTGTACAATTATCCCAGGGCCAGCTGGTTCTCAATCTAAAAAGCGTGGAGTCACACAATTTAGAACTGAAAAAATCTAAGGATTACCTAAAACAACACATTCATTAACCAGCTACAGAATCTGGGCCGAGCATAATCTGACTTATCCAAAGTCACAACGACCATAGCAAAGAAAGCAAAAGAGGCCAAATTCCCAGCTCTGTTTTCTACTCATGTCCCTATATCTACATTAATAGAATGTCATCAGTATTGTTCTTTAGCAGGGTATCTGGAAAAGAAGAAATCTCTTGTAGAAGGATCTGCAGCAAAGGTCTCTACACTGTTCCATGTATCCTTTGATACATGCTAAGTCATTTTCAATCATATTTTTACCCGGAACAACTTTAAGTAGAGGGGTTTATAGGTTTTTCTATAATTGTTCTAAATCTTAAAGTTTTACTATTATTGTTCTTTTCCAAACTCTATCATATCATACCATTTGCTTTACCTTCACTCAGCCTAGAAACTGAAAACATTAATAAGCCTTTTTATAAAAAGCTCCCACAACCTAATAATTCATGAAAATACTTTTTTTAAAAAGATTTTATTTATTTATTCATGAGAGACACAGAGAGAGAGAGAGAGTGCGGGGGAGGGGGAGGGGTGTATGTGTAGAGACACAGGCAGAGGGAGAAGCAGGCTCCATGCAGGGAGCCTGACATGGGACTCCAGGATCATGCCCAGGGCCCAAGGCGGCACTAAACCGCTGAGCCACCCAGGCTGCCCATGAAAATACGTTAAAATAAATTTTAACTAATACTATTCTTGCTACTTCTTTGAATATAGTATTTTTATCACTTACATTTTAAAAAATGTGAATATGGGAAAAATGATTTAAAAGACACACCAAAATGTAGTTACAGTTAAGTAACCAGATTTGAACTTCCTCAGACAAGGGTAGTTTCTCAGTTCCTACTGAGATAGATAGATAGATAGATAGATAGATAGATAGATAGATGAAAGAAAGAAAGAAAGAAAGAAAGAAAGAAAGAAAGAAAGAAAGAAAGAAAGAAAAAGAAGAAAAGAAAAAGAAAAGAAAAAGAAAAAGAAAAAGAAAAAAGAAAAAAGAAAAAAGAAAAAAGAAAAAGAAAAAAAAAGAAAAAGAAAAAGAAAAAGAGATGGATGGAGGGGAAGGGGGAGGGGAGAGGAGGGGAGGGAAAAAAAGCAGGAGTCAGGTACCAATTGTAAAATAAATCTCACCCTATAGCCCTAATTCATGTACTTTGTATACAACACAGAAGTTAAAAAAACACAAGTTAATGTCACAAGAGGAATAAATCATTCCCACTGCATTCAGGGTTCCCACAATTTAATTCAAAAAGAAGATGTTTTAAAAAAGAAAAGTAAAAGAAAGAAAAAAAAGTTTCCATTTCCCTACCATTTATTTCAAATATTCAAGGAATTTAAGAAAATTTAGGAGAAATTTTAAAATATGTCCTTGAAATCCGACAAGTACCACATGTATATTACCACCAGTATCTTCTAAATAGCTATCCTGCCCTAAGCATCTTTCATTGCAATTTGAGGGGGTCCAGGGAAGACAGGGGAACTGAAGTACCCAGAACTTTTTTCAAAAGTACAATTTTATTTTTGTGTGAATCATGCCCAAATTGATGTTTTTTGTATAGAAAACTTCAGTCAGGCTTCTAGTGATATATGCAAAGCAGGCCTTGGAGACCTGAATAAGTTCACCTTACCTCAACTATGTTAGGGTAAAAACACACACACAGTCAGTATGATCAAGCCAAGCAAGCTGACTTCTCTAAGCTTTCGTCTTTTTGCTGACTCCCAGATGTTCAGTTCCAGGACTCAGAGGGCAGGCTGCAATTACTCACTGCCTGGACCTGAAATTCCGGTTCTTTCACATTGTTCTCCACTTTCCATCCTTGGCCACTTGGGCCTACCTGGTGTCAGGTTACATTCAGGCAGCATTTATAGCACCTTGCAAAACAGCGTACCTAGACCTGTCAATACCTGTGGCTTTAAGATTAACCCTTTTGTTGAGTGTATTCTGAAAACGAGAGAATGTAAAACCAAAGAGAAATATCCAACAGTAATTAGATATTGTTTTAACTTTGGCCCTAAAAAAATTTAATTCCTTTCCCTTTTCAAAATGGTTAAAAGTGATAACTATCAAAATGTCATTAATTGGTGCTTTTTATTATACAGATAAACTAAAGGAACTTTCTTCCTTCCAGCACCCAAAACCTGAAACAAAAACATACCTATCCAGGGAACACAAACGTGTAAATGTGCTTATCAGCAAAACCAGTTGGCAGTTTGAAAATGTTCTCTTTATAACAAACAAGAATCTACTTGCAGGGAAATTCTGTTTCATTTCTGTAGTTGTTTATTCCCCTAGTTAATATATTCATCCTCTTAGAAGATGCACTCTAGAGCAGTGGTTCTCCCATCTGAGCACACAACAGGTTTTCCATCGGGAAGTGTTTCAATCTAGCCCAGACTGTAGGAGAAAAGCCAGGAATAGATAAAGGTCCCCCAGGAGATTCTGCTCCATGACAAACCTACCCTCCAACTCTCACAAAACACTCTTCTAGAAGAAACTGTATCATCATAAGAAGTTTCACTCTTAAGGATAGACACACTGTCCCTCCAAGCTTACCCACTTTTATCCTAACTTCCCCCAGGGGTTCTTCATCCAGCAAACAGGAGCACTTAAGCAAAAATATCAGCAACCTACTTCTTTACTCAAAACTAATCAGAGGCCTCCACTATCTATAGGAAAAACGTCAAATCCATTAGTGGGGATCTTCCTTTGTTGCAAAAGGAATGAGAAAAATCAGAGCGGTCAGATTTGTAAAACAGAATTATCTGAACAGAGTAAGGACTGAAAGAGTGAATGGGAATATTCCACGGATCAAATTTAAGAGTACCTCTGCCACAATTTTACTACTCTTTACTCTCATCTCAGAGAAAGGTATTCCAGCATTTCTGCGTTTTATAGTCTTCATGGTCTCCCCAACCATATCCCAGTATTAAAGAAGCCAAAATTATCCCTGCTCCCATCCTCCCTCACCCTAATCCTTTATACGCCACCCTTTTCCAGTCTTCTCTCTGTGCTCACTGACATGATCAATCCTGATCTTTCTTACATGATCACAATCTTTTATAGCTGTGGCATTTTAGGGTCCTCTTCAAAATCACAGTGGGAATAGACTTAAAAGAATATAGACTCCAGAGGTGTCTGAGTGGCTCAGTCAGTTAAGCATCTAGATTAGGTCATGATCCCAGGATTCTGGGATCCAGCCCCATACTGGGCTTCTTGCTCAGAGGGAAACCTGCTTTTCCCTCTCCCCTTGCCTGCTGCTCCCCCTGCTTGTGTGCACACTCTCATTCTCTCTGTGTCAAATAAATAAAATCTTTACAGAAAAATTAAAAGAGTATAAACTCCAGAGAAGCAAAACATTTTCACCTTTCCCAAGTTACTAATTTGATGGATTTTAAGATTCCTTGTGCACAAAACTTCCTGCTCCCCACATGTGACAAGACCTCTAATAACCTAATGATCTACTGTTTTTCATAGCATTATCTCTTTTCTTCTTTAAAAAATAGAAAATTATCTTAAATAAGTCTGAATTTAATCAAATAATTCCAGTGTTCTATATCAAGATCCTTAAAATGGGATTCTTTCTATGATCATCCTCTCAGCTATCTGGCAATCACCTAAGATTCTAAATTCAATAGCACCAAAAAACTACACACAACAAAATCACAAGATGAGAGATAAGAAAGTAGAAGGACAGGAGCTTAGTACTGTAACATACACACTTAAATATAGATATGCAATATTTATAAATTCCACATGTAGCCTTTTATCTTCCTACTGTACATATCTTAGAAGCAAACTTTAAATATTCCTAAGAAATGTGAAGATTTATAATACAGAAAAATTAAAATTTTAGGCCCTTCTATATTTCATTATATAATTGCTCACTCAATTTTTAAAGTCATATGAATCCATTTCAGTTACTGTTAATTGAAATGCATCAACATCTTGCATTAGGTGAGAGGAAACAGTTTCGTTATGCTTACCTGATATATAACCAGACCTAATCAGAAGATCCTTCAACATCCATTTTCTAAAGAAACTATACTTCTACTGATTGACTTACTGGTAAAAAGTTGATGAATATTTACTGAATTCCCTAAACTCAGTACCCTTGGTAAATACAAAAAGATAACACAGGGCCTTGTTCCCATGAATTATATAATCTAGTTCAGGAAACAAGACCAAAAGAGACAGTAACTGAACTTGAAAAGCTAGTATGCAATTAAATGCTCTTAAAGCTGGTTAGTACTACAGCCATTTCAGAAGAGGTGATGGATAAACATTCATAGACAATGAAGGACCTAAAGTCAATCTTAAAGGGAGGTAGTAGGATGTGAAAACACTAAGGAAAAGGAAAAAGTAGAGTCTAGCATGCGTGAGCAAGTGTATGTGCACTTGTCTGAATGCCGAGACACAGAAGAATGCAGAGAATCAAAACTGACCAAAGTAAATTTGAAGACAATTAACAGCTTGACAGGAGCTAAGAGGTGTCAATGGGAAATGGTAGAAAATGTATTTAAATAAGCAAAGTAATGGTTTTGCTTAACCAAATTATGGAGTCTCGAAAGTCAGAGAGTAGTATTTACCCTTGATTTGGGAAGAGGTAGAAAGTTCCCGGAGGTTTTCAAATCAAGTTGCAACAACAGAGTATGGTCCCTATGATTATAAAGCCCAATGTAAGTAACATACGTGGGATCTGGTAACTACCATCAAAAAATGATGAGAACAGCTTAAACAAACATTCCATTGTTCGACTGCTACACAGACAACTTCCAGGCACCAGTGTGTAAACTGCCCTCCTTAAATTCTTCATTAATTACTTATAATAGAGATTCTTGACAATGGTTTTTAAACTGCCTACAGTGCTGCAAAATTGCTTAAAACAAAATTCACTTAACTAATTTACTTCAAGTTTTTATTCTTCGTCTAAGGATTGGAAGAGGGAGGAAATAGGAAAAAAAGATTTTCAAAAGGATACTGACACTACCACATAACCTTTCTTACAAGTTATTCAACCGAACATCAAAACTGCCCTACATCCATCTGAATACAAGTGAAACTTTGAAATATGTGAACTAGTTGAGTCTACAGATGATTGTATCTTGTCATTTAGTTATTACTATTGAATAAGATTTTAAACAGATGATGCTGATTTCGTTACTCAATGAATAAAGACAGGATACTCATGACAAATGCACATTTCTTAGTCACTTAATAGAGACTGCTATCACCAACATCCAAGGAATCTGGAATTTCTTCCAGAGATATCCAAAAGATAGGTGCTCCTGTGAAAACACGGAGTTGACTAAGTGACAGTGTATTAAACCTGGCTCTTTAATAAAGGTATTTTCTACTTCATGGCTTTGTGTTACTCTTGCAAAGTTCAAGAATTCAAAGTCACCTTCATAGATGTAATAGGCACTTATTAGATTTTTTAAAAGATTTAATTTTTAAGTAATCTCTACATCCAACATGGGGCTCAACCCCACAGCCCTGAGATTAAAAGTTGCACACTCTGCTGACTGAGCCAGCCAGCGCCCATACACTTATTAGATTTTTAAATCTACTTCTGCATAAAGACACATCCAGAAATTATAAAACAGCATAACAAGGTTTATTTATGTTATAATTTGTTAGTAATATGTCATACCTAAAAAGTGTTTTACCATTAACATACGTACTACTTTACTTAATTCTTAAACATTTATAACAACCATTGATGATTTTATTTTTATTTTTTTTAACTTTTTATTTATTTACGATAGTCACACAGAGAGAGAGAGAGAGAGAGAGAGAGAGAGAGAGAGAGAGGCAGAGACATAGGCAGAGGGAGAAGCAGGCTCCATGCACCGGGCCCGACATGGGACTCAATCCCGGGTCTCCAGGATCACGCCCTGAGCCAAAGGCAGGTGCTAAACCACTGCGCCACCCAGGGATCCCTGATTTTATTTTTTTTAAAAGATTTTATCTACTTATTTGAGAGAGAGAGAAAACAAACAGGGGGCAGGGGCACAGGGACAGGGAGAAGCAGATGACACCCCCTACAGCCCCCGACTGAGCAGGGAGCTCACGCTGGATCCCAGGATCATGACCTGAGTCAAAGGCAGATGCTTAACCAATCAAGCTACCCAGGCACCCCAACCACTTATATTTTTAACAAGACATAAGAAACCATGACACTTATCCTCAAGGAGCTTAAGAAATGATTAACAAATTACAAAACAATATATGGAAGAAAGTAATTGCTACCATTTGTGTGTGCCAGGCCCTCTGCTAAGTACTTCACTATCTGTTATTTAATCTTCCTACCAGTAATATCTACCTCACTTTATTTACACAAGGATACAAGGATTGGGGGAGTCAAACACGTAAGGGCAGGGACCTGATCACAGTCACTACTATAACTCCCCTACCCTATACAGATGGTTCATGATAAATATCTGCCAAATGAATGCTCAAGGTGTTTGGAGAGTCTAAGCACATGTCTGACTTCAGTTCATGCTATTCACCTTCTCATGCATTTAACAAATATCCACTGAGCACCTACAATATGTCAAGACTCTGTTCTAGATGCTACAAATATAGTGGTGAACAAAATAGACCAAAACTTCTGCCTTTGTGAGGCTTCTAATCTAGCTATCTTTTTTTTCCTTCCTATTTCACCCATCATCCCACCCATCTCTCTTCTGGTAACCACATTCAGTTTGTTCCCCACAGAGTCTGTTTTGTGGTTTATCTCGTTCTTTTTTTCCTTTGTTTGCTGTTGTTTCTTAAATTCCACATGAGTGAAACCATATGGTGTTTGTCTTTCTCTAATTTATTTCATTTAGCATTATAGCCTCTAGTTCCATTCATGTTGTTGGAAATGGCACGATTTTATTCTTTTTTATGGCTGAGTAATATTCCAGGGTATATGTGTGTGTGTGTGTGCACGCACACGCGAGTGTGTGTGTATGTATCACCTCTTCTTTATCCATTCATCTACTGATGAGCACTTGGGCTACTTCCACAATTTGACTATTGTAAATAATGCTGTGATAAACACAGGGAAGCAATGTCTCTCTGAATTACTCTGAATTAGTGTTTTGTATTTTGGGGGTAAATACCCAGTAGTGTGATTACTGGATCATAGGTCAGTTCTAGTTTTAACTTTTTGAGGAAGCTCCATACTGTTCTCCACAGTAGCTGTAGCAGTTTGCATTCCCACCAACAGTGCACAAGGGTTCCTTTTTCTCCACATACTCATTAATACTTGTTGTCTCTTGATCCAATCTGGTGATCTTAATGGGAACAGTGTTTCCCCTAAAAAATATTCTGCTTTAAAAATGTGAGGTCGTCAGTCAATACAGGTTGTTACCTTACACCCAGATAGAAACTTCTGGCCACTCTCCTTCCATGTCTATGTCCCACTATCTCCTAACCCCCAACAACTGGGCAGAAAATATAAGATTGTGAGTTGTGGGAGAAATGCTGCATCTTTAAGACAAATTTAAGTACACAGGAAGAGGGTAAGCGAAGACCTGGGGTGGGCGTGGAGATGGGGGGAGAACTATAGCTAAACCCAAAGGCAGGTTTCTTCAAGGCAAAGCTGATGAACCTAGATGGAGATAACCCGAGGGCCTCTATTTCACTTTAATTTTTATTTTGACTTTGAATGGGCTGAAATTTAACAATAATAGAGTATACTGGGATTTTTAAAAGCATTCTCTTGGGATCCCTGGGTGGTGCAGCGGTTTAGCGCCTGCCTTTGGCCCAGGGCGCAATCCTGGAGTCCCAGGATCGAGTCCCACATCGGGCTCCCGGTGCATGGAGCCTGCTTCTCCCTCTGCCTGTGTCTCTGCCTCTCTCTCTCTCTCTCTCTCTGTGTGACTATCATAAATAAATAAAAAAAATTTAAAAAAAAAAGAAAAATTTAAAAAAAAAATAAATAAATAAAAGCATTCTCTTTACAAATATAAACACTTCAAGGAAGAGGAGGAAAATTTTCCCTGTATTGTCTTCCTATATACTAGATGAACTTCAGAAATCGTATCTGCACTATCGATATTCTTTTATTTATTTAACAAGCACTCACAGAGACCAATCTGCCAGATTCCGGTGGGTTAAGGGAGGAGGACAGGGAAAAAGCAGTGGCTAAGACGCAGTCTTGCCCTATGAGCCATCACAGTCTACCACCTAAGACAAATGCTGATCGCAATAATATAAATAACATAGCAGGTGCAGAAACAAAGCTTATTCTCCTATGTTATTCCACAATTATTTACTATGTCCCCATCTCTTAAGGTTACAAACAACCTGAGAATAAGACTTACATCAACTTTTTCTATATGTTCTTTATTAACATAATTTAAAAGCATATTACAAGTACGTTGTGTTGAAAGTCAAATTAGGCCACAAGATCAAAGGACACTATATTTTGTTAATAAAAAATATTTACTTACTGTAATTCTCCATTAAAACAATAAAGAATTAGTGTGTTCGTAGGTCTGCTTTAGCATTTCGCAGATTTTTACATGATGTACTCACCTGCTAGAACAAACTGGTGCTGCACTAGGCTTTACTGACTATGGTCAAAGCGACATATATACATGTATTTTCTGACTCAAACACAGAAAAACACAAACACAAAAATACTGCAAACAAATGGGGCAAAAATGGGAAGCCCCACATGTAAAAGAACACTCAACAAGCCTATGAACTATTTTCCACATGTCTAGCCCAAGTCAGTTTTTTTTAAAGGTAGGTTTTAATAAACACAAGAACAACTTCATTGGTTCTTTTGAAACCCCTTAACAAGTGAAATTCATATAAGTTTTTAATTTTTCCTTTAGTCTTCAAACAGCAGATCTGAATCCTTAGATTTGACTGTATTTTTTATTTGATCATTTAAATTGATTTTTAGGGCAGCCCAGGTGGCTCAGCGGTTTAGTGCCAAACTTCAGCCCAGGGCCTGATCCTGGAGGCCTGGGATGGAGTCCTACATCAGGCTCCCTGCATGGGGCCTGATTCTCCCTCTGCCTGCGTCTCTGCCTCTCTCTCTGCCTCTCTCTTTCTCTGTGTCTCTCATGAATAAATAAATTAAAATCATAAATAAATAAATAAATAAATTTGATTTTTTAAAATAATATAGTAATCTACATTAATTTAATTTTTAAAAATAAGATAGTGATCTACATTAATTTTCAGCTGGAAAAAAACTGTTAATACATGAACTTTTAAAAGATATTTTAAAACAGGTCTAAACTAAAATCCTACTTCTAAGAATACTGCTTTGTTGACAATAAGACTAACTTAGAATTCTAGCCCCAAATCACTGAAGTAACAAGACTTAGAACAAGAACAGAGAAAACGGAGAAGCAAGAAGTAGTTAAGGGAATTATTCCT
The DNA here is from genome assembly GCF_003254725.2 of Canis lupus dingo. Taxonomy (NCBI): domain Eukaryota; kingdom Metazoa; phylum Chordata; class Mammalia; order Carnivora; family Canidae; genus Canis; species Canis lupus. Next base: position 9,571,464 of record NC_064264.1, on the reverse strand, counting down.
TTTATTCAGTGGAGAAATTAGGAAAATTGTAATGAAGAGCTAGACATTTTCTCCGGATTAATCTAAAGACAAAAGTATAAGATTTCTGATGGTTAGCAATCAGTGATAACGAAGGTATTCTCAGATATATTTTTCAGTGAAACAATATATAATCATCATTTTCACCTATGCTGAAAACACTAATAATTTCATTAAGATACTTTATTTCTATAAACAGCAAAAATAAACAGGGGGAAGGCAGAAGCATGAAAGAAAACTTACAATGAAACTGTTTCTTACAAATAAACCATAAAGAAACACTGTAGTTCTTAATCAGCTTTTTGTTTCTAGAATGAAGAGAACACTTATCAAGCATGTATTTATTCCTCTAAGAAGTATTTATAAGATCTATTATATGCTAGATACTAGGTACACAAAAAATGAAGTAGTTCATCAACTAAAGCAAGAAAAAAAAGTATATAAACAGATAACTACAGAACAATGTAAATAATTAAGTCAACCAAGTGTTAAGGGAATAGCGAGAAAGAGATAAATACCTGTGAGAACCTGAAAAACTTCACAAGGAAGTGACATGTGGGCCATTTCTTTAGGCATAAGCAGCATCTCTTTTTTTCAAAGTAGAGATAATGTGACGGGGAAGCGGGGGGGTGTGGGGGGGAGGGATATTCCAGGTAGACTAGGCAAAGGTAAACTTCAAAGTCTGAATCACTGAATAATAAGTGAAATAGCAATTTAATGAAAACAAACTTCCCTAAAAGGCCAGAGGACCTTATCAGAAGACACGTATTCAAATCCTAGTTCTTCGATCTACTATATTTTCTTGAGTTTAAGTCAAGCTCTGTGATCTTCCTTTTGTCATCTTAAAGTTGTACCATAAAATGCTTAAAATGTTTTAAAGAATTTGTATATGCCAAAACAAAAATAAATTAATGCTTAAATACTAAAATAAAAAACTAAAATTTTGAGATCAAAATACTAGCTTATTTCACTTCACAGTGAATGTACATCATACATACAAATTTGAAAGCCAATCCTTTATGACCTATAAAAATTTCACAAAACTAAACACATTTTAATTATGTAAAATTTATATTTTCTATGTCAAACATCTAATTGTAATCTTACAATCCACATAATACAAAACAAACCTACAACATACCTAGAATCAACGAGTGACAAAAGTTTAATGAAACAAACTTTATGTTTAACAGGTCTCCCTAATGGGAAATTAAAGTAGCAATTGTACATCTGTGTCTCTGTTCCTCTCATCGTGGTTTAACTGACAGGAAGCAGAAAACAAGATATGGCATACAAATGTCAAGTATTTCCTGCCTTCCCTGCTACATCTTTATGTCTTGTTTTATAAATAGTCCAATAGTTTATGAGAAAATGTATAAAAGTATGGTCAACTATAACATAGGAATGTGAAGAGTGTTTATGAAAACAGCAAATAAGGCTATTTTGAGGTTGGGATCTAAGTTCATTATGCATACAAAAACTCATTATAGTTTTCTGTAAAAGTATTCTTAGAGGAGTAAACATCTTACAAATTCAGACTTAAAAACCACAATGACTGAGTAGAAAAATCAAGTGTCTGAGCAACAGAATAAGCCCTCAAACTGGTTAGATAAATAACATTTGACCACCTGGATAACTGAAAGATAAGTACCACCTTAAAAAAAAATAAAATCAATCTTCAAGCAATCAACTCAAAACAAAGCAGGACAGATAACTTGCCTCTTTGATCTTTGGTCACCATGGTTTGCCAGTACTCTTCCCAGATTATAATTTGTGTCCCCTCTGCCCCTAAACAGTCTCTACTCCTTGCCCACTTCCCTATATATCCAGAACTTGGCTAACATTATTTACTCATTTATGTTCAACTCTCAACTATATACAAACTAAATGAAAGTCTGTTCTCAAAAGGTGAATTCTTACTGCTGTCACTTTAAGCAAACTCCCAATTAACTATAACTAATACGTAGAGATGCTTACTTTCATCATATCTAGCTGCCTTCCAAACTAATAATGCTTAAGTATCGCCTCAATTCATCATTCATATGCCTCATATTCTATAAAATCTTGGGCACAATGCAACCATCTTCTCCATTCATCTTGGTCTATTTTTACTATCTACTACCACAACTACAATTTCACCAGGTTTTAGTGCTATTCCTCTCTAGGTCAATGTTCAATATTTTACTACACATAAGCCCATGTTGAGCTTCCTGTGACCTGTTTCCTAAACAGAACTTAGTATGCACTTAATAGTCAACTTTAAGCATGGTACCATGCTCCTAAAATGAGTAATCTCAAAAATCAAATGTGCTAACAATGATTTGCAACTGTTTGCCCTTGATTCTACCAAGGGCAGGTGTATATTATACTTCCTTTCAGCTTATTCCTGAGACTAACAGGTTATGAATTACAATAATACATAAATTTGTCTCTGATTCACAGATCAAAGGATCAAACAAAACATCTACATTTATAAAATAAATCATCCATTTTTAAATGAAAGTGTTTCAAACAGTTTCTGAAATTAAAACACACATAACATTGCAGCACCTGAGTGACTCAGTTAAACATCTGACTCTTGATTTCAGCTCGGGTCATGATCTCGGGGTCATGATATGGAGCCCCTTGTGGGGCTCCACATTCAGCAGGGAGTCTGCTTGAGATTCTCTCTCCCTTTTCCTCTCTTCCTCTCTAGACTAAATCTTTCAAAAAAATAAAGGCTTTAAAACACACACACATAACATCAATTACTCTAACTTAAGTCTAAAATCTTCCCGTTATTTTTCCTTAGGCTCTAGTATGTATGTAGTATATATGTGTTTTGTGTAGTAGTATTTTAAACTTTACATAAATAGAATCATACCATATATATTATCCCACCATACTTTAACAAGACACAAATTTTTGAATAAACACAAAGATTGGGATGCCTGGGTAGCTCAGTTGTTGAGCGTCTACCTTCGGCTCAGGGTGTGATCCAAGGGTGCTGGGATCGAGTCCTGCACTGGGCTCCCCACAGGAAGCCTGCTACTCCCTCTGCCTCTCTCTCTGTGTCTCTCATGAATAAAGAAAATCACTTAAAAAAAAAACCCACCTAGATTATTTGAAAAGGAATTTTAAACATTAAACATTCTCTAGAATTTAGTGCTCAGAAAAGCATTATTACTGAAGACTAGTTATGGTTATTAGGCTTCCATTATATTAGAAATATCTAAGATCTAGACAGCAGCCTATGTTCAATGATGCCTCTCACGGAAAGTGTTCTTTCTGCAGAACATACATGATTCCTCTTAAGAACACCATGCGTAGAGATCTTAACAAGAAGCCTGGAGGTTTAACCCAAACAGTCTCTTTCTGACTTACCTAAAAGGTGCCACTGACACAGTGATGGTTCCCTTAGCATGATGTTCTAAACTGCAATGAGAAAATCTCTATGTTTGTTTTAGAAACTTTATTTCTTTAATTCACTCTGAAGCTAAGTAATATACAGCAACTCAAAGTTCTCCCAATTAAGAACACAGTAAAAAAAAATGTAAGTCAGAAAATGCCAAATGAGGAAGTGAATCTACAGGAAGAATTGAATTTGAAGGGCTATTTCATCTATTTCTATAAAGCATTTAAAAATGATTGATACCACTGCCAATTCCTTTTTACATTGAAAATTAAACTCAAAGTTACTACATAGAAATCCTTCAGACTGGAAAAGAAGCCAACAACTGCCTTCCTGCCTTTTAATTTTCCTTTCCTTAATCACAAAACCATCAACTAAATGGAAAATGTTGAGTGTTAGAACCAGCACCTTCACTTTCTTCGAGAAACACTTATTTCCTCATTAGAGAGGCACCCAATACAGAAAAATACTGTATAATAAGCTTATATTTAACATAAACTTTCACAAATTTATATTTCTATCATATAATTGTGTAGAAGTACCATCACTTATTTGACCAAGCCCCATTTTTGGACATTTGGACTATTTCTAATGTTATCATATTACAATGATCCTCAAAATGTAATCCTCAGACCCACAGAGGATCCAGAAACCCTTTCAGAGAATTCATGAGGTCAAAACTATTTTCATAAATACTAGGGTACTATTTGCCTTTTCTCACGATGTTCATATTTGTACTAATAGTGCAAAAGCAAAAGTGGATGTGTAAGTTAGTTCCTTAGCATGAATCAGGGCTATGTCACCAAACCATCCTAGTCATTGTATTCTTTACCACTAGGCACTCATATTTAAAAGAAGGCAGTTTCACTTAAGAAGATCCTTGATGAAGAGTAAAACTATTTATTTTCTTAAATTTCAACCATTAAATACATGCCTTTTTAACACTATGAATGATAAAATGGGAAGTACATAAAACATACTTCCGTGGAATTCTAAAAAAGAATAGTTGTCTTGACAAAAACCACTAGTTATTTGTTTTGTTTTTTTTTTTTTAAAGTAGGCTCCATGCCCGATGTGGGGCTTGAACTCATGATCCTGAGATTGAGAGTCATGTGCTCTACCAGCTGAGCCATCCAGGCACCCCACTAATTACTTGTGAGCTAAATTAGCTTTTTTCATTTTCAAAAACACCATTTTTACTTCAAAGAACTACCTATTATTCATAACTGGATATTTGGCAGACATGTTCCTAAAAATGAATAAAATGACCCTGTCACTTCAAGGAAAAACAACTAACAGCATTTGTCACCAATGATAAAATGTGAGCTTTCAACTGAAAATCACAATTTTAGAAAACTTACGTGCACTACTTTGGGCTTATTAGCTTTCTAATACTTAAAAGACTTTTTGATAAGACTGATATAATACTAAAAAATGTGATTTTTAAAAATATTATATCAACATTTGGAATACTCAGATGACCAATGAGTGATGTTACAAAATCTTGCTCAGGAAAACATTAATTCATCAAAGTATAAGACAGATGAATGGATTTTAGCATTACTGAGGACAAAAAGTTCATTGATAGAGTTTCAGAATCCCTTTGCACTAACCTTTAAGAAACCAGAATTTGGGGTGCTGGGTAGCTCAGTTGGTTGAGTGTCCACCTTTGGTGTGGGTCATGATCTGGGAGTGCTGGGATGGAGTCTCACATTGTGCTCCCTGCTCAGTGTGGAGTCTGCTTCTCCCTCTGCCCCCCGCCCCCGCTTGTATTCTCTCTCTCTATCATAAATAAATAAAAATCTTAAAAAAAAAAAAAAGAAATTAGCATTTGTTGAGTTTTGGTGTATAGTATCAAAGAAAAAAAAATCCACAATTATCTAAAGTGGCTATTAAAATACATCTCCCTTTTCCAACTAGACACCTGTATTAGGCTAAATTTTCTTCATATTCTTCAACCAAAGCAACACATTGCAACAGATTGAATGCAGAAGCAGATATGAAAATCTAGCTATCTTCCTTTATACCAAAGATTAAGTAAAGATTTGCACTCCTTTTGATACAGTTTTTGAAAACAGTTGTCAGGGTTCCTGGGTGACTCAGTTGGTTAAGTGCCTTCGACTCAGGTCATGATGCCCAGGATCCTGGGATCGAACATCACACTGGGCTCCCTGCTCAGCACGGAGCCTGCTTCTTCCTCTCCCTCTGCCTCTCCACCTCCCTCATACCTTCTCTCATGCTCTTGCTCTCTTATGCGCTCCTGCTCAAATAAGTAAAAAAAATCTTTTTAAAAAAAGAAAAGAAAGTTATACTGATAACTGTAACTCATATAAAAGCTCTTTGTGATCCTCAATCATTTTGAAGAGTATAAAGAAAAATTTTGAGAAGACAGTATAAAAAAAGTTTGTAAACTGCTGTTGCTATTAAGACCAGTGGTTCAAATATCTTCATAGCTTAATCTTTGTTCCCATCCTTAAATTTTCTTTAAAATAGAATCCTACAACAGAGATTATTATTTCAAAAGAGAGGTACACTTTCAAAGCTTTGATATAAGTCAAGTGCTATCCAGAAGGCTTTTCGGTTAATACTGATATCAAAAGAATACATGCAGGCACATTTAATGGTCTTTTCACCATCACACAGTACTTTAATTTTTGTCACTATGACAGGCAAAAAATGTAACTTCATTTAATTTGCATTCCTTTACTAGCAAGCTTAATATTTTAATATTAAATATAATTACTTAAACATAATTATACTAAGTATATATTACATATTTATATAATCACTAATTAATTTTATAATGTACTAAATATAAATATAATAACAATACTCTCCAATTTTTTTTAAAGATTTTATTTATTTGAGAGAGCAAGCAAGAGAGAGCACAAGCAGGGGGAGGGGCAGAGGCAGAGGGAGAAGCAGGCTTCCTGCCAAGCAGAGAGCCCAAAGTGGGGCTTGATCCCAGGATCCTGGAATCGTAACCACTGAAGGCAGATGCCTAACTGATTGAGCCACCCAGGTACCCCAACACTCTCCCCAGTTTTAGTGACTTTTGCTGTTATTTGTGGAAGGAACTTGGAGGGGCACAAATAAATTTATGGTAAAAGTCATCAACTATCTTCATTATTGGGAAAAAAACCTCCAAACTAGTGCTTTTATCTAGTTCTGGTTTAGAACACTCATGTTTTTCAAACTCTGATTTAATTTATGTAAAACTCTGCTTTAGTAGCAACAGGAGAAAAGACTGAATCAAATGCTGTAAGTACCAGTGATCTATTAAATTACCCAATCTTAGGCAAGTTACTTATCATAGTTTCATAAATAAAAATTAAGAATGGAAAAAAAATATGTAAGAATGATATTTAAAATGCTGGTTGCAATCATGCGACATTCTTTTGGTGTCAAGATCCATTTATACTCTTAAAAATTATTGAGGACCACAAAGAGCTTTTGTTTCCATGGGTTATATTTGTCAATATATAAATTCTTTAGAAGGATGGGCTATTACTATTTATTAAATGCCCTTTACAGGAATCTTTTTTCAGAGGAACAGTTTATTGAGAACTCTCCAGGATACATTTTTTTCCTTAGTAAAATAAAGCTGTTAAAAATACAAGTTCTAGTATGCTTTCTTCATCTCAGTATATCACCAGTACTTTGAAGACCACTAATATAATGTATCTGTAACTTTCTCTAATCCTTGTGTATATTAGAACATATTTTAAATGGAATAAGTAAAGCATATGTATATAATTTATAAAGTTTCTATGTTTTGTTCACTGATATATTCTCCAGCATCAAGAATAATGCCTAACAGATAATAAATAATTGTTGAATGAATCAGTAAATTACATAGGCTGAAAAGGAATTTAATTTAATTTATTTATTTATTTATTTTATTTATTTTATTTTATTTTTAGGAATTTAATTTAAAAAGTTCAGGAGACCTCTGAACTCCATGACTTATGAGAATCCTTCTAAGTAAAATTCTAGGATTTCTACTTCCATTTGTTCTTCTCTGTCCCTGCCATCCCTGCCACTATACACACACACACACACACACACACACACACACACACACACTGTGGGGAAAATCCTAGAACTAAGAGAGCCAAGAGGTCATTATGAAAGCAAAAACCTGGATTAAGATCTATGTTTTCACTTTTTAAAAAAGACTTTATTTATTTATGTAACAGAGAGAGAATACACACACGGGGAGTGGGAGAGGGAGAAGTAGGCTCCCCATTGAGCAAGGAGCCTAATGTCAGCTGGATCCCAGGATCCCAGATCATGACCTGAGCCTAAGGCAGATGTTTAACTAATTGTTTTAATAGCAATTCCCACAATTATATTACTAAATTTTGGAAATCTTACATAGGGATTCCACATGAAGTTTGTAACAAAAAAAAAAATCACTAAAGATATAAGGATTGCTACCATTATAGTAAGAATTTTAAGGAAGCAAGATGAAAACCATTTATGTCAATAAATCTGGTTAGATGCAAAAGTCTAATTTGGGGTATTAGCTTATCAGAGTTTATCAGTAGTGTCAATTAATACTCTATCAATTGTGTTTTATGAATCTTTCTGTTCAGAAATGTGTGGGGTTTTTTAAAGATTTTTATTTGATAGTGTGCATGTGCACACAGTGCGGGAAGGGGGGGTGCAGAGGGAGGAGAAGACTCCTTACTGAGCACAGAGCCAGATGTAGGGCTTGATTCCCAGTCCAGGGATTATAACCTGAGCTGAAGGGAGCTGCCTAACTAACTAAACCACTCAGGCGCCCCAGAAATGTGTTTTTGAGTAGTATCTGAACATGGGAGGAGTCTAAATACTAAAATATTTCTTACAAACTATAGCTCCAACTTGTTAACGGATCTCAACTGGAAGTTACCCGTCAGAAGTATATCTAGAGCCATCTTATTAGTTATATAGGACAGACACACAGCCATACAACTTAGCTCTCAATCAAGCTAACCTTTCACTGAAACAGGCAGTTGACATTTTTTATGTAGAGTTTACTTATCATTTTTAAAAGTCAACTTCTGCTCCTCATCAAATTAATGTTATTTCTCAGTTATGTATAAATGTTAGGACAAAAATAAACTCCTTACACAGCAAAATTTGTTAGGAAGTAATTCAACCAAAGTGAAAGAAGACATTTACATCATCCAGATTTACACTAATATTTTACCATAATTTGATCCAGATTCTTAAGAAAAAAAGTCACATATAGCTAAAGCCTCCTATATATACCTCTCTAATGTCATTTTACCCCTCCCAACTATTTTAAATTTGATGTTGCCCCCATATTTTTATACCTTTAATATATATGTATCAATAATCATATTGTTTTTATGTACATAACTGGAACTATATTGTATTTATTCTATTAAAAATTTAATCCAAAATTGTTTGAAATAACTCTAGTTAATAAATGACAGACATGGTAAACTATCTAACGGTCAAAATTTTTTTTTAAAGATTTTATTTTTTTATTCACAAGAGACACAGAAAGAGAGAGAGAGAGAAAGGCAGAGGCACAGGTAGAGGGAAAAGCAGGCTCCATGCAGGGAGCCCGACATGGGACTCAATCCCAGGTCTCTAGGATCATGCCCTGGGCTGGAGGCGGTGCTAAACCGCTGAGCCACCTGGGCTGCCCTAATGGTCAAATATTTTATATCTGCAACTTACTCTGAAGTGCATCAATTGCCCATCTGTTTAGGGTCCTTACGAATTTTACCCCCTAGGACAATACACCATAGTAAGATGCTGAATGGGTAAGAAGGCATCAATGGCAGTCATCTGTTCCCAGGAAAGATATTGAAGAACTCTAAATTATCTTAAACTATCCATTCTGTCCACGCTCTTGGTAAACAACTCTCATACCTCAGTGTGATGATACTGCCGCCTTAGAGAACTCTTGCACATATGTTCCATGAACCATATGCAAGAATGTGCCCAGAGTGGAAACAATCTAATGTCATCAACAAGAGAGAGTAAATACATTCTGGTCTAGACAGACAGTGGAATACAATGCAACAATTAAAATTAATTAAGGCAAATCTCAGAGGGTTAAATGAAACAAGTCACTATAGAGTATACATGGTGCTGATTCCATTCACATCAAGTTGAAAGGGGTATAAATTTAAGGAAAAGGTTATCACAAAAGTTGGATAGTAATTATTTTTAAGGAGAAACAAACAGGGGGACTTCTAACATAATGAGCCTACTTCTTAACCTAAGTTGTTGTGTAATAGGTAAACACTCTGTAATCATATTTAAGCTGTATATGTTTTATATATTCTCCTACATGCACATTTCAGCTTTAAAACAAAAAAAAAGAGAATGAATTGACCTCATTACATTACTAAGCTTCCATTTAGTATTTTGATATAAAAAAAGATGCATGTAAACAGTTATTAATTCAACACCTCATATTTATAGTTTTAGTTCCATTGTTCATAGGACTGTTTTCTAAAACTTAAAAAATAACCAATTTTCCTTCATTTAGATTTTTTTAATTACACCATACAACTCTGCACACACATGAACCACTATAAAACCAGGCATCCATCCATCATACAGATAATGAACTTCACTTGACTTTTTAATAAGTCATACTAGCTCTGGCTACCTTGAAGAACTTTTACGATATAGGGCAAAAGATTAGACAAGGATAGAGCCAAGAAAACAAATTTTAAAAACACCACCACCAAAACCCAAAAAAACTTCTCTAAGAAATAGTTGCCTCTGGACAGCAGGTGAGGGGAAAAGGAGGGAGGCTGCTTTTCATCCTTCTAGTCTTTCAGATTTTAAACATAATGTGCATATATCACTTTGTTACCTTTTTAATATAAAAATTCTTAAATAAGTCTCCAAACTCTAGAAGGCATTCATATTGCTTACAGTTGCCTTATTATTTTTTTTAATACTAGCTGTTAATCTCAGGCTGTAAAATATGGAGACAAAAGAGAGCTGACACCTACTACTCAGCAATTACAAGGCAAATGAAAGAGAAGTTCCGAATTTCTACAGGAGTAAGAGAATGAACCTGAAAAGAGACGTTTAGGAAAAGTTTTCTAACTCATAATATTTATAACTGGCAGAGAAGAAATCAAAATGCTTTTGTTTTTTTATTTTATTTATTCATGATAGGCACACAGTGAGAGAGAGAGAGAGAGGTAGAGACATAGGCAGAGGGAGAAGCAGGCTCCATGCACCGGGAGCCCGACGTGGGATTCGATCCCGGGTCTCCAGGATCGCGCCCTGGGCCAAAGGCAGACGCTGCGCCACCCAGGGATCCCTCAAAATGCTTTTGCATAGAAATTTGTACAACCAAAGCTCAGGTGCATAATTTTTTCCTCTCTGCCAACAAAACAAATAGCACACGGGTTATTTTCTTATAAACGGTGAAATACCTCAACAGTTGTAGCACAGATCAAGAGCTACTTTTACTCTAGTATACATACACCATCTGACAAGACACAAGATAGAGGTGACACAAAAAACTTTCTTTTAGTAGGCTCTCATACTAATGGGAAAAAGATTGCTCCAATAGTCGAAAACTGCCCTAATCACTTCAGCTGACTCAGTGATATTACTAATTCAATTTCTACCATCTATATGAAGCAGCTCCTAAGCAGAGGAACAAAATATTCTGACTAAATGATGGAAGCAATAATTATTTTCAGACTATTCAAGTGATGGGACTGTTCTTCTCACCCCTACAAAAGTCTGTGAACACTTATGTTCCATTAGATGGGATGTAATATGAGGTAAAGCCTACAAATATGCAATCAGTGGAGTTAAAGTCCAAAGAAACCTCAAAAAGCATATCCAAGCATCACATGGTATTTAAAAACAAAACAAAACAGGGGCACCTGGGTGGCTCAGTTGGGTAAGCATCTGCCTTTGGCTCAGGTCATGATTCCAGAGTCCCCCAATGGAGCCTACATTCCCACTGGGCTTCCCGCTCAGCGAGGAGCCTGCTTCTCCCTCCCCCTTTGTCCCTCCCCCTGCGCCTTCTCTCCCTTTCACTCACTCTCTCCCAAATAAATTAAATCTTAAAAAAAAAAAAAAAAATTAAAACAGGGGATCCCTGGGTGGCTCAGTGGTTTAACATCTGCCTTTGGCCCAGGGCATGATCCCTCTCTCTCTCTCTCACTCTCTCATGAATAAATAAAATCTTTAAAAAATTTTAAAACAAAACAAAACAAAAAAATGCCTCCTTTCCAGGTTCAAAACAATTGCAAGTAGTAACGGTGTGTTTCCCAGGAGAGGATTTTCAAAGGCTATAAATGCTACCTTAAATCAGGAAAGGGATGTCTTGCCTAGAACCCCAAGGACAAAGGAATGAAGAAAGAAAGGAATGAAGTACCAGCTAGTACTAAAAAAACTAACATTGGGAAAGTGATGGCTCACTGAGATAAGGAAGAGGCTAATTTCACTTGGGAAAAAAATAATTAGCTTAATTATTTACTGTGGTCAAGAGAGTGGTGGGTCTGTGAGTGAGAGGGAAAAAAGCAGAATTAGAGAAGCAGAAAAAAGGAGAGCCACAAAGTTGAAAGACACAGAGCAGCAAAAAGTGTATTAAAGAAAAGAATAACTGGGGTAGGTAGAGAAAGTAAGTTCTAATATTGATAATAAACTACTCCAGTCACTTTCTTTACTTACCAGAGGCTGCAGGCTTTAAAATATCCCTGGTTGCTTAAAAGTCCAAACATTAAACTGCTAAGTAACTGACTGACTGCTCTTCTTAAACCTATACTCTTTTTCTTAAAGTGTGGCCTACAAGCGCTTGCACCACAATCACCTAGGGTAATTATTAAAAATGCTGACTGATAACCCAAACTCTGTGCCTAATGAATCAGAATCTTGGGGTGGGAGCCAGGTGATTCTCCATTACACCAAGGGTTGAAAATTACTGCTTTAAAATATACTACCAGGCAAGTATTCATTTTTTCTTTGAATGGTTATGATGTGCAGATACCAGACAGAGGAAGCTAAGGGCCACATGCCTTTTAAAGACTTGCCACCCCAGGATGCCTGGGTGACTTAGTGGTTGAGCGTCTGCCTTTGGCTCAGGGTATGATCCTGGGATCAAGTCCCACATCGTGCTCCCTGCATGGACATGCCTGCTTCTCCTTCTGCCTATGTCCCTGCCCCACCCCCCACTCTGTGTCTCTCATGAATAAATAAAATCTTAAAAAAAAAAAAAGAAAGAAAGAAAGAAAGACTTGCTACCCCTAACTTTAGCAGAACTTCCCCAACTGAGTAACCAAGGGTTTGATGCAGCAAATCATAACTGTCTGTTCATATGTGCTCAGTATTTTGTCAAAGTTTCAACGAGACAGAAAAATACAACAAAACCTCTCTGATCTCAAAGAGCTTACATTCTTATTGGTGAAGACACTCTTCTTAACACTAAGCAAATGATATTCTTTCTTCAATACTAATAATTTCTCAAAAAAAAAATAGTTTCTCAAGATCCATAGTCTTCCCTATTTTAAGTTTGGGTCATGTTTCACCTCTAGGCAAATAGTCTGAATCTGAATATAACTTCTCATTGGTTTGGTTCCATTCTTATTTCACCCCCATGCTATCTTGCCCTGTTTTCCCGGTAAGAATCTAGGTTTATGAGGAGAGAGCCTGTGTTTTCTAGCTGTTTCTGTGCTGTCATTTGCTTAGGATAATGATGACCACATTGTGGGAGGTCTGATATTGAACTGGGTTAGGGGATTTGGAGATGTAAGAGATTCAACAGTTACAAGCAAAGTACTTTTAAAAAACCAAGTTTCAGACTTAAAGGCAGATCTGAAGTAAATTTTGGCCACTCCAATAAAATACATCAAAAAGTTAACAAAGATTTTGCATGCTCAGAAGATTCAAAAGTGCCTAGTATGTATAGTAAACTCTCAAAGGAGGAGAGAGAAGACACAACAAACAAATGGAATAAGATTACTAATTCTGGAAAGTTTCAGTTCAAGATGGAGTATAGAGTTTAGAAACTTCTAGATTTTGTAAACTCATATGCAAAGTTTAACACACACACTTTAATAGAACAAGGTATCATATTAAACAGTATTTGTCTTCCTAGAAGGACAGGAGATAAAAAGCAGAAATGAATCTGTCTTTGTATCTACAAGGTCAAAGCAAATTCCCAACTCCTTATATTTCCAACTCCCCTAGACCCGTCTTAAACCAGCAACGTCATAAACTATGAAAATGTTCCAATAATGAAAACAAGCAGTGGTGGAAATGAAACAAATGCAACATCTCCTCTCTGATGAATAAAGGAAACTAGTTTGAACACATTTTCAGAATCACTGGTTAATTCATTTGGTTGCATCTTACTACCAAGCAACTTAATTAAGGTTTTTTTTATTCTTAAAGAAACAGAGCCCATTTCAAACAAAGCATCACTTGTTAGTGTGGACTAGCAGGAGCAACTCCAGGGTGGAAGCCCTGCCACTAAGCACTGAGCGACCTTGAGGGAGTCACAAGACCTCTTCGGGCCACTATAGTGTCTTCATCCATACGTCCATACTGTTCATACGAGTGAGGCAGCTGGACGACCTCCAGTCTTTTTCAGTGCTCAAGTTTTTTAAATGGGTAATTCTCAGTTTAATTCTGATGACTCGATCTAAGTTTATATTCCACCTTATGAAAGGAAAAGGAGTGGGAAGACTACTGAGTAAGTTTCTCTGGCCTTCCCTTGCTTCCATGCTTTTTTTCCACCCTTCCCTTCTCCTTTGAAGTTCCACTTCAGTCTCTGTCACATAGGTAAGAGCCTGAAATATATGACCGGTACCTATTTGACTTAAACTAGATCATCCCCTTAATTTTTAAGAAACTAAATTATCCTACTTCTCTTTAATAAATAAAATCTTATTTAGTTATTTGTATGCCCCTAGATTTTTCTCTTATGGGTCACCAGCTATTGAAAACTTAAAGAGAAAAAAAGAAAAAAGGTTTCAATTAGATTTTTCACACAGGCCAGAGGAGAAGTAAACACAGCCTCTACTTACTCAAAGGCTGACTAAACCAGCAAGATGCAGAGACAAAGATGAGAGCAGGCAGCTCAGAGCTGAACTAGTAAAATGTCTGCTATGCCTTTCCTGCAAAACCATAGAAGTGAGACCTGTTCATAGAATAATCCTTTCCCAGAGTCAGAAGTAATAACTGCCTCTATATCCTTCCCTAAAAAAACACTTAGAAAATTAGCAACAGCAAATTCCCTTAAAAAACAGCAAAATATTATATAGTCAATAATACATGACTTTTTGGTTTCCAAAAATTTTATTCATAATCACTGCATGTTCAAATTTTACTTGCATTCAAATTTTAATTTCATAAATAGCTTTCAGAAGTAAAGTACTACTGCACCCAGCTTCTCAGAGGACCTAGAATTTCAAGGCACATCAGAATATACGCTGGCCAGAACTTCATCATTTCAACAATGATAAATATTCCAGGAAGAGACTCCGCAATATTTTCTTTTACACAAAAGGTACTACTTTTTTTTTTCCTTTAAAACAAGCAAATTTTAAGAACAGTGATACAGGAGGAAGGCCAGTACTCTTTTACTTTTTCTTTATACACAAATTGAAATACTTCATGTTCTTTCAGAAGCTAGTCATGCATCTAAGGTTGCTCTTCACAGTAAGTTTCCAGTGTGAATTATACAACTTTATTATTATTTTTCTAATAGTAGATGAACTGTTCTAGTCTTTCTTGTGCTTTAATAACCCCTTTAACTTGTTACCTAAATGATTGCCCATTTTCCTTAAACTTCTATCTCGTTTTCAAAAATGAATGTTTAGTATAATTTCATTAACTTAAGAAAAAAGAAAAGGACAGAACAGTCAATGAGTAACACCTATGAGTGAGTTATCCCCAAACGTCCCTTTAGCCAAAATGCCAAAACAAAACTTGTGTCTCTGAAATTTTTTTCTTAATGCCCGTATCACACACGAATAGTACGGTTTGCTTAACTGTAGCTTTCTGGCTATCCCCACAAGTACAATTCGATTTTTTTAAAACGAAAATTTGACCGAAGTTTGTTTTGTGGTATGAAAAAGAAAGAAAGAAAAATCTCCTTTATTCTCAAGTCACACAGGGAAAGAAAGAAAAAAAAAAAATCATACAAAACATTAAAAAATGCTTTTCCAGGAAGATCTAAAACTTTCCAGAATTTGAATGCTTTGTTTCCCCCCTAGCAGCTAAGCGCAATCAGGCATGTGACTGACTACACACATTTTTTCAGAGTTAAAGAACACATTCAGCCATGTTCTGCGACAGGTAAGAACCACCCTCCGTTTATCAGCTCAGGAAACAGCCAGAAGCAAACACACAAAATCCTAACAAGTTACCTTCAAATATTCTCGTTCTCTTTTTGTCCTTTGGGCTTGAAAATAAAAAGCAATCCGGCAAGTTTTATGCTGTTAAAATGGCTCCTGTAGATTGGGGAAGTGGTGTCTGTGCTTCAGCCTATGAGTCATACATGAAACTAAGTGTTTCTAAGGGAGGCACGCCCATGTTGCTGTGGACCCAATTATCCTGCTGGGTCAAACATGCAAATCTACAGGTAAAAAAAAAAGAGGAGAGGTATAGAAAAAGGAGGGGCATAGAGCCAAGGAGCAAGATCTACCTTGATTAAACCATTATTCAGCTCATGCTAATTACCATAATTTAAAATTAACAACAGAAAAATAGAAATCAGGATCTACAAGGAAACAAAATTAACACCGTATGTTGTTTTAAAAAAATTAAATCTCAACTTTAAAAATTATCTTAATATATCAAGTAAGTAAAACTATGAAAAGAAAAACAGTGTGGGAGGGAATGGAAGAGAGACAGCAAATTTTCTGGCTTTTAATTTAACAATGGACTGGTGAGTCTAACCAGGCTACTCATTAACCCTTACAATGAAAGGGGTATATTGCTGGAAAATGTAATCTAGAAAAGCTAGCAAACTACAGTATCAGATGAGATTTACAAGTTCACTAAATATAAAATCTACTTCCTAATTTTCTAATTCAAAGTTCAGTGGAAAAATAAGTATGAATTAATCTGATTTGTAAAATTTAAACAAATCCAGAGTTAGTAAGGAACCAAAGTATAATACAGCAAAATGATTTTAAACTGCAAGCTTGATAAAGCTCTATTTTAAACAAATTACCAATGCAATCATGGTTCATGATTCTACTACTTAGAAGTGACAGCCACAGTTTTAACTTTCAAACAAAATTATCCACAAATAAAAGCCTACCATGGGCCAGGCACCCTGCTGCACCATACATGGTGATCCTAAGGCTGCCAACGAAAGACATGGACAGTGAAGTTTTGCTCTCCAAGTCCTCATACACCCGACAAGGTGCCCAAGCAGCTGAAATGTTAGTACAACTACTTAAGCCCTGTCCCCTGGGTGAATATTAATTAATTTATTCTAAGTAAGGGCTTAAATTGGTCAAAATGGCTTGAAAGCATTAAGCGCTTTCAAAAGTGCTTTACATGATAAAATGCTACTCACTAGCTAGCCTTCATCTTAATATTTTACAAAAAGTAAATAGGATTTGGCAAGGTTTTCTCCCTTTAATTAATTACTTGGAAGTAATTACTCTGCCTTACTAGAGGCACAGCTGAGAGGACAAGCTGTCACTGACTCAGACGGGGAACTTTACAAACGGCTACAAAACGTAATGATTGTGAACCGACTTTCTGCCCATTAAGTGCCTATTTATTCCATTCTGCTGAACACTGTTTGATTTACCTTTTCACTAAGATAATCCCCATGGTTTAACAAATTATTAATAAAAAATTATGCTAAAAAGAAAAACACATCACTTTTTCTACTGTCAAACGTCATATTCAGTTAGCTTACTTTAGAGCTCATTTATTTAGAATGACTGCTTGGATCCCAAACAAGAAGGTCCTCTGAGCAGTCATAGGAGATGTTCACTGGAAAATTCCCAAGTCGTTTCCCAGTGCTGACATTTATTTTAGACCATATTCATGTAAGCCCAATAATTTAATTATCTTTTAGCTAATTAGAAATAGAAGTTATAAGAGTGAATGAAAGAGGGAATAGTGAAAGGATGATGTCAGAATGAACAAATGAGTAGATAAGAGAAGACTAAAAAAAAAAAAAAAAAACAACCTGTAAAACTCCAAATAAATATAACTTTAAAAGTCCTGGGACCTGGAGCCATCTTATAAGGTCAAAAAGTTCTACATGCTCCCTACATATATTGTCAAACAGTAAATGCCTTGAAGTCAGCATTACTATGATAAAGGTCTTTGAAATACAAAGTGAATAAGTATGTCAAATCTTTTAGGAAGTATGGATACATAAAAGGAGAAGCTTCTGCTATTGAGAAAATCCATAAATAAAGTACCTCAATTACCTGATAATGGCAGATATTTGGAAAATAACTTAAGAGAAGTACTTTTGACCACCAGTATGTAGAAGTGAAGTAAGAGACATAAATTGAAAATAGTCACCCTCTTTCAACAGCAACAAATATCTTAGCTGTTCCTAGGGAGATGATTCCAGAGTTGCTATTACAAGAAAGTTCCCCTTTGCTCAGGGGTGTCCCTATAAGCATTGTTTTACTACCCACAGAAATTGGATCCTAGTTATAGTCACAGCCCCAAGAAATCAATTTCCATTAAAAAAAAAAAAAAAAAAAAAAAAAAAAAGGTTGGCAAGCAGTTCAGCAGAGGTTCTAGAGCCAATCTGCTTGGGTGTAAATCCCAGCTCTACAACCTGTTAGCTGTGTGTTCCTGGGCTATATTTAACAATCCTGCAGCCTAACTTTTTTATCTGTGATTTAGGCTAATAGTACCCACCCTCCTCAAAAGAGTATTATGAGCATTAAAACCAGTGTATGTACTACTATGCTTAATAAAGAACTTTCATAACTCAAAAATAAGAAAACAAACTAGTTTTTAAAAGTCAAACGATCTGAATAGACACTTCACCAAAAAGAGATACAGATGGCAAATACGCACAGAAAAAAATCTCAACATCCTTACTCAACAGAAAAATGCAAATTAAAGTCACAATACCACTAGGATAACAAAAACAAACAAACCTGACAATACCACGTGTTGGAGAGGATATAGAGCAACTATAAATCTCATACACTGCTGGTGAGAATGCAAACTGGTACAGCCTATTTGGAAAACATTTTTTTTTTTTTTTGTAAAACTAAACATATACTTAGACGATCTGACAGTCTGAATCCTAGATATATGCCCAAGAGAAATGAAAATATAGGTCTACAAAAAAAGTTCTACCCAAGTATTTATGGCAGTTTTAGTCAGAATCACCAAATACAGGATACCCCAATGTCCATAAACTGGAGAATGGTTAAACACATTGTGGTATATCCATACAACGGAATGCTATTAACAATACAAAGGTATGAACTTCTGAAATATAGCTACCACTCCGCATTAGGGAGTGAAAGGAGTCAGACTCAAAATCTGTACTGGAACACTCTGGGAAAAGGCAAAATAAAAAGAATTCCTATCAGTGGTTCCCAGGGCTTAGGGATGAGGGGAGGAAACTGAATACAAAGCGGAACAAGGAAACTGTTTGGGGTGATGGACGTCCCTGTTTGGGGTGATGGGCATATTCTGAATAGTGATTGTGCTATTGGTTCTATAACCTATATATGTTGTCAAAAAACCTACAACTATACATCAAAATAGGACAAACTGTACTGTATATAAACACTTATCTCAATAAAGACCTGACTTTAAAAAGAAATCTAGTTCATGTGTAATACAGTTACTAATATTATACTGGGCACTAAGTTAGCACTTTATATATATTAACTATTATTATGCTTCACAGTAGAAGCACAGAAACAGTAACAGATGGTTCAGGATGAGAAAGTTAAGTCAATCTCTAAACTGTTACATAAATAAAATGTGGCATCTTCAGCTTGTTGATGTATATAATGTACCTATACATATTGTAAATACATTTATTTGTAAAATCAGGAATATACCAAGTCAGGATATACCTTAATATGAAGTACTCATGGCTGCCTGGAGGAATTTTCAGCATTTATATTTGAGCTGACCTAATCCTTTAGGTCAATTGAGTGAAATGAATGCCAACTAAAGCTAAAACACTGTTTATTTCTTTCTTTAAAACAGAACTTATGAAAAGAATTTACTGAGTAAGCGAGGACTCTCTTCTTCCCTTTTATTGTGACTGCTTCTCTTTTAACTCAAATTTGAAAACTTCTAGTGCCTAAGAACATAGAACAGTCTAATGCTTGTATCTAGGAAAGCTGGGCTTAAAAAAAAAAGCATTGCTTTGAATCTGTCCCATCATTCAGGAGCCAACATGCTATTATTACAGGAGATGGAAGAAGCAAAGATCAAACCATTAAAATGATAAATGACCAAAATCACTATTATCTACTACTTAAACATAAAAATACAATTTAAAAGACTGAGATTCAGTGTTATAAATATTTTAGTTGCAAACAATTTTATTGATGTTAACACCTCTCAAAGTATCATCCCAGGTTCTGAAAAACATGCATTTCCAAGTGCGAGCTTAATTGTCAGACAATAGTGAATTCTCTATTACCTATCACTAGAATTTGGTTAAACCAAGGCCTTCCCTCCTTCCTTCCTTCCTTTCTGCACAGATTACTAGGACCTATCTATAAGTAATATTTCCTGGACAAGTGTCGATGTGTTTTAAGAGGCATACCAAAGTTAAAAGGGGCCAGGGCTTTGGATAGTTTTGCTTACTAATGTATTCTTTTCATTTAGACAGGGCCCAGAACACAGCAGAAACTGAGAGACACAAACAATTAACTTTTCTAAAACAGTTTATTGAAGGAAAATTATAGCATATCAGGATTTTACCACACTCTGAAATATTATTTAAAGATGTGATCTGGCCTGTGATTTGATATTGCAGAATTCATGTACCTACCTGTGTTACAAGGTTCAATTGTAGGTATGATTTTGGGTGTTAGACTTTCCTTGATTGTCAAAAATAACCAAGAATTGATTGTACAATTATATTCTTTATGATGCTCCCAGGTAATATGTTGACTGCAATCTCAAATCTCATATAGACATGATATTATATCTACAGTTAAATTTTAAATCAGTATTAAAGACAATGTATCTTTTACTTCAGTGGATTGTGAGAGATGTAGCTACCTCTGAATTACCTAAAGGAGCTTTCATGCCTACTCCAGGAACAGATTCAATAATATGGGTAGCACCCAGGCATAGGAGAACCACTGCTCTGCTGCTCTGTAGCCTAGAATCTAATGGAGTTGGTGGGGTGTCTGGGTGGCTCAGTCGGTTAAGCAGGTGCCTTTGGCTCAGGTCATGATTTTGGGATCCTGGGATGGAGCTCCACATCAGGCTCCCTGTTCAGTGGGAAGTCTGCTTCTCCGTCTCCCTTGTTCCACAGCTCATTCCCTGTCTTTTTCAAATAAATAAATAAAATCTTAAAAAAAAAAAAAGTAGTTAGTGGTGGTCTTCACACAGCAGCTGCTCAAGAGGACACTTGTTATCTTAATCTCTAAATATTGTGGAGAGGAAACCTTCTATTTTTTATATTGAGTTTAGAGTGAAACTTGAAGTCCTCCTTTGCTACTACATCACGCTGTAGAAAAATAGTATCATGACAACATCTTAACTGTCCCTTTCCCTACCTCTGTCTACCTACTTCCAATTCACCTTTCACTCTATCAGAGAAATCTCTCTTAGTAAAAGAACTACCTGAACTCATGTAATTATCACTTGTGTCTGAAAAAGAAACAAACTTTGTTTCCCTAGAAACAAAATAAAAATCTGGACTACCTACCATGGTTTTCAAACTTTCCTGTTAATCAGCCGAATTCTCATAAAAATTTTCAAGGAACTGCAATACAACATATGTTTAAGTCTTGGTTGTTTTAAGAAAGCCTAAACCTATGGATCCAATCCAAACTCATTCTAAAAATAGGGAAAGGAGATCTACAGAGAGAAGGGACTTCCCAATGTCAAGGTAATGACTGACCTGAGGTACTTCTAGGTATCCATTCATTTAACAAATATTTACTGAACACCTACTATGTGTCAGGCACTGTTCTAGTTCCTTGCTATACAGGAGATACACTGTTGATAAATGATCCCTACCGATGTGGTGCTTATATTCTAGCAAGGGAAAATGATAAACATGAACTAAATACAGTGCATGATAATTATAAATAAAAGATATAAATATACAGTATACTAATGATAAGGACAGAGAAGGAAAACACAAGACAGCAAAGACAAAACATATGACATTTTGGACAGACTAACTAGGGAGGATTTACTTTTGCCGTGTCACTTTTGAGTGAAGACCTCTAGTCATGGAGACCTATATTAAGGAAGAACATTTTAGACAGAGAAAGTTTGTACAGAGACTCTAACAGGGAGTTTGCCTGAAATGTTCAAGGAAAGCAAGGAGGGCAATGTGGATCAAGTAGGGAAAGGAGAAGAGTAAGGAAGAAGAATACTAGAAGCTACCAGGGAGCCTCACTGTTTAGAGTTTTCATCATATGAGTCACAAGCTTTGACTGCTGTGTCGAAAAAAGACTGCAATGGGGCAAGGACGGAAGGAGGAGAAGTTAATGCAATAACCCAAAGAAGACGATAATGACTCAGACAAAGGCGGCAGCATAGAAGGAAGATGTGATCAAATTATGGATGTGTTTTTGAGGACTATCCAACAAGATTTCTGAATGAACAGAAAGTAGTTGGTAGAGGAAGAAAGGCTTCAAAACTCCATTTTTTGGTAAGTGCAAGACTATGGTTGCCCAAACTGAGACTGTAAAGATGATGATAGTCTGGGGTGTGGAAATATCAGGAGTTCAGATTTTGTTTTGTTTCCTTTAAGGTTTATTTATTTAGGGGTGCCTGAGTGGCTCAGTCGGTGAAGCATCTGCCTTTGGCTCAGGTCTTGATCCTGGAGTTCTGGGATCGAGCCCCATGTCAGGCTGAGCAGAGAGCCTGTTTTTCCCTTTGCCTCTGCCACTACTGCTTGTGCTCTGTGTCCAATAAGTAAAATATTAAAAAAAAAAAAAGATCTATTTATTTGAGAGAAAGAATGTGTGTGTGTGTGTGTGTGTGTGTGTATGCTAGCAGGAAGAAACGGAGGGAGAGGAACAGAGGGAGAATCTCAAGTGAGCTCCACTGAGCAGGGAACCCAACTCTGAGATCCATCCCACAAGCCTGAGATCATGACCTCAGCAGAAATCAAGAGTGAGACACTGAACCAACTAAGCCACAAAAGAGCCCTAGGAACTCAGTTAATTTGAGATGTTCATTAGCATTCTGAGTGGAGATGTCAAATTGGATATATTGTCCTGGAGTTGCAGATACAGTCCTAAAACCCAGGGCAGGGGTATGGGCTGGATATATAAATTAGAGTCATTAACATATATATAATATTAATGTGTATATGATATTAAAGCTACAGGTAGAAAACTAACAATGACAGACCCCTGGGACCATTCAATATTTAGAGGTGGGGGGAGATGAGGTAAAGCTAGCAGAGAAGGCTGAGAATGAGTACTCAAAAATGTCACAGGAAAACAAGACAAATATGGTATTACCCTGGAATTTGAGTAAAAG
Source organism: Canis lupus dingo (assembly GCF_003254725.2). NCBI lineage: Eukaryota > Metazoa > Chordata > Mammalia > Carnivora > Canidae > Canis > Canis lupus. Next base: position 9,548,399 of record NC_064264.1, on the reverse strand, counting down.
TGTTTCCAAAAGAAGGGATTGAGCAATTGTGCCAAATGCTGAGGGCAGATCAAATAAAATGAGGTCTGAGGGAAAACAAAAAAACAAAAAAGCAACGGCAGATGAATTTAGCAACATGAACATCACTGTGAGTTTTGAAAGAAGAGTTTTCATGTTTATGGTAAAGTTAAAAAAGACAAAAACATCTGAAAGGTGAGAAACTAAACAAAGTAACTGTACTGAAGGAGTCAAGAAAAGATATAGGGGGGAGGGACTTGTTTAAGAAAAGCAGTGCCTTTTCTACTGCCAAGAACATTCCACCTTATATTGCAGTTAATTTTCTACAAGTCCATCTCCACACTGATAAACTGGCGACCCGTTTGAGGGCAGGAGCTACACCATGCACCTGGTTTGACCAATGGTGACTGTGGACATACTACTTCACACATCTGCTGAGGACTCCATTTCCTTTTTTATCAAATACTGGAAGAACCTAAAAATCTTATCATGTTGAAGATTCATTTCAGTTCTGATGTTTTATGATTTTGTAGCCTCCCCAAGTTCTCTGAATAGTGTTTGAGGAACAGAGAACAAAAATCACACTAAGGCTATATTTAAGAAAGAAGTCTCCTCATCAAAATTTTAGCTTATTGAAAGTAACACATAAAATCACCAGATATGCAGAATAACTGGAAATTGTAGAAGTTTCCCCAAAATCCAATTATACTAATTTCAGTTCACTAATAAACTATTTTTAAAAACACAAGAAACCCTATACTAATATTCTGGTAACTTTTTTAGCCTATGACAGGAGGACATTTAAGTAAATAGGGTTTTAGCACAAGTTCAAAAACTCATCTCAAATACCCTAAACCACCAAGCTCTTAAAAAAAAAAAAGAAAAGAAAGAAAAAAGAAAGAAAGAAAAAACTTTGGTCATTAGTAAAATTTAAGACTATGATAGAAGGCAAACCTCATATTTTATTTTATTTTATTTTTTTTTTCAAACCTCATATTTTAAACCAGCCTGATTTAGACTATTTAGACTATGTCTATTTTATACAATATTTATTATTTATCTAAAATACAAATTAAAGATACTGTTTATAAGGAGATTAAGAAAAAACTTAATATTATGGCTTTAATTCTCATAAACAGTTGCACTCAATGTTAATTCATAATTGCTTGTGGACTGATGATTTACTTGGCTTGACTTGTGCTTTAGAACTGAGTCACAGAATGCTTAGCCCTAAAGAGTAACCCAGCAACATGAAAGAAAAATTGCATTCTATTATTTTTGCTCTTTAATAAAAAGAACTAAATATAAATGAAAAAAGAAGGAACTTTAGGATATGTTAAAGAAACAAGAACTTCAATTCTTCTTAAATTGCTGGTCAAAACAGAGTAATGAAAAAACTGACCTTAGGAACTCCCCATGTACTCCAAAAGCATGGGCTTTAGAGTTAGGTGACCCAGGTTTGGGTCTCAGCTCCACTATTAACTAGTTGTGTGACCCAGGGCTACTAAACTCTTATGCCTAAGTTTTCATTTCTATAAAGGGAGAAATGATAATCCCCGTTTCACAAAAAATTCACTTAAACTGCTTATTTTTTAGAGGGAGAAGCAGGCTCCACGCAGGGAGCCCGATGTGGGACTCGATCCTGGGACTCCAGGATCACACCCTGGGCCAAAGGCGGCGCTAAACCACTGAGCCACCCAGGCTGTCCCTAAACTGATTATTATAGTGCTAGGAGGAACACATATTTCCTCAAATACATATCAAAAAGAGGGGGAGGGAAAGAGATAAACATTCTAGTAGTACCTTCAGACTCAGCAATTAAATGGAATGAATTATCGATAAATACAACTTAGATGACTCTCAAAAGCATTATGATGAGTCAAAGAAGCCAGTGTCAAAGATTATATATATTCTATGATTCCAATTATATGACATTCTCCAAGACACCAACCTATAACAATGGAGAACTGATCAGGGGTTACAGGGGTACGGATTAGGGGCCAGGGTGTGATCTATAACTAAAGAACATGAGGGAGTTTGGAGGGGTGATGTAATTATTCTGTATCTTGATTATGGTGGTGGCTACACAAATTTATATATTTGTTAGAATCCATAGAACTATGTGCTGCAAAAAAGGCAAGTTTATTTTATAATTTTAAAAATGAAAATGAGAAAAAAAAAAATGAAAATGAGGGGTACCTGGGTAGCTCAGTTGGTTAAGTATCTGACTCTTGGTTTTGGCTTAGGTCATGATCTCAAGTTTCTGGGATTGAATTCCATGTCAGATTCCCTGCTCAGTCTCCTCACAAGCACCCCCCCCCCCATTCTCTCTCCCTCTCTCTCAAATAAATAATTCTTAAAATTTTTTTAAATAAAAATGAAAATGAAACAATTTTTTTAAACCCCCAAGCTCAAAAAGTCATTACTTCAGTCCACAATCATGAGAAAATATAAGACAAAATCAAATTGGGGGACATTCTACAAAATACCTGACCAGTACTCTGAAAGTGTCAAAGTCAAAAAAGACATGAAACCATCAGAGATTTAAGATTCTCTTTTCCTCTACTCCTTCTCCCTGTCCACTTGCATGCACACTCTCTCATAAATAAGTAAATAAAATCTTTAAGATAAAAATAAGGTTTGCAATAATTTCACAAAGCAAAAAATATGTTGTTTCTTTTCTCTTCCAAAACCTAACAAATGCCATCCTGCATATTTTGATTACTTTAGGGCTTGAGCTCACAACCCTGAGATCAAGACCTGACCTGAAGGTGAGATCAAGAGTTGGATGCTTAATCAACTGAGCCACCTAGGTGCCCCCTAATACAAGATACTTTTTCATCTTGACTTTGGTCTACCCTTTAGTAGCCTCTCTTGTGGCCTTTCCACCTCCCAACATACACCCCACAATCCAGCTTTGCTAAACTTATTTAGAGCATATCATGCTTTCTAACTCCACATTTGCTGGCCTTCCCTACCCAGTGAATCTCCTGCAAAGTCCCTCTCTCCATCATTACAAGGAAGAACTGGTCACTTTCTCCTTTGTACCTCCCTCTGTATTTTGTAAAGTAAGAGATGCATGAATCACATTGTTTATGCATTCTCATTACACTTATGCTTTGTCAAAATGTGCAAAGCACCCTGGTAGGTTTTGGGGACCTAAAGGTGAATTGATTTCCTCCATAACTCCTCCTGCCTATTCTGCCAAAATATCTGGTGAAGAACACAGTGTTGTTGCTATTTTTCAATCATTTGTTTACATGTCTCACTGGTCATTTATCTTAGCCTGATAGCATTCCTGACCCATAATAGTTCTGTAATAAATATTTGCTGAAAGAAAACATTTGGAAGTTCAACTAAATATTGGCTCAATGATAAATCTGTTTTTTTCTCTTCCACACAAGCCAAACCATTCTCAGGGCATTTCTGTATATGTCTAAATTACACAAAAAGCACGGTCCCTTCTTCACTTTCCTGAATAGTCCAGTACCTATTAGGTCGGTTGGTTAAGGCTCAGTCTGGCAGCCCTGTCTAGGGATTAAGGCCGGAGCAAGAAGCTTTACATTTAAGAGAGAACAGTTTCTGGGTTAGTCTTCCAGCTTACACCTGAACATCTCATTATGTTAATAGACAATGACCAAGATTAAAGGGAAAGAGACAGACTTGGAGACAAAAGGAGTGAACAAAAAAGAAAAACTCTCAAAAGGGAAGGACTGATTATCCGAATGTGGCCCCTTCCCTCCACTTTTGGTCTTCTGCCCCTTTTGGGCTTTTACTTATATAGCCTTCTGTCAATAAACTGCCCTAATTAGAAACAAACTGGTAAGTGTTTCAGTAAAAAGGAATATTCAAATAAGGTATTTAACCTACAGGCTTTCATGTTTCATAATAAGGTACAGATGGAACAATTAAGGACTTCTTTAAACTCATACTTTACAATCATCACAAAGGATACATTTTAGCTATAGCTAATACTCTTCTGCTCTTCTGCCCTACTTGAAACCTTATCAAGGGTACAAATGAAACTTTAAAACTTGAAAGTATTTTAAATTTACAGTCATTTAAGGAAACACTTCTTAGACAAATGCTCCTAATATTTTAATGTTCTCCAGATTTTTTCTTTTTTTTTCTTTTTTTTCTTTAGGTATGTTTCACACCAAGCTTGGACAATACGAAGCCTGAACTCACAACCCTGAGACCAAGAACTGAGCCGAGACCAAGAGTCAGACACTTAATCACTCAAGTGTCTCACCTCAGTACCCCAATGTTCCCGAATTCCTATCTCCAGATGTTGCTCCTGAACTTCAGACTCTTCTATCCAACTTGACACCTCCATTCAAACGTCTAATAGTCTTCTCAAACTTAATATATCCAAACCTGAATTCCTGATCTTCTCTCCAAAACCTACTCTACCCAGTTTTCTCCAGTTGTCTTGGTGGACAGTGAATACTTCTAGCTGCACACACCAAAAACCTTGGCTATTGCCTCTTCTTTGTGTCCTATAGTCATTTCCAATCTGTCAAAAAATCCTGTTGGCTCAATCTTCAAAACACACATAGAACTCTAGAATCACTCCACTTCATTGTTACTATCATGCTGCAAGCCTCTGTCAGGTCTTATCTGCATCACTGAAGTTGTCCAAGGAGCCTTCCTACTTGTGTTCTTCTTTCTCTAAAATCTAGTCTCAAAACAGCAGCCAGAAATACTCTTACTTAAAAACACAAGTCAGATTATATCACTCTCCTGTTTTAAAATCTTCCTGTAGCTCTTCTTTCCACACAAAAAAATAAGTCTTCATAATAGCTTACAAGGACAAGATCCTACCCTAGCCCCAACCTCTATGATTTTATTTCTTACTACTTCCTGCTTGCTCCCTCTTTTCTAGTCCCACTGACCTCTCCTTGCTATCCTAGGAATATATCAAGCATTCTTCCCCTCTAGGTCTGTGCACAGCCTGTTCTCACTGCCAGGGAGGCTTTTTTGTTAAGATATCCAGGTAGCTAGCTCCTTTACTTCCTGTGGTAAACCACTGTAGTAATAGCTAGCTACTAAGTTGTCCAGACTTCTCAGTTTGAAATATGACTCTGCCTCTCCTCCCATCAAGAGGCAGAGTCTACTTCTCCATCCCTTAAATATGGGATTGGCCAAGTGATCTGCTTTAGCCAATGGAATAACAACAAAACACAAGCACAGTCCTAAAAAGTATAAAGACACAGGGGCTTATCCTCTCATGCTGCTGGGAATGCCTTCTGACACCAATAACATGAGAGCTACATAGAGAGGCCCCCAGCCATGCGAATGAATCCACCCAAGATTATGTATCTTGCTCCAGCTGAGTCGCCTCTGATCTGAACAATCACTCAATCATATAAAATAATAATATAAGGGATATATAGTTGCTCAAAAATCATGACTTGCTCATTTAAAGCCAGGATTAAAAACCATTCTCACTATAGAATCCTATGCCATTTTCGGTAACATCCCAAACTTTTAAAAACCTCAAATATTTTGAACTTTAGAAATAGTTTGAACCACCTTAATAGACATTTCCCAAATTTAAGGATACTAAAATAAACATGTATCATCTGCTTTACAGATTAAGAATTCAGCTGATTACAAGTTAGCGAATTAAATCCCCAAAACTTACCAACCTCTCTCTGCCTTGACTCTTGCTACTCTTTCCCCACTACCCTTTCTCCTCATTCTTCAAGACTCTGCTAAAGTTCAGCTGAAAGAAACAATATATATACAAAACCTTAAAAAAAAAAAGTGAAAAAGGATGTCTTACAGAGCAATTAATTATCTCAAATATCTAAATGTAGGAATAGACAGATTAAATGGAATAGGATATTTTAAAAAAAGACATCTGATACTCTGGGGGCTCCTGGGTGGCTCAGTCAGTTTGGCATTTGACTCTTGATCTCAGCCCAGGTCTTGATCTCAGGGTCATGAGTTCTAAGTCCAGCATGGAGCCCAATTAAAAGAAAAAAAAAAAAAAAAGACATCTGATACTCTTAAAAACATCAGATACTGTATACAAACACAGATTATTAAAAATGGCATCAAGGACACCTTGATGGTTTAGTCAGTGGAGCATATGACTCTTGATCTTGGGGCTGTGATTTTGAGCCCCATGTTGGGTATAGAGATTATTTAAAAATAAAATCTTTATTAAAAAATGGCATCAACAAAAACATTAAACTCTATTTTGTTGCAGAAAAAGACATACTGAAGGGAAGACTGTTCATTAGACTGTATTTGCTAATGATCTCAAACTACCCCTAATCTTGAAAAAAAAAATCCCTGTATCACATTATTCCAATTAAATATTCAAATACAAAAAGAAAAAGGAAAGCACAAGAAAATATAAACGTCTGTATACTATTTGGTAAGAAATGTCTTCCTATGTCTGACACAAATAGCAGTAAAAAGATAAGGAAAGAATGACATCTGACTACACAGAAATTTAAAACCACTATGACCAAAGCCAAGGAAAAGGAAAAACATGAGGGAAATGTGACTAAAAGTTCTATAAAAACAAAACAAAACAAAAGGTAGTCTTGGGTTTGGCTTCAACAGCAAATACATACATTGAAACTCAGTAAGTACTTTACAAAAAATAAAGTTCACGCTCCACTTACAAAATCACAACTAAAACTGTTAGGTAACATTTTGCCTGTGCGTAAGACTCTGTGATGTGGAGCTGCCACAATTCAAGTATTTAGATGGAAATGTACTAATGCGTACAGTTTACTTTAGATAAAAGGATGTGTGATAAAGCAAGTATCATAAAATGTTAATGGTAAAATCTAGGTGGCAGATAGATACATGAGCAAAATTTCAACTTTGTTTTATGTTTAAAAACATATGTAGTAAAATGTGAGAGAGAGAAAAAAAACTACTATTATTGAATCTAACAGAGAAAAATTGGGCACTGGACATGAATATGCACTTCACAAAAGAAATGTGGCCAAATACAATAGAAAATGTTCAAAAATACTCCTTGAACCTTAGAGCAGGAAAACAATACTGTTTTCACCTATTAAAATAGCAAAGAATAAATTGAATAAAAAGGGTGCAGAGGATATAAATGGTCTCATACACTTTCCATGAGAGTAAAAGTATATCATTCCAGCAGGCAATTTCACAATCAAAAAGCTTTAATGTATAGATCCTCTCATCCAGCAGTTTCATTCCTAACCATTCAAACAAAATTTAAAAATACACAAAGATGTAGATAGAGATAAAGCACTATTGTTCAAAATTATAAAAAACTAGGAACAAACTGTCATGTAAGTCAGATGTTATAGAGATTATATCATCATATTGAACATACCATATTATTCAGCTGTTAAAAGAGGATTATCTGTATAAAATGATGCAGATATGAAAAAGTCCCCAGAATACATGTGAGTGAAATATGCAAGTTACAAACAGTACATGTCACCATACAATCAATATTTATGTATGCATGGTTCACATTTCAATATCTGAAATAGTCAACTAAAAGTTAACACTATTTGTACTGTTAGGATTTTTTTGATCTTGGGGCACCTGGGTGGCTCAGTTAGTTAAGCAGCTGCCTTTGGCTCAGGTCATGATCCCAGGGTTCTGGGACTAAGACCAGGGTTGGGCTCTTTGCTCAGCAGGGAGCTTGCTTCTCCCTCACCCTCTGCCCCTCCCTCCTGCTCATGCTCTAATAAATAAATAAAATCTTTAAAAAAAAGATTTTTATGATCTTTATTGTTTGTTATTTGGTATTTAAGTAGGTTCTATGTGCCTGGCACTGTTCTGTAGACTCAGGATACAGTTTACTAATAGATTCATGTGAACAAACTCAGGCACAGTCCCTGCCGACATATGAAGAAATCAACAAAGTGACATAAAGAGTGACCAAGAAAACCTACTTGAAATAGAGACAGCCTCCCTGAAAATGTGACAGCTGCTTTAAGACTTGAAATGACAAGGAGCCAGTCATGTGCAGCAGAGGCTGGGGAGGAATACTAATAGTAAAGGAAGTTATAGGAGCAAACAAAGGCAATCCAGTAGGAGTAAGCACGACACTTCTTAGAGTGCAAGGAGGGAAGAAACAGAAGTGCTTACACTGAACATGTATCACGTTTACAGTAAGGAAGAAGGATCAAGTTAGTTTCATCCTAAAAAAACTAAAAACTTTTAGCATTACCCAAATCATACTAGAAGACAACATTTTCAAAATCCTTCATTCCTAAGTGCTTGCTATCATTGAAGTCAGGCTAGAGTGATTAAAAAGCATTCAAAAAATTTCAAAGTAGAGCATTCTTGGGGCAAGAGTTCTCCAAGGCCAGTCCACAGAACAGATGCATGAGAATCTTCTGAAAACATGTGCACAGTGCAAACGTATATTCGAGTCCTACTCCCAAAGTTCAAATTTATTAAGTGGGACTCAGGATTCTCCAGAAGTTAGTGCAGTGACAAAGAGACCTCCATACCTCAACAGGCCTGACCTGTTGTATATGCAGTGTATATACCTGTGTACATGCATATACCTGTGTATATGCAGTCCCAGTATATACCTGTGTATATGTATATACCTGTGTATATGCAGTCCCAGAATACCATATCTAAGTTAAGTCCGTGGAAAGGTCATATTTGCATTCAGTAGACTATATATAGGAAATAAGCAAGGCACGTAATATGTTTTTCAACATTTTATAAACCTCAAAAAAGATATTCTTTAAATCAAACTTTTCCTTAAAAACTCCAATCATTTGGGGCACCTGGGTGGCTCAGTGGTTGTGCATCTGCCTTCGGCTCAGGTCATGACCCCAGGGTCCCCGAAAGGAGCCTGCTTCTCCCTCTGCCTATGTCTCTGCCTCTCTCTGTCTCTCATGAATAAATAAAATCTTTAAAAAGCAACAACAAAAACTTCAACCATTTGACAACCCTAAATCCATCTACCATTCTTTCTTACTCTCTTCACAGTCAAACTTCCTGAAAGATTTTTCTATATTCCATTTCTTCATTTCCCACTCATCCTTTGACTCATTCTAATCTAATCTAATCCTACCTCTATTAAACCACTAAATCTGTTAAGTCAATGACCGCACAGGGCTAAACCCAATTAATGCTTTGGAACTTGTTTCGTTAGACCTAATAAATGCTCTCTCCAGGTTTTCCCACAATTCTGGGCTACTTTTTCCTTGATCTTCTCTGCCCCACCTCCACTACCTCACCACAGAACACAAGAGGTTCTACAGATTCTACTGAAAGGCCTGGTCTCTCTCCAGACTCTTCTTGGGCAAATCCATTCATTTTTAGGGCTTCAATTGCCAAGTCAGAGAGTAAAGGTGAAAATCACCTCTGCTCAATTGCCCTTGACAATCCCTCTAAATTCACTGTTGAAGTACACTTTACTTCATCAACAAGTCACACTAGCAACCAATATACAACCTGAATAAATATGTAAGTGAACCATTTTTCCTCTGGCATTCAAGCACCAGATTAAGTAGGTAATTCATATTTAAAAGCCACATCATATGAAAAGATACAGGATTTTTCTCTTCTGCACTCCATCTTCCTACTCCCTCCTTTAAAACCCATCAATGTTGGGGCACTTGGGTGGCTCAGTGGTCTGCCTTTGGCTCAGGCTGTGATTCCAGGGTCCTCTCCCTCGGGGAGCCTGCTTCTCCCTCTACCTTTGTCTCTGCGCTGTGTGTCTCTCATGAATAAGTAAATAAATGGTCTTAAAAAAAAAAAAAAAAACATCAGTCTGCCATCTCTGCTTAAGATAATATTCAAATACTTAGGGAGGCCTACATTGCCTTATAAGATCTGATACATGCCCTGGTCATCCCCCTGCACTTTCCACACACCACAGCCCTCAGGGCCTTCTTTCATCTCCCAATGGATATATACTTTCTTTATCTGCTTTGAGGCTTTTGCAAAATGTTACTCCCTGAAGCCTTCCCTCCTTTTCTGCTCCCCTCTTCCTCCCAGCCACTGCTTACTCATCCTTCAGGTCTCTACTTAAATGTCATCTTCTTGGAGAAATCTTTTCAGTGTAGCCTTTTCACCTACTACTCTGCTAGGGATCTCCCTAGTAGGCGTGTAACATGCAAGCACACTTTTTAACTTGTTCCATCAATATGTTTCCTAAACTGTAAGCTTCATGAGGATCTTGTCTGATTTCTCATAGTTCTATCCCTACCACCTAACACCTGAGTATCCACCAAATTAGTAACTTCAATCTTCAATTAGCAATAGAAGTTCTTATAATCTTACCATTTGCATTTCCAAATATAAATTCAAATTTGCTTTTAAAAAAACTACAGTAAAATATAAAGTTTACCATCTTAACCATTTTTAAGTGTATGGTTTAGTGGCAATAAGTATATTCATACTGTTATGCAATTTCCAGGACTCTTTTCATCTTGCAAAACTGAAACTCAATACCCACTAAACAAATCCCATTTCCCCCTCCCCCCAACCCCCAGCAGTCATCATCACTGATTTCTGTCTATGATTTTTGTCTACACTTGGTACCACAAGTGGAATCATGCAGTATTTGTCTTTTTGTGATTGTGATTAGTTTATTTCACTCAGCATGATGTCCTCCAAGTTTATCCATATTGTAGCAAATGGCAAAATATCCTTCCCTTTTAAGACTAAAAAGTATTCCACTACATGTATACACATTGTTTATCCATTAATCCACTCCAGAACACTTGGGTTATTTCCACCTCTTGGCTACTGTGAATAATTTTGCTGTGAACATGGATATACAGAGTCTCTGAGACTCTTATTTCTTTGGGGTATATAGCCAGAAATGGGATTGCAAGATCATATAGTAATTCTATTTCAAATTTTTTGAGGAACCACCCTAATGCTTTCCATAGTGGCTGCGATGTTTTTACATTCCCATGAATAGTACACAAGGGTTCCAATTTCTCCACATTCTCTCCAACACTTGTTATTTCCTGTCTTGTTTTATAGCAGCCATTCTAATGAGTGTGAGGTTCTGCTTTTATATAAACTTTATGTGCTTTCTTTCTCCTACAAAGCTGTGATAAAAAAAAAGCTCCCTTAAAACACATACCATAAACTAACCCAAGAACATTCTAGAAGGTATTAAAAATGGAAAAGAGGGATCCCTGGGAGGCGCAGCGGTTTAGCGCCTGCCTTTGGCCCAGGGCGCGATCCTGGAGATCCGGGATCGAATCCCAGGTCAGGCTCCCGGTGCATGGAGCCTGCTTCTTCCTCTGCCTGTGTCTCTGCCTCTCTCTCTCTCTCTGTGTGACTATCATAAATAAATAAAAATTTTTAAAAAATGGAAAAGAGACAGTCTTTGAAAGCAGGATTTTAGGGAATAATAAAATTGTGGTTCATGTGCAGTGGCAAAAAAAAAAAAAAAAAAGACAAGGGAAAACAAATAAATAGCATTCCTACTCACATCTAAATTCCCTGATGCCAACTACCTGGTTGGAATTCCTTAAGCCTATGTTCTGCCTTCCATCACAATACTTCCCCTCACTCTTACCCCTACCTGTGTACCTTCCCAGAGTATTAGAACTCTGCTCTGTCTGCAATCAATCTCTTCTCATACGCTTCCTTACTACTTCAGCTCTTACAGTTGGGTCAGTGCCTGGCCCTACTCAGTGGGTGACTGAGTGACGGCCCTAACCTTTCCAGTTAATAGGGTCATTTGTGTCCCTTGGCATAAGGGAGTATCAGTGATAACTACAGATGTCAGGAAAGCTAGGGTAAAACAAATCCCATTACAACCTTGAAAGTTTGAATAAAATGTTTAAGTCTGGAAACACATAAAAAGCTACACACAAACCAATATATCAACACATCCTCAACCAGAAATGTATCCTGGTCTTGAGATTTTAAATCCAAAAGAAAGCCTAAATTAAAAGAATAAACTACAAATGAAGATTTAAGACTGTCTAGAAGGACTGTCCGGACGCAGAAGTCACTAGCTAAGTACCTCCCAGAGATCTAAAATAAAGCAAAAACAAAAACAAAAACAAACACTTTTAAATCACAGTTATTTAATACCAAATAGTCTGCATTCAAAAATAAAATTTTAGGGATGCCTGGGTGGCTCAGTGGTTTAGCGCCTGCCTTCAGCCCAGGGCGTGATCCTGGGGTCCCGGGATCAGGTCCCACGTCAGGCTCCCTGCATGGAGCCTGCTTCTCCCTCTGCCTGTGTCTCTGCCTCTCTCTCTCACTGTGTTTCTCATGAATAAATAAATATTTTTTAAAAATAAAAATAAAATAAAATTTTAAATTTGCACACATAGGCCCATGCACGAAAATTATGAAACAGCTGTTATTCTTTTACCAAAATTCAAGTCATCTATACTGGAATTACTTTTCAGAGAACAAAATGTTTTATATTTACATTAGTGAAAATAAACCCAGGTATGAAAAATAAAAGGAAACGCTAACCACTATTAATCCTAAAATAGTCAACATTCCAGCATGAAAAGGCACATACTATGCAATAACAAGGTGTAGGCTAAATATCAAACTAAAAATCTTTATGTAAGTTCAATGTCATTTACAGTTTTAAAAATGATAGGATAATGAAATTACTAATGATAAAAAAACATAAATGCATCTTTAACTTAACTGGCTCTATCCCAATACTAAGGAAAGAAACAAATGAACCATGAAGTATTTTGACACTATCCTTACCTTGAACAACATCTAAATAATACTGTTTTTTTATACAGCAACATACCTCATAAACCTAGATAAACATTTGCATTTTCATGATTCATAGTCTACTTCATGGAAATTAGAGTATACATCAATTGTAGAAACTAAGATAAAATGTTGCAAAATAAATTTATGAAAGTCACAGCCAGTCCCATTTATTCACTTTGAAAAGGTTAAATAAAATGAAACCATTTAAAGTGTATCATCATATGTGTCATGCCACACTGACAAAAACTCAGAGAAGTACTAATTATTTAAAATTATTAACATTCTATTTGAAAATCATTTCATTACCAAAACGTAAGGTCCCTAAGGTGAAGTATCAGATAACGTAAGGGACGAGGGGCCCAGCTGATACTTCATCCATTCTCTTCCTCAGCCTGGATATCACATTCAGAAAGAATGCACAATTGCTGACCTCAGAATGCTGCTTCAGCCCACTTCTGCTTTACTGTTAACACAAATTTCAAGTGCTAAATGGCTGGCTACTCCACCCCTCCTGACACCTCAGGGAATACAAGCTATTTACAACATTAGGCTGTAAACAGCTCTTCTGCTGGGAAAGTTTTATTTTGTCCAGTTCTAAATGGAACCATTTCCTGAGTTGCAGGGAGCAAATAAGTCTTTCACAATCACAATTTCATTATGATTCAAGCAAGTTTACCAGTTTAATTTGTGAGCAGACTACCCTTCTAAATAAGTAACATAGAATAAACTCCAAATTGTTTACATAAATACAATTAATTTATCAAAGCCTGGAGAAGGTCTCACAATAAAATCCAACGCTACAAAAAATGCGAAGGGAAGGTCACTTTCGCTTAGTCAAAGCAAAGGGGGAGGGTGGGAAGTTTTCACATATTTCTCAAGAACTACAACTTCCGAAAACAGTACCATTACGTATTATAACATAGAATGAAAAAATTAGTACAATAAAAGGAAAAAAAGACTTTTACAACATGCCACAATGTTTTAAAAAACACACTCTTTGACAGGAAATTTCTGGAGCAAAGAAGTATCTAAAAAGAATGAAGTTTCTTCACAATTCTTTAAAGTGATTGTACTCTAAATTCCCTTTATTTAAAAGCCACAGAAAAAGTTCAGAAAACTAATTTCAACTTTTCATTTAATTAACATAACCCACATATACCGATATAGAATCATAATCAGTTCTAAAATAGTGAATTTCAAATGAATGAAGTTTTATTAGAATTCTTGATGATATCAAGTCTGAGTTATACTGTCCACAGGGTGGCAGTCTCACAGCCTTAAATTTGTCTCTGGATTTAATGTACAATTTTAGTATTCAAGAAGCCACACACACATACACATACAGGTGAGCAATAGCAGTTTACTGTCTGACCAACCCTAGGAGCAAAAGCTGCCTGTCCTCTCCAAAAAGAAAAACAAAAAAAACATTATGCTTTCTTTTTAGGAGTATTTACTTCCTGACATCTTCAATTTCTTCCTTTTTTAACTGACCCTTTGTATTCTGCTGCAACTACCCTATTTAAGGAGAGAATAGGGACAAGGAGAGCTATTAGATTACTTCTGTACTTTGGGAGAAACCCCACCCTGCTTAAGGCTGAACCCAATGGGAGAGTGGGAACAGGAATAGAAATGGGAAGATGAGAGTGGACACTATAGACACAATCATTCCATCCTTCAGTTCATCCTGCACACTACCACCAAATTAATTTCATCAAAACATTTATTTTGGGGCACCTGGGTGGTTCAGTGGTTGAGCGTCTGCCTTCAGCTCAGGTCGTGATCCCAGGGTCCTGGGATTCCAGTCCCACATTGGGCTCCCTGCAAGGAGTCTGTTTCTCCCTCTTCCTATGTCTCTGCCTCTCTCTGTGTGTGTCTCTCATGAATAAATAAATAAAATCTTAAAGAAAAAAAAAAAAAAAACACTTTACCAAAAATCCCTTCTCCCACTAAGTAAATTCCTTATCTCAAAATTCAAAGACCTTCACATTCAGAACCTTCCAAAATGTCCTATCTTCAATGCTCTGGAAGAGTTAAGGAGATCTGTAAAAATAAATTTCACTTTGAATAAACCTCCAACTTCCTGGTTTTCATCCATTCATTCAAATAGGTTTTGAATGCTGAATGCTGAGCGCTGCTCCAGGTACTGATGATACAGAAGGGAACAAGTCAAAGTCCCTGCTTCAAAGTTATTCTCTTCACTGGACAGTCCTAAAGTTGAGAGTTGTCAGGAGTAAGGGGACAAACCCCCCAAGCACTTACAGCTCTCTTCGAGTAGAAAAGCATCACTGGAAGCATACTAGTGGTTGGAGGGGGGATGATAAAGACATGAGAGATCTGCCAGCACTGACATTGTCTGCTGCAGGCCCTAATCTATTTTTGCAGCCTATTTCCAATTCCTATCCTACGTGTACCCTCAGTTCAGCCAAAACGTGCTAGCAACTGTTAATAATGTGCCTCTGCTCCTGTCTGCTTCCTTCCTAAGGCCTCACTTTCCACCACATCATCTCCACCAGCAAAAGCCTAACCAGACTTTAAATCCCATCTCAAATGTTGCCTCCTACAGGACGCCTTTCCCCATTCACTTCACAGGAATCCAGATGTGGTATTTTGGAGACCTTCAAAGCCATATAATCTTGGCTTAGTCCTCTCTGAGCATTTATCTCACTATACATTGTATCATAATTATCTGTATAGGTTAACCTCCTCCATCAGCTATTTACTGAACACTTGCTACATTCCTGGACCATCTAGGAGATAGAATTGCAGTGTTAAATTATCCCACCAATATTTTTAAACACTTACTGTCCAAATGATAAATATAAAAGGTAAAGAAAAGGGGCACCTGGGTGGGTCAGTCGGTTAAGCACCTGCCTTCAGCTCAGGTCATAATCCTAGGGTCCTGGCATCATGCCCCGCATGAGGCTCCCTGCTCATCAAGGAGTCTGCTTCTCTCTCTCCCTTTCTCCCTCTGCCCCTTCCCCTCTGCTCATGCTCTATCTCTTGCTTTCTCTCTCAAAATCTTTCAAAAAAAAATGCAAAGACAAATATTATATACGCTTTTTATTACTTCAACATTTTTAAAAGTTTTCTTGATATAATTTATATGTTATCCCATAGTTCACCCATTCAAAAAGTAGAATTCAACATCCGGTTTACTGAGTTATGCAACCATTATAATTATTAGATTATTTTAGGACATTTCAATCACTTTAAAAAGAAACCTTATAGCTCCATTAGCAGTCACTCTGAGCCATGCCCCTGTTACCAACCACTGCCCCCTTAGCTCCCAATCCTAGGCAACCATAATCTATCCTCTTTCTTTTATAGATTTTCCTATTATGGACAGTTCATATAAATGGAATTGTATAAAATGTGGTCTTTTGAGCTGGCTTCTTCCATTTAACATAGCAGTCTTGAGACTGATCCATACTGTGATATGTATCAGTAATTCATTCCCTTCTGTTGACAAATAATATTTGATTGTATAAATACATCTCACTCATCCATCCATTCAGCTGATAGACATTTGTATTCTCACCTTCTGCTCATGAAAGTGAAAAGGCTATAAACGTGTACAAGCTTTTGTGCAGACATGTTTTAATTTCTCTCGGTATGTATCTATGAATGGAAAGGCTGGGTCATATGGTAACTCTATATTTAACTATTTTGAGGGAAGTGCCAGCCCATTTTCTAAAGAGACTGCACATCATTCTATAGGACTACCAGCACTGCATGAAGGTTCCAACTTCTTCACTATTGTTTGAATCTTAAAGAGCAAAAATGATCTCACTATATAGTATCCTTACCCTCATGGAGCTTATACTCTAACGGAAAAGGATAAGAAATGAACAGAAACAAATGAGTTAATTTCAGATACTAAGAAAAAAGAGAAAACAAAAGAATAAAGTAACTAAAAGAAAAAGGTGATCAAGAAAGACCTCACTGAGGAGGTAATGTTGACCTGAAATATGAAGAGCTGGAGGAGGAATATTCCAGGCACTGGGAACACCAAAAAATAAAACTGAGAAAAGAACAAGTTTGGCATATTCAAGGAACAAAAAGGAAGCCAGTGTGGCTAATATATAATGAAGAGGCAGGTAGGAGGTGAATTGGGAGAGATAAGCAGAGGCCAGATAATATTCCACCATGGTAAAGTCACTGGATTTTAAAAGCCATCGTTTTTTTAAACTCTTATATTTCTTTAAATAGAGGTGTTCATCTGTAAAAACATTTATTTAAAGGTCAATATCTTCCGATTGCACCTAACAGTAACAAATATTAAAGAGACTACTTGGGTAAGTTATGTACCACGCAGTATTACTTTATTCTGTGGCCCAAGAGAGGACATCTAAAACCTGACTACCAATGGCCTTTTTGGTAACCAGGCACAAGCATACGAATGAAGCCTAACAAACTTATCCCCTAGCCTTTACCAATTTAAGGTGTATGCCTTACTGACAGTAACTAGCAGTTCAGTCTTAGAATATTAAGGTCATTTTCAATAAAGCAAACTAGTAAGAACATAGTTGCAGGTAATTCTCAAGATTTAGACCTACATTTCATTCTTTTGAATTGAATTCTCGCTAACTGATCGCTTTTCTCATTCTATCAATTAAAAATTAATATTCAACTGGTAAACATAAACCATGGGCACAAGTCTCTATATTGCTTAAAAATTTTTTAAATAGTAAGTCACCACAACTCTAGTAACATAAATGCCATTCCTCTGACCAAAGAGCCTGTTTACCTAGTCAAAATTTATTAAGGTGAAATTCTCTTCTACCATCCTAGCTTGATCTCTCAGGCCTCTCCCTCCGGGCACTGTGTTCAGACGATTTGCCAGCTTCATACTTGCTGATCCCACCTCTCCAACCCAGCCCCTCCACCTATTCATGCATCCTCCACTCCCCTCAGCTTCAAGATAGACAGACATTCCCCACCAGGAGAAATCCAACCAGTTCTCCCAGGTTCAGGGCACACCCTCTCCCTCTACCTCTCTTTGCCAGTCCTCTTTCCTGAAGTAGAACTGATGTCGCACCTCCGCGTTCCTGTAGCACTGACTTTTGTAACTCAAATACTGCCCTACTCTGACCTGGTACAGAATCATAGAGGAGTTTGAGAAATACTGTCACCAAACAAGTCCCCTCAGCACACCCTCAAATATAGAGAGTAAAGCTATTTGCAATTCCTGGGGTGCTCAGTTGAAAATCACAACCATTTTAGCACTGTTTGGTACATATATGATACCAAGTCATCACAAAATGTAAGGTTCAAGAGTCAAGCCCTCTCCGGAGACCAGCAGAGGGTCTTTCCTTCCCTTCCAAATTCCGACTGAATTCTTTAGTAAATGGTTTCTTGGTAGCGACGCAATCCCATTCTTCATTTAAATGAAACTTCTATATAAATAAAACTTTTCCACTTGCCTCACTTCTTCAGGAATTGCCTAACAGTTCTTGCAACTCTGACGTTTCTGAATGATATGTATCATCAAGAATTTATGGCTGTAAATCCAGAGTACAGAGAAGATGGAAGATTTACACAAGGTCAATCGCTAATCACAGGAGTGAAGGAAAAGAAGATTCCATTTAGTTCTGTATTTACAACCAACTAACACGAACCCGAACATCAGGGACATTCAAAAGCGTGTGTCATGGTTGCTTGTTGTTAAGGATTCAAATATTTGAGTTCATGAAAACATAAAACATTTTTGGCTACGGGAAGTTTACCTACAACGTAAAAGCGATTAATCCTTCATCGTGTGAATCACATTAACAGATTATTTCAAAGCTCACTGTGTGCAGTTAAAATATAAAAGTCTGGGAATGCGCACACCGGCCCCCCAATCTTCTGCTCTCCTTGGTGGCACTGACCATAAACCCAACCCAACCCACCAGACCCCCTCTCTCCGGTTTGTTCCCAGAGGCCCAACGGACTAAAAACACTATACAGCTCGCCCCATCTTCTAATTTCAGCTTGCATTTAAGATAACGCTTTTGTTTCATTTACAGCTCACATGCTGCTGACACAGCTGCCCCTTCTTTGTAATAAACACAGGGCTTCTATATTTAAAAATACAGTGAAACTTTGTTGTGACATCCCCTCCCCAGTCTCCAGCCAATTTTCTCTCTTCCAAGCCCCACCTCCACCCCAAGATTTTCTCTGTCGGCGGACCTCAAAACCTTACACGACACCCCACTCCCACCCCCGCCCCACTTTGGAAAGTTAAATTTCTTCTTTAAAGACGTCTCATCATAGAGGTGGGTTTTTTTGGTTTTGTTTTTTCCCCTCCTCCGCAGCCTGTGTGCGCGCGTCTGGGTGCGCGCTTTAAAGCGGGGCGGGTGGCTTCAGCCTGGCGCCGCCTGCAGCCTGGGGCGGGACCCTGGGGACCCGGGATCGAGTCCGGCGACGGGCTCCCTGCGTGGAGCCTGCCTCTCCCTCTGCCTGTGTCTCT
Source organism: Canis lupus dingo (assembly GCF_003254725.2). Classification (NCBI taxonomy): domain Eukaryota; kingdom Metazoa; phylum Chordata; class Mammalia; order Carnivora; family Canidae; genus Canis; species Canis lupus. Next base: position 9,529,255 of record NC_064264.1, on the reverse strand, counting down.
GCCTCTCTCTCTCTCCCTCATGAATAAATAAATAAATTTTTAAAAATCTAATTTAAAAAAATTTAAAAATAAAAAATTTTAAAAAAAGTCTGGAAGGGCGGGGGGGGGGGGGGGATTCCCTTCCCCAGAGGCCTCCCCAGGCGGCCGCACTCTAGTCTGCGACACCTTTTTTTTTTTTTCTTGGTGCAGCCAGCGCCCCTCAGGTCGGGCTCGGCCGCCGCGGGACAGCCGGGCGCACACGCGGCCGCTCGGGGGTGACCCGGGGCACCGGGACTCTCCGGGCCGCCACGCCGCCGCGCGCCCCGCCACAGGCGGCTTTGTGCCGGGCGGGGTGACCGCGGGGGGGGGTCCTCCTCCGTAAACAGCCGCTGAAGGAGAACCAGCACTCCGAACGGGGCGCGGGGCGCACACCCCCCCCCCCCCCGGCGTCCCTCGGGCGGGTCTGGAAGCCGCGGAGGGTGTGGGCCCCGGGAGGGGGGGCGCCGGGAGGAGATAAGGCGCGGCCAGAGTTAATCATCACCTCGCGAGCGTCTGGAAAAGGGCGACTCGGGGCGGAGGAGCAGCAGCCCCTGGAAAGTGAAACTCCTTCCCCGAGGCTCAGCGCCGCCCGCCCGGCCGGCACGGGTCGTCGAGTCCCTCCCTACCACACGAAGGTTTCTTTCTTCTTTTTTTTTTTGTTTTTTCACCCACTCCTCACAAGAGCCCAAACTATTGGAAATAAAATTAGTGAATCTTCCCACTCCGTTAAAAAAAAAAAAAATTACAACGTTCCCATACCGGGAGTCGAACCCGGGCCGCCTGGGTGAAAACCAGGAATCCTAACCGCTAGACCATATGGGAAGTGCTGGTAGGGACGCGGCCGCGACTCACCTGACAAGCGCACGCGCCCCCGCAGCCTGGGCTCCGCCGCCCCGCGCGCCGCCGCTGCGCCCCTCAGCCGCCGCCGCCGCCGCCGCCCACGCGCTCCGCCAGCGAAGGAACCAGCCCGGCCCGTGCGCGCGGGCGTCGCGGGGGGGGCGGGGCCGCTCCACCGCCTCCGGAAAGTTCTGAGGCGAAGCCCGGCCACTCGCGGCCCCGAAAGCAGCTGCTTCACCTCTCGGTTCCCAGCTCCGCCGACGGCCCCCCGCCCCGCCCCCGCCCCCGCCCCCGCCCCGGGGCGCCCCGCCGCGCCCCGCCTACAGGTCCGGGCCGCTTCGCCGGCCAAAGTGCGTGCGGACTAGTTGGCAAAAGTTGAGGGCGGCGACGTCTCGGGGAACAGCTGTTTGCGTTCGGGGCGGAGGCGGCGCGCGAGCTCCCTGGCCGCGGGCCAGCGAGCCTAGAAGAACGTGTAGGTTCTGGATCCCGGAGGGAGAGACAGAGAGAGACGGGGCGCGGGGAGGGAAGATGCGGGGACTCGCGGCGGGACGCCCCCCTCCTCCGGCTCAGGTCCCGTCGCGCGTTCGCCCCTGGCCGGTGACCTCAACCCCTTTATACCGCCCCCACCTCCCGGGCGCCCGCAGCCCCGCCCCGTAGGGGGAGGGGCAGGGGACGGGAGGAGATGCCGAACGCGGATTGAGTCTCCGGGGCACCCGTAGTTGGGAACCGGGGAACCCTGGTCCCGGGCCGCGGAGGGAGGCGTCCGGGCTTGGGCGGCGCGGGTGGGCCTCGCGGCGCGCCGGGCTCCGGGCGGCCCCGCGTGGGGGACACGAGCCGGAGCCGGACCCCCCCGCCGTCCCCCCGGGGAAGGGGCGGCGACGCGCGGGGCGACCGAGCCACGGTCATGTGAGTCGGGTGTCGGGCTCTGAACAACGAGGCGTTGTTGCTCTGGGCGGCCCTTTCTCCGCCGGGTCTCGCCCCATCCATCCCTCCTCCTCCTCCTCCTCCTCCTCCTCCTCCTCCTCCTCCTCCTCCGGGCTGGAGGCGTGACGGAGGTGCTCTTAACTCGCTCGGGACCGGCCGCAGACCGGCAGGGCCGGTTCTCTGGGCGGGTGGACGTGCTGCCCCGCGGAGCGCCCCGGGGGCCTGGAGCGCGCGCGGGCTTGCAGGGGGAGGCGGGCGGTGCGGGCGGAGGGGCCGGACCCCCCCCCCCGGGCTCCCCCGCTTGCACAGGCGGGGGTCGCAAGCACCCCGTTCCTTGCCGTAGCGCTTGAACCCTGGGGAATTGCGAAACTTTAGGGTCGGAACGCCGCCTTCTCCGCCGGGTAGAAACGGGCGGTCTCGGTTACTTAGCATAGTGCCCCCCCCCCCCCCCCCCCGGGTTCTTGCTGGCTGAGAGGTCCCTAGGCTCTTCCAACTCTCCTGCCCTGAGGCCCAAGAACAAATTGCATTAACTGATGGTCTCGGAGGAACCGGTCTGCCCCCAGAGGAGTCTTGTTCTTTGTTCTTTGGGTGGAAATAACTCGGCTGAAAGCAAACTTTTTGCGTTTTTCTTCGGGCCTCCCGGTACGGCAAACCTCCCCCCCAAAATGCCAGAAAGGCATAGAGGAGTCTTTTGCAAGATGTTTTCTTGTTTCTTCACACTGATGACAGTGGCCACTGAGAAAAAAAAACAAAAACAAAAACAAAACAAAGAAACCACTTTTTTTTAAACCATTTTATTTAAGGGAGTTTTATTTTTGTTTTATTTTTTAAAGGGAGTTTTAAATCCCGTGCAGACTTTTTTTTTTCTTTTATAGTGGCAACAGTTTCAGCTTAACTGCTGCAGTGAGATAAATACAACAGGGTAATGTGTGTGATGAGAGGAGAACCAGTAGCAGAGGCTTATGTTCTAGACTCCAAGAGGAGGTGAAAAACACGCCCAGTTTCACCTTCTTAAATTGTGAACTTAAGACCTGTTTTTCCCTTTTTCAGGGCAGACTACTGGAAGTCGCAGCCAAAGAAGTTCTGTGATTACTGCAAGTGTTGGATAGCGGACAATAGGCCTGTATGATAATTCCACTGTTAAAAATACCGTTTTCCTGTGTTTTGTTTTTGTTGTTGTTGTTTTTTGTTTTTTTATCTAAACTCAGTATTTACGAAGCACCTTCATAGACCTTGCTCCTGATTTTTCAAAACATTGAAAGATGTCTCTTTTCATTTCTTGTAGGAAAGCTGTGGGCCTTCTTCCTTTTCATCCTTAAACTAGATTATGATATTAAGACAAATTATTTCTCTGTAGTCCATTAGTCACATTCAGAAAATGGACATTGGGGCAGACTGGGTAGCTCAGTGGTTTAGCACCGCCTTCAGCCCCGGGGGTATGATCCCGGGTCCCGGGATAGTCCCGCTCAGGCTCCCTGCATGTAGCCTGTTTCTCCCTCTGCCTGTGTCTCTGCCTCTCTGTGTGTGTGTCTCTATGAATAAGTAAATAAAATGTTTAAAAAATAAAAGAAAAAGAAAATGGACATTGAGTGGATAATCTCATCCATATTTATCCATAATGATGATGTGTTGTTTGTAAAAGGACCATATACAGAGAAACAAAAGGGCAAAGCCCTTACTATGTAAAAGGAAACATTAGCGTAGTTTATTTTGTATCTTTTCTACCTCAGAGATAATTAAATATATTTGCAGAGCTTTATAGCTATAAATGGTTAAATTTAATAAATAAATGGTTAAATTTTAAAGAACATCTATTTTCCTAGAATATGAAAATAGCAGCTCTGTTACACACCTTATTACTGTATCTCTTAATCTTGATTAAGCTTTTAAGACTTAAAAAGCACCACTAATTTTTTTTTTGCCCCTTTAGGTGCCTGTCATTATAATGTATACATAGTACATAAACGCTAGGGTATTTTTTAAAGGTATATTCACATCTTTTTTACTTGATAGAAATTCACGCAGAACAGAACAGTAGCTGTGTTTTTAACAATGTCATGTTTCTTTGGTAGAGTAGACATTCATTTACTACTGCCTACAAGAAGTTTAGGGATATTTTTTCCAGGTTTTATTATGGTTTTGGATCTTTTAAATAGTTGCTAAAGTTCTCAGCCGTCTTGTTTAACTTAGGCCATCCTTACACATAAATGCCACAAATCTTGAAATCTATACAAATCGCCGATAATTTCTCTTTCTTTGAGGTACCCTAGCAGCTCAATGAATATTAGGAATCATGAAGAGTACATAATCCCTTTTAGGATAATCTTCTCCTTGGATTGCTAATATACATCAATTTAACCTTTAATTAGAAACAAAGTTTGTTTTCAAATGTGCCCTCAATATCCTTTGTGTGGTGTAATTAACTTTAAGAAACCTGATACATGAGAAATAGATGATCCTTTGTTTTACAATGTCTCACTTTAAAGAGGAGTTCATGGTAGTACCTTAGGATAGATTAGCTAAGATTTGATTGACAAAATTTATATTCCAAAGTTTACCAGAAATTTCTTATTGCATACAACCAGACATTTGTAATTTAGGGAGCATTCTTTGCTGTTTTAAATAAGTAATAACATTTACTCACTCCTTTGTCCCATCCAATCACCATCATTCTTTGTAGGTTACTGCTTTTTTCATTTTGTTGTGCATTCTTCATTGTTTTTGATGCATATACAGTTATTATTCCAACATACATAAAATGGTAGGATATCATACACACCACCCTTTACCGTAGTTTGGTGTGTGTTTGTTTTTCTAATTGAACAGTAAGTCTTGGAGCGCTTTCCACATGAGTATATAGGGAGCTTTGTTCTCTATTCCAGCAGCCAAATTTTGGTAGATAGTGCCAGATTTTCCTCCATAGGAGATGTACATTTTGTACCATTACTACATTGTATAAAAAATATTTGTTTACAATTTAGAAGGAATTCCTTACTGTCTTTTCTCCCAATTTGGAGGAGTAAAGTTCTAAGCATTATTGTTTATTCTCTATGTCTCTAGAGCATTGCAAATTCTAGGGGCTTACTGGTTTTGACATTTTTTATTGAGAAGTATTTCTTGAGGTGGTTATTTTTTTCCACTCCTCATTTGGTTTCATGTCTTGTTTGAGTCCTGCTTACAATCATATTCACTAGATAAGTCATCAAGGGTACCTTGGGTTTTTCTCCATTTATGTGGTCATCATAGTTTATTTTAAGCACCTGAGGGTATAATAATAAATAACTTGGTTCGGCTCCCTGGCATCATTTAATAAAAAGAACCAATTTGCACTAAAATTATTTTTGTCAGTCGTTTTAATTTCAGTTTTGGTATGTTCTATCCCCATATTTACTTTACTGTGAACATTATGATGTTTATGATGCTTTCCTTGCATTTTCTCTTTTATTCAAGAGCGTTGAATTTCACGAAAGAGGAAAAAATCATAAGGAAAATGTGGCAAAGAGGATTAGTGAGGTAATTTTATTTCTTTCTTTGCCAGTTTTTCTATGTAAATATCAGTCCTTTATCTGACTTTCACTTTTATATGTGTCTTCCATAGATTAAACAGAAAAGTCTGGATAAGGCAAAGGAAGAAGAAAAGGCATCAAAGGAGTTTGCCGCAATGGAGGCAGCTGCCCTGAAAGCATACCAAGAGGATTTGAAAAGGCTTGGCTTGGAGTCAGGTAAAAAAGCAGCCAGCATGTTTTAAAACTAACATCAGAGGTCATGCTCAGTGAGCTTTTATTGTTTCCATAAAGAGGTTATACACTCAGGGTAAACTCTTAGTCCTTTTCCTATGCATCATAGCTGTATTTAGACTGTGGGACTTGGGTCATGCACTTTTATTTTACTTTTAAACTTCATCTTTTTACACCTCCATTCACAACCATACTACCTTGGTGGTTAGCTAGTCCTGATTCTGTCTTAGGTCAGTGTTCATTTCAGACACAGTTGAGTTTTTTAGGTATTTGGCTAAAAGGAGCTATTCATTAAAAAATAGGCCTTGCATTATAACCATGGTTTGCTTTATCCATATGGTTAAAACTATGAATTACGTTTGTTTGTATGATTGAGTTATAGTGAATTAGCCTTTTGTGGACAAATTTACTGATTTCACCGCTGGAAGGTAGATAACTTTTATAATTGGATAAATTCATAGAACAATATGAGTTTAGGATATACAAGTGTTACTTTGATACATTTATGTATTGTAATATGAATGCTACTGTAGCAATATTTACCACTTTACCTAATTACCATATTACTGTCTGTATTACTTATACTGTGCATTAAATCTCTATGGTTTATGTACTAATTGGAAGTTTATACCCTTAAACAGTATCAGCCTTAACTCCTAAGCCCCTGTCCCCTGGAAAAAGTTTTACTTTCTGGTTTTATGAGTTTGACTTTTTTAGATTCCACATACAAGTGACATACTATGCTTGTCTTCTCTTGGTCTGACTTATCTCATTTATAATAATGTTCAGGTTCCATCCACATTGTTGCAAATGGCAAGATATCCTCCTTTCTCATGACTGAATAGTATCCCATTATGTATACGTACTACATCTTTTTTATCCATTCATCTGGTTGATAGGAATTAAGGTTATTTCCATTTCTTGGCTGTTATGAGTAATGCTGTAGTAAGTATGGGAGTACAAATTTCTCTTTGAAATCCTGCTTATATAGGCTATGAGTATATACCCAGAAGTGAAATTGTTGGGTCGTATGGTGGATCTATTTTTAATTTTTTGAGGAATCTTCATATGTTCTCCATAGTGGTTGGGCCAGTTTCCATACACTAACAGTATAAATGGATTCCCTTTTTACCACATGATCACCAGCAAGAAGGTAAATAATTTGAGGGTTTGAAGGTAACTCAGTTCCAGATAAAAGGTACTTATTTAAGTAGATTGTATCTATATCTTTGATGAATTTAGGCTTTAACTCAGAACTTTTCTGTCAGCATTTCTTCCATGACAAATCCATTGTCCTTAAACCAAGCATATAGCAGTCCCAGTTGACCTTGCATAATAGTTGAGATAGTCAACAAGGAATGATATCCTTTACTCTCTAAAAATTTCTTCCGAGTTTTAAGTAGAATAACAAGCTAATTGGCATTGGCCTCATCAAATAAGAACAGTTGTAACCAGACTTTAAAAATATTATTCTGAACATTGTTAGTTAAAAGGAAGCGGTGGGTGCTGTATTTCCATGAGGATAAAGCTATATGTTTAAAGGAGAAAAATGATATAGGTGTTCCTGCAGAATTAAAGAGGAGTAGTTGAAAATTCATCTCATCAATTTTATGGATTGGGAAGTTTCCTTATGTTGCCTTTTAAGCAAATAGATCTTAGCATTTTGTATTTAAATAGGACTTTTATTATTTTTCATAGCCTTCTTTTTTTTTTTGCCTTGTTTTCTTAAATAGGATATACATTCCCCTAAGAAGTATAATAATGCATTATAAAGAAAAGACTTTTAGAAACTAACTGCTTTTAAGATTATCCCAGACATCTTTAGAATTTTCTTTTTAAGTTATATAATTCCACGTTATAGTCTATTTGGAGGTGGTTTTATTTTTTCCCTCAATAACATGTCAAATACTTTCTTTAATAATTAAGAATGTATATCATGTTTAGTGGCTAGGAGCACAGACTTTGGAATCCACCAGAATTACCACATGCTAGCTACACAGCCTTCAATTTTCACAAGTACTGAGTAATGTAATGGTGTAAACTGTTTATTATAGTGACCACTAGTAATAAGTATTTAATAAAGTTTAATAAAGGGTATAAAATACCATAACAAAATGCCATAAAAGTGCTATAACTTAATTAACTAATCCCTTCCGGACTAACATTTAGATCGCTTTAGAATATTCACTATTAGAAAGAATACTTCAGCAAGCACCCTTATGCAGGCATGTTTTCACATTTTTCTCTGTAAATTTAATCTGTAGACATGAGATTGCAGAATCAAACTATGAGTATATTTTTTATATTGATAGCTAATACCAAGCTGTCCTGTCGTTGTACTTTTTGTCCATCTTCCAATAGAATAATAGAATGTTGGATTTCTTTGTAAAGAATCTTTGTTATGAGCATTAGCCATGAGCCGTATTTGTTGTAAATATTCATTGTCTTTTTTTTTTTTTTTTTGGTTTTGATTCCATTTCAATTAACATAGTGTTATATTGTTTTATTTTTTGTTTTTATTTTTGCTATACAAAATGTTTGGATTTGTATGTAGTTTTTTCTTTTTTTTTGGATTTGTATGTAGTTTAATGTTATTTTCCTGTGTAATTTTTTTTCATATATATTTTTGATCTGCGTTTATATTGATGTCTGAATATGGGAGGGGCCATGGAGTGGGGAATAGCCTTACTTTTTTCCAAATAATTAACCAGTTTATCCAACATCATTTGTTAAATGATCTTCTTTCTAATGAGAAACACCAGGAATCTGCATTTGGATATATTTTCTCTACTCTTTGTTCTGTTTCAGTCATATGTTTGCCTATGCCTGGATCAGTTTTAGTTTTTTTTGTTTTGTTTTGTTTTGTTTTTTGGTACTAGTTGTTGCAGAATAAGTTAACATCTGATAGAACTAGGTTCCCTTTATCACTTCTGTTTTATGATTCTGGATATTTGCATATTTGGTTTTCTAGATGAGCTTTATTATAGTCTGTCAAATTCCCAAAAGAATCATCTTGTCAAGCTTTTGATTGGAATAATATTATTAATTCTTTATACCAGGAGAAAAAGTTATTGGCACTTTACCTTTCTTATAACTTTTTCTCTAGAAATTTCAGAGCCAAGCATATCACCAGTAACAAGCACTGTCCCACCCACCTCTGCATCAAATCAGCCGAAGGAAAAGAAGAAAAAGAAAAAAGACCCTTCAAAAGGCAGATGGGTAGAAGGCATAACCTCCGAGGGTTACCACTACTATTATGATCTTATCACAGGAGGTAGGTCATTTAGGCATAGAACTAGTAAAAGTGATAACTGTTTATTTTGTTTTAGTTAATATCAGGACATTTAAGCAATGAAAAACTGACTGTATATCTTTGACACAATTGTAAAAAAGTTAGGTGCCCTTTAAAAGATCTTGGGGAACCCTGGGTGGCTCAATGGTTTAGCGCCTGCCTTTGGCCCAGGGCACGATCCTGGAGTCCCGGGATCGAGTCCCGCATCGGGCTCCCAGCATGGAGCCTGCTTATCCCTCTGCCTGTGTCTGTCTGTCTGTCTCTCTATATATATCATAAATAAATTAAAAAAATAAAAGTAAATAAAAGGTCTCTTCTTAAAATGACTCAGGTCATACTTAGTTAAAGCATTAAGAATGGGTTCCTTATGGGGTGCCTGGATGGCTCAGTCAGTTAAGCCTTCGGCTTGGGTCATGATCCTGGGATTGAGCCCCACAGTTCCGCATCAGGCTCCCTGCTTAATGGGGAGTCTGCTTCTCCTTCTTGCTCTGCCTCCACCCACCCTGCTCATGCTCTCTGTCTCTCTCAGAAATAAAAAATTCTTAAAAAAAAAAAATAGGTTCCTTACAAATAAGTTAAAGCTTTATATTTTCTCAATAAAATCTTCTAAAAGTATGAGCTATGGAACAGAAAAATAAGGCATTTCAGATCTATTTTATAAATTGCAGCGGGTTATTAAAAGAAAATATTATGTTGGAGAGATTTTCTATCCAAAAGCAAATTGGGAACCAGAACCATTTTCTTTTTTGTGTAGCTATCTTATAGTAAAGAACCCCCTGACTCCTATTTATGTTTTGGATATCACTTTCTAATAAAATACACAATGATGTTTTCCAGTAGGAATAGCAAAAGCATCTTTTTGTTTTCCTTTAAAACTAAATGTATCAGGGATTTTTTCATGTAAATTCTGAGATTAGTAAATACATTATTCATTTATGTAGCATCTTGCTTTCCAGAAATAGAAAATTTAAGGTCAGAAGTAAGCATGATACAAAGAGGAACTTTAAAGTGCTATAACAGAGATGTAAGTAAGATTGTTTAGGAACTTAGAATGGTCAGTTATTAATTGTAAATATGTGGGTCTGAGAGATTATCACAGTAATTACTTTTGAACTAATCAATACATTAAGAGGAGAGCATAAAGAATGATGCCATCTTATTCACCATTTGTATCCCTAGCACCAAACACAGTGCCTGGACATTTCATAGATACTTAATTGAAAAAAATTATAGCAGGTTGTTATGAGGGTAAAGCAAGCATTCCAAACAGGTGGAACAATATGAAGCCTTAAAAAGTTTGAATGCTTAGAAAATAGTCATCTGATGGAGGTAAAATACATAGTTCTTTGAAGATGTCATAGCAGAAGGAAGAGGCTGGAAAAATAGATTGGGGCTTTGTCAAAGAGGGTTAGGAGGACGATAGTGCCATTTACTGAGGTATGGAATACAGAGATAGAGTAAATTAAAGTGGGACAATAATGAAATCAGGTTTTGGTATGTTGAAGTTGAGGTACTTCTAGAACATTCATGTGGAAGTTTTCAGTAGCTGATTAGAGCCTGGAATTAGGGAAATAAGTTGAGTCTAGAAATGTAAAATCTTAACTTTTAGGAGTATATGAGAACACAAGGAGAAAGAAGACAACAAGTATAAAGGGTAGGTAGTACATATATTGAACAAATAGAAGAAAAGCCAGAAAAAAAGTTAAGAATGATCAGAATGATAGGAAATGAGATCAAAGTTAATAATGAAGAAAACCATGGGCTATAAATATTACTATAACTGTTAGGATTTTTAGAATCACAGTCAGTTTTGGACTACAGAGAAATAGTAATCACTCAGTTTGCACTGAGCCTTAAGGGGAGTGCATGTTAGTTTAGCAGTGAATCACAAATGATTATATGCTAAGGATCATAAGTCTCTTTCTCAAATTTGCATAGAAACTATTTATTAATGGGGCACCTGGAAGACTCAGTCAGTTAAGCATCCAATTCTTGATTTCGGCTCAGGTCATGATCTCGGGGTCATAGGATGGAGCCCCACGTTGGGCTCCTGGCTCAGCGTGGAGTCCGCTTGAGATTCTCTTTTTCCCATTCCCTCTGTCCCCTCTCCCACCCTCTCCCAGGCACTCTCTCTTCTTCCCTCTTTCTAAAATAAAAAAAATATTTCTTAAAAAAGATTTTTAAAAGCTCTTAATATGTATTTCTCTCCTCTAATTCCTATTACTTGCTTCCTTTGTTCACTATCCTACTGCATATACCCTTGCTTTCAACAAAACCCTTGGACAGCACAGATGTTAGAGGCACTGACCCTTCCTTACCCCATGCAGTCAAAAATCTGCTTATAGCTTTTTAAAAAAATATAGTTGACATACAGTGTTATAGTAGTTTCAGGTGTACAATACAGTGATGTGACAATTCTGTACATTAATCCCTGCTCACAGATGTAATCACCATACAGTGTTATTGCAGTTGTATTGACTTTACTGTCCTTTTCTTTATCTCCATGGCTTATTTATTTTATAACTAGAAGTTTGAAACTGTTTATCCCCTTCACCTATTTCACCTGTCCCCCTATCCACCTCCCTTCTGGCAACTACCAGTTCTTAATATTTAAGAGTCTGGTTTTTTTGTTTTGTTTTTTAGACTATACATGTAAGTGAAATCATTTGGCATTTGTCTTTCTCTGTTTGATCTTATCACTTAGCATTGAATCTCTAGGTTCATTCATGCTGTCAGAAATGGCAAGATTTTCTTTTTCATGGCTGAGTAATTGTGTGTGTGAGAGAGAGAGATTGGGGGAGAGAGAGAGAGAGAGAGAAATATATGTATCTCACATTTTTATCCATCTATCAATGAGCACTTGGGTTGCTTCTGTATTATATATTATAAATTATGCTGCAATAAACAGGGGTGAATTTATCTTTTTCAAGTTAGTGTTTTCATTTTCTTTGAGTATATGCCCATAGCAAAATTAGATCATATGGTACTTTATATCTTGACTCCCTAAAAACTTAACTACTAATAGCCTACTGTTGATTGGAAGTCTTACAGATAACATAAACAGTTGTTTGACACATATTTTGTGTGTTGCATGTATTATATTACTATATTTTCATAGTAATACCTTTTTCTTAATTTCTTGGATATTTCTAGACCACATGGTTCTGTGAGTTTGAAAAAACTCACAGATCTCTAAAAAAAATTTCCAATAGATCTATTGAAAAAAATCTGCTTATAGGTGGACTTACACAGTCCAAACCCATGTTGTTCAAGGATCAGCCGTCCTTGTTTTTAATTCTTGGATCCTTTATCTTCTCTTGAGTCATTCATTCTATTTCTCACTCTCCCCTCCCCAAGATGTCAAGTAGTCATTTCATTCCTTCAAAACTTATCAAGCCTGAGGTACCAGGCTAGCTCAGTCGTAAAAGCACATGCCTCTTAGTCTTGGGGTCATGAGTTTGAACCCCATGTTGGGTGTAGAGATTACCAAAAAATAAATAAGTAAATAACTTTTAAAAACTTTTCAAGCCTGGGGAGCACATGGATGGCTCAGTCAGTTGAGTATTGGATTCTTGGTTTTGGCAAAGGTCATCATCCCATGAGTCATGGGATCAGGATCAAGCCCCATGCCGGGCTACACTCTCCCTGGTATGTCTGCTTAGGGTTCTCTCCCTATGCCTTGACCCTGGGATATATATTGTTTCTTTTTTTTTATTTTTTCTTTTTTATTCATGAGAGAGAGAGAGAGGGGCAGAGACACAGGCAGAGGGAGAAGCAGGCTCTCTGCAGGGGCCCAATGCGGGACTCAGTCCTAGGACCTTGAGGATGACAACCTGATCCAAAGGCAGATGCTCAACCACTGAGCCAGTGCGGCGCCCTTTTTTCCAATTACATGTTTAACTTACAGGCCTGTGGTGTTTTGTACACATTGAATGTCTAGTAAATTTTTGCCAAGTTAAAGTTTTTGAGAAGTTTTTCTTTTTAAGTGAAAAAATTGTATTAATGCAATAAACTTTGTTTTAAGCATCCCAGTGGGAGAGACCTGAAGGATTTCAAGGAAACTTAAAAAAGGTAACTGAGGCACATTGATAGTGTCTTTGGTTTAAGTTGATTGGTTTCTGGGATTTTTATAAAAGAGTTTTGATAAGCAGATTTATTTCCAAATAAGCCTCCCTGCAGGCACTTTATTCCTTTCTTCCTAGAATTCTTTTGTGAGAAGGCTATGTGGAGGTGTAAAAGTGATGTCTACCTAAAAACTCCATGCAGGACAAATACTATCCGTTGATTTATAGTCATTTGCCATTCAGATGTCCCTGTCCATCTGCAAAGCATTGTTCCTGTCTTTCCGAGATGAGACATTTCCTCTCTGAAAGTTGGTTGTCTCATGATTAACCCAAACCAGGCTTCCTGGCCATAATCAGTACTGCCACCCCTAACTCCCAGGTGTAAAGAGGAAAGGAAAGGTAGCTGACTCTCTGCCTTAGTTACTTAATATAGAGTAACTACATCATTATCTTCAGTTTATGCTGGTTTTTTCCTCCCATTAGACAGCAGCAAAGACTGTTTGGGTAGAAGGTGTAAGCGAAGATGGTTATACCTACTATTATAATACAGAAACAGGAGGTAAGTATTATCTTTGAGTTTCCTAACTATATAAAATTGTACCTGGAACTGCTAATTAGCCTACTGATGAAGGGGACTTAAGAATTTTTATCATAGTGATCAACATAATATCTATAGCATGTGTGTATTAATTTGTCATTTAAAAACAATACAATGAAAAGGGAAGATTTTCATATAGAGTTAATGTGCTGCTCATTCTCAATTGATACTTCACAAATATTAAAAATCATTTTTACTTTTTCTACCATTATTACTTTTATCATGATTATTGTAGAAATATAATCACTACCTTGAAAGATGTCTTAGAAATCACCTAACTCAACTTGCCTTTTCATTTTCTAAAATAAAACAAGTTATTTTAGCCACTAAAACAAAACTGAAGTTATTTTAGCAGGGGCTAAGATTGTCAAATTTTCACATTTATTAATCTAATAATGTTTTAGTTATATGTCAACATAAAACATGCCTAACTATTGTTACTTTATTATCAAAGTTTTTCAAATTTAGTTTTATAAAATGGGTTAGCAAGTAATTGTATTAGTTTCTACTACAATTAAATTTACCAAAATACATATTGTATCAATATAACTTTGGGAAGCTTTATTTATTTATTAAATTTCTACTATCTAAACCCATAGCATTAAATCTTTTAGGAGGAAAAGGTCCTCTTACCTAGACCTCTACTAGGTATCCAAATAGATACCTAGCCTGCCCAACGATAGTAATGGTTCTAGCTAAGTAAAATTGAGGTACTGAATCTTTTTAAAGATAAAATAATACAGTGATATAATATTAGGTGGAGAGTGGGATCTGAGCTCAATGCATAGCAGCATCTTCCCTTACTAGCTCTATGAAGGTGGGCAAGTCACTGAACTTATAGTTGCTCTTAGGCAATTGAGATGATCCAATTGGGTCATGAAGGTCAGGTGTCTCTAAAGCTCCAGAACAGTACTGGATATGTAGTGGGTGCTTAATAAATTTTTTCCTGAAAGTTTTTGTTGCTTATGTGAAATAATGTTGGAAAGCACCTTCTTACCTTTTTTTTAAGATTTTATTTTTTAAATAATCTCTACACCCAGTATGGGGCTCAAACTTACAATACTGGGACCAAGAGTCGCATGTTCCACTGATTGAGCCAGCCAGGTGCCCTGGAAAGCATCCTCTTTTAATAAGAAACCATACGGTGCTCGCTTAGGCAGCACATATACTAAAATTGGAATAAGAAACCATACGAATTGATTTGCTCTCAGTTTCAGTTCATCAGTAGACAAGTGTAATTATTAATTAAGTCTTTCACTCTTAAGACTCTCTGAGTTGGACAGTAAAGCTTAGAATCCCTCTCCCTTTTATTACACTAAAAATAGAGAATAACTGCAAGAGAATTAGAAATGCTCTCATTTCACTAAAAGCCCAGTAAACCACTGGATGGCAGTAGAGTTCAATGGAGGTTATTTTTTTTCCTAGCATCAAAATGACAGTCTCTATTCATTCAGGTGATTCACAGTATAATCTCACTCTTTGAGGATCCCAGGAAATCTCTGTGATAAGTAAATTCCCGGATCTGTTTCATTAGCATGTTTCCTGATTTTGGTGTCAGATAAAGTGTGAGAGTCATTTGACGGTATTGCCCAGTTTTTAGGTCTCTTTCCATTGGGGCTGTAGTTTAATCATCTGGAATCCAGATTGAAATCAACCTCTAAAAGATAAAAGAGCAAGAGCTTTGGGAACTCTTATTTATCATCTTCTTGGTCAAGTGATAGTGTGAAATAGATATAGTATCATTGCTTAATATATTGGGGAGGGAGTTTAAAAAATAATACATTTGTAAGTGACAGGGAGTGTTCTATTGAGAATTACTTCTAAATAGAATTGGTAACTAAATAACATGACTATTAAAATGTGTTGAATAGAATCCAGATGGGAAAAACCTGATGATTTCATTCCACACTCTGGCGATCTGCTTTCTAGTAAGGTCAATGAAAAGTCAGTTGGTACCCTAGAAGAGTCTAAATCATCAGATTCTCATAGTGATTCTGATGGGGAAGAGGAAGCAGAAAAAGGAGAGGCCTCTACAGAAACACAAAAGCCAAAAATAAAGTTTAAGGTAAGTTCTTGGTTTACTCTTTACAGAACTTTACCAATTTATAGGAAACTCAACAGAATTACTCAGTTTTCTGGTGGAAGATAGAAATAAAGCCAAGATACTTCTATAACATCTAGGGAGTTATCTGAACATGCAAGTCTGAGTATCTGGGCTAGAACTACTAATTTGAGTATCATCAGCATACTGGTAGTAATTTAAATCTCAGAATAGGTGAGATAATCTAGGGAAGTGACTTTGGGCAACATTAAACATTTAAGTGACAGGCAGGGAAAGAGGAGCCCATAATGAAAAGAGTGGCTAGAAAGCTATGCAGAGAGGCAGAAGAATTTAAGACCCAAGAAACCAAAGGAATAGAGAGTGTCAAGGATTTATTAGGCCTGGAACAAGAAAAATGTCTGTTGAATTTTACAGTTAAGAAGTCCTTTAAGCCCTTCTAGTCGCTTCACTGGGGTTTGGTTTGGCAGAACTCAGATTATGTTGTACACCTGAGCTAACATTAGATTCTATCTTAACTAATTGGAAATTTTTTTGTGCCCTTTTTTTTTTTTTTTTGTAAAGATTTTATTTATTCATGAGAGACACAGAGAAAGAGAGACAGAGACACAGGCAGAGGGAGAAGCAGGCTCCATGCAGGGAGCCCTATATGGGACTCGATCCCAGGACTCCAGGATCACATCCTGGGCCGAAGGCTGATGCTAAACCACTGAGCCACCCAGGCGTCCCATCTAATTGGAATTTGAATAAAAACTTTAAAAAATAAATAAGGAACTCCGATTATAATAGGAATGAAAAGTGGTTCGTGGTATGTATGTGGTTTGGATATGAAGTGAAAACTAGAAATTAGTTGGCAGGCTGGTGGCTGCACATTGACTTTTTTTTTTTTATGGTGAAAAAATTTATATTTAGATTTATAGCCAGCTGGACTGTTTAGATGATCCCAATTTTGTTGGCAACATCCAAAGCAATAGTCAGAAGCCAGTCGAACATACACTTTCTTCTCTCCATCAGGCCTGATCAAGGTGTTGACCTTGGCCACATCAATGTCATAGAGCTTCATCACAGCCTGTTTGATCTGGTGCTTATTGGCCTTGACATCCACAATGAACACAAGTGTGTTGTTGTCTTCTATTTTCTTCATGGCTGACTCAGTAGTCGGGGGAACTTAATGATGGCATAGTGATCAAGCTTGTTTCTCCTGGGTGCACTCTTCTGTTTCAATCCATTAATGTTGTCAAGCTCCTCAAAGCTCCTGACTCTCAGCAAGCAATCTTGATTTCTTAATAAATGAGGCTAAAAGGGAGAAACTCTTTTAATTTCCTCCCTGATACCAACTCATCCATAGTCTTCCCCTCTTACAGAAAAGAAAAACCATACTTTACCTTCTTACTGGAAATGAGTTTATTCTTTGTTCAAGACCAACCTATCCACCCACCCTTGTTGGTATTCCCTTTGTACCTCCTTTGGAGTCCCTTTTAATGAAAACATCACCACCATAAATCTCTCATGATTAAGAGTCAATGTGTAGCCCTTTCATGAAGATGGCACCAAAGCTGAAGAAGGAAGCCCCTGCCCCTCCCAAAGCCGAAGCCAAAGCAAAGGCTTTGAAAGCTAAGAAAGCGGTGCTGAAAGGCATGTACAGTCACAAAAAAAGAGAAGATCCATGTGTCACCTACATTCCGACAACCCAAGACCCTGCGTCTCTGAAGGCATTAATGGATTGAAACAGTCACTGAACTGGGGTGGGAGAGGAAATGTACCAAGTAAAAGAATTGACAGGAGTTGCTGGTAGCCATGGTAGGAAAAAATTAGACCTTTCTATACTATTGCTAGTCCTGCTTTGTGATCTTTCCAGGAACAGTGAGGAGCCCAGGTGGCAAAGCAAAAAGATACATCACATTGATCTTGGGTGACATTACTGGCCTGAGAAGTGAAGGAAATTCAAAGATGCTAGAGAGAGGGTACTTCCAGGCCACACCTAGGATTTTGTCCTTGCCTGGAGTTTTTCTGCTTACCCCATAATTCTTGGTGGAACTTAGGTTGAGGGATGTATCCAGTTTGTAGAGAAGCAGCAACAAAGCGCCTATAGTAGCCATCTCACAATGTTTATATTCTTTTGTTCTTTTTTTATTTTCTTTTTTAGGATTTTTTTTTTAAGTAATATCTTTTTTTTTTTTTTTTTTTTTTTTTTTAAGTACACCCAACACGGGGCTTGGACTCATAACCCTGAGCTCAAGAGTCACATGCTCTACCAACTAACTGAGCCAGCCAAGCACCCCCATCTCACAATGTTTATACCCAGCATCCAATCTGGACAGATATTACTAAATTTCAACCAAATAAAATATTACAAAATACAGGTAAACAAAGACAAACTACCTATAACCCTGCCACTTCCCAGAAAAATCACTGTAACATCTTGGTATTTTCTTGGTCTATAATTTTTTTAATTCAGACTTACATACATTATTTTAAAATACAGAGTCATACTGGGGGTGTCTAGGTGCCTCAGTCAGTTGGGTTTCTGCCTTCTGCTCAGTCATGATCCCAGGCCCCTGGGATCAAGCCCTGCATCAGGTTCCCTGCTCATCAGAGAGTTTCCTTCTTCCTCTGCCTCTGGCTCAGCCTCCCACTTGTTCTCTCAGGCTCTCTCATGTGCATGTGGGTGCTCTCTTTTTCTCTATCTCAATATATAAAATCTTTTTAAAAAATTAAAATATGGAGTCCTACTGTAATGTCTTAATTGCTTTGGAGTTTAATCTGTCACAAAGACACCAATAAATCTTCATCTACCAAAATAATGGATGAATAGTTTCTATGGTATAAATATTTACTCAGCTGTATATAGCTGAATATTCCTTTTTTAATAAGCACTGGGGACTAGTGGAAGAAATACCCATTACTAAAGTATCAAAGTCTCTGCTGACACTAAATATCATAAATTTTGAAGTCTTAACAGTTTGTATGTTTGTGTGATTTTTTTAATTCCAGTAAACATACAGTGTAGTATTAGTTTCAGGTGTATAGTGTAGCAACTCAACAATTCTGTACATCACCCAATGCTTATCACAACACAGGCACTCCTTAAACCCCATCACCTATTTCACCCATTCTCCCACCTACCTCCCCTCTGGTAACCATCAGTTTGTTTTCTGTAGTTAAGGGTCTGTTTCTTGGTTTATCTCTCCCTCCCTCTCTTTTTCTCCTTTGCTTGTTTATTTTGTTTCTTAAATTCCACACAGGTGAGATCATATGGTATTTATCGTTCTCTGACTTAATTCACTTAACATTATATTCTCTAGCTCCATCCATGTCGTTGCAGATGACAGGCTTTCATTCCTCTTTTATGGTAATATTCCATTGTAGATACCTATACCATTTCTGTATTCATCTCTCAATAGGCACTTGGGTCACTTACATAGTTTGGGTTTTGTAAATAATGTTGCAATGAACATAAGGGTACATGTATTCCTCCGAGTTGATGTTTTTGTATTTTTTGGGCAAATATCCAGCAGTATAATTATTGTATTCTAGGGCAGTTGTATTTTTAATTTTGTGAGGAACCTCCATACTGTTTTCCACAGTGACTATACCAGTTTGCATTCCCACTAACAGTGCACAAGGGTCCCTTTTTCTCTATGTCCTTGCCAGTACCTGTCATTTCTTGTGTTTTTGATTTTAGCCATTCTGACAGATGTGAGGTGATTGTATCCTTGTAGTTTTGATTTGCATTTCCCTGATGATCAGTGGTGCTGAGCATCTTTTTTTTTCATCTAAATACAAGTTTATGTATTTATTATTTTTATTTCTTTATTTAAATTCAATTAATTACCATATAATATATTGTTCATTTCAGAGGTAGAAGTCAGTGATTTGTCAGTTTTATTTTTTTTTAAGGATTTATTTATTCATGAGACACAGAGAGAGAAGCAGGCTCCCTGTGAGGAGCCTGATGTGGGACTTGATCCCAGAACCCCGGGATCACGCCCCGAGCCAAAGGCAGACGCTCAACCACTGAACCACCCAGGCATCCCTGTCAGTCTTATATAATACCTAATGCTCATTACATCACATGTGTTCCTTAATGTCTATCACCCAGTTACGCCATCCCACTACCTCCTCCCCTCCAGCAACTCTCAATCTCTTTCCTATGGTTAAGAGTCTCTCATGGTTTAGCTCCCTCTTTGATTTCATCTTATTTTATTTTATCCTGTCTTCCCTTATGATCCTCTGTTATGTTTCTTAAATTCACATGAGTGAGATCATATGATAATTATCTTTTTCTGATGGACTTATTTTACTTAGCATAATACACTCTAGTTCCATCCATATCATTGCAAATGGCAAGATTTCAATTTTTGGATGGCTGAGTAGTAATTCCAGTGTGTGTGTGTATTACACACCACATCTTTATTCATTTATCTCTTGATGGACATCTGGGCTCTTCACATAGTTTGGCTACTATAGACATTGCTACTATAAGCATTGGAGTGCTGGTGCCCCCTTTGAATCACTATATTTCTGTCTTTGGGGTAAATACCTAGTAGTGCAATTGCTCGGTCATGAGGTAGCTCTATTTCAACATTTTGAGGAACCTCCAACACCAACATTGTAGAGGGTTTCTGTCTCTCTGCATCCTCACCAACATCTGTCATTTCCTGACTTGTTAATTTTAGCCATTCTGACTGGTGTGAGGTGGTATCTCACTGTGGTTTTGATTTGTATTTCCTTGATGCCAGGTGATGTTGAACATTTTTTCATGTATCTGTTGGCCATTGTATGGCTTTGGAGAAATGTCTGTTTGTGTCTTCTGCCCATTACATGACTGGATTGTTTTTTGGGTGTTGAATTTGATAAGTTCTTTATAGATTTTGGACACTAGCCTTTTTATCTGATAAGACATTTGCAAATATCTTCTCCCATTTTGTTGGTTGTCTTTTGGTTTTGTCAACTGTTTTCCTTTGCTGTGCAAAAAGCTTTTTATCTTGATGAAGTTCATTTTTGCCTTTGTTTCCCTGACCTTTGAAGATGTGTCTAGCAAGAAGTTGCTGTGGCTAAGGTCACAGAGATTGCTGCCTGTGTTCTTCTCTGGGATTTTGATGGATTCCTGTCTTACATTTAGGTCATTCATCCATTTTGAGTCTACTTTTGTGTATGGTGTAAGAAAATGGCCCAGTTTTGTTCTGCATGTGGTGATGCTTAGCATCTTTTCAAGTGTTGGCCATCTCTGTGTCTTCTTCAGAGAAATGTCTGTTCATGTCTTCTGCCCATTTTTAATTTGATTATTTATTTTTGGGTGTTGGCTTGTATAAGTTCTTTATATATTTTAGATACTTTTTATTGTTTATGTCATTTGCAGAATTTCCTCCCCTATTCAGTAGGTTGTCTTTTGTTGATTGCTTCTTTTGCTTTGCAGAAACTTTTTATTTTGATGTAGCCCCATTAGTTTATTTTTGCTTTTAAGTTTCTTCCCTCAGGAGACATCTAGAAAAATGTTGCTACCTATGGCCAGTGTTAGAGACCTTACTGTCTATGCTGTCTTCTAAGATTTATGGTTTCAGGTCTCACATTTAGGTCTTTAATGTATTTTGAATTTATTTGTGTGTATGGTATAAGAAAGTGGCCTGGTATCATTCTTTTGCATATACCTGACTAGTTTTCCCAGCACCATTTTTTGAGGAGATGGTCTTTTTCCTATTGTATATTGTTTTCTACTTTGTCAAGGATTAATTGACCATATAATTGTTTGTTCATTTCTAAATTACTGTTAGTGTGCCATGGATTTATGTGCCTATTTTGTGCCTATACCATACTGTCTTGATTACTAAAGCTTTATTATAGAACCCAAAGTCTGTGTGATTTTTTTCCCCCTCCCCATGTAACACTTAACAGACCAATGATTGGGTAAGTCTGTGTTGGAGGTTTTTAGGTTCCATGCAATAGACAAACATAAGGACAAAGATATTTAAGGGTACCAGCAAAAAAAAAAAAAAAAAGAAAAAGAAAAAGAAAAATTATAAAATGATTCTCTGTGGATGGGGAGCTCTTTAATGAAGGATATAAAATCTATATTCAGCATTGCTGATCATCAGGGAAATGCAAATCAAAACTACAAGGAAATAATCATCTCATACCTGTCAAAATGACTAAAATCAAAAAAACAAAAGAAACAACAGGTGTTGGCAAGGATGTGGAGAAAAAGAACCCTTGGGTACTGTTGGTGGGAATGCAAACTGGTACAACCACTGTTGAATACAGTATGGAGGCTCCTCACAAAATATAAAATAGAACTGCTTTAGGATCCAACACTACTGGATGTTTACTCCAGAAATACAAAAACACTAACTCAGAGGAATACACGCACTCCTATATTTATTTACTGCAGCATATTTACAATAGTGAAACTCTGGAAGCTGCCCAAATGCTCACTAACAGATGAATAAAGGAGATGTGATATATGTATGTATAATGAAATTATATTCAGCCACTAAAAAGGAATGAAATCTTGCCACTTGGAATGATAGAGATGGAGCTAGAGAGTATGGTGCTAAGTGAAATAAGTCAGAGAAAGATAAATACCATATGATCTCACTTGTGTGAAATTTAAGAAACGAAACAAAACAAGCAAAGGGATGAAAAAAGAAAAAGAGGGAGAGATATACCAAGAAACAGACTCTTAGCTATAGAGAACAAACCAATAGTTACCGGACAGAAGGTGGGTACACTGATCATGTTGATAAAAAAGGATAAAAAAAAATTTAAATGATTCCCTATGGATGTGAAGCTCTGTAATGATGTAAAATCTAGACTTGGTCAACAAACTCAGAACATAAGGAGAAGTTAAAGCATTAGAGATAGTAACAAGGTTGGACAGAAAGTGTATGGGAAGTAAGGAAGCCAGAAGAAAAACACTGTGGTTAAAGGGGGTGTGCTTTTGGAGTTTAAAACTTCACAGGCGGGATCCCTGGGTGGCGCAGCGGTTTGGCGCCTGCCTTTGGCCCGGGGCACGATCCTGGAGACCCGGGATCGAACCCCACGTCGGGCTCCCTGCATGGAGCCTGCTTCTCCCTCTGCCTCTGTCTCTCTCTCTGTGTGACTATCATGAATAAATAAATAAAATCTTTAAAAAAATAAAATAAAATAAAACTTCACAGGCATTTTTGAGTGATGACATAAATTAAGTGGTACATTGATGCAAGGATTTAATATTTGAATACTACCTATGTATCAGGTGTTATATACAAAGAAAAATAATCTTAATAACATTAGGTGGCTGGAGTATAGTTGAAGGCCAAAGTCATTGATTGTGAAACTCACAGAACAGGCTAGGGAATTTTTAAGGTCCAGTATGATTAATTTGAAAAGAAAGAATATGGTTAAAGTCATCAGTGAATATGGAGTAGTGGCCAAAGGTCATTGGATCATGTAAGGAAGCATGGAACAGAACTGTATAGAAGGTAGTATGAACCTCAGAGGAGGAGGCATTTATTATATTGCATTAGAATCAAAGCATAAATTAGGATCTCAATAAAAGTCACAGCCTGGAGGGACAACTGGGTGGCTCAGCGGTTGAGCGTGAGCCTTCGGCCCAGGGCATTATCCCAGTCCCAGGATCGAGTCCCATGTCAGGCTCCCTGCACGGAGCCTGCTTCTCCCTCTGCCTGTGTCTCTGCCTCTCTCTGTGTGTCTTTCACGAATAAATAAAATCTTAAAAAAAAAAAAAAAAGTCATAGCCTGGAAATAGTCAAGAATGCTAAGTAAGAGAGAGTCGATGTTGCCTCATAGGTCTATGATGGAACAGCATGGGGGAATGAGTTACTATCCATTCAGAGAATTATAGACAGAACAGTGTCCTCGGACTGCCACCCACAGTTATGCATTTTGGAAAGAGACTGAATTCTCTGGGTAGAATCCATTTGCTAAACGGGATCATAGAGCTTTGTTTTCCCAGATGAAGGGATGCTATAAAAATACTAGCCCAGCAAGATCCCATGGGACCTGCTTCTACATCAAGAGTGTGTCTTTTTCTCATTTCACATACTTAGCAGTTATATTTCATTAAGGCTTTGGCAGTCATCTGAATGTGAAGACAGATTTCAGTTAAGACTGATAAATTGAGGGAGTTCTTTAAGTAGATAACGAGTGTAGTAGAACCTAAGGATATGGCATTAAATTCAGAAAAGGCACCACATAAGGGAAGATCACTATTGGGTATGTAAGTAAGGAGAGAAAGCAGGAGAGTATAAAAAAGGCCAGTGTATATATCTTTAATTGTGGAACATTAATAGGATCATATAAATTATTTTAAAAACCAGCCTTGACCATGGTATCTTAACATTTTAGAGTAAAAAACCTAATAGAGCATTAAAATTCTTTTATGTGTATTTTTTGTGTTTTGTGCAAATTAAAAATATTAAGTGACTTAATGTATTATTATTTATAAATCAATAAGATTACGGTAAAGAAATGGTGTCCCTGTAGTTTTACTTAAAGTATGTTATTTCTTGACATTGACATTTCAGGAAAAAAGTAAAAATAAAGAAACTGAACCAGAAACACAGAAAGAAAAAAATGTCCAAGAGCAAAATTCATCAGGTCCAAATGAAGAAAAATCCAAAGCTCACAAAAAATCAAACCCATATGGAGAGTGGCAAGAAATTAAACAACAAGTTGAGTCTCAGTAAGTACCTGAAACTTAATCCCACTGTTAATACAAATTGTATTTTCTGTCTCAGTACTTCCATACATTACAATAACTAATTTCAAGGATAAATTTCAACTAATTTCAGTAATGTGGCTCATTGATTTCTAGAGTGGTTTTATCTCTTCTAATTACGTATATTTTTAAATATTTTGAGGTGTAAACTAGTGCTTATTTTAAAAAGTAAGCTAACTTTGTAGGAGAGATGCTCACGTTATTTATTTATTAGTTATTTATTTAAATTCTGGTATAGTTAACATATAGTGATTCAACAATATATATTACTCCAACCTCTAATGATTTTTTTAATTCCTACCCACCTACCCAATTTATTTATTTTTTTCCACCTACCCAATTTATTTTGACCACACACTCACGCACTAACTCATACCGTGTACACATGTGCATTCTCACATTCACCATCATTGTTCTACTAGACAAATGTCCACATATTCAATAAAGGCTCTTAGGGTATGTCTAAAGACAAGGGAAAAAAGCTTTTATTTTGTTACTGTCTTAAAAATGGCTTACGACACTTCACCAAGGTTTTAAAGCCTGTATTCAAGAAACAGAACAATTTTATCAATTAAATAAGACCATGGTAAGAGATGTTACCTGGTTTATATTATTAACTTACATATTTAAATTAGTAATTGTCTTGGGAGCATTTATACAATAAAAGGAAGATGTCAGTCGCAGGTCCACAAATTAGTGTTTCTTAAATGCTTAAATACATCTTCAGGTGGGTGGGGGGGGTAGGTACATGAGCTAGCAGTTTTTCTCCAAAAACATTAATGCTTTGAATAGGTAATATAAGATAACTACTCTGGATACTTTTATAGTGAAATTACTTATTATTAAAACTGTACTTTAATGAAATCATATTTTGGGGGCACCTGAATGGCTGTCAGCTAACCATCTGCATTTGGCTAGGGTCATAATCCCGGGGTACTGGAATCAAGCCCCACTTCGGACTCCCTGCTCAGAGGTTGAGCCTCTGCCTTCGGCTCTGGTCATGGTCTGGGGGGGGTGGGTTCCTGGGATTGAGCCCCTAGTGCGGAGCCCTGCATCAGGCTTCCTGCTCCTTGGGAAGCCTGTTTCTCCTTTTCCCTCTGTCTACAGTTCCCCCTGTTTGTGCTTTCTGTCTCTGTCAAATGAAAAAAATATAATCTTTAAAAAAGATTGTATTTTTTCATGTTAAAACTGTATTTTTTTTTTTAAGATAGAGTAATGTAAGTTTTGGCTATCTTTATACTGACAGTCCCCAACCTGTGATGGTTTGACAGGATTTTTTTGACTTTAAGATGATGCAAAAATGACATGCATTCAGTATAAACTGCACTTCAAATTTTGATCTTTTCCCCCTGCCTAGTGATATACACTATACAGTTCTACAGTTCTCTCTCTCTCTCTCTCTCTCTCTCTCTCTCTCTCTCGTATACGCCCACGCAGCCAAGCAATCATGAGGGTAAACAGCCAGTATACTTAAAACTATTCTGTTTTTCACTGTCAGTATGGTATTCAATAAATTACATGAAATACTCAATATTTTATATAAAATTGGCTTTGTATTGGATGATTTTGCCCAATTTAGGTTTAATGTATGTGTTCTCAGCTTATTTAAGGTAAGGCTAGGCTAAGCTATGATGTTAAGTAGATTAGGTGTACTAAATACATTTTCAACTTAAGATACTTTCAATATACAATGGGTTTACCAGGCTATAACCCTATCATAAGTGAGGGAATATCTATATGATGTTCTATTGAGAATTCTCCAAGGATAACATACTATAGTGTAGATTTAAACTGCCATCAAAATGTTACTATTATAATGATACTTTAGGTTGTATTTGATAGTTAATGTAATATTAGAAAAAACACATTTAATGCAGCATACTGCCAGGCATCATGATAAGCATACTGTGTATACTGAAATTGCAGAAATAATAGGCTGCATTACTTCAGCCCCTAAGTGATTTTTTAAGTAACTTACAATAGGAAGATGGTCCTACTATTCCAACATCTCCTATGCTTTAAAGTTAAGATTTCTTAAAATTCAAGTATTTTGTTTTCCATGTGATAAATACATTGTAAAACCATTCTTGTTAAAATTTTACCTAGTCAGCCAGTTTCACATGTGATGGATTATGTCTTACTTCCTAAGTAGATAAGTCTAATTTTTAAGAGGTTCCCCCTAAAAATAACCAATATATTCTTGTTCCAGAAAATTTTTGGAATTGAAGAAAAGCGTAAGAAAGTTACCAAGAGGGGGATCCCTGAGTGGCTCAGTGGTTTAGCCTCTGCCTATGTCTCTGCCTGTCTGTGTGTCTCTCGTGAATAAATAAAATCCTTAAAAAAAAAAAAAAAAAGAAAGAAAGAAAGAAAGAAAGTTACCAAGAGATAATAGTAACATTTTGAAGTATTTTCCCCAGTTTTTTTTTTTTTTTTTTTTTTTTTTTAAGATTTTATTTATTCACAAGAGATGCAGAGAGAGAAGCAGGTTCCATGCAGGGAGCCCGATGTGAGACTCATTCCTGGGTCTCCAGAATCCTGCCCTGGGCCGAACGCAGGCGCTCAACTGCTGAGCCACCCAGGCGTCCTGTTTTCCCCAGTATTTATATTTTTCTCTATTTAGCATTATACAAATATTTTTGTACTTTGTTAAAATTCTAGAAATGTTATTTTTAATTGTTATATAATATTCAATCACTTAGATGTACTTTGATTTTACTCAGGCATTCCCTTTCTATTGGGTAGTTAGGTTATTTCTGCACTTCTTGGTTTTATAATATTTTGACTATATATGGATGTATCACTCTGTACATATTTCTTACTATTTCTAGAAACAAAATACATGTTTAATGGTTATGAAGATGTTGAAAATCTTAATACACAGTGCCCAATTGTGTTCCAGAAAGAGCATACCAATCTATACTCCGTTAGCAGCTTCTGAAAGTTTCTGTCCCATTGGACCTTCTCAGCATTAATTATTCCTGAGCTTTTAAATATTTTTAAATAAAATATTTAAATTCAATTTAATTAACATATAGCATATTATTAGTTTCAGAAGTAGAACTTAGTAATTCATTAGTTGTATATAATTAAATATGTTCTAATTTAGCAAAAGATATTTTTGTTTTCTTTGATTTACTGGTATGAATTTTTTTCTTATATCTTATCAGTTTTGCATTTACTCTTTTGTAAACTGTCAATGGTTTTTGCACATTTTTCCATTGAATTATTAGTCTTTCCTTATTTCTATAAGCTCCTTTTGTAGTACAGATGCTAATCATTGATTAGTTGTAGTTATAGTGGATTTTCCACATTTGTAGTTTGATTTTTAACTATGCTTATAATGCTTTTTTGATGTACACAATTTTGTCAGGTTTAACTAGTCCAGCTTTTTTGTCTTTTGTGATCTATTATTTCATTTATATAATTTCCATCCAAAAGTCAAATATATACTTGTATTTCCTTCTGGTTTGTGTGCTCTTTCCTCTTTTCCACATAATGTTTAATCCATCCCTAATTATTTTAATGCATCATATGAGATGAGATTCTAATTTTTTATGCTACCTAGTTTAACCAGTTTTGCCAGTACTGTTCTGCCCCAGTTTTATGTACCATCTTTTCCCCTTTTTTAAGTAACACAGTTTTTAAATTTTTGTGTTTTACTTCTTGAGTTTGCCAGTTTGTTTCTGGCTATCTATTCTGTTCCATTAGCCTATCAGTTTTTTGTGACAGTACTGTAAAGATTTAATTAATTCTATACCTTTATATAATAATGTTCTGCTATCTGATGGTATATCATATTTTTTTTCCAAAATTTTTTTTCCAAAAAGACAAAAAAGCTTCCTGTTTTGTTATTCATTTTTTTCCCAGGTAAATTAAATCACTTTTCAGGTGTTCAACAACTATAATATAATTTTAGTCAAAATGATTGAAATTCTGCTTTAGTTGTTGAATTTGATAAAAATTGACATTTTCAGTATTTCCTATTTTCATCCAAAAAATGTCATATAGCTCTCTTTATTCAAAGTATGATTGTCTATACAACTTTTGTAGCTCCTCTCTGTCAGTCTCACACTTGCATTTCTTATATGTAATCAGCTTAGTCTAGTTGGTTCACTTCTGTACCCCAAAATTGAAAACAGTGCCTGGGACATAAGTGCTTAGTAAAAGTTAATTATGTGAATTTTTACGTATTTTTCTTCTTTTAAATTGTGAATTCAGTCCATGTTTTCTATTTCTTTAACCAGCAATTACAGTCTGAAAAAGTTTGAATCCAGTTGTATTGCTAAGTTATTGTATTTATAAGATTTTTTGAGTCTTGGATTTTTCATGCAGAGATGTGTCCCCAAATATTTTGTGATCTTTTTTTCTGCTGATTTTACTTCCTGTTTATTTCAGGTTCTATTTAGTCTAGTTAGATCTTCATACCCAGTAGTATAGTGATAAAAGTGGACATTAATGTTTTGCTTCTGATTTCAGTGCAAATGTCTCTAAAATTTATATTAAGGATTAGATTGACTATTGGCTTGAGATAGATAATCTTTATTATGTTGAGGAAGCATGCTTTATCTGTAGATTTTTCAAGGATCATTATCAAAAAGATTTTGGTAAATTCCAATAGTGATAGCTTTGATGTAGAAAACAGATTAGGAAATGGTGGTCTATAGTTTTGTTTTTATTTGTTAATGTGTGATATCTTTAGCAGATTTTGGTATCCAGCTTATGCTAAATAAAATGAATTAGGTAGTTTTCCGTTTCTTTTCATGCATTCCCCTCCCCCCCCCCACACACACAGAGGAGCTTTCCAGTAACTTCTTTTTCCAGGAATTTTCCATTCTTTAATGTTCTAGAATACTTAATGGTTTCTCTGGGATTAAAAAGTTTTTTGGAGGGCAGGGATTAGAAAGTTCAAAAGAAAGTACTAGTACAATCTTCTGGTCCTGGAATTCTGGGCAAGTTAATTTTTGATAACTTTTTAGATTCATGCCTACTATCTATGTGACTGTGAGCAAATTGTCCAATCTTACCTGAGCCTCAATTTCTTCATCTGTAAAGTGGCATGATAAATAGTTCCAATTTCTGATTTATTGTGAGGAATAAATTAGAAAAGACACATTAACACAGCACCATGTATGCAGTTGCTATCTAGAACACCTAAGCACCCAGTAACTTACATGGTGCAGCTGTTATTCTTGGGTAGTGGAGGGGGTAGTAGCTTCAGCTATTTATTCTTGAGTGCTAGTCAGTTTGGGTAATTTATATTTTTCCCTAAAATCTTGTATTTCATTAAAGGCTTAAATTTTAAAACACATGGTAACACATTGAACTTTCTGTATAATTAAAGTTTTTCAGATATTAATGCCTCCTTTAAAAATTTTTTTTTGCAATGATGTTTGCTAAAGAACTTTTTTCTAGCTTTTTTTTTTTTTTTAAAGGTTTTATTTATTTACTCATGAGAGACAGAGAGAGACAGATGCAGAGACACAGGCAGAGGGAGAAGCAGCCTCCATGCAGGGAGCCCGACATGGGACTCAATCCCGCGTCTCCAGGACCAGGCTCTGGACCAAAGGCGGCGCTAAACCACTGAACCACCAGGGCTGCCCCCTTTTTCTAGCTTTATTGAGATATAACTGATATATAACACTGTATAAGTTTAAGGTATACAGTTGTATTGATTTGATACACTATGTATTGTAAAATGATTACAATAGTATTAGCTAAGATCTCCATCATGTCACATAATTACCAGTTTTTTAATGGTGAGAAAATTTAAGATCTAATCACTTAACAATTTTAAAGTATATACAGTTCTGTTAACTATAATCACCATGGTATACATTAGATACCCAGAATTGTTCATCATCTCATTGGAAGTTTATACCCTTTGACCAATCTCCCCATTTCCCCAACCCCACCCTAATTACCACAAGTACTCAGTTTCTGTGACTTTGAATGTTTTAGACTTCACATAAAATTGAAACCATATTTGCCTTCTTTATCTAACTTACTTCAGTTGGCATAAGGGCCTCAAGGTCCAACCATGTTGTCACAAATGGTAGGTGACCTTCTTTATCATGGCTAAATAATATTCCACAGGTTTTGTTCACTATCCAAAAATAAAGCATTCCTGTGAAATCTTCTACAAGCCCAAATAGCATAAAGTGAAAAAGCAGTTACCGTTAATTTATATGAAAGATTTTGGTATCCAACTTATGCTAAATAAAATGAATTAGGTAGTTCTGTTTCTTTTTATGCATCCTCCCCCCCCCCCCCCCCCCAACACACACACACACACACAGGAGCTTTCCAGTAACTTCTTTTTCCAGGAATTTTCCATTCTTTATGGAAATGGAAAATTTCCATTGGGTCTTTATAATCCAAGACCCAATCAGTGACCTCTTCTAGGCTTTTCTGATACCTTAGAACACACAGGTCTTGCTAAGAGGGATGCACAAAATAAATCGAGGTTAAAGCACAAATGCTCACAAGCATAGTTCACAACTATGGCAGGCAGCTTGATGATGAGATGCCAAGTATAGTTCTCAGGGGAGCTTGGCAGTGCCACTCTTGCTGCTTGGGTTGCATGTTGCCTCTATGAGGGCTTACTGTGAAATAAATGCTGAATACTATTTTTGCTTTTTGCCTTTTCTTGTAAAAGCAAAAATCCTTCAGATTTATTTTGGTTAACAAAAACAAGTACTAATGTAGATCTTTCATTTAAGCGAAGTATCATAATGTGAAATTTCAAAAAGCATATTTAGGCATATGTATGAAACATCTTCATCAATTCATATTTGGACAATTAGGTTGTTCTGTATCTTGGCTATTAGGAATAATGCTGCAATGATTGTGAGAATGCAGGTATCCCTTTAAGATCCTGTTTTCATATCATTTGGATATATACCCAGAAATGGAATGTTTTGATTACTGTAGTTTTATACTTTAGTATGAAATCAGTAAATGAGATACTTCCAGCTTTATTCTTCCTTTTCAGGATTGCTTTGGCTATTCAGGGTCTTTTGTGGCTCCATACAAATTAAGCATTTTTTTTTCTATTTCTTTGAAAAATGCCATTGGGATTGTAATAGGATAGCCAATGAATCTATAAATGGTTTTGAGCAGTACGGACATTTTCGTCATCTGATCCACAAACGTGGTATCTTTCCATTTGTGTCTTCAGTTTCTTTTATCAATGTACTTTTCAGTGTATAGATCTTTTACCTCCTCAGTTAAATTTATCACCAAGTATTATTTATGAAGCCATTGTAAATGGGATTTTTTAAGATGTTTTATTGCTAATGTATACAAACAACTGATTTCAGAGTGTTGGTTTTGTATCATTCAGCTTTACTGAATTCATTGATAAGTCCTAACAGTTTTTTGGTAGAGTATTTGGGATTTTTTATGTCTTAAGATCTTATCATCTGCAAACAGAAAATTGTACTTTTTCTCTTCTAGTTTGGATGCCTTTTATTAATGTATTTCTTCTTGCTTGATTGCTCTGGCTAGGACTTCTTATACTGTGTTGAATAGGAGTGATAAGAGTGGGTATCCTTGTCTTGTTCTTGATCTTAGAGAAAAGGCTTTCAGTCTTTCACCATTTAGTATGATGTTGGCTCTGAATTTGTCATATATGCCTTTTGATTTTGAAATACATTTATATTCAGTTAATTGAATGTTTTTATCACAAAAAGATGTATTTTATCCTGCCTTTTGAAATGATCATACGATTTTTGTCTTTCACTCTGTTAACATGGTGTATCATAATTAATTTGGATATTGAACCATCCTTGCCCTTGTATCCTAGGGATAAGTCCCACTTGGTCATGGTATATGAATCTTTTCACATACTGTTGAATTCAGTTTGCACATACATTGTTGAAAATTTTTGCATGTATATTCATCCAGGGATATTGGTCTGTAATTTTCTTATAGTGTCCTGCTCTGGCACTGTACCTTGGTATCAGGGTAATGCATGCCTTCTGTAATGAGTTTGGGAATGTTCCCTTCTCTTCAATATTTTGGAAGCCTTTGAGGGGGATGGATGTTAATTATTCTTTAAATGTTTGGTAGAATTCACCACTGAATCTGGTCTTGGGCTCTTTCTGTCAGCGAGTTTTTGATTACTGGTTTAATATCCTTACTTATTGGTCTGTTTAGATTTTGAATCATGATGAAATTGGTAGGTTTTCAATTAGCAATAATCGCGCCTTGGATAAACCTCATTGGCTACAATACTGCCACTGCGCAAAGCTTAAAATTGGTGGGTGATATGTTTCTAGAAATGTATCCATTTTTTCTAGGTAGGTATACAATTGTTCATAGTCTCTTATGATCATCTGTAGTTCTGTAGTGTCAGTTGTAATGTCTCCTCTTTCATTTCTGGTTTATGGGAGTCTTCTCTCTTTTTTAGTCTAGCCAAAGGTTAATTCTTTTCAATGAACTATCTCTTAGGTTTCTTAATCTTTTGTATTCTTCTGGTCTCTATTTCTTCTGTGATCTCTGTTATTTCCTTCTTTTCACTAACTTTGGACTTTCTTTTTCTAGTTCCTTGAATGTAAAGTTAAGTTGAGATATTTCTTTTTTCTTACTGTAGGCCTTTACTGTATAAACTTCCCTGTTAGATCTACTTTTGCAGCATCCTGTAGGTTTTGATATACTGAGTTTCCATTTTTGTTTCAGCATTTTTTTTAAATTTCCCTTTTCTTCTTTGACATGTTAGCTGTTACAGAGTTTATTTCCACATTTGTGAATTTTCTAGCTTTCCTGCTGTCAATTTCTAGTTTCTTACTATTTGGTCAGAGAAGACACTTCATGACTTCAGTCTTCTTAAATTTCCTAAGATTTGTTTATGACCTATCATATGATCTGTCTTATAAAATGTTCCGTGTTTGAGAAGAATGTGTTCTGCTACTGTTGTATAGAATATTCTATATATGATGCTAGATCCTTTTGGTCTATAAAGTATGCTTTAATGTTTCCTTGCTGATTTTCTATCTCCATGATCTATCCATTGCTGTAAGTATTATATTGTACTACTCTATTATACTGTCTTGGAGTTGATTTTTCCCTTCAGATCTATTAGTATTTGCTTGATTTATTTAGGTGCTCCAGTTTGGGGTATATACATATTTACAACTGTTATATCTTCTTGATTATGACTTTTTCATTATATAATTACTTTTTTCTTGTCTCTTCTTTATTCATTTTTTGGCTTACAGACTATTTTGTCTGATATAACTACAGTTATCCTTCCTTTCTTTGGTTTCCACTCTCATGGAGTATATTTTTTTCTATCCCTTCATGTTGATCCTGTGTGTGTCCTTAAATCAGATGCAGATCCCTTATAGGCAGCATATGGTTGGTTCTTGCTTTTTGTTTTGTTGTTTGTTTCTTTAATGATTTTATTTATTTTTTCATGAGAGATGCACAGAGAGAGGCAGAGACACAGGCAGAGGGAGAAGCAGGCTCCATGCAGGGAGCCCAATGTGGGACTTGATCCCGGGACTCCTGGATCATGCCCTGAGCCAAAGGCAGACACTCAACCGCTGAGCCACCCAGGCATCTGATTGTTGTTTGTTTTTTAATCCATCTAAGCATTCTGTGTCATTTGATTGGAGAATTCAAAATATAATTGTTTTTTTGGCTATTTTATTATTCACTTTTTCCTTTTGTTTTTCCTCTCTTGCTGCTTTCCTTTGTGAATTGTTGGTTTTCCATCGTAATATGCTTTGATTCCCTTCTCTTTATCTTTTGTGAATCTACTTTAAGTTTTGGCTTTGTGATTACCAGGATGCTTATATAAAAGATTTTATACATACTGTAGTCTATACTTCACTCACATACAAGAAGTATCCTTTTATTCACCCCTCCTTTTATGGTTTTTGATGTCCTGATTTACATTTTTATGTATTGTGTATCCATTAACAAATTGTTTTCACGATAGCTGTTTTTTAATACATTTGCTTCCTAACCCTTATACTAGAGTTAAGTTTAACACAGCACCATATTATGGTATTAGAGTATTCTAAATGTAACTGTATGCTTACCTTTACCATTGTCTTATATATTTTCATATATTTTCACGTTAATAATTAACAACCTTTCGTTTCAGCTTAACTACTTACAGCATTTCTTGTAAGGCAATTTAATGGTGATAAATATTCTAAGCTTTTTATTATTATTATTAAGAAAAGTATTTATCTCACCTTCATTTCTGAAGGAGAGTTTAGTTGTGTAAAGTATTCTTGTTTTCTAATTTCTTTCTTTCAGCACTTTGAATATATCATTTCTTTCTCTCCTGGCTTACAAAGTTTCTGCTGAGATCTGATAGCCTTATGGAATTCCCTTGTATGAGAGAAATTATTTTTCTCTTGCTGTTTTTAAAATTCTCTCTTCATTTTTGAGTTTACACTGTTCTCTTAAAATATGTCTTGGAGAAGATCTTTTTGGATTGAAATTTTTAGTTGACCTGTTAGCTTCAACTTGGATGTACAGATCTTTCACTACATTTGGAAAGTTTTCACCCATAATTTCTGCATATGTTTATTACTAATAATATCCCTTCACTTTTTAAAAATCCCAGTGTAAAAAATAAATAAATAATAAAAATAAAAAAATAAAAATCCCAGTGTAGTTACATAAATTGTTACATTAGTTTCAGGTTTACAATATGGTGATTCAGTAATTCTGTACATTACTCAATGCTCTTCATGGTAAGTGTGTACTTAATCCCCTTTACCTATTTCACCCATCCCCTCACCCATCTTCCCTCTGGTAGCCATCAATTTGTTCTCTATAGAGTCTGTTTTTTGCTTGGTCTCTTATTCTTTGTTCATTTGCTTTGTTTCTTAAAATCCACTTGTGAGTGAAATCATAGGTATTTGTCTTTCTCTGACTGATGTAATTCATAATTTTTTTCTCCCCCTCACATTGAAGATATATGCTGTCACACTTTACACTTTTATTTTGTAAATTCCTTGCCTGCTTTATATAGACATACTTAATTTTACTGCATTTTATGCATTCTGCTTTTCTCCTACTTATGGTCTTTCTTTTCCTTTTTCTTGTTTTTTTTTTTTTTTTTTTTTTTTTTTTTTAAGATTTTATTTATTTATTCAGGGCAGCCCCGGTGGCTTACCAGTTTAATGCCGCCGTCAGCCTGGGGTGTGATTCTAGAGACCCAGGATCGAGTCCCACATCGAGCTCCCTGCATGGAGCCTGCCTCTCCCTCTGCCTGTGTCTCTGCCTCTCTCTCTCTCTGTGTCTCACATGAATAAGTAAAATCTTAAAAAAAGATTTTATTTATTCATGAGCGAGAAACAGGCAGAGGGAGGGAGATGTAGGCTCCCTGCAAGGAGCTCGATATGGGACTCAGTCCCAGCTCTCAGGATCAGGACCTGAGCCAAAGGCAGATACTCAATCACTGAGGCACCCAGGTGTCCCTGTGGTCTTTGTTTCCACTCAAAAAGTCCCCTTAACATTTTTTTAAGTAGTCCCTACATCTAATGTGAGGCTTGAATTCATGATCCCAAAATCAAGATTCCATGCTTTGCCAACTGAGCCAGCCAGGCACATGCCCCTCCTCCCTTAACCTTTCTTGTAGGGATAGTTCAATGGTGATGAATTCCTTTTTAACTTGTTTGTCTGGGAAGCTCTTTATTCTAAAAGGTAGCCTTTCTGAGAGTTTTGATTGCAGAATTTTTTCTTTCAGCACTTTGAATATATGGTGCCACTGCTTTCTGGCCTGCAGAGTTTCTGTGGTAAAATCCACTGATAGCCTTATAGGATTCTCCTTTTATGTAGCTGTTCTTTTCTCTTGCAACTTTCAAAATTCTACTTTTTGCCATTTTAATTACCGTGTCTTGGTGTGGACCTCCTTGGGTTGATTTTGTTGGGGGCTCTTTACATCTCTTGGATCTGGATTTCTCTTTGCTTTCCCAGATTCAGGAAGTTATCAGCTATTATTTCTTTAAATAAATTTTCTGCCTCTTTCTCTCTCCTCTCCTTCTGAGGTCCCTATAATGTGAATGTTATTATGCTGATGGTGTCGCCAAGTTCCCTAAGTCTATTTACATTTCTTTCTCTCTCTCTCTCCCTCTCCCTCCCTCCTTCCTGTTCAGCTTGATTGCTTTTCATTATCAGTTCTTCAGGACGGTGATCCTTTCATCTGCTTCTTCTAGTCTACTATTTACTCCAATTAGTGTATTTTTAGTTTCATTTATTGAGTTCTTCATTTTTGTTTGGTTCTTTTTTGTGTTTTTGGTCTCTTTGTTGAGGGTCTCACTGAGGTCCTCCACTCTTTTCTCAAGTTCCGTGGATATCTTTATGATGGCTTTAAGTTTTCTGTCAGGTATGTTATCTGTTTTGTTTGGCTCTCTTGCTGTGATTTTGTCCCGTTCTTTCATTTGGGACATAATCATCTCATTTGCTCTAACTCTGTGTCTGTTTGT
This sequence comes from Canis lupus dingo, assembly GCF_003254725.2. Lineage (NCBI taxonomy): Eukaryota > Metazoa > Chordata > Mammalia > Carnivora > Canidae > Canis > Canis lupus. Next base: position 9,492,558 of record NC_064264.1, on the reverse strand, counting down.
TTTTTTTCTCCCCTCCATGTTTGTTTCTGTGTGTTAGGAAAGTCAGGTACATCTCCTCTTGAAACTAGTGGACTTATAAAGAAGTTCTGTAGTGCCCTGCTATGCAGTGTCCACCTCTTCACCTGGCATTTCAGGGTTGTCTCTTATGTGTTTTGTGTGCATCCTATCAATGTGGCTAAGCAATGTTTGCCTTCAGACCAGTCGTCTACAATGACTCCCTTTGCGTTTTGGGGGAGGGTTTTGTTCATGTGTTAATAATGGACCAGTCTGGGGTCTCTTTGGGCTTGATATGAGTCAGACCAGGTGTTTGCCAGAGATGCAGTAGCAGCAAAACGTACTTTCTCTGTTTTATCACCTGAGAAGCTTTCATTGATGAATAGGGCCTGTAGTCAGACCCAGTGTCTGCCCCAGTACACTGCTGGGCCTGCAGTAGGACTGGTGTGTCTGATTATCTTCCCCTCACTCCAGGACAGAAGTCACCTCATGAGTGGTACTGGTCCCTCTTAGGCTGCTTGCACACTGCCAGGCTAATGGCATCATTTCAGATTGGTTCTGGCCAAGGGCATATTGGAGGGGCCTCAGTGTTCAAGAGAATAAAGGGGCAGGGGTATGATGTTAGCAAGATTTGTGTAGGTCTGTTGTGAGAAGGGACATGGAGTCACTTTAGAAAACTACCACAGGGCTGGAAGAGATCAGTCCTTAGGAGAAAGGTGGTGGGGCACAGTGCCAGCTAGGTCTGCACTACTCTAACCTGCCGGGTGGAAGGGGACAGTTCTACAAAAAGCTAATGGAAAGTATTAGCACTGTACTGATTCCCACAAGTGTCCATGTGTCTAGGTTAGGGGCCTTAGGAGAGGTAAAGTCACTTGCCACCACGTTTGTTTCTGGAAAAGTCTCCTAAAGATTCCTGCCCCTCCACCATGTACTCGGAGATTAGTAAATATATCTTTCCTCTATCCGCTAGGCATTTTTCTAGCTGCTGCTTCTGTCCTTTTTCTCTGCGCAGGGCTGTTTGTTGTGCTGTCTCTTTAAGGGTAGGGACTCAGTTTCCTATTGACCTCTAGCCTTCCCACAGCCAAGCCCCCTGATTTTTTTTTAAAGTTCCAGATGTTAATCCCACTGACCTAAAAACTTGCATAATTAGGCCCCTCTGGTTTTCAAGTGAAAGTGTTAACAGGGATTCATCTTCCCAGTGCAGGTTCCCTGGGCCTGGAGTGAGTGAGTGTCTCTCTCCCTTCTCTGCGCCCACAGTATCCCTCCCTTCCACAGAGTTTTGTGCCTCTGACTGAATCCCCACCCTTCCTACCCTCTTTGATGTGGCCTCTTCTCTACATTTACCTGTGGACAGTCTGTTCTTCCAGTCTTTGGGTTGTTTTCTGGGTAATTTACACTGATATGGGTATTATCTAGTATGCATGGAATAAGATGAGCTTAGGATCCTCCCATTCTACCATTTTCCTGGAAGTCAAGCCATTCTTTCTTTAAATAAGCTTTCCACTCCTTTCTCCCTCCCTTTTCCTTCTAAGACTATAATGATGCATACGTTGCTTTGGACAAATCTTAGTTCTCAATTATTTTGGCCAGTTACTGAAAGTTTACTGTATTTCTTTGGGGAGACATTGTTCCTGATTCTTGGTGATCCCTGTAGACCTTCTGAACTGACTTTGGGAAGGGAAGACTTATCTGTGGGTGGAGGAACAACAGAACATACTGGGATTCCATGTCTAATGGAACAGGGCACCAAACTCGGGCATGTAGCCACACTGGGTCCTGGGAGCATATTTTCTCTTTGGCTCAGGGTTTTAGGATCCAACAACTGTGCACTTCTTTGAAGCATCGTGGGTATTTCACAGTGGCTATAAGGGCTGTTGGGCTCTTCAGCAGTGCTTCTAAGTTTAGCAGATAGGGACTAGGGTAGACAGTGGTGGTAGCTGGATCTGGTGATGTGCACACAGCTGCCTGTGTAGTAGCCAACAGACATAGTGGTGGTGGCCAGATAGGCAGCAAGGGCTGGAGCCAAGTACAGCCTCATTGGTAGCTTTTGGGAGCTTGGCTGTCAAAATACTCCTGTGGCTATACAGTCTCCCTCTGTGAGGATCTACTGCAATGGAGGGTGGTGTCAGGGTTTGGACTAGGGGCATATAGGTAAACAGCTTGGGGAGGTAGCTGTAGGTGAACATGATCATGCAGACCAGTGCCAGAGATACGGCCTGATTCAGATCCAGACTTGTACCCCAGCAGCAGGGTGGCTGTTAGCATGATTTCCTATGTGGCATTATCTACACCCATCCTCAATGTGCACACTGCAATAGAGGCTGGTAATGAGCATCAGGGTGGTGGCATTTAAATGCACAGCTAGTCCTAAGCGTACAAATTAACAGTGGGGGATGACCCACAGACCTTGCTGCCAGGCTCTGGCAGAGACAGAGATGAAGGGACTCAGGCATTTGGAATCAGGAAAAGCTAATACCTGTTGGGCAGAATACCTGGTGAAATCTGCAGGAAGTCTGGAATAGTTGTGCTGTCTGTTGGTTCCTTTTTCAGTGGCAAAAGCTGCTGAGTTTCTAGAGTACATCACTATGAACCACAGTCACTCCTGCTGCGTGACTGCCCTTAAGAGATCCTACTTTTCTTCCTTGTTCCTAGTGATCTCTGTACATCTCAGCTTGCCAGTATTAAAGCAAAACTGAAATGGGACTTTCTTACAGTGCCCCCAAAGGCTAGTTAAGCTAGTCACTCACTCTACTTGTCTTATCCTGGTGAAGGGGGAACTCTTTCTTTCTATCTGGGAAGTTTCCTTTTGGCTCTGGGCAGTGTTGCCTTGGTAGATGAGGTGATGCAGATGAAATGAAGTTGTCTTTCTTCTCTTTTGTAGTTCGCAGGGTTTTTTATGTTGCTGAAATATCTTAGGATTCCAGAGCTCTCCCAGGACTGTTTTTCTTCACATATAACTCTCTAATTGTTGATCATTTTGTGGGGTATGGAGGCTTGGGTTTCTACTAAAGGATTTTTTTAAATTTGTTTTTACTTAATCAGCTCGATTTTGTCTGTTTTATTACACTTCCATTTATTAATGGGTTTTCTGCTTATCCATTTCTCTTTATTTTCATAATTTTGTTACCCTGACTTTTCTTAAGTTCCTTTATTTTTGTTCTTTCTTCAGATGAACACTTCGACTGTTGAGAGGACACGAGGAAGTGATGTTGTTGTTTCTTAACAAACATAATTAAAGTAGTTTGGTCTCTGAATATAGTTCTGGCTGTATATCACATAAACTCTGAATGAAAGTTCCTTGATTTCATTGTTTTTATTTTTTTATTTTTATTTTTTAAAGATTTTATCTATTCATAGAGACAGAGAGAGGCAGAGACACAGGCAGGAGAAGCAGGCTCCATGCAGGGAGCCAGACGTGGGACTCGATCCCAGGTCTACAGGATCAGGCCTGGGCCGAAAGCGGCGCTAAACCGCTGAGCCACCCGGGCTGCCCGATTTCATTGTTTTTAGAACAATTTAGCATTGTATTTTCGCTTACTTTTTCATTTGATGGTTTTTATTAACCTTAAAAATAAAACTGCCAGGGGCACCTGGGTGGCTCAATCAGCTAAACACAGACTCTTGATTTTGGTCATGATCTCAGATTTGTGAGATTGAGCCCCACATCAGACTCTGCACTGAAGAATGAAGCCTACTTAAGATTCTCTCTCTCCCTCTTCCATGCTCCCTCCTGCCTATAAGTGCATGCTCTCAATCAGTCAGTAAGTCTGCCAGTTCTTTTACCAGCAAAAACGGGTTTATTCAGGAATAGCAGAGAACTGCAATCCAGGACAAGCAAACTATGGCAAAACTATAGGCAAATCCGGGTCACCCAGGTGGCTTAGCGGTTAAGCATCTGCCTTCAGCTCAGGGTGTGATCCTGGAGTCCCAGGATCTAGTTCAACATTGGGGTCCCCACAGGGAGCCTGCTTCTCCCTCTGCCTGTGTCACTGCCTCTCTCTCTCTCTCTCTTTCTGTGTGTGTCTCTCATGACTAAATAAAATTTTTAAAAAATAGACTAATCCACAGAACAAAAGAGAGAAACACTCTTTTATAGAGGAAAGGGGGATATAGGGAAGGCTATTATAAACAAAATAGGTCCATTGGAATAAACTGGGAACATGAAGTGTAGTGGCTTTTAATTGCCTGCATTGTGATGGTCTCTTATTGGCTGGGCTGTTTGCAGGGGCAGGAGTGAAGAAGAGCCTTCTTCCTGCTGGGATACTAAGGTGGGTCCTTGGTCTCTTCCTGTTGGGTTTGCAACTGAGGAATGGTAGGGTGTGAAAGCTCCCCCTGCTGGCCTCCTGACTCCATTCTAAATGAGGTTTCTGTTTATGACAATTTTCACATCCCCACCCCGGTTTTTTTTTCCCCCAACTCAAGACAGAAATGTATTTCCTCTTATATAATATGCAAAGATAGAAGGTGATTCAGAGCAGGTCTGTATCTGTATTCCATAAAGTCATTCAGTGATGCAGTTTCTTTCCATCTTGTTGCTCTGCCATTCTCCACAATGTTGTCTGTTGAATTGTCAAAGCTGGGTCACTGCCATATCCATGTTTCTACCCTCAGAAAGGAAAAAGAATGCTGGAAGACATAGCCAGTGTTTTAGGGCCAACATTCAGAAGACCCATTACTTGAACTTAGTTTACATGACTGCCCATACCTAACTGCAGGAGAGATTCCAAAAGGTAGTCTTGAGAAACCATGTGTCCAGCCATTGCCCTAATACTAGGGAAGAAAGGGAGAATGGATTTAAGGGATTAACACCAGTCTGCCACAAGATAACTAACCAACTGACTCTCGTTAGAAAGTTCAGGGATGTAGAGCTTCTGAATATTGAAGGGACAGTGAAGGAACCTGCAAAGGACAATGGTTGTTATAGAGGCTTCTGTTGTGGGAACAGTGAGGGGTCCAGGGCTCCTTGTAACATTGGTACTCCAATAAGTGATTCTAGTAAGCACTTCTAAAAGTAGAGGAGCAGTTGTACTCAGTGTAGGTTATCCAATTTGTAAATGAGCCAGGCTTCTGAAGCCTTTCTTCCTTAATGTTCACCACACAGCCTTGGATGAAGACTGTATCTGTGAGGCCTGAGCTCTCTTTTTGGGTTTTATTATTTTTTGTGTGTGTGCTTATTTCCTTTTCTGTTCCCCACCCCCTTTTCTCTTTTTTCATCATTGTAGGTATGCTCTTTATTCCCCAAACCCTGTTTTACCCATCACCTCATCCATCACCCCATACACCTGCCTTCTGGTAACCATCACTTTGTTTTCTATAGTTAAGATTCTTTTTCTTGATTTGTTTCTGTCTCTGTCTCTCCTTTTCTCCTTTTGCTCATTTGTTTTGTTTCTTAAATTCCACATGAGTGAAATCATGAGGTTTGTCTTTCTCTGACTGACTTATTTCACTTAGCATGATACTGTCTAGCTCCATCCATATTGTTGCAAGTGACAATATTTCAGTCTTTTTTATTGTCAAATAATATTCCAATGTGTGTGTATCATATTGTCTTTATCCATTAATCTATCACTCAGCACTGGGCTGCTTCCATAATTTGGCTATTGTAAATAATGCTGTAATAAACATAGAAGTGCATGTATCCCTTTGGGTTAGTGTTTTTGAATTTTTTTGGTAAATACCCAGTAGTGTGATTGATTACTGCAACCTAGGGAAGTTCTGTTTTTAATTTTGTGAGGAACTTCTGCACTGGTTTCCACAGTGGCTGAACCAATTTGCATTCCCATCAGCAGTGTACAAGGGTTCCTTTTTCTCCACATCTCACCAATACCTGTTCATTTCTTGTGTTTTTTATTTTAGCCATTCTGACAGGTATGTGGTAATACCTCTTAGGTGTTTCCTTCTTTTTTTTTTTTTAGATTTATTTATTTAATTAATTTTTTTGTTTATTATTCTTCTAAGATTTTATTTATTTGAGCACAAGCAGGAGGAGAGGCAGAAGGAGAAAAAAAGGGAGAAGCAGACTGTCTGCTGAACAGGGAACTTAGGTGGGGTTCGATCCCAGGCCCCTGGGATCACCCAAGCTGAAGCCAGACACTTAACCAACTGAGCCACCCAGCTGCCCCTTAAGATAGATTTATTTTAGAGAGAGTGTGTGCATCCCAGACTCTCTGATGAGCAATGAGCCCTAGTCCCAGGACCCTGAGATTATTACCTAAGTTGAAATCAAGAGCTGGCTGCTTAACCAACTGAGCCATTTTTAGGTGCTCCACTCTCCTTGTAGTTTTGATTTGCATTTCCATGATGATGTGATGTTGAGCATCTGTTCATATGCCATGTGTATGTCTTCTTTAGAGAAATATCTATTCATGTCTTCTGCTCATTTTAATTGGATTGTTTTTTGGATATTGAGTTTTATAAGTTCTTTTGCTTTTATTTCCCTTGCCTTAGGAGATGTATCTAGAAGTTGCTTTGGCTGATGTTGGAGAAATTACCATTTGTGCTCTCTTCTAGGATGATTATAATCTCAGGCCTCATATTTAGGTCTTTAATCCATTTAGGGGTTTAGTGGTGGTGGGTTTTTTGTTGATTGATTGATTGATGCATTTATGCCCACTGTGGAGCCCAGTGCACAGCTTGAACTCAAGACCCTATTTAGGTCTTTAATCCACTCTGGGTTTTTTTGTTATTGCTGCTGCTTATATTTGTTTTATAAGGAGGCTTTATGCCCAGCATGGACCCCAGTGCAGGGGCTTGAATTCATGACCCTGAGATGAAGACCTGAGCTGAGATCAAGACTTGGACACTTAACCAACCAAACCATCCAGGCACCCCATTTAATCCATCTTGAATTTATTTTTCTGTATGGTGTAAGAAAGTGATCCAGGTTTTTTGCACATAGCTGTCCAGTTTTCCCAATACCATTTGTGGAAAAGACTATCTTTTTCCCATTGTATATTCATTCTTAATTAATCAAAGATTTGGGATCCCTGGGTGGTGCAGCGGTTTAGCGCCTGCCTTTGGCCCAGGGCGCGATCCTGGAGACCCGGGATCGAATCCCACATCGGGCTCCCAGTGCATGGAGCCTGCTTCTCCCTCTGCCTATGTCTCTGCCTCTCTCTCTCTGTGTGTGACTATTATAAATAAATAAAAATTAAAAAAAAAAAGATTACTTGACCATATAATTGTGGGTTCATTTCTGGGTTTTCTATCCCATTCTATTGATCTCTGTATCTATTGCCAGTATCATACTGTTTTAATTACTACTGCTTTATAATGTAACTTGAAATCTAGAATTACATCTCCAGTTCTTTCTTTTTCAAGACTGCTTCGACTATTTGAGGTCTTTTTTGGTTCCGTACAATTTTAAGATTGTTCATTCTAGTTCTGTAGAAAATGCTATTGGTATTTGATCTGTAGATTACTTGGAGTGATACATTTTTTTAAATTTTATTTATTTATTCATGATAGAGAGAGAGGCAGAGGCAGAGACACAGGCAGAGGGAGAAGCAGGCTCCATGGAGGGAGCCTGACGTGGGACTCGATCCCGGGTCTCCAGGATCACTCCCTGGGCTGAAGGCGGCGCTAAACCTCTGAGCCACCCGGGCTGCCCTGATACAGACATTTTAACAGTATTTGTTCCTCCAACCCATTAGCATGGAATGTTTTTCCATTTCTTTGTGTTGTCTTGAATTTCTTTCATCAGTGTTTTATAATTTTCAGAGTACAGGTCTTTCATCTCTTTAAGCTTATTTCTAGATATCTTATTGTTTTGGGTGCAATTGTAATTGGAATTTTTTCTTCATTTCACTTTCTGCTGCTTCATTATTAGTGTATAGGAATGCAGCAGATTTCTGTACAATAATTTTGTATCCTGTGACTTTACTGACTTCATTTATCAGTTCTAGCAGTTTTTTGGTGGAATCTTTATGGATGCACGTGTGTGTGTGTGTGTGTGTGTGTGTGTGTGTTATATTATTTGCAAACACTGAGAGTTCTACTTCTTCCTTCCCAATTTAGATGCCTTTTATTTCTTTATGTTGTCTCATTGCTGTGGCTAGGATATGCTGAATAAAAGTGGTGAGATGGACATCCTTGTCACTTTGTTGACCTTTGGGGAAAAGCTCTCAGTTTTTCACTATTATTGTGATGTTGACTGTGGATTTTTCATGGAAGACTTTATTACCTTGAGTTATATTCCCTCTAGACTTACATTGAGGAGAGTTTTTATACATGAGTGAATGTTGTAAACTTTGTCAAATGCTTTTTCTACATCTACTGAAATGATTATATGCTTTTTATCCTTTGTCTTATTGATGTAATATATCGTGTTGATTGTTTTGTTTTGCAAATATTGAACGACTCTTTCATTCCAAGAATAAATCCCACTTGATCGTGGTATATTTTTTTTATGTATTGTTGGAATCAGTTTTCTAATATTTTTCTGAGAACTTTTATATTTATATTCATGAAAGATACTGGTCTGTAGTTTTCTTTTTTTGTGTTGTCTGTATCTGGGTTTTGGTACTAGTGATACTGGCCTCATAGAATGAATTTGGAAGTTTTCTTTCCTCTTGCATTTTTTGGAATCGTTTGAAAAGAACAGGTAGTAACTGTTTTACTACCTACGTATTTAGTAGAATTTGCCTATTAAGCTCTCTGGTCCTGGACTTAGGTTTTTTGGGAGTTTTTTTATTAATGATTCAATTTTATTGTTTATGATCAGTCTTTTCAAATTTTCTATTCTTTCTCCTTCCTATCTCCTGGTAGGTTGTATGTTTCTGTGAATTTATCCATTTCTTCTAAGTTGTCCAGTTTGTTGGCATGTAAGTTTTTATGATATTCTGTTACAGCTGTTTTTATTTCAGTGGTGTTGGTTTTTTCTGTTTAATTATTGATTTTGTTTATTTGGGTCCTCTCCCCGTCTCTCGCTCTTTTTTTTTTTTTCCTGATGTGTTTGGCTAGAGGTTTATCAATTTTCTTGACCTTTGTCTAAGAACCAGTTCCTGATTTCATTGACTTTTTTTTTTTTTTTTTTTTTTTAGTTTCTATATAATTTATTTCTGTTTTCTTTATTATTTCCTTATTTGCTAGTTTGGGGTTTTGGTTCTTTTTCTAGTTCCTTTAGGTATATGATTAGGTTGTTTGAGATTTTTCTGACTTTTTGAAGTAGGCCTGTATTTGCTATAAACTTCCCTCTTAGAATAGCTTTTGCTGCATCCCAAAGATTTTGGACCATTGTGTTTTCATTTTCATTTGTTTCTTTGTAATTTTTTATGTCATCTTGATGTCTTAGTTGACCCATTCATTGTTTAGTAGTATATTTAACCTCCATATATCTGTCCTCTTTGCAGATTTTTTTTGCTTGTGGTTGATTTCTGGTTTCATAGTGTTGTATTCAGAAAAGAAGCATAGTGTGACTTCAATCTTTTTCAATTTGTTGAGACTTGTTTTGTTGCCTAATATATTATCTCTTCTAAACAAAACAAAATATAAAGCCACTATTTCCTTGTTAATTTTCTATTTGGATGATCTATCCATTGACACAAGTGGTGTGTTCAAGTGCCCTACTTAAGGAGCATCTGGGTGGCTCAGTTGGTAAAGTGTCTGCCTTCAGTTCAGGTCACAGTTTCAGGGTCCTGGATTGAGCCCTTGTCGGGCTCTCTGCTCATGGGGAGGTCAGCTGTTCCCTCTCCCTCTGTGCTCACTCAATCTTGTTCTCTCTCAAGTAAATAAAATCTTTAAAATAAAGTGCCCTACTTAATGTATTACCTTCAGTTATTTACTTTTTTTATTAACTATTTTATGTTTTAGGTGTATAAATATTTACAGTTGTTATATCTTGTTGATTGTTCCTTTATTATTATATAGCATCCTTCTTTGTCTGCTGTTACACTCTTTGTATTAAAGTCGATTTTGTCTTACACAAGTATTGCTACCCTGACTCGCTTTTGACATCCATTTGCATGAAAGATGGTTCTCTATTCCCTTACATTCATTTTGCAGATATCTTGGGCTTTTAAAATGAGTCTCCTGTAGGCAACCTATAGATAGGGTTTGTTTTTTTATTCACTCTGTCACCCTATGTCTTTTGATGGGAGCATTTAGTCCATTTACATTCAAAGTAATTATTTATTGATAGGTATGTATTTACTGCCATTTTGTTACTTGTTCTGTGGGTTTTTTTATAGATTTAGTCTGTTTTTTTTGCTCTCTGTCATGGCTTACTTATATTGGCTTTCTTTAGTAATATACTGAGATTCTTTTCTCTTTATTCTTTGCATATCACTGGTTTTTGATATATGCTTATCATTAGGTTTTTTTTTTTTTTTTATCATTAGGTTTGTATATAACATCTGCATATATAGGCTGTATCAGTTCATGGTCATTTAAATTTGAACCCATTTCTTACCTGTCTCTCCCCACATTTAAGTATATGGTGTCATATTCATCTTTTTATTTTGTGAATCCTTTGGCTGATTTTTACAGAAATATTTACTTTTATACTCTCACTTGTGGTCTTTCCTTTCCAGTTAGAGAGGCTCCTTTATTACTTCTTGTAGGGTTGGTTTGGTGGCCATGAACTTTTTTGTTTTTGTTTGTCTGAAAATTCTGTCTCTCCTTCTCATCTAAATGGTAGCCTTGTTGGATAGCATATTCTTGACTGCCTGCAGATTTTTCCCTTCTAACACTTTGAATATATCATATCACTCCCTTCAGACCTGGAAAGTTTCTGTTGAAAATCCACTGATAGCCTTATGAGGTTTCCCTTGTATGTAACTGTTTTCTTTTCTCTTGCTGCTGTTTTTCCTTTAATGATACTTTCTGCCATTTTAATTACTATGAGTCTTGGTGTGTGGACCTCCTTGAGTTGAATTTTTGGGGAGCTCTCTGTGCTTCCTGGATCTGGATATCAGTTTCCTTCCCCAGATTAGGGAACTTTTCAGCTGTTATTTTTTCAAATAAATTTTCTGCCCCTCTTCTCTTTTTCTTCTGAGTTACATATAATGCAAATATTATTACACTTGATGGAATCACTGAGTTCCCTAAGACTGTTCTTAATTTGAATAGTTTTTTTTCTTCTCCTTTTCTCAGATTACCTTCCATTACTCTCTTTTTTTGGGTCAGTTATTTCTTCCTCTACTTCATCTAGCCTGCTATTTATTCATCAGGTGTATTTTTAATTGCATATATTGTGTCCTTGATCTCTGGTTATTTTTAATCTCTGTGTTAGGGTCTCATTGATATTTTCCACTCTTCTCAAGTCCATTGAGTATCTTTATGATAATTAAATTCTCTATCAGGCATATTCTGTCCATTTTGTTTAGCTCTCTCATTGTGGTTTGGGTCTGTTCTTTCATGTGCAAAGTGTTTCTGTTCTCATTTTCTCTGAATTTCTGTGTGTGTTAGGAAGGTCAGCTACTTCCTGCTTTTTTTTTTTAAGATTTTATTTACTTATTCATGAGAGACATAGGCAGAGGGAAAAGCAGGCTCCCTGGGAAGAGCCTGATGTGGGTACTCAATCCTGGGATCATGCCCTGAACCAAAGGCAGATGCTTACCTACTGAGCCACCCAGGTGTCCCTACTTCTTGCTCTCAACACTAATAGTCTTATGAAGAAAAGTCCTATAGTGCTCTGCAATGCAGTGTTCCTATTCCCCAGGGCCTGGAGCATTGGGAAGTGTCTCTGTGTGTTCTCTGCTGTTGAGTCTTGACCTCTTTTGCCTTCAGTCCAACTGCAGAGGTTCTCTTTGGCTATTGTGGGCAGTGTTTGGTCTGCAGTAGGGGTGGGGTGCATTTTAACAAAGTGTGCGATAGCCTGCTTGCAAAATGAGACCTGCCTCCTGAAGGAACTGAGGTTTCACAAAACATGTGTTGAGAGATGTAGTGTTGGCAGGGTTTGTGCCAGACTTCTCAGGGATGGGACCTCCTTCTCTTGTACAGAGTTAAGTGTTACTGGGAAGGGAGATCCACTGAAGCATGGGGTTAGGGGGTGGGCAGCAGGGCTTGGTGTAAGCAAGTTAGGTAATGAGTGTTGGCTTCACTGGTTCCCATAGGTGGCCATTGTTTATATGGAGGGGAGGACAGAGCAGGGAAGGGAAATGGCACCTGCCAGCTCCTTTATTCCTGGAGGAGCCCTGTGAGCCCTGTGTCTCTAGGCCACACTGAAAAGAGCACATCACTCTCCCTTCTGTTTGCTCTCCGTGTTTTTCAAACTGCTGATTCGGTGCTCTATCTGCTTATGCTGTTTGTTGTGCTGTCTCGGTAAGGGTATGGACTGAGCTTCCTAACACCCTCTGCACTACCCAGAGCTGAGTCCTGCTTGGAACCAACTGTTAGATATCACTTGTCAGTTTTTCCAAATTATATTTGGGAGAACATCCTTTTGGACCTTGACAGAGGTTTGGCTGTTGATCTCCTGAGTGCAGCATTTTTGGCAGAAGAAATATCAGGTGGTTCCCTTTGGCCTCCAGGGAGTTAAGTCTGGAATGCCTAGGAACCTTAATAATAGCTAGAGCCACTGGCAAAACTATGACATCTAATACATTTTGGACACACAAGTCATTTTTAGTCTCATTGGAAGTAAGGACACCTTATGTTTTCATAATATTCCAAAGTCATGAGCTCTCCCCCAAGGTATACCAAGTGTCAGTATAAATGTTTGTACCTTTACCTTTGACTAAGGTACAAGCTCTAGTAAGGATGTATAATTCAGCCTCTTGGGCTAAAGTAGTCAAAGGTTAAAGGTGCCATCTCGATGACTTCAAAAGGAGTATCCAATAACATGCTAAGAACAGTATTTACCATTTTTATCCTTTAAATAAGAACTATCAATAAACCATGAAAAATATGCATTGGTTAAAGGAGTTTCCTATAAATTGTCACAGGGAGTCAAAAGGTGAGCTGTCAACATTAAGTAGTCCTAAGGGGTTTCATCCGTGAAGCAGGGGAGAATAGCAGGGTTAAGGTTATTGCAATGAGAAAGTTATATGAGGAGCAGTTAGCATGAGGATTTCATGAGGTCAGCAAGAGTGATGAGAATTCAGGATGGCTTCTGCTGTGTGTGGCACAAGGATTCTTAAAGGAAACCCACTATTTCTTCAATGGCCTTAACTAAAAAGGCAGTGGCAGTAAAGGCTCTGAGACAAAAAGGCATATCCCCGTGCTCAGGGTCTAGTTGTTGGCTCTTAATAGCCTATGCGTCCATGAGAGTCTTCATATTCTAGGGTCAGTACTCCAACGGCAGTCTCTTCCTTCTTACATACAAAGGAAAAAAGGGAAGTTGATTATCAGGATGTCTGAGAGCAAGGGGCTTTATTTTTTATTAGGCTTTCAGTTCTCAAAGGCTGTATTATCCTTATCTTTTCAAATAATAGGGTTATGTTTGTCATTTTTTAATAAGGCCTATGAAGGTTGAGCCATAGTAAAGAAGTTTGGGATTCAATTTTGACAGTAGCCAGCCAGTCTAAGAAAGCTTTGTCACTGGTGCTTACTTTTAGGTTTGGGGAAATTCAGGATGCCTTGACGTCTACCTGGATCCAAATGTAATCCACCTTCTGGGATCAGGTGCCCTAACCTGAGTTTGAGCAAAACTGCAGTTTTTCTTTGGAAATTTTATGTCCCTTTAAGGCCAAAAGTTTTAATAAGTAAGTGCTGTCCTCTTGTGAAGAGGTTTAAAAAGGGGAGAAGTATATCTTCTACATTTTATAAATTAGAACCTATAGAAAACCTGATATCCAAATCAGCTTTTCTGTGAAAAGGAAGGACTATTTGAAACCTTTGGGGAATTCTGTCCAAGTGTAAAGCAAAAAGATACTGGCTCTTGCTATCAACTAGAATACTAAAATGCACTGCATAGATCAATTACAATGAAAAATTTTCTTTCAGTGGTAATGGATGTCAGTTGCACATGAGGGTTAGGAACAACAAGGTGTGCCAAGAGAGGGATAGCAATGTTATTTATTGCTCAGAGATCCTGGAAAAGCTTCCAGCCTCAGCCACTGGGTTTCCTCCGGTAAAATACGTATTACATGAGGCCTTGGGCCTTGTAATCTTGTGTTACGCATTTGACACCTGAAAGGGCTTCTTTACTTCTTAATTATGAGATAAGGTTTTGAGGATTCTATTTGAATTTTAGTGGGAGGTGCACTTGGATTCTGCCAAAATCATTTGGGGATTTTGCCCCTAAAGAGGATGGTAGGTGATTCAATAGGAACAGATAAAACATGCCAAAGGTCATCTAATTCCCCTGTTGGCTATTCAAATTCTAGAATTATTTCCCTCTTTGGGGAGAAAGAAATTCTGGCGTAAGATGCTTTTCTAAGAAATTTAGGCCCAATAAATGAATAAGGGTGCAATAACTAAGGAAAAAAGAGCCTAGACAAAAGGGAATAGATTCAGAGACAGGAACTTGTTGCGGTTTATTAGAGATCTCCACTATTTGAACCATTTTACTACTATTATGAGGCAGGGATAGTGTGGTAGCAGTGGGCTGGATGACAAAGTGTAGCTCTGATGTCAATTTGGAGAGAGATTTGTTCCAATCTTGAGTGATTTCTCCAAGCTGATTAAGAGGAAAGAGCCCCTGCAGTTCCTTAGAGCCCCGTCATTGGGAAATTAAGAGGTCATTAAAAAGACTGACTAGAGGGCTGAAAGTGCCTGGAGAGCTTAAATTTATAACCTTTTTGTTCTTTTCAGCTGCCTTGGCTCTTTGCAATAATAGCAGAAACTAGGTTTTTTGGTTTTGTGTTTAAGGGCCTTCATTTGCTGGAGTTGAAAATTGATAATCTTAGCAGGCTTTTAGGTGACTCACCTAGGATGTGAGCAAGCTGGTTTGCTATATTCACTAAATCTGGAGTGGCAATTTACCATTTCATCCTGATCTAAAGGAGAAATTCCCAAATTGGAACATTAATAAACATAGAGTTAAATGCTACCTGGGTGGACTCAACATCTAAAGAAAAGATCAGAATTTTCTTTAAGGACAGTTGGTGTCAATTGTAATCGTCATGAATGGGTTCGTCAAGCATTTGTGTGCAAGCCTGAGTTTTATTTCAGACAGTGAGCTTAGGAAATGCTACTGTAATTGCTTGGTGGAGATTTCCAACAAGTGTTCTATCATCTTACCAAAGGTTAGAGGTTTGTTTTTCAGGATGTTCTCTAGCTAGTTTCATCCAGTGTTTGGCCTGGTTCTCACCAACAAGCCCATGGGATAATTGATATTCAAACTTACCATCTTGGTTTCTCATGCTATATTTTTATAACTATGCTGTATTTTTCAGCAAACTTATTGGGACCCTCAGTCACTTTAGGAAACTCATTAACCATGGCTTACAATTGAGCCTTAGTCCACAGACCGTAGGGTTTATTTAGGTCTTCAGAAAACTTAACTTTAAAGAAGCAGGTTTTAATAGGTTCAGGAGAGGAAGGAGCAGAGAGATGAGTAGGAAAAGGCAAGTTCAGCAGAGAGAATAGACAAAAATGGTATCAGAGGTGGGGCCTGAGTACAAAATGGGTGCAGATGGAGGGAGGGAGAAAAGAGCCTCAGAAGCCATTTTGATGTCTTTCAGTTGTTTGCCTCAGTTGATTCAGAAATAGCTTTTTTTTTTGGGGGGGGGGGGGGGACACACCTCAATCCTGAAAACATCTGGAAGCCCCAAGGTACTATTTAAAATAGGCATCCCAGGGGCACCTGGGTGGCTCAGTGGTTGAGCCTCTACAGGTCAGGTCATGATCCCGAGGTCCTGGGATTGAGTCCTGCATCGGGCTCCCTGCTCAGCAGAGGCCTGCTTCTCCCTCTTCCTAGGTCTCTGCCTCTCTCTGTGTATCTCTCATGAATAAATAAATAAAATCTTTTAAAATAAAATAAGCATCCCAGAGATGAAGAATTTGCCCAACAAAGTTAAAGGAATTCATGACCACTAAACTAACCCTACAAGAAATTTTAAAGGGGACTTTTTTTTAGTGGAAAGACCATAAGTAGGAGTAAGAAAAGTAGGAAACAAACGATATTTTATATCTATAAAATCAGTCAAGGGATTCACAAAATAAAAGAATGTAAATTATGAAAGCATATACCTCAAATGTAGGGGGGGAGAAGGTTAAAGAATAGGTTCAAACTTAAACGACCATCAACTAAATATAGATTGCTGTATGCAGAAGATGTTATATTTAATGGTAACCACAATTCAAAAACCAGTAAAAGATATATAAAGAATAAAGAGAAAGGAACCCAAGTATATCACTTAGGCCACTAATCAGAGAAGGAAAAAGAGAAAGGAACAGAAAAGAACTACAAAAACAACCATAAGACAAGTAACAAAATGGCAATAAATACCTATCAATAATAACTTTGAATGGCAATGGACTGAACACTCCAATCAAAAGACAGTATTGGAATGGATAAAAAGCAAGACTTATCTATATGCTGCCTACAAGAGACTCATTTCAGACCTAAAAACACCTTCCAAATGAACACAAGGGAATGAAGAAACATCTCTCATGAAAATGGATATCAAAAGAAAGCCCAAGTGGCAAAATACCCTTTTCTTTAAGACAAAATAGACTTTAAAACAAAGATTATAACAAGATACAAAAAAGGACATTATATAATAATAAAGGGGACAATAAGATATAGGTTGTAAATATTTGTGCATCCAACATAGGAGTACCCAAATACATAAAACATTAAATAACCAACATAAAGGAACTGATCAACAGTAATACAATAATAGTAAAGGACTTTAACACCCCACTCAGAGTGATGGACACATCATACAAACAAAAAATCAACAAGGACATTGGCTTTGAATGACACATTGGACCAGATGGATCTAACATAACATTCAGAACATTCCATCCTAAAACAGCAAAATATACATTCTTTTCAAGTGCACATAGCTCTCCAGAACAGATCATGTATTAGGCCACAAAACCAGTCTCAATGAATTGAAAAAAATTGAAGTCCTACCATTCATCTTTTTTTGAACACAATAATATAAAACTAAAAATCAACCTTAAGAAAAAAGTCTAGAAAGAAGACATTTACATGGAGGCTAAATAACATGCTACTAAACAATGAGTGGATCAACCAAGAAATCAAAAAGGACATTAAAAATTACATGGAAACAAAGGAAATGAAAACACAATGGTCCAAAATCTTTGGAATACAGCAAAAGCTATTCTAAGAGGGAAGTTTATTGCAATACAGGCCTACCTCAAGAAGCAAAAAAGTCTCAACTTAACATTATACCTAAAGGAACTAGAAAAAGAAGCACAAACAAAACCCAAACCAGCAGAAGGAAGAAATTATAAGTATTAGAGCAGAAATAAATGAAATAGTAACTAAAAATACAGAACAATGACCTAGAGCTGGTTCTTTGAAAAGATCAACAAAATTAATAAGCATTGACCCAGATTTGACAAAAAGAGAGAGGACTCAATCAGGAATGAGGAAAAATAACCAACACTACAGAAATATACAGGATTTTAAGAGAATATTATGAAAAATTATATGCCAACAAATTGGACATCCTAGAAGAAACACACAAATTTCTATAAACATTTACCTTCCAAAAACTATCAGGAAGAAATAGTAAATTTGAACAGACCAATTACAAGGAATGACATTGAACCAATAATCAAAATACTCCTCACAAACAAAAGTCCAGAACCAGATGCCTTCAGAGGTGAATTCTACCAAACATTTAAAGAATTAACTCCTTATCAGTCTTCTCAAACTATTCAAAAAATTAGTAGTTGGAGAAAAAGGTTCTATAGTCTTTCTATGAGGCCAGAATTTCCTGGACTCCAAAACCAGATAAAGACACTATAGAAAAAGAAAAAAAAAAAAATTATAGGCCAGGATCTCTGACAAACAAAAATTCAAAAATGCTCAACAAAATATTAGCAAACTGAATCCAACAATATATTTTAAAAAGCATTCACAATCAAACGGGATTTATTCTAGGGATGCAAGAGTGGTTCAGTATTCCCAAATCAGTCAACATGATACATCACATCAACAAGGGAAAGGATGAAAAGCATATGATCATTTCAATAGATACAGAAAAAGCATTTGACAAAGTACATCATTCATTCACAATAAAAACCCTCAACAAAGCATAAGGTTTAGAGGGACATACTTCAACATGATAAAGGCCATATACGAAAAACCCACAGCAAACATTGTACTTAATGGTGAAAAACTAAGCTTTTCCCCTAAGATCAGGAACATGACAAGGATGTCCACTCTCACCACTTTTAGTCAACATAGTATTGGTCCTAGCCACAGCAACCAGACAACAAAAACAAAAAACATCCAAATTGGTAAAGAAGTAAAACATTCACCTATTTACAGATGAGTTGATACTGTATGTAGAAAACCCTAAAGACTCTGCCAAAAAAGTACTAGAATTGATAAATGAATTCAGTAAGGTTGTAGAATACAAAATCAGTATACAGAAAATCAAGGCACCTCGCTAGCTTAGTCAATGAAGTATGTGACTCGATCTCAGGGTTGTGAGGTCAAGCTCCATGTTGGGTGTGGAGCCTACTTTAAAATTTTTTTTCTCGTTTCAGAAGTCTGTTGTATTTTTTTTAAAACTTTTTACAAATTTTATTTATGTGACAGAGCACAAGCAGGGGAAACAGAAGGCAGAGGGAGTAGCAGACAGAGGGAGAGGCAGGCTCCCCCTGAGCAAGGAACCCAATGCGAGACTCAATCCCAGGAACCTAGGATCATGACCTGAGTCAAAGGCAGACACTTAACTGACTAAGCCACTCAGTCACTTCATCCATTGCATGAGAAATTAAGGGGGGAAAGCCTTTTACAGTTGCACCAAAAATAGTAAAAACCTAACTAACTGGATGCAGGAGGTGAAAGACCTAAACTCTGAAAACTAAGAAACACTGATGAAAGAAACAAGACAATACAAATGGAAACATACTCCATTCTCATGGATTTGAAAAATACTGTTAAAATGTCCATACAACAAAAGAAACCTAGATATAATGCAATCTCTATCAAAATACCAACAGCATTTTTCAAAAAACTAGAACAAATAATACTACAATATGTATGGAATCAGTTAAAGACCTCAAATAGCCAAAGCATCTTGAAAAAGAACAAAACTAGAAGTATCACAACCACAGATTTCAAGTTACACTGCAAAACTATAGTAATCAAAACAGTATGGCACAAATATAAACAGGTGGATCAATAGAACAGAATAGAGAACCCAGAAATAAATCCATGATTATGTGGTTAATTAATCTTCGAGAAAGGAGGCAAGAATGTGCAATGGGAAAAAGTCTCTTCAACAAATGGTGTTGGGAACACTGGACAGCTACATATAAAAGAATGATACTGGACTACTTTTTTACACCATACACAAAAATTAAACTCACAAAGGACTAAAGACCTAAATGTGAGACCTGAAACTATAAAAATCCTTGAGGAGAGCACAAGCAGTAATTTCCCTGACATCAGCTATAGCAGTATCTTTCTAGGTATGTCTTCTGAGACAAATGAAACAAAAAACTTTGGGACTGCACCAAAATACAAAGTTTCTGCAGGGACACCTGGGTGGCTTACTAGTTGAGCGTCTACCTTTGGCTCAGGTCATGATCCTGAGGTCCTGGGATCGAGTCCCACATTGGGCTCCCCACAAAAAGGCTGCTTCTCCCTCTGCCTATGTCTCTGCCTCTCTCTGTCTCTCATGAATAAATATTTTTTTAAAATTAAAAATAAAATACATTTCTGCACAGCAAAGGAAGCAGCCAAGAAAAGGAAAAGTCAGCATACTGAATGGGAGAAGATATTTGCAAATGACACATCTGATAAAAAGTTAGTGTCCAAGTATACAAAGAACTTATACAACTCAACAAAACAAATATTCTGATTAAAAAAATGGGCTTAAGACAGGAACAGACATTTCTCCCAAGAAGACATACAAACACTAACAGACACATGGAAAGATGCTCAACATCACTTATCAGAGTATTGCAAATCAAAACCGCAGTATCTCACACCTGTCAGAATGGCTAAAAACAAAAACACAAATATAGTAAGTGTTAATGTGGATATGGAGAAAAAGGAATCCCCCTTGCGCTGTTGGTGGGAATGCAAACTGGTGCAGCCACTGTGGAAAACAGTATGGAGGTTCCTCAAAAAATTAAAAATAGGGGGATCCCTGGGTGGCTAAGCGGTTTGGCACCTGCCTTTGGCCCAGGGCGTGATCCTGGAGTGCCAGGAATGAGTCCCACATCGGGCTAAGCATGGAGCCTGCTTCTCCCTCTGCCTGTCTCTGCCTCTATCTCTGTGTGTGTCTCTCATGAATAAATAAATAAAATCTTTAAAAAATTAAAAACGGAACTACCATATGATCCACTGATTCCACTACTGGATATACACCAAAGAATACAAAACCACTAATTCAAAAAGATGTATGCACCCCTATGCTTATTGCAGCATTATTTATAATAGCCAAACTATGGAAGCAGTGCAAGTGTCCATCAGGTGAATGGATAAAGAAAAGGTTATATATACATACAATGGAATATTAGCCATAAAAAAATGAGATCCTACCATTTGCAACAATGTGGGTGGATCTACAGGGTATACAATGCTAAGTGAAATAAGTCAGAGAAAGGACACATATACAATTTCACTCATATTTGGAATTTAAATGAATGAGGAAAAAAGAAACAAACAAAAAAACAGACTCTGAACTATAGAGAGCAAACTAATAGTTACCAGAAGGGATATGGGGGGAGGAGGGAAGACAAATGTATTAAATAGGTAAAGGGGCTTAAGGGTACATGTGTCTGATGGGCACTGTGTAATGTACAGAACTGTTGAATCACTATATTATACACCTGAAACTAATAGAACACTGTATGTTAACTGTATTGGAAGTAAAGTTTTTTAAAAACTTTTCAATAAAAAATAAAATAGAATAAAATAAAATAGGCATCCTAATCCATTGTTTGTGCTTTGTTTTTCTACCAGTCACAGCCTTCTAATTTAATTTTGAGTAAAACAAGTTTGGGAATTTCAAAGTTCCCCATAATGCCATTGAAGTTCAAAATTACTTTTGGTTAAGTTGAGCCACTTAGTTATAAAATGTGCATGCATAGGGATAATAGATTTTAAACATAAAACAAGCTAGAAAAAAAAAAAAAAAAAAAAAGCTAGAGTCCCAGATAGGTGGGAGGGGATGGGGGGGGGCACCTTCAAGTATTTTTATGACAGGGCTCCCATTTCTTAGAGACTTTTCCCTAGAGCAGAGAAAATTTCCAAACAGCACAGTTTCAACAGGAACAGTCTGGTTCCAAAAAGGCATCAGATGGAAGGCTAGAACAGTTTCAGTAGGCACAATCTGGTTCTAGACTAGAGTTTTGCCAAAGACCCACACAATTTTATCAGGAACAGTCCAAGTCCTAAAAGGAGTTAGACAAAGGCCAAATAATCTCTGAGATTAAAACAAAACAAAACACCAAACAAAAAAACTGAAGACCTTAAAACAGAATTCCAAATGAAACCTGGGGAACTTGAACACATTAGCATGGAGCTCAAAATCCAGGAGAAAACTCACCTTCAAATTCTAGGGTTGGTGAGAAAGCACAAAACCAGTTGGCTCTGTAGGTACTATCATCTCTTTGCTTATTAGCCACAGTTGCTGAGGGTCTTCACTGGATCCCATTTCTTCTAAGTGTTAACCGTAAAAATAAAACTGCCTCTTATTTTACCTGCAAAAACACATTTCTTCAGGAATAGCAGAGAATTGCAGCCCAGGACAAACAAGATAGGGTGAAGCCATAGGCAAGTCTAAAGGAGGAAGAAGAGGAATGCCCTTTATAGAGAGAGGAAAAGTGGGGTGTTGGGAAGGTTGTTACAAACAAAAAAGTTCATTGGAGGAAACTGGAAGTACAGTGGCTTTTCATTGGCTAAGATCTGACTGTCTCTCATTAGCTGGATTGTTCCTGGGGGAGGAGGAAAGCCTTTCTTCTTCCTGCTGGGATAGCAAAGTAGTATCCATGTACAAGGTCCCTCTCCTGTTGGGTCTGGAATTGAGGAGTGATAGGATGTTGAGAGCTTGCCCTGCTGGCCTGGCTCCATTCTGAATGAGGTTTCATTTATTGATTTTCACATTTTTAATTCTACACGTGGGTGGGGAGGGTTTTTTAAAATTTTTCTACCTTTGTTACATTGTTTTTGGGTATTATAACCTTTACAGTTCTTACATTTTGAATTTGGAAATGATTATGGTTTTGTGAAAGTACTTGTATAATTATTTTTTATAACTTGTTCCAAAGTTATTTGAAAAGGCATTTCTCTGTAAGATATTTACTTGCAGGCTCTTGCCTTTTCTTTCAAATACAAACTTCTGTTAAATATGTTGGCAGATTGAACACCAATAAAAAATAAATTTATATTTAAATAAATAAGTCATATCCTACTTAACTGCCACTTTTGTTAACTTCCACCTAGAAGTTCCTAGAACCATCATTTCAAAGATAGAACCCGTCTCTATTTTATCTTTCCTATATTCCCACTTAAGAAGCAATACTACAGCTTGATCACGCTATCAGCATAAAGCACCAAGATTCAAGTGAAATACATTAAGTCTCACATCAAATTTTCTTGGATACAAGTTCATTTTTTCAGTGACCAAACCCTACTGCTCTTCATTCCTCAAATGTTTCTCTCCTTGATTAATAAAATTTCTTACTTTCACTTGGAAGCAGAGTGGTCTACAAGAAAGAATAGAAGTTTTAGGTCAGATAGACCTGGATTTTAATCCAAGCTCCACCACTTATGTAACAGTTTGGTTGACCAAGTTATTTAACCTATTTAAACCTCAGTTTCCTCTCCTATAATAAAAGAATAAAAAGCCAAGAATTAATACTCCCATCAGTTGCAGGGGCTACTAGCCTTCTTAGGAAAAGCAGTCAGAGAAAATAGGAAGGTAGGAAAAGAAGACAAAAACAGCATTTAACTAGGAGTTTTAATACAGTAAATAAAAGTTTTAGAAGACATGTTTTCAAAAGAAATCAGATTTAAGAAC
The DNA here is from genome assembly GCF_003254725.2 of Canis lupus dingo. Taxonomy (NCBI): domain Eukaryota; kingdom Metazoa; phylum Chordata; class Mammalia; order Carnivora; family Canidae; genus Canis; species Canis lupus. The sequence goes on along the minus strand of NC_064264.1, from coordinate 9,469,498 downwards.
TGTTCCAGTGAGAATTCCTATTTCCTGCATCCCCTCATCAGATTTTTGAGGAAATGTTTATTGCATTATGACCTTAGATAAATCAAGTGTTTTATGATGCAGAAGTTTTTAGTTTCAGCTGCCTGTTACTAGTTTGAAATGTTATCTTTGTGCTTACATTCTCTGTTTTTGTTGCAATTCTAGCAAATTCCCAAAATGTATTTACATTAAAAAAAAAAAAATAGGGGCACGCCCGGCTGCTGTAGTTGGTGGAGCATGTGACTCATGATCTCGGGGTTGTGAGTTCAATCCACACGTTAGGTTTAGAGGTAATTTTTTTTTAAGTTTTTATTTTTAAGTAATTACTATGCCTAGAAACCTACTTTTTAAAACGTGTTTTTATCCATGTATATGTAGGATGGGAATAAAAGATCTTGCAGTACTCTTGCTATAGATCTTTCTACATTGAGAGGGAAACAAGTTTGTTACCATGTACTTTTAAGATAATTGAACTGAATAGGCATATGTTAAGTGTTAAGTCTTAACCAACACAAACAAATGGAACGATATTCTATGCTCATGGGTTGGGAGAATTAATATTGTTAAAATGTCCATACTAGGGATGCCTGGGTGGCTCGGGTTGAGCGTCTGCCTTCAGCTCAGGGCGTGATCCTGGGGTCCTGGGATCCAGTCCCGCATCAGGCTCCTATGGGGAGCCTGCTTCTCCCTCTGCCTATGTCTTTGCCACCCTACCCCCCACCTCTGCCGTGTCTCTCATTAATAAATAAGATCTAAAAAAAAAAAAAAAGTCCATACTACCCAAAGCAATCTACAGATACAGTGCAACCCCTATCAAAATACCAACAGCATTTTATATAGAACTAAAACAAATAATACTATAATTTGTATGGAACTGAATAGCCAAAGTAGTCTTGAAAAAGAAGAACAAAGCTGGAGATCTCACAACCCCAGATTTCAAGACTTCTGCAAAGCTGTAGTGATCAAAACACTATGGTACTGGCACAAAAATAGACACACAGATCAATGGAACAGAGTAGAGAACCCAGAAATAAACCCATGTTTATATGGTCAGTTAATCTACAGCGATCCTGACTAGGTAAGCTTTTGGTTTAAGTGATAGACGCTTTAAAAAAAAGGTTATTAATTCAAAGATTCCCAGGAAGGTTTTACCTGCCAAGCTGTGGGAAGGGCAAGAGGGCCTTTGGTGGACTCCGAGGTTATGTAAAAGTTTGTCTTTTATGTCTGTCAAATAATAATTGTACTTGCACTTTCTCTTTCAGTGAGGAGGTAGATTTGGAACTTCCAAGCACTGAAAATGAATATGTATCAACTTCAGAACCTGATATTGGTGGGCAACCCAAAGTGGTATTTAAAGAAAAAACAGTTACTTCTCTTGGAGTCATCGCAGATGGAGTAGCCCCAGTCTTTAAAAAGAGAAGAATTGAAAATGGGAAGTCTCGAAATTTAAGGCAACGAGGTGATGATCAGTAATTGTAAAAAGAGCTTTTTGTACCTGCTTTGTGGACAGCTTGGAGATTATACATCTTGAAGCTCCTCTGTGTTTAAATGCTAAATATTTAGATTTATTCTAAATGTATTTTATGTGAATCTAAAATAAATCTTTTTTCATGTGAAACTTATTTTTGCTCCTAAAATGGAAGCCTACCACATTTCATTGTAATACAGTGTATTATGTTCAGTGTCTAAAAGTTGCTAATTACGTCATAATATAAGATGCTATGTATCTGTTATTTACAACATGGAAAAGCAAGGCCTTTATTCCATTCTTACTCAAAAGCACATTCTTATCCTGCACTGAAAACGCATTACTTTTGCACACTGATAGTAACTTATCCAAGAAATAAGAATCAGACCACATAAGAGATGATTCACAGGCCCATGATGATTCAGTTCTGAGGATCCTGTCAGAAGGCTGATGGACAAAGTGTACGTACATGTACATGTGTTAGCTTACCATACTGAATTTAAGGTCAAGGGCCAAAGACCAGGACTGCTACTCAGGTACTTCAAATGCAGTGCTTAATATGAAATGAAAATTGGACCAAAGGTAGAAATGCGTATTTTCCCAGTTCAGTTCAAAGCAACAAGCTTTGCTTAAACATTATTACTTTGAGCCAGGCATTAGGCTAGGAGCTGAGGATCTGAAGATGAACAAGACCTATCCCTGCTCTTCATGACTTCCCACGCCCGCATAGTCGTTTCCTCAGTCGCACTCTGTTTAGCAGCCATACATGTACTGGCAAATAATTTTTAAGGCTAACTTAAAGCTATGTAGATGAAACTTTGAACAAAATTAGTATGGTCTCTGGCTTCAGTAAAGTTTTTAGTGTTCCCTTAGACAAATGAGAAATGTCTTATTTTCTAGTTAAATTTCTTTAAAAAGTAGAATTTTCTTATTTTATCCATTTGAAGTAGGTTTCTCCCCTTTATTACTCCAAATTCTTAAAATTATATTTTTTATAAATTGTACAGTATTTAACATTTGGTAGTAAATATTTGTCTTTTTAAGTTTACTAGTGTACATGTGAGAAAATGAAAGTTTATTAAAAACTTTATGAAAAATAATACTGGGTTTTTTTTCCTTCTAAAAACAGAGTCAGTGTAGCATTGGTGAAGCAGCGTTTGGAGCTTTGTCTTTATATTTGTTCAGTCTACTTATTTCATGAATATATAGCATTATGAAGATATTAGATTCTTGGTAGCCCGTTTGTCATCTCCCTGAGCAGTGCATTTTGGTTCTTGACTGTCCTCAACTGGAGAATGTAATAAAAACATAGATGGAATGCTGCTTTATTTTACCCCCTTTTAGCTCATACAAAACATGCAAAAAGCACACCTTATCAGGAGCTCAGGATGGTGAAGTAGGAGGCTCCTGAGCTCACCCTATTCCATGTTTACAACTAGGTATCTTCCACGACCAAGTCAATAACAGGGAGCACAGTCCAAAGATTGGCAAAACAAACTGTGCAACTAAATAAAGAGAAGGGACTGCATCTGCAAGGTTAGGAAGGTGCGAGAGCAGAGGGAGGTTGCCCTGGGAGGGAGGGAGGGAGGGAGGGAGGGAGGGAGGGAGGGAGGGAGGGAGGGAGGGGGCTGTGCATGTGAAGAGCGCCCGGGCATCAGGGAGCTCACCTGGAGTAGAGTAATCCCCATAAGGCTTGGCTTTAAAAGTGAGAGGGGCTGAACTCTGTAAAACTGGTGGGACTTGGAACCTGAAGCTTTAGGTCGGCTGACTCAGCCCTGGGTGAGCGGGCCCCTAAAAACAGCCAGCCTGCTTGGAGAGGCAACACAGAAACAGTTTACACAGTGCCAATTACAGAGGATGCTAGGGGACTGCAGAAATGAGGGAGCCGGCAGGTGCCATTTCTCTACCTCCCCAACCCCCCACCCCCACCACTGCATAAATACACAACCACCTGTGGAGGTGGTGCTGCGCGGACACTGGCTACCTAACATGCTGCCCGAAAACCCTGCCTACGATTTCTCCAGAGCACTTGCCAATTCCCAAGCCTGCTACTCTCCTCCCTGGGCTCAGCACAAATTTTGTTTTTAGAGGTTTTATTTTTTACAGTAATCTCTACACCCAATGTGGGGCTCAAACTCATGACCCTGAGACCAAGTCGCATGCTCTCCTGAGAGCTCACCAAGTGCCCCCTCGGGGCTAATTTTGATAACACCCTACTGAGCCACTAGGCATACACCTGTCACTAGTGAACTGCTCAGCTGCCACCCCATGCCCAACCTCGCATCCCCCTTGACCCCAGCACATAACCCCCAGATGCCACAGCACTTTGGGGGACCAGCATAGGACTAGAGCCCCAACACAAATTTTGCCAACACTGCCCTACTGCCAAGTTCCCCAGCATGTGTACCCCAGCTGGCCTGCCTGGGTCCCACAAACACCACAGAGAACAAGCACTGCCCACTACAGCAGAGAGTCAGTGCAGATGACTACACTAAAAGGAAAAGGGACTCAAACACAACAAGAGGGCATTAGCAACACGCACAGGATACTCTTCCTAAAGTGCCAAGTCCTGATAAACAGGGGACGCACACTGCAGGGCACTCCAGGACCTCCTCTTCATGAAATCACTACTTTCAGAGCAGCAGAAGACCATGGCACCTGGGTGGCTGAGGCAGTTAAGTGTCTGACTTGATCTCAGCTCAGGTCTTGATCTCAGGGTTGTGGGTTCAAGCCCCACATTGGGCTCCATGGTCAGTGTAGAGCCTAATTTAAAAAAAAAAAAAAAGAGGACATAGCTGACTTTATTAACCCAGAGAAACAGACCCAGAGAAGCAGACAAAATGAGATAGGAAAAAAAAAAAAAAATGAGGTAGAAACTTATCCCAAGTCAAAGAACAAGACAAGTCCATGGCCAGAGATTTAAGCAAAACAGATATAACTAACATGACTAATAGAGAATTTAAAGCAATGATCCCAAGGATACTCAGTGGACTTGAGAAAAGAGTAGAAGACATGAGTGAGACATTTACACAGAGATAAGGAATATCAAAGCGATAAAAAGCTCAATAAATGAAATAAGAAACACATTTGATGGAATGAATAGTGGGATGGAAGAAACAGAGGAATGAATTAGTGACCCAGAAGACAGAGTAATGGAACATAATCAAGCTGAACAAAAGAGAAAAAAAAGTTACACAAAACAAGAACAGACAGGGAATTAAGTGACTCCATCGAATGTAATAATACTTGCATTATAGGAATCCCAGAAGAGAGAAAAGGGGACAGAAAATTTATTTGAAGAAATGATAACTGATAACTTTCCTAATCTGGGGAAGGAAAACTATCCAGAGGCAGAGGCACTGAGAACTCCCACCAAAATTGACAAAAGCAGACCCACACCAAGACATACTGTAATTACATTGGAAAAATATGGTGGTAAAGAAAAAAATCTTAAAAGTGGTAAAACAGAAGTCAGTATCTTACAAGGGAAAACCCATAAGGCTAGTAGATTTTTCAACAGAACTTTGAAAGCCAGAAGGGAGTGGTGTGAATTGGAAAAATCTGCAGCCAAGAATACTTTATCCAGCAAGGCTATCATTCTGAATAGACAGATTAAGGCTTTCCCAGACAAAAACTAAAGGAGTTTGTGACCACTAAACCAGTCCTGCAAGATGCGTAAAAGGGGAATCTTTGAGTAGAAAGGAAATACTAGGGGTACCTGGCTGGCTCAATCATTATAGCATGTGACTCTTGATCTTGGGGTCAGGAGTTCAAGCCCCACATTGGATGCAGAGATTACGTAAGTAAATAAATTAATTAATTTAAAAAAAAGAGGAAAGAAAGAAAAAGAAAGAAAAGACCAAAAGTGACTATATAAAAGTAGGAAATACAAAAGTAGTAAAAATGAATATTTCTGTGTAAAATTGGTTAAGGAACTCACACACACACACACACACAAAGGCTATAATAATATATATCTAAAATGTACACAGGAGAGGAGAAAAGAATGGGTTCAAACTTAAATGATCATCAATTTAATATAGACTGCTATTGAAGACTTTACATACAAACCTAATGGTAACGGTAACAGGGGCACCTGGGTGGCTTAGACAGGTGTCCAACTCGCTTTCAGCACAAATCATGATCTCAGGGTTGTGAGACTGAGCCCTGTATTGAGCTCTGCGCTCAGTGCAGAGTTTTCTTGTGGTTCTCTTCCCCCCCACAACCTGCCCCATGCTCGCTCGCTCGCTCGCTCTCTGTCTCTCTCAAATAATATGTACGTTTTTTAAAGACCACTAGTAAACATGTGAAGAATAAAAAGAAATCCAAATATAGAGAAAAAAGAAAATCAACAAAACGTGAAAGAGAATAACAAGAAAGAATCAGAGAAAATCTTCAGAAATAACCACAAAATAAGTAACAAAATGGAATAAATATGTATTGATGATTATTTTGAATGTAAAGGGACAAAATGGTCTAATCAAAAGACATAAGGTGACAGAATGGAAAAAAAAAAAAGTAAGACCCATCTACATGCTGCCTACAAGAGATCTATTTTAGACCTAAAGACACCTGCAGATTGAAAGTGAGGGATTGGAGAAACATCTATCATGCAAATAGTTGTCAAAAGAAAGCTGAGGGGCACGTGGGTGGCTCAGTCAGTTAAGTGTCCAACTCTTGGTTTTGGCTCAGGGTTGTGAGATCGAGCCCCAAGTTGGGCCTCACGCTGAGCACAGAGTTTGCTAAGCTTTCTTTCTCCTGCTCTCTGACCCTCCCTGCAAGAAATATTAAAGGGGGATCCCTTGCTATCTCTGTCTCAAATAAATAAATCTTTAAAAAAAATGAAAGAAAGCTGAAGTAACAATACTTATATCAGACAAAATAGAATTTAAAACAAAAAACTGTAATAAGAAACAAAGAAGGACACATAACAAGAAAGGGGAAAACCCAGCAAGATATAGCAATTATAAACATTTATGCCTAACATAGGAACACCCAAATACATAAAATGGTTAGTAACAAACATAAAGGAACTGACAGTAATGCAATACTAGTAGCATACTTTAATGCCCCATTTACCTGGATGGACAGATCATCCAAACAGAAAATCAACAAGAAAACATAACTTTCTTTAAAAAGATATATTTATTTGAGAGAGAGAGAGCACAAGTTGGGGAGGGGGCAGAAGGAGAGAATATCCAAGCAGGATAAAAATCGATAAACCTCTAGCCAGACTTATGAAGAAAAAAGAGAAAGGACTCAAATAAAATCATGAATGAGAGAAGAGAAATAACAACCAATACCACAGAAATACAAACAATCATTATATTATGAAAAACTATACCAACAACTTGGACACCTTAGAAGAAATGGATTAATTTCTAAAACATATAAACTACAAAAACTGGAAGAGGAAGAAGTAGAAAATTTTGAACAGACTGATAACCTGCAAAAAAATGGAGTCAGTAACCCAAAAACTCCCAACAAACAAAAATCCAGGGCCAGATGGCTTCACAGGAAAATTCTACTAAAGATTTAAAGAAGAGTTATTACCTATTCTTTTCAAGCTATTCTAAAAATTAGAAAAGAAAGAAAAATTTCCAAATTAATTCTATGAAGCCAACATTATCCTGATACCAAAACTGGATAATGACACCACTAAAAAAGAGAACTAGAAGCCAATATTTCTGATGAACATAGATGCAAAAATTCTCAATAATAACCAAATAATAACCAAAGTGAATTCAATAATACATTAAAAAATCATCTCACCATCATGTGGGATTTATTCCTGGGGTCAAAGGGTAGTTCAATATTTGCAAATCAAACAACATGATACATCACATCAGTAAGAGAAAGGATAAGAACCAAATGATCATTTCAATAGATGCAGAAAAAGCATCTGAACAACTACAATATCCATTCATGATAAAAACCCTCAACAAGGTAGGTTTAGCAGGAACATACCTCAACATAATAAAGGCCACATAATAAAAACCTACAGCTAACATCCTTAATGGGGAAAAGCTCTTAGGAACAAGACAAGGATGTCCACTCTTAAAATTTTTATTCAACATAGTACTGGAAGTCGTAGCCACAGCTGTCAAAGGAGAAAAAGAAATAAAAGTCATCCACATGGGTAAGGAAGAAGTAAAACTTTCACTATTTGCAGATGACATGATACCATAAGTAGAAAACCCAAAAGGCTCCACAAAAAGAACTGCTGGAACTGACAAATTCAGTAAAGTCGCAGTTTACAAAATCAATGTACAGAAAGCTGATGCATTTCTATACACCAATAATGAAGCAGCAGAAAGTAAAATTAAGAAAACAATCCCATTTAGGGCACTTGGGTGGCACAGTCAGTCATGCATCCAACTTTCAGTGTCAGCTCAGATCATAATCTCGGGTCCTGAGATCAAGCCCCATGTTGCACTCTGTGCTCTGCAGAGTCTGCTTCAGTTTCTCTCTCCAACTTCCACTGTCCTTCCCCACCACGTGCCCACTCTTTCTCAAAAATAAAAATAAACAAAAAAATTTTTAAATTCCCATTTGCAATTATACCAAAAATAAGAAACCTAAGAATAAATCTAACCTAAGAGATGAAAGACTTGTATTTGGAAAACTATAAAACACCAATCAAAGAAATTGAAGAAGACACAAAGAAATAGCAAGACATTCCATGCTCATGGATTGGAAGAATAAATATTGTTAAAATATTAATATTAGGGATCCCTGGGTGGCACAGCGGTTTAGTGCCTGCCTTTGGCCCAGGGCGCGATCCTGGAGACCCAGGATCGAATCCCACGTCAGGCTCCCAGTGCATGGAGCCTGCTTCTCCCTCTGCCTGTGTCTCTGCCTCTCTCTCTCTCTCTCTCTCTGTGTGACTATCATAAATAAAAAAATATATTAATATTACCCAAAGCACTCTATACATTTATCACAATCCTTATCAGAATACCAATAGTATTTTTCACAGAACTAAAACAAACAATCCTAAAATATGTATGGAACCACAAGAGACCCTGAATGGCCAAAGCACTCTTGAAACAGCAAAGCACAGGGCATCACAATTCTGGACTTCAAGTTATATTATAAGCTATAGTCATCAAAACAGTATGGTAGTGGCACAAAAAACAGACACATAGACCAACAGAAGAGAATAAAAAAATGTACAGTAAGCCCATAATTGTATGGTCAATTAATCTTTGACAAAGCAGGAAGGAATATCCAATGGGAAAAAGACAGGTCTTCAATAAATGGTGTTGGGAAAACTGGTCAGAAATGAGCAAAAAAAAAAAAAAAATGAAATTGGACCACTTTCTTATACCATACAGAAAAATAAATTCAAAATGGATTAAAGACCTAAATGTGAGGCCTGAAACCATAAAAATCCTTGAAGAGAGCACAGTCAGTAACTTCTTTTGATATTGGCTATAGCAACCTCTTTCTAGATGTGTGTCCTAAGGCAGGGGAAAACAAAAGCATAAACTATTGGGATTACATCAAAGTAAAAAAGTTTCTGCACAGCAAAGGAAACAATCAACAAAACTAAAAGGCAACCTATGGAATGGGAGAAGATATTTGCAAATGACATATCGATAAAGGATCAGTATCCAAAATACAAAAATAACTTATAAAACTCAATACCCAAAAAACAAATAATCCAATTATAAAATGGGCGAAGACATGAACAGACATTTCTCCAAAGAAGACATCCAGATGGCCAACAGACTCATGAAAAGATGCTCAGTATCACTGATCAACAGGGAAATGCCAATCAAAAGGGGAATAAGATATTATCTGCCACCTGTCAGAATGTCTAAAATCAAAAACACAAGGAACACCAGACGTTGGCAATGGTGAGGATGTAGAGAAAAAGGAACTTGTGCACTGCTGGTGGGAATGCAAACTGGTGCAGCCACTGTGGAACACAGGATGGAGGTTCCTCAAAAAGTTAAAAAGATAGAGGTGGCTGGCTCAGGTAGACTCTTGATCTCAGGATGTGGAGTTCAAGCACCATGTTGAACATAGACCTTACTTAAAAAAAAAAAAAGAAAGAAAAGAAAAGAACTATCTTATGATCCAGCAATGACACCATGAGGTATTTACTCAAAGAATACAAGAACATTAATTCAAAGGGACACATGCACCCTTATGTTTACTGTAGTAGCCTTCACAGCGCCCAACATATGGAGGCAACCCAAGTGACTGCTGATTAACGAATGGATAAAGATGATGTATATAAATACAATGGAATATTGTTCAGTCATAAAGAATGAAATTTTACCATTTACGACAACATGGATGGAGCTAGAGAATATAATGCTGTGAGATAAGTCAGTCAGAGACAAATACAAATACCATACGATTTCACTCATATGTGAAATTTAAGAAACAAAACAAAGTGAAGGAAAAAAATAAAAGAGAAAGAAATCCTTTCTTGATTAGAAAGGGACTTTTGGGGTGCCTAGATGACTCAGTTGGTTGAGTGTCCAATTCCTGATTTCAGCTCAGGTCATGATCTCAGGGTTCTGGGATCGAGCCCCATGTCAGGCTCCCCGCTGAGGGGGAGTCTGCTTGAGGATTCTCTCTCTCTTTCTCAAATAAATAAAAATTTTAAAATATATATATTATTTATGATCTCCTATGTATATATGTGTGCATATATGTGTATATATGTAATATGAAACAATAGGCATGGTAACAATACTGGAATTAAAGTTAAAAATGGTAACAATACTGCATGGTAACAATACTGGAATTAAAATTAAAAATTAATATAATAAAAATAAAACCATATTTCATCATATAGTGTTTCTCTTTGATGCATTCTTTAAACTATCTCCCTTACCTTTATAATAAGATAGCATTCACTAAGTGCGGGGTTGGCTTAGTTGGTAGAACATGTGACTGTTAATCTTGGGGTCATGGGTTCAAACCTCATGTTGGGCCTTAAAAAAAAAAAAAGACTTTACTCTCAGGAGTTTGGAAGTAAATTTCCTTAAACTGAACTAGTTTAGGGGCACCTGGGTGGCTCAGTGGTTGGGCATCCACCTTTGGCTCAGATTGTGATCCCAGGGTTCTGGGATCAAGTCCTGCATCAGGCTCCTGTGGGGAGCCTGTTTCTCCCTCTGCCTATACCTCTGCCTCTGTGTCTCTCATGAATAAATAATAACATCTTAAAAAAAAACTGAACTAGTTTTAAGGATTGCTCAGAAAAAACTCTTGACAAAAATTTTAGTAAATCAAATCAGGAAAAATAGTACTTTTCTATTTGGCTTTGAAAGCTTTAACTTACCTGGATTTTTTGAAAGAAGTGAAATATCATTTCTATCATAAATAGTATCTTTTTACTGTAAATATAAAACATTACCAGGTTTTTAGATACTTGAAAACGAATAATTAAAATAGTATGGTCCTTGCTTGTATACAGGCACATCATATATAAACCAGTGTTTGTTTCTGGTTGTCTGTTATCGGGCCATTATCATACTGATTTTATTGTCCTTTTTTTAAAGATTTTATTTATTTATTCATGAGAGACACAGGCAGATGTGGGACTCAATCCCAGGACCTCAGGATCACGACTCAACCACTGAGCCACCCGGATGCCCTATTGCTATGCTTTATAGTATCTGGTAAAGCAGATAATATATCCTCATACTATTTTTCAAGATGTCCCTATCCATTCATTATTTCAAGTAACACTTTGTCAGTTTGCCATCTCTGCCACCCCCAAAAATGTTGTACCACACCTACCACGTTGGTAATAATCACTATATTTCTGACATTGATTCTTCTTATCCATCAACATTGTCCTTCATCATTTAGCTCTTCCCTTATATCTCTCTCAAGTTCTGTGGCTTCCTCCCTATGGGCCTTTTACAGTTTCTTAAGTGTGAGCTTTCTGAGGGCCAGGGTTTTATCTATTTTCTTCACACATGTAAGTACATTGGGAGCATTTAATATTTGTTATTTGGTAAATTAAATGAGAGAAATAATCAAAGAGAAATAAGCAACAAAGGAAATACAGATCATACTACAACTGTGGGAAAATATGTGATCTCATATACTGCTAGTTAAAGTATATGCATTAATTTTTTTCTATGATTTATGGATGTTTTGACATCTTAAAAAGCTTACTGGCCCCACCCAAGGCTAGCCCTTTCTTGGAAATAGCAAAGGGCTTGCCCTGGAGAACATATTTCACATACAAACTAACCAATCCCAACTCCACCCTCCAGCCACCTCTTTGTCTAATCCTTACTCATTGAATCCGTATTTTCTCTGCTCTGGAACTCCGCACTTGGCACCAGCCCGGGCCCTCTGTGCCTGTCCAACTTCTCAGCACCTCACAGGTTTACCAGTGAGTTCTCCTGATATCTGGACCTCCTCAATTTGAGGAGATGGTCCCAACTTACTCAAGCTGTTCAGGGTTATCGGTAATGTTTTTTAGGTGGGAATAACCTAGAGGGGTCAGAGTTGATGGGGTGGTTGTTTTAATTTGGTACTATACTAAGTGATGTTATTTATATAAGGCTTGAGTGAATTTTCTGACTAGAAATAGGAGACTGAATGATTCAGCTCCAAGAGAAGGGACACTTGCTCCTTCTGGCTGTACAGTGCTCTCAGGTGACTAAAGCCCAGTGGAAGTGTCTAAAGATTTCCTCGGGTCGCAATCCCATAGGAACTTCCCATCTCGTATCATCATTAATGATTGTCTGGTCCAGGGACACACACATGAGAACTCATCATCCCAGTGCTGGGAGCCTTATTAATGGCCTTAGATCTCCCTGAGAGAAACCAAGTCACACCAGAGAGGGTATCATAGCTGTTTGGAAGTGACACTCACAATCAGCACCTTCTCTATCCATTATACTTACTATCCTTCGATTTTGCTCAAACCTTATTCCAAAACTGAAACTAAAATGAATGGAAGAGCACTGAGCTTTAAAAGTTGAACAGCTCCCAGAAAACCAACAACATTCACAGGAGCTCCAGCAGGCTCTATATACAACATTCACGGAGCCTCTACTTGAAAGCACTTACTTAAAGAGGAAAATATAACTAAGGATAACCTGAGTCTCAGATGGCCCAAATGGGGTTCTTTTGACATGTCTAAATTAGTCTTCTTACACACGGAATTAGAGAAAATCAAGACCAAGCAGCCAGAAAGTAGGAGGCCACTTGGTTCAGTCAGTGAAGCCCCTGGCTTCTGGAAGGAAAAAATGCTCACAGAGGCACCTGGGCTCCATTTGGTTTATTTGTTGTTGAAGATTTTGGCACCTTTGGACAAAACTGGCCATGTTAGAGAACGGAAAAAGACTAATTAATGGATCCATAAATTATAATGCTATCTTTTTTTTAAGATTTTATTTATTTATTCATGAGAGACACAGAGAGAGAGGCAGAGACACAGGCAGAGGGAGAAGCAGGCTCCATGCAGGGAGCCTGATGTGGGACTTGATCCTGGGACTCAGGGATCACGCCCTGGGCCAAAGGCAGGCGCTAAACTGCTGAGCCACCCAGGGATCCCCTATAATGCTATCTTGGAATTAGATTTGCTTTAATAAAAGAGAGATACATAATTGAATATTATTCAACCATTAAAATGAATAAAATTGGTGGCTCAGTCGGTTAAGTGTCTGCCTTCAGCTCAAGTCATGGTCCCAGGGTCCTGGTATTGAGACCCATATTGGACTCCCAGCTCAGTGGGAATCTACTTCTCCCCCCTCCCAACCCCCTGCTTGTGCTCTCTCAAATAAGTAAGTAAACAAATAAATGAAATGAAATCTTGTCATTTGCAATAAACTCGATAGAGATAGAGAGTATAATGCTAAGAGAAATAAGTCAGTCAGAGAAAGACAAATACCATACGATTTCACTCATATGTGGAATTTAAGAAACAAGCAAATAAAAAAAGAGAGAGAGACAAAACAAGAAAAAAGACTCTTAACTATAGAGAGTGAACTGATGGCTGCCAGCAGGGAGGTGGTAGAGGGATGGATGAAATAGGTGAAGGGGATTAAGAGTACACTTACCGTGATGAGCACGAGTAATGTGTAGAACTGTTGAATCACTATATTGTAAACCTGAAACTAATACTGTATGGTACAATACTGGAATTAAAATTAAAAACTTAATTGAAAAAATTTCTAGGGGGGAATGTAGGGGGTTCAGGTCATGATCCTGGAGTCCCTGGATCAAGCCCTACATTGCACTTCCTGCTCAATGGGGAGTCAGCTTCTCCCTCTGACCATCCCCTATCTTGTGCTCGCTCTCTCTCAAATAAATAAATAAATAAATAAATAAATAAATAAATAAATAAAATCTTTTAAAAAAATTCTGTGGTGCCTGGCTGGTTCAAGTCTGTGGAGTATATGACTTTTGATGTCAGGGTTGTGAGTTCAAGCCCTACGTTGGGTATAGGCTTGTTGGGTATAGCCCTATGTTGGTTAAGTTACTTAAACTTTTTAAACTTTTTTCTGAAAAAAAAAATGTGGAAACTATGTTTAATTTGCAAGAGCAACAATTTTGGTGACATACTTACTGATGTGGGAAAAAATGGTATTCTCACCAAAAATAATGGAGAATGGGAGATTTTTAATAATGGAAATGGGAGATTTTTAAATAAAAATTTTTTAAAAATCTGTTTTTTAAAAAAATAAATAAAAATAAATAAAATCTGGTTTTTTTATTCTTCGAAAGAAAAAGAAAGAAAGAAAAAAGATTTGAATGTGCTTTTAATGTCCTCTCAACAAATATTAATGAAAAAAAGACTAGATTTTGTTTGCACTTTGTGTATATATGTTTATATGTGTTACAAATGTAAGATATTTTTTCTACGTCCAGATGGTATTGCTAAAATTAACTTGTAATAGAGCTCTATTTAATTGTTTTAAAGGCAAGTGTTAAAGGAATTGTACAGAGATGCCTGGGTGGCTCAGTGGTTGAGCATCTGCCTTTGGCTCAGGTCATGATTCTGAGATCCTGGGATCGACTCCCATATTGGGCTCCCTGCAGGGAGCCTACTTTTTTTCTCTATTTGTGTCTCTGCCTCTCTCTATGGGTCTCTCATGAATAAATAAATAAAATCTTTTTTAAAAATAAATAAGTAAAGGAGTTATGCATCCTAAAATGCACTTAGACTAAATGTCTCTCAGAAACTAACCCAAATGTTTTTTGAGTTCATATGATCTAGGAAAATATTCAATAATTAAAATTAATTTAAGTTTGTTGTTTAATTAAACATGTCTATAGATTTATCAGCATTAAATATAAAACTATTATTCTACCAAAGTTTACCAAAAATCAAATGAGCTTGTATTATCTCTATTCCAAATTGTCAGCAAAAAAAGACTTAAAATGATGGCTGATTTTGTCTGTTTTATGAAGTTGTCATGTGTCATCGTTATGAGCAAATCGGTCAAATAAATAAAAAGTGTTATGGCTTTCAAAATCTTTGGTAACCCAGAACTCTGATGTTTTGCTAAGTTAAATGATGCCTTGGGCTGAATCCATTGGATATCTAAGTCTTTTCCAACCAAGAATACCAAAGCACTGATGACTGAACATGTTTGTCCGCTTTGGTTTCTTATTGTAGAAAGATTGGAGGATACTTGGGTCTGTTGGTAACCGTGCTTTGTGCTTCCCTGAAAGATTGTATTATGAAAAAAACATGTTTTTAGAAATTAAAAACTTTTCACAAATTTCTGATCTAACGAATTCTGGTGTAACAGATAATGTACAATTGATTACTACTTAGTTTTCCCTGGAGACTAAGATTTCTAAAAATTAAAAATCTGTTAAATGGGGCTGCCTGGGTGGTTCAGCAGTTGAGGGTCTGCCGTAGACTCAGGGCGTGACCCTGGGGTCCCCGGATCGAGTCCCACATTGGGCTCCCTGTGAGGAGCCTGCTTCTCCCTCACCCTCTCCCTCTTATGAATAAATAAATACAATATTTTTTAAAATCTGGTAAATGTAATTAAGACTGATGAAAATGATTTGGGAAGCAACTCTGTCCGTGTGGAAGGTAAGATGTGTTTTTTGATAAGAAAAAAGGCAAGAGGAATGGGAATACATTTTTGTTGAGGGAAAAGAAAGCAAGTTTGTCTTAAAATGAGACTGGTTATTTAGGGAAAGAAGGCTGAGGACAAAATCTGAATGAAAAAGAAAGTCATAGGGAAATCTTTGGAGAAGAATTTTATGTGTGGTCAGGACTAAAAAAGATTGGAATGAATGCATTTTAAATGTACATTGATAGGGATCCCTGGGTGGCGCAGTGGTTTGGCGACTGCCTTTGGCCCAGGGCGCGATCCTGGAGACCCGGGATCGAATCCCACGTCGGGCTCCCGGTGCATGGAGCCTGCTTCTCCCTCTGCCTGTGTCTCTGCCTCTCTCTCTCTCTCTCTGTGACTATCATAAATAAACATTAAAAAAATACTTTAAATGTACATTGATATAAGACTGAGCCTTTCTCACTGTTAAAAAGACAAAGTTTTCTTAGATTGCTGTGTGTTCTTGATAAGAAATTATAAATAAACTTTTGCCTTATCTGCCTTCCCCACCAAAAACCCCATGAGGTTTCTATGGTTTGTCTTTATCAGGTCTTTGATTATTTAAGGAAGTTAAAACTCCCTATTAAAAGGATCTAAGCTTTGCTAACAAGAAGGTAACCTTTATTATTTGCCTTTGGAATTCTTTTTTTTTTTTTTTTTAAAGATTTTATTTATTTATTCATCATAGTCACAGAGAGAGAGAGAGAGAGGCAGAGACACAGGCAGAGGGAGAAGCAGGCTCCATGCACCGGGAGCCCGATGTGGGACTCGATTCCGGGTCTCCAGGATCGCGCCCTGGGCCAAAGGCAGGCGCCAAACCGCTGCACCGCCCAGGGATCCCTGCCTTTGGAATTCTTATTTCCACCTTGATTAAATAGATAATTAAATATTAAGTTTTATAATGATCTGTATTCCTATTTAGGCATGTGCTTTAAAGATTTATTTCAGAGTTCAGAGAGAGAGAGCACAAGTGGGGGAAAGCAGAGGGAGAGGGAGAAGCAGACTCAGACTCCCCATTGAGCAGGGAGCCAATGCTAGGCTTGATGCCAGGACCGTGAGGTCACGACCTGAGCAGAAGGAAGATGCCTAACCGACTGAGCCACCCAGCCACTGGCTTCCCTCTCCTGAGATTTTTAACAAAACTTCCCAACATTGGAATTCCAAATGGCATCATTTTGACTTTTAGGCTTGTTTATTTAGTATTGTTACAAGAGAAGCATTGTCAAACAAAATAATAAACCTTCTTAGGTTATACTTTAGAGATAAATGCTATAACTTTTTAGAAATTATATGAAATTCCTGAAGTTTTAATATGTTCTGGTATAAGGTCATCCCTTGACATTCTAAAGTTATTAAACTGTGTGTCACAGAGATAACTGAATTTTCTTGTCAACTGTGTTCTAATGAGCTCTCATTGGATCTTTACCTATGGCTATTTCTGAGTCTTTTGTCATTTACAGTGATTGGTCTGATGCTCTTGCAAAATGTGTTTCATCTTCAAGCAGATTCATGAAAAGCATTTTTTTCCCCTAACACAGGTTTCTAATATATTTAAAGTAATAAAACTAAGCTGAGTTAGAATTTGCAGAATTAAAGGAAAAGCCACATTCAAACAGAACAAGAATTAGTAACATGAGACCAAATGAATTAAAAAAGATTATGGTTTTGACGACTTTCATCTGAAACATGGCTGGTCCTCTACCGTCTGCTCTTCTAGATTTAAGGAAACTTTTTCCCTACAGAAGTATGATAAAGTATTCCTTTGTGAACACATCAAAACATTTACCTTTTCTTCCTACTCAAACCTTCTAGAATTCAGACACTCAGTATTCTTTCTTTCATGGCAATGATACTTATTTTCATAAGTTCAACAGGAATCTGTTCTCCTTGTAACAGGACACCACTAGAAACTGGTTATTTTACCAAGGCTTTGACTGGAATGTCATAGCTGAGTCTATGCAGACAGCTTTAAGGAACTTAAGATTGACTTTATGGAGACAACAAAGCCCCTTGGAAGTATCAGCCCAATACCTTGTTTACAGAGTTCTCAGAAGCCTCACCAGGTGAGTAAAGAATGTCACCTCCTAGCAGGTGCAGAAACCTCAGGGTATTTTACAGACCTCAAAAAGAAAAATTCACCCAAAGCTACAAGTTCTGCAGAGAAATCTGACAGCAAGAATTCAGCTTGGATTCTGGTCATGACAGGCTATTGAAAGTTCAATCTAAAATTCCTTATGAAAGGTTTCAGCAAAGAAGATTTTTAAAGAACTTATTTCAAAAATAAATAAATAAATAAAAATAAAAGAACTTATTTCAAAGAACTTACATGATCATGCCCTGAGCCAAAGGCAGATGCTTAACCAACTGAGCCACCAGGCACCCCTAATGTTCCAATTTTAAAAGAAGAGTAGAAATACAGGCCTGGTCTCAAATCTTAAGAAATGCCATTACTTCTCATTCTGGTTTGTGGCTCAAATGTCTGATGATCTTCGAGTGGCCCACTGACCAATAAGCACAAAGATTGACAATGCATGAGCTATTGCAGTGATTTCTTTACATCAAACCGTGCTTATGTAAATAATTAGGCCAACTTTGTTAGGACTGGACTTGTTTTACAAACAAATTAGTCTTCATTTGGCCATTTCGAGTAAAAATGAGGGTGATTTAGAAAGAAAATAGTAAATAGTTCAATAACACATCTTTGTAGACACTAGATTCTAATACTATTTTCCCTGAAGCCCTGCAGATTGAAAATATGAACAGCTTGATGTAAAAAAATATATCTGGGTCCTGGGATCGAACCTCACATTCAGAGCAGGGAGCCTGCCTCTCCTCCCTCTGCCTTTCCTCTGGCTTGTGCTCTCTGGCTCCATCTCTCTCAAATAAGTAAATAATATCTTTAAAGAAATAAAACAAAATTATAATATTAGAAGATAGTAAGCTTCTTATTTGCTTTCACTTCCCCCTTTATTACATTCTGAAAAAATATTATGGTTATCCACTGATTAACT
Organism: Canis lupus dingo; assembly: GCF_003254725.2. Lineage (NCBI taxonomy): Eukaryota > Metazoa > Chordata > Mammalia > Carnivora > Canidae > Canis > Canis lupus. Next base: position 9,450,941 of record NC_064264.1, on the reverse strand, counting down.
AATATAATACTTAAGTAATATAATACTCCCCTCACGCTTTGATAACTTATGTAAAATTTTTATGACCTCTTGGACATACTCAAATGTTCCTTTAGCTTCTGGCGCTTATATATTTCTTAGGAAAGACCTTTCAAGAACTATCACCTAACTCAAATTTAATCTATGTTGTATACAACACTCAATGGAATGATCATCGTATCTCTATAAACTTGGGTGATAATTCATTAAGAAAGATGCCCAGGTACAACAATGTGAGAAACTTAGCAGCAGCTTGTCCAACATACCAAAATATCCAATGTGCTCACATACCAAGTTTTGTGGATGGAATAGCCTAAGACAAAATAAGAGAAAGCAATGGTTATCTATCAAAGATGCTGCTTTAGGAATGACTTGATGGATTCAGCTACCTCTGAAATCTAACTGCCATATAACCCAGAAAGTTCTGAGGTAACTATGGGTCGGTGACCTTCTTCATTAACTGCAGAAACTCAAAATATACAGCTCTCCTAATCTGTGGAAAATCATTAAAGACTCCTGTAACTTCTATAAATGTTCAGTTATTGTCTTAATACCCAAAGTTATGGCCAACCAGACTTCTCTCAACATCATAATAGGAAAAGAAATTATTGTAAATACCACCAGAGTTCTTTCTATTGGAGAAAGATGGGCCTTATTAGCCAATGATTCTTAGTGGATTCCAAGATCTAAGGACATCTGTGAATTCAGCAAAATATATGATTATGCTCTGAACTACAGTGGAATCTTGAATTCACTCCAACTTGGCCTATAACAGTTATGCTTATACAAAGTAACAACAAAAAAATAACATACAGCTTATAGGAAAAAGGAAGATTTTGTTGGGAAGGTTTACGAAACACCTCTGTAATATTCCTTGACTTATTTTGTAACCAGAATACTTTTCACTATAATGCTACTGCTGTATGATATAATATTGGCTTTGTACCTCAAATAGAAATGCCTGATTCTAACAAAAATTATACTAATATTGATATTAATGACCAAATGTTTTGGGAGATAGAATTACAACTACCACAAAATGTAATACCTATGGAAACTAATTGGACAGAGAAATTGATACATGTAATAACAGAAAATTTCATGACCATTTTAAACCAATCAGATCAAACGTATCACAAAGTACAAATAACTATAGATAAAAAAGGTAAACAGAAACTCTAATTAATTTAAAATTATCAAAATACTTGTAATGGGGACGCCTGCATGGCTCAGTGGTTTAGCGCCTGCCTTCGGCCCAGGGCGTGATCCTGGAGTCCTGGGATCGAGTCCCACGTCGGGCTCCCCGCAGGGAGCCTGCTTCTCCTTCTGCCTGTGTCTCTGCCTCTGTCTCTCTGTGTGTCTCTCCTGAATAAACAAATACAATCTAAAAAAAAAACTTAAAAAAACCAAAATACTTGTAATGGATTTTTTTCGATTCTTCTCTTGTCATTATATTTCTGTACCTACACTCTCCATTAGTTATGTGGAATATTATTAATTGGAGTTTTATTTTTCCTAAGATTTTATTTATTTGAGAGAGAAAGCACAAGAGAGAACATAAGTGGAAGGGAGGGGTAGAGGGAGAAACACACTCCCCAGTGAGCAGGGAGCCCTACACAAGGCCTAATCCCAGAACTCTGGGATCATGACCTGAGCTGAAGGCAGATGCTTAACTGACTGAGCCACCCAGGTAGCCCTGGAGTTTTATTATTATCTCCGTATTAATGCTATAAACGTTACCAAAAAATGTAAAAGCAAAACTCACTACAAAGTAGACATATAATGTTTGCATAATTCCCTCTCATTGAAAAAAAATCAATTATAATATTCTCTATCAAGACCCATACTGCTGACACCCCCACCACCACCCCCATGGAGACTCCTAGGTGACCTATATGGGGCCCAGCACCGAGGGACATGATGGACCCATGGCAGATAAGCAATCACCCTAGTATTGAGGGACAACATAATGATACCAGTGCTGTCAAAAGAGTATTGATCAGAAGTAGGACATGATGAGAGAAAAATTCTCCAAAGGTGCAATACTCTAGGGGAGCCATTTTAGATTTCTTTCTAAGTCAACAGGACCTTATGTTAACTTTGATCAAACCAAAAGCCTGATTTATGGCCTGCCAGGCATGCACTGTCCATCTGCTTTGTGAATGAAGAGCCTGAAGGAAAAATCATCTTGTCCTTGAGATATTGATCAAGGCTCCTCCTCCCTGCATTCCCTTATGATAAAACTTGTGATTCTTGCCTCTATCTGTAATCTTTTGAGCTTTTATAATATGTTAAAAAAAAAAGTACATGATTCTGTAAAAACTGTTAGTTTTCTGGAGCACTTTCTTCCCTGTGAAGAGCATGTGTCTTGGGTAGCTGTCCTAACTTGGGCTCAAATAAAACTCTTTCTTTTAGAGATTCTAAAAGATCTGTTTTGGGACCCCTGGGTGGCTCCACTGGGTAAGCAGCTGCCTTCAGCTCAGACCATGATCTCAAGTTTCTGGGATCAAGTCCCACATCCAGCTCCTGGCCTAGCAGGGAGCCTGCTTGTGCTCTCTCTCACTGGCTCTCTGATTGATTGATTGATTGATTGATTGATAGATAAATACCTTATAAATAACTAATTAATTAATTAATACCTTTAAAAATAATAAATAAAAGATCGGTTCATTTTGCTCCGACAGCAGTGACACATGTAAGACTAATGTAGCATTATTTCTAAATCAGATTAGAAGCAACTTGGGGGCTCAGCAATACAAACTGATTAAATTAAAAAGACCGCTCTATGTGCTTTATGAATTGATCTGCAAGATACATTTTTCTGGAAAAGAAGATTCAGAAAAGGAAGAAAAGTGCACTAGTTAGACATAAATGTTCCAGCACCAGACTGACTCTTGGCCAATCCCTATTTTGTACCTGGTAGACCTTGGTAAATTTTAGGCAAGCCATTTAATCTCTCTGCCTCTATCTTCTTATCTGTAAAAATGGAGATATTTTTTAAGAGAGGTTTTAGGATCACAATGAAATTGAAAGGAAGGTACAGGGATGCTTGGCTGGCTCAGTCAGTAGAGCATGATGAGACTCTTGATCTTTCCAGTTGTGAGTGTGAGCCCCACAGTGGGTGTAGAGAGCACTTTAAAAACAAAACTTTAAAAAAAAAATTTAAAAAAGACAATAAGGTATAAAGTTCCTGCATCCCCTTGGCCCCACACATGCACACCCTCCACTATCAGTGTCCCTCAACAGCATGGTACGTTGTTTACAAGTGATGAACCTACATTGACACACAATCCCCCAGAGTTTTCATTACAGCTTATGCTTAGCGTTTGTACACTTCTTGAATATTCTGTTCCACTGTCATTGTTTTGACTCTTCTATTCCTTTGCATTTCACGTTGGGGGACTTCTATGGACACACCTGTAAGCTGACTAACTGCTAACTTGTCCATGTCCCGTCTACTAATGAGCCCATCAAAGACATTCTTCATTTTTACAACATTTCTTATTTCTAGAATTTCCTTTTGAGTTTCGAGGTTCTCTCTCTCGATTGTTTCTATCTCTTCGCATGTTACTCTTCTATTCTTGTATGTTGGCCACTTTTTCCAGGAGAGCCATTAGCATTTGTTTTCTTTTCTTTTTTTTAAAGATTGCATTTATTTATTTGAGAAAGAGAGAGAAGCGTGAGCGGGGAGAGAGGACAGAGGGAGGAGATGTAAGCTCACCGCTGAGCAGGGAGCTGGAGGCGGACTCGATCCCAGGACCCCAGGATCCTGACCTGAGCTGAAAACAGACGCTTAATCAACTGAGCCACCCAGGCACCCCGAGCCATTAGCATTTTAATCAGTTACCTTCAGCTTCTGACCATTCCAAAAGCTTGCCATATTTGTGTCTGTTTCTGGTACTTGCTTTGTCTCTTCAGACTGTGGTTTTTCTCTCTTAGCCTGCCTTGTGATGTTGTTGTTGTTGAAAGCCATTCCTGATGTATTGGAGAAAAGGAACTGAGGTAAATCCACCTTTACTGTGAGATTTTTACATTTGTTTTCCTTGGAGGTAGGCCATGTTTAAAGTTTCCTGTGGCTGCAGGTGGCAGAGGTTTCCATTTGATCCAATGTCCCCTGTGCGTCTCTCCTCCCAGGTCCTTTGTCATACAGCAAACACTCCTCTGTCATCTTGGCCTAGAAATTCCTCCTGAATGACAGCCTGAGCCCCATTCATTCTTGCAGCTATGAGCCATGGTCCCGGTGGGATTGTGCAGCCAAAGGGCCACATTCTAGAATGTGGTAATGGAATCTCTGCGCTGTGACTTCACAAGCTCATGAGCTTCTCTCCTTCCCCACTTAGGATCCTGGGAGACCAGAACGTCCTAGTGTTGGAGATTCCCTCGCCCCACCTTAGTAAAAGGCTCTGATAAAGTGGTTTCCTTTGATGGTGGGCTTTTGTCATGAAAACCAGAATGCACTTGGGGGGGGCAGGGTTGTGTTTCAAAGGAAACTCCCCTTAGGCCTATTTCAAATGGTTAATTTTCCCCTTCCCCTGGGACAGAGGAAACTTTTCTGAGGTCTGTAAGAATGGGTGGTGGTGCTCTTGGAGTCCAGAAACGGGGTACCCCCACCCCTGCCCCTTAGATTGGGCTCTCAGGAATTGTTAACTTAGCAGAATCTGCACTCAGCCTGGTTGGGGAGTGGGGGGTTGTCAGTTCTCTTGTAAGTCTTCCTACCAGGACCTGCTGCTGGGCTTTTACTTCAGGTAAGCTCATCAATGTCCTCTGTATTTACCAGTCTTTCTATTTTTTTTAATGTCATAACACAGATTTTTTATTAAAAATAAACATTTTTATTAAAAATATTTATAATTTTTTTAAATAATAAATTTATTTTTTATTGATGTTCAATTTGCCAACATACAGAATAACACCCAGTGCTCATCCCGTCAAGTGCCCCCCCTCAGTGCCCGTCACCCAGTCACCCCCACCCCCCGCCCTCCTCCCCTTCCACTCCCCTAGTTCGTTTCCCAGAGTTAGGAGTCTTCATGTTCTGTTTACCAGTCTTTCTAGTTTGGGGGATGGTGGTTTGTCCTGTGACCCCAGTTTAATGGTGGTTCTAAGAAAATTTATTGATTTTAATCTTGATCAACTTTTTTTTTTCCTGGGGAGGGCTGGAATGCTGACTTTCAAGCTCTATACATTAGTGCCATGACTCTCAATTTTTAAAAAATCGACTTTAAATCTCTCTATATTTTTTTTAAAAGATTTTATTTATTTATTCATGAGAGACACAGAGAGAGGCAGAGACACAGACAGGCCTCCCTCAAGGAGCCCAATGTGGGACTCGATCCCAGGACCCCGGGATCATGCCCTTGAGCCAAAGACAGACACTCAATCGCTGAGCCACCCAGGTGTCCCTCCAAATCTATATTTAAAAAATCTATTTCCTTTTGCCCAGCCTCATATTTTCGCATAACAGGGTCTCTTTGGTTAAGATACACCTTCAGGAAGGCAAACTTGTCTACATTTACCTATAGATGTTCTACAAAAGGGAATGAATCTTGAACCATTGCTGTACTTCTTTTCCCTTTGATTGTACTTGGCAACAGTCAACTTAACACTTGTGCCACAAGAAGCAGGTATGCGATCTTGTGTGAGCAGTTCTGAGTGACTTGTGTTGTAGAATTGCTTCCGAGCGGTAGAGGGAAGTATTGGCCTGGGTATTTCTAGAAAAGGTAATGCACAGACCTGAAGTAAACTTCTGGCACCAGGGCAAATGGGGAATGCCTTTTTCCCCCCTCCTAGTCAGTTCAGACAAGTTCCTGGGTTCTTTAACTTGCATTGGAAATCTAGCTTTCAGGATCCTGCCTTGAAAGTAAACAGGGACCACTCTAAGTGCTTAGAGATGCACCAGTGGCTAGAGTTCTTTCCCCAGGTGGAATCTCCCCTCCCCAGGTACGTTTCTTGCTAGGTATTCACTTCCCCCTCCTTGTTGCCCCTGTTATTTTGTTCTCCACATCTTTGACCAAAAAAATGAAAGTAATTATACAAAGGACCACCCAGGTCCTAGTCATACAGCAAACACTTGCTGTGGACTCAGGACATGGGACCAAAGAGAGATTTTCTCCAATGTCTTGAGACCAGAACATCATCCTGTCTTCTCATTTTACAAGTTCAGATTTAAGTTTGAGCCGTAGGGTCTAGGTCATCAACCAAGTCTTTGTCTGCACTTGATTAATAGCGGGAATCCAGCTTCTCCCTTCCTCTTGGCATTAGGATCTTGGCGAAGTCGACAGAGAGAGCTTGGAAACTGTTAGCTGCAATAACAAATGAGCTGGTCCTCCAGGGCCGAGGAGCTAAACATGAGTTCTTTAATAAACCACTATGTGATGCAGAAGAAATTCAATTACATCGCTTAAATAATTGGCAAAGCTATTAGCAAGCTGTTCCTAAAGCCCAAAGTAGCCAAACATTGTAAATTGTGGCACCACATGCTGGCTTGAGAAGTTTTTTGTTTTCATTTTTCTTACTATAAGCTTCATTATATCATTATTTCTGCAGCAGTAATCAGGCATCTGGCCTGTAGACTTCCCTGTCATCACGGTGCCTTCTTGGGCATTAATTATTTTGGTTTGGAGATCGGAAGGTAATTTTGGCTTTAGCTCGCTGGACTCAGAGCGGAATAAAGAAGACACGTCCTCATGTTTCCTAAGTATTTATTACCCATACTAATAACAATTTCAGTATTTATCCAGAGAGAGAGGAAATAATGAGCCGAGCAGATCTGTGCCGTGCTCATATTTCTGCAGCGGCTGTAGAAATCATACTCACGCATCATACTCAGCTCTGTTCCCAAAATACTTTTTTTTTTCAACAGAAGACAAAAATTTGATCAGCACACTGCGTGACAATGGGACTCTTCTCTCTATAAGGGTTTGATTAAATGCCTTTGACCCTTGTCATTGACGACAGAAAGGAGAAAAAGAACAAATTCTGTGACTTGAAAGTATACTACAGAAAGTGGGCTTCTCTGGGAATCTGGCACGTTCAGCTACTGGATCTGCGTGTCTTTGCTTTGCCCTGTCCCCAGATAAAAGGGCTTCGTGGAACAAGGCCCAACGGAAAGAGAAGTGCCACCCTCCCCACTCTGGCCTGGGGTGCAAATGGAAGAAAATTAATATGAGATGAAAACACAAAAGGCTATGCAGTAATTGGTAAAATCTGTGACCCGAACCATGTGAATAGGACAAGGGCATGTCACATCATCTTCTACCCACAGGAACTGAGTATCTTTTGCAGCCAACTTTCAAATTCACACAGACCATAAAAACGTTCACTGGTTCATGAAATGTCTGTTGACTGCACCTCCACATAATAATGCCATTTCCTGTCTTCTGCTATTCCTGAGTCCTCTGACCCAAACTATTAGGTCCAAGACACTACAGGTGTCTATTGACTTTTGAGGAATATTCCCATGCAACTACTATCACTGTGACTGTCCCATAAAAACTGAGCCAAATAGGAAAGAAAAAGATGGATACACTGTGATCTCCTCCTACTTCTCACCCCAGTCCCGGATCTCAGAGAGAACAGATTGCTAGCTGGATCTGCTTGGCACCTTGATCTTGGACTTCTAGCCTCCAGAACTGTGAGAAAATATATTCTGCTGTTTGAACATATTAATGGGATAATGGGGATGCAAACAATCAAGTCCAGGATGTAGGGGTGACTTGCTTTTTTTCCAACAAATAGCAAGAAGAAAGACAACAGATTACTGGAGACTTGAGATACACATATCAAGCAAATGTAATGCATAGATGGTGTTTATATCCTGATTCAGAACAATGTAAAACGATGCTGCTGTAAAAAGAAAATTAACAGTGACTAGATATTAGTAATGATTGTTGGGGAATCTAGCTGGCTCAGTTGGTAAAGCATACAGCTCTTGATCTCAAGGTTACGAGTTCAAGCCCCACATTGAGCATAGAGATTACTTCAAAAAATTTTTTTGAAGGTAACAACTGTTAAAAAAATTTTTTTGTAAAGATTTTATTTATTTATTCATGAGAGACAGAGAGAGAGGTAGAGACACAGACAGAGGGAGAAGCAGGCTCCATGTTGGGAGCCTGATGCAGGTGGGACTTGACTCCGGGACAGCAGGATCATGCCCTGAGCCAAAGGAAGATGCTCAACCACTGAGCCACTCAGGAGTACCCCCGACCCCAATTTTTTTTAAAGTAATGATTGTTACTTGAAGCCTCCCAGTCTGTGGTGTTCTGTTAGGGCAGCCTGAGCAAACTGATATGGCACTGCAGATTTAAGAATTTGAGGAGTTTTTAAGGTCCTATGTTTTTTCTTAATTTAAAACTTTAAAAAGTATAATATACTCATCATAAAAATTTCCAGTGATATTCAAGTATATGAAGGGAAAAGTTAAAATGTCCCCCTAACCTTGTGAGCCCCTCATCCAGAGGCAACCAGCCACTGTCTAGTTTGTGTCCTTCCAGAATTTTCTCTAAACGATATGTATATAGCTTTTGATTTCCTTTTTTTATTTTTTTATTTTTTTTAATTTTTATTTATTTATGTCACAGAGAGAGAGAGAGAGAGAGAGAGGCAGAGACACAGGCAGACGGAGAAGCAGGCTCCATGCACCGGGAGCCCGACGTGGGATTCGATCCTGGGTCTCCAGGATCGCGCCCAGGGCCAAAGGCAGGCGCCAAACCGCTGCGCCACCCAGGGATCCCTGATTTCCTTTTTTAAAAATTTTTATTTATTTATTCATGAGAGACACACAGAGAGAGGCAGAGACACAGGCAGACGGAGAAGCAGGCTCCCTGTGGGGAACTGAATGTGGAACTTGATCCCAGGACTTCGGGATCATGACCTGAGCCAAAGGCAGATGTTCAACTGCTGAGCCACCCAGGTGCCCCTGTTTTGATTTCTTTTGGTTTTATAAAAATAAGAATCACTGTATGCCTATTATTCCTCAATTTGATTTTACTTTCAAAGATAGATCATAGATTATAGATGTCTAGGTCTAGGTTCTTGGTTGCAAATAACAGAAACTTCCTCTGATTAAGCAAAAACAAAAGCAATGTGTTGGAAACACAGAGTACTAGCTCAGAAAACATGAAGAAACAAGTTTGTTTTTCTTTTCTTTTCTTTCTTTTTTTTTTTTTTTTCTTAAGTAGATTCCATGCCCGGTGTGGAGCCAGATGTGTGGGGCTCAAACTCATGACCTTGAGGTCATGACCTGTGCTAAGATCAAGAGTCAGACACTTAATTGACCAAGTCACCTGAGTGCCCCCAAGAAACAACAAAAAACATTTTTTAAAGACTTTATTTATTTGAGAGAGAGAGTGAGTGAGAGCACCCAAGATGGGGCAGGGTCAGAGGGAGAAGCAGACTCCCCATTGAGCAGGGAGCCAATGCAGGACTTGATCCTGGGACCTTAGGATCATGACCTGACCCGAAGGCAGACGCTCAACTGACTGAGCCAGCCAGGTGCCTCCAAAATTTCTCAAACAGCCAGAAATAAAGTCAAAATCAAGTCAGAGCAAAGATCAATAATCTAGTCCCACATTTGGGGGGAGGATGTGGGGAAATGGCACCACTACTCACTGCTGGTAGGAGCATAAATTGCCATAAACTTTCCAGAGGGCAATTTGGTAATACCTCATTAAAATTCCAAAGGTACATGCCCTTTGAGAAGTTTGCCCTACAGAAACTTTGGCAAAGATATGAAACCACGAATACAAGGGTATTCATGGCACCATTGTTGGTAATAGCAAAGGACTATACATCCCCTAAATGTCCATCCATAGGAACTGATATATTTACACAATGCCTACTCTAACTATCAAAGAATGAACACGTCCTGGACACACTGATATAGAATGTGCTCCGGGATCAGAAGCAGTTTATAGGGACACCTGGGTGGCTCAGCCTTTGGCCCAGGGCGTGATCCTGGAGTCCTGGGATAGAGTCCCACATCAGGCTCCCTGCATGGAGACTGCTTCTCCCTCTGCTGGTGTCTCTGCCTCTGTGTGTATGTGTGTGTATGTGTGTGTGTGTGTGTGTGTGTCATGAATAAAAAAATAAAATCCTTTTAAAAAGCAGTTTATATAACATGCTACAGTTTTAGTCATGAATGAATTAATGAATTAATGAAAAAAAGAGAAAGATCTGCATATGGTCATATGTATCCAGAAAATAGCCCTAAAAGGAAGGATATACCCCAAATTAGTAACATCAGAAAACTAGGTGTCAGGACAAGGATAAGATGGACAGGAGAAAGGAGAGGGAACTTCTCATTATGTATAGCTTTTGTCCTCTTTGCATTTTGAATTAATTGAATGTAATACCAATTTTAAAAGGAAGTGAAAAGTCACATCAAAAAGTCTTATTAATATGCTGCTACTCTGCTGCTCCCAAAAAGTCGCTGTTCTTTCTGCTGCTACTGCTGCTTCCCCAGAATGAATTCTAAAAGCTCTGCTTCTTTATGCCACTTCTGGAGATTGGAAGTCCTGGAAACGACCATGCGAGCTCATGTTTTTCCCCCACATGCTCTCTGCCAGGAGTCTGGGACAGGACCTGCCTGTGAAGTTTTCGGCATCCATAGAGAAGCCCTGGTCCCCAGGAGAGTCACACAACATTAGGTCATGCAGACATAGGAAAGGGTTTCAGATGTCACACAGTCCCAACAACAAGTTCTATGGCAAACATCTTCCCATCTCAATGCACACAGATCCACCTTGTTTTTTTTCACAGGCCGCATATGGTTCTTTAGTAGAAATGTTTGCCGAATATTTGGGTATATGCTTAGGCTGTGAATATTTGTTGGTGGGTGAACTTTAGTGACTGTTTAACGTTGCTAATGTAACACTGCAAAGAACATCCTCCTGTGTACAGCCTCTTCATATTAGTGTGCGCACATGCGCATGTAGATAAGGGAACCTTTTTCCCCTATAGAGAGGACTTGTGAAATGAGAAAGTGTGAGAAAATCACATAAAATCACAATAAATCTGTAGTATGACCTGGTAAGAAAACTTGTTTTCAAAAAAAAAAAAAAAAAAAGCTTGGAGGAAGTATGACAAAATGAAAAGGGTACTGTAATCCTACCCGGAGCATGAGAGGAACATGGAAGTGTAAATCCATAAAATCTTGAGCTGTTCCAGTTATCAGATGAGGGTCAGGAGGGTTCTTGGTTAAGCGTTGACACGTACTATGAGTCCAAAAGAAAATGATCTTCAAATCCAGAGAGTGAGCAAGGGAGAGAAGCAGCAAGAATAGCCTAAAACAAAGCATGAATAACAGGCTTTGAGCATCTCCTTAATATACATAAAAATAATTATAATTGTACCTAACATTTATTTTTTTTAATAAAGATTATATTTATTTTTTCATGAGAAACACACAAAGAGAGGCAGGGACATAGGCAGAGGGAGAAGCAGGTTCCCCCGGGGAGCCCGATGCAAAACTCAATCCCAGGACCCTGGGATCACTACGTGAGCCGAAGGCAGATGCTCAACCACCCAGGTGCCCCTATATTTAGGTAATGTTAGCATTTCAAGGTATATTTATAACTCATTATTCCAAACGGAATCTGTATTATCTATTTCTTTTTTTAAAAGATTTTTTATTTATTCATTTATGATAGACATAGAGAGAGAGAGAGGCAGAGACACAGGCAGAGGGAGAAGCAGGCTCCATGCCGGGAGCCCGACGTGGGACTCGACCTCAGGACTCCAGGATCGTGCCCTGGGCCAAAGGCAGGCGCCAAACCGCTGAGCTACCCAGGCATCCCCTGTATTATCTATTTCTAAGCCCAGAAAACTCCCACAAGACCTCCTCATCCTCCTGAACAAGACCCAACTTTCCTCAAGTACAAAATTAAAAAAAGAACTTAGAATTATTATGTAATAATCTTAATTTTTCTTTTTTTATTCCCTTTTTTAGAGTATTTATTTATTCCTGAGAGGCACAGAGAGAGAGGCAGAGACACAGGGAGAGGGAGAAGCAGGCTCCCTGCGGGGAGCCCAATGTGGGACTCCATCCAGGACCCCGGGATCATGACCTGAACCAAAGGCAGACGCTCAACTGCTGAGCCACCCAGGGGCCCCATACTCTTAATTTTTCTAATTTGTTTTGATAAACCAGTATTTGTTTCATTGGAAAGTACATTGCTTTTGCTTCCTCATGGGCTCCTGTGCTTCGCATGGGCCCTAACCTCAATGCTGAATTGTCACAAATAGCCTACTGCTATTATCATGTACTTGTTTGCATTCTGGCTCATAAATTGTTCTGCCATTTGAAGTAAAGACAGGAAGTCTTCAGATCAAAAAAGCAGCATCAGATGCAATGGTTTCATGAAAGCCTTGCTGGACTTATTTTCACAGTAGGCCCAAGAGCTGATATCTGTGCAGATAACCTTGACAGGATCCCTCACTTTTAAAACAAATGAGGAGGAGAGGTAACTGGGTTGGCGCATCGTTTGAAATCCCATAAGCAAAAAAGAATTTGCTGATCCTTTCTTCCTCTTCATCTAGCCAGCTGCTGAACCCCTCTGTTCAAAAGTGAAACCAAATCAAGATACCATTTAGCATGAATCCCTTTACAATTGGTGCTAATTGGCAGTTGTGGGTGGTTAGGGCTTTTATGTCAAAACCGGGAGGTAAGTTAATTGCAATGTGATTTCATTTAGATAAGGTTAGGGGACCGCTTACTGGTGGGTATTACAACCTTATTTATAATAAGAAAAGCATTCAGAACAGCACAGAGGAAGGGTGAAGTAATTATCGCAGGCTACACCTTGGAACTGGGTGGCGCCTGCCTGTCCCTAGAACAGGGGGAGGCAAACCTACAGAAGAGAAAACGCAGCCTCGCGTCTTTGTAAGACCCCCCTGGGCGCATCCACCACTGGCCTCTCTGCCTTGGAAAAACTGGCCGGCTGCAGGGCCCTGGAAACCCTGTCACATCCAACCGATCCTGAAGAGTTTTCTGTGATTGCTAACTCAGTTTAAGAAAACCCTTGTCCGGGCCCTGCCACCCTAAAGCATGAGCCGAAGGAAGAAGGGGGGCAGGGGAAGGGGAAGAAAGAGAAGGAGGAGGAGAGCACCCGCTTCTGGACCTTTTCAGGGCAAATCTCAATTTTTTTGGTGAAAACCCTCCTCCTTTGCTCATGTTACGTGAAATTTAAGAAACGGGCAAGGGGGAGAGAAAAAAAAAAAAAAAGAAAGAAAGAAAGAAAATGAAGCCAAGCCTCAGAGCTCTTTAGAGGCTTGGAGCAATGAATTGCTGAAACTTCCTGGGCACCTTGGCCAGAAAGCCCCACTGAGTGCACAGGTGCTGGTGGAAAGGTGGAGCCCTCGGGAGAGGCTAGGTCAGGCGTGGAGGGTAGAGACCTAGGTTAGGGTGCTCGAGTTCCTCCTCACCTTTGCGTCGGAAGGGGCCTGTTTGCTGGCGAGCTCCCCGCTCTCACTATCCAAGACACCGAGACACATGCAGGGTGAGGACTGTGATTTGGAACAGCGGCATGATTCCATAATCGCAAACGCCGTGCGCTCAGTTGTCTGGTGGAACATGCCCATCAGAAATAACCTGTAGCTCTGGAGGCCAGTGGGTTGCTATGACAACCAGACAAAAGAGTTTAATAATAGCTCTCCCTCAAAGCTGGAAAATTGACAAAAAGATGAGATTTCTAAATGCAAGGGTTTCTCATATAAATGCAAACAAGCGCCAGATACGCCGATTTCTTTGTTCGACAAATATTCAGTGGGTGCTGCGCCTGCCTGATGTCGGGGGGCTGAGGCCAAGGCAAAGGGTCCCCTCCATGGTGGAGCTCACATGCTGGTGCAGGAGGCAACAGAGCAACAAGCCGGCCGATTCCTGCCACCACCACCACCCCCCTCCCAGAAGGTCCTGCAGGAAAGAGAGTCTTGGGGCTGCGATCCCACACAAAGGGGGTGCCCAGGGCAGAGAACGCAGGGGAGCCCTGGCCGGGCACAGCTCACCAGCAGTGTCTGGGGGGCTTGCAGGAGATTCAGAAATGAAGCAGAAAATGGAGTCTCACAGTCTTGGTTAATGTGGGGACAGACACCCAGCTGCTAGCCGGAGTGTCCCCTGCGCCTGCGGCTGGAGGTGAGGGCTCCGCCTGCCACACAAGGGCGGGTGTGTGCCTTAAAGACAAAATCTGGGGACCTGGAATACAGATGATGGTGATAAAAGCTGTAGCCCACACTTGACAGGAGCCACTATTCACAAGGTTCTCCGGCAGCTGGGTTTTTTTTTTCTTTCGTTTCTTGTTTTGTTTTTGAAGTTTGCACAGATCACAGAGTGACCCTCTCTGCGTATATTGAATAAACTATGATGAACTGGAAGTCAGGACAAGAATCCAGCAAGAAGCAAAGTTCTGAATAGACTATTGTGGCTGAGGGTCTGGGCTTCAACAGAGGGGGAGACGAGGAGATTGACATGCACACAGCACTCGCAGAGACCATCCAGGCACAGAAAATGCTAGAATGCTGCTAAATGGCTGAGCTCGCTCTAAGAAACTTCCCAGTTTTCATCATTACTCTGTAATTCTGATAGCTTTGTTTGGTTCTGGGTTGTTTTGTTTTGTTGTTGTGGTTGTTTTAAACAGAAGTAACATTTGCTGTTTAAGATAATTAATACTGCCATTGATTACACAGAGCCATTTGTCAGTGCTCTTTTCTTTCTTTTCAGGAAGTGGAAACATTCCATGATATAATGCCAAGACTAGACTTTGGCTCATGATCTAGGGTTCCAGTACACATTTAGTCTACGAAGCTTTATTTAATCAAAACAAGATGAAGTGCCTTTCCTTGCCTTTTCTGTACAGAGCAGCAGCAAGAGCCCGGGGAGCTCCCCAAGGCCTTCTGGGGGGTGGTGGTGGGGGGAAGGCCTAGCCCGTGTTGTGCAGATTGCAGGAACCCCCAGGATGGTGTTAGCACTTTGGCTGCCATGTGATGACATCTGGCCTAACAGATGGTGCGGGAGAGATTGCTATTTAACCTAACAGCCTTTCTCCCCCATCCTATACGAAGGAACTCCTGGATGTTAACTC
The DNA here is from genome assembly GCF_003254725.2 of Canis lupus dingo. Taxonomy (NCBI): domain Eukaryota; kingdom Metazoa; phylum Chordata; class Mammalia; order Carnivora; family Canidae; genus Canis; species Canis lupus. The sequence goes on along the minus strand of NC_064264.1, from coordinate 9,435,852 downwards.
AACACATCTTGTTCTAGAATAAAGACTACCTCTTCTGGGCATTCTTGAAGTCAGGTGTCGCTACTCGTGAAGTTCTGGCCAACGTCATATGACTGGAAGTGATGTACACCACCTCTCTTACAGGGGAGGGTCCTGCTCTCTCCCCCCTCTTTCTTTCTTCTGGATGATTGGAATATAGACACCAGAAAAAAAAAAAAAAGGAATATAGACACCAGGACTAACCACTTTGGACTGTATGGACCAGGACAACACCCCCAGGATGGCAGAATGGGAAAATAGAAAAGCCTGAGTCTCAGGGGACTTTCTAGAGACTTAACAAATTGGACTTTTATACGAGAAACTGCTTTTTTAAATAACCACTAGGTCTCTACTACTTAAAACCAGAACTATATTCCAGCCAATAGACACAGTGAGAGAAAACGTTAGCTCTTGAGGTCTTCTGAAGACACAGACTCCAGATCAGGCTGTGCCTGAAGTAAGTCCTATTGCTGAATTTTTCCATTATAATAGGCAAACAAAACAAAACAAAAACAAAAACACAAAACCAAACAACAACAAAACACAACCCCACGAAACCCTCCAAAATACCTACTTGATTTTCTTAAGATGATCTAAGGTGATATTGCTTACAATTCAGAGTCCAGGCTCTTCTCTTTAAGACACACAGTTCTGTTTGGAATACTTTTCCTGACATTACTGTTAAGTGCGGTTAGGTCGTTTTCCTAGAATCAACTTTGCCCCCGCCCAAAAAAAATATTTGATTGAGATACGGTGTTTCTAAGCAATTTTTAACTTTGGAGGTGAGGGTGCAAAAGGCTGACTCCATGAGGTGACTCCCAGACAAGGTTGTTTTAGGAGGAAACAGGTCTCACATCTAGATGGAATGTTATTACAATGTCCACTCCCTACTCTGTGCCTTGCTCGGACCACACTGAATCCTCACGGGTACTCGCGTGAGAAATGAAAGTTTGACGAAACAGATCCAGGTGACAAATGGCTCAGAGTCAAGGAGGAGGTCCTTCCTGTTTTGCACAAAACCTATTGCCCCCACGGTACTCTGAGCCACAGCAGCCTCCACGAACAGTTTTTTTTTTTTTTAAGTTTAATTTAAAAAAAAAATCAACGGGTTTATATATATATTGAACACTCTTGTTGGTTTTAAAAATAACATTGTCTTACGTTTCTACCGATAGTCACATTTTCTCTAGGTGATTTTGCTTTCTAATGCTTCCTGGCTTTATCCTATTTGCTATAATGGATATTCCTATAGAGTGATAAAAGGGTCTTGCAGTTTCTAAGCTATGGGAAGGAGACTGTCAAATGTACTCTTACCTTAGGTCTCATGTCTTATCATCCTTGACATAAGAAAAAGACAAATTTGTTGTAATTTTATAAAGAATGGATCAAAAGGGGCACTTAAGTAAGGGCTTTGCCTCCGGCTCAGGTCATGATCTCAGGGTCCTGGGGTAGAGCCCCGCCTCAGGCTCCCTGCTCAGCAGGGAGTCCACTTCTCCCTCTGCCTCTGCCACCATCACCACCCCTGCCCACCCCCACCCCTGCTTGTGCTCTCTCAAGTAAAGAAAATCTTTTTTTTTTTTTAAAGAGTGAATTAAAAGCTTTCCCTAGATTCTTTACTATAGACAAGCCAATTGTAGAATTAATTTCTAGTTTATCCCTTTGGCAGCCCTAATGACACTTATCGTTTGAACTTAGAAGAACTTGCAAAAATCTGGGTTACGCTTTTCAGACTACAGGAACAGATACAAAAGATAATTAAGGTCATTCTAAACCTTACAAAGAGTAGTCTTGCAAACAGTGTTATAGCGAGCATTCACCAAAAGATGTGCTGATTAATTGGAAAAATGAGACAAAAGGTGCTTTCCCGTCAAGAAGGCATTTCAATACCGCTAGTCCTGCCACTCACTGCACAAGCAAGGGTTTATACGTTTGGCACAAACACTGAATTAAAAAGCCAGGAAGTTTAGGTTCTAATACCAGTTTTATTTGCAACTAATCACATACAAATCACTTATCTATAAAATAATGATTAACATCGATTCTCTAAATTCACAAATATATCACAAAACCAAAATTCTTCCCAAGAAAACTTCTTTGTAAACCAAGATATTACTGCTACTTAGCTGTTACCTAACTCCAAGGTTGAGAATGACAAATTAGAGGATTTGTCATTTATCGGTCGTTTGCATACCTTAATTCTGCAGAGAGACAATCTGGTGAAGATCAGCACTGTCCTATTTCAACCTTACAAAACAGAAAGCTATCCGTAAGAAGTTACTGGTGAAGAAAAAATTGGCCAAATACACTACTGAGACACAGCTTTGTGTTAAGTACAGTGCTTATAACAACCCTGCTGTTAAAGAGAACAAAATGTAGCCTTAAACAACTAAAAGCATGTTTGCCCTTTTGAAGGAACACATACTGTTAGGACAAGCATCTCAGTTCACTAAAAATGTTAACCAGGAATGTTTTGTAGGATCTTCAGATGGCCAATCAAAACGGCTAAGACAACCTTTTTTTTCTTTTCTCTCTTCCTTATTACCCTTTTGTGTCTCCCTCTCTCCATTTTCACCCTATGGTATTTCATTTAAAAAATCCAGTTTCCCCACCTGAGAACACCAATCAATCCTCTGTACTCAGCCACGGTGTAAGAAATGTTAGCATTCTATCACTAGAGCATAAACATAGAAGAGGAATTAGCATGTTACTGAATGAAGATTCAGGAAGAAAATTCTAACTGGGTCTAGAAAAAACGGATACACCATAAGCATCTGGTCATTTTTCACGGGTATGTAGCGTGACAACCATAGCTAATAAACCCTCAAGAGGTAAGCACTTGTATTTAGCAATGTCAGTTTTGTACGATGTAGTCTCTGTTTCTGAACTTTCCCTTACATAGTGTGACAGAAACAAAGACCGGAGCATGGTTCACAGAGAAACACGGAACAAATACAAATACCCTAATAAAATAACCATGTATACCACTGCTTAGGGAAATAGTTTAGACGAAATATACTTTCACTACTGGCCCCAAATGCCATCATTCACTTATGTTATTTAACTGTAAACTTTTAATACAAAAATACCTTTAAGCTGATAATAACATTTAGTGACTTACAAAACTGACAATATTTCAATGCTACACAAAACAGTTCTATACACAACTTAAAGTTTTAAAGTTCTTTGCTGGCACTTGATTTCATAGTTGATAGACACAATATCTACTGATCTCAATAAAATACTGTTCTTAGCTTACACATATTTTCAAAACGAATATTATTTCATTAAACAGCAAAGAATAATCACATTTTGCTGACAAATCTAAGATGAACACCAAAACTGTACAGCCAAAGTATTTTAAGAATCACATAAACTTTTTAAGACAATGGATACAAATTTACACAATCGTGTCCAGTGAAAAAGAGGATGATTCCTCTGATTCTGTGAAGCATATATCAAGTATAGATCAAAAATGTGAACCTACAAAGCAAGTTAGTTTAGTTTTTCTTTTTTTTAAGGTTTTTCCATGACTGGTGACACTACCAGAACAGATGGAAAATTGGTCACTGTTTGCAAATACACATTTTACATTACAAATTTAAAACAAATTTCTTTTTAAACAGTTGAATCTTGTGTGTGTCTGTTTTTACTTTTAGTGAGCTTACGGCCATCCTGTACATCATTACAAATGAAATCACCAGTCACATTAAACATCTGCCTTTTTTTTTTTCTTCTTCACAAAAGGGGAGGTAAGTAAACTAAAATCTGGAAAACTATATTTAAATTAGAACACATTTTGTAATAATCCACTAGTTTAAAGTTTTGGGAACCTACTACCCTGTTCTGAAGGGAAAGATACACTTTCAAAACCCTACCTGGTGATTCCTACCCAATCGGTTTTCTATTTTAAAAATCAAAATTCAAGTCACAGTACTTGTGGCACAAAACAGAAGATTTAATAACAAAAGACTAAATTAGTATAATCAAACATAAACATACCCAACAATCAAATCAATACTGGACTTTTAGAACAGTAAATTATTAAATAGGTTGATTTCTTTGTGTATAAATTCCCTAACATTAAATTATGTTAGTATTTCAAACAATACCCTTTCTAAACCAAACCTGAAATCAATCAACCTGTGTTGTTGTTGTTTTTTTCCCAGCAAAGAGAAAGGGCATCTCTTTAAGACACTTTCCAAAGCAGTAAAAACACCTTAGTGTTTCAACCTATCTACAACAAACTCTGCTGATCCTGTGCATTTCACTGAGGTGCTACCTGAACCCACAAATCATCATCAGATAAAGAACTTGAACTTCCTGACTCAGAGTCCAGCTCACTGAATCCACCTAAATCCCATTCGGTGCTAGATTCACTCGGCACGTCTTCTTCCTCAGTGAGGAAACTGTGGCCAGGTTCAAGGCAGGAAGGATAAACACGAGCTGAGAGGCAAAAGAAGTTGGAATCAAACTGGAAGAGGCCTAAGGTGGTACCTATGTTGATCCACTGGTCTCCCCTAGTGTCATATTCATACACGGTCACCCGGTTCTTCTTCCACTGTGGGGTGCGAGAGGTGATCAGCAACAGTTTTTGGCCGTGATTGATTATCCGGTAGTTGTTGGTCTCCGACACCAGGGGAATATTGTTAATCTGCCTCCATTCCCCCCTGACTGGGTTGTAGACCTTCATGACGGGGATGTCGCAGATACAGTAGATCTCATCATTGAAGACACAGGCTTCCTGAAAGTCATTGCGCTTGAGGGAAACACACTTGAGCCACATATTGTGGCTCGGATCATAGCAGAACATGCGCTTACTGTTGAGGGCGTAAAGATAGTTCTGGATGACCATTAGATCAAAGGATATAAAGGAATGGGGTAGCGGAGCCACCAGTGCCCACTGGTTTCTCTGGACACTGTAGCACTCCACCTCCTTTAACTTAACACCGGTAATGGGGTCTCGCCCACCCAAAATGTAGATGTAGCCATTGAGGTAGGCCACATCCATGCCCTCCCGGCACAGCAGGCGGTCGGCCAGCTGCTGCCAACTATTCTGGGCTGGCTTGTACACCCAGAGGTCCTTCCTGGGCTGCGCGGCCAGGTAGATGTCGTGGTCTGGAGAGACGCAGACAGCTAAGGTGGTGACAGTCCTGGTGTGAGCAAGGCAGGTCAGAGGCGAGGGCACTTTGTAAATATCGCCGGTGTATGGGTCACAGCACAGAAAGGGATCTCTAGGATGTCCAAAGAAGATCACCATCTTCTTAGCACACACGCCCAGCCTCTGGGGTGGGTTTTCAGCTATGGGTACAACAGAGGAGCTGCTGCTGCTGCTGCTGCTGGTGCCGCTGCCAACCCCACTGCCCCCACTACCACCGCTGCCGCCGCTGCCGCCGCTGCCGCTGCCGCCGCCACTGCCACCGCTGCTGCTGCTGCCGCCGCCACAGCTGCCACTGCTGGTCTCTGGCTTGGGCGCCAGAGCCTTGCACAGCTTGTCACCATAGCGCATCTGCAGGGCCCCCTCGATAAGGTCCAGACAGTACTTTTTCACAATGGTGTTGGTCAGCAGCCCCTCCAGGTAATCTTTATTTTCATCAGTGAAGTGTGTCCAGCGGACACACTTGAAGACTTCCGCAGCGCTGGGTCCGCGCTCCTTGGGAGCCGCCTCCAGCCACTGCACGGCCACATGACACACGGTCTGCTCCAGCTCTATGTTCAGACTATCCAGGCGCAGGATGGACAGCAGCTGGGCGAGGGTCAGATCCGCCAGAGTCTCTTCCCGAATCGAACCCATCTGGCTGAGCTGCTTGAAATTGTGGGCTATGAAGGACTGGGCCTGGGATCGCAGCTTGCGGTGGCCGAAGGCGTCGGCGAACTTGAAGATGGCGGTGCAGTTGGCCAGGTCGAGGCGGCGGGCCAGGAAGGAGGCGCAGGCCTCCCGCACGTACTCGAGCTGCAGCATGTCGGAGGCCGCGTAGAGGCGCTCCACGTTGGCCTCGCTCAGCGACACGCGGCCCGTGTAGCAGTAGTCGACCAGCACCTCGAAGGACTCGGCGTCCACGTCGTGCATGGTCACGTTCGCCTGGTGGCTCTCGTACATGCCGCCCGTGAACATGCTCTTGAAGTAGGGACACGCGGCCGCCAGCACGTTCCGGTTGCAGGGGAAGAGGCGGCCGGTGCCGGGCCCGCTGCCGGGCGTCACCACCTCGATGGTCACGTCGCACAGCAGCCGCGCGTCGTAGAAGGACTTGAGCTGCGCCAGGAGGGCTGCGGAGTGAGCCGCGTCCTTCAGCTCCTCCGGGCCCGTGAAGAAAGCCGAGACCGTGGGCTTGTGGATCCTCTTGGGCCGCTTGCCGCCGCGGGGACTGGCCAGGCGGCGAGAACGCGGAGCCTCTTCCCGGGACTGCATGGTGGAGATGGCGGCGGGGTACGAGGGCGAGAACGGGTGCACGGACCGGGCGCGGGCTCCTCCTCGCCCTCTTCGCGCGGGCGCTAGATCGCGGCGTCTCCGGAGAGACTGCAGCACGGGTCCATTTACCTAATCCAGCCGTATGCCGCAGTGCCGCCTCCCTTTATCACGTAGCCAGCGCCTGACTCACCCGCTTCCAGTTCCGCGCCCTTTTCTCCGCCTCAGCTCGCCTTACAGAACCCGGCTGGACGGAACCGAGAGAGCCGCCACTGCCGCGCTGGCAATACCGGTAGGCGTCCAGCGGAACTACGGCTCCCAGGCTGCCTTTCGCGCCCCGAGGCATGCCGGGGCCCCTCCAGACTCCAGGGGATAGGCGGATGGCCCGGAGCCGCTGTGCACGCTGGGAGTGGTAGTTTCCATAGGCATCGCGAGATTTATCGGCCGTTCATTGTTTTCGGCCGACGGAATTAGAAATCGCTAATTTTCGGCCGTTCGCTTTTATGCTTTAGAACTTTGAGCCTGGAATCCGGGTTAGCCCTCCTGGTTTTCGTATCTGCCACCTTGTTGGGCTCCGCGCTCGGGACGGTTTTTTTTTTTTTTTTTTTAATGTGAATAACGACGGTGTGTCCCAGCGCCGTGTGACGACGACGACGTGAATTGCGTAGGTTAAATAAGGATGCTCGGACTGCACAGTCGCGGGTTAGGCTGATAAAGACTCTCGCGGCGCCCGTGAGGTGGAGGTCGGGTGCCCTTTAGCTTCTCTTTGCTCGTTTAGGAGATCATCGAGCGCTCCCTCTTGAGATGTAGGAGCCCGTGGGGGGGAAAAAAATCGAGAGCCCTGCAGGTTTTCCTCAGAGATGCCGCCCCTTCCGCGCCCCCGCCTTTTTGTAATACATTCTTTTTTTCTTTCTTCCTTTCCCCAAAGATTAGTTTTAGGTGTATGATTTCAGTGATTCTGTGGGTTGCTCGGTGTTCATCAGGATAAGGGTCCTCTCTATCGCCTTTCGCCCATCCCCCCCCTTCTTCCCTGGCAACCACCGTTGTGTCTTCTGGATTTAAAGTCGGGGGTGTTTTTGTTTGTTGTTGTTGTTTCTTTTCTTTTTTAGCGATTGAGTTGGGTTTGTTTTTTGGGTTTTTTTTTTTTTTGAGTTGGTTTTTAAGAGCAGTTTCCGGTGCCCCAAGATCGAGCTGGGTTTCACGGGGAGCCGCCACCCCCCGCACCCCCTGACGGTCCCCCCTCTGGCCGACACCTCGCCTCCGGGGGTGCGCGCCACCGGGTCATCGTGGGTTACAGCGGGCTGTTGAGATTGGGTTCCGCTCCTGGGTGCAGTTGCGAGGGTCCTGCAGAAGGTGTAAGGTCACGGGCCCACCATTACAGTGACCTACAGAACAGCCCCCACGGCCATAAAAATTCCCTGTGTTCCATCCCTGTATGCTTCCTTCTCCCTGCCCTCCCACCCACCCGCGCCCGCCCAGAAACCACTGATTTTCCTTGCTGTCTCGTTTTAACTTTTTCCCCAGGATGTCGTATAGTTGAAACTGGACAATGTGTAGCCTATTATTATTATTATTATTATTATTATTATTATTATTTACAATGTGTAGCCTTTTAAAAACATCTTCTTTCACTTAGCAATAGTCATTTCAGGTGGCTCCATGTCTTTCTTTTTTCCAGCTTAAAAGCTCATTTCTCTTATCACTGAATGATATTCTGTTGTATGTATAGATTTGCCGCAGTTCACTTACCCATCATCATCCACTCTAGGACATTCCGTTTGGTTTGGGTTTTTTACAGTTGTGGCTAAAACTGCTGTGAACACTCGTGTGCTGGTTTTTGCGTGGACATAAGGCTTTTTTCGGGTCATTTCGGTAAATGCCAAGGAGAGTGATCTTGCTGGGTCCTCGGGCTAGATCATGTTTAGCTTTGTAAGGAATCGCCAAAATGTTTTCCAAAGTGGTGGCTATACAGTTTCTGCATTCCCGCCGGCAATTAATGCGCGTTCCTGTTGTTCCACATTCTTCCCAGCGTTTGGTGTTTCAGGGTTTTGAGTTTTTGACCTTACAGATTTTAAAGTCACCTCTGGAAAAATGCTGAAGTACATGGTAGTAGTTTAAACATTCAGCAGTATCTGCAAGGGCTGTTAAATTTCAATCTCAGAGAGCAATATATATGGATTAGGTCAAATTATGTAAAGCAGGCATATAAATTAGATGATTGAGTGGTCTCACAAAGTCCATCTTTCACGTTCAGGAAGCGGTGCACAAAGTATTTCCATTAACCTCTTAATGTGAATGTTTAAAACCAGTCCAATATACCTCCTTACACGCCCATCTCCAGATCAATGGAAGCATCTAGAATTCCAGTTGAGGATAATTTTAAATAAAAATATTTCAACAAGGAGATCTTGTTCTACTCAGGATCCTTAAAGCTCAGTGTCGTACATACTCAAATACCCTTTGAATTAATCTAGTCCATGCTTTATAAAAATGTTGTATATTTGTGTTTATCCACATTGTTTCAGCATAAACCCTCAAGTTGTGCTCAGTCACTGAGTTTTAACTTCTTCATGTATGCCTTTAACAGCATTACTTGCTTTCCATTGCTTTTCAGAGAAATGCAAAATATTAAACACTGCTCTCAGGCCTACAGTAGTATTGTTCAATAGAATTTTCTACAATGGTGAAAATGTTCTGTTATCTATAAAACCAAAGAGAAGCCAAAACTGATCTTTCCCACACAGCCTTCAGACAACCCTGCTGATGTCCTGATCTTGGACTTAAAAAGTGTAAGATGATAAATTTCTTTGGTTTAAGCCACCCAGTCCATGCCACAAACAAAGTACCATGTCAGCCCTAGAAAACTAACACCAAAATCTTTTATTTTCCTCACCAACTTCCCTTGGACTACATAAGCAATATCTGCAGTGGGACTTGATCTACCACTTACTTGCCTTTGTCTACATCTTTTTCTGTCTCACTAGTACCTCTCACTACACAGCATGGCTTAGTGCTTAGTTCCACTGGCTCCCTAATCTTCACTAGGAATATCAGAACTTTCTGCTCCCCCAAATGCTTTAGCCTTGAAGTCCCTGTCTCTGTACCCATGCACCTTTCTTTGCCTTTTTATGACTCCTTGATCATCAGATTTTTGTTGTTGTTGTTGTTGTTCCTATAAACCCCCCCAAATATTTAAGTATACATTATGTTAATTATAATACCTGACTCCCTTGGTAGGGAGTCAGAGGTGGCTCACTCCTAATGACACAGGCTAAGCTTGGGAGGCCAAATCCCTGGAAGTAGCAGCACAGCCTTCCATGCCACTCCTAAGATGACCAGGACATACTGAAAACTAGAAGCTCTCCAGAATTTCCACCCTATGATTCAAGGCTTTATTGACACATCTTGTAAGAATCCAATCCCCCCAGTAAAGAATCCTACTGGCGAGGGATAAGGACTAATTGAATACTTGTGAGCCATGAACTAACTAAACCCAGGTTTCTCTAGTTCCTAACCCCAATGCTATCTGGTCTCTATGCGATCCAACACCACTCACTTCAGTTTCAGCTCATGTTCTGCTTCCCCCCCACCCCAGTATACCCCTTCACCCTGATTCAAATATCTTTTTGGCCATCACATGGAAAAAATTAACAATATGCATGGACTGCCACGCCTCAGGGGTTTCTCGAAGCCAGTAATTATTTCTCTAGGACTCTCTGCAAACCTGAGAAATTTAACCTTTCCCTGTAATTCTCTCCTTATCCGTCATGCAGATGACTGTCTTCTCTGCTCACCTGATTTTAACAGCTTGTTTATTACAAGCTTTTTTGCCCACAACGGACAGGTTTCTAAAAACACAACGCAATCATTCAGCCATCTCGAGAGCATCAGCTAGGGCATGCTATCTCCTGTGAAGGGACAACTCTCTGTCCCCTGAATGCAATAACACCATCATTAATTCCCCTTTCCCTGAGACCAAAAAGCAACTCTGAGGATTTCTAGGATTAGTTGTTTAATTGCTAGAACCAGACCCAGAGCCTTTTGGCTATTGCCTCTCCCTTGTAATGCCATGACTAAGAAAACAACACCATTCTCCCTAATTGGGACTCTCCTTCCACGTCTGCATTTCAAAACCTGAAAACCTGCTTATCTGTTTCTTCCACTTTTAGACTCTCCAATTGCTCATTACCCTTTTCCCTTCCTTTACAACAAAAGAAGGACATTCGTGTCCTTGTTTTTAGGCTGGTTAGAAGCCTTTCCGTGCAAATGGGCTCTGGCCACAACTGTAGGGAAGCTGCTACCAGAAAGCATTTTCCCCACTCTGGAACCCCTTTGTTCCTCTCTAGCAGAGAAATTCACTCCAGTGGTAAGGTTATTCAGGATGTTCAACAAGTACCCACACTGCTACTAAAATTTCTCTGTTCTCTACCTCCCTCAGTCCTCGGGGGGAGGGGGGAGCAAAACAAACACAATGATACTCTTAAGTTCAAAACAGCCAAACTCTATGAGAAACTCAAGCAGCCACAGTTCTTGCACCTAGCTATGATGATCCTTAACCCCTCGTCCTGCAGGCAACATTGATCATTCTCTGATGAAATGATGAGGATTATTATTAATCCTCATTAATAGGCCATGAGGATTCCTCACCTCTTCTGGTCTTAGGCACCCTTAGTTTGACCAATCCAACACCCACCCTTCAATACCGCTAACGTCTTGTCAAATACACTCATTTATCATCAACAGGTCGGGTTTCCTTTACCACCACACCCCTCCAAATTGGAGACTTAACCTTCTGCAAAAGCATCACCAAAAGACCAATCTTGAGTCCGAGTGGAAAGGGTCTTACACTGCATCCTATATGCCAATACTGCTACAAAACTACAAGGGGTATGACACATACTTTATATCTTACAATTGAAAAATGCAAGACAAGTCTAATTTCACATATAAGGAGCTTGGAATTCATCACTCTAACAAGTAAAAAGCTGCACAGCCTGACAACCAGTGGGTCTTCTTGGATTCTTAAGAGAGGAAAATACAGAGCCAAAGGTTGCTCAAGACTGAAGAGACAGGGGAATATGGGGAGTCGTGGCTTACCGGAACAGACACCCAGGAGTGGAAACTGCAGCCAGGACTGGTGCCACGGTGGAAAAACCTGAAACATGAGGAATTGCTGAGGGCTTGGTGTGGGCAATGCCAGAGTGAACAACTCCAGAGGACCTGGTCATGGGCAGGGATCAGGTGGTGGGCACAATACTGTGGGATCTACCTCCAGGACCTTGACTAGTCTTCACAGCAAACACAGAGAAAGAGCCCTTCATACTTCCGAAGGGAGAGAGGAAAAGCAACCATTTTTTAAAATACATCAGAGCCCTCTGTTCTTAACAAGGATTGTTTTCAGGAGAAACGAGTTAATCAGAGCCTCACCTGCTAGGATCTTATCAGAGCCCAACTGACCTAAATGAAGAGAAATACCCAACGCCTGCCCACTCTGTTCAAATTCTACCTGGCCTGAGGGGAAAGAAAATAAACACAAGAACTTTTAAAGCTCACAGTCCAGAGGTAAAAGCTCACTAAAAGACTGAAACTGAATCATAGAATGATTGCAGAACATGTCCCCTCCACCCACACCTCACCACCGCATTACTGCAGGCCTCTTTAGGACCATTTATTTTATCCTGCACATCACCTCTGGCTGTGAAGAAAGAAAGGTAAAATTTGAAGAAAAAGCAAGTGTGTTTTTTTATGTTGAATATCTTTTTTTTCTTTTTTCTTTTCTTTGCATTTAAGTGCAGTTTACACACAAGGTTACATTTTTTTTTTTAATTGAACTACAGTTGGCCCATAATGTTAGTTTCAGGTGTCTAGAGGAGCCAGTGTATTTAAGAAGACAATTTGAAGAGACGGCGCAAGCACCGGAACCAGACGTGGCAGGAATGTTAGAATGATCAGACTAGGGATTCTTGAAAACAACTATGAATAATATGCTAAGTGCTCTAAGGAGTAAAGTCCTGTTGGTGGGACCCTGCAACTTTTTGATCTGAAGACCCAAATAGAAATTATCTTGAAATTTTCAGTGATGCAGGGCATTGGACTCCTTGTGCAAAAAAAAAAATAATAAAAAAAATTGGGGGAACCCAAGACCTCTATTTGATTTTTAAGTAAAGCTTCATTGAGGTTAATTAACATGCTGTAAAACTGCACATATTTAAAGTTGTATACAAAACTGTAGATGGTAAATCTATATAAACTCCTTTTCCTTGTGCCCTTTAAAAAAACTTCTCCCACACAGTAAATTATTTTGTATTAAAAAAAACAAAACAAAAACATGCAGCATGCAAAACGAACTGGGCAATGTCAACAGAGAAATGGAAATCCTAAGGGAAAAAAAAAACAAAAGAAGCGATAAGAGGTTATAATTTCAAGATGATGATATTGGGAGATTCTGAACTCACCTTCTCCCCCCCGGAAAGACTGAATTTAGAGCTATATATGGAATGATTTCCTGGGGGGGGGGGGCGGTAGGGAATCGAGAACTGATGGACTGACCCCCTCCCCACGGGGCAGATGAGAGCGAAACCACAAGGAACTGGGTACGGAAGGCTGAGAACAATGTTGCCGCAAACCTCACCCCTAGTGGGAGACCACGCACCCAGAGCTTCCCCATGCGGAGAAGGGCTCATACCCCACGCTGGGCAACCCACTTCTTAACACTACCAACTGGGAGGTAAGCCCCAAACCATCCGGGCTCCCATCCACAAGCCCCAAGGGCTGGAGGAACCGAGGAATGGTTCGTAAAGGGCGCGCGTGCAGACTCACCCTTCTCGGGGCCCAGCGCAGGAGCAGCCCTTTGGGAAGCACCTGGGCTTTACCCAAAAGGGACTCGGTTGCTAATTTTAAAAGCCCTGATCAGAGGGGCAGGGGCTGGATGGGATATTCTCCAGGGATGGAGATGCTCTCCCTCCGCCCTGCTAGAGCCAGCAGGCCCCTGCCCCCCACTTCCCTCCTTTCCAGTAGGTGCCATCTTTAGGCTCCACTAGGTGGACACTGTGAAAATTAATAAAAGGAAGACTTGTTTGGAACAGAGTCAGGAGGCCAGCGGAAGAGCGCTCAGCCCTACTGCCCCGGGTCAATCCCACTACTTTATTTCTCCTACCCCACCCCTGACAGCAGGAGGAAGGAAGGTTTTTTGGGAGAGGAGATGGGAGGGATGGATGGGGGAAGGAGGGGGGATGGGTGGGGGAAAGAGGGTAGGGATGGAGGGGGGAAAGAGGGGGGGATGGATGGGGAAGGAGTGGGGAGATGGATGAGGGAAGGGGGATGGATGGGGGAAGGAGCGGGGGATGGATGGGGAGGAGGGGGGATGGGTGGGGGAAAGAGGGTGGGGATGGATGGGGGAAGGAGGGGGGAGATAGATGGAGGAAGGAAGGGGGGAGATGGATGAGGGAAAGGGGGATGGATGGGGGAGAGGGCCTTCAACAATGGGGGCAATGAGAGGCCGGCACAATTTAGCCAATGAAAAGCCACGATACTTCCAGCTCTCAGTTTAGGCCAATGGGGCTCTTTGTTTGTAGGAGCCCCGCCCCACTCTTTCTGCTATAAAAGAGCTTCCCCACCGTATATTCTCCAGATTTGCCTCGAGCTTTGGCGGGTGCGGCTCGGGCCACCTTGCAGTTCTCTGCTCTTCTGGGGAGGGGGGGGAAAAGGGAAAGCAAGCTAACTTTTGCTGTTAACATAACTGGCAGTTATTTTCAAGGTTAATAGCACCGTCTTCAGTGTTCTCACTCTGCCTTGCTAAAGCCAGCGGATGCGATTCTTTTTTTTTTTTTTTCCCTTTTCTTGTTTTGGTCAGGGTGCCGCTTGATCCCTTGGCTGTGGAGGCTGGAGAGACTTGCATCCCTGGGTCCCAAAGGACTGTGACAGTCAGACAGTCGTTGGCCCTCCCAGGGCACCACGCACATGCCCAGGCTTCCTGAGAAGGAGGCCTGTTGACTCTGGGAGCTGTGAACTGACCTTGCTCCCCAAGCGGGCTTCTGGCCTGACACACTGGGGGGTAGGGGAGTACCCCCCAGGGGACAGAGGCCAGTGGCTGCAGTCTCTGTGCTCTCCCTCTGCCTCCCTCCAGCTCAACTGGTATCTTCCAGAAAGGGCCTTCAATATCTGGTGTCTGGTGCCCTGAGTTTCGCAGCTGCAGCCCGGGAACACCCTACATCGCCTGGCTCTAGGGGCCAGCAGGGCTTAAGCTTGCGGGTCCCAGGGTCTGTAACCAACCGAGAAGGAGTGTGCAAACAGCTAGGCCCCCCAGCAACAGGCCGCAGACTCAGGGGCTCTGTCTTTCGATGAAAGAGGCCTTGTCATAGCACTGGCCTGAGGGCCAGGCTTCTAATTAAATGTATATCTGGGAGTTGACTGTGACCCTTTCCTGAGACTACAGAAAGCAGCCACTGCCTTTGCACACTCCCCCTGTCCCGCTCCAGGGTGCCAGCACTGCAGGGAGGTCTTACATGTTTCTGGCGTCCAGCTTTGACTTCAGGTCTGGCTTTGGAGGCCAGGAGGCCTTGCGGTCCTGGTTTCCATGGCACTGTAAATGTTGGAGAGAGATGACTTTTTAGCAATCTGTTACCCTCAGGGCACTGCACACACAGCAGACTGAAACACTGAGAAGAAAATTAGAAGTAAAATTAAGGGGGCATCTGGCTGGCTCAGTGGGTAAAGCACGCGTCTCTTGATCTCAGGGTGGTGAGTTCGAGCCCCACGTTGGGTGTGGGGCCTACTCAAAACAAAACTTGAATTGCTATGCCAAGAGAGACGAGTATATAAAATTATATAAAATTCACTTCAACACCTATCAGTAATTGACAGGTGCAGCAGGCAGAAAATCAGCGAGGATATATAGTAGTACTCCCTTACGCACGGTTTTGTTTTCCCTGGTTTCAGTTACCTGCGGCCAACTGTGGTCTGGAAGCTGATGAGCCTCCTGCGGACTTAACCTCAGAAGGTCGGTAGTAGCCTAAAGTGACAACACGATGCCTATGTTATTCATCTCACCTTGTCTCATCACATAGACGTTTTATCATCTCACATCTCGAGAGGCAGGATGAGCACAGTACAGTAAGATGTTCTGAGAGAAGGCAGCCCAGGTGGCCCAGCTGCCTTCCCCCCAGGGCCTGCTCCTGGAGACCCGGGATCGAGTCCCACGTCAGGCTCCCTGCATGGAGCCTGCTTCTCCCTCTCCCTGGGTCTCTGCCTCTGCCTGTGTGTGTGTGTCTCATGAATAAATAAATAAAATATTTAAAAAAAAGATGTTTTGAGAGAGCACATTCATGTAGCTATCACTACAGGATATTGTTATAATTATTCTAGTTTATTATGGGTGTGATTCATCTCTTACTGTGCCTAACTTACATATTCAACTTTGTCCTAGGTGTGTGTGTGTGTGTGTGTGTGTGTGTGTGTGTGTACAGGAAAAAAAAAACAGCATATATAGGCCTTGGTAGTATCTGTTTGTTCAGGCAGGCATCCGCTAGAGATCTTGGAATTTATCCACCATGGATAAGGGAGGGCTACTTTAGTTGAACTGAACAGCACCATCGATCGGCTTGATCTAAATTGACATCTGGGGCAGCCCTGGTGTCACCACCTTCAGCCCGGGGTGTGATCCTGGAGACCCCGGGATCGTGTCCCATGTCGGATTCCCTGCCTGGAGCCTGCTTCTGCCTCTGCCTGTGTCTCTGCCTCTCTCTCTCTGTGTCTGTCATGAATAAATAAATAAAATCTTAAAAAAAAAAATTGACATCTGACATTTGAGGAATGCTTCATTTGCAACAGCAGAATATACATTCCTCTTAAATTCACGGGGAACATTTACCAAGATAGACCACATTCCAGGCTGTAAAACACAACTTAGCACGTGTCAAAGACTAGAAATCACATAAAGTATATTCTCGGACCACGTGGAATTACACTAGAGATCAGTAAGGGAAAAATAACTGGAGAACCCCAGTACGTATGAGTAAGGGTTAAATAGCACACTTCTTTCCTCAAACCCCTCAGCTTTACTGGAGTGTGATTGACAAATAAAAATTACATATATTAAGGTTGTAAACATGATTTTTTAAAGGTATATAACATGATGGTTTAGGATATTTTGTGTAATGAATACCACAATTAAGTTAGTTAATACATCCATCACTTTACATAGTTACCTTAAAAAAATTTTTTTTTCATCATGAGGACATGTAAGATTTACTCTTAGCAGAGTTCAAGTATACAATATAGTATTATTAACTGTAGTCACCATGCTATACATTAGACACCTGGGACTTATTTATCTTACAACTGAAATTTCCAACCCTTTGAGCAACCTCTCCCCATTTCCTCACCCCTAGTCACTGACAACCTCCATATATTCTCTGTTTTTATGAGTTTTTTTACATTCCACATATAAGTGGTCATAAAGGATTTGACTCTGTGCCTGACTTATTTCACTTAGTGTAATACCCTCCAGTTTCATCCATGTTGTTGCAAGTGGTAGGATTTCCTTCTTTTAATGGCTGAGAAATATTCCATTATATATGTGTATTACATTTTCTTTTTTCATTCAGCAATGGTTACTTAGGCTGTAGCTATATCTTGGCTTTTGTGAATAATGCTGTAATGAATATGGGAGTATGGATATCTCTTCAAGATACTTATTTCATTTTCTTTAGATATACACCCAGAAGTGGGATTACTGGATTATACAGTAGTTCTATTTTTAATTTCTTGAGGAATCTCCACATAGTTTTACATATGGCTACATCAATTTAAATTCCCACCAATAGTGCTGAAAGTTTCTCTTTCTCCACATTCTTGTTATCACCCACATTTGTTATCTCGTCTTTTCTTTCATGACTTACTTATTTATTTTAGAGAGAGAGAAAGAGGGCGCCCAGGTGAGTCAGGGGAGGGGCAGAGGGAGAGAATCTTCAAGCTGACTCCCTGCTGGGCACAGAGTCCAGCTGGGTTGCAATCTCATGACCCATGAGATGGTGACCTGAGCAGAAATCAAGCATCAGATGCTCAACTGACTAAGCCACCCAGGCACCTCTATCTCTTGTCTTTTTGATACTATCATCCTAACAGGTGTGAGGAGATATCTCATTGTGGTTTTGATTTCTTTTTTCCTGATCATTAAGTTAATTATGTTGGCTAGAAATGATAAGTGTGGAAATTCTTGTTCTTAATCTTAAAAAAGTCTTCCAACTTTGAACCATTAAATGTGATGTTAGATGTGGACTTGTCATATACAGCTTTTATTATGCTGAGGAGCCTTTCTTCTATGCTGAATTTGCTGAAAGCTTTTATCATGAAAGGATCTTTAATTTTGTCAAATGTTTTTAGCATTGAGATGATCATGTGATTTTAATCCTTCATTTTGTTAATGTGATGTATTGCATTTATTGATTTGCTTATGCTAAGCCAATCTTTCATCACAGGTATAAATCCCTCCTGCTTCTGTGGTGTTTTTCTAGTCTCTTTTACTTATTTCTGTTACAATCTTTCTTCTCCTATCTTTAGATTTAGTTTACTCTTTTTTTTTTAATTCTTTGAGACGTTGTTTATTTGAGACTTTTTTTTTTCTAAATTTAGACACGTATTGCTCTAAACTTCCCTATTAGAATGGCTTTTGCTGCATCTCACAAATTTTAGTATGTTGTCATTTTTTGGGTTTTCCTTTGATTTCTTCTTTGACCCATTAGTGGTTCAGAAGTGTGTTATTTAATTTTCACATATTTGTGAATTTTCCAAATTAACTTCCTGTTACTGGAGTTAATTTCTAGTTGTCATACTATTCTATTCTGGAGAGAATTGTATGTGCACTTGAGAAAAATGTGTATTTTGCTGGTATTAGATGAAACGTTTTTTGTCTGTAAGGTCCATTTGGTATAGTGTTGTTTACATTTGATATTTTATTTATTTTCTGTCTGGGTAATCTACCCATTGCTGATAGTGGAGTATTAAAATCCTGTATAATTACTTTATTGCTGTGCATTTGTCTTTTCAGCTGTGTTAGTATTTGCTTGATATATTTAGGTGCTCCTATATTGGGTATATAAATATTTATGATTGTTATATCCTCTTGATGAATTGATCCTTTTATCATTGTGTAATAACCTTATTTGTCTCTTTTTACCTTCTTTTACATTAAGTCTGTTTTGTCTGATATAAGTGTACTTATCCCTGCTCATAATGCTGCCATTATCTTGGATTACCTTTCTCCATACCATCAGTTTCCCCCTAAAAGCTAAAGCTAAGTTTTCCCCTTAAAAGCTAAAGTGAGTCTCTTGTAGGTAGCATATCACTGGAATTTGTTTTTACTGATTCAGTCTTTCTATATTATTTGTTTGGAGCATTTATGTTTAACTAATTTTTAAAGAAGATTTATTTATTTATTTTAGAGAGAGAGAAATGTGCACAGTTGTGGGCCAGTTGGGGGGAGGGGGAGAGGGAAAGAGAGAGAGAGGATCACAAGCAGACTCCCCACCCAGCATAGAGCCTAATATGGGGCTCAATCCTACAACTCGAAAATCATCACCTGAGCCGAAATCAAAAGTCCAACTGTTAACCAGCTGAGCCACCCAGGCATCCCTGTTCAAGTAATCTTTTATATGTAAAGATCTAGTATTGCTGTTGTATTGTTTTCTGACTTGTATTTCCTTTATTCTTTACTTCCTCTCTTGCTGTTTTTCTTTTGTGATGTGGTGACTTTTTTCTTAATCTTTTGTGTATCTACTACATATTTTTCCTTTGTAGTTATCTATGAGCTTACATAAAGTATTTTATAGTTATAACATCCTATTTTAAGCTGATAAAGACTTCAATTGCATACAAAACTTTGCACTTTTACTCATACACCCATTTTAGGTTATTGATATTACAATATACATTTTTAAAATACTGTGTATAGTTAGTTTTAATACATTAATTTTTAAAACTTTTAAACTAGAGTTGATAGTAGTTTATCCACCACTCATACAACATTAGAAAATTCTGACTTGGACTATTTATCCTTACTGTTGAGTTTTATATATTTAGATGTTTTTCATTGTTAATTTCATTTTTATTTCACTATGAAGAACTTCCTTTACCATTTCTTGTAAGGCAGGTCTGGTGGTGATAAAGTCCCTCAGCTTTTTCTTGTTTGGGAGTTTTCTGTTTCTCAGGACAGTTTTTCTGGGTATAGTATTCTTGTTTAGCAGTTATTTTGCTTCAATATTGAATATATCCTCAGACACTCTCATGGCCTGCAAGATTTTTATTGAGAAATCTGCTAATATTTATGGGGCTTCTTGTATATAATGAATCTGTTTCTGCTTTCAAAAATCTCTCCTATCTTAGACTTTTGACAAGTTAATTATGTATCTTGGTGACCTTTTCAGGGTCATGCTATTTAAGGACATTTGGGACTCATGAACCCAGATGTCCATTTCTCACCCTGAATTTGGGGAGTTTGCAGCCATTATTTTTAAAACTTTTTATTAACATATTTCTGCTAATTTCTTTGTATTCTTTCCCTGCAAGACTTGGTGTTGGTGGCACTGTTGTAGTCTAACTTCAATCCCAAATTCCATGAAATAGAAATCAGAAGTAAAGATTTGGAGGGAAGGAAGGAAGTCAGGTCAAGGAGTAAAAAGAGTTTGACTAGGAAAAAAGAAGAGGGTAGGTGTGGTAGGCATTCCCAGACAAGGCCATTCCATGAAAGGGGGTTGGCAGGCAGCTTGTCTTATGCAGGGGAGAGAGGAAAGATCCCCTTACTAGAGCTTCCTGTCCCTAGGGGAAAGCTATTAACAGGAATCAGCCAAACCTCAATCAGGGATCTCCACCCTCCTCCTCTCACCCTGGTTTGACTCCCACCTCTACTCTGCCTGGAAAGTGTGTGAGAGATTGGCTTTCCTTTGATCCCTCTTTCTGTTTAAGATTCTGATGTGATGGGGGAAGGGATATAACCCACTTAGAGACTACTAAACTTGTCACAACTTCTGTGTCTCTGTGAGTTCCTGTTATCTAGGCTGGTTGTGTTTCCCAGAAATGCATCCCCCCATCCCCATGCCACAGTTGCCAGAGTTTTGGGGAGTGGGGTCCTTACTCAAGTGCCTCTAACCCTCTGTTGTAAAAATATCTCCTTTAGGCCCCTTAGAAATCTAATCAAATGTCAGACGTGAGTCGAGGCCAATCACATAAACTTTAGGGGGAGAAAGGGGGACAGGAGAGGCCTGTGGGTAGATGTGACTACATTGGACATTTTCTTTCCTTTACACATTGCTTTTGTTGCCAGCCATTATTTTTTTAAATAGACTTTCTGTCCTTTGTCTCTCTCTCTCTTCTCTTTCCAGGATCCTTATAATGTATATAAAGCTTCCTTTGATGGTGTCCTATCTGCTTTCTTCATTGTTTTTCTTACTTTTTTTCTTTTTGATTCTCTGATTGGAAAATTTCAAAGAACCTATCTTCAAGTTCAATAATTTATCCATCTGACTGTTGGTATGCTGATGAAGCTCTTTATTGAATATTTCAGTTCAGACATTGTATTCTTTGGTTCTAGAATTTGTTTGCTTTATAATGTTTTTTATTTCTTTGCTGAAACTCTCATTTTGTTCATGTATTGTTTTCCTAATTTCATTTAATTATCTATATATGTTTTCATCTAGTTCACTGAACTTTAAGAGATTTATTTTTGATTCTTTGTCACTCAGTTTATAAATCTCATTTTTTAAGATTACTGAGGCTTTATTAGTTTCCTTTGATGGTGTCATGTTTATCTGATTTCTCATGATTCTTGAATCCTTACATCGGTATCTGCATATTTGAGGGAGAGTTCTCCTCTTCCAGTGTTTACGGTTCACTTTAACCATGAAAGATCTTCTACAGTCAGCCTAGCCTGGGGCTCTGGATGTCTCAGCTAGAGGCATCGACAGGAAGTCAGTGATTGCTTTGCGTCTCTAGTTGTGCAGGGCTGTTGTTTGTACTCTAATGTTGAGAGAGGCTCTGCTCTGCAGTCGGGCAAACTAACTGTCTAGGCTCCCTGAAGGGGTGAGTCTGTAGGCTATGCTCCTCAATTGGGCAAGGTCACTGGCTAGGCTGTCTGTTAAGGTGGGGTTGCAGGCTGTGCCCAGCAAATAGGCAGGACCATAGAATGAACTCTGCATGCAGGTGGGGCTGAAAACTAATCCCTACAGATGGAGAGGGTTGCTGTCCAGGCTCTTTGCACAGTTAGGTTTTCTGGGTAGGCTCCTGGTTGTGTGGGGCTGAAGGCCATGCTCTGTAATTGGGTGAGGTTGCTGGCTTGGCTTTCTGTTCAGTTGGAGCGGTAGAATGGGCTCCATGGCTGGGCTGAACTGTTGGCTTGGGACCAAAACTGGGCAGAACTGCCAACTGTGTTCCCTGGCCAGCTGGAGCAACTGGCTCAGATCCATGAGTGAATGCAGCCACGAGCTGAGCTTTCTGATTGGGTGCTACCACCAGTAGGAATGCAGTGCTACAGCATGATCGTTGCACTGGTTGCTATGAGTTCTTCCCTTCTTTGTTTCTAGTTGACCCTGTTTTGTGTAGCCCTGCCAATTCCCCCAGTGTTCCATGTGAGGTGAGATATAGAAGTAAGGCTCTAGGAAGCATGATGGCATGCTGGATAAGCTAGATATCAACCGCAGGCTCTCTTTTCTCCACTGGAGAAAACGTGGGCCCAGGAAACCCTGTCAGTGTGGCACTGTGTCAGCCTGAGGGACGGGCAAATTGGTCAAAGTGAAACTACTCCTCCTAGCCTTCTAATATGATTTTTCTCAGTTTTTGTTATTCAAAGGTGCTTCATCCACACCCCTGGATTCTAGGATTTTCTTTTCTTCTCTTTTTCTTTCTTTCTTTCTTTCTTTCTTTCTTTCTTTCTTTCTTTCTTTCTTTCTTTCTTTCTCTTTCTTCCTTCCTTTCCTTCCTTTCCTTTCTTTCCTTTCTTTCCTTTCTTCCTGATTTTGTTTATTCATGAGAGACACAGAGAAAGAGGCAGAGACTTAGGGAGAGGGAGAAGGAGGCTCTCCATGGGGAGCCTGATCTGGGACTTGATCCCAGGACCCCAGGATCACGACCTGGGCCAAAGGGGGATGTTTAACCACTGAGCCACCCAGGTGCCCTAGGATTTTGACATTGATGTTGTTTTCTGTGACTAGTTGCTTGTCAGTCTTTTTGTAAGAGGGACTAAAACCCAGGACTTCCTTTTCAGCTGTCTTGTTTTCAAAGTGAAAGTATGGGCATTGATTCAAATAAAATTGAATTATCTTTCAATTGAGAAAAAAATGAGAAAAAAATAAATAAATACTTTCTTTACAAAAGAATATCAACTAATAAACATAGATTGAGTTAGAAAGTCACCATTTACGATTTCAACATAAGAGTTGAATTAGGCAATGATTGTTAACAGATGCTAAAATCATGAGAAAAATTTTGGGGTAATTATTGTTGGAAAACAAGTTGCACTCAAATTCAGCATCTTTAAAATAAGTAACATTTATTATCCCACAGTTTCTGCAAATCAAAAATCCACGAGGGATTTAGCTGAGTTTTCCTGGCTCAACTTTATTCATGACCTATTGGCCAGGACTGCAGTCATCTCAAAACTCTACTTGTGCTGTAAGATCTGCTTCATTATCAGTCTTCAGTTCCTTAAGAATTGTTGGAATGAGGGCCTCAGGTTCTCCCCATGCCACACTACCCCAGCATGAGTGATGAGACAGAGAGATAAGGAGAGAGGTGGAAGATACTTCAGGTTTTTTTCATAACCCAATCTCAGAAGAGACACCCCCATCACTACTGTCATATCTTGCTAGCAGAGAAGATATAAATTCAGTCCACACTCAAGAGGAGGAGTTCACACAAGTACACAACATTAGCCAAGATCATTGGGGTAATCTCAGAAGCTGCCTATCACATCATGGAACCGAATGTTTATATGATGCCACAGATTGCATACTAATTATTGATGGAAAAAATGAACCATTAGGGGCTCCTAGGTGGCTCAGTTGGTTAAACATCTGCCTTTGGCTCAGGTCATGATCCCAGGAGCCCTGCTTTGGGCTCCCTGTGCAGCAGGGAGCCTACTTCTCCCTCTCTGTCTGCCTGCGCTCCTCCTGCTTATGCGCTCTCTCTCTCTCTCTCTCTCTCGCTCTCTCTCTCTGTCAAATATATAAACAAAATCTTAAAAAGAAAAAAAAAAGAAAATGAACCATTACAATAAAGAGACATGACAGTTATCTTAGTGATCAACCTTAGCAGCACTAACAGTGAGACTTCCTGGATTATGTTCTTACAGATGTGATATAAAATGAACTTCATAACATCATCTACAAAAATCTTGTCAAATGCTTTTAACCTGAATCATTAATAATTAACCCTAATTTAATTTATAATGCATCAAGAGGATAGATGAAATTTACTGGATTATTTAGGGTATGCCAGAGAAAACAATAGGATATATATATTTTTTTTCCATATATATATATTCGTATATATATTCATATATATATGAAGAGATTTATTAATGAGGAACTAGCTCATGCAAATATGGGGGCTAATAATCTCAGGATCTGCTCTCTACAAAGCTGAAACCTAGGAAAGCTGATGGTATAGTTCTAGTTGGAGTCTGAAGGTATGAGATCGACCAAGAGCACTGTTGGTATGAGTCTCATAAAGGGGACAGAAGACCAATGTCCCAGTTCAGTTAGAACAGAGTGAACTCTCTCTTCCTGTGACTTTTTATTCTATTCAGGCCCTCAATGGATTGGATAATTCTGACCCACATTGGAAAGGCAATCTGCTTTACTCAGTCTACCAATTCAAATGCTAATCTCCTCTGGAAACACAGTCACAGACATACCCAGAAATAATGTTTAGCCAAATATCCAGGCACCTTGTGATCCACTCAAGTTGACATATAAAATTAAACATCACAATTACCAACACCTAAAGAAGCAGTCCGACAAATCCAGAATATAGGCCATTCTATAAACCATATTGCTAGATTGTTAAAAAAGTCAATGTCATATAGAAATCAAGTTAGAGGAATTAATCTAGAAAATAAAAGCATGTAACCAAATGCAGTGCATGAGTCCTAATTAGATTCTGGAATGAATATATATATATTTCCTTTGAACAATCAGGGCTTAGGGTCCTGACTGTCCACACAGTTGAAAATCCACATATATAAAAAAAAAGAAAGAAAATCCACATATAACTTTGATTCCCATCCCCCCCCAAAACATAGGTGCTAATAGCCTACACTAATCAGAAGCCTTATCAATAACATGGACAGCCAGTTAACACATATTTTTTATGTTATAAGTATTATATACTGTATTATTACAATAAAGTAAGCTACAGAAAAGTAAGTGTTAAGAAAATCATAAGGAAAATACATTTACAAAGTACTGCGCTGTTAAAAATACAGGCATAAGTGAACCTGTGCGGTTCAACCTGTGTTGTTCAAAGGTCAACTGTGCACACACAGACACACACACACACACACACACACACACACACATGAGAAGGAAGGAAAGACATGGGGAAAGAAGAAAAGCAACTGTGAAAAAATATTTAACAGTCATTAACTCTATGTGTGGCATATGTGATGTTCATTGAAGTATTCTTTAAACTTTTCTGTATGCTTCAAATTTTTCAAAATAAAAATGTGGTGAAAATATCTCTCATCCAAATAATTCTACTGGGCTTAAAACAGTTTCAGCTAGTCTTTTCTGGCATATATTTCCTCTTTGGGGAATGTCTAAAATAATAGTTTCTCTTATTTGCTCTAAATTATTCCTCAGAACAATTACATACATCATGACACATTGTTGTGCAGTTATTTTTATAAGAACTGAATTAGAAGATCCTGAAGGAAAGGACTGTGTTTTATTTATCACTGCCATTTCTATAAACCTATATAGTAGACTACTCTTATTAGACCATCTGTTGATGCTCATTCAGTAAAGTCAAAAAACAAGAATTAGAAGCTAAGCACAGAAGTAGAGATAAGCCAACACTTTAAATATGGTTTATATGTTACAGAACTCATTCAACTCTCAGAGAACTTTGTGATCTGTGTGTTGGAGTTGCTTGTTATTATTGAGTGACTCAGATTCTTCATAATTTGTAAATACTCTTTTAAAATAAGAGTAGCACTCTTCTTCCCAACATGATCTATTGATTCAAGGAATTCCAACCAATTGGTCAGCAAGTTATTTTGTGAATAATGACAAACTGATTATATGAGGAGTGAAGCTAGCATCATACCAGTGTAAGACATCCATCTTTTTGTTTCCCTTTTAAACAACTGAAGAGACATCCATCCATACCCAAAAATGCCTCTGTGGGAGGCACTCTGGGATCCAGCACCATATGCCAAGGGATCTTGGGAGTACTCTTGCCTACTTGTGCATGCAGTAATATCCAGATAGCCCTCAAAATGGGCTACAGAAACAGTAAAACCTGTCTCAGTGACTCCAGGGTGCAGTTGGGAAAAACCCAGAGAGTGCTGACTTGGGCAGAAACCCGCAGATAACACAGACTTTGTAGAAGTCCAGCCTTCCCAAGGGGAAATTTGAACACACTGTTGGGAGTATGTATGTATGAGTGAATGAATGAATGAATGAATGAAATGAATAAATAAATTTATGAGTTCGAACACATCTGAGAAAATAAGAACTTTTCCAGTACCACCAGTCCTCCAGGGTAACACTGCATGGGGTGGGACTAATTGGCAGCGACCACTCCATGAGAAAAGAGAGAGCAGTGATTATTCACTGCCAGACTTCTCTTGCTGTGAGGTATACTGCTGGAGAAACCTGTTTCTCTCCAGCAGCACCCAGACAACTGAGGCAGGACCTCCATGACTCCGGGGAGGGAGACTGGAAAAGATTCAGATAAGAATATTTAAGGGCATTAAAGGAACACAGTTCTTGCCTACTGCACTCAGGATTTTAGCAGGAATTCCACCCTCAAGATTCTGGAAGAACTTCACCATGAGATCCCCTACTGGGATGACAGTCACCACCAATGCCCTGTGTGCTAAACCTACGCTTGCCCCAAATTTGCAGCTGGCTCCTTATGGTGCTTCTGAGCGGGATGGTGAGAATGAGCTCTCCAATAGACTAAGTGCTCTCAGAAAAATAGGCTAGAGTCTGTGGGCAAGAAAAAAAGCACAATCTTGAGCTGGATCTCTGCCCTCTAGAAAATAAAAGAGGGACACTGGGTGGCTTAGCAGTTGAGGGTCTGCCTTCAGCTTAGGGCATAATTGTAGAGTTCTGGGATCGAGCCCCACATTGGGTTCCCTGCATGGAGTCTGCTTCTCCCTCTGCCTGTCTCTGCCTCTCTGTCTGTCTGTCTGTCTCTCATGAATAAATAAATAAAATCTTTAAAAAAAAAAAGGTTTCTAGAAACTATCTTGGTAAGTCTTAAGAACCAGAGAAGACATAAAGTGTAAGAAATATATCATAAGAGGAAGCAAGAAGTGTGGAGCAGTTGTATCCATACAAGGTCTGAGAAAAACCCAGATATGACAGGACCAGCGACCAGCAAATAGCCTATCCCACCTGAAGGCAAGTCATAAAGACTTGAGAATTCTTCTGCTACTTCAACTATGAAAACAGCAGTGCCAAACTACAAGGAAGATAAAGAATCAAACAAACAAACAAACAAACAAAAAAAAAAAAAAAGAATCAAACAAACATATCATCAAAATCAAACAAACAGGCCTCCAATAACCGAACTCCAAGACACAGAATTTTGTGATTTTTTTTTTTTAGAATTTTGTGATTTAACTGATAAAGAATTCAAAATAGCTCTTTTGAGGAAACTTCAATGAGCTATAAGAAAACACAGAAACAAAATTCAATAAAATGAGTCAAATAATACATGAAAAGAATGATATATTTAACAAAGGTAAAAATACTTAACAAAAGAACCAGGGGGATCTCTGGGTGGCTCAGGGATTTGGCACCTGCCTTTGGCCTGAGGCGTGATCTTGGAGTCCCGGGATCGAGTCCCACATCGGGCTCCTTGCATGGAGCCTGCTTCTCCCTCTGCCTGTGTCTCTGCCTCTCTCTCTCTCTGTGTCTCTCATGAATAAATGAATAAAATCTTTTAAAAAATAAAAATAAAAATACAAAAGAACCAAACAGACATTTTGGAGCTGAAAATAAGTTAGCGAATAAAATGAAAAAAGCAATAGAGAGTATCTATTGCAGAGTAGACCAAATGGAAGAGGGAATAAATGATGTAGAGAAAAGAACTTTGAAACAATCTCATCAATGGAAAACAAAGAATAAACAACAAAAGAAATGGAGAAAGCCTATGTGGTAAATAAGACTCCATCAAACATAGAAATAGTAGGATAATCAAGAGTTCCAGGAGGGAAAAAAAAAAAAAAAAGAGTTCCAGGAGGAGAATAGTGGGACAAAAGGTGGGAAAGAGGACTTCAATT
This sequence comes from Canis lupus dingo, assembly GCF_003254725.2. Classification (NCBI taxonomy): domain Eukaryota; kingdom Metazoa; phylum Chordata; class Mammalia; order Carnivora; family Canidae; genus Canis; species Canis lupus. Next base: position 9,407,929 of record NC_064264.1, on the reverse strand, counting down.
GCCTCCAGTTGATCTCAGTCTGTACTTTTTAATTAAGTTCTTTCCAGCTTATCTTTTAACTCAGGCAAAAGACCTGGCAGCCAAAGCATCCCGTGACAAGAACCACAACTACCCCCTCAAGGAATAAAGACCCCACATGATTGACCCCAAGACAATGATCAACCTGACCTTTACTGCCCAGCTGCACGTCCCCATCAAACTTTACCTCATATTTTCCTTATATAAACCTGAAGGTATTTCCAGCACGTCGGAAACAGCCTTTGAGATGCTAGTCTGCTGTTTTCTCAGCAAAATAAATTCCTTTCTTATTTTACCACCACTCGTCTTTCTGCCTTTGAATTTGTCGGTAGTGAACCTAGTCTGTGGGAACCCCCAGAGCCAGGTGCTCTTGCACCCTTGGGCCCTGGTTACAGGGACAAAAAATTGATTTAAAGAAATAATAGCCGAGAACTTTCCAATTCTAGGGAGAGAATTAGACATCCAAGTACATGATGATAACAGATCACCCTATTATCTCAATGCAAAACAAACTATCCAAGACACACTATGATAAAATTGTCAAAAATGGAAGATAGGAGGAGCTTGGGAAGACAGCTTAGGAGGTTCCTAAGCTCATCTTGTCCCGCAGATATGTCTAGATAATTAGTCACATCAGTGCAACTAACCCAAACAACAATCCGAAACCTGCAGAACAGACTCTTTACAGTTAACTGTAAAGAAAAGGCCACATCAAAAAGAGTAAGAGGGGTGGAAGTAGGGATGAACCAAACCCTCTGTGAGACTAACCACACATAGGAGAGACACCACAAGCATAGAGAAGGGAGAGAAATAGACCCTACATCAGGCACCCCAGTAACAGGAGATCTACATTGGGAAGATGAGTTCCAAGAACATTTGATTTGAAAACCGGGAGGGCTTAGTGTCAAGAGTTTGTACAACCAGTGAGGCTTAACTCCGGGTACTTTAAAAATGAACAGGCTCTGTTCTGGGAGAGCCAGGTGATAAGAAACTGAGTTCCTGTCCTTAAGGAGACAACATAAGAAACCACCCTCCCGAGATACAACATAGAAACAGCAGTTTGAAAAGGGTCTGGGGTATACAGGAAGGAGATTAATTTACTAATCTCAGAACATGCGCAGGACATTCAGAGACCTTTAGGAGACTTCACCAAGAATGAAACAGTTGATGGGTGTCATTTCTTCCCCACTCCCACCGCCTAGCCTAGAGAGCCAGACACCTGCAGGAATCAGCTTGAACACTCTCCACCTAGCTTTCTAATACCACATGCTCCACTCCCATGTTCTCCTGTAGATCTGCCCACTTAGCAGGAGTTCCTCCCAAGTGCTCCTGATGTGTCTCATTCTGCAAGCAGTCCTGACACCGAATAGCACTGCTCCAAAGTGACTCTTGCCCTAGGAAGAGGGGAAGATAGCCACACGCACCAGTTCAGCTGCAGCTCCAGCAGTGGGCTGGGGCAGACATCTAATCTTACTGCCAGCACTGTCTACCATCAGAACCCTCACAGGAGACAGCACAAGGAGAGAGCCTTATAGTTTGAGATCATTGCAACCCCAACAGATGTGATTGGGGGCAGACATTTGGTTTGACTGCAGCCTCCACTTGTGGATGAATGCCTCTCAGGGGACCACACAGGGAGAGTGTCATGTAGTTCAGTGGAACTATAGCCCTGGCACATGGGCTGAGGGCAAGCATCTGGTCTGACCCAACTACAAACACAAGTTAGCCCCAGACTAGCCTCTTAGCAGCACAGGGGACAAACCTTGCTCACAGTAAGCAAAGTGGGCCACTGCAGCCAACTGTACTGAAGGCAAACCTGGCTCAGTCGCAACAGTAGGACACACAAAAAACACATAGGAGATACCCCTGAAGTGCCTGGCTCTGCTGAGCAGGGAACATTGTACTGTAGGGCTCTAGAGGGCCTCTTCTTCACAAGGCCACTACTTTCAAGAGCAGGAGATGTAGCTGACTTCCTAATACATGGAAATAAACACAGAGAGTTAAATAAAATGAGACAGAACAGGACTAAGTCATAGCCCTAAATGAAAGAACAGGACAAAATCATAGCAAAAGAGCTAAATGAAGCAGAGATAAACAATATGTGTAATAGATAATTTAAAGTAATGGTCATAAAGATACTCACTGGATTTGAGAAAAGAGTGGAGGACCTCAGTGAGACCTTCAACAGAAAAAATATAAAAAAGAATCAAACATGAAAAACGCAATAGCTGAAATTTAAAATACACTGGAGGGAATCAATAATAGATAACAGAAAGAAGAGAACCAAATCAGGGGCAGCCCGGGTGGCTCAGCAGTTTAGCACCACCTTCAGCCCAGGGACTGATCCTGGAGACCTGGGATTGAGTCCCACGTGGGGCTCCCAGCATGGAACCTGCTTCTCCCTCTGCCTGTGTCTCTGCCTCTCTCTCTCTCTCTCTGTGTGTCTCTCACGCATAAATAAATAAAATCTTTAGAAAAAAAAAGAATACCCATCAAAGCTATCATTAAGAATAGAGGAGAGATGAGCAGTTTCCCAGACAAAAGTTAAAAGAATTCATCACCACCGAACGAGCCTCAAAAGAAATGTTAAAGGAGATTCCTTAAGTGGAAAGAAAAGGCCATAATCAAGAGTAAGGAAACTAGAAAAGGAAAATTCACAGGTAAATACAAACATAATAAAAGTAGTAGGCTAATCACTTATAAAACTTATAATCTCTTCTAAAATGGAGGTTAATGTGCACACAAGCAGTAAAATCAATTACATCTATAAAAATCTGTCAAGGTATTCTGTCAGATGGGTGATTCAGCATCTGACTCTTGATTTCAGCTCAGGTCTTGATCTCAGGGTCATGAGTTCGAACCCCACATTGGGTTCCACACTAGGCATGGAGCCCATGTTAAAAAAAATCTGTCAAGATATTCACACACACACACACACACACACACACACACACACCAATATAAAGTATGATATTACATATATAAAATATAGGGGGAGGAGTAGCAATTTAATGCTTTTAGAATGGGTTCAAACTTAAGTAACCATTAACTTAATATAGACCCCTATATATGTAAGATGTAAGATGTAAGATGTTATGTAAGCTTAATGGTAACAAGTGAAAAATCTGTGATATATATGCAAAAAATAAAAGAAAAGGAATCTAAGCATATCACTAAAGAAAGCCATCAAACAACAATGGGAGAGAGCAAAAGAAGAAAGGAACACAGAAGAACTACAAAAAAATAAAACCCCATAAAACAAGTAATGAAATGCCAGTAAGTGCATAGTTATCAATAATTACTTTGAATGCAAATTATTGGACTACATGCTTCAATCAAAAGATATAGGGTGACTGAATGGATAAAAAAGAAAGATCCAGGGTGCCTGGGTGGCTCAGTTAGTAAGCATCTGCCTTTGGCTCCAGTCATGATCCCAGGGTCCTGGGATCAAGGGCTTCAGGATTGGTGGGGAGCCTGCTTCTCCCTCTCCCTCTGCCCTTCCTAATGCCGCCTGCCCCTGTTTGTGCTTGCTCTCTCTTGTGCACTCTCTGCCTCTCTCTCTCTCAAATAAGTAATTACAATCTTAAAAAAAAAAAAAAAGCAAGACCCATCCATATACTGCCTTCAAAAAACTAACTTCAGACTTAAAGACATCCAGATAGAAAGTAAAAGGATGGAAAAATATTTATCACGCAAATGAAACTGAAAAGAAAGCTGGGGTAGCATTACTCTTAACTATAGGAAACAAACTGTGGGTTGCTGGAGGGGAGGTGGGTGGGGGGATGGGGTAACTGGGTGATGGGTATTAAGGAAGCCACTTGATGTAATGAGCACTGGGTGTTATATGCAGCTGATGAATCACTAAGTTCTATCCCTGAAACTCATAATATGGTATATGTTAATTAAAATGAATTTAAATTTTAAATTTTTAAAGTAATGGAAGCAGGAAAAAGAAAAAATGGACTTTTAAACAAAGACTGTAACAAGTGACAAAGAAGGGACACTGCCTAATAATAAAAGGAACAATCAACCAAAAGATGTAACAAATGTAAATATTTACCACCCAAAATGGGAGCACCCGAATATGTAAAGCAGCTAATAACAAACATAAAGTTAGTAACTGATAGCAAAACAATAATAGTGGGGACTTTAATATCCCACTTACATCAATGAATAGATCATCCAAACAGAAAATCAACAAGGAAGTAGTGGCTTTGAATGACACATTGAACCAGATAGTTCTAACAGATATATTCAAACACTCCATCCTAAAACAGTAAAATACCCATTCTTTTCAACAGCACATGGAACATTCTCCAGAATAGATCACAGTTTATGCCACAAAACAATTCTCAACAAATGTAAAAAGATTGAAATCATATCATGCATTTTTCCAACCACAATGGTATGAAACTCAAAATCAATCATAAGAAAAAATCTGGAAAGAATACAAATATAGGCAGGTTAAATACCATGATACTAAACAATGAATAAGACAACCATGAAATCAAACAAAAATTTAAAAACATACAAGGAGATAAATGAAAATAAAAACAAAATGGTCCAAAATCTTTGGGATACAGCAAAAGCTGTTCTGGAAGGGAAGATTATAGCAATACAGATTAACCTCAAGATGCAAGAAAAATAAATAAACCTAATCTTACACCTAAAGGAACTGGAAAAAGGGAAGAAACAAAGCCCAAAGCCTGTAGAAAGAAGGAAATAATGAAGATTAGAGTGGAAATAAATGAAATAGAAACTAAAAAGACAATAGAATAGATCAATGAAATGGAAGCTCGTTCTTTGAAAGATCAACAAAATTGATAAATCTTTAGCTAGATCATCAAAAAGAATAGGGGGTGAAGAGGAAGAGGAGAGAGAGAGAGAATCCAAAATCAGAAAGAAGGAGGAAGGGTCACCTGAGTGGCACAGTCTGTTAAGTATCTGACTCTTGGTTTCAGCTCAGGTTGTGATCTTAGGGTCACATGAAGCTCCATGCTTATAATGGAGTCTGCTTCAGATTCTCTCTCCCTCTGTCCCTCCTGCTCATGCTCTCTCTCTAAAATAAATAAATAAATCTTAAAAACAAAAGAAATGAAGGAGGAGAAATAGCAGCCAACACTACAGAAATATAGAGGATTATAAGAGGATATTATGAAAAATTATTTGTCAACAAATTGGACAACCTAGAAGAAATGGGTAAATTCCTGGAAATATATAACCTACCAAAACTGAATCAGGAAGAAATAGAAAATTTGAATGGACTGATTACTAGCAATTAAATTGAATACATAATCAAAAAACTCCTAACCAACAAAAGTCCAGGACCGGATGGCTTTGCAGGTGAATTTTACCAAACATTTAAAGAAGACTGAGTACCGATTCCTATTCTTCTCAAGCTATCCTAAAAATAGAAGAGAAAGGAAAGATTCCAAATTCATTCTGTGAGGCAAGCATTTATTCTGTGATAAAGACACTACAAAAAAAGGGAGGGCACTTGGGTGGCTTAGTTGGTTAAGCATCCAACTCTTGATTTTGGCTTAGGTCATGATCTGTGGGTCTAGGATTGAACCCTGGATCAGGCTCTGTACTCAGTGAGGCGTCTATTTGAAGTTCTCTCCTTTCCTCTCCCTCTACCCCTCCCTTCACTTGTGCATTCTATCTCTCTCAAATAAATAGATGAATCTTTTTTAAAAATGGGATTTATTCCAGTGATGCAAGATGGTTCAATATTCATAAATGAATTGACAGGATACATCACCCTAACAAGAGAAAGGATAAAAATCATGTGATCATTTCAATAGTAACAGAGTTGCAGAAAGCATTTGACAAAGTATAACATCTATTCATGATGAAAACTCAACAAAGTAGATTTAGAGGGGATATATCTCAACATAATAAAGGACATACAAGTACACCCACAGCTAAAATTATGCTCAATGGTAAAAAATACTGAGAGCTTCTCTTCTAAGGTCAGGAATGTAACAAGGATGTTCGCTCTCACTACTTTTATTCAACATAGTACTGGAAGTCCTAGCCACAGCAATCAGACAATAAAAGGAAGTAAAAGGCATCCAAATTTATGAGGAAGAAATAAAACTGCCACTATTTGCAGATGACATGATACTATTTATAGAAATCCCTAAAGACTCCACAAAAAACACTACTTAGAACTAGTAAATAAATTCAGTAAAGTTTGAGGATACAAAATTAATATGCAGAAACGTGTTGCATTTCTATACACTAAAAATAAAGTGCCAGAAAGAGAAATTGAGAGAACCATCCCATTTACAATTGCACCAAAAATAATAAAATACATAGGAATAAACTTAATCAAGGAGGTAAAAGACCTGTACTCCAAAAACTATAAAATATTGATGAAAAAAATTGAAGATGACACAAATAGTAAGATATTCTAATGCTCATGGATTGTGAGACCCAATATTGTTAAAATATCCATACTACTCAAAGCAATCTAGAGATTTAATGCAACTCCTATTAAAACACCAACAGCATTTTTCAGAGTACTAGAACAAATAATCTTAAAATTTGTATGGAACCACAAAACACTGTGAATAGCCACAGCAATATGAAAAAAGAACAAAACAGAAGGTACCACAATCCCATATTTCAAGGTATACTAAAAAGCTGTAGTAATCAAAACAGTATGGAACTGACACAAAAATAGACACATAGATCAACAGAAAACTGAGTAGAGAGTCGAGAAATAAACCCATACTTTTATGACCAATTAATCTATGGCAAAGGAAGCAAGAATATACAATGGGAAAAATATAGTTTCTTCAACAAATGTTGAGAAAACTGAACAAGTACATACAAAAAAAGATGAAACTGGACACCATATACCATATTCCATTCTTACACCATACCAAAACAAACAAACAAACAAACAAAAAAACCCAAAACCAAAAACAAAAAAACCTCAAAATAGATTGAAGATCTAAATGTGAGACCTGAAATCATAAAATTCCTAGAAGAATCCATAGGCAGTAATTTATTTGACATTACCTATAGAAACATTTTTCTAAATGTGTCTCCACTGCCAAAGGAAACATAAACTATTGGGACTACATCAAAAAGAAAAAGCAAAGCTTTTTCACAGCAAAGGAAACCATCGATAAAACAAAACAAAACAAACAAACAAACAAACAAAAAAACCAACCTACTGAATGGGAGAATATAATTGCAAATGATATATCTGGGGCACCAGAGCGGTCATGGTCCAGGGGGTCCTGGGATCAAGCCCCACATTGGACTCTCTGCTTTGCCCCCTGCTTATTCCTCTGCTCCCCCTCCTGCTCATGCTCCCTTTTTCCCTCAAAATAAATAAATAAAATATTTTTTTAAAGCAAATGATATATGTGATAAGGGGTTAATATCCAAAATACATAAAGAATGTACACAATACAACACCAAAAAACCCAATCCTATTTAAAAAATGGGCAGAGGACATGAATAGATATTTTCCCAGAGAAGACAAACAGGTGATCAGACATATGAAAGGGTATCATTAATATCAAGAAAATGCAAATCAAAACAATAATGAGATATTACCTCATACCTGTCAGAATGGCTAAGATAAAAAACACAAGAAACAAGTGTTGGGAGGATGTAGAGAAAAAGGATCCCTCATGCATTGTTGGTGGGAATACAAAGTGCAGCAACTGTGGAAAACAGTACGGAGCAGGGGGGTAATCAAAAGTTAAAAATAGAAATACCAAATGATCCAGTAATGCCAGTACTGGGTATTTATCCAAAGAAAACAAAAGCACTAATTTAATCCCTATGTTGTTTATTGTAGCAATATTTATAGTAGCCAAGATATGGGAGCAACTCATGTGTCCATCAATAGATGAATGGATAAAAAAAGAGGTGGTATCTGTATATACAATGGAAGAGTATTTAGTTATAAAAAAGAATGAAGGCAACTAAAAAGATGTTATTAATAAGTCCCTACATACCAATAATTAAATATTAAATGGACTGTTCACTAATCAAAAGGCATAGAATGAACAGAGCTGGGGCATCACAATGCCAGATTTCAGGTTGTACTACAAAGCTGTTCTCATCAAGACAGTGTGGTACTGGCACAAAAACAGACACATAGATCAATGGAACATAATAGAAAATCCAGAAGTGGACCCTCAACTCAATGGTCAACTAATATTGGACAAAGCAGGAAAGACTATCCACTGGAAAAGACAGCCTCTTCAATAAATGGTGCTGGGAAAATTGGACAGCCACATGAAGAAGAATGAAACTAGACCATTCTCTTACACCTTACACAAAAATAAACTCAAAATGGATGAAAGATCTAAATGTGAGACAAGAATCCATCAAAATCCTAGAGGAGAACACAGGCAACACCCTTTTTGAACTTGGCCACAGCAACTTCTTGCAAGATACATCTATGAAGGCAAGGGAAACAAAAGCAAAAAATGAATTATTGGGACTTAATCAAGATAAAAAGCTGCACAGCAAAAAAAGAGCATAGAATGATTGGGTGGGTTAATGAAAAAAAAAAAAAAAGCCATCTATCTGCCACCTCCAAAGACTCAATTCAGATTTAAGAACATCCATAAGCTCACAATGAAGAGATGGGGGAATAAAGTGGAACCCAAAACACCGATCAGGGATCATTATACTTACTTTAGAGAAAATAGACTTTAAGCCAAAAATGGTAACAAGAGACAATGGAGATATTTATATAATGATATAGGAGCCTATTCATCAAGAACATGTAATGATTGTAAATATGCACACCAAGAATAGGAACATCTAAATGTATTAAGCAAATACTATAAGATCTAAGGGAAAACCTAAATACAATAATAGTAGAGGACTACAATACTATGCTTTCAGCAATCGACAGATAATTCAGACAGAAAATCAACAAGAGAATATTGGACTTGAACCACTTTAGACCAAATGGATCCAACACGTTTATAGAACATTCCATCCAGGAAGCAGAAGACACATTCTTCTCAAGTACACATGGAACATTCTCCAGGACAAATCACATCAATAGGCTACAAAATAATATTAGCAAATTTAAGAAGATTGAAATCACACCAAATATCTTTTTTTTTTTTTTACAACAATGGTATGAAACTAGAAATCAGCAACAAAAGGAAAACTGGATATTTTCAAGCAAGTGGAAACTTGGTAACACACTCCTGAACAGTGAATGGGTCAAAGAAAAAATAAATAAATAAATAAAAACATTTCTCAAAACAAATGAACCTAGAAACACAACACAGCATGTGGGACATTGTAAGAACAGTTCTAACATGGATATTTACAGCATTAAATGCATATTTTAAGAAAATAGCAAGATCTCAAATACTACCTAACTTCACGACTCTATGAACTAAAAAAAGAGGAACAAACTAAACCTAAAATTAGAAGAAGGAAGGAAATAACAATGGTATTAGTGGAAACAAATGAAATAGAGATCGGAAAAACAATAGAAAAAATCAATGAAACTAAGAGTTGCTTTTTCAAACTTATAGAATTCAAAATGATAAATAAATGATGAGCATAACAAAACTTTAGCTAGTTTAATTAAGAAAAAAGCAGAATACTCAAACAAATAAAATGGAAAGAGGAGACATTACCACTGATATTAAGAAAGAGGAAAAAAATTCATAGGATTATTAAGAGACCACTATGAACAATTATATGTCAACAATGGAATCATCTAGAAGAATTGGATAAATTCCTAAAAACACAACCCACCAAGACTGAATCAGGAAGCAGTACAAAATCTGAACAGACCAATACCAAGTAATGAGATCAAGTCTGTAATCAGAAACATTCCAATACAGAAAGCTCAGGACTAAATGGCTTTACCGGTGAATTCTATCAAACATTTAAAGAACAATTAATTCTATTCCTTCTCAAAGTTCCACAAAATTGAAGAAAAAGGAATACTTCCAAACTCATTTATGAGAACAGTATTATCCTAATATCAAAGCCAGATAAGTACACGACAACAAAAGAGAACTGCAGACCAATATTCCCAATGAATAAAGATGCTCAACAAAATATTAGCAAACTGAATTCAACAGCACATTAAAAGAATCATACACCAAGAGTAACTGGAATTTATCCCTAAAAGCAAGGGATGGTTCAACATTTGCAAATCAGTAAATGTGATACACTACATTAATAGATTGAAGGATGCAAATTGTATGATCATATCAACAGATGCAGAAAATGCATTTGACAAAATATAACATCCTTTCATGATAAAAATGTTTAACAAATTGGGTGTAGAAGAAATGTATCTCAACATAATAAATGTCATATATGACAAATTCACAGCTAACACCAGACTCAACAGTGAAAGATCGAAAGCTTTACCTCTAAGATCAGGAACAACACAAGAATGCCCACTCTGAGAGGCTTTTATTCAGCCCAATACTAGAAGTTGTAGAGCAGTTAAAGGAAACAAAGAAATAAAAGCATTCAATAATGTAACTGTATGGGTCATAAAATACTCCGTGGTCAACAATGGATACATCATCCAGACAGAAAATAAATAAGGAATCAGCAAAGTTGAACAATACCATTAACCAAATAGATGTAACAGACATGTACAAACATCCTATCCAGTAGCAGCAGAAGGAACATTCTTCTCATATCTCCAGGATAGGTAGGATGTTAAAATATAAAACAAGAAATCGGTAATAGAACAATAATTTGTGAGTTCTCAAATATAAACAATACACTTCTGAACAGCTAATAGGTCAAAGAATCAATCAAAAGAGGAATCCAAAAATAGTTTGAGACCCACAAAAAATGAAAACACAACACCAAAATTTATGGGATACAGGACAAGAAGTTCTTACAGGGAAATTTATACAAATAAATGCCTACATTAAGAAAAAAGAAAGATCTCACATAAACAACCTAAATTTACATCTCAGGAACTAGGTAAAAACCAAACTAACCCCAAGACAGCCAAGTAAGGAAACAACAGTGATCAGAGCAGAAATAAATGAAATGGAGTTGAGAAAAACAATAGAAAGGATCAACAAAATTAAGAGCTGGGCTTTTAAAAGAAACAGAATGCTAGGCATCTGATAGCTCAGTTAAACATCTGCCTTAGGCTCTGGAATTGAGTCCTGGGATCGAGATCTACATTAGGCTCCCTGCTCAATGGGGAGTCTGCTTCTCTCTCTGCCCCTCACCCCACTTGTGCTCTTTCTTTTGCTCTCTCTCAATAAAATCCTTAAAAAAAGAAAAAGAAAAAGAAACAACTGATGACTCTTTAGCTAGACTACTAGGATAAAAAAGAGAGAAGACTCAGGTAAATAAAATCAGAAATGAAAAAGGAGATAATGCAGCTAATAATACAGAAAAACTAAGGATCATCAGAAACTACTGCGAACAATTATAAGTCAGCAAATTAGATAACCTAGAAGAAATGGACACATTCCTAGAACATAAGACCTGTGACTGAACCTATGACATAGAGCTTATGACTGAATCAGGAAGAAAAATAAAATCTGAACAGAATAATAACAGTTAAGGAGACTGAAGCGGTAATCAAAAACCTTCCAATGAAGAAAACCCACATCCAGATGGCTTCATCGGTAAATTCTACAAAACATTAAAAGAATTGATGCCAATTTTTCATAAACTCTTTCAAGCATTGAAGAGGAGAGAATATTCCCAAACTCATTTTATGAGGTCATCTTTACTCTCATACCAAAGCCAGATAAGGATACTATAAGAAAGGAAAATTACAGACCAATATCTCTGATGAACATAGGTTCAAAAACCCTCAACAAAATGATGGCACACCACAGCATAACGTACTGAGTTGTGAAAGCACTATGTTGTATGCCTAAGACAAATGTAACATTGTGTCAACTATACTTAAAAAAATACTAGCACACTGTATTCAAAGCACATTAAATAGATGATACATTATAATTAACTGGGAATTATCAATAAAAATGATGTGATGCATTAACAAAATGAAGGATTAAAATTATATGATCATCTCAATATTAAAAATTTTTAATAGAATCCAATATCCTTTCATGATAAATTTTTTTTTCAACAGATTTAGTATAGAAGGAATGCTCCTGAACATAATAAAAGCCACATATGATGAGCCCACAGCTGAAAAGCTGAATGCTTTTTACGTGAGATCAGGAACAAAACAGAGTGCCTACACTTATCACTTCTGTTCAACATAATACTGGAAGTTCTAGCCAGAGCAATTAGCCATTCACATTGGCTTAGTAAAAGGCATCCACATCAGAAGGGAAGATGTAAAATTGCTTGTGTTTTCAGATGACATGATCCTACATATAGAAAACCCTAAAGACTCCACCTAAAACTGTTAGAACTAACCACCAAATTCGATTAAGTTTCAAGATTCAAAATCAACATACAAAAGTCAGTTGTAAAAAAACAGTTGTGAGGTGCCTGGGTGGCTCAGTTGGTTAAGTGTCTGCTTTGGCTCAGGTCATGATCCCAGGGTTTGGGGTCAGGCCCTGCATTGGGCTCCTTGCTTAGCAGAGAGTCTGCTACTCCCCTTCCTCCCTCTCCCTACTCACGCTCTCTCTCTCTCTCTCTCCCGCTCTCAAATAAATAAAATCTTTTTTAAAAAGTTAAAAAAAATAAGTCACAATTGTATGTCTATATACTAACAACAAGCTATTTAAAAATGCAATTAAGGAAACAGTCTCATTCAAAATAGCATCAAAAACAATAAAATACTTAGGAAGAGATTTAAACAGGAAGGTAAAAGATCTGTACATGGAAAGGTATAAGACATGGATCAAAAAAATTAGAGTAGGCACAAATAAATGGAAAAATATTCTACGTTCAGGAATTAGAAGCATTAATATTGTTAAAATGTGTATACTACCCAAAGCAATCTATATGTTCAAAGCAATCTCTATCAAAATTCCAATGACATTTTTCACAGAAATAGAAAAAAACAATCATAAAATTTGCATGGGACCACAAAAGACCCCAAATAGAGCGATCTTGAAAAAGAAGAAAACAGTCGCAGGCATCACATTTCCTGAATTTAAACACAGTTGGCCCTTGAACAACACAGAGGTTAGGGGTGCCGTCGCCTGGTGCAGTCAAAATCCAAGTATAACTTTTGCATCTCCCAAAACTTAACGACTAATAGCCTACTGTTGACTGGAAGCCATACCCATAACATAAACGGGCACTTAACACACATTTTGTATGTTATGTATATTATTTACTGTATCCTTACAATAAAGTAAGCTAGAGAAAGGAAAATGTTATTTAAAAAAATCACAAGGATAAGAAAATGTATTTACAATATTGTATTTATTTTAAAAATTCTGGGTATAAGTGGACCTGTGCATCTCAGACCTGTTATTCAAGGGTCAGTTGTGTATCACAACGCTATGGTGCTGGCATAAAGACAGATAAGTTACTGGAACAGAATCGAGAGCCCAGACATGAACCCCTGCATATATGGCCAACTAATCTTTGATAAAGGCCGAATCCATATCTCTTCAGTAATTGGTGTTGGAAAATACATAACCACACATAAAAGAATGAAGTTGGATCCATACATGATTAACTGGAAAAGGATTACAAAGCATAACAAAGGATTAAATCCATTACGTGTACATTACGCCTTTTGTAGTTGTCCCATAGTTCTTGGAGATTCTTTCTTTTTTTTTTTTTTTTTAAGATTTTATTTATTTATTCATGAGAGACACACAGAAAGAGGCAGAGACATAGGCAGAGGGAGAAGCAGGCTCCCTGCAGGGAGCCTATTCCTGGATTCCATCCCAGGACCCTGGGATCACGCCCTGAGCCAAAGGCAGATGCTCAACCACTGAGTCACCCAGGTGCTCCTCTTTGGGATTTTTCAATATTCAATCATTTAATACGCAAAAAGTTAGTTTATTTATTCTTTCTAATTTGGATGCCTTTCCTCCTGCCTAACAGCGCTAACTACAACTCCCAGTACAATGTTGAATTTTTAGTGGTAAAGGAGGGCATCTTTGCCTTGTTCCTGATTTTTAGGGGGAAAGCTTTTGGTTTTTCACCAATGACTGTGATTTATAGCTGTATTAGTTTGCTTGACTGCTATAACAAAATACCATAGACTGGGTGATTTAAACAGCAGACATTTATTTCTCACAGTTCTAGAAGCTTAGAAGTCCAAGATCAAGGTGCCAGCTCAGTCAGAGAGCCCTCTTGTTTGTCAGGGCCATATCTGTGTCCTAACATTGCTCACTCACTGTTTTTGTTTTGTTTTGTTTTTTCTGTTTCTATTAAAATGATAGTGCGGGTTTTTTCTCCCCTTTGTTCTAATAATGTGATGCATTATACTGACTTTCCTAGAATAATCACCCTTGCATTCCTGAGATAAATCCCACTTGGTCATGGTGTATAATCCTTTTAACATGCTGTTTGATTTGATTTATTAGTATGTTTTCTGAGGCTTTTCCCATCTATACCCATAAGAGAAATGTTCTTTAGTTTTCTCTTCTTGTGGTGTCTTTGGCTACAATATTTGAGTAATGCCTGCCTCATGGAATGAATTGGAAAGTGTTTCCATCTCTTCTATTATTTGAAAGAATTTGAGAAGGATTGGTGTCAATTCTTTTTTTTTTTTTTAATTTTTATTTATTTATGATAGTCACAGAGAGAGAGAGAGAGAGAGAGAGGCAGAGACTCAGGCAGAGGGAGAAGCAGGCTCCATGCACCGGAAGCCCGATGTGGGATTCGATCCCGGGTCTCCAGGATCGCGCCCTGGGCCAAAGGCAGGCGCCAAACCGCTGCGCCACCCAGGGATCCCGGATTGGTGTCAATTCTTAAATGTTGGTAGAATTTGCCAGTGAAGCCATCTGGTTTTACATCTTTCTTTTTGGATGATTTTTGAAAATTACAGATTCAATCCCATTAGTTGTTATAGATCTGTTCAAGCTTTCTCTTTCTTCTTGGGTCAGTTTGGTCATTTGTCCATTTCATCTAGATTATCTAATATCTTGGTGTGTGATTGTTCATATTATTCTTTTATAATCCTTTTCAATTCTGTAAATCAGTAGTGATGTTCTCATTTTTATTTCTAGTTTTAGTTATTTGTGTCATTTCCCTTTTTGCTTAGTCAGTCTACCTAAAAGGTTGTCAATTTTCCTGACCTTTTCAAGAACCAACTTTGTGTTTTTTTTAATATTCTCTATTGTTTTTCTGCTCTCTATTTCATGTATCTTCACTCTAATCTTTTTTTGTTTCTTCATTACTTAATATTTTCTGTTTACTTTCCAATTCTCTAAATTGTAGAGTTAGTTTTCTGATTTGTGATCTTTCTTATTTTTTAATGTAGACAATTATAACTATAAATGTCACTCTGAGCACTGCTTTTGCATATCCCATGTGTTTTAGTTTTAACTCATGTGCAAGTATCTTCATATTAACCTTGTCAATTTCTTCTCTGGCCCATTGATTATTTTAAAAAGTGTTGTTTAATTTCCACACATTTGTGAATTTTCCAGTTTTACTTCTGTATTTGATGCCTAGCTTCATTCCATGGTGTTCAGACAAAATGCTTTGTATAACTTGTGTCCTAAAATATCTATTCTGGAGAATGTTCCATGTATATTTGATAACAATGTATATTCTGCTATGGTGAGTGTAGTGTTTCATATGTATGTTAGGTTTAATTGATTTTTAGTGTTGTTTGAGACCTCTACTTATTTATTAAAGATTTCTTTATCTTAAGAGAGAGAGAAGGAGAGAGATTTTCAAGCAGACCCCCTGCTGAGCATGGAGCCCAGCCTGGGGCTCGATCCCACGACCATGAGATCATGACTTGCGCCAAAAATCAAGGATCTGATGCTTAACCAATTGAGCAACCCAGGTGCTCCAAAACCTTTATTTATTTCTAGACCTTTTATCTAGATGCTTTATCCATTATTAAAACTGAATTATTGAAGTCTCAAGTGATTATGTAGAATTGATTATTTCTCCCTTTAAATCTCCCTTTTATTATTTTTTTGTTTTTGTTTTTTCCTTTAAATCTCCCTTTTAATGTTTGCTTCATAAATGATGAGGCTCTGCTACTGGTGCATATTTTTTAAATTGTATCTTCCTAATGAATTAACCCCTTCTGCAATATATAATATTCTTCTTTTTCTCCTGTATTAATTTTAAAAAATGAATTAATTTATTTATTCATGAGATACACAGAGAAAGAGGCAGAGACATAGGCAGAGGGAGAAGGAGGCTCCATGCAGGGAGTCCAATGGGGGACTCGATCCCAGAACCCTAGGATCACGACCTGAGCCAAAGGCAGGCACTCAACTGTTGAGCCACCCAGGTACCCCTCCTGTAGTAATTTTTTACTTAAAATATATTTTGTTTTCTATTAGTATTGCCACTCCTGCTCGACTTTGGTTATTATTTGCATGGAATACTTTTTTCCCACTCTTTAACTTTTAATGTATTTGTCTTTGTATCCAAAATGAGTTTCTTGTAGACATTATATAATTTAATTATTAATTTTTTAATCTATTCTGTCAATCTGTCTTCTAATGCTGAGTTCAGTCTCTTTACATTTAAAGTACTAATAAGGTAGCATTTCCTTCTGCTATTTTGCTATTTTCTATGAGCTTTTTTTATTGTTCACTTTGTGAGCCTTAAATACAGCCTTCTTTTGTGTTTGTTTTTTAATATAAAATTTTTATTTCTCCCTCAATTTCTTTTTTGTTTATTTTGTAGTTATTTTCCATCTATTTATCCTAGTGATTACATTTTTAAAAAGATTTTATTTTTTTATTTGACACAGAAAGGGAGAGAGAGAGAACACAAGCAGGGGGAGTGGCAGGCAGAGGAAAAGGATGCTCCCCACTGAGCAGGAAGCCCTATGCCTTTGGATCTCAGGACCCCGGGGTCAGAACCTGAGCTGAGGCAGATGTTCAACTGACTGAGCCACTCATACACCCCTTCTGGTAATTACAATTACTGTGCTAAATTTATAACAATCAAGTTTGAATTGATACCAATTTGGTTTCAAAAGCATACAGAAACTCTGTTCCTATACAGCTCTGTCCTCTGTGTTGTTATAGTCCCAAATTGCATCTTTACATATTGCATGTCTATCAGCATAGATTTATAATTATTGGTTTTTGCATATGCTTTAAATAATATAGGAGGAAAGAAGGTGTTACAAACCATTAACAGAATACAATAATACTGGTTTTTTATTTACCTCTGTAACTGTCTTTACCAGAGTTCTTTATTTTTTGGTATGACTTCAAGTTACCATCTAGTGTCCTTTCAGTTCAGCCATAAAGATTCCCTTTAGCATCTCGTGTAGGGTAGGTGTACTAGCAACTAATGCCTTCAGCTTTTGTTTATCTGTGAATGTCTTAATTTCTCTCACATTTTTGAAAAGATTTATTGATTTATTTGAAAGAGAGAGAGAGGGAGAGTGGGGAGCATGGGGCAGTGGGAGAGACAAACCCTAAGAACACTCCACACTGAGTGTGGAACTGGACATGGAGCTTGATCCCACCACCCGGAGATCCCAGCCCAGCAAAATCAAGAGTCAGTCACTTAACTGCTCCACCCAGGTGCTCCTCTCTTTCGTTTTTGAAAGCAAGTTTTTCAAGGTAGAGAATTATCAGGTGACAATTATTTCCCCCTTTCAGATTGAAAATATGTTATCCTGCTGCCTTCTGGGCTCCATGGTTTCTGATAACAAATTGCCTATTAATTGTATTGAGAATCCCTTGTATGTGACAAGTTGCTTCTCTGTTGCTACTTTCAAATTTCTCTTTGTCTTTGTCTTTCAAAGTTTTGACTGTGAATCTCAGTGTCAATTTCTTTGAGTTAATCCTATGTGAAGTCCATTAAGTTTCTTGGATGTGTAGATTTGGTCTTTCATCAAAGTTGGAAACTTTTTGGCCATTTTTTCCTCAAGTATTTTTCTGTCCCCTTTTCTCTCCCTCTCTCAACTCTGTCTGGAACTCCCAGAGAATATTGGTATTTTTTTTTAAAGATTTTATATATTTATTCATGAGAGACACAGAGAGAGAGAGAGGCAGAGACACAGGCAGAGGGAGAAGCAGGCTTCATGCAGGGAGCCTGATGTGGGACTCGATCCCGGGACTCCAGGATCACGCCTTGGGCAGAAGGCAGGTGCTAAACCGCTGAGCCACCCAGGGATCCCCCGAATATTGGTATTCTTTATGATGTTGCAAAGATCATTTGGGTTATGTTAATTTTTATTCCTTTTTCTTCTCTTCAGAATATGTTATTTCAATAGTCTTCTCTTCAAGTTTACTGGTTCTTTTTTTCTGCCTTCTCAAATCTGCTGTTAAAATCTTATAGTGACTTTTTCATTTGAATTATTTTACTTGTCAGCTCCAGAATTTCTATTTGGTTTTATCTTATAATCTCTATACCTTTATTGATATTTTCATTTTATTCACATTTGTTTTCCAGGTTTCATTTAAATCTTTGTCTATGGTTTCTTTCTGTGAACACACTTAAGATAGTTGTCTTAAAGTCTTTGTCCAGTGTCTCGGTTTCCTCAGGGATAGTTTATGTCAATTTTTTTCATGCAAATGGACCTGTTTGTATTCTTTTTGTGCCTTGTAATTTTTTGTTGAAAACCAAACATTTTGAAAATTATAATGTGGTAATTCTCAAAATCAGAATCTCCTTTTTCCCATGGTCTTCTGTTGTTGATTGTTGAGATGAGCAGTTGTCTTTCTTGTTTAGTGATTTTTTCCAAACCATCTTTGCAAAGGCTGTGTTTGGTGTCATGTGTGGTCTCTGAAGTCTCAGTCAGCCAGGAAGGCTGACATATTTCCTCAAATACCTGATTCCAAAGGAAAAAGAAAAACCATACTCAACTGATCTTTCTGGATTGAATCTAAGCTAGTGTACTCCTTCAATCCACACCAACTTGCCTTAGCCTTTACCTCCTTTTGTATGGAGCTCCAAAATCAATCAGCCAGAGGTGCAAGCCAATGGTTATCTCAAATCTTTTCTGACTAAACAGCTGTCCCTGGGCATGTGTGTTGAACTTTGTATTCCGTGGTATATACAATAGCCCTTCAAAACCCTTAATCCCTCAAGAATCTTCCTCCACAGCCTCTTCCTTTTCAAGCTCTGCATCTTCCCAAGCTTTCTACTTCTGCTGTCTTTTGGCTCAGGTCGCTATGAGTGGCATATACCTTTAAATGTTTTTGTCATGTCTCTTGGATATTTGCTCCAGTTAAGTGGGGGTAAAATAAAGGTTAGCCTCTATGATGATCACCAGGCAGACCAAACTGCATTACTACAAGTTTTTCAGAACAAGGTCCATATTGCCCCCATCACACCAGCAAGGTGCACCTGGATTTCAAGCTGTCATTTCCATAGTCACCACTTAGATGAGGAATGGGGATGATAGGTGGGTAAACAAGAACATAATAATTTCTTTTTTTTTTTAACATAATAATTTCTTGCTGAAGTTTATCAGTCTTTTTCTTCACTAAGTACTTTCCTGGTTGTTGTAAGATTTTGCTAAGATCCCAGAGTTCCAAAGAGGTTGATTCTGTCAGTTTTTGTCAGCTTATGTTTCATTCGAAAGATGGTATTTTAAAGCTCAGTTGTTTGGTGTATACACATTTAAGATCATTATGTCTTCCTAGTTTGTAGATATTTTTATTATGTAATATTTCCTTTTATCATTTCATTCTACCTTAGTAATTTTCTTTGCACTACCATCTACTATTTCAGATATTAATATAGTCACATATGCCTTTTTAAAAATTAGTATTTATGTAGTATATGTATTTATATGCTTTTATATTAACCTATCTATGTCTTTGAATTTGAAATGAGTTTCTTACTGTGACATATCATAGTGAAACTTGCAAAATACATAGATAATGAGAGAGTTCTGAAAGAAGCTAGGGACAAAATGCCTTTAACCCAAAAGGGTAGACACATAAGGTTAGCAGCATACCTGTCCATTTAAACCTGGCAGGCGAGAAAGGAGTAGAAGGAAATATTTAACATACTAAATGGGAAAATATGCAGCCAAGAATACTTTACCCAGGAAGTCTGTCATTTAGAACAGGAGAGATAAAGCGTTTCTCAGACAAACAAAACTAAGAGTTCGTGAACACTAAATCAGCTCGCAAGAAATATTTAAGGGGACACTTTGAGTGGGAAAGAAAGACTAAAAGTATCAAATACTAGAAAGAAACAGAAACAATCTATAGGAACAGTGACTTTATAGGTAATACAATGGCACTAAATTCATATCTTTCAATAATGACTCTGAATGTAAATTGAATATGTAAATGTACTATCCAAATATAAGTGGATTAAATGCTCCAATCAAAAGACACTGGGTATAGGAATGGATAAAAAACAAGACGTGTTTACATGCTGCTTATAAGAGATTCATTTTAGACCCAAAGAAACCTCCAGGTTGATGGTGAGAAAGAACCTTCACTTTCCCTCACAAGTGAAGGAGAATGCTGTAGAGCCATTTATCATGCTAATGGACATCAAAAGAAAGCTCTAGTAGCCATACTTATACTAAACAAACTAGATTTTAAACCAAAGATTGTAATAAGAGATGAAGAAGAACACTATATCAATAAAGGGGCCTACCCAACAAAAGATCTAACAATTATAAATATTTATGCCCCCAACTTGGGACCACCCAAATATATAAATCAATAAATATCAAACATAAACAAACTCCTTGATAATAACAACAATTATAGTAGGGCACTTTAGCACTCCACTCACAGCACTGGACAGATCATCTAAGCAGAAGATCAACAAGGAAACAAGGGCTTTGAATGACACACTGGACCAGATGGGCTTAACAGATATATTCAGAACATTCCATCCTAAAGCAGCAGAATACACATTCTTTACGAGTGCACATGTAACATTCTCCAGAATAGGTGGCATACAGGGTCACAAATCAGCCCTCAACAAGTACAAAGAGACTGAGATCATACCATGCATAGTTTCGACCACAATGCTATGAAACCTGAAGTCAACCACAAGAAAAAACTTGGAGACCACAAATACATGTAGGTGAAAGAACATCTTACTAAGGAATGAATGGGTTAGCCAGGAAATTAAGGAAGAAATAAAAGAATACATGGAAGCAAATGAAAATGAAAACATGACACTCCAAACCTTCTAGATGCAGCAAAAGTGGTTCTAAGAGGGAAGTATATAGCAATACAAGCCTACCTCAAGAAGCAAGAAAGTCTCAAATATACAACTTAACCCTATGCATTAAGAAGCTAGAAAAGGAACAGCAAAGAAAACCTAAAGCCAGCAGAAGAAGGGGAATAATAAAGATTAGAGCAGAAATAAATGACAATAGCAAGGCAAATCCAGCTTTAAAATGCAGAAGATTGGACTCAATCAGTTAAGCATCTGCTTTCAGTTCAGGTCATGATCCCAGGGTGCTGAGATTGAGCCTGGCAATGGGCTCCCTGCTCAGCAGAGAGCCTTATCCTCCCTATCCCTCTGCTCCTCCCCCCGCACCCCAGCTTGTGCTCCCTCTGTGACTCTGCTCTCTCTCTCAAATAAATAAATAAAATCCATTTTAAAAAATAGACATGTCTCAGGATGTGAGGGCGATCTGGCTGCGACATCTGTCACCCCATTGATCACCAGGGTTGATTCGGCTGATCTGGCTGGCTAGGCGGGTGTCCCCTTCCTCCCTCACCGCTCCATGTGCGTCCCTCCCGAAGCTGCGCACTCGGTCCAAGAGGACGACCATATCGGATATCCTATATCGGAGGACCGTTCTTCGGTCAAGGGTATACGAGTAGCTGCACTCCCCTGCTAGAACCTCCAAACAAGCTCTCAAAAATAGACATGTCTCCAAAGAAGACATAAAGATGGCTGACACATGAAAAGATACTCAACTCAAAGTTGAGTACTCAAAGATACTCAAAAGTACTCAAAGATATTAAATAAAAAAATAAAATCCATTTTTAAAAATAGACATATCTCCAAGAAGACATAAAAAAAAGACATAAAAAAATATGTCTCCAAAGAAGACATAAAGATGGCTGACACATGAAAAGATACTCAACATTACTCATCATTGGGAAATTCAAATCAAAACCAAAATAAGATATCACCTCACGCCTGTCAGAATGGCTAAAGTCAAAAACACTGGAAATAACAAGTCTTGGCAAGGATGTGGAGAAAAAGGAACCCACATGCACTGTTGGTAAGAATGTAAATTGGTGCAGCCACTCTTGAAAATAGTACAAAGGTTCCTCAGGAAATGAAAAATAATATGCCATATGATCCAGCAGTTCCACTACTGGATATTTACCCAAAGAATATGAAAACATTATTTGAAAAGATAGATGCATCCCTATGTTTATAGCAGCATTATTTACAATAGCCAAATTACAGAAACAACTCAATTGTCCATCAATAAATGAATAAATAAAGAAGTAAAGAAGAGGTGGGATATATATATATATATATATATATATATATATGTATATATATTTGTATATATATATTGGAATATATATATAATAGAATATTACGTAGCCATAAAGAATGAAATCTTGCCATTTTCAACAACTTGGATAGGCCTAGAGGGTATAGTGTTAAGTGAAATAAGACAGAGAAAGATGAATACCAAATGACTTCACTCATATGTAAAATTTAAGAAACAGAACAGATGAACATGTGTGGGGGAAGAGACAAACCAAAAAATAGACTCTTACCTATAGAAAACAAACAGATGGATAAGAAGGGAGGTGGATAGAGGATGGGTGAAGTAGGTGAAGGGGATTAAGAGTACATATATCATGACATGATGAACACTGAGTAATGTAAAGCATTATTGAATCACTATATTGTACACCTGAAACTAATACAACATTGTGTGTTGGTCATACAGAATTAAAATTTAATAAATAAATAAATAAATAAGAGTTTTATGGTATTGGAATTTATCTCTCAATAAAGCTATAATTTTTAAAAGCTACTTCACTTCCTTTTTTTTGCTGAATAATATTTCATAGAACGTATGTGCCACAATTTGTTTAACTGTTCACCCACTGAAGGACACATTTAGATTTGTTGATAGCTTTTGCCTATTACTAATAAAGGAATGATTGCTTGATATGAAGAAAATACCTATTTTTGAAATACACAACTCTTATTCTCATGTTGAATCCACCTAATTTGAGGAGATTTTGAGCTACAATAATAATAATGCTTCAGTTAGCAGTTTTGTTTCTTACATAGTTTTTATAAATAGACTGTCAGAATCTATTCTCTATTTCTTCACTTTACTAAAGCTAATATACACTTAAAGTTACTATTTATGATATATCCATATTCTATATAGGAATATAGAGAAAACAGCAGTTCTCTGCTTTCTCCAATATCAGGATCCATTGTTTTATTTCCTATAAGGCTTTTCTCACATGCTGGAAATATTTAATATATATATATATTCTATACTATATATATTTAGTATATATACTATATATATATTCTTTATTTTTGTCTCTTCCACCAAAATATGCACTCCACCAAAAGCAGAGCCATGTCTATTTTTTTCACTTGTTTCTAGCATTGCATCATACATGGAGTTGGTGCTCATTATTGAAGAAATAAATGAATGCATTTGGTGCTTGTTTGCATTTATATAACAAACATCTGCATTTACAGATCTCATCTTTTAGTAAATTACCTATCTTTGAGGGAGAGAGCTATTATTGCACCATTTTTTCTGGTTGTTATAGCAACACACTGACCTCCAAAGCTACAAGTTAATTCTGATATATTTATTTTCCCAGAAGACCAAACAGCATTTTCAGTTTTGAAATAATGATGCTGTTATAAATCACATTTGTCACACTATAAAGAGGCATTGAGAGGTTTTTCTCTTTATCTCTTATGAGATGGCAGAGAACTAGAAAGAAAAAATATCTAATATATGCTAGGAAAAAAACAAATGGCAGTATGACCCTCATCTCCATTCCTAACCTTTTCATATTTCCTCCAAGTTCTCCACCTTTCCACTAGTATCTGTGAATTTCTTTTTTTTAATCCAAATTGTTAAAGTTTTGGCAAAATTTATCTTCACATATCTTATTAAACGAAATAATGGAGGCACCTGGGTGGCTCAACCAACTGAGCACCCTGGGATCAAGCTCCACGTTGGGGCCCCTGCTCAGTGGGGAGTCTGCTTCTCTCTCCCTCTGCCCTTCCCCACACCACTCCTGCTCTCTTTCAAATAAATAAAATCTTTTAAAAAATATTTTATTTATTTATTTATTTATTTATTTATTTATTATTTATTTATTTATTCATGAGAGACACAGGCAGAGGGAGAAGCAGGCTCCATGCAGGGAGCCCCATGTGGGATTCGATCCAGGGTCTCCAGGATCACACCCTGGGTCGAAGGCGGCGATAAATCGCTGAGCCACCTGGGCTGCCCATCAAATAAATAAAACCTTAAAAAACCCTTTTAAATTAAATGATATATGTAGTGTATAATACAATATTTAAGTATGAAGTATATTATCAATGAATATTAATGCCTAATAATATTGTAGACAAACAGGTATCAATCATACCAAGAACCAAAACATCACAACTGGAATAAGATAATCAACTAAAGTCAAAATACATGTATCATAAGTTGAAATTAAATTGCTTCTGTAAGTCATTATAAAGTCTCTTAAAATGACTGGGAAAAAAATAGCAAATCTTAGAAAAGTGATTGAAGTTATTAGAAAAAAAACAAGTGGAGATTATAAAATTGAAAAATAAAATAACAGAAATAAAACAACTATTCTACTGGTTGGGCCCAAAAGTATAGTAGATATAACAGAAGATATAATCAGTGTCCATCAGGAAAGATCAATAGAATTCACCCAATCTGAAAAACAGGAAAATAACTGGAGAAAAAATGAACAGAGCCTCAGGGACCTGTGGGGCAATAACAAAATAGCCAATATTTATATCATTAAATCCCATGAGGGGAGGAAGAGACTCGAACCAAAAAAAGTTTTGAAGAAATAATTGCTGATAATTTCCCATATTTATACACAAAGTTACACACTCAAGAAGCTGAGCAAACCCCAAAAGGGAAAAACCTAAAGAAATCCATTCTATGACACACCATAGTTAAAATTCTTGAAACCAGGGGTGCCTGGGTGGTTTAGTCATTTGAACATCCAATTCTTGATTTTGGCTCAGGTCATGATCTCATGGGTCATGAGATTGAGCCCAGCTTGGGCTCCAAACTCAAAAAGGTGTCTGCTTAAGATTCTCTACCTCTGCCTTTCCCCCAATTCACACACACACACACACACACACACACACACACACACACATACTCTCTCTCTGTCTCTCTCTCTAAAATAACATAGATAAATCTTTTTTTAGAAAAAAATTCTTGAAACTGAAGACAGTAACTCTTGAAAGAAGCCAGAAAGAAATGACAGATTGCCTATAGGACAATATCAATCCGTCAGTGGATTTCTCTCTCATCTGAAATAATGGAGAATGCAGGGAAGTGGCACAGCACTTTGTAAATATAAAAGAACTATCAACAGCAAAGCCCACAACCAGCAAAATAAAGAAATAAAATAAAGAAAAGTAAAAGAATTTGCTGCTACTAGCAGATTTATTCTTAAAGACTAGAAAGGAAATGATAAAAGAAAGTGTCTTTTAGTATTAGGAAGTAAGATGGAACAACAGAAAGACCAGAAATATGAATACATACAAAAGTATGTTATTAATTATACAATGCTATATTTTATAAGCCATAGTGTTTGTAAGTCATATTTGATGATTGAAAAATTTGTACTACCATCTGATATTGAAAATAATGATGATTAAAAGTAGGGGAGGTAAAGGGACTTAAGTGGAAGTAAGGTTTTCACACTTTGCTCAAAGGGCAAAATGTTGATTGTAGCAGATTGTGATAAGTCACCTACGTATATTTTAATACCGAAGCAACCACTAAAAAACATAAATATATGCACTCAAAAATACTACAAATAAATACAGATGAATCCCCAAAAATGTTCAGGTAACTCACAAGAAGGCAAGAAAAGAGAAAGAGAGGAACAAAAATGAGAGAAAACAAAGAGGAAAAATAATAATAAAATGGGAGGCTAAAATGCTAGCATATCAATAATCACCTTAAATGCAAATGGTCTTAATATACCAATCAAAAGAGAAGGATAAGCAGAGTGGACTAAAAAAAAACATGACCTAACCATGTATTGTTTATAAGAAACTCATTTCATTTTTTCCTCTTTTTTTTTTTAGATTTTATTTAAATTTAAGTAGGTTAACATATAGTGTATCATTAGTTTCAGAGGTAGAATTTAGTGATTCATTGCTTGCATATAACACCCGGTGCTCATCACAATCCTCCCTATCGCCATCACACATTTTTCTCTTCCCCCTCCCACCTTCCCTCCAGCAAACCTCAGTTCATTCCCTAAAGTTAAGAGACTCTTATGGTTTATCTCCCTCTCTGATTTTATCTTATTTTACCTTCCTCTCCCCTATGTTCATCTGTTTTGTTTCTTAAATTCCACATATGAGTGAAATCATGTGGTATTTTTCTTTCTCTGACTTATTTTGCTTAGGATAATACACTCTAGTTCCATCCACGTCATTGCAAATGGCAAGATTTCATTCTTTTTGATGCTGCCTAGTATTCCATTGTATAGACATACTACATCTTCTTCATCCATTCATCATTTGAAGACATCTGGGCTATTTCCATATTTTGGCTATTACGGACATTGCTGCTAAAAACAATTGGCTGCATTTGCCCCCATGAATCACTATTTTTGTATCCTTTGGGTAAATACCTAGTAGTGCAATTGCTGGGTCATAGGATAATTCTATTTTAGCTTTCTGAAGAACCTCCATACTGTTTTGCAGGGTCACTACTCCAGTTTGCATTCCCACTAACAGTATAAGAAGGTTTCTCTTTCTCCACATCCTCACCAATGTCTGTTGTTTCCTGAGTTGTTAACTTTGGCCATTCTGACAGGTGTGAGGTGGTATCTCATTGTGGTTTTGATTTGTATTTCCCTGATGCTGAGTAATGTTGAGCATTTTTCATGTGTCCGTTAGCCATTTGTATGTCTTCTTTGGAGGAATGTCTGTTCATGTCTTCTCCCCATTTCTTGACTGGAGGTTGTTTTGGGGGGTGTGGTTTGATAAGTTCTTTATAGATTTTTTGATACTAGCCTCCCCCTTTTTTTTTCAGAAGGAAGACTGTTAAATGCAGATAAGATATAGCAGATAAATTGAGGGAGAGCAGGTCATCACTGAGTAAAATGTTAGGTGAAAGGACATTTGAAAGCACCTAGCGAGTTGGATACTAGCCCTTTATCCGATATGTCATTTGCAAATATCTCTAGGTTGCCTTTTAGTTTTGTTGATTGTTTCCTTCGCTGTGCAGAAGCTTTTTATCTTGATGAAGTCCCAATATTTCAGTTTTGCTTTTGTTTCCCTTGCCTCTGAAGATGCGTCTAGTAAGAAGTCGCTGTGGCTGAGGTCAAAGAGGTTGCTGCCTGTGTTCTCCTCTAGGATTTTGATGGGTTCCTGTCTCACATTTTGGTCATTCATTCATTTTTAATTTATTTTTGTGTATGGTGTAAGAAAGTGGTCCAGTTTCATTCTTCTTCACGTGGCTGTCCAATATTACCAACACCATTTATTAAAGACACTTTTTTGCCATTGGATAGTCTTTCCTGCTTTGTCGAAGATAAGTTGACTATAGAATTGAGGGTCTATTTCTGGATTCTCTATTCTGTTCATTGATCTATGTGTCTATTTTTGTGGCAAGACCATACTGTCTTGATGATCATGACTTTGTAATATAGCCTGAAATCTGAAATTGTGCAGTCTCCAGCTTTAGTTTTCTTTTTTCATTACTTTGGCTATTTGGAGTCTTTTCTGGTTCCATACAAATTTTAGAATAGTTTATTACAGCTCTGTTTTAAAAAATGCTGGTGTTATTTTGATAGAGATTGCATTGAATGTGTAGATTGCTTTGGGTAATATATACATTTTAATAATATTTGTTCTTCCAAACCGTAAGCACGGAATGTTTTTCCATTTCTTTGTGTCTTCCTCAGTTTCTTTCATGAGTGTTCTATAGTTTTCAGAATACAGATATTTTACCTCTTTGGTTAGGTTTAATCCTAGATATCTTATGGTTTTTGGTGCAATTGTAATTGGGATCAATTCCCTGCTTTTGCTGCATCAAGAAGGTTTGGAATGTCATGTTTTCATTTTCATTTGCTTCCATGTATTCTTTTATTTCTTCCTTAATTTCCTGGCTAACCCATTCATTCCTTAGTAAGATGTTCTTTCACCTACATGTATTTGTGGTCTCTCCAAGTTTTTTCTTGTGGTTGACTTCAGGTTTCATAGCATTGTGGTCGAAACTATGCATGGTATGATCTCAGTCTCTTTGTACTTGTTGAGGGCTGATTTGTGACCCTGTATGCCACCTATTCTGGAGAATGTTACATGTGCACTCGTAAAGAATGTGTATTCTGCTGCTTTAGGATGGAATGTTCTGAATATATCTGTTAAGCCCATCTGGTCCAGTGTGTCATTCAAAGCCCTTGTTTCCTTGTTGATCTTCTGCTTAGATGATCTGTCCAGTGCTGTGAGTGGAGTGCTAAAGTGCCCTACTATAATTGTTGTTATTATCAAGGAGTTTGTTTATGTTTGATATTTATTGATTTATATATTTGGGTGGTCCCAAGTTGGGGGCATAAATATTTATAATTGTTAGATCTTTTGTTGGGTAGGCCCCTTTATTGATATAGTGTCCTTCTTTATCTCATTACAGTCTTTGGTTCAAACTTTAGTTTGCACTCTAGCTTTCTTTTGATGTCCAATAGCATGATAAGTGGTTCTCCATCCCCTCACTTTCAATATACAGGTGTTCTTAGGTCTAAGATGAGCCTCTTGTAGACAGCATATAGATGGGTCTTGTTGTTGTTGTTGTTGTTGTTTTAATCTATCCCTATACCCTATGTCCTTTGATTGGAGCATTTAGTCCATTTACATTCAGAGTGATTATGGATAGATATGAGTTTAGTGCCATTGTGTTACTTGTAAAATTCCTGTGCCTGTAGATTGTTTCTGTTCCTTTCTAGTCTTTGCGACTTTTCATCTTTCTTTCCCACTCAAAGACTCCCCTTGAATATTTCTTGCAGGGCTGGTTTAGTGGTCGTGAACTCCTTTAGTTTTTGTTTGTCTGGGAAACTCTTTGTCTCTCCTTCTGTTTTGAATGACAACTTTGCTGGATAAACTATTTTTGGCTGGAAAATCTTCCTATTCAGTACATTGAATATATCATACCACTTTCTTCTGGACTGCCAAATTTCTGTGCAGAGGTCTACTGCTAACCTTATTTGTTCTCCCTTGTAAATTAGAGATTTATTTTCCTTTGCTGCTTCCAGTATCTTTTCCTTATCTCTGTATTTTGGAAATTTTATTATGATATGTCTTCGTGTTGGCCTGCTTTTGTTGAATTTAATGGCAGTTTTTCATGTCTCCTGGATTTGGGTGTCTGTTTCTTTCTCCAGATTAGGGAAGTTTTCAGTATAATTCACTCAAATAAAACTTTTCTTCCCTTTTCTGTCTCTTCTTCTTTGGGGACACCTATGATATGAATGTTATTATACTTTATGAAGTCACTGAGTCCCTTAAGTCTACCTTCGTGACCCAATATTTTTCTTTTCCTCTTCCTTTCAGCTTCATTTCCCGCCACAATTTTATCTTGTATATTGCTTATTCATTCCATTCCTTCTTCCTTCCTTATGGTCATTACATCCAGTTGGTTTCACATCTTGATTATAGCATTTTATATTTCAGCCTGACTAGGTTTTAGGTCTTTTATCTCTACAGTAAGTGACTACCTGGTGTCTTCTATGCCTTTCTCAAGCCCAGCTTGTATATATATGATAGTTGTTTTAAATTTTGATTCAGGCATATTACTCATATCTGTTTTGATTAGATCCCTGGCCATGACCTTTTCTTGTTCTTTCTTTTGGGATAAATTCCTCCATCTTGGCATTTTGTTAGGTCCCTGTCTTCTGTGCATAAGGAAAGCCTGCTATGTTTCCTGTTCCTGAGAGTAATGGGTATATTAAGAAGAGGTCATATATTGTCCAGGACCTGGCACTTCAGGAAATGTTTTTGGTATATGCTGTTTATACTCTGTCGTGTTTTAGCTGCTCTTCTCCTCAGGTCAGTCCTCTGCACAGCTTCTCCTGGCCTGCAGTGGGGAATGTTTGACCTTGTTCAGTGCATGGTGAATTTTAACTAGGTATTTTGGTCTGCTTGTTAAAAGAGGCTAGATCTTTTTTTTTCTTCAAGATTTTATTTATTTATTCATGAGAGACACACACACACACACAGAGACAGAGAGAGACAGAGAGAGAGGCAGAGACACAGGCAGAGACACAGGCAGAGGGAGAAGCAGGCTCCATGCAGGGAGCCTGATGTGGGACTCAATCCCCAGGACTCCAGGATCACGCCCTGGGCCGAAGGCAGGTGCTAAACTGCTGAGCCACCCAGGGATACCCAAAAGAGGCTAGATCTATTTCCACTAGAGCTGAAGCATTACAGAACTCTTTAATTAGTAGACTTGGTGCATGTGGGAGGAGTTTAAGCTTGTCATTTTGGGAAGGGGCCCATTGCTGCTCTGGCTCTCAGGCACACTTGCTATAGAAAAAAAAAAAGCACCTGCAGAGCATAGGGGGCAGAACTTGGTGTAAGCGGCTTGAGCCTCCACTGAGAGTCCTGTGCTGTTCACCAAAGTCCCTCTGTGCTGCTGGGCAGGGGGAAAATGGCATCAGGCACGTCTCTCATCCTGGAGATCTCATCCTGGAGAGGGGAGTTTGTGCCTTCCACTGTACAGGAAGCCCACAGAAGAATGAACAATCTCCCATGCATCCCTCAGATCTTTGCCTTCGCCCTATCTGGGTCTGAGCTGTCTGCCCACTTGGAGGCGCAGTGCTTCTGTGTTTTACCTCAGGCACACACGCTGAGTTTCAAAACTCCAAATTTTAGGCACACAGGCTGAGTTTCAAAACTCCAAACTTTAGGCACCCTGCTTGGCCCAGACCTATGCTGATCCTCTGGAGGGGGGTCCCCCTGCACTGTGGTGGGTGGTGATTTGTCCCAGAGGGCAGTTGTATGAACTCACAGGGGCTTGGAGTTTATGGTAAAGTGCAGCCAAAAGCTGGCATCCAGGTTAGTGGCCCTCAGCAAGTGTCTCTGCTCATATGCTAATGAATGAGGCAGTGCAATGACACCTACTGGCTCTTTTGTCCCGTGAGAGGACCTCTGCCAAATGCACTCCCAGAAGGGGAACTGTCTTTCCCAGTGTGACTGAGGGGATCCTCAGACCACACTGTCCATGCCTGAGCCTCTCCCCTCCTTCTCCACAGAAGGATTGCTATGACAAGGCGATGACATGAACTTCTAAAATTTCAGTCTTTGACTTCACTGCTTGTAAAACTTGGCGATAATCAGCCCTTCTCGTTTTCCCCATCAGCGGTTCTGGGGAAGTGTTTTTCTTGTGCAATCCCTGGCACACTGCGCCACTCTCTCATCTCTCTGAGACCAGGATTCCCTCTCCACCGCGGCACCTGTGATTCTTTTCTTCCCCCAATTGTGTCTCTGCACCTCCTGCCTTCCACAATGTGGCCTCTTTTCTCCCTCTAGTTGTGCAGTTTGTTTTCTCAGTCCTCAGATCGATTTCTTGGGTGTTCAGAATGATTTGATATTTATCTAGAGGTGTTTGAGGGACAAGGCAAGCCTAGTGTTCTCCTTCTACTCCACTGTCTTAACTCTCAGAGAAATTACTTCCTGTGCTCTTTTCTAAGATTTTTGTGGTTTCAGGTCTCACATTTAGGTCTTTAATCTATTTTGAGTTTATGTTGTGTGTAGTGTAAGAAAATGGTTCAGTTTCATTCTTTCGCATATAGCTGTCCAGTTTTTCCACCCCATTCATTGAAGAGACTTTTTCCAGTTGCAATATTTTTGCCTCTTCAGTGAAATATTAATTGACCGTAAATGTGTAGATTTATTTCTGAGTTCTCTATTCTGTTCCATTGATCTATGTCTATTTGTATGCCAGTACATACTGTTTTGATTACTTCAGCTTTGTAGTATATCTTAAATATGGGATTGTGATACTTTCATTTTTGTTCTTCTTTCAGATTGCTTTGGCTAGTCAGGGTCTTTTGTGGTTGGAAACGAATCTTAAGATTATTTGTTCTAGTTCTGTGAAAAAATGCTCTTGGTATTTTGATAGCAATTGGATTAAATATGTAGATTGATTTGTGTAAAATGGACATTATATTTTTTAGAAAGTTTTTATTTATTTTTTAAAAGATTTTATTTTTTTTAAATATTTATTTATTTATTTAGACATAGAGAAAGAGAGGCAGAGACACAGGAGGAGGGAGAAGCAGGCTCCACGCCGGGAGCCCCACGCAGGACTTGATCCCGGGACTCCAGGATCGTGCCCTGGGCCAAAGGCAGGCGCTAAACCGCTGAGCCACCCAGGGATCCCCTTTAAAATATTTTAATTAATTCGTTAGTTATTTAATTAATTTATGAGAGATAGGTAGAGCCAGGGAGCACAAGCAGGGGTAATGGCAGAGGAAGAAGGAGAAGCAGGCTCCCTGCTGAGCAGGGAGTCTGATGTGAGGCTTGATCTCAGGACTCTGGGATCATGACCCAAGCTGAGGGCAGAAGCTCAACCAATTGAGCCACCCAGGTGCCCCTAGAATGGACATTTTAATGATATTTTTTCTCCTTATCCATGCACATGGAATATCTTTCCATTTGTTAGTGTCATCTTCAATTTCTTTCATCAGTGTTTTATAGTTTTCAGAGCACAAGTTTTTCACTTCATGGCTAAGTTTATTCCTTATGTATCTTATTATTTTTGGTACAATTGTAAATAAGGTTGTTCTCTTAATTTCTCTTTCTGCTACTTCATTATTAGTGTATACAAATGCAATGGATTTGTATATTGATTTTGTATCCTGAGGCCTTATTGAATTAATTTATCGGTTCTAGAGGTGTTTTGGTGTAGTTTTTAGGGTTTTTCTCTATATAGTATCTTCTCATCTGCAAATAGTGAAAGTTTTATTTTTCCTTACCAATTTGCTGTCTGATTACTATGTCTAGGACTTCCAGTACTATGTTGAATAAAAGTGGTGAGAGTAGTCATATTCCTTTTTTTTTTTTAAGATTTTATTTATTTATTCATGAGAGACACAGAGAGAAAGAGAGGCAGAGACACAGGCAAAGGGAGAAGCAGGCTCCATGCAGGGAGCCCAAGGCAGGACTCGATCCTGGACTCCAGGACCACACCCTGAGCTGAAGGTAGCGCTAAACCGCTGGGCCACTGGGGCTACCCAGTAGTCATATTCCTAATCATAGGGGAAAAGCTTGTCATATTCCTAAAAATCATAGGGGAAAAGCTTGTCATATTCCTAATCATAGGGGAAAAACTCTCAGATTTTCACCATTGACTATGATGTTTTCTGTGGGTTTGTCATACATACATTGTCTTTATTAGGTTGCAGTATGTTCCCTCTAAACCTACTTTGTTGAGGGTTTTTATCATAAATGGATGTTGTTCTTTGTCAGATAGTATTCTATATCTATTGAAATGATCATATGGCTTTTATTTCTCTTTTTGATGAGATACACCACGTTGACTGATTTGTGAATACTGAACCACAGGTGAATCTGGGAAATAAATCCCACATGATTGTGGTGAATGATTTTTTAAATGACCTGTTGGATTCATTTTGTTAATGTATCTTTATTTATTTATTTATTTTTATAAATTTATTTTTTATTGGTGTTCATTTTGCCGACATATAGAATAACACCCAGTGCTCATCCCATCAAGTGCCCACCTCAGTGCCCACCACCCAGTCACCCCCACCCCCCGCCCACCTCCCCTTCCACCACCCCTAGTTCGTTTCCCAAAGTTAGGAGTCTTTCATGTTCTGTCTCCCTTTCTGATATTTCCCACTCATTTTTTCTCTCCTTTTTAAAGATTTTATTTATTTATTTGAGAGAGAGCAAGAGAAAGTAAGAGCAGTAGGGAGGAGCAGAGGGAGAAGGAAGTTCTGCACTAAATGTGGAGCCTGATGCAGGGTCTGATCCCAGCACCCTGAGATCATGACCCAAACCAAAGGCAGATACTCAGTGGGACAGAGCTACCCAGGTGCCCCATTTTGCTAATATATTGATGAAGATTTTCACATCTGTGTTCATGTTCATCAGAGATATTGGCCTTTGGTACCTATAGTTTTCTCTCTGTCTCTCTGTTTCTCTTTTTCTAGCATCTTTATCTGGTTTTGGTATGAGGGTAATGCTGGCCTCAAAAAATCAATTTGGAAACTTTCTTTCCCCTTCTATTTTGGGAATAGTTTGGGAATAGGTATTAACTCTTCTTTAAATGTTTGGTAGAATTCACCTGTGAAGGCATCTGGCCCTAGACTTTTGTTTATTGGGAATTTTTTGATTACTGATTCAATTTAATTGCTGGAAATCAGTCTTTTCAGATTTTCTATTTTTTTCCTGATACAATTTTGAGAGGTTACATGTTTCTAGGAATTTATCCATTTCATCCAATTTGTTGGCATGTAGTTTATTATAATTACCTCTTATAGTCCTTTATATTTCTTTAGTGTCCATTGTCATTTCTCCTCATTCATTTCTGATTTTGAGTCTTCTATTTTAAAAAATTAATTTTTATTTATTTTAATTTTAATTTTTTTTTTTTAGAGAGAGAGAGAGCATAATCCAGGGGTGGGGGGTACAGAGGGAAAGAATAAATCTCTATGCCCAATGCAGAGCCTGACATAAGGCTCGACCTCATGACTGAGATCATGACCTGAGCCAAAATGAAGAGTCAGTACTTAACCTACTGAGCCACCCAGGTGCTCCCACCTTCTCTTTTTTTAATGAGTCTGGCTAAATATTTATCAATTTTGTTAATCTTTCCGGAGAACCAGCTTCTGGTTTCATTGATCTGTTTTATTATTTATTTTAGTTTCTATTTCATTTCTCCAATCTTTATTATTTCCTTCCTTCTACTGATTTTGGGTTTTATTTGTTCTTCTTTTTCGAGCTCATGTAGATATAAGGTTGGTTTGTTCAGTTAGATTTTTCTTGCTTCTTGACTGGCCTGTATTGCTATAAACTTCTTTCTTAGGACAGCTTTTGCTGTATCCCAAAGATTCTGGGCCATTGTGTTTTCATTTTCATTTGCTTTTATGTATTTATAATTCTGTTTATGATTTTTTTTGTTGACTCATTCATCTTTTAGGAGCATGTTATTTAACCTCTATATATTTGTGTTCCTTCAAGAGTTTTTCCCGTGTTTGATTTCTAGTTTCATAGTGTCATTGGAAAAAAATGCATAGTATGACTTCAATTTTTTTCATTTGTTGAGACTTGTTTTGTGGCCTAATATGTGATCAGGTCTGGAGAATATTCCATGTACACTTGAAAAAAATGGGTGTTCTGCTGTTTTAGGATGGAATGTTCTGAATATCTCTGTTAGATCCATGTGGTCCAATGTGTCATTCAAAGTCACTGCTTTTCTTTTTCATTTTCTGTCTGGATTATCTATCCATTGATGTAAGTGGGGTGTTAAAGTCTCCTACTAATATGGTATTACTCTAAGCGACTTTATGTTTGTTTTTAGCTGTTTTAAGTATTTGGGTGTTCTCATTTTGGGTGCATAAATATTTACAATTGTTACATCTTCTTGTTGGATTCTTCCCTTTATAATTACATAGTATTTTTCTTTGTCTTGTTACAGGCTTTGTCTTACTTTCTGTTTTGTTGATATATGTATTACTATCTTGGCTTTCTTTTCACTTCCATTTGCATGATAAATGCTTTTCCATCTGTTCACTTTTTTAAAAGATTTTATTTATTTATTTATTTACTTACTGATTATTTATTTATTTATTTATGAGAGAGAGAGAGAACGTGAGCAGGGAGGAACAGAAGAAGAGGGACAAGGAGACTCTCTGATGAGCATGGAGCCTGATATGGGGCTCAATCCCATGACCCTGAGATCATGACCTGAGCTGAAATCAAGAGTTGGACGCTTAACTGACTGAGCCACCCAGGCTGAAGTGAATCTCTTGTAGGCAGCATGTGGGTCTTCATTTTTCATCCCTTCCATCACTCTGTCTTTTTGATTGGAGTATTTAGACCATTTACATTCAAAGTAATTATTGATAGGTATGTATTTATTGGCATTTTGTTATTTGTTTTTGTAGATCTTTTTCTTCTATCATGGTTTGCAGGCTTTCTTTAGTCATAAACTTGGATTCCCTTCTCTTTATATTTTGCAAATCTATTCTAGATTTTTGACTTTTGATTACCATTAGGTTTATATACAGCATCTTATAAACATAGCAGTCTATGTTAAGTTGATGGTAGCTTAAGTTTGAGCCCATTATAATAAAAGCACTAAATTTTTATTCCTTAACCTCCACATTTTAGGTACTTGGTATTATACTTTACATCTTTATTTTGTGAAACTTTGACTAATTTTTATAGATATACTTATTTTTACAGCTTTGTGCTTTCTATTTTTCTTACTCTTGCTTATGATCTTTCTTGTCCACT
Organism: Canis lupus dingo; assembly: GCF_003254725.2. Classification (NCBI taxonomy): domain Eukaryota; kingdom Metazoa; phylum Chordata; class Mammalia; order Carnivora; family Canidae; genus Canis; species Canis lupus. The sequence goes on along the minus strand of NC_064264.1, from coordinate 9,371,170 downwards.
CAAAGAGTCTCCTTTAACAATGTTTATAGGCTGGTTTAGCGGTCATGAATTCCATTAACTTTTGTTTGTCTGGGAAACTCTTTAGTTCTCCTCTATTCTGAATGATAGCCTTGCTAGATAAGAGTATTCTTGGTTGCAGGTTTTGTGTTTGTTTTCTCTTAGCACTTTGAACATATCATGCTACATTTTTTCTGGCATGCAATGTTTCTACTGATAAATCAGCTGTTAGCTTTATGGGATTTCCCTTGTATGTAACTATTTTCTTTTTTCTTGCTAGTTTTAAAATTCTCTATCACTACTTTTTGCCATTTTAATTATTATGTGTCTTTTTTTAAAAAAAAGATTTTATTTATTTATTCATGAGAGACACACACACACACAGAGAGGCAGAGACACAGGCAGAGGGAGAAGCAGGCTCACTGTGAGGAGCCTGATGTGGGACTCGATCCCAGGACTCTTTTTTCCCTGAGCCAAAGGCAGACACTCAACCACTAAGCTTCCAGGTGCCCCTACTCTGGGTTGATTTTTGTTGGGTGTTACAGCTTCTGGATCTGGAAGTTTTTTTCCTTCTCCAGATTCAGCAAGTTTTCAGCTATTATTTCTTCAAATACATTTTCTGCCCCCTCTTCTCTAGTTTCTTCTTCTGGGATCCCTATAATGTGAATCTTATTATGCTTGATGGTGTCACTGAGTTCTTTCAATCTATTTTCATCTTTTATTATTACTTCTTTCTTTCTTCTGTTCAGTTTGATTGCTTTCCATAATGTATTTTAAACTTTAGTTATTGAGTTCTTCATCTCTGGTTCTTTATTATGTTTTCTATGTCTTTGTGGAGGACCTCACTGAGGTCTTCCACTCTTTTCTCAAGTCCAGTAAGTACATTTATGACCATTACTTTAAATTTTCTATCAGGAAAAGTATTTCTCTACCAGGCATATTATTTATCTGTTTCATTTAACTCTCTTGTGATTTTGTCCTGTTCATTAATTTGGGACATACTCTTCATTTCATCAAATTCTCTGTATCTGTTTCTATGTGTTAGGAATGTCAGCTATGTCTCCTCCTCTTGCAAGTAGTGACTTTATGAAAAAGAGATCCAGTAGTGACCTGAGTACAATGTCCTCTGTTCACCAGAACCTGGTGTTTCAGGGAATTTCTCCTATGTGTGTTGCATGCATAATACTGTTGTGGTTGAGCAGCCTTCAGGCTAGTCATTTGTAATGGTTTTATTTGCCTTTTGTGGGCAAGATTTCATCCTTGTGTTGTTAGTGGGCCACTATGGTGTTGCCTTAGCCTTCTGTTGAGTCAGACAAGATGTTTGCCAAAGCTGCAGTAGCATTGAACTGCAGGGTACTCTCCCTGTGTTGTGCTCTGAGAAGCTTTTGTTGGTGTGTGTAGCCTGCAGTCAGACCAGATATCTGCCCCCAGCCCACTAGTGGGGCCTCAGTTAGACTGGTATATGTAGTTATATTCTCCCCTTTCCCTGAGGTAGGAGTCACTTTGGAATGGTGATGGCCCCTGAAGGGGCTGTTTGCACAGTGCCAAACTTGTGGCATTGCTTTGGATTGACTCCTGCCAAGGACAAGTTGGAGGGGGCAGGTCTGCAGGAGAACATAGGGTCAAGGCATGTAATTAGCATGGTCAGTGCTGAAATTTTGAGGGTATGGCCTTGAAGCCACCCTCTTGCCAAGACTAGGATGGAGGGTGAGGGTCTGTAGGAGAACATGGGTAGTGGCAGGGCATACCATTACAAAGCTCAGTGAAGAAATTTGGTGCTGTGCTGGCTCCCATAGGTGTCTGTGTATTTAGACTACGAGAGAACAGGAAAAGGAATGGCATGGGGATTTGTCTTTCTAGTATGGGCCCCCCCATGCCCAGGGTGCCTAGTAGGGGTCTGCTCCTTCCCCCTCATTCACCCAGTGGCATCCCTCCCCCTCAGGGACTGTGGCTCCTGGCCACATCTCTTCCTTTCCTACTCTCTTCAGTGTGGTCTTTTCTCTACTGTGGAGAGACTGCTCTGCCAGTCTGACAGTTTTTGGGTAATTTTCTGGTTTATTTTTATACTGATGGGGGTGTTTTCTAGGTGTATTCATGATGAGGGGAGTTCTAGGACCCTCCATTCTACCATCCTCCTCAAAAGTCTCTATGAAACTCATCCCTTTAAAGTTTGCAATTTACTCATTTTTACTATTTTCACTAATTCACCCATGGTATAAAAACTAGATATCTAGAAGTCCCTGGGTGGCTTAGTTGGTTAAGCTCAGGTCTTAATCTCAGGGTCATGAGTTCAATCCCCACGTTGGGCTCTATGCTGGCCATGGGGCCTACTTAAAACAAAAACAAAAACAACTAGATATCTAAACTATTTAGATATTGTACAATAATCACCATGCATTTCAAAATATTTTCATTGTCCCCCCAAAACTCCATATCTATTAACAGTGAATATTCATTTCCTCCCGACCCTCCATATGCCCAGCCCCCAAGTCCTCAGTAACCACCAATCTCCTTTATGTCTCCATAGTTTTGTCTATTCTGGATATTTCATTTAAAGCATACATTATGTGTCCTCTGTGCTTGGCTTCTTTTGCTTAACATAATGTTTTCAAGGTTCATCCACGTCATAACATGGATCAGAACTCTATTCCTACTTATGGCCAAATAATATTCCATGGTGTTGATTCTGGCATTATTTTCATCCACTTATCACTTAATGAGCATTTTTTTCTACTTTTTGTTAGTTTTGGGTAATGCTTCTATGAATATTTGTGTACCAGTTTTTTTTTCTGGATATTTTTTCAATTCTCTTGGGTATATACCTGAAAGTAATATTGTTTGATCATATGGTAACTGTGTTTAATTTTTTTGAGGAACTCCAAATGGTTTTCCAAAGCAACTGCACTATTTTAACTTTTTAAAAAGATTTTATTTATTTTTGAAAGAGAGCGAGAGAGAGCATGAGCAGGTAGAGGGACAGAGGGAGAAGGAGAGAATCTCAGGCAGACTCCATGATGAGCCTGATGTGGGGCTTGATCTCAAGATCCTGAGATCATGACTTCGGCCAGAATCAGGAGTTGGATGCTAAACTGACTGAGCCACCCAGGTACCCCAGCAACTGCACCATATTAGAAACAGCAGCTTATAAGGATTTAATTTTTTTCCATATCCTTCCCAGCTCTTGTTATTTTCCAGTTTTTTGTTGCTATTTATTTCATTTTGTTCTTTTTTTTAAAGATCTTATTTTTAAGTAATCTTCACACCCAAAGTGGGGCTCAAACCTACAATCTGAGATCAAGTCACATGCTCCACTGAGTCAGCCACTAGCAATCCATTTGGGTGTGAAGTGGTTTTGATTTGCATTTCTTTTAATGACTATTGACATCAACCATCTTTTCACGTGCTTTTTGGTCACTTATATAGCTTCTCTTGAGAAATGTCTATACAAGTCCTTTCTCCATTTTTAATTGGATTGTTTGTATTTTTATTATTAAATTCTATGAGTTCTTTACATATAGTAGAGACACAAGTCTCTTATCATATATATAATTTGCCAATATTTTCTCTTTCCATTGTCTTTGCATTTTATTGATGGTATCATATGAAGCACAAAAGTTTAACTAAAGCCAATTTATCATTTTTTTCTTTAGTCGTGTCACTGATCTCTTCTTTCTTTCTTCTTTCTTTCTTTCTTCTTTCTTTCTTTCTTCTTTCTTCTTTCTTTCTTTCTTTCTTTCTTTCTTTCTTTCTTTCTTCCTTCCTTCCTTCCTTCCTTCCTTCCTTCCTTCCTTCCTTTCTTCTTTCTTTCTTTCTTTCTTTCTTTCTTTCTTTCTTTCTTTCTTTCTTTCTTTCTCTTTCTCTCTTTCTTTCTTCTTTCTCAAAAGCCTTGTATGTCAAGCTATTTTCACAAAGTGTACTCTGAAATAGGTCAAATAAAGACAAGTCCTGATAATGGAGCTTTTAGGTGAGCCACAGGAGAAGCAATCTCTGGGGATAGGGCTTTTAGGGATCTCCAAATCCATTATGTCTCCTCCAGTGGCTGCTAAACTGCTATTTTTTTTATAGGCACTGTAGTTGTGAAGCTGTTGAATTTTAAGGCTCCCATAAAGCTAAGGAGAGAAGGATGAGATTAGGGCATATTAAAATGTCACAAGGCTTACTGCTTTTATCAAGATTCACTTATTTTTCTTGAATGAACACTTCTCAGAATGTAGTGGGCCTTTAGCTATTTTCCATAGTTCTAATAAGTTTATTTTAAGAGTTTTTGCTAGTGTTTTAATAGCTTTTATGGAGGGGATGATTTTGAGGAGGATTGTTACTATACCATTTGGAATGTCTACGTCTAGAAGTGAATTACTAATGCACAGAAAACTTGGATAAATCTCAAGAGAAATATACTGAATGAAAAAATCTCAAAGGTGGGCAGCCTGGGTGGCTCAGCGGTTTAGCGCCACCTTCAGGTCAGGGCCTGATCCTGGAGACCTGGGATCGAGTCCCACATCGGCTCCCTGCATGGAGCCTGCTTCTCCCTCTGCCTGTGTCCCTGCTTCTCTCTCATGAATAAATAAAATCTTTTTAAAAATCTCAAAGGTTACATACCATATGATGACATTTTTATAACATTCTTTTTTTAAGATTGAATGATTGATTAGAGAGAGAGAGAGAGAGAGCGGCAGAGACACGGGAGAAGGGAGAAGCAGGCTCCACGCTGGGAGCCCAACGCGGGACTCGATCCCAGGACCCCAGGATCGCGCCCTGGGCCAAAGGCAGGCACTAAACTGCTGAGCCACCCAGGGATCCCTATAACATTCTTTAAATTAAAAAAAAATACAGATATGGATTACAGACTAGGTTTGGCAAGTGAGGAGGTTAGGGAAGTGAGGAGGGAAAAGACTGGTTATAAAAGCATAGCAGTTATGAATGTCCTAGATGGCATCTTCTTCCAATTGAAGGCTTTTTAATCTACACTGAAAAATATATTGTTTAGTGTAGCCACCTTCATTATTAAGTTAGCCGGATCTGGAAAACTTGCTGCAACTTCTACATCAGCACTTGCTGCTTTATCTTGGACTTTCATGTTATGGATATGTCTTCTTTCCTTAAACCTCATGAACCAACTTCTGCTAGCTTCCAACTTTTTGCAGCTTCCTCACTTCTCTCAGCCTACCTAGAATTACAAAGAGTTAGGGTCCTTACTCTGGATTAGGCTTTGGCTTAAGGGAATGTTGTGGCTGGTGTGATCCTTATCCAAACCACTCAGACTTTCTCCATCTCAGCAATAAGGCTGTTTCACTTTCTTATCATTTGTGTGTTCACTGGAGTAGCGCTTTTCATTTCCTTCAGGAACTTTTTTTGCATTCAAAACTTGACTGTTTGGTGCAAGATGCCTAGTTTTTGGTCTCTTTTGGCTCTTGACATGCCCTCCTCACTGCATTTAATGATAATGAGTTCCAGCTTTTCATTTTTTTTAAAGATTTTATTTATTTATTCATGAGAGACACACACACACACACACACACACACACAGGCAGAGGGAGAAGCAGGCTCCATGCAGGAAGCCCAACGCGGGACTCTATCCTGGGTCTCCAAGATCATGCCCTGGGCCCAAGGCAGACGTTCAACCACTGAGCCACCCAGGGATCCCCTAGCTTTTCATTTAAAGTGAAAGACATGTAACCCTTCCTTTCACTTGAACACTTAAGGGCCACTTGTAGGGCTATTCAATGGCCTAATTTCAATATTTCTGTATCTCAGTGAATAGGGAGACCCAAGGAGAGGAAGAGAGACAGGGAAAATCAGATCTGTGGAGCAGGACATATAAAACATTTATCCATTAAGTTTGCTATCTTCTTTTTTTCTTTTTGAGAAAGATGGAGGGGGGGAAGTGGCAAAGGGAGAAGGAGAGAGAGAATCTTAAGCAGGCTCCATGCCCAGCGCAGAGCCCTACACAGGGTTGATCTCACAATGCTGAGATCATGACCTAAGTCAAAATCAAGAGTTGGTGCCTAACTGACCCAGAACAATTACTAAAGTAACATTAAAGTTCCCTAATTATAGACCACCATAACAGTTATAGTCATGAAAATTTGGGAATATTGGAAGAATCACCAAAATGTGACACAGAAACACAAAGTAAACAGATGCTGTTGGAAAAATGATGCCAATAGATTGGCTCAATGTAGGAGTGCCGCAAACTTCCAGTTTGTAAAAAAAACCACAATATCTGTGAAGTGCAATAAAACAAAGCACAATAAATCAAAATGTGCCTGTATCACAAAACTATAATTATAACAGTATAGCACTGGCATAAATAGAGACTCATAGATCAATAGAACATAATAGAGGGCTCAGAAATTACTACTACATATAAGGTCAATCGATATTTGACAAGGGAGCCAAGAAACAGCCAATGAGGAAAGCATAGTCTAACAAATGGTGCTGAAAAAAACTGGACAACCACACAGAGAAAAAGGAATAGGACTCTTAGCTTATGGAGATCTTATTTTAAACAGTTGGTTGGGCCTCACCTTCCTCCAAATGTTCTGAGTCTCCTGACAAGCAATTGAGTTGGCTAATTCCAGCTCTCCATCCCATCTCTTCTCCTGAACATTCAAAAAACAGCCAGCAGACAGACAACATGGCAAAAAGAAAGGACCTGAGTTCCAAAAAATTAAAAATCGACTATATTGAGAGTTCACATTTCAGAGACCTTAAACATTAAATCGTATGGTTATTTTATTTTTATTCCAGTTGTAATCCTAGCTTCAATGAGAAATGTGTATAGACTTTTTGATAAATTTATGGTGCATTTTGAAATAAAGTGACATACATCATTAAATCTGAACCTCACTACTGTGCAAATTGATTAAAATTAAGACTGTTTTTATTGCTCCTCACTCATGTATTCAAGTGGTATTCAGTGAGTACACAGAGATACTATTTGATAAAGTATACTTTATTATTACCTTGACATATTTAATATCATAACCATGAATTTAAATATAAGAAAAGTTTGAAATGTATTAAGTTAGTTCAATGCTCTGATTTGAGATTATTGAAGTGTATCAGAACCAAAATGGTCAAAATATAATACCACAAATATGAATAGTATAACTACCAAATGCAATATTAAAAATAAAGGCATAATATAACACTAAAAATAATACTGTGTGTTTTAATATATAAAATCATTCCATTTGATCACTGGAAAAATGGATCATTCCATTTTTCCTTGGGTTTTATTCTGAACTAAAACCAAATTTTTAAAAAATTTTATTTATTTATTCATAGAGACAGAGAGAGAGAGAGAGAGGCAGAGGGAGAAGCAGGCTCCCTGCAGGGAGCTCGATGTGGGACTCAATCCTGGGACTCTGGGATCACACCCTGAGCCAAAGGCAAATGCTTAACTGCTCAGCCACCCAGGCATCCCCTAAGACCAAATTTTAATTTTCTTCCTCAGTTGTGCTGAGATTGTGCTCAATTTTGCTTTAAGTCTGGACATCTCTTTATTCAGAGTTCCTAGGATTGGGGTGCATAAATTATAGATTCAGTGCTCTATGGTGCCTAAGGACTAGGTGGGAGGATGAAATACAGCTCATGTGGAACAACTGAGACTTTACTTTCCCAATCTTATATTTGAGGTGGTGTACACACTGAAAAAATGATGTAGTTTTCACCATAAATGATTTTTGGGACGCAAGAGGTGCACTGGTGTCCTGTGCACAAAGTGCCCTGATTAAAATATAGGAAACCAGTTCTAATTCCAGTATTACTGATAACTAGCAGTATGATCCATGGTATATTATTTAAAGTTCTTTAGGTCTAAATAAGAAATGTGGGCTCTACAGTGTTCGTAACAGCAGTGTCCACAATAGCCAAACTGTGGAAGGAGCCACGATGTCCTCTGACAGATGAATGGATAAAGAAGATGTGGTCTGTATATACATGATGGAATATTAGCCATCAGAAAGGACGAAGACTCACCATTTGCTTTGACATGGATGGAACTGAAGGGTATTATACTGAGTGAAATAAGTCAATTGGAGAAAGACAATTATCATCATATGGTTTCATTCATAGGCGGAACATAAGAAATAGTGAAAGGGACCATAAGGGAAAGGAGGGAAACTGAATGGGAAAAATTAGAGAGGAAGATAAACCATGAGACACTCCTAACTCTGTGAAACAAAGAGTTGTAGAACGGGAGGTGGGTGAGCGGATAGGGTAAGTGGGTGAGGCATCAAGGAGGGCATGTGCTGTGATGGGCACTGGGGATTATATTATATGTTGACAAGTTGAATTTAAATAAAATTTAAGGGACACCTGGGTTGCTCAGTGGTTGAGCATCTGGCTTCTGCTCAGGGCATGATCCCCAGGTCCCAGGATAGAGTCCCACATCAGGCTCCCCACAGGGATCCTGCTTCTCCCTCTGCCTATGTCTCTGCCTCTCTCTGTCTCTCATAAATAAATAAAATCTTTAAAATAAATAAATAAATAAATAAATAAATAAATATTACAGATATTTTAAAAATAACAAAAAGTTTTCAGAAAATGGTAAAAAAAAAAAAAAAGCGGGCTCTAGTATTCCATGATTCTAACCAAAAAAATCAAGAATCCCCCTAGTTAGTGATTAAGAACAATATACAGAAATTCGAGTTATTGAAGGATTATTCTTAAAATAGAAGTTTTAAAAAATATTTTATTTATTCATGTGACACACACACACACAGACAGAGACATAGGCAGAGGGAGAAGTAGGCTCTCTGCAGGGAGCCTGATGCTGGACTGGATCCCAGGTCTCCAGGATCACACCCTGAGCCGAAGATAGATGCTCAATCACTGAGCCACCCAGGCATCCCTAAAATAGAAGTTTAGTAATATATCTTAAGATTTTATTCATTTATTTGAGAGAAAGAGTGAGCAAGAGAGAGAGCGAGCGAGTGAGCACAAGCAGGGGCAGAGGCAGAGGGGGAAGCAGACTCTCCACTGACAGGGAGTCCAACATGGGCTGGATCCCAGGGTCCTCGGATCATGACCTGAGCCAAAGGCAAACTCTTAACCAACTAAGCCACCCAGGTACTTCTAGTAATACATCTTATATTGTTAAGATCTAGGATATATGCTGTCCTATTTTACAGTAACACCTCTAGTCTTAAATGTTTTTTTTTTCAACTCTGTTCAAAGCACTTTGGTTGATGTTACAAGAAATATAAAGATGAAGTAGACCTTATCTCCAGCTCTCATGAAGCTTACCAGTGAGCCGGTAAGAGAGCTCCTGCCCTCTCCTCCAAGCTGCTCCCATTCTTGCAGTGGAAAACCCAGCATCCTAATTCAAAGAAAGAATTAAGAAATTCATCTCTCTCTGTAGGAGCCTCCCTTTCTTCCTCTAGGTTTGGAAGAAGAAGGGTGGAGGCTTCTGTTCCAGTATGATCCTGACCCTTGGGCTTTGGTCCATCTCCTTCCTTCCCCTGAGCTTCTCAGCCCAGGCTCCTCCTTTTTCTCTCAATGGATTTTTGTCTGAGCCTAGTAAAGGGTTTAAGACTCAAAGCAACCAAAAACACAACCTGAGGTATTCTCTCCTTCACAAAGTACTGTCTCTTCTCTTCCAAAGAGTAGCCCATGCCTGCTCTTCCACTTCCTCACGTCTTACCTTGTGAGGGAAGATAGATTGCTGTGGACATTTTGTTAATTGTCCTGCTGGATATCCCACATGCTGGATTTGGCTGATTGCTTCTTCTTCTTTTTTAAAAGATTTTATTTGAGAGAGAGAAGAGAGAGAGAGAGAACACAAGCACAGGGAGGGGCATAGGGAGAGGGAGAAGCTGACTCCCCTCTGAGCAGAGAGCCTGATGCAGGACTCGATCCCAGAACCTTGAGATCATGACCTGAGCCAAAGGCAGATGCTTAACGGACTGAGCCACCCAGGTGCCCTGATTGCTTCTTCATAGTGGTATTACTTCGTCCTTTTGGCGGGTCTCTCCTGTAAACTGGAAGTTGGTTCTAATGGCTTAATTAACATTAGGGCTGAATATTTTTGGCAGCAAATTTTTTACAAAAATATGGATTTTTTTTGTTGTCATGTTACAGGGTGAGCTGTGAGGCTTGAACTTGCCTGTGCCCTTCAGTGGCTAGGTAAACCCGTATCCGGTGTGTGGCTAATTAAAGCTTCATCTCACCCATTCTAATCCATTCTTTCTAGGCTTCTGCCCCCAAGTAAATCTGCAGGTGGAAACTTCTTTGCAAAATACTACCAATGACCGTCTAAGGGCCCAATCAGTTCTGTGATGTGACCCGGTTGGTCGTACTCTGAAAGTGACATGGGGAAGATGTGTTACTGGATTGACTACTGTAGTGGGAGATTGGGGTTCAATCCAGCAAGGGACCCTCTGAGGATCCATCTAGAATGCATTTCAGAGCTGTCTTTTTCTTAAAGTTGGGATTGTGAAGCATCTACCAATTCCCATCCTCCCGTTGCTTAAGGACTGCCTCGGGGCCATTAACTTCCCCTTGAACTTCTGTACTGTTGCAAGAGCATTGCACAAGAGAATGATCTTTCAGAGAAAGCCCCAAGCGAGGAAAGCTAAGTAAAATGGCCTGTTATCATGGTCTGGGAGTGTGTGTTATAGCTGGAGATGAAATCAGAAGTTGGTGTGACATGGGACACCATATGCATCCACTACTGTCTCCAAACCTGATCTGACACCTAGATTCTCAAATGTGTTGACTGTGACAGAGTCAGCTTATCGCCCCTCTTCATTCTCTTTTTTTCTTTTAGTAATAGTGAGAGCTGTTGGGGTTTGGGATGAGTGAGTCTAAGCAGTAGGTTCCCAGAGAAGAGGGGAGTGGGAAAGAGCTGAGGCATTCAGGGAGAGAACCCTGACACCCTGATGGCTTAATTTCTGCAATTTCTAGGAATACTTGGGCTGAGATGGAACTGAATGACAAAGATGTGAGAAGCATGTGAGTGTGTGTGTGTGTGTGTGTGTGTTAAAGGCATCTCGGGCACGTTTGATTGTGGAAAAATCATTATTTAGAATTACGTGGAATTTAACTTTTAGGTGTGAATTTATTGTGGAAGGGGGAGTAGAGAGATTTGAAATGATCGCCATGGCAATATAGCCTCCATGGTGTTGTGAATTGTCTGCATTCGAATACAGGAAGCCTGGACATGTCTATATTAAGATATATTAGTTTATTAGTCTATTTAGCAATTAGAACACCGAGCTGTAGCTGGGCACAGAACTACCTGTCTAGTGACATTTCCAAGGCCACCTTGCAGCTGGATACGGTGATATAATTAAATTCTCCCCAGTGGAAAAATGGCAAAATTGTGTAAAAGTCCATTAAAAAATGAATTTTTTGTATTTCCTCCTTTTGCCCTTGCCTGCAGGCTGCAACACAGATGTAATTCTGGTGAGTATGCTTTGCCTATGAGGATGAGGATGACTCACTAGTTGCTGGGGGAAGAATGATACAGGAGCCTGAGCTCATGAAGAATCTCACTGTGAGCATGTGATTGCTCACTTCTGGACTCAATGCAGGGACAGAAACAAGCTTCCATCTTTTATCTTAGGGCCCCTTTGGCACAGAAGTTTGGCTTACACACTAACACAATATCCAAGCAAGATTCTTGGGAAATAGCCTATAGTCCTTCCTTTCTCACATACCCTACACCTTCCTCATCCCCATACAATTATGGTATCCAGCTCAATCTCTTCAACTCTCATGCCTGCTCCTTCCTCATCAAGCCCACAACGACTGCCCCTACTGAGGACTGTATCATCTCCTTGGACTACAACAGCATTCCTTTATAACCGTTCTCATCCCTACAGTCTTGTGCTGTCAATTCCGAAGAGGAGTCTCAAGAGGACAAATTCAATTGTGTTGAGTCCCTGCCTAAAAAATCTCAGTGAATTCACCCTGTACACAAAAACAGTCAACTCCTTGGCACAGCATACAAAGTTTCCAAGGTCTGATGCTAACCAACATGGCCAGCTTGTTCCCATTCCAAACTTCCCCTCATAGTCTAGGATCAAGTCAAAACAAAATACATGCTGTAACCTGTACATTCCCATCATTGGAACTCTTATTGTCTTTGAAGGAACTGTAACCCTTTATTGAGGTTATTTCCTTATTGGTCTTCCTTAACATTCCCATCCCCCAACTTCATCTGTTTACAAGTTATTGTCTATTACAAGAGGCTATCTAGAGTCCCAGGTCCTCCAGGAATTATCTGCCAGAGACATCAGAATATATTGCCTTTTTTCACTGGGGTTTCCTGTCTGGTAGGATGCAGGTCTTGAACATCCTGGTAACCATTTTGGCTGCCATGTCATAAAATCTAGCCTGACCCAATGGTATAGTAGAGATTGCTATTTATATAGTATCTTTCCTCAGCATTCTATAGGAAGGAATATGTAAAGTGTAACTCAATACATGTAGACCCAGAGTAAAGACTACCTCTCCCAGGCACTCTTGCAGTTAGGTGTGGCTATGTGGTGAAGACCTGGCCAGTGTCATGTGACTGGAAGTGATGTACACAATTTCCCTAACAGGGAAGGGGTGTGTCCTTCCCTTCCCCTCTTCCTTATAGCTGGCATATGGACACGAGCGTGAAACAGTCTGGGCCATTGGACCAGGACAAAACTCTAGGGATAGAAGAATGGGAAAACAGCCTGCTCTCAGGTGACTTTCTAGATGAGGGACAACATAACAGATTGGACTTATATGGAGAATCTTCTATCTTAATGAAACTGTAGGGTCTCCACATACATACAACCACACACAGATCATAATTAATGTACAAACTGAGAGGAAAACATCACCTTATGATATATTCTCTATACAAAGAAAGCCATAAGGACATGGAGACTCTGACCAGACTGTGTCTTGAAGTGAGTCATTGCTATTTGCTGGTTACTCTAGAATTAGGGTCTCTCCCCTGCCTCCCTTCTATATTCCTAAGATATGGTGGTATCAAGCAGCTAAAATTGCTTTGGAGGTGACTGTAAATGGTTGATTCCATTGAAGAGGTGACTGTCCGGAGTAGGAACGGTTACTGAGAAAATATGTTAAAACAGAGGAAATGGTATGCAACAATGTCTGTTCTTTACACTCCCTGTATCTTAGACCATGGTTAGTCCATAGGTTAAAGAAACAAGGAATTGGCAGCTGATGGAATAGACATCGGTGACAGAATGGCCGAGATAAGGAAAGGGCGTGAAACCTATTGCCTATCTGGTACTGTAAGACTTGGCAGCTTCTGTGAACACTATCTTCTCATTACAAAAAAAAAAAAAAAAAAAAAAAAAACCCAAACCAAAAAACGACAACTGGTTTGTACATATTTAACCATCTTGAAGATTCTAAAAATGGCTTATCAAGTCTCTTAGGATCGCTAGTCTCATTTTCTAGGAATAATTTTGCCTGATACTTTCCCGCTTTGTCATATTTGCTATAATGAATATTCTCTTATTTTTTTAAAGATTTATTTACTTAGAGAGAGAGAAAGAGAGAGAGAGAGAGGTAGAAACACAGGCAGAGGGAGAAGCAGGCTCCATGCAGGGAGCCCGACGTGGGACTCGATCCTGGGACTCCAGGATCGCGCCCTGGGCCAAAGGCAGGCGCTAAACCGCTGAGCCACCCAGGGATTATTTAAGAATATTCTCTTAAAGTTAGTTGTAATGATAAAAGGTGTTGAAGTTAAGATGTGGACAAGATCTGATGAGAGGAAAGAGGCAAAGTAAAACACCTAAGAAGCATGCAAATGGTATCATAAAATGATTCCAACGATTCAAATGTAAGCAGACTAGAGACATCTACATTCTGGTTACCACACTTTGGGATTTCAAAGACCAACTTTCTTTTAAAGTTTAGTGGACTGATATAGAGCTGCAAACTTCTTATATTTCCAACTTACGAACATCAAGACAAATTCAATTAAATAATTTTAGTTTATGACTCATTTGTCATATTTCATATATTTTCCTTATCTCAGCACAAATTGACAAAAATGATGGCAGGCAAAGCACTGGTTCCTAGTTTAATGAGCAGTGAGTAGCAAATTGATTATATTTTAAATAGGTTCCTTATTGGTTAAATGCCCTTTTCCAGCCACCTGTTAACCTGGTCATTATAAGATAAAAAACTCTTGCTACTTAGGTGTATGTATGTCTAATAAACAGCTGCAATATTGGCAGTTTGAAACATCTGGAACCTATATTTTGCTTTGAATTCTCATTATAGTCTTCTTAGACAGTCATCATAGGCATAACATATACACATAACTTCTCAAGTTTCAAAGCTTTCAAACAGATTAGCCCATTTGATTAAATTTTTTAATTAATTTCTTCAAATCACATTTAGTTACTTCTTGGGTTAATCATCACGGAGAAACTTGAACTGCAGAAATGTCAACTTTGTCTCTGAGGTACCCATTAATATTCACATCCCTTTCAGATGGTAAATATATATTATGTCTTTAGCTCTATTATAGGAATGACATAATAATGCTCTTCCCCTTACAAACATTTGAGCAATATGCCTTGCGAAAAAATGTGAATTCCTTTTTGTAGAAGTGTTCTTGGGACTGTCACAAGTGCTCTTATCCTGGGTGTGTGGAAGAACTTCAGAAGTGTCACAACACCCTTGAAATTATGAAAACATGAACATATACATTTTTCTGGGGAATGAGTCAAAAGCTTTCATCAGATTCTCAAATACAGCCAGGTACAAAACAGAAAAAAAACATTGCAACTACAGAAGGGAAGCATAATTTAAATTTAATCCTAAACCCAAATTAAGCAAGTTGCTTGCTAAATTAGTCTTTTATCCTTCTGAAAATGCCAATGACACTTATCATTTGAATTGCATAAGTATTTAAAATAATTTGGGTTCTCTGAGCTTTTCAGATTACAGGCATAAAGATACAAAAAACAAAACCCAAAAAACAACAACAAAACAAACCCAGTTAAGATCTTTCTAGATCTTGCAAATAATCCTACAGGTGATTCCTGGTTGGCTCAGCGGTTTAGCGCCTGCCTTTGGCCCAGGGCATGATCTTGGAGTCCCAGGATCGAGTCCCACATTGGGCTCCCTGCATGGAGCCTGCTTCTCCCTCTGCCTCTCTGTCTCTCTCTCTGTGTCTCTATGAATTAATAAATAAAATCTTAAAAAAAAAAAGTCCTACAAACAATATTATATTGAGCATTTGCTAAAAGGTGTGTCAACTAATTGTAAAACTGAGACAAAGCTGCTTTCCTGTCAAGAAGGGATTTCAACACTGCCAGTTTTGTCACTCACTGCACAAGCAAGGGTTTTATGCATTTAGCAGAAATGCTAAATTAAGAGGTCAGAAGGCCTGGGTTCTAGTGCCATTTTTATTTGTAACTAACCATATACAAATCACTTCTCTATAAAATAATGGTTAACATCTATTCCCTAATTCACAAATATGCCATGAAACCAAATTCTTCCTCAAGAAACTTCTCTGTAAACCACATTACTGTTAATTAGCTTATACTTAAAGGATGAAAATGACAAACTGCAGAATCTGTCTTTTGTCAATCAGTTGCATACCTTAATTCTGCAGATGGATAATCTGGTTGAGGTCAGCACTATCCTATTTCAACCTTACAATACAAAAAACTTATCAACAAGAAGTTATTGGTGAAGAAAAGGTGGCCAAAAATATAACACTATCAAGAAACAGCTTTCTAAGTTGAGACCAGTGCTTATAACATCCCTGATACCGAATGGAACAAAAGTTAGTCTTATGGCTACTAAAGCATGTTTGCTGTTTTGAGGGAACACATTCTTAAGAACACATGGCTAGAGTAAGAATCTTATTTCACTAGAAATAATGTTGAACGGGAATGTCTTATGGAGTCTTCAGATGTCCAATCAAATGGCTATGACAGCATCTGTGTACTTGTTTTTTTTATTGTTTGTTTATTTATTATTTATTTATTTATTTATTTATTTATTTATTTATTTATTTTCTCTCTCTCTTTTTTAAATTCAAGATTCAGTTCCCGATCCTGGGGCACAGTCCTCAGTACTCTGACATGGTATAAGAAATGTTAGTGTTAGTGTTCGGTCACTAGAGAATAGACATATGTAAGAGGAATTAACGTTTTGAACAAAGATGCAAAATGAGGATTCTAAGTCAGTTTAGAAAAATTTATAACCTGTAAGTATCTATATATATATATATGTACACCATTTATCATGGATGTGTTTTGTGACAATCATATGTATTAACAGACCCTTAAAAAGGTAAGTATCTCTGTTTCTCAGTATTTAACGGTATCAGTTTTGTGTGACTCAGTCTCTAGTTCTGGACTTTCCCTTACTTTATAGTGACACAAAAACAAACAAAAAGACAAACAAAAACAAAAACAAAACCCAACAAAGCCCGGAGCATGGTTCACAGAGAAATACAGAACAGATACAAATACCCTAATAAAATAACCATGTATACCATTGCTAGGGAAATATTTTACAGGAAATAAACTTTCCCTATTGGCCCCAAATGGCATCATCCAGTTATGTTCTTTAGATGTCAACTTTTAATACAAAAATACCTTCGGGATGATAATCATATACAGTGACTTACAAAACTCAACAGAACATTTCAATGCTACACAAAACAGTTCCATACACAGCCTGAAGTTTTAAAGGTCTCTGCTGGCATTTAATTTTATAGTTGATGGACACAGTGACTGACCTCAATAAAATACTCTTTTCAGCTTAAACATATTTTCAAAACCAGTATTACCTCACAAAAGCAGTAAAGAATATATCACTTCCTGCTGAAGAATCCTCTAAGATGAAAACCGAAACTATACAGCCAAAAATATTTTAGGAAAGCATATACACTGTTTAAGACTAGTCATGACCAATGGATAAACATTTACATTACTCAATCACATGTCCAGTGAAAAAAAGGATCGTTCCTTTTGATTCAATGAAGCGTGTATCAGGTATAGATGAAAAATATGATCTTACAAAGCAAGTTACCTTTTTTCTTTTGGTTTAGAAGGGTGTTTAAATAATTGATGACACTACTAGAATGAATGTTTTTTAAGACAGAAAAATGGCCACACTCAGGAAATACATGTTATATTCCAAAATTGAAAGTGAAATTTCTTTTAAAGCAGTGGAGTCTTGATTTTTTTTTTTTTTTTTTTTTTACTTTCTGTGAGCTCTTAAGACCATTCTGCACATTATCAAAATGAAATCCCTATTTGGATGGATGTATATATTTATATATATATATATATATATATATATATATATATATATATATATATATATATATAACCAATTTTTTTTCTTTGCAAAAGGGGAGAAAACCACACCAAATTTAACAAACGATAGAAACGATAGTAACTTATAATACTAGAAACTGGCTAGTTCAAAATTTGGGAAATCTACTACTTTCATTATTCTAAAAGAAAATACAACCTTCAAAACCCTACCAACAATTTCTAGTTCAATTTTCTACTATAAAAATTAAAAAGTTAAATTCCTTGTGGCACTAAGTTGAATTAAAACGTTAACAGAAGACAAACGTAGATAATCAAAATATAAACAGTGTAAACTAACCAAAACAATCCACTGGTGCAACAAATACTCGAACAACCAAGAAACCACCAAGCATTCTAATCAGTTACATAGTTTGTTTTTGCATATTTTAATCTTGACTTTTAGCATAGTAAATTATCATATAGGTTGATTTCATGGACTGTTTAACTTTGTAACATTACATTAGTAATTCAAATGTTACCCTTTCTAAACCAAATCTGCAGTCCTAATCAACATTTTTTTTTTTCATGAAAAGGAAGGGATATCTTTTAAAGATACATTCCATAGAAGTAGAAACATCTTAGTGCTTCAAAATATTTACAAAGAACCCTGATGATCCTGTGCATTTCCCTGAGGTGCCACCTGCACCCAGACTTCATCATCGGAAAAAGAACTTGAACTTCCTGACTCTGAGTCCAGCTCACTGAATCCATCTAAGTCCCATTCAGTACTAGACTCACTCCGTGCATCATCTTCCTCAGTGATAAAACTCTGTCCAGGTTCAAGGCAGGAAGGATAAACACGAGCACAGAGGCAAATAAAGCCAGAGTCAAACTGCAAAAGACCTAACATGGTACCTATATTAATCCACTGGTCTTCCCTAGTATCGTATTCATAAACAGTCACCCGGTTTTTTTTCCACTGAGGGGTGGTAGAAGTAATGAGGAGCAACTTTTGGCCATGATTGACAATCTGGTAGTTGTGGGTCTCTGAGTCCAAGGGGATATTACTAATCCGCCTCCATTCTCCCCTGGCTGGGTTGTAGACCTTCATGACCGGGATGTCGCAGATACAGTAGATCTCATCATTGAAGACACAGGCTTCCTGAAAGTCACTACGTTTAAGAGAAGCACAGTTCAGCCATGTATTGTGGCCCGGGTCATAGTAGAGCATGCGCTTACTGTTCACAGCATAAAGATAGTTCTGAACCACTATTAGTTCAAACGAATAGAAGGAATGGGGTACAGGAGCCACCAGTGCCCACTGGTTTCTCTGGACACTGTAGCACTCCACTTCCTTCAGTTTAACACCGGTAATGGGGTCTCGCCCACCCAAAATGTAGATGTAGCCATTGAGGTAGGCCACATCCATGCCCTCCCGGCACAGCAGGCGGTCGGCCAGCTGCTGCCAACTATTCTGGGCTGGCTTGTACACCCAGAGGTCCTTCCTGGGCTGCGCGGCCAGGTAGATGTCATGGTCTGGAGAGACGCAGACAGCTGAGGAAGTGACAGTCTTGGTGTGAGCCAAGCTGGTTAAAGGGGATGGCATGGTGTAAATGTCCCCTGAGTATGGGTCGTAGCACAGAAAGGGATCTCGGGGATGTCCAAAGAAGATCACCATCTCCTTGGCACACATACCCAGCCTCTGGGGTGGGTTTTCTGCTGTGGGCACAACACAGCTGCTGCTGCTATCTGGCTTGGGCGCCAGAGCCTTGCACAGCTTGTCACCATAGCGCATCTGCAGGGCCCCCTCGATAAGGTCCAGACAGTACTTTTTCACAATGGGCTTGGTCAGCAGCCCCTCCAGGTAATCCTGATCCTCCTCTCTGAAGTGTGTCCAGCGGACACACTTGAAGACTTCCGCAGCGCTGGGTCCGCGCTCCTTGGGAGCCGCCTCCAGCCACTGCACGGCCACGTGACACACGGTCCGCTCGCTCTCGATGTCTAGACTATCCAGGCGCAGGATGGACAGCAGCTGGGCCAAGCTCAGATCCGCCAGGCTCTCCTCCCTTACTGAGCCCATCCGGCTGAGCTGCCTGAAATTGTGGGCTATGAAGGACTGGGCCTGGGATCGCAGCTTGTGATGGTCGAAGGCGTCGGCGAACTTGAGGATGGCGGTGCAGTTGGCCAGGTCGAGGCGGCGGGCCAGGAAGGAGGCGCAGGCCTCCCGCACGTACTCGAGCTGCAGCATGTCGGAGGCCGCGTACAGGCGCTGCACGTTGGCCTCGCTCAGCGACACGCGGCCCGTGTAGCAGTAGTCGACCAGCACCTCGAAGGACTCGGCGTCCACGTCGTGCATGGTCACGTTCGCCTGGTGGCTCTCGTACATGCCGCCCGTGAACATGCTCTTGAAGTAGGGACACGCGGCCGCCAGCACGTTCCGGTTGCAGGGGAAGAGGCGGCCGGTGCCGGGCCCGCTGCCGGGCGTCACCACCTCGATGGTCACGTCGCACAGCAGCCGCGCGTCGTAGAAGGACTTGAGCT
Source organism: Canis lupus dingo (assembly GCF_003254725.2). Classification (NCBI taxonomy): domain Eukaryota; kingdom Metazoa; phylum Chordata; class Mammalia; order Carnivora; family Canidae; genus Canis; species Canis lupus. Next base: position 9,351,383 of record NC_064264.1, on the reverse strand, counting down.
GCGCCAGGAGGGCTGCGGAGTGAGCCGCGTCCTTCAGCTCCTCCGGGCCCGTGAAGAAAGCCGAGACCGAGGGCTTGGAGATCCTCTTGGGCCGCCTGCCGCCGCGGGGACTGGCCAGGCGGCGGGGGCGCGGAGCCTCTTCCCGGGACTGCATGGTGGAGATGGCGGCGGGGTACGAGGGCGAGAACGGGTGCACGGACCGGGCGCGGGCTCCTCCTCGCCCTCTCCTCGCCTTCTCCCTGAAGAGACTGCAGGGGCCGCACTTACCCAACTCAGCCCCGCGCCGCGGTGCCGCCTCCCTTTATCGCGTAGCCAGCGCCTGACTCACCCGCTTCCAGTTCCGCGCCCTTTTCTCCGCCTCAGCTCGCCTTACAGAACCCGGCTGGACGGAACCGAGAGAGCCGCCACTGCCGCGCTGGCAATACCGGTAGGCGTCCAGCGGAACTACGGCTCCCAGGCTGCCTTTCGCGCCCCGAGGCATGCCGGGGCCCCTCCAGACTCCAGGGGATCGGCGGGCGGGCCGGAGCCGCTGTGCACGCTGGGAGTGGTAGTTCGAGGAATATCGCGAGGTTTCTCCGGGCGGGCGGACTTTTAGCTGACAGAATTCGAAAAAGCGTTAATCTGGGTTTGTTGGTTTTAGAGCTTTGGCTTTGATGTTCTTTTTTATTTAAAAAAAAAAAATCTCCGTTTTGGTATTGGTCTTCTCTCTGAGAACTTTCCCCTCTTTGTAAAGCGGGGGATACGAGTTTTCATAGGATTATGTGAGAGTGGGAGCGAGGTGGATTTGCGCAGGTCCCAGGATGCTTCAGCGAATACCTGCTGATTAATCACATGCTTGCAAGTGCCTGGAATATACAGATTCAGCCACTGGTGGCGTCTCCCAATGCGTTTTTAAAAATGTGCCCGCGTGCGAAGCCGTGAGCGATTTGTGTGAGGAATCTTAATTTTACTGTTGCTTCTTTTGAAGGGTTCTTCTGAAGGCTACCACCATCTTTTCAGAACTAAATGAGATCCACAGGTTCGTTAGGGTGTCGTGGACAAGGATGAGGTCCTGGCGAACAGCGTTGAGAGGTGGCCTCCGACGTGCGGCTCAGGCCTCCGACGTGCGGCTCAGGCCTCTGACATACAGCTCAGGCCTCTAACAGGCAGCTCAGGCACATGCATAGCTGGGCTGACCTCTCACCAAATCAATATTTACGCAGGGGGAGCAGGATTACTTTCATAAGCTTTTTTTTTCTTTTTTTTAAATTAAGATTTTTATTTACTTATTAGAGAGAGAATGCACAAGCAGGGGAGTGACAGGCAGAGGGGGAGGGAGATACAGGCTCCCTGCTGATAGGGCCGGATCCCAGGACCCCGGGCAGGCGCCTAACCGGCTGAGCCACCCAGAAGCCCTTTCGTAACCTTTTAGCAGGAATGTTTTGGTCTAATACTGCTCGTTTCCCTTCCTCTCCACAAATCAGCCTAAGATTATGTAGTTATCTTTATCAAGGAGATAAAAACGGGAGTTGTAGATTAAAAGATTTAAACAAACAGACCTCAGAGCTCTGTATTCATGCATGCCCCAGTTTTTTTTGTTTTTGTTTTTGTTTTTGTTTTTTAATATTTTATTTATTCATGAGACACACACACACACACAGAGAAGCAGGCTCCATGCAGGAAGCCCAATGTAGGACTCAATCCTGGGTCTCCAGGATCAGGCCCTGGGCCAAAGGCAGCGCTAAACTGCTGAGCCCCCTGGGTTGCCCAATATTTTTTTTTTTAAGATTTTATTTATTTATTCATGATAGACATAGAGACACAGGCAGAGGGAGAAGCAGGCTCCATGCAGGGAGCCCGACGCGGGACTCGATCCTGGGACTCCAGTAGGCGCCCTGGGCCAAAGGCAGGCGCTAAACAACCTAGCCACCCAGGGATCTGGACCTCCCCCCCCCCCTTTTTTATTAAAGATTTTATTTGCCCAGTATTTTGAATTAATATAGTTCAATCTATGCTTTACAAAAGTGTTCTCTATATGTACTGATCCGCATTCTTCGTTAAATCATCGATATCAAGTGCTTAGAGATTGGGTTTTGTGTTAAGGGAACTTTTACTTCAAAAATCATGTTGCTCTTGCCACTGGCTTGTCATGCGTTAGCATAATTTCGTGAAATCTTTAGTAGTAGGTTGGTGGGTAGAGAACTCAGGGCAGGGGAGTAACTCAAATTGTTCTGCTCTCCTTTCCTATTCACTGAAGACCTTCTACTGGAAATACTCCAGGGTAGAGAAACATTATTAAGCAGGGCACTGAGCTCTAATATCTCCTCTGTACCTTTGTTGGGTATCCTTCAGATATACTTGAGAGAATTGGACCATTACTGATTGCTTTCAATCAGTATTGCACTAAAACAGCTGGGAGAAAAAAAACAATAATTTTTTTGTTTTTAATGCTGGCAACATATACAGTTACTATTTTAAACAATTCTTTAAGACAGTTGTTTAGATTCTCTGGCATTAAGTACATTCACCTTGTTTTGCAACCATCACCACCACCTATCTCCAGAGCTCTTTTCATCTTGCAGAACTGAAGCTTTGTACCCATTCACAGTAACTCTCCTTTCCCCCCTTCCCCCAACTCCCTAGTAACCACCATTCTACTTTCTGTCTTTTTGAATTTGACTACCTTAGGAACTGCATATCACTTCAGTGATTTTTTAACTTCCTTATATCTGCCCTTTGTTAGTTGGTTTAGATTACCTTTTACACAATCCAAAAGTATTTAGTACGCAGTGCCCTAAGGTCTTGAGCAGTGCTGCCGCAGAAATTTGTGATCCTGTGAACATTTTATGTTTGTGCTGATTGAGGAGGAGGTAGCCAGAAGCCACAGGTAGCTCTTAAGTACTTCAAATGTGGCTAGTTCAGCTGAGGAACTGAACTTAAAATTTTAGAAACCCAGCATTGTTATCACTGCAATTCATTGTGGAGAGGAAGCTCTGTTCGACAAATGGTGTCGAACAACCAGTTCACAATGTAAAAAAAGAAAAAAGAAAAAAAATAATTTTGACTCTTAGCTTATACCCCACACACAAAATTAATTCTAAATGGATCTCAATATTAAACAAAGAAATGAAAACTATAACGTTTCTAAAAGAAAACCTAGACTATCTCTGCTTCTTTCTTCTGGATCTTAGGATACAAAAAACACTAATCATAAAACAAAAAACTATAAAATGAACTTAAAACTACAAGCTTTTGCCTTTCAAAAGGCAGTGAAAAAAAGACAAGCCACAGTCTGCAATACACATACACACACACACAATTATTTTTTTTAATTTATAAGGGCACCCGGCTGCTTCAGTAGGAAGAGCATGCGACTCTTATTAATCTTGGAGTTGTGAGTTTGAGTCTCACTTTGGCTGTAGAGATTAAATAAATAAAACCTAAAAAATATTTGTAATACTTAAACCAAATATTCAATAAAAACATGAGAAAGCTGTTCAATGTCATTCATCCTTAGATGAATGCAAACTAAGTTGATGAGAATACACTGCATACCCACAACAATGGCTAAATTTTAAAAAGGTCAAAAACACTAAATGTTAGTGATGATAGGGAGCCTTTGGAACCTTCATATACTAATATAGGAATAATAATTTGGTATACCCATTTTAGAAAACTGGTAGTTTCTTTGGATGTTAAACTTTCAGTAATTTCTCCTAAGCATTTATTTGCCCAAGGGAAATTAAAATATATGTCCACAAAAGACTTGTGCAAGATGTTCATAGTAACTTTATCTGTCATAGCCAGAATTGGAAACAATCCACATGTGCATCAATAGGGGAATGAAAAAGATTAATTGTGGTATTATTCACACAGTGGAATACTACTCAGAAATAAAAAAAGAAACCACCTTTGATATATGCCATAATATGAGGTTTCAAAACTTTTTATGTTGAGCTAAAGAAGCCAGAGATATATGAGTACACAGCTTATGACCATTTGGGTGAAGTTCCAGAATAGTGAAAATAAGTTATGGTGAATATAAATCATTTTAGAAGAAAAAAAATCATATTAGAGGCTGCCACTGTTGGGAGAAGGGGTTTTGGCAGATTGCTGGATCAACTGGAAAGCAACACAAGGGAAGTTTCAGGGGGTGATGCAAATGTTCTCCTCTTGCTTGGGTTGGTGGTTACACGGGTGTATGGAATTGCCAACTCAACTGTCCTTTAAGATCTGTGCATTTAATTTACTATAAACGATATCTTCTCTTAGGAGGAGCCACTTCATAGCTACTGGTACTAAATAAAGTTGCAGAATTCTCTGCCAGGAAGATCATTCAGTCACTGAGTAAGAATCTCTTCATCTAGAGGTGTATAGGTCAACACTGCTCCATTTCTCAGTAGATGTGGCACTCCATATATGCCGGACAAAGTTGACTCCGGGCAATCTTTGAGGATTTCGCATACTGGGGTCTTTTAAATTTGTAGTGTAGCTGAGCAGTCAACATTATATTCCAGTATTTTCTAAATTCCTGCCACAACTTCCTTAATAGCATAGTCCTTATTTTTTGTGTTTCCTTAAGATTTCTTACAATTTGCATAATCCTTTACAATGGGATCCATATTCTTCTTGACAAGAAGATAGAACTGTTTTTGCCTGGTAATTATGCCTCAGTCATTAGCAATCCATAGTTTTAGTTCTGCAGAAATCTCTAACTTCAACTGTGTTCATGAATGTTTCCAACAGCAGATCTACTCTGGCCTTTTTCTTCTGAGGCTGAGGCATCTCCCTGGTACTGCCACCATTTTCATTTCTGGGTGATTTCAACATTCCCTTTACAGATCACACGTCCTCTTTCCTGGGGCAACCCCCCTCTTCCCCTCTGAACGTTGCTCCCGATTGACATCTTTGTGTATGTGTGTGTCTGACTTCTCGAAATTCTTTTTCTGTAGATTGTGCATCTGAGTACTCTGCTTTCTGGAAGCCCTTCATCCCAACCACTGTAATGTATATAGTATTTCACTTGTTTGTTCTTTATGGCAACCTCTACACACTTTGTTTCATAAAGAAGCCCATAAAAGCACAGCATTCACTCACCTCCCCAGAATTTAGGCTTCAGTGCCATTTATACGGAAGTCTCCACTGCCACCTCCTTCCACCACATGAAAATATGGCCCCTTTCTCTCCACGACCTCTAATTCAGGTCCTGTGTGCACTCAGGGGCTGCTAGCTTGTCATTCTGGGCCCCAACTGTATTATTTTTCACTCTCATTTTTAAATAGTCTTCAAACTGTTCACTCTTTTATTTCTATATCCAAAACAACTCACTGCCATCAGTCACTGGCTACTATAAGAGCTTTTGATGGGTCTACTCTTGTTCAGTCGGAGAGGGCCTAGTGAGTGAGCAGCCTAGGACATGACTTGTGTTCCACATTATATAGTAACAGCTAACTTGTTTCAAATTGAACAAATAAAAAGTGAACAAATAAAAATTATAAATGCAATGAAATTTTTTTTTTTTAGGATTTTGTTTATTCATTTGAGCTGAGCAGGCTGATACAGGACTCGATCCCAGGACCCCAGGATCATAAGGTGAGCCAAAGGCAGATGAGATGCCCAACTGACTGAGCCACCCAGGTGCCTGGGTGAATGCAATGAATTGTCACAAAATGAATACACCTGTGTGTAACACAACTCAGGTTAAGAAATAAGACATTACCAGCTCTTTGAGGAAGATGCGGTCGCAGCTAGAGCGGAGCTCAGGGTGCCCCACCCCTGCTCCTGACTCACCGCTGTTCGCTGAGGAACAAGTCGGTCAGGAAGCCACGCCGCAGCCATGGCATTTAAAGACACTGGGAAGACACCCGTAGAACCAGAGGTGGCGATTCACCGAATTAGAATTACTCTAACCAGCCGCAACGTCAAATCTTTGGAAAAGGTGTGTGCTGACTTGATCAGAGGTGCAAAGGAAAAGAATCTCAAAGTGAAAGGACCAGTGCGGATGCCTACCAAGACTCTGAAAATCACTACGAGACAGACTCCTTGTGGTGAAGGTTCTAAGATTTGGGATCGTTTTCAGATGAGGATCCACAAGCGACTCATTGATCTGCACAATCCTTCTGAGATTGTTAAGCAGATTACCTCCATCAGTATTGAGCCTGAAGTCGAGGTTGAAGTCACCATCGCAGATGCTTAAATCAACCTTTTTAATAAATTATCTGTTGTTAAAAAAAAAAAAAAAGACATTACCAGCATCCCCGAGGCAACCCCCCCTTCCACATCCTCCTAATCACTATTGACCCCTAACACAAAAATCAAATGCTTTTAAAGATAGTTTCTTGGGCACCTGGGTGGCTCAGTCAGTTGAGCATTGCTCGGAGCAGTTGAGCCTGCTTCTCCCTCTCCCTCTGCCTGCCACTACCCATTTGTGCTCTCTCTCTCTGCCAAATAAAATCTTTAAAAAAAAAGTAGTTTCTTTTAGATTTTTTGACTGTAGCAGTTTGTTGATGTTAGATTCTTTGACTAAATTTCAAAGTCAATTAAAAATATCTAAATTTATTTCTAAATAAAATTTGTTGAGTCACCTGGGTGGCTCAAGTGGTTGAGCATCTGCCTTTGGCTCAGGTTGTGCCCCGGGGTCCTGGGATCGAGTCCCACATCAGGTTTCCTATAGGGAGCCTGCTTCTCCCTCTGCCTGTGTCTCTGCCTCTCTCTGTCTCTCATGAATAAACATAATCTTTAAAAAAGGAAAAATAAAGTTTATTATTCTTTGGTACTCTAAAGGTGCTGTGCATCTGAAGTAATAAACTTAGGCTTTTTTTTTTTTTTTACAAGAACCCTGATTTATCATTGGCTTATAAGTTGATTCTTAACATTTTTCTACTAACAGTTAAAAGATGTCAAGTGTATCTTCCTAGTTTGGGAGACTAATTGGTGTATCTGAATGAAGCAGGATTACAAATTCAACAGAAACTCATGTGTAACAACTGAGAGTACTCATTGAATAACAGATATCCTAGATCTTTGCTGCTCCAAGTGTTGTTTGTGAGTCAGAATCACCACCATCATCTGGAAGCTTGTGGCAATGAACTGGATTGTGGAAATGCAGAACAACAGGCCCCAGGCCTTCTGAATTAAAGTCTACATCATGGGATCTTCCCATATATATGTTTATCTGTACATATACAGAGGTTTGAGAAAAAACACCACCCAAGATTTTTATAGGTTCATAGTTCCAACTTTTGATTTTTTTCCCCTCCAAATAACACATGTGCTTCAAGGAAAAGCCAGAGCTGGAGAATGAGGGAAGGGCAAAGACCTTCGTGGTGGGAGGAAGGTCTGGACTTCTTTTCCGGAAGGTGGAGCCTCCCTTTGTTTGCAGAAGCACTTTTCTTTTTGTCCTCATTCCCTCTTAAGAGTCTGCCTTCCTTGGAATGTACAGAATGTTAATACTGACCATTGAATGAATAGAACAAATCAATGCCCTTTTTCCTTTTACAATTTTTCAGTTCCTTAAATAGATGAATTTTTGCAGATACCATGTTTTGGAGTTTATGTATTTAGTGATGTTTTTCTGAAAAAAATTTTAAAAATGACATGTGATCTCACACTTGACATTGTATAGCAAATTAAACGATCTTCATTTTGCCTTGATTCAGACAGTTTTAATTCACATATCCTTAGACAAATGTTTCTTAACCAGCTTCCTTTGAACTCACCTGCTCTCACATCTTGAGGTGTACTCACTTTAATAAACTTTCCTACTTGCACTGCTCAACCATTGTGAATGGTCTGTCCTTGAATTCTTTCTTGTGATGAGACCAGAAGCCAAGTCAATTTTTTAAGTTTATTTATTTTTTTAAGTAATGTCTACACCCAATGTAGGGCTCAAACTCAGGGTCCCTAGATCAAGAGTTGCATGATCTGCTGACAGAGCCAGCCAGATGCCCCAGGATAAAGGCTTCTATTATATAAAATACTTGACAATAAAAATCAGTTTCTAACGTTTATCCTGAAACTCCCTATTTAATTGAATGTTATTTCAAATTAAATCAGATTCTCCAGAGACATCAATTATTTTAGAGGGCAATGTTTACCCCTGGGGAAATAATAATGCTATTGATCCAAATAGGATTAAATTATCTCTCACCTCAGAGAAAGTGAGAGGAAAAACAAAGGAAAGGTTTCTTTAAAGAATGCCAGCTATTAATGTAGGAAGAACAAGAACATCACCATTTTGTAACTGATTCAGGCAAAGCAAGAATCACTAATTAATGTTAAATCAATGAGATGAAAGGCCACTGGGTGTATTCATGACGTACTTTGGTGTAACAAATTACCCTCAAATTAGCAGCTAAAAACATTAATTTCTGGGGCGCCTGGGTGGCTCAGCCGGTTGAATGGCTTCCTTCAGCTCAGGTCATGAACTCAGAGTCCTGGGGATCCAGCCCTGAGTTAGGCTCCCCTGCTTCCTTCCTTTCCCTCTGCCTGCCAGTGCTCTGTCAAATACATAAGTAAAATCTTAAAAAACAAAACACAAAAAAACCCACATAAAACATTTACTCAATTTCTTTTTTTTTTTAATTTTTATTTATTTATGATAGGCACACAGTGAGAGAGAGAGAGAGAGAGGCAGAGACACAGGCAGAGGGAGAAGCAGGCTCCATGCACCGGAAGCCCGACGTGGGATTCGATCCCGGGTCTCCAGGATCGCGTCCCGGGCCAAAGGCAGGCGCCAAACCGCTGCCCAATTTACTCAATTTCTAAGAGTTAGGTATCCTAGAGTAGCTTAGTGGTATGCCTCTGGCTCAAGGGCTTCTGTGAAATGATAGTTAAGCAGCTGACTAGGACCACTGTCATTTCAAAACACCACTAGGGCTGATGATCTGCTTCGCAGTTCACACACGTGCTAGTTGGCAGACTTCAGTTCCTTGAGAGCTGCTGGAACAAGGGCCTTAGTTCTGTCACAATGTGGGCATTCCACAGAGCTGCTCACATCACCTTGCTTCCACCAGTGTTGTTAGGGTAGGAAGTTAGTTAGGTTTTAACAGGATGCCTGCAGGCCAGCAAAGTGGGAGTTAAGGCCAGCTACGGGGGTGGGGTTGGGGGGTTGGGGGGGTTGGGATTAGAAACCTGGGCAGTACTCCAAAAACAAAGCTACAAGAAGCTGGATCAAACCAGACAGGCCCAAGACAAAGCCCAGAAACCTTGACCAAGTAAGGAGAAAAGGCACAAAAACCTGCTCCCCACAAGGTCCCCTCCCCAAGTAATAAATACTCCACTAGCCTCCTTTGAACTCACCTGCTCTCACATTTTGAGGTGTACTCACTTTAATAAACTTTCCTACTTGCACTGCTCAACCGTTGTGAATGGTCTGGCCTTGAATTCTTTCTTGTGATGAGACCAGGAGCCTCTGGTGACATCTCGGGGACCATGCTGGGTGGAGGCCTTGAGGCCTGGAGGTCTCCACAGTCTACCCAGCAACAGTGTGAGGGGCCAGAAAGAGAGGCAGAGCCGGAGAGACAGAGCCAGACAGCAAGTCTTTTTATAACCTGATATTGGAAGTGACAATCCTACCCCTTCTATCACATTCTATGTATTAGAAGATAGTCAACAAATTCAGTTCCTGTCCAAAGGGACCAAATTACATAGGCGCATAAATGCCAAGAACTAGATTACTGGGGTCATCTGAGAAGCTGCCAGCACTAAGGAGGAATCAAATGCTCATATAATGCCAAAGTATTACCCCACAGATTACATACTGATTATTACGAAGAACATCTAACATAATGGAGCTGTTTGAATTTCCAAACTTAGCATCACTAATAGTGGCACTTCTGACATGATAAACTACAAATTTCACATTACCTAGGAAGTAATCTTGCCAAATGTGTTAACTGAATTGAATTTTATTTTTTTTAAGATTTTATTTATTTTATTTATTTATTTATTCATGAGAGACAGAGAGAGAGAAAGAGAGAGGCAGAGACACAGGCAGAGGGAGAAGTAGGCTCCATGCAGGGAGCCCGACGTGGGACTCGATCCCAGGTCTCCAAAATCACGCCCTGGGCCGAAGGTGGTGCTAAACCACTGAGCCACCAGGGCTGCCCAATTTTTAGATTTAATATTACTTTATAGTACATTGAGGGGGTGCATAAAAGTTACCAATACCTTGAGGAAGCAGCCAGACAAACCTGGATGTAGGTCATTCTATAAAATAACCTTGTGGGACTTTTTTTTTTTTTTTTAAGATTTTATTTGTTCACGGGAGACACACAGAGAGAGAGAGAGAGAGGCAGAGACACAGACAGAGGGAGGAGCAGGCTCCATGCAGGGAGCCTGATGTGGGACTCGATCCCGAGACTCCACGATCACGCCCTGGGACAAAGGCAGGCACCAAACTGCTAAGCCACCCAGGGATCCCCTTATGGGACTCTTCCACACTCTTCGTTGTGTGGAAAAAAAGGTTGGGGGATTAATTCAAACACCAAAGACATACAACCAAATACAATGTGTGAATCTTGGTTGGATCCTGGATTGCACAAAACTAACAAAACAACTAAAAAGACTAAAGAAATTTTAATATGCGATAGATAGTAGATCGTATTGTATAATCATGATTATTGTACAATTCAGTGTAATAATGGAGTTACGATTTTGTAGGCAAATGTCCTTATTCTCAGGCTATGCTGAGATATTTTGGTGTGGTGTTACAAGGTCTGCAACTAACTTTTAAATGGTCGAATAACCATCCTATGTATGTGTATGTGTGCAGAGAGAGCAAAAAACAACTACTGTAGCAAAATGGTAATAGAACTCTAGGGTATATATTGTTCGTTGCTTGCTTTGGTTTGTCTCTATTTCCTTTTTTTCTTTTCAAATTTTTATTTAAATTCTAGTTAGTTAACATAGTAATTTCAGGAGTGGAATTCATTGATTCAATAGAACACCCAGTGCTCATCACAAGCGCCCTCTTTAATCCCCATCCCATATATAGCCCATCACCTACCCATATCCCTCCATCTACCCTCAGTTTGTTCTCTATGATTAAGAATCTCTTATGGCTTGTTTCCCTCTCTCCTTTTTTTCTTTTTCCCCTTCACATATGTTCTTCTATTTTCTTTCTTAAATTCCACATATGGGTAAGCTCATACGGTATCTGTTTTTCTCTGACTGACTTCACTTAGCATAATACTCTCTAGCTTCATCCACATTGTTGTGAATGGCAAGATTTCATTCTTTGTGGTTGCTGAGTAATATTCCATTGTATATATTACTACATCTTCTTTATCCATTCTTTGAACTCTTTCCATAGTTTGGCTATTGTTGATAATGTTGCTATAGACACTGGGGTGCATGTACCCCTTTGAATCTGTATTTCTGTATCTGAAATACCTAGTAGTTCATTGCACTATTTCTTAAAAATTATTTAAAAAACTTTTTCCATGTGCTTGAAAACTTTCAAAATAAAAAACTGAGGGGAAAAAATTCACTTTATGTTTACCTCCTAATTCCATTGGTCTTAAAACTCTACTTTAGCCAGTCTTTCCTTGGTATATAATTTCTCTCTCAGGAGTATCTACAATAAAAAAAACAAACAAACAAACAAACAAAAAAAAAAAACAAAAAAAAGAGGAATATCTACAATAATAACCCCTCTCTTTTTTACTCAAGAAACTTCCTGAGAACAGCTACCAAATATATCCTGTCACTTTGTATTAGAGTTGGTGGTTTCCCTTTTGACTCTGTCACTCAGCTAGAAGCTTTGTGAGGTAAGGACTGGGTTCTGTGTGCATCACTGCACAAAACCAGGCATAGAGAATTAGTCACTTTATACTACATCTGTTGATGCTCATAAATTAAGCCAAAGAAAAATAAGAACTAAAAGCCAAGCAGACAGTTTATTTTAAATATTGGCTTGTAGTTTATAGAATTTGTTTCATTCTCATAGAGCTCAACAGTCTGTAACCTGGAGATGTCAATGTTACTGACTCCTATTTCTCACAACTTTTATGTACTTTTTATTTATAAGTAGCAGTTTAGGGGCACCTGAGTGGCTCAGTCAGTTGAGCATCTCCCTTTGGCTCAGGTCGTGATCCCAGGGTCCTGGAATCGAGCTCTGCATCAGGCTCCCTGCTCCTCGGGGAGCCTGCCTCACCCTCTGCCTCCCTCTCTGTCTCTTATGAATAAAAAAAAAAAAAAAAAAAAGTAGCAGTTTAAAGCCTAATTTTAACATGATTAACAATACTTTTTCTTGAAATAGGGGTTTACAAAGTCTATAAACCTGTATCATATAATCAATTCTCAATACTTTATTTCTCTTTTTAACAATGCACACTTGTTTTCTGCTTGAAGAGTTGGGCTATACTTTACAAGCTCTTAGGTCAAGAATTGTGACTTAATTCATTAAAAAATATATTTGTACGTACTGTGCAATTTTAGCTGTACTTTATGAACAGCTGTTTCGTGATACAGGTCCATTTCATTTGTATAATAATAAATAACAAATCTGCATTTATTTTCCCAATTTTAGGTTTTCATCCAAAAATTCAGTAATGGCTTCTTCATCCGCTGAATGAAGCAGTCTCTGAATTAGCTGATCCAGACACTTCTCCCCACAAAGAAATTCCTGGGAGAAGAGGGATTATAAAAACCTGATTACTAGAAATAAAGGAGAAACAAAGCAAAGAATTAAATGTATATTTACTTTGTTTCTTTACAGTCATTATTTAATAGCAATAATTGGTTACTAAAGTGGTTCTATAATATAATGAACACTTGCAGTTATACTGGCTTCTTATAAAAAGTGTATCCAAACGAGTAAATGGAATTCTATTCTTTCTTTCATTGTTTACATTAGCATTTTGTTTAAAAATCAATCTTTTGGGAGTTGACTCTTTCCAACAACTCTGGAGACAACAAAACAAAGGAGATCTGAATCAACTTGAAATTGACCACTTCTCTCCTTTGCTTGACTTTCCTAACAACAGGGTTCTAGGATCTCAAACTACCTTTGGGATGATGTTTGCTGAATCCCTTCTCTTTCTGTTTCCCAGAAAAGATAAGGCTTTCCTAGTCTTGTCCTGAAAATCCTACCCTTTTCATTCATAACACATTATTTCCCAAGGGCAAAAAAGACTGAAATGCCTCAATCAACGCCCCAGGCACCTTGCTGCCACATTAACACGCACACCTGCTCCTTGCTAACCTCTGCTCCCCAAATCCTCTGGCCCTCCCCAGACCATTTCAGCTCACATTTCTCATACCAACCCTCAAATTTAAATTTTATTTAATCCATAAGTGGCTTTTATTAGTTTTGTTTTTTTCTCAAATTGGAAATACGGCAGTTTTAAAATCTAGAAGCCCTGTGTGACGAAGAAAATATTTATGCCAAAACATTTAGGGGACAAGCGTCTTGAGGTCTGCAACTTGCTTTCAAATGGCTCACCAGCAACATAGGAGGCAGAAGGAAGAGAAGGCAAATATTAACAACTGTTGCATCTAGGTATAGGGTGTATATTGAACCAGTCTTTAAATGTATATACTTGAACATTTCTAAATAAAAAGTTCAGAAAAATACTCTGCTTATGTTTACCTCAAATAAGTCTACTGGGTGAAAAGGTTGTTAGACCTTTCTGTAGTCTTCCCTACAGTTCATCACTAAAATAGTAACTTTATGTACCTTTCCCGTGTTATAGAAATTCTGTGTAACAGAGTTGTTGGGAACAGTGAATTAGTAGTCTTGTATTTTAGAAATGTTCAAAATCTAGACATTGGCTTAATGGAAATATTTCTATGTCAGCATCTGGAACACAGAACATTTGAAGTTTTGATGTAGGAGTGAACTAAATTTTTTTTTGAAAGATTTTATTTCAGAGAGAGAGAGAGAGAGAGAGAGAGAGAGCAGGGAGGAGGGGCAGAGCAAGAGGGAGAAAGAGTCTCAAGCAGACTTTGCACTCAGCATGGAGCCCAAATTGGGGCTTGATACAAGTACCGAGCTTGGATCACGACCCAAGCTGAAACCAAGAGCCAAGCCCTCAACCGACTATACCACCCAACTCCCTGGCATTAACTAATTTTATATTTGGTACTTCTTGAATGGTCTTACAGTTGAATTTTAGGTTAAGTGTATACATTCACTTCTCAAGTTAAATTGTAGGAGAAAAGATGCCTTACTATCTTTGTATTCCACAAAACACCAGCATATATTAAAACATCAATTAACTTTAAAAGTAAAGCAAAAGCCCCATGATGAAGTTTTAAAATTAAAATTTATACCATTTGGAGCATAAGATGGAAATTGCTTATAAAACCAGCATGCCCGGAGCTCAAATTATCATGGTATTGCCAAGGTGATTTCATCATTTGGAAATTATGTTAAAAAGATTATCACTCTTAACTGATAATCTCATCACATTTAGAGTTTGATTGGATTAACCAGAGTTTGATTGGATTAACTAGAGTTTGATTGGATTAGCCAGAGTACAAAGACCAAAGATGAAGGACTTGTGGTTCCTAACCTTCGGAAGCTCATCATCTAGGGACAGAGCTAGGGACCACAATCAGGGCAAGAAATTAAAAAAGAAGCAAGTGAGGGTTGTAACGTTAATTTTAAGAAGAAGGTGGCAACAGGAAATAATTTAGGAAGAAAAAAGTTTGCGTTAGGTCATAAAAAGAGAACAGTATTTCTCCAAATTGAGACAAGCAGAGCATTTCAGTCAAAAGAAATGAGGCTGAAGAAAGGCATGGAAACAAAGCACAGAGCCAGGAGAGGGTGAGGGGAAATTTCCAATGCAGGGCAGGAGACAGGCTGATGTTAAGGAATTTGCACAAGGACTTTGAGAAACAGCATAAAAACGATGTATTACAGGTAGTCTGTGCCTATGATCTAGATGAGTATAAATAAAAATAAAATCACCTACAAGATAACTCATACTAAGAATACAAGGTGATCTCATAGAACCCAAGGGTAGGAATGGAAAGGCTACTGCCACCACCCTGGGAATGAAGCTGGCCACAGGAATAGATGGAGGCCGGGATTACTCTCGTCAAGATTCTTTCCATCCGGTTCTATTTTTGCTCCTTTCAATATCAGCTTCATCTCTTACTGAACATTGCTTTCACCTCATGGTTTGGAAATGTGGCTTCTAACCTCTTGTAAATTTTACACATGTCAGTTTTAGCCGACAGAATGGCCCTCTTTGTCTCCAGCTTAAAAACGCAAGGAAGGAACTCATTGGCGGGGGCTTGTTCGGATTTCCTCCCCCAAACAAACCAATTATTGTCTTGGGTCAGGATCATGATGCTGTCAGAGCAGAGCAGCTTCATCAAGAACTATATAAATGGAGTAGGGAGAAATTCAGGCTCTAAGATAAAGGATCAGGGCTGAGCTGAGCTGAGTCCCCCAAACAGACAGCCACTTTTTTTCCTCTCCACTCCTTCCATTCTCTTCTATGGTTGTTGCCCACCCCCGGGGTTAAGGCCCTTATTGCTTTTCCTGCCTTATCTACAGCTATTCTGTCCCTAAGTTATTCAATCCTACTCGTCTCTTTCCTGTCCTTCATACAGATTTTAATGTTGTACTACATTTTTTCCATGACATTTCCAAACGTTCTCCTTTCACTAATATGGGATGGTATTTTTCCTTCCCAGTAGGCTGGTTAATCATTACGAGAGCACACAAATATAATTTCCCTTATTATTTCTGAGTCTGGCATGCTAGTTTAGTTATTATAACATGTTAGCCAAAAGCCAGACATTTTATAACTGTAAGAGCCACTTAACCTGCGTCTGTTTCAAGACTGAATACTAACTGGAGACCCAAGGGCTATTCTAAAAAATATTACCGGCTGTAAGAATGCAGCCGTCTCAGGGAACAGCGTCGCCACTACCAGAAAAACAGCAGAAAGAATATGGTGTAATCAGAACAATATGGCCAAATCTGTTTGGTTATTATGTGTGTTTCCTGAGGAAAGGGAAGTTAGCAAATATTTTCTCTTTTTTGACAAGGCTATTATGTTCCTATTTGAGACAGTCTTAAATTGCTGAGAAGACAGGAGAAGTGGCATAAGATACACAGAAATTTTTAAACATTTGAAAAACACAGACATTTCCTTTGTAAAATTAGGACTTTAATTTTGAGTACAGAATGGGACAAAGTGAAAGAAGCCCTACGTATCAGATGGCATCAAGGAAAAAAAAAATCAAAATCTTGCCTTTTGTACACAGTTCTTTATGAGAACCGGTTCATTTTTCCCCTCAGGGGAAGCAAAAGGCGAATTTTCCTATGCTTCATTATGAACGTATTAACGGCAGTTGTCTGGCCAAATGGGATTTAGTTAAGTTAATGTTCAAACCATGTTGGCAGGGTCTTTCCCCAACAGCATAATTATAACTCCTGAATCTAAAGAACAATCCATCGTGGTAGGCAGACCTCGAAGATGCCCCCTGGTGTACACACCTTGCAGAATTCTCTCCCTTACATGGAGGCAGAAGCTGTGTTATGATGGGATTTCACTCCAGTGATTAGGTGATTAATCAGTTGATGCTGAGTCATTCAAAAGGAATATTATTGGGGTGGGCCTGACCTAAATAGGTGAGCCCTTATAAAGGCCTAAGCCATTCCTGCAAGAGATTCAAAGTGGGAAAGGGCGTATGGTGGGGCTACTTAAAGAACAGCTGTGGGTGGTCTTTAGGACCCGAGAGCAGAGAGCTCAGCTCTGCTGTACCCGGACTTCTAACCTGGAGAAATCGTAAGATAAATATTATTTTAAGCCAGGAAGTTTATGGTAATTTGTTACAGAGCAATAGAAAACTGATATACTGTATACATGTATATTGAATATACCTTAATACACTGTGATTGCAAAGCAAAGAATTTGGAAGTCAAAGAGAACAGTTTCAAATTGCCTCTAAGACCCCATTTCTTACCCACAACCTAATATGAATGTTTGCAAATTTGAGGGTACTGTCTTAAGCCAGTTTAATGATTTTAAATTACCTGTTATGTCTAATACTTTAGACATAACCCCCTAAAATTAGAGTATACTTTCCTGAAAAGCAAAGGTACATAAAGCATATTCAGTTATATTACCTTAATACCACGAACTTCATATGCTATCCTGTGGTCAGTGACTCTATCCTGGGTGAAATTATATGTCCGAATTCTCTCTGACTGGGCTCTTGTTCCTACCTGTGCCATAACAAAAAGGCAATTCATATTTTAACTTTGTAGTTACCTTTATTACAATAGAAGATGTGCTTGTAAATGGCCTTTCTATTATAACAGTTTCAGGTTTTTTTAAAGGATTTTATTTATTAGAGAGAGTGCATGCAAACATCGGCTAGGGGGGACAGAGGGAGATGGAGAAGCAGACACCCTGCAGAGCAGGGAGCCTGACGTGGGGCTTGATTCCGGGACCCTGGGATCATGACCTGAAGCCAAAGGCAGACACTTAACTAACTGAGCCAACCCAGGTGTCCCTTAAAACCTTTAACTTTTAAAACTTCTTCTGATGGTCAGCTATACTTAATTTAGTCTCATATCATTTGCTTGAGGGGTTAAGAAGAAAAGTTACAGGGGTGCCTGGTCAGGTAAGCATCTGCCTTCGGCTCAGGTCATGATCCCAGGGTCCTGGGATGGAGTCCTGTACTGGGCTCTCTGCTCAATGGGGATTCTGCTTCTCCCTACCCCTGTTCATTCATTCTCTCTTTCTCTCTCAGGTAAATAAAATCTTAAAAAAAAAAATTAAAGATTTTAAAGTCTAACCTTGGATATACCAAATCAGGGATTATGGCTTTTTAGAACATTCCCAGGCCATCCTTTCTGCAACCAGTTAGGTATGGGAACTACTAACCCAAAGCATCAAATTAATGCCCAGGCTTTCACCCAAATCAGTTATATCAGACTCTTGGAGGGTGGGGCCTGAAGCATGGACAAAGCTTTGTAGGTGATAAATGGAGCCAAGGTTGAAAACCTGACATAATGCCTTCCTTATAAAAGCTACTGGATATATTAGTAATATATTAGATATATCATATCTAAGCATTAGAAATAGCTACTAAAGGGTTTCACACGGATGGAGAAGCTAATTGGGAGGCATGGAGGTCTTTTCTGGGGCCCAAAACAAGAATTTCTGAAGACACACACACACACACACACGATTTGCACTAGGCCAAATATGAATTACTTATTTTAAAAATTACTACGTGAAACATCTGGTACTGCAATGCCAAATAGCAAGTAAGTCCCAATATCTTTTATCAGGTCAAATGTCACTGAGTTCTTAGTGTTTCTGCTATCACTCATGTGCCAAGAAGCAATGGTTTGTGAATGAGCATTCCTATCTGCATACGTGTATACTGATGCTGTACAACAATCTAGGATTACCACAGAGGATTAGTATTCCATTAATCCTGTCACTTTCAATATTCGGAAGTTAGAATGTGGGTAAAGAAAGCTAGAAGGGAAAAAGTGTGAGATGATCAGGACATCTAGGCCAAAAGGATAATTAATGTTTAAGTTGATATAATTCATTATCCTAAAAGGCCACAAAGTTTTCCAAATTTAGTGTAGCACACCCATCCGCAAACAACACAAAAGCAGTTATTCCACTTTCTCTTCCAATCTCTAAGACCAACTTTACATTTTTTAGAATTTAAAATTCTATAATTTGTTTACTTAAAAACAATGACATTTATTCATTTTGCTTAGCATTTATCTATATATTTGAATAAATAATACTATATATTAATACAGTACAAAATTCAGAAAGTATAAAAGATATCTACAGTGGAAATCTCTCTTCTACCCTTTGTCCCCACATCTAATCAGCAATCACCATTACCAGTTTTTCTGCAGTGCCATTTACTTTTGATCCCAGAGTTTTAACAACAGCATAGGTTCTTCAATTAAAAATCTGCAAATCTGGGGAGCCCGGGTGGCTCAGTGGTTTGGCGCCGCCTTCAGTCCAGGGCGTGATCCTGGAGACCCAGGATCGAGTCCCACATCGGGCTCCCTGCATGGAGCCTGCTTCTCCCTCTGCCTGTGTCTTTCATGAGTAAATAAATAAAATCTTAAAAAAAAAAAAAACCAAACCTGCAAATCTCCTAATTTCCAGAGAGTTATTTTATCTTTTAACCTAACCTCCCCTCAAGACAGTCATGATACAAACACTGGAGGGAAACAATTGGGAAATAAATTCTGAGTTTATGCATACCTGATCTATTTACGTGCAAACCGGCACTCCAAATTGAGCCATAATCTGTCAGCCCATATACAATGAAATTATTGCTTTTTAACAAATAAGCATGTTTCCCTATGCTATAAAATATTCCCATTTGATCCAGAACAAAGACTCCACTTTCTACACAAAATGATGACTTTTTTGCAGAGGCATTATTATTACTTTTTTAATTTTACACAATCTCTACAGTTAACATGGGACCCGAACTCATGAGCCCAAGATCAAGAATCATATGCTCTTCGGACTGAAGCAGCCAGGCACCCCACAGTTCTTTATACTTATTTATTTATACTATATAAATCTTACCTGCAGTTTTCTAGTACTTTGTTGCTGACACTTGTCTTTCTCAATAATCTGTTGGTAGAGTCTAGCTCTCAACACTCGCAAAGCTATTTCTTTATTTTTAATCTGTGATCGTTCTTGTTGGCATTCTACTACAAGCCCTGAAAAATAACAAGGATCAGAGGTCTACTGTAAGCCTACAAAAGCCAAATTAAGACAGAACAGAGATGTCAATTATACCTCAATAAAACTGGAAAAAAAAAAAAAAAGGACAGACCTCAGGAACATTTTAAAGGGGGAAAGGTTAATCAGGAAAAGATCACAAGGGATTACAACAATTTTAGACTTAGCATACTTTAGAAGCTGTATCTATCTTTTTACCATCATGATGGTAAAAGCAGTAGCTTGGCTATTTAGATTCTGATATCTGAGTAAGATATTTCAGAGGAGAAGACTGAAGGCAGTAGCATCTGCAGATGGTTACACATCCTTTCAGTCCCACAGCTCTGCCTCTCCATCCCAGCTCATTCAGACGACAGCCCGCCCTGCAGAGAGTGAACTACTGCCACCCCCATGCAGTGCTGCTCCAGTCTCTGTTTTAGTCAAGGGGCACTCAGCTTTTCCCCGTTAAACCACAAATTCACACAGAGCTGATGTTTTAAGAATGACTTTATACAACCCATGTGTCCATCAACAGATGAATGGATAAAGAAGACATGGTGTGTGTGTGTGTGTGTGTGTGTGTGTGTGTGCGCGCGCGCAGATAGGTATTTATAAATGTATGTATTTAGGAATTAGATTAGTGGAGGGGTAGGCGAACCCTAAGCTTGCCTCACCCCTCAAACACAGCTAGATAAATATCTAATCATCTGAACACCCAAGAAATTGATCTGAGGACTGAGAGCATAAACTGCACATCTACAGGTAGGGAAACGGCCACTTTGTGTTAGGTAGGAGCTGTGGAGAGTTGATCTGGGGGAGAGAAGAGCTGGGAGGTGCTGTGGACAGGAGGGAGCCCCAAACATGGAGGGGGGGGGGAGAGAGAGGGAGAGAGAGGGGGAGAGAGAGAGAGAGACAGAGAGAGAGAGAGAGAGAAGCAACAGGCCAGGGACTGCACACAAAAAACTATTTCCCAAAACCAGTGACTGGGAAAAGGAGAGGGGCTGTCTACAACTAGTTTTTATGAGCAACTGAGTGCAAAGCCAGAAGATTTAGGAGATTGTGCCATCGGTGGGGTTGTGCTTTGTGGTGCTCTGGTGGGAAGGGAGGGTGGAGACCTGGAGGTGGGCAGCGTGGTCTGAGGATCCCCTGGATCCCATGGGGGGACCAGCTCCCCTTCTTGGAGTGCACCTGGGAGTGCTGGCTCGGCCTCTCAGGGGACAGAACTAGCAGCGCTGATGTGGTCCCTGTTCCCTACATGGGAACAGACACCATCTGAGGGCAACAAACCTTTTAGCTGCGCTTTCCCATAAACCACTGTGTGGCTGTGTGACTGACTGCATTTCTGGGACAAAGTGGCACCAGCCACAATGTGGCGAGACCTTCCCCCAGAGGAGCAGCGTGGGTCCCTAAGATGTGGAGTTCTGAAATGCAGCCCAGTGCCTGAGCTCAAACACAGAGGAGCAGGGTGCCCCCTAGCAGGCGGGCAGCTCTGATATAAACAGGGTAAAGGCAGGGATCTGATGGGAGCCGGAGACACAAGAGGGGTGATGGGGTTGTGAGGTGACTGAGGACCTCCAGAAGGGGGCTGGTGGGAACCCCCTGCTCCAGGAGAGCTCCAGGAGAGAGCTGGGCGATGCAATTTTCTCCCCTGCCAGTCAGCTCGGCCTGACTCCGGTGAGCAACACAGCTCCCCCCAGTGGACGCCTACACCAAGCCCCGCCCTGCAGGTTTGTCGCCAGCAGGGCAAGTCCACCTGAGACTCAGCACAGCAGGCCCCACCCCAGAACACCAGCACAATCTCCTCAAGGGCACTAAGGCTACTGATCACATAGTGCTGCAAACCTTCAGCTCTAGGGGAAATAGGATCTATCTTCTTCTTCTTTTTTCTTTTTTAAGATTTTATTTACTTATTCGACAGGTGCAGAGAGAGATACCGCATGCACACAAGCAGAGGGAAAGGCAGAGGGAGAGGGAGACACAGGCTCCCTGGCTGAGCAGGGAGCCCCAAGCAGGGCCCAATTCCAGGACCCTGGGATCATGACTTGAGCCAAAGGCAGATGCTTAGCTGACTGAGCCACCCAGGTGGCCCTGGATCTAGCTTATTAAAAAACAACAAAACAAAAAACAAAACATCAACAACAGACCAAAACACACCTAGTTAAAACCTTGCCACACACCAGGAAAGGCCTAAACACCCCTCACTGCAGGCAAGGAGAAACTGCAGAGGATTCACCTGAGGGAAGGAGCAGCCAAAACAAAACAGCAGAGTGCACACTCTGAAACACCTGAAGGACCAGGCCCAAGACAGTATAGGTCCCTTTTTCTTTTTCTTTTTTTTTTTTTTTTTTTTGGACCTCTTCTTAATATAGCCATTACTGTCAGGAGCAGGAATATAACAGGCTTTCCTAACAATCACACGCAAAGACAAACAAAAAACAGTGATCTAGACAAAATGACAAGATGGGAGGAATTCATCCCAAAAGAAAGAATAGGAAGAAGTAACGGCCAGGGATTTAATCAATACAGATATAAGATGCCTGAACCAAGAATTTAAAACAACTTATAAGGGATACTGAGCTGAGAAAAGCATAGAAGACACCAGAGAATCCCTTACTGCAGAGATAATAGAATTAAAAACCTGGTCAAGCTAAAATAAAAAATGCCATAACCAAGATGCAAAACTGACTGGATGCAATGATAATGAAGATGGATGAAATCAAGGATATAGATACAGAAGATAAAATTATGGAAAATAATGAAGCTGAAAAGAGGGAAAGAAAGGTATTAGATCATGAATGTAGAGTCAGAGTTAGGGAACTCAGTGACTCTTTAAAGCATTATAACACTTGTATCATAGGAGTCCCAGAAGAAGAAAAGGGGGCAGAAGGTTTAGTTGAGCAAATTATAGCTAAAAACTTCCCTAATATGGGGAAGGAAAACAGACATCAAAATCCAAGAAGCACAGAGAACTCCCATTAAATTCAACAAAAGCTAGTCATCACTAAGACATATCATAGTCAAATTCACAAAATACACGAATAAGGAGCGAATTCTGAAAGCAAGGGAAAAATATCCTTAACCTACAAGGGAAGACATCTCAGATTCCCAACAGATCTATCCACAGAAACCTGACAGGCCAGACAGGACTAGCAGGATATATTTAATTGCTGAATGGGAAAAATATGCAGCCGAGAATATTTTATCCAGCAAAGCTGTCATTCAGAATAGAAGGAGAGATAAAGAGTTCCAAGACAAGCAAAAACTAAAGGAGTTTGTGACCACTAAACTAACCCTGCAAAAATACTAAAGAGGACTCTTTGAGCAGGGAAAAAAAGACCAAAAGTAACAAAAACTAGAAAGGAAGAGAGAACACCATCAGAAACACCAACTTTACAGGTAACACAATGGACACTAAATTCATATTCATCAAGAATTACTCTGAATGTAAATGGACTAAATGCTCCAATTAAAAGACATAGGGTGTTAGAATGGATAAAAAGGAGGACCCATCTATATGCTGCCTATAAGAGACTCATTTTAGACCCAAAGACATTTACAAATTAAAAGTGAAGGGATGGAGAAATATGTGGCATGCTAATGGACATCAAAAGAAAGCCATACTTATATCTGACAAATTAGAGCTAAACCAAAGACTGTACCAAGAGATGAAGAAGGATACTCTATCATAAATAAGGAGTCTATCCATCAGGAATATTTAACAATTATAAATATTTATGTCCCCAACTTGGGAGCACCCAAATATGTAAATCAATAAATAGCAAACACAAACTAATTGATAATAATACAACAATTGTAGGGGACTTTAATACCCCACTCACAGCAGTGGACAGATCATCTAAGTAGAAAATCAACAAGGAAACAAGGGCTTTGAATGACACACTGGGCCAGATGGACTTAACAGATATATTCAGAACATTCCATCCTAAAGCAGAATACACATTCTTTACGAGTGCACACAGAACATTCTGCAGGACAGATCACATAGTGGGTCACAAATCAGTCCTCAACAAATACAAAGAGACTGAGGTCATACCATACATAGTTTCCGACCACAATGCTATGAATCTTGAAGTCAACCACAAGAAAAAATTTAGAAAGACCACAAATGCATGTAGGTGAAAGAAACATCCTACTAAAGAATCAATGGGTTAACCAAGAATGTAAGAAGAAATTTTTAAAAATACATGGAAGCAAATGAAAATGAAAACATGACAGTCAAAAACCACTGAAATTCAGCAAAGGCAGTCCTCAAAGGAAAGTATATTGCAATACAGGCCTACTTCAAGAAGCAAGAAAAGTCTCAAGTAAACAACGTAACCTTACACCTAAAGGAGTTAGAAAAGGAACAGAAAATAAAGCCTAAAGCCAGCAGAAGGGAAATAAATATTAGAACAGAAATAAATGATATAAAAACAAACAAACAAAAAACAGTAGAACAGATCAACAAAACTAAGAGCTGGTTCTTTGAAAGAATCAATAAAATTGATAAACCCTTAGCTAGACTTATCAAAAAGAAAAGAGAAAGCACCCAAATAAACAAAATCTTGGATAAAAGAGAAGAGATCATAAGCAATACCACAGAAATGAAAACAATTATAACACAATATTATGAGCAATTATATGCCAATGAACTGGGCAATCTGGAAGAAGTAGACAAATTCCTAGAAATGTACAAACTACTAAAACTGAAACAAGAATAGAAAATTTGAACAGACCTATAAGCAGTAACTAAATCAAATCAGTAATTAAAATCTCCCAACAAAAAGTCCAAGTCCAGGGCCAGGGAAATTCTACCAAACATTTAAAGAAGAATTAATACTCATTCTTCTGAAACTTCCAAAAAACAGAAATGGAAGGCACCTGGGTGGCTCAGTGGTTGAGCTTCTGCCTTCGGTTCAGGGCATGATCCTAGGGTCCTGGGATCGAGTCCCACATCAGGCTCCCCTCAGGGAGCCTGCTTCTTCCTCTGCCTGTCTCTGCCTCTCTGCCTGTGTGTGTCTCTCATGAATAAAAAATAAAAAAAATCTTAACCCTCTCCCCCAAAAAACTGAAAACAGAAATAGAAGGAAAACTTCCAAATTCATTCTATGAGGCCAACATTACCTTGATTCCAAAACCAAAGAACCCATTCTGATAAGGACACTTACAGGCCAATATCCCTGATGAACATGATGCAAAAATTCTCAACCAGATACTAGCAAATTAGATCCAACAGTATACTAAGAGGATTATTCACCACACTCAAGTGGGATTTATTCTTGGGCTGCAGAGGTAGTTCAACATCTGCAAATCAATTAACATGATATACTACATTAATAAAAGAAAGGATAAGAACCATATGATTCTCTTAAAAGATGCAGAAAAAAAGCATTTGCCAAAATACAGAATCCATTCTTGATAAAAACCCTCAACAAAGTAGGCTTAGATGAAACATACCTCAACATCATAAAAGCCAAGAATGAAAGACCCATAGCTAGTATTATCCCCAATAGGGAAAAACTGAGAGGACCGGAACAAGACAGGGATGTCCATTCTCACCACTGTTGTTTAACATAGTACTATAAATCCTAGCAATCAGACAACAGAAAGAAATAAATAGCATCCAAATTGGCAAGGAAGAAATCAAATTCTCACTATTTGCAGATGTTATACTCTATATAGAAAACCCAAAGGACTCCACCAAAAGATTGCTAGAACTGATATAGGAATTCAGCAAAGTCATCAACATGCAGAAATTCGTTGCATTTGTATACACCAACAACGAAGCAGCAGAAAAAGAAATCAAGGGATTATCAAAAGATGAATGGATAAAGATGTGGTCTATGTATACGATGGAATATTCCTCAGCCATTAGAAACGACAAATACCTACCATTTGCTTCGACGTGGATGGAACTGGAGGGTATTATGCTGAGTGAAATAAGTCAATCGGAGAAGGACAAACATTATATGGTCTCATTCATTTGGGGAATATAAAAAGTAGTGAAAGGGAATAAAGGGGAAAGGAGAAAAACTAGGTGGGAAATATCAGAAAGGGAGACAGAACATGAAAGACTCCTAACTCTGGGAAACGAACTAGGGGTGGTGGAAGGGGAGGTGGGCAGGGGGTGGGGGTGACTGGGTGATGGGCACTGAGGTGGGCACTTGACGGGATGAGCACTGGGTGTTATTCTATGTGCTGACAAATTGAACACCAATAAAAAATAAATAAATAAAAAAAGAAATCATGGAATTGATCCCATTTACAATTGCACCAAAATCCATAGGGATACCTAGGAATAAACCTAACCAAGATGTAAAAGATCTATACTCTGGAAACTATGGAACATTTATGAAAGAAATTGAAGAGGACACAAAGAAACGGAAAAACATTCCATGCTCCTGAATTGGAAGAACATTGTTAAAATGTCTATACTACCCAAAGCCATCTACATATTTAATGCAACCCCTATTCTGTACCGTTGATCTATGTGTCTCCTTTTGTGCCAGTACACAAAGATAAATTCAAAATGGATGAAAGACTTAAATGTAAGACAGAAACCCATCAAAATCCTAGAGGAGAACACAGGCAGCAATCTCTCTGACCTCGGCTGCTGCAACTTCTCACTAGACATGTCTCTGGAGGCAAGGAAAACAAAAGCATAAATGAAATCATGGGACATCATCAAGATAAAAAAGCTTCTGCACAGCAAAGGAAACAATCAACAAAACTAAAAGGCAGCCTACAGAATGAGAGAGGATATTTGCAAATGACATTATCTGATAAAAGGTTAGTACCCAAAATCTATAAAGAACTTACCAAACTCAACCCCCTGAAAAACAAATTATCCAGTTAAAAAATGGGCAGAAGATAGGAATAGACGTTTTTGCAAAGAAGACATTCAGATGGCTAACAGACACATGAAAAGATGCTTAACATCACTCATCATCAGGGAAATACAAATCAAAACCATGATGAGATACCACCTCACACTTGTCAGGATGGCTAAAATTAACAACACAAGAAACAACAGGTGTTGGAAAGGATGCGGAGAGAGGGGAACCCTCTTACATTGTTGTTTGGCACGCAAACTGGTGCAGCCACAGTGGGAAACAGTATGGAAGTTCCTCAAAGAGTTAAAAATAGAAGTACCCTTTGATCCAGCAATTGCACTACTAGGTATCTACCCAAAGGATACAAAAATACAGACTGGAAAGGGTACATGCATGCCAATGTTTATAGCAGCATTATCAACAATAGTCAAACTTGGAAGAGGCCAAATGTCCACTGACTGATGAATGGATAACAAAGATGTGGCAAATATATACAATGGAATATTATTACTCAGCCATCAAAAAGAATGAAATCTTGCCACTTGCAATGATGTGGACAGAGCTACAGTGTATGATGCTAAGCAAAATAAGTCAGTCGGAGAAAGGTAAATACCATATGATTTCATTCATATATGGAATTTAAGAAACAAAACAAAGAAAAATGGAGGCAAAAAACCAGACTCTTAAATATTTAGAGCAAAATGGTGGTTACCAGAGGGGTTGTAGGTGATGGGGATTAAGAGTACACTTAATGTGATGAGCACTGAATAATGTATAAAATTGTTAAATTACTATATATACATTACATATATATATACACTATATTATATATTTGAAACTAACATACCACTAAGTTAATTACATGGCAATTAAAAATAAATACAATGAAAAGAGAAAAATAAAAATGAATAAACAGTTGACCCTTGAACAACACTCGTTTGAACTGCACAAGTTCACTTATATAAATTCTTTTTATAGTATAGTATTATAAATGTATTTTCTCTTCCTTTTGATTTTCTTAATAACCTTTCTTCTAGCTTAATTTATTATAAGAATGCAGTATACAACTCAAAATATGTGTTAATCACTATTTATGATATTGGCATGGCTTTTGGTCAACAGTAGGCTATTAGTAATTAAATTTTAAGATAGTCAAAAGTTGTGTATTTTTGACTGCCAAGAGTTGGGGGGGTTGGCACCCCTAATTTCCATGTTGTTCAAGGGTCGATTTTGTATAGAAAGCAATGAAAAGAAATCATTTAAAACTCTTTACAAGGGAGACTTTAGAATGAATGTTTCTCAGTTGTCCTGGCTCTGTATTCAGCTAATCCCACATCTAATCATACATATTTTCATTAGCCAACTTCTGGGTTTGTGTGGCTTTTAGCCCAAATCTGGACCTGAAATAGTGACCCTTCAAATTTCAGGTTGTGCTATTCTTAACTTTACAGCTATCACCCTGAAGGTTTGTTTCTCATCCTGCTCTCAGGTACATTAGAGGTGAAAAGTACTTTTCTTTCTGAACCACAAAAGCCAAAAACCATATTAGCTTAGGCCAGCTAAGTTGTTTATGGCAACTATTTTGGTGGAAATTTTAAAAAATTCCTACAAAATTCTACTCTCCAAAAACAAAACAAAACAAAATTCTACTCCCCAAATTATGTTTTCACCCTAAGTAAGCTACAATCTATACTTGCTAATATTTTTAGTAGGAATGCCTAGGCTTCACCTCTATTGGTTTTCTCTTATCTGCTTTACTGCAGTCATGTGTTTGGGCTGGGGCACCAACTTGCTTTCATCTTCAGGCATTTGCCTGGAGCTGTCTTGAATCTGGTATTCTTTTTGCACCACCCAAAAGATATGAAAATATTCATTTCGAGAAGGCTAGACATTCATAAGCTTTCCTTCAAATTTCTCTTCTTCTCAGCTGACCAGTAGTAAGTTTTGCTTATACATTGGTACTATTCCTATCCAGTGCCTAAGGTCAGAATTTTTAGCTTAAGACTTACTTATCAGCTCAGTAATTCCCAAGGGAATCACTTCATTATATGTTTTGATATACTTTCTGCTGAGGAATATTTAATCATAAGTATTCCCTTAAGAATAGAGAATTTGGGTAGGGGGGAGATAGGCTGAATATTAGAAGAGCTATTGAAATAAGATGCTGGAGTTGTGAAAAACTGTAAAAGGACTTTGAAAAATCAAAAACTTCTCTCAGTGTTGTTTCAGTACTCTACAGGAGGTTCCAAAATTCTAGGTAGGAATAGTACCAAGAGGGTATTTAATATACATTTGCTAAATAACTACATTATTACTTAAAAGATTTTCAATTATAGGGATCCCTGGGTGGCGCAAAGGTTTAGCGCCTGCCTTTGGACCAGGGCGCGATCCTGGAGACCCGGGATCGAATCCCACGTCAGGCTCCCGGCATGGAGCCTGCTTCTCCCTCTGCCTATGTCTCTGCCTCTCTCTCTCTCTCTCTATCATAAATAAAAAAAAATAAAAATAAATAAAAAAAAGATTTTCAACTATAAATGAGAACAAATATACCATGTATCATTCTAAATAGCCCATTAAAGAAAATTAACATCTCTGAACTTGAGATGCATCTTATCCTTATTGGCATATGATAACTTAATTGGTACTATTTTTTATATTTCTTCATAGCAACAAAATAGTGATTTCTCTTTCAATTGATGGGTTCTTAGATTAGATGAAATAGTTCTTAGATTAGATGAAATAAATTATACATAATCAAAGATTAAATAAAAATCCTGTAATCTTAAAAGTACAAAATGATATAAAAATTAAATCTGATTTGGAAGAATTAGGGATTATCTATAATCTATGATGATGAAGGAATACATTGTAAGAACTACAGAAGTCCACTTTCATTAATTAGTAAGAAACTAAAAAGCC
Source organism: Canis lupus dingo (assembly GCF_003254725.2). Lineage (NCBI taxonomy): Eukaryota > Metazoa > Chordata > Mammalia > Carnivora > Canidae > Canis > Canis lupus. The sequence goes on along the minus strand of NC_064264.1, from coordinate 9,321,964 downwards.
TGCTTTATTTGTTTATTTATTTATTTTTTAAAATATTTTTTTACCTCTTCATGAGAGACACAGAGAGAGAGGCAGACACACAGGTAGAGGGAGGATCCAATCCCGGATCCTGGGATCTTCGCCCTGAGCCAAAGGCAGACGCTCAAATGCTGAGCCACCCAGGCATCCCTAAAAAGCCTGCTTTAAAGTAGAAAATATTAATTTGTCTTCATCTCAATTTGATAAATTTCACTAAAAAAGGTAACTTTTCCCTGAACAAACATTTAACCGTAACCCCATGGTACCACTCTTCCAATGGCTGAAAAATGGAGTTCTATAGAAGCATTAGGTTAGAAAAAAAATATGTCTTCAGAGTCCATGTAAAAGAGGGAAATGGAAAAATGACCTATAGCTCTCACTTTCAAGTCTAACAGGGACATAGTTCCCATTCTAAGGGTTGTGGAGTAGACAGATTAGAAGAAAGGCTCAGTTTTCTTTGCAATAGATACTGAAGTCACAGTAAACCTCAAAGTACACAGTTGACTTAAGAAATCACCTGCTCATAACATGGATTCATAAGCCCTAGTAGGCCTTGTAATACATGGCCTAAGGGAAGGTTTGAGGGTAAGCCTTAGGGCCTCTTTTAGATCAAAGAATCGATCTTAAGTGGCTAAAAAATAATTTAGCCCAAGGTGAGTTTGGCAACAAAAATATTGGTCACTTTTTGTAAAGTCAGTAATTTATAGCTGCACAAAGATATGTTTTTAAAATATTCTGGTTCATTTTTGTCATAATTTTTATTACTTTTACCTTTTTCTCATTTTAATTTTTAATTCAGCTTAAGCTCATTATTACTATTCTGGACAGTTTATAATATAGAATATCCCACAATACAGGGTTGAAGCACAACACACTAAGTATCCAAAAATTTGTGGATTTCTTAGGTAAATTATGGTAAACTACAAAAAGTATCACCTCATTTTTGGTGAAAAAAGATACATTTCTATATGCATAGAAGAGCAAATTTGAAAAGATATACAGCAAAGATATATGCCAACACAAATTGAACACCAATAAAAAATAAATTAAAAAAAAAAAGATATATGCCAACAGTGGTTACTGGGAATGGTTATAAATGTTTTCTGTTCTTTTGTGTATATATTCTGTTTACAGTTTCTTTTTAAAATTTTTTTAAATTTATTTTTTTAAAGGTTTTATTTATTTATTCATGAGACACACACACAGAGAGGCAGAGACATAGGCAGAGGGAGAAGCAGGCTCCCAGCAGGAAACATGATGTGGGACTTGATCCCAGGACCCCAGGATCACACCCTGGGCTGAAGGCAGAAGCTCAACCACTGAGCCACCCAGATGCCCCAGTTTTTAGTTTCTTAGGGAGTAAAAATCAAAGAAATCTTGAGAGGCATTATAAAATTATCCTGTTGCTGGATATTTAGGCTACATCAACTTTTGCTATTACAAACAGAGAACAAGCAATAATAATTGGCTGACAATGAATTTAAAATTTAAAGGTGACATCTGATTTCAAGATGGCCTCCTCTTTCTTTTAAAAATGACACTAAAACAAGAAAAAGAAATGTAAATACAAAATAAAAACAGGTGATGCACAGAGCCCCAAACACAATATATAAAGGCAGAAAGCCTATGGAAGAAGGGTAAATGACTCAGCAGTGGGGAGGAAGGTGAGACGTTACTCCTTGTAGTTGGATAGCTGACCAGAAACAAGCCTTTTTGCCCTGCTGAGTAGCAGAAAGGCTCAGGAACTGAGGCACCAGGTACTTAGAAGTTGAGGACTAAAATCAGAAAGTCCTGAAGTAGATCTCTAAGTCCCTTCCCTCTGTCTGTAGAAGGCAAAAGGTATAGTCTTTAGAGAATTAAACAAGGGAAGTTTGACTTGACACTTGGCACAAAGGAAATTAAATATGAGACATGGGAAAGAAAACAAGAGGATTAAGGAAGTTTGCTTACTAAATGGTGAGACCTTGACCTTACTCTTAAATGTAATCTCAGAGGATCCTATCAGGAGAAAACAAACTACTCAAGTGAAAAGATCTACAATCTTTGACATTTGGAAGTTCCTAATAAGAAAGTGAATTAGAAAAGATCTACAAACCTTGACATTTGGGAGTTCCTAATAAAAAAGTGAATTAATCATCTAACTGCCCTAAAGTGAAACTTACTAGCGGGTAAGTGGCACCCAAGCACTTAAGAGTTTTTAGAACCTCACTGTTATTGTGTATATATCAAGACAGTAAAGAATTCCTTGACCTTTCTGACCAGAAATTAAGAGTGAAACAGAAAAAAATAAACTGAAAGGAAACAGAGACATTGTATGAAGGAGGAGAAAACTTCAGGGAAACTAAAATTCATATATTTGAATAAAAAAAGAACAATGCATCAATAATAACAAAAGGATGTTATAAAAATGGGACAATTCTGAAAATAAAGAATTTGTGAATATTTTTAAAAAGAACAAATTTTTAAAATTTAGTAAAAGTGTTGGGGGAAAAAAACCTAAAACCAAAGTGATGAACAATTTGAGAGAAAATAAAAGAAGACAAACAGTAAATCCAAGAGATCTAACATCTGACTAACAGAAATTCCAGGAATAACAAAGAAAACAGTGAATAAGAAATAACTGAAGAAAAGATTTCAGAACTAAAGGGCAGGAGTCTCCATATTGAAGGCAACAAACAGAACGAATGGGTTAAGCCTCTGACTCTTGATCTAAGCTCGGGATTGTGAATTCAAAATTTAAATTCTGAAAATTAAATTTTAATTAAAAATATTAGAAATAATGAATGACAAAAGTGTAAAATGTTCTAAGAGGACATGGTTTCCAACCAAGTATTCATCCCCAGTGAATTAGGAGATCAGAATAAAGCTATTTTCAGAATATGTTCATCTCATGCATCTCTTCTCAGGAAATCACTTGAAGGACTTCACTAAAATGAAGGAGTAAACTAAGAGAGATGAGATGGGACCTAAGATATAAGAGGCTCCAGCACAGAATAGGGTGGAAAGGAATTCCCTGTCAGTGTCCAGAACAACCTCTGCATTGCAGCCCTGGAGAGCAACTGCTCCAGACTAAAGCACGATAACGGAGGGCTCTATCAGAGATCGTGCCACAATGCATTAGCCCAATAGAAAATCTAGTTAATTCTATTCTACAGAACTTCTGGAAGAACAAGGAAGACTGAATCAAAGAGAAGTAAGCAAATATAAAAATGATGAAGTAATTATTAACCCTAAGAAATGAAATCACAGTATAGTCTCTCCCCTGCTATCAGAAAGAAGAACATTCCTATAAGATCTTTCATAGGCCAAATGTTGTAAAGTGAAGAGCAATTATCACTAAGTTACACGGAAAATTTTTTGAGCATTCCCAGACCCCCAAAAAAACTCTGTTATTAAAACACATCTTTCTAATGGATATACAAAATAAATTGAGAAAATAAACTGAGATAAAGCCCAGATGCTCACAGAGTTCAAAGCTGTGGTAGCTTAATGCTGAGATGCTGAGTGTAGTTCCCGGGGAAGGAGCTTCATGGGGCCACTCTCACTGCACAGAGTGCTCGAAGCCTCTATAACACTTAGCTGCAAAATAAATGCTGAACACTATTTCGCTTTTTACCTTTTTTTTTTTTTTTTTTTTGTAAAAATGAAAATCTGTTTTAGATTTCTTTTGGTTGGTGAAAACTTGTATAACGTAGGTTTTTCATAAAAGTGAAGTGGCTTAATGTGAATTTCTGAAAAGCAGGAGGATACCTGTAAGCTACTTGGCTCAGCAGTGAACACTATTCACTTACTCTTTACATGAAAGTGATAAAGATTAGTTTTGCCAAAATATACATAAATATTTTAGGAAAAGAGGATATTATGAGAGCCATAAGCTTCATCTACTAGACTAATAAGTCAGTGTATATATATATATATATATATATATACACACATATATATGATCTTATAGCTAAGTTATCAGCAGCGTACAATTTGCGTATCATTTAGAAACACGAGGTAATTACCAGAAAAAAATAGCAAGAGTTTAAATTGGTTGCCTGCAGGTAATTAGGATCAAGGAAAGAGGGAAGGGGAGTAAAAAGAGGTCCAAGAAGCTGCTGGGTTTTGGTACAGGACTTTACCACTGGCGTTTAAAACCGTTTAATATAGGGACATCTGGACGGCTCAGTGGTTAAGCATCTGCCTTTGGCTCAGGTTGTGATCCTGGGGTCCTGGGATTGAGTCCTGCATCGGGCTCCCCGCAGGAAGCCTGCTTCTCCCTCTTCCTATGTCTCTGCCTCTCTCTCCGTGTCTCTCATGAATGAATAAATAAAATCGTAAAAACAAACAAAAAACTCATTTAATATATAACAAAAATTAATTTTAAAAGGAAAGAAAAAAAAAAAAAAAAAAAAAAAAAAAAAAAAAAAAAAAATAAAAGGAAAGAAATTGTAAAAGCTTACATTTTAGTTTAAAATCTAAAAAATGATAGAAATATTTTAAAATCACAGTAAAGACTACAAAACTACCTCATAGTACACCAAAATTACCAATATTCAAAATAACAACAATAATACAACACAGACCAGTGGAGCTAGTGGTCAGTCTATAAGATGACAAAAGATCCACTGCAGTGGCATGTCCACTACTGCTTTCAAGTTTTGTTTTTAGGCTGGGACACCTCTGCTGTCCAGTATACTTTGGCGGCTTCTCTGAATAGGTCCTCTCACTGTATCCTTTGAGAAAGGTGCCTTTTCTAAACAGAAGTGGAATATGATCATATTGGGGACCTCAGACCCACGACTCCAGAGTCATCTTTAAAAGGTCTTTGTGAAAAACGAGACACTGATACAAAACTGTTTTCTTCACGATGTTGAACAGTTTTGGATGATGTAAAACCGGGTCAAAAGTACAAAAGCAAAGGGACCTGATTACCTGTGGGGATATGGACAAGTCTGACAGCACTATCAGTTGTATTAACATGCTGTCCTCCTGCTCCTTTGGCCCGAAATGTATCTATTCGCAAATCCTTGGGGTCCACCTTCACATCTACCTAGAACGAAAGGTATGGAGTAAATTCAACAATACTTTAATACTAAATTTATTTCAAGATTTTTCAAATAAACCGTGCTGTCTTGTTCTAAGTCATAGCCATTAGACTAAGAAATAGCTTATACCAATGAAAGAACAACAAACTCCCTATTCCAATGGGTTCTATTTTTTTGACATTGACTTATGATGCTGTGAGATCACTGAGTTATGTCATCTTACAAGTTTCATTATCCATCATCCCACAAAGTCACAGCACAGGAAATATCTCTCTGTATGTGTGTTTGTGTGTGTATACATAAAGTTGATCCTCCTTATTCCCGGATTCTGTATCTGTAAATTCACCTACTTTATTTGATCCCCCAAATCAATCATTGCAGCATTTTCACAGTCACTAGCAGACATGCACAGGGCAGCACAAAATCCAAGTTGCTCTATATGTGCGCATTTCCAAGCTGATGTTGAACAAGGTGATGCTTTGCTTTCGTTTTTCAGTGTGAACAAAAATGAAAACAGGAAGGGGTAGAGCAGTATAGTACAAGAAACTCTGGCTCTCATGTTAGTTGGATGGGGTGTGAACCCCAATTCTGGCATCTGTTAGTGAAGTGGCCTCAGGTAAGTCACCCAACACTTCTGAACTTCATTGTCTTTTTGTAAAATAAAGAAAAACAGAATCTACCAGGATGGACTACATTTTGCAGTTTTTAAATTTTATTATTTATTTATTTGGATGGATTATTTTTAAGATTATTTATGTAATATACATAGATATAGGAACATATATATAGGTATATATGTATATACATGCACACATATATATCCTCTGGGGGAAATGATGGTTCAATATTTGCTAAATCCGTGTTTTCTGAGACTTTACAGAACATAAGCACCATGAACAATGAGAATCTACTGTGTGTGTATGTGTGTGTGTGTGTGTGTGTGCGCGTGTGCATGCATGCACGCACTGATCTACGGACTGAATGGAGGCGTCCAAAAAGATATGTTCATGTTCTAACCACTAGAACCTCATTTGGAAAAAGATCTTTTCATGTTCTAACCACTAGAACTTCATTTGGAAAAAGAGCTTTTGCAGCTGTAATTGAGTTAAGGTGAGATCATCCTGGGGGTGCCTGGGTGGCTCAGTCAGTTAAGCGTCTACCTTCACCTTGGGTCATGATCTGGGGTCCTGGGATTGAGCTCCCTGCTTGGTGGGAAGCCTGCTTCTCCCTATACCTTTGCTTGCTATTCCTCCTGCTTGTGCTCACTCTCTTTCTGTTACATAAATAAGTAAATACAATATTAAAAAAAAAGAAAAAAAGATGAGATCATCCTGGATTACTCAGTGAGGCACTAAATCCAATGAGAAGTGTCCTCAGACAGCCGGAGGAGAAAGAAGAGGAGAGGAACACATGCATTCAGAGTCATACAGCTTCAAGCCAAAGAACACCTGGAAACTAGGAGAGATAGGGGAATATTCTCTCCCCGAAGCTTTGTGGGGAGCACAGCTCTGGCAATTCCTTGAGTGGACTCCTGACCTCTAGAACTGTGAGAGAATAAATTCTTATTGTTTTAAAACCCTATGCTTGTGGTAACTTGTTACCCACACACAAAAAAATAGTTACAAAATACACTGTTTTTCAGGGGAGAATTAACATCTTATTTCACATTTACCATTCACTTGTATGAATGACAGCAAGTGTGACTCCTTATAAAGCACAGTAATAACAGTTTTTGAATCTAATATACAACCTGGTTATTCTTTTGTTTCCTCTAAATGAGTACTATACTGTGAAGAAAAAGATTATGCAGCTTTTGTTAAAATATGCCAGTGTTGGCTACCTCAAAATTTCAATAAACACTAAAGGGATGAAGAATAATTTCCCATTTTTTGCAGTTACAGTATATGAAATAGTTATATAGCAAATATATGCATATTCTATGTCATATTCTCCCCCAAATGTTATAGAAATTACCTAATGACTATTGGGAAATCCTGAACAAAGAACCAGTGACTTAATAATATACAGAGAACTTTAAATGTCAAGAGAATAAGACTTTGCTCTTTTATGAAAATGAAACTACTACATGAGTTTAATTTTCAAGAATATAAAGAAAATAAGGGGATGAGTGAGAATGGTGGAAGTATAAAGAAGGAAGCAAGACAACTCTATGGTTTTGATTTCCCAACAACGTAAATGCTTAATACACCAAAAATGAAATTAGGTAAAAGAGGAAAGAAAAATCAAATCCTAATATTCAATAGGAAAAGGAACATATGAATCAAAATATTTACCATAATGCTATCATAACCACATAGAAAAACACTATTTCAGATGGTCTTTGAACATTGTGCTCTGACTACGCCTTTCTTGGTGAACCATATTCTAAGGACAGAAATCTTTTTTTTTTTTTTTTTTTAATTTTTATTTATTTATGATAGTCACCAAGAGAGAGGGAGAGAGGCAGAGACACAGGCAGAGGGAGAAGCAGGCTCCATGCACCGGGAGCCCGACGTGGGATTTGATCCTGGGTCTCCAGGATCGCGCCCTGGGCCAAAGGCAGGCGCCAAACCGCTGCGCCACCCAGGGATCCCTAAGGACAGAAATCTTAAACATTACTCAGTAGTTTATTATTTTATTTATTTTATTTTATTATTTTATTAATTTATTTTTTAAAATATTTTATTTATTTATTTATTCATGAGAGACACAGAGAGGCAGAGACATAGGCAGAGGGAGAAGCAGGCTCCCTATGGGGAGCCTGATGCGGGACTCGATTCCAGGATCACCTGGGCCAAAGGCAGATGCTCAACCTATGAGCCCCCAGGTGTCCCTACTAAGTAATTTAAAAACAATTTTATATATGCTATATAATAAGGAAAAAAAGTAAATATATTAATGTGATTAAGAAATAAAATTTCTACTCTAAGTGGGCAGAGATATAAATAAAAAATACAAGATAGGGAGGGGAGAAAAACTCCCTGTAATTTTTTTTTTAAAGATTTTATTTATTTATTCATGAGAGACACAGAGAGAGAGGCACAGACACAGGCAGAGGGAGAAGCAGGCTCCATGCAAGGAGCCCGACGTGGGATGCGATCCTGGGTGTCCAGGATCACACCCTGGGCTGAAGGCAGTGCTAAACCGCTGAGCCACCTGGGCTGCCCTCCCTGTAATGTTAAATTTGAGTTGATAGTAACAATAATTTCAAAAGTGATTTAAAATCATATGTATCTCCTAGCTCTGTCCACTGAAGAATCTAAATATAAGCACACTTTAGTAATAATGAGCACACCTAGAACCTAGATCTTGATTTCTGGGTACATTTCTCACTCAAAGAAATGTGATCTGACCTCAAGTCTGAGGCCGAAAGGCAAAAGGTGGGTTAGGATATCTAATTATACCAGAAAGCAAGGATATGCTCATAAACTGATGGGGTCATTTCAAAAGGGACTACCCTATAAAGGCTACTACTGGCCAAATCAGGGACAAATTTGAACATCAAAAACAAGTGATTATAACTCACATAATTTAAAAAAATGTGTGTATCTATGAGGTCAATAGATGAACAATATTGAGTTTATGATGAGGTAAAATAAAAGAAAAAGCAAGCAAGAAGGAAGGAGGTGAGAAGGTAATAGGGAGGAAAGTTCTGGACAGAAAAAAAATGCCAGTTAATAAATGTAGAAGAAATGACAGAAAAATCGCCTTCTTTCACGCCAAACAAAATAACTGATTCAGGCAAAAATGATCTAACTAATGGATATTAAGATCATGATGAAAAGTTGTTAGAAATAGGCTATGTGTACCTAGACATTACTCAATAACCGTCAAGAGAAAAATACACTTCTACAATGGAGATAGTTTTGTGGTCACCACATGGAAACTAATCTTCACCAGAAGTCAATCTGATATTATATGCCTTCTAATAAGATGCAACAGGAATATAGTTATACCTATAAGGTATTCTTGCTCAGAATGTATGACCTGAATGCAATGGGATAAAGGAACAAGTTAAAGAGTACCAAGAGGAAATAAATTCAGAATGTGGGACACTCTACAAGACAAAGGCTCCAGATTCTTCAAAATACTAGTGTCATTAAAAAAAAAAAAAAAAAGGGCGGGGGACACCTGGGTGGCTCAGTGGGATGAATGTCTGCCTTTGGCTCAGGGCACGGTCCCAGAGTCCTGGGATTGAGTCCCACATCCGGCTCCCCTCGAGGAGCCTGCTGCTCCCTCTGCCTGGGTCTCTGCCTCTCCCTCTGTGTCTCTCACGAATAAATACAATCTTTAAAAATAAATAAATAAATATATTTTTTTAAAAAAGGCTGCAGGGTGCCTGGGTGGCTTAGTCAGCTGAGCGCCCAACACTGGATTTCAGCTCAGGTCATGACCTCAGGGTCATGGGATCAAGCCTGCATGGGGCTTCATGCTCATGCAGAGTGTGGCTATCCCTCTTCCTCTGCTCCTCCCCACAGGCACACCTGTGCTCTCTCTCTCAAATAAATAGATAAATAAAATCTTAAAAAGAAAAAAAGAAGTTGGGAGACTGTTCTAGACTTAAAGATAAATAACAATGAATAAAAATGTGTGAAACTTGATGGGATCCCGATTTAAAAAACAAAAGCTATAAAATACACGGAACTCCTAAAACCCTTGGAATTTCCTATGATAAGAGAGATAAAGGTATTTTGTTATTCATAACAAACCCCTTTTTGAGTTTATGTTAATAAGAGGTGATTTTTGGAAAGTCCCTAGATAACTACACAAGGGGGGCTGATTGCCAGGGGAACCAACCATGGGATGAGAGGATTGAAAGTTTTAGCTCCATCCCCCTCCCCACGCCAACTTCCAGGGAAGGATAAAGGGCTGGATGTCAAATAAATCCTGAATGCTCAATGATTTCCTCAATCATGCCTATGTATGGAAGCCTTCATGAAAATCCCAAGACTGCAGAGTTCAAAGATCTTTCAGGCTGATGAACATGTGGAGGTGCTGGGAAGGTGGTGCACCTAGAGAGGGTATGGAAGCTCTACCTCCTGTGTATTTTGCTTGATTTATCTCTTCCATCTGGCTATTCCTGAATTGTATCTTTTGTAATAAACCATTTTTTGTAGTAACTGAGTTTTATGAGCCACTTTAGTAAATTACAGAGCTCAAGGAGGGGATGGTGGAAACCTCTCAGTTCATGGCCACTTGGTCAGAAGCACAGGTGACAACCTGGACTTCAATTGGCCTCTAAAGTGGGAAGGGAGGAAATCTTGTGGGACCAAGCTCTTAGCCTGTGGGGTTTGATGCTATTCCCTAGTAGTTAGTGTCAGAAATGAATTGAATTATAAAACACCCACTTGGTGTCCACAGAGAATTGAAGAAATTGCTTGGTGGGAGAAAAAACTTGACACAGAGTGGAGAAGTATTCTGTGAGTTGACAGACTACAGGAGGTTTTCCTAGACAATTTACAGAATTATGGTTGATTTTCACAGATACGGTATTTTTTCAAGTAATGTTTCATTATTATTGATATTATACAAAGGTCTCCAATCTATTGGTCTCCAATCTAAGGGTACATAACCCTTAGTTTCTCATTTAATCCCTACAGAAGAATTATGGGGTTGGGGCACCTGGGTGGCTCACTAGGTTAAGTATCTAACTGTTGATTTCTGCTCAGGTCATGATCTCTCTCAGCATCGTGAGATCAAGCCCTGCATTGGGTTCTGTGTTGGGTGTGGGGCCCTGCTTAAGATTCTCTCTCCATCTCTCCCTCTGCCCTTCCCTCCTCCTAAAAAAAAAAGAAAGAAAGAAAAAGAAAAAGAAAAATTATGGAGTTGGAGGTATTATATCCATTTTACTTATTTATGTTTTAAGTTTTAATTTCCAGTTAACATAGTGCAATACTAGTTTCAGTAGTAGAATTTAATCTACATCACCTATATACAACACCCAATGCTCATCCCAACAAGTGCCTGCCTTAATGCTCATCACCCATTTAGCAACCCCCCCACCATGTCCCCTCCAGCAACCTGTTTGTTCTCTACAATTAAGAGTTTCTTTTATGGTTTGCCTCTTTCTTTTTTCTCCCCATGTTTATCTGTTTTGTTTCTTAAATTCCATTTATGAGTGAGATCAGATGGTCTTTCTCTGACTTATTTTGCTTAGCTTAATACTCTCCAGCTCCATCCATGTCATTGCAAATGGCAAGATTCCATTCTTTTTGATGGCTCAATAGTATTCCATCACGTATATACACAGCCTCTTTATCCGTTCATCAATCAATGGACAGATAATAGTATTGTTTTAGGTAGAAGAATGTTCTATTCTTAGAGGAGATGTTAAGTTGAAGATTTAGGGATAAAGTCTCACAGTGTCTGCTATATTATATAAATAATATAGTTTAAAAAAATGTATATACACACATACATATAGGAATTCTGTAAATGTGGCAAAATGTAAACAGGTGTTGACCGTAGGTGAAGGTTATGAAAGTTTTTATTGTGGTATTCTTTCAATTTTCTGTATGTTTAAAATAAAATTTTTAAAAGTCAGGGAAAAAAATATAGGCAATACAGCTGTATTCAACTAATAAGATATAGACCCTGTATCACTGATCTCAACATATTATCTGTGGAAATCATATTTTTCTTAAAATGAAACTTAAGCAACAACATTTAAAAACCTTCGCGAATTCTGTTTTTTGAAGAGAATTGTCTTCTATTTAAATAAACAAAACAAAACATCTTAGGCATAAGGAGGACAACTTCATCTGGGGAAGAGTTAAGGATTTCCCAATAGAGACTGCAAAGTTTAACATGTAACCCCGAAAATCACAGTTTGCTAGAAGCTAAGCTTTCTCAGCACAAAACCCATTAAGTCAGAGTAAGTTTTCAATGCCTCTGGGTGAGGTTACCTCATCTGGTTGTGGGAGGACAATAACCGACATGGTTCCTGTGTGAATGCGCTGCATCCGTGCTGACAGGCCCACCTCAGGGATTCGCTGGACTCGGTGAACCCCACCTTCATACTTCAGATGCTTGTAGACATTGTCACCAGAAATTCGGGCAGCTGCATGATGCAGTCCACCTAGAAACATAGAGTCCAAAATGTTAATAAATTCTACTTTGAAAGGGATCTGGATCTTAAATGCCTTTAATCTCAGGCCTGAGTGCAAATAGAGAGACAAAAATGAGAACATAAAGTAGGTACAAAACTGTATTTTTCCAATGTCAATGTATTTAAATATAAAGGAAATATTTTTGGTTTAAAATATTAAACCAAACATTATTTATGCTTATCTCTAGGGAATACAATAACAACGTTATTTTATTTTACTTTTTATACTTTTTTCGTTTCTAAATCTTCTGTAATCACCAATTTTTACTTTTATAAAAATACTTCCAAAAAAATATATAGTAGGCCATTTTCTACATTGAACTACCCAACATAAACTTAGGCTATACGGTGCATATAAAAGAATGCTCAATAACATGACAATTTAATAGTGATGGGTAATTCTATAGGTCCTCCCAAGTTTTCAAGAATCTATGGAAATTTAGTTCTTGCTTATCTGTAGAATGTGAAGATGAGCACAAAACAATCTTAATACCTAGACTGGTCTCTCTCTCTCTTTTTTTTAAATATTTGCTATCTGATCCTTTATCATTATTATCTTTAAAGATTTTATTTATTTATTCATGAGAGACACACACACAGAGAGAGGCAGAGACACAGACAGAGGGAGAAGCAGGCTTCATGGAGGGAGCTGGATGTGGGATTTGATCCTGGGACCCCAGGATCATGCCCTAAGCCAAAGGCTGATGCTCAACCGCTGAGCCACCTGGCATCCCTAGGCTAGTGTCTTCTTATCAAGTATGTTTTTTAAAAAACCTTTTAATTATAAAATATTATATGGACATTAAAAAAAATCACCTGAATGGTGATTTAAGTGGTTTAATGACCACAAGATCAAGAACTCTGCCAGTCACTCAAAAGTTCTCCATGTGCCCCTTCACAGTTACAATCCCTTCTCATGAGTAACTATGATCCTTTTACTCCTTTACTATAATTTTATTACCTAAACGTGCTACTTTAGTCTCATCCATTTAAAAAAGTTTGACGTCCTTTTTTTAAAGTTTATTTATTTTTTAGTAATTTCTATACCCCATGTGAGGCTTGAACTCATGACCCCAAAACCAAGAGTCACATGCACTTCCAACTGAGTCAACCAGGTGCCCTGTAACGTTTAATGTTTCTTAAATCTCTTAATCTATACATTTTTAAAAAGATTTTATTTATTTATTATGACAAACACAGAGAGAGGTAGAGACACAGGCAGAGGGAGAAGCAGGCTTCATGCAGGAAGCCTGATGTGGGACTCGATCCCGGGATCATGCCCTAGGCCGAAGGCAGACGCTTAACTGCTGAGCCACACAGGTGTCCCTTAATCTATACATTCACCATCCATTTTTGGTTGTTGTTGCCTACAAATTCTCTTGTGAGAAACCTGGACTGTTGACTTGTAAAATTTCCCACAGTATGAATTTGCAGACTGCAAACTCTTGGTACAATTAATTCAACTTTTTCTGTCCTCTGTACCAGCTACAATCTGGCAGATGGATCCAGAGACCAGATCAGACACCAGCTTGAGCTCCTTGGCAAGACTATAGGAGGCACATAATGACTGTTTTCTTTCTTTCTTTTATTTTTTATTTTTTTTATTTATTCATGAGCACACACACACAGAGAGAGAGAGAGAGAGAGAGGGAGAGACACAGGCAGAGGGAGAAGCAGGCTCCATGCAGGGAGCCCATGTGGGACTTGATCCCAGGTCTCCAGGGTCACGCCCTGGGCTAAAGGCGGTGCTAAACCACTGAGCCACCCAGGCTGCCCTGTTTTCTGTCTTTTTATGGTTTTGGCAGCCTTTGATGTTTAATGCATCATGGGGGTTATAAAATAGTGATAGTCTAACTCTGTAATTTCTTTGTCACTTATTATTAGCTAAAATACACTTATAAAGACACATTTCCTCTTGTCTACTAGGTGATTACCCTGTGCCAGAGTTATATAGGAAAGGCAGGATAAATGTATGATTCTGTTCCTTTACAATTTTACCAATGTATGTATTTTGTAATATAATAAATAAGGGTTACTTTAATCATCTGAAGATGACTAATTATTTTTAAAATATCATTATTAATTCAAGGATTTGAAAACGTTGAACACATTTAAATCTATTGCAATTAGGGATCCCTGGGTGGCTCAGTGGTTTGGCGCCTGCCTTTGGCCCAGGGCATGATCCTGGAGTCCCGGGATCGAGTCCCACGTCGAGCTCCCTGCATGAAGCCTGCTTCTCCCTCTGCCTGTGTCTCTGTCTCTCTCTCTGTGTGTCTCTCATGAATAAATAAATAAAATATTTTTAAATAAATAAATAAATAAATAAATAAATAAATAAATAAATAAATAAATAAATCTATTGCGTTTATTATTATTGAAGCTCAACTTGTCCATCTTTGGCCAGCAGGAGCCTCTTCAAGTTAATTTCTGAGTTCTTTTTTACATGCTTGTTATGGTATAATGAAATGTTCCAGGATTATCCTGAACTTTTCTTGCCCCAGACCTGGAATCAGTGAGCTCTCCAAGAAGCCTTGATTCCTTTCCGAGAAAAATAATATATATATATATATATATATTTTTTTTTTTTTTTTTGAGAGAAAGAGGGAGAGGAGTAGAGGGAGGGGCAGAGAGAGAGGAAGAGAGAGAATCTTAAGCAGGCTCCATACCCCTTCACAGGGCTTGATCATGATCTGAGTTGAATCAAATGTGGAATGCTTAACTGACTGAGCCATCCAGGCACCCCAATACTTCAAAATTTTTAGTATTTGGGCACTAGGGATGCTCATCACTACTTGATTGGTCATTGTTTCCAGGCCTTTGAGGAGGACAGATAGGAAATACCTCATGAGTTCATACTGATGTTGGGAGAAAACTCTATCAGTTTCTTGCATTTCTGCACATCTTCCAAATAAGGCTCTGTCTGCCTTCTTGTTCCAGAATATATTTTAAAGAGAGTTTGTATATTGAACAGCTTTGGAAGTACATCTTCCTCCATGACAAAGGAATTGTTTGCTTATGGCCTTAGAAGATAAAGAGAGCGTCTCCTTCTAGAGCAATCGGTAAGCATGCTTACTTTAAGAAGATTCAAGGGGCACCTGGGTGACTCAGCCGGTTAAGTGTTCAACTCTTGGTTTCAGTTCAGGTCATGATCTCAAGGTTGTGAGATCGGGCCCTGCAATGGGCTCCAAGCTCAGTGCGGAGTCTGCTTGAGATTCTCTCTCTTTCTCTCCCTCTGCCCCTTCCCTGCTTGTGCATGCTCTCCTAAATTTTTTAAAAAAATTTTTTTCCTAAAAAAAAAAAAAAAAAAAAGACTTGAGATCCCTAAGCTCAGAGTTCCAATAAAACCTACTGCATAGGCAGGTATCATCTGGCCTTCAAGTTGCCTTGTAGAACCTGGGGCTCATGAAACCAGCACAAAAATGCTGATATTCTGGTTACTGCTGCTATGAGTAATAAACTGTCCTCCATATCTGACCCCTGAAACTATGGCATGCTAACTTGTTAGCCTGAAAGCAGGGTAAAATCTCAGACCATTTGCAGTTCTTGACATTTGATATTTCCAGTGTAAATTCAAGATGACAGCCTCTTCTCTGTCACTCTTGTCTTCCATACCAAGAATCTTGGTTCTCAATGACAGAGAAGATATTACTATTGGAGTATCTCATAACTACTCATCTATTTTATCCCACAGTGCACCTAAAGAGTCTCAGAATAATAATACTAGGTCTGCCACAACATGATTATGAAAAAATTAAGACTTTTTTTGCATATGCTCTTCCTTTTGCATACATTCTTCCTCCATTTTTCTTTTTTTCTTTTTTTTTAAATTTTTATTTATTTATGATAGTCACAGAGAGAGAGAGGCAGAGACATAGGCAGAAGGAGAAGCAGGCTCCATGCACCGGGAGCCCGATGTGGGATTCGATCCCGGGTCTCCAGGATCGCGCCCTGGGCCAAAGGCAGGCGCCAAACCGCTGCGCCACCCAGGGATCCCCTTCCTCCATTTTTCAAATGGTTGTACTCTATCTATACGATCAGATCTTAGAGTTCGTACATACTGTATTCTTTCCTTTTTAGCCTTCAAATAGACCTAGTTCCACAGGTAGCCACATATTTCATGCTCACCTCTACTCCTTATGGTGATACTTCATATTTTAGCTGTCTAAAGGTTTGTTTTCTAATAGATTTCTCAGAAAGGGATCATGGGAAAAAGTGAATTTTTGCATATGATAAGTTTGTACCCTTATACTCATAAGTCAGTTTTGCTGCTTATAAAATCCTTAACTCAAACTTCATTTCCTCAAGTTATTTATGCTGCCACTGTTGCTTGCCATATTCCTCATATGCTTCTAATGAAGACTCAGTGCTATGATGTCAGATCTAACCCACCATGTTCCTAAAGTCAGCATGGTGGGGGCACCTAGGTGGCTCAGTAGGTTGAGTGTCTGACTCTTGGTTTTGGCTCAGGTCATGATCTTATGGGTCGTGAGACTGAGCCCTGTGTCAGGCTCTGAGCTCATGGGGGAGTCTTCCCCCCTCCTTCTGCCCTTCCTCTCACTCACATGTACTCGTTCTCTCTCTCTCAAATAAATCAATCTTTGAGAAAAAAAATAATAAAGTCAACATGGTGGACAAAAATTGGGATAGTTTTACATGACTCTAAAAAATGCCTTAGGAAAGTAACTTATCAGAGATTGACTTTCTGTCTCTTAATAAGTCCAACACAGCTGGTCTTCCTCCAGCAGAACAGATTACTGTTAATCTCCTGAATACCAGATAAAGAAGCAGACAAACATTTAGGGGTCAGATGATACGAAAAATGAAATTGTTTATTGACAGGTATGGAAGAAAAAAAAAGCATCTGTGAGATCAACAACTGCATACCAGCTACCAGGGGGTATGAATTTGCTCAAGCAATGAAACCACATCTGTACAGCAGCTATAATTAGAATCCCTGGTTGGTTAAGCTAATAATAACCCACTGTCATTCACTGAGATCCATCTACCTTCTTTATAGGCTAAATAAACAAAGGAGATGTGGTAGGAATCACTAATCTTGTATCCTTCAAGTCCTAGATGGTGGCATTTATCTCTGCCATCTCTCCAGGTTTACTATTTTCCTAGGTAGAGGCAGTTCTAGGAGCTTCTGCTTGGCCTTTCCCACCGTAATAATCCTCACTTCACAGGTCAGGAAAATAACATGGGGACTTTGCCAGCTGCTGAGTACATCTGTTCCAATTATGTTTACAGAACTAAGGAAACCACCACTGAGTCATGATGAGAGGGACGTGAGCTAAAACTCTCTGGACCACCTGACCTCCACAAGCCCCTTCTCTAACTGATGGTCACAGAGATGTTTTGGGTCTCTGGGAATTAGTATCAGTTCAGAACCAGTGTCCAGTAGTCCCTGTAAAACCTGGTTATTTCCATTTCTCCAAGGCACAGTTACCCTGGGAAAAGGCCACAGATCCCTTTTGGGAGAGAGCTTAACAGTATAAATATCTGGCAATATACTGAGGTCCTTCCTCAAGGGGACCCAACCTCCCCTTTATTCAAGGGGTTTGGGCCTATAAACTGGCCCAAGTCTGAGGGCTGATTGAGGGGCCATGACTCATTTTTATGACTAAAGTTACATTTCTGTTCGTTTGATCTTGAACTTTTCTGCTCATGCAGATCAAGTAAAAACTTACTAGGCTTTCTCTCTATTTTACTTCCAGGGATACCACGATTAACTAGCCAATGCCATAGGCCTGCACAAGTCATACTACTCTGATTGCTGCTTTGACTCTGGTGTCATTACAGCACCCACACGCACCTCACCTTTGGCTGGTGAATACTACCACTTGACCCCTTCCACCCTGAAATCCAATTATTCCCATTGCATTTAGGTTTTCCAATTCAGTTCCCAGACTTCCTACTGTAAAGTCTGGCCTACAAAGAAGAGCAATTACAGAGCTCGTCGAGGATGCCAGGGCTCCCCCTTACACATTTATTCCTCACCGTTGTGGTAAAAAGTATGTCTTCTGGACACATAAAATTAACCATCACATTACTCTAAGTGACCTTTCCCCGAATTTAACTGGCAAGCAGAGAATAACAAAACACAATTATAGTATTTCATAGAATTCTTTTAACTTGGAAGATGTTTCGATTTATCAAATATACAGAATAACACAGTAACACAGTGTCAGACCCACACTACATATCCAGAGCTATCACCCTCCACCACTTCCACAAAAACTATCGTAATCACCTAGCTGGACTATTCGTGGAATGATTGAGTACTGTACCTACAATCACAAAACCACAAGGCTTTAAGTCACTTGGTGCATGAATATTTGCATGAAAGGATGTTTCTTTTCAACCTTAGCTTTTAGTGCTGTGTGAATCTAAAAGGTTTCCTACCCATGGTCTAGGGATTGTTTAAGTTGCTCTATATCCCTGGAACAGAATCTCTCTTCCTGTTAATTACTGAGTTCATCTTTCATTCTTAAAAACTGGATTCAAAATATATATATGAGAAGTCACTGCTGACATCTGTACTATTCTCTTTTATTATGCTGCTGTTTCTAAAGATTTTATTTTTATTTTTTAAGTAATCTCTATACCCAACGTGGGGCTCAAACCTATAACCCTGAGATCAAGAGTCACGTTCTCCACCAACTGAGCTAGCCAGATGCCCCAAAATGCTGCCGTTCTTGATTATATTCTCCTTGAAACGCTCTCATCTCTAGCTTCCATAACATTACACTGTCCTGATCCTATTTCTGTTTATCTGATCCCTCTATTTCTTTTGCCAACTAGTCAATCTTTCTAAATGCGGCCATTCCCAAAGGTTTGGTGCCCCGGATGTTCCCTCTCCATAGACTTTTCCTTACATATTCTCTCAGCGTCAAGCATTACCTCTGTGCCAACAGCTATCGAATCTCTCTCCTTGATTCTGTGCTCTCACCAAAGCTCTGCCTATACAACTTCAGCATTTACTGGATATTTCTAGATGGGTGTTCACATAACCACAGACTTAATAATAATTCAAAACCAACTTATCATTATTTTTCCCAAATAGGTTCAGGTTTCAAACTTGAATGAATATTGCAGTTTTTATGGCTCAGAAGATTAGAATCTCTGTGGCTCATCTTGTTTGTGTCAGAATAATTTACTGGGATGTAGTGTGGCTCTGGATTTGGCAAACTTAAGTATGCCATTACTTACGTGTGATCTTGGATTGGTTACTTACTGGTCTGAGCCTAGCTCTTGATCTTTAAAATGCAATTCATATTACCCATCTCAGATGGCTGGGAAGATCAATTCATCTACACTGCATGCAGGGGCACAGTGGCAAGCACTAGCCCCTCTATTGTCTGTTCTTCCTTTGAAGGTCTGTCACATGTCTACTGTCAGGTCTAAGCCTTAGTTACACCTGAGTTGCCCTAATAACCTCTCTATAGTTTGCCTTAAATCTAGCCTCTTGATCCTTCCTGCACACTGCTGTATAAATAATCTCAAGATATATATTTATCAAACCACGTGCTTATTTTAATTTTTAATTTTTTTTTTTTTTTTTTTACATTTTAAAACCTTAAATTCAATTTGCCAACATATAGTGTAATATCCCAGTCCTCACCCCATCAAGTACCCTCCTCAGGGCTCATCACCGTCACCCAGTTACCCCATCCTCCCGCCCACCTCCCCTTCCACAACCCTTTGTTTGCTTCCCAGAGTTAGAAGTCTTTCATGGTTTGTCTCCCTCTCTAGTTTTTCCCAGTTTTTCAGTTCCCCTCTTTTCCCTTAAAATCCACATTTATTTATTTATTCGTTCATTCATTCATTCATTCATTCATTTGAGAATGAGAGCAGGGGGAGGGGGCTAGAGGGAGAGAGTCTTAAGCAGACTCTGCACTGAGTGCAAGCCTAATGTAGGTCTCAATTTTACAACCCTGAGATCATGACCTGAGCTAAAATAAAGAGTTGGATGCTTAACCAACTACACTACCTAGGTGCCTCCAAATCATATGCTTACTGATAGAATCTTCAACAGCTCTCTAGCCCCAACAATCAAGGCCTGTTCAGCTTTCAAGGCTGTTCAGATTCTACCCCCTCGCACTCATTTCCTATGTCTTCCCATCACATACTCTAGCTTCTCTCCAGATTGTATCAGTCTTTCCAAAGATTTTATTTATTTATTTGAGAGAGACAGCATGAGCAGGGGAGAGGAGCAGAGGGAGAAGGAGAAGCAGCTTCCACACTGAGTAGGGAGCCAGATGGGGGCCTCCATCCCAGGACCCTGGGATCAAGACCTGAGCTGAAGGCAGACGCTAAGATGACTGAGCCACTCAGGCACCCAATCTTTCACCTTTTACTATGTCTCCCCATTACAAATATGCTCCGGGTAAACTGGTTTCCTCACTGTTCTACACACATGCACACACATACACATACACCGTGATCTTTCCCACCACCACGTGCTTGCTCTGGTTGTTCCCTCTGCTCTCAATTCACCTTTCCTGACCACTGACTATATTTAAAATCTGTACCAAGCATAACTTATTTATTTCTAGCTACTGGTTTTTATTTTCCTCTATTATTTAACTTACTTTAATCCTCCTTCCCCACTTTTATCACTTTATGATTGGGTATCAATGCATAGCCAAGACAATAAGAATTTTCATATGGCTTAAAAGAATGAGGGGGGGGGGAAATAATTCCTATCAGATGTTATGATTTAAAATAATTGAGTATTTAAAAGTTTAATGACTAGGGGCACCTGAGTGGCTCAGTCAATTGAGCGTCCGACTGTTGATTTCAGCCCAGGTCATGATCTCAGGGTCCTGGGATCAAGCCCTGTGTCAGGCTCCACACTCAGCAGGGAGTCTGCTTGGGATTCTCCCTCTCCCTCTCCCTCTGTCCCTCACCCTGCCTATTCTCTCTCCCTCTCCCAAATAAATAAATAAATATTTTTTAAAAAAGTTTAAGGACTTGTACTGTTTGCTGTTATTTATATTGTGTAAGTTTTTATCAGCCCAACTAGAGTGGTGTCTTAAAAATAAAGACAAATGATTAGCTTTTTCTGCATTTCCATAAAAATTAAACACATCAAAAAAAAAAGGACAGTAGATGCAAAGTCAGAGAACTCAAACATGATGCTAAAAGGAAAAGTAGAAAAAAAAGCTAATAAGGGCAATGAAATAAACAAGTCAAGAGAATAAAAACGTGAGAAAAATTTTTATGAGATAATATGAAATAGGGAAAAGTTTTTTTAAAGATTTACTTATTTGTTTATTTATTTTTTATTTTTAATAAGATTTTATTTATTTATTCATGAGAGACACACAGAGAGAGAGGGGCAGAGACACAAAAAGAAGGAGAAGCAGGCTCCATGAAGGGAGCCCGATGTGGGACTGGATCCTGGGACTCCAGGATCATGACCTGGGCTGAAGGCAGATACTCAACTGCTGAGCCACCCAGGCATCCCTATTTATTTATTTTAGAAAGAGAAAGAGAGAGAGAGAGAGCTTAAGCACAAGAGTGTCCAGGGGAAAGGCCAGAGGGAAAGGAAGAGAAGCAGACTCCCTACTGAGTGCAAAGCCTGAGGCAGAGTTTGATCTCAAGACCCTGGGATCAGGACCTGAGCCGAAATCAAGAGTCGGTTGCTTAACAGACTGAACCACTTGGGAGCCCTGGGGGAAGATATTTTTAACGTCAACATTACAATAATATAAGATAGATGAAATATATTCAAAAGAGAGCTTTTAGAAAGTTCAGACACTTAGAATCCTTTACAAAGAGTAATTTCAATGGATTTGGCAGAGTGATGAGGAGAGGCAGTAAGGCAAAAACACTGGCAGACCAGGTCCTTGGAAAGATTATTCTGTTATGAGCACTTAGCTGTTGAGATTATAAAAATTTAAGAAGTTAGGGGTACCTGGGTGGCTCAGTCAATTAAATGTCCACTACTTGATTTCAGCTCAGATCGTGATCTCAGGGTCATGAGACTGAGCCCTGCATTGGGCTCTGTGCTGAGCGTGGAGTCTGCCAGAGATTTTCTCTCCCTTTCCCTCTGCCCCTCCCCACCCCACTTTCTTTCTCTCTAAAAAAATTTTTAAGAAGTTAAAAAAAAAAATCTATCATAGCCACTCAGTCTAATTGATAATACTTTCAGATTGTATCACATAAATGATAAAGTTCTTTAGAATAAAAACCTTAATACATATAGCCTCCCCAGGGAAATTTTCTCTAATTCAAACATTCCTTCCTTCACTATCTCCCACTCTGTTCTCCCAGGTAAGACCTCTACCACGGAAAAGCTGCTGAGATTGATGGGCCTGTATCACAGCATTTAGTAGATACAGATAAAACGTTTTTACAAATGGGACAACAGGGTTCTCTAATCAAGATCAGAGGTAAAATAATTTTCAGTATCATCTATGGACAAAATCATCAAATACACCTACCATAATCAGCTGGTGTATAATTCAGAAGTTCAAATTTCCAGTTTTTATAGCTTGAATAATTCTGATACATATCAAATATTTCCCGGGTAAACTGCTGGCAGATATCACCTAAAAAAATACAAAAAATATTCAGTTAGCACAGATTTTTTAAGAGAGCCATTCTTACGTATAGGCCCCTTGGGAAATAAGGAGTAACTGTTTCCATAGTGAAAAACATTTAATGGACTTTTGAAGTTACAGTGTGTCAAACCAAGGCAAAACTTAAGTGTTTACTTTTTGGATCATTTACAATAAAATTATTTAACTGACCTCCAGTAGTTCTTCCAGATGTCACCTCTATAATAACATCATTTTTGTCATATTTCTCCTTTGGCACTAGACTCTGGAAGAGCTGAAAAAGGAAAAAAAAATATCAGCATTTCTGTGTATATTTTCCATTGTATACTATTGCTTGATTTTAGATAAAAGACCTGCAAACATTAAAAAAAAATTTAACAAAATCATCTAGCATCCCAATGAGGTCTAGTCATTAAATACTATAATAAGTAGACTGCATTAGACCCAAAATAAGTGATCAATTCATGGTAACAATGGAGTTACTTGTCAGGGTACTTTCCACAATGCTATCAGATTATCTTAATTTCTAAAATGCCCAAGTTTAGATCAAAGTCTAGAGTGCTCCATTCAATTTTTTTTTTTTTCAGATTTTGCCTCTTATTAGTTCTGAACAGTAGCTTCTTTCATCTAATGAATGAAGTAAAGCTTTGAAAGTCTTCACTTGGAGAAAATGAGGACTCTTTACATATGATTGTGTATTCTCTCCTGCCACAGAGGACAGTGGTCCCCAGGTCATGCCCTGTGTTCTCAGTAGAGCTGTTCTGCTTAAAGAGTATATTGAGGACTCCCAGGATAAGGCCCAAATAGTTTCTGAACTGTGACAAGAAAACAAAGGATTCCTAATAAGGAAAGTGACTAGCTTCCCTCTAAAGGAGAAAAGGGAAGCAATTTTATTTTTGATTTATTACTAAAAAGTCTTTCAAGTCAGACTAAAAGTTCCTACGTGTCATGACTCTCCCTACTGCCCTTTTAAATACTCCATTTCTGCTAGAAACGACCATCTGTGGGAGAAAATATCTGACCAAGAATGTCACCCTACTTCTGCCTTTGACTTGCTGGTTAGAGATAACAGTAACTGATACCTCTACTTCATTCCCTTCAACGAGGCCATCTATGGACCCCCCGAGTAGGGAGACTGAAGGCAGGAGGATGGCCAATAGGACGGAAGGGGAGATGCTATACAGCTCCGTGTTTTTCATTCTTTCAGACAAATCATCCATTGAACTACAAGGAGCTAAAGACTTGTGTGAACCAACTGTGTCTATACCTTGGTTGGATTCATTCTATTCTATCCAGAAAGCAAATTTTCAATCCGTAATGAACACAGTCACTACGAACTACTCTCCTTTTCTAAGCCTTAAAAACCACGGATTCTTCCTCTTGGTGAACTAAATTTCCTTACCAGCATCTGTCTCCCTGCCTGGCAAGTTAATAGCTTTGAAATAGAGTTGCTCATGGAGGTAGGGTGGGGGTGGTGAGGGGAAGGCAATGTTTTGGTCTCTGGCATCCCAATAGCTTCAGTCTTGATCTGTAGCAAATTACCAACTAATCCCAGCGTAATCATTTATCATAAAAGAAGACTTAATAAACTGGTGTTTGGAAAGTACTTTGAACACCAAAGTATAGCCTAGCAAAACAATATTCTTCTATATTAACACAATCAAGTAGTTTACCTCCTAAAACGTACCTCACTGTACAACACATTGATTTTTTCAGCAATGGTTTGCCTCTCTTCCAATGCGAGTTCTTGTAACTGCTTTTCATCTTGTTTACTTAGACCTACAAAGCAGCAAAACTGATGAATGTTTTTAAATACTTACAGAGAAACTCTTAAATAGGTACATAATCTCTGCCTACTAAGTTTTCTTTCAGTTGTGAAGGAGGGATTATACAAAAGAACAGTTCTAATAGAGAATATCAATTAATAAGAACTTGTAAAGTATGTCTAAAGAACTCAGTGTGCAAAGAAGTATGATCACTGCCCCAAAGAGTTTATGGTTTGAATGTCTAGAGCTGATTAGAAACCAATGATTAATAAAACAAGTCTGAAAAAGGACTGGGTTTATATTAATTAAATATAAACCCAAATAAGGCAAGTTTTGGAGTAAACTGGAGTGACCACTTCTTGTCTTAAAGGTAGCAGTCATTACTCAGCATGTTCTGCGTAATCCAGCATGGCTGGCACCTCCATTTTTTTCAAAGTCAGAAATAAGACCTCCTAAAATTTTGAAATCTCTTGAATATTTATACCTAGTAAACACTTTTTATTTATTTTATTTTTTATTTTTTATTTTTTATTTTTTCCTAGTAAACACTTTTTAAAAACACCCCATAGGTCAAACAAAACATCTTTGTAGCCTTTCCTTTATGGAAACAGTGGTCCTTTTCACATCATTTCAAAAACAGAAAGTTAAATCATGGAACTCCAATTTGAAAAGCTAACAATGAGAGACAGTAGATCTTGGAACCTTTGACTCCATTGCTCTAGATACCTAGACTCTATTTGTTAACGGTGATACTTGCAACGTTATGTAGAAATGTTTGCTTAATAGTAAAGAAGAAAACAGAAATGAAAAATCATAATTATAAAACAGAAGGCTCAAAAAAAAATAAAATAAATAAAACAGAAGGCTCTTGAAACTTCTTCCCTAGTCATGGAAGTCATTAAAATCTGAATCTGGTATGATTCCATGCCTCACTCAAGCTTGGTTGCTTTTCTTTTTTCTTTTCTTTTCTTTTCCTTTCTTTTTTTCCTTTCTTTTCTTCCTTTCCTTCCTTCCTTTTCTTCCTCTCTCTCTTTCTTTTCTTCTTTCTTTCTTCTTTCTTTCTTTCTTTCTTTCTTTCTTTCTTTCTTTCTTTCTTTTTCTTTCTAGATTTTATTTATATACTCTCAAGAGACACACAGAGAGAGAGGCAGAGACCCAGAGAGAGAAGCAGGCTCCATGCAGGGAGCCCTATGTGGGACTCAATCCCAGCACTCTGGGATCGCGCCCTGAGCCAAAGGCAGACGCTCAAACGCTGAGCCACCCAGGCATCCCATCATTCCAGCTTTCAACATTTAACACTTACTATGTGCCAGATACTCTGCTAGTTGTTGGGGACACAAGGATGAATAAAACATGGTTCCAGGCCCCAACTGGCTCAGTCTGGTGGGAAAGAGACATGTACACACAATTATAATATATGATAGGGCAATGCTATGGAGGCATAAAGGAGGGGGCGTCTA
This sequence comes from Canis lupus dingo, assembly GCF_003254725.2. Lineage (NCBI taxonomy): Eukaryota > Metazoa > Chordata > Mammalia > Carnivora > Canidae > Canis > Canis lupus. The sequence goes on along the minus strand of NC_064264.1, from coordinate 9,296,014 downwards.
TGCCAGACTTCAGCACTGGAGGAAGGTTTCCTGGACAGACACCATCTGAACTAATTCTAATTATGGATCATTTGTGGCAGAACTGTAATATCACTGGTGGCCCTGCATTATGCAGTTCTGCCACAAATGGAAACTAGGCTGACATGACTCCATACCTGTTGGGTCAAAGGTGTCAGAAAAAACTAATTTGCAAAAAAAATTATTTTTTTGCAAAAAATTATTTTTGTGGCCTCTTACTATTTACTGATTGTGAAATCTACTTCAATTTCATTATATCCCAAAGATTTGGGAGTCTATTATATCCTATGCGGCAGGAAATATAAAAATGAGTAAGATAGGCTCTGTCGTTGAGGAACAGGTAATGAGGGAAGGGACAGAAGTTTAGACGATTACATAAAAGATCAAAATTCAAAGCAGAGAAAGGTAACATTTTTGTTTTACAGAGAGAATTGAAGCCAAAGTATGACATCCAAGCCAAACTTTGTTGTTTTTTTTTTTTTTTTTAAGAATTTATTTATGGGGATCCCTGGGTGGCGCAGCGGTTTAGCGCCTGCCTTTGGCCCAGGGCGCGATCCTGGAGACCCAGGATCGAATCCCACGTCGGGCTCCCGGTGCATGGAGCCTGCTTCTCCCTCTGCCTGTGTCTCTGCCTCTCTCTTTCTCTCTGTGTGACTATCATAAATAAATAAAAATTAAAAAAAAAAAAAAGATGGAGTTTAAAAAAAAAAAAAAAGAATTTATTTATGTATTCATGAGAGACGCAGAGAGAGAGAAGCAGAGACACAGGCAGAGGGAGAAGCAGGCTCCATGCAGGGAGCCTGATGTGGGACTCAATCCCAGGACTCCAGGATCATGCCCTGAGCCCAAGGCAGGCGCTTAAACCGCTGGGCTACCCAGGGATCCCCCACCAAGCCAAACTTTGTAAGTGAAATGAATTTTAGCAAGGTAAAATTGGTGGGTAACAATGTCTGCACAGATAGCTATGGGATGACATGGGTATATTCAGGGAACAGCAAGTTATCTATTTTTCTTGGAAGGTAGCATATGCAAAGGGAACTAACACACTATGCAGAGAGGCTGGTGTCACTCTGCGAGGCTTTTTTAAAAGATTTATCACAGAGAGAGCACAAGTGGGGGATAGAGGAGGGGCAGAGGGAGAGGGAGAAGCAGGCTCCTGCCAAGCAGGGAGCCCAACGTGGGGCTAGATCCCACGACCCCAGGATTATTATCTGAGCTAAAGGCAGACACTTAACCAACTGAGCCACCCAGGTGCCCCTCTGCAGAGGCTCTTAAATACCAAATCAAGAATCTATATTTATTGGCAATAGGAGCTACTGAAAATTTTGAGCAGGGAAGTAATATGAGTAAGGTTGCACTTAGACTGGGAAAGCCTGAAGTGACAGTACAAGTTAGGAATGTATTGTAACTATCCAGGAGGAGATATAATAAAGCTATAAATTAGCAGAATAGAGGGGGACTCATGAAAGGTATACTACAGAGGCAGACTCTACTGGAATTTGACTCATGGTGCAGTGGATAACAACAGGGGCTGTGGAATCTCACTGATTGGGTTCAAATCCTTGCTCCTCACCTGATTGGCTGAGTGACTTTTGGCATTTTAAGCTCAAAGTTTCTTCATTAATGATAATTCCCACCTTGTAAGATCACTGTGAATATTCAAACAAGACACTATTTGTAAAATACTGAGCTTAGTGCCTGGCACATATTAGCACAGTAAATGTTGATTTTATCATGGTTATTACAGAACAGCAGAATTTTGGACCTGGAAGAAACTTCAGAAACAATCCAATCCAATCTCAATTATATGTGATACAACCAAGGCTGAAAAAGATTATGTCAAATTAGTTTAAAAAGCATTTAGGATGCTCCTATTATATGCAAAGAACCTTCCCAAAACTAATTAATTACAAATTTGAGTGGTGTCATACAAAAGAATAAAAACAAAAAAATCCTCAGTAAACATGGGTGAGAAACTCACAGAAGCACCAACAGAAGGTAGAAAAATATGCCTCTGGAAATGCAGGACTTTTACAGGTATAACTGTGGCTGGCCTTGACGTTGCTTAACATTGCTAACATTTAATGGAACAGGATGGAGCATAAAAGAAATTTTAGAAACAGAAGCTTTGAGCACTAGCTGGATAAATGTTGAATCTCAGGTTAGTCCATTGTGCAGTTCTCTTAACTTCTGTACATTTTGGAAATTTTTCATATGGGAAAAAATGTTAAGACAATAGCAGTATTAAGAAATACCAAAACTAGGGACACTTGGGTGGCTCAGCAGTTGAGCATCTGCCTTGGGCTCAGGGTCCAGAGATCAAGTCCTGTATCAGGCTCCCTGCCGTGAGCCCGCTTCTCCCTCTGCCTGTGTCTCTGCTTCTCGGTCTCTCATGAATAAATAAATAAAATCTTAAAAAAGAAATACCAAAACTAAAAGTAAACATCTCTCACATCCTATATAAAATTAATCCCAATAGATCAAAGAAGTCAACATAAGGTTAAAAATTTAACTCTCTCAGAAAACACAGATGTACCCTTTGTGACCCTGGGTTACACAATAGTTTCCTAGATAAGATACCAAAAACACAAGCAACAAGAGCAAAAAAGATAAATTAGACATCATCAAAATTTTAAAAATTATGGGGCTTTAAAACATAACCTACAAATAGAATAGGAGAAAATTTTTGCACATCATTTATCTCATAAGGAACTCAGGGCTAGAATATAAAGAACTCTCACGACTCATTAATAAGACAAACAACTTAATTTAAAAATGGGCAAAGGGTTTTATCTTTATCCAGAGATAAGATACAAATGGCCAACAGGCATATGACAAGATGCTCAAATCATTAATCAAGGAAATGCAAATCAAAGCCACAATCGAGATACCATTTCACGTCCACCAGGATAGCTAGAATCAAAAGGGCAAAGTAGAAATGGTGTAGCCACTCTGGAAAAACAGTCTGGCAAGTCCTCCAAAGGTTAAATGTAGAGTTATAATAGGCAATTGTAGTACCACTGTTCATAATAACCAAAAAGTGGAAACAACTCAATATCCATTAACTGATGAATGGATAAATAAAAATAAAATGCAGTAGATCCACACAATGGAATGGAATTTATATACAATGTCTGAAATAAGTAAATCTAGAAAGTAGATTGATTAGCAGTTGCCTTGGATTGGTAGGGAAGGGGGAATTGGGGCAAGTGGCTACCAGGTGCAGGGTTCTTTCTGGGATGATGAAATAATACCTGACCATATAAGCCCTTTGATGGGTAGGGACTGTATTCTTGTGTCTCTGCTATATGCTCAGTAAAATCCCACTCAATAAATTAAAGTTTTCTGTAAAGGTCAATATTTAGGCTCCTAGATTCTAAAAACTTCTTGGCAAGCACCACAAGGAGCCTGGTCTCTTAGTAATTAATTTTTAGTAGCCAAAATACATCAAACACCCAGGATAGTCTTCTCCGAGTATAGAGTGTATTCACTCTAGGATTTTTAAAAGACTGCATTCAAGAAAGCTTTAACCTATAAAATCAATCACATCCTTTACACGCACATATTTTTCACCTACTTTTACACATTGAATCTAATTCTTCAATTGCTTGCTCGGCCTCCTGAATTTCTTGGTAAATGGCTGCAAGTGGTGCTAACTCGGCATGCCTTCGATTCAAAGACTTTCGGTCGCCTTCATTCACAGACAAATGCTGCAAACACTGATCAAGTGTACGGTACTCCTTATTCAGGTCCTCCATATATTTCTGTAGTGCTTTATGCTTCCACAGCACCCTGGTGTCCTGGTGTCCACAATATCTCCTAGGATAATTCTTATTTAACAGATGATGGAGAATGGGATTCCTGTTTTGTCTAAAAACCCACAGCCTTGTATCAAGATGTATCTGTGTAAATTGATGAAATTGGGGGTGGATGTGGCGACCATTAAGAGATAAACATCTAAAAAGCCAAGCACACAGGTGATGATTCATCTCAGCATCTGAAATATAATAAACACAATTTTTAAAAAAATCAACTCTACAAATACAAAATCTGGAAGTAGCCTCAAGAAATCTTGTCCAGTTTGTGGGCACAACCAGCTTCAAAGAGCTGAAATTCAGTAATCCATAAAAAGAAAATAATTCTTCAAATCTCTGAATATAACATATTAAAATAAATGAAGACAGCACCATTTTTTATTCATTCGATGTTTATAATTAACTACAGCAAATGAGTAGGAGCATAATTAATACATTTATCAACAGACTGAGTTAAATCAGCTATTTTCTAGAAAGTATCCAGGGTCTAGACTTGAATATGTGAACAAATACTTGAAAGATATCAAATAATCAGGCAAGTTTTAGGTGGTTCACATATTCATAGATTTCTAAAGTTTGAAGAAAACATTAACTGTTTTCTTGTCTATTTCTTTAATTTGATGTATCCAGATGCCCAAGTGAGTCAAGTAACTTAATCATGATTATTCACTCAGCCAGACAGAGGCAGAATACTAGAATGCAGTTTGCCTGTTCAGAGTTCAGGGCTTCCCTTTTAGATCAGATCCTAAAGGAAGAAAACTTCAGATAGTTAACAGATTAAATAAGTAGGTCTGGTAAAAGGGGACAGTGGCAATATTTGTATTAAGTGACAAAAAGCAGAATGCAAAACAATATAATATCAATGAGGTTTTCAAAATTTTCTATGACATATGGTAATCCATATAAAAAAGGTAAAACGAGTATTCTGGGAAAAAAGCAACAACCTAAAAAAGAAACATACCAAAATGTTACTAAGATGACCTCTAGTTGTGGGATTGTGGATACCTTTTGCTTGCTTTCCATTTTTTCTACCTTTCAGTGTTTTTGATTTTTCTATACACATAGCACATATTACTGTCACAAGAAACAAAAAACATTTAAAAAAAATTACAAGTTAGGGGCACCTGGGTGGCTCAGTGGTTGAGCTCTGCCTTTGGCTCAGGTCATGACCATGGGATAGAGTCCTGTATCAGGCTCCCCGCTGAGAGTCTGCTTCTCCCTCTGCCTAGGTGTGTGTGTGTGTCCTGAATAAACAAAATCTTTAAAAAAAAAAATTACAAGTTAGGTGAAATTGGCCGTGTACGCTAATTTCCTGTTCTTCTCCCTTCTCATAGATATAATCAGAAGCTAACCAAAGCACAGAATGGTTTTACCAAGGGAAAACATATTTTAGGAAAAACACTTCGCCCCCAAAATTCTGAGGTTCAACGTTGAAATAAGGGTCAAAGTTTTATGGCCTCCAGCGTTCCTATCATGCTAGGAGATGCATATAGTAACTCATTTGAGCATTGTAAGTCAGCTAGCTTGAAAAAAATCACAATCTTCTAGAAAATTAAATATTCAGAATGGTCCCCCAAAACATTAAGATTTTGCAGCATTCTACTACTGAACTTTAACACACTGAAGCGCATTGGGAAAAAGGACTGTGGAAGAACGCACCAATGCCCGGCAGGCACATATGGTACAGACAGACCCTCTGCACAAGTTCCCGTGTGTGTCTTTACGTCCAGTCTCAAGCACAACAGAAGTGAGTCCATTTGAAAACATGCACAAAAGGATGACAAATTCCTGTTAGAACGCTTCTAGCTAAAATTTCCAGCCCAGGGAACAGTAGTAGGGTGACTCTTAAGGTCATGAACCTCAATGTTAGGAGAAAAACAAATACCAAAAAAACCAAAACAAAAACCAAAAACCAAAACAAAAACCAAAACCAAAACTCCCCCACAAACCAAGACGTCTACTCGCTAGGGTCCCCTCCACCTGGGAACCGCAAGTCTTCTGCATCACCCACCTCAGTGGCAGGACTCCCCTGACACCCTACGCACAACTCCCAGGGCATGCAGGTCACAAGGGACACTGCGCCTGCGCCAGAGCAGCACGTGTCAGCCCTACTTTGTAACTCGGTATACACAGTGATCCCATCGAGGCAACATGCGGGGGAAAAAAATGGAGGTGGAAAAAATACTTTTTAAGGTCGAAGAAGAGAAAATAAAAATCGTGAGTACCTAAGAAAAAGAAGAAAGGACGCTAGCTTTCCTTTCTGAAGCGGGAACCTTCTGTGACCGGCTACATTGCAGCCCGACAGACGCTGGGTCAGTTTCACTTCCGGGTTCACTCCTTCCGGGGTCACGCTTTGCTCTCGGCTTCTCCGGAGCAGCCGTGGCGCGTGCGTAACGGCTAACGGGGAGAAACGAGAGAAAAATAACAAAGCGAGAAAGAAAATCGCAGGAGATAACCACAGGCGGCACTCATCCGGAGCCGGGCGCGGGTGGCGATGGGGCAGGTCGGGCGGGCGGTGGAGGGATGTAGGATGAACTACAACTTCCGGGAGCTCCCTCCCAGGAATGCTGGGAGTCGTAGTTTATGCCCAGGCTGGCTTCCAAGCCCCCAGCCAAAAATCTGGTCTCTTAGAGACAGGCAAACGCAGTGAAGAGATGCTCTACAATTCTGATTTGGGGAATCAAGGTTTACAATATATTAATATATTAATATGAAATTACAAGAATTTCCTTATATATGAAAATTATATAATGGAGCCACTAAAGCAGTGGTTTCTGTTTGTTAGTTTTTATTTTTCTTAAAGCAGTGGTTAATTTTTTTTTTGAGGATCCTTTTCGTCATCCCCAGATAGGGATTCTGCATGTTTTTTTCGGTTTTGTTCTTATTTCTTTTTCTTTCCTTTTTTCCCCCCTGTGCAATTCTGCATGTTAATAGTTCTTGCAACTTCCACTACTTGAGAAAATACCTAATGATTAAAAGAGGATATAAAAATTTTTATTTTTAAAAATCATAACAGGATCCAAAAGATAGGAGGCTATATATATCCACTAACTAATGACTTTAAAGATGTTGCATGTACATGTAGAATTTAGGGGCTCAAACTAGGTTCATAGTTTGTAAACTACCAATTAAAGAATTATGAACTAATAAACAATTCCAGGAAAATACAAACATATTGCCTTACCTTGAATAGTACAAGTCACATAACCACTGTGTCTCAATATTTCCTCCTTAAAAGCCAAGGCAAACATCCCATATAATCGACTTCACAGGATATTTTCTTAGGTCATGACCACATATAAAAAGGACAATTAACCCTAAATGTAAATATCTAACATTACATACTGCAAGGTATCTACTTCTACCTAGTATATATTAAATCTTATATTAGTAATTTAGACCTATTAATTAATTTAATCCTTACTACAACAATCCTAAAATACCCATTTTGCAGAAAAGAAAACTAAGGCACAGAGAGCTTAAGTAACTCGTCCAAAGTAAAAGAACTGGTAAGTAATAGAACTGAGATTCAATCAAGGCCATCTGTCTTAATGATCGATCCATGGCTCCTAAGCTCTGATACTGCCTCCCTCTTCCAAAAAAGAAAGAAAAAATAAAATATTCCATCGTCTGTTCAATAATGAGCACCAGTTATATGCTACTCACTGTGTTCTGGACATGAGAATTTGGCAACGAGTAGAAAAGACACAAATCTTTGCCCACATGAAGTTTATGTTCCAGTAGGGAACAAATTCTAAAGGATCCACATTAAAAAAAATAAAAAATAAAGGATCCACATTAATCATTCTCCTAAATTATCCAATGAAATTGTTTCTTTATTTTGATTTGTGTATGCAGATATATAACTTAAGTAATATAGTATATAAAGGTTTATTCTCCTTAAAAAATAACCTACTGCTATGGACTGAATTGTGTGCACACACACATACCACACACACACACACACACACCATTTTAATATGTTGAAGCTAACCCCTAGTGTGACTGTACTGGAGACAGGGCCTTTAAGGTTAAATGAGTCAAAAAGGTGAAAGCCTGGTCTAGTAACATTTGTGCCCTTATAAGAGAGCCTGTGAGTATGCGCTCTCTCTTCTTTTTTTATCCAAGACAAAGAGACCTCAGGATGAAATCTATCCTTCCACTACCTTGATCTTGGACTTTCCCACCTCCTAAAGCACGAGAAATAAATTTCTGTTGTTTAAGCCACTCAGTCTATATAGTATTTTGTTATGGCAGCCCAAGCAAACACACTTTCATGTGTAAAAATTTATTGGGATATACAGGAAATTTTTATATACGTGAAATTTTATGCACTTTATGTATTTTATTTCTCAATTTAAAAAATCCCTAAAGACATTTATGCTTGGTACTATGAATACTGCTTTCTCCTCCATGATTTTTAAAAAGGAGTATAATGTGGTATATCTATATTTATTAATATGCAATGGTGTCCACAATATATCATTAAATGAAAGACAATGTTAAAAAAAAAAACCCTTATCAAACAAACAAAATAAAAAGGGAAGTGGTGAGGGTACCCAAAAAACCCCAACCAATTCAGCAAACTGAGTTCCATTTAAAAACATATGATGCATGGGGCACCAGGGTGGCTCAGTTGGCTAAGGATTTGACTCTTGTTCCCAGCTTAGGTTTTGATCTCAGGGTCGTGAATTGAAGCCTCAAGTTGGGCTCCATACTGGGCGGGGAGCCTACTTGAAAAGAAAATAAACCAACATATGTGATATATGTATATATATATATATAAAAGTCCAGTGGAATTATAGGTAATCCTTATTTTTTCTTCTTTGTAGTATTCTGGATTTCCTAAAATTTTGTGTGGAGTATTATTGTAAACAAGACAGGTGTAAAAGGGGGAAAAAAGGACATTTTAGAAAAGATCTTGTTTATTTCAGAGAGAGAGAGAGCGCGCGCATGAGTGGGGGGAGGTACAGAGGGAGAAGGACAAGCAGACTCCACGCTGAGCCTCCAACACAGGGCTCAATCTCTTGACCCTGCAATCATAACCTGAACTGAGATCTAGTCAGATGTTCAACTGACCGAGCCACCCAGGGGCCCCGAAAAGGACATTCTTTAATTGATTCAATTATTATTGAATCATCTTAAGAAGTTAATTCTACTTCCCAAGGGTTTAATATATTACAGGAAATATTTTCCTAGAAGTAGTGATGAAAAGGTTGATTCAGTGAAAACAATAGCATTCGATTAAATTAGCAACAAGAACTACTATGTCTGAGATATTTCTCGCAATAAAGTGGATCTCATAAAAGTTTCTATTATGAATGTATGTGTAATGGGCATTGACAATTAGGTATTCCTTTAGAAACTAAATGACCTATGTCCCTTTCCTCTGCCTTGGAGCAAACAACAAAATACTTGCAGCTGTTTTTCTTTTTTTTTTTTTTAAGATTTTATTTATTTATTCATGATAGATGTAGAGAGAGAGAAAAAGGCAGAGACACAGGCAGAGGGAGAAGCAGGGTCCATGCAGGGAGCCCAACACAGGACTCGATCCCGGGTCTTCAGGATCACGCCCTGGGCCAAAGGCAGGCGCTAAATCGCTGAGCCACCCAGGGATCCCCTACAGCTGTTTTTCAGACTCATTTACAGCAAACTTAGCCCAAATTCCAAAGGGGTGGAGAATGGGAATTTTCACTTAGCTTCTTCTCAGAGACCTCCAAATTGTTTTAAAGATTCTGAGGACACCCTTGTGTCTAACAGAAGGTTGAGTTGTGTCCTGCTTCAGGGATTCACATCAAAAAGCATCCACTTAGGGCTTTCCCTGAGAGAAGCAGACATTCCAGCTTCCTCAGCACTGGATATTCTTTAGGGAGCTGGACCAGGGTGGGTGTTGAGATCATTCCAGGCTAAGTTGAAACCTTTGGTCGCATCTGGGAAATTTTCAGAGGCGCTGAAATTAACATACAATCCCAGGACACAAGCCAAAAGACACCACGGGTCATCCCACGCTGTGAAACGCACCTTGGCTTTCTGGCTCACTGGAGTTTAGGGCCTAGACCACATCTTCAGGCATTCCACAATGTGAAGATCGGCAGCCACTTGGGGTTTTAATCAGTGATATTTTATTAAAGAAAAAGTGAAAGCAGGAATTCTTTATTTAATACAAAATTCAAGCCCCGGCAAAGGTGGAAAAGAAATAGCAAAACAAAGATTATTCTACTTGTATTCTTGTAAAATGTTTTCCCAGAAAGAAGCAGAATGTGAAGGATGAAAAGGCAGCATTTCTTATTTTCATATATTCACACTGGTTCTCAAATTTTTCTTAGCTGGGGTTGGGGGGGGGGGTGGGGGTAGCCAAAAATGCGCCACCTGCTGGCATTATTGGAAACTAGATCGCTCATTATTTTCAGTCCTATGTTTAAGAGAAGGCAACCTCCTCTTTTCCTTTTACTAAAAAAAAAAAAAAAAAAAAGAAAAGAAAAGAAAAAAAAGCAAAAGCAGGTCAAAGACCAACTGATCTTGGAAAATCCCTTTATTCCACCCTAAACTGGTATGAGCCTGGGTTGTAGTCAGCTTTGACAAATTCTCCTAAAATGCCTTGGTGATTTCATCCCTTCTATATGTCATCCTAAATTTCAGGCTAAATATTTTTCTTAAATCCTTTGCTTCGGTTTTGAATTGTATACTTTCAATTACTTGTTTCAGAAAGTTTTATTTTCCTGTCTTTTTCTCCCAACAGTGATATTCAAATACCCTTTATAACTATTGACTTTTCCAACTTAGATCCAAAGTAGTCTACATGCAGGAAAGCTACAGTGTGTGTATATGTAGATATATATCTTTCCATTCCTTCCCTTTTTATTACAACAGTTTTCAAACGTGTTTGAAAATAGAACCGTATAATAGAACCTCCATGCACCAGTCACAAATTCTCAAGTTATCGATGCCGGGTTTCACCTGTCCTCCTCCTTCTTCCTACTCCCCATCCTCACTGGATTACTTTGAAGCATTACAAAACATCATATCTTTTCATCTGTAAATATTTTAGTATGTAGCTCCAGAAGATAAAGACTTTTAAGAAATATAATCACCTCCCAGGACGCCTGGGTGGCTCAGCGGCTGAGCGTCTGCCTTTGGCTCAAGGCCTGATCCCAGGATCCAAGATCAAGTCCCGCATTGGGCTCTCTGCATGGAGCCTGCTTCTCCCTCTGCCTAGGTCTCTGCTTCTCTCTCTCTCTCTCTCTCTCTCTCTGTCTCTCATGAATAAATAAATAAATCTTTAAAAAAAAAAAGAAATATAAGCACCTCCCAAGACTAAAAATGGCTTCCTAATGTTATCAAATACCTAGTTCATGTTCACATTCTCTCCCTGTAGATTTTTCTCTTTTTCTCTTTGGCAGTTTGTTCATACTGGTATTCAAGTAAGTTCCTTATATTGCAATTTCTTGCTGCATTTTTTATTTGTTTTAATCTATAGGTTCCCCTGTTTTCCCCCTTGCAATATATTTGTTGAAGAAATCAGATCTTTTGCCTTGAGGAGTTTCACAGAGTCTGGATTTTCCTAGCATTGTGTTGCAATGTTTATCATGTTCCTTTGTTACCTGCATTTCCCATAAACTGGCATGATCACTGGCATCATCAGATTCAGATTCAAATTTTGGGAGCAAAATTACTTTATGGGGGGGTTAGATACTTCCAAGGGGAGGTGCAAATGTTAATATCTCCCTATGGGTGGATTTTTCTGCCATTTTTTTGAACAACAACAACAAAAAATCAATGCCTCATGCTCAATGGAACCAGAGTGCCTCTGCAAGCTCCCTGTCCCTGATAGACTGGATTCAAGCTTCCTGTACTAATCCCATGGGGGAGACAGTGCTTTGAGAGCTATCTCCCTGTCTTCTTACTTGTAACAAGTCATAAGAAGTTCTTTACTTTTGCCACTTCTTTGGGTCATGTTCAATTTAATGCACCAAAAGCAGTGAACTCCTTGAGTTTGGTTACAAAACTTGACCTCCACTACTGTTTTGAAAGTTGTAAAAGGAAAAATGAAAACTTTGCCAGAGTGGGAAGGGGATCAAATTCAAAAGCTTACTTTCTGAACAATTTCTAGGATTTCCAAATACGATATCAATCTGATCTTTTCTTACTTTAGTGATATAACAGTTATCTGCAATCCCCAAGTCCCAAAAGCTCTGAAACCCTTATTTTCAATTCAAAAATCTCTGAAAACTGACCATTTGGCAAATTATTTGAGGGACAAACCTCGCCTAATCCACACCAATATCGCAGGCAATCCTGAGTTGGACTGTTGTGAGGCTACTTACACCTCTATTTCTCTCACTTGGAATAAGTACCCATATACTTTCCTGGAGAAATATTTGTGTATTGGATTACAGGGTGCTACCCCAGATCCCACTGAGAGTCTTACACCACATGCAGTGTACACATTTTCCTTTCTAAATCCAGAACATTTTGGTTTGAAAACATGTGCACCCAAGTACTTCAGACAAAGAGCCATAAACTGGCACAATAATATCGTGGTTGATATTCACTGAGTACTTATTCTTTACCAGGTAATGCTCTAAATGTCTTAATTGAACTAACTCACTCAATCTTTACAACAGCCCTGTGTCATCAGTTCTATTGCAAAGCCTAGTTTAGGAAACAGGCACAGCATAGCTAGATGACTTGCTCTAAGTTGTGCACAAGGGACAGTATATTGGCCAAAAGGAATTAAAGCAAGACAGCCGAGCTGCACCATGTCCTTGCTTCCGTCTTCTGTTTTCTGTTTCACTTAATGATGCATCCCCCTACACACACACACACACACACACTGCCAAGGTCTGCACCATCTGATCCCAATCTAGCCCTTCTTCTATCATGATATCCTCCAAGAACCTCATGTTTTGGCTCAACTACATGACTCTTTATTTCCCCAAAACACACTTTCAAACTTGTCTTTTTGTCCATATTGCTAAATGATATCTTTTAAGGTACAACTGTGATCCTTGTACAGATATGAGATGTACACCTGTTAAAATTTTTAATTAATTATGAATGAAGGATGTTATAACTAAAGAAAAATCTCAAGGGAAGATATAAGTATGCCACGAGGAAGACCAAAATAATTTGTTTCAAAGATGAAAAACTTGAGGTGTTTGGCTGGCTTAGTTGGTAGAGCATGTGACTCTTGGTCTTGGGATTGTTAAGTGCGAGCCCCTCTCGTTGGGTGTAGAGATGACTTAAAAACAAAATCTTAAAAAAAAAAAAGATGGAAAAACACAAGGAAATTATAATTTGCACTGCCATCATACATAATTTGCTTTGTTAGGGACAAGAATCGTTTGTATTGTTAGCAGTTTTCTATGACTTAAAGAGTTATAAAATAGCTCAAAGGCAAGGGGAAATAGTCCACTCTGCAGGACTGTCCCAAATGGGAGCCATGAGGCTCCCATTTCAGAGCCTCATGGTTTTTCTTCACCAAACTAATTTCTCTGTTTGGAGTGCAATTCATTGTCTTCATCAAACAGGCATGTATCAAATACCTACTATGTGCTAAGCATGCTGCTAAGTGCTAGGAGTTCAATGGTGAGAACAGACATCACTCCTGCTGTCATTATCTTTTATAGATTAGCTCATCCACCTAATCACAGTTAGTTCTGCCTCCCTTTGAGCTCCTATGTAATCTCAATTACATCTCTTGCGATGCTGTTAAATGTTTCCTTTTATTATACTTGGCAGTGTAATGTTCACATTGGATTTTACAGTTTTGGGGAACAGGATACAAATCCCAAATTCTGAATATCTTTTGCATAAGATGATATGTTATCTTTCTATTTTTTAAAAGATTTTATTTATTTATTCATGAGAGACAGAGAGAGAGAGAGAGAGAGAGGCAGAGACACAGGCAGAGGGAGAAGCAGGCTCTTCACAGAGGGTCTGACCTGGGACTCGATCCAGGGTCTCCAGGATCACGTCCTGGGCTGAAGGTGGCTCTAAACCACTGAGCCACCGGGCTGCCCTATCTTTCTATTCTTGAGGAAGTATAAACAGCCACACTTTGGGGTGCTTGAGTGGCTCAGTCGGTTAAGTGGCTGACCCCTGGTTTCAGCTCAGGTCATGATCTCAGGGTCTCGATAGGGCCACACTCCTTGCTCAGTGGGGAGTCTGGTTTTCACCCTCTCCCTTTGTTCCTCCCGTTGCTCATTCTCTATCTCTCTCTCTAATAAATAAATGAATATTTTTAAAAAGCCAACTGTAGTTCCATTTAACTAATATGTTTTTGACTTTCTGCTATATGTCAGATTCTCTGCTGTGTGCTACAGGAAGATGATTAATTCAACAAAAATTTTTGAGCACCAACTGTAAAGCACAGAGAATACACAGTCAAATAAGACATGGTGTCCAATCCAGAGGGACTTCAATTTTTTAATTTAATTTTTTTATTTAAATTTAATTTGCCAACATATAGTATAATACCCAGTGCTTATCTCATCATGTGCCCTACTTAATGCTTGTCACCCAGTTACCCTTGCCCCTCACCCACCTCCCTTTCTGCAACTCTTTGTTTTTTTCCCAGAGTTAGGAATCTCTCATGGTTTGTCTAGAGGAACTTCAATCCAATGGAGGAAATGGACAAGTAAGTTGGCAACTTCATAGTGTGAAGAGTGCCATATTAGAGGTGAGTACTGAGTGTTTTGAGAATGTGAAGGAGGCGCAAATACATCAGAGTAGTGAGCAGGGATGGCTTCTGCAAGATGATGTTTAACCTGAGTTTTTTTTTTTTTAAGATTTTATTTATTTATTCATGAAGGATACAGAGAGACAGAGAGGCAGAGACATAGAGGGAGAAGCAGGCTCCATGCAGGGAGCCTGTTGTGGGACTCAATCCTGGGACTCCAGGATCATGCCCTGAGCCAAAGGCAGACGCTCAACTGCTGAACCACCCAGGCATCCCATTAACCTGAGTTTTGAAGGATAAGTTGGAGTTAGTTAGACACAGATAGGAAGGACATCACAGATACATATTGAGAATTTGAGAATGACAAATAGTGTGGTCTGGCTCTGTGGTGAGACATGAGGTTATAAAGACAGGCAGGAACCAAATCATAAAAGGCTTTCCATACCTAGATAAAGAGGCTCAGCTTTCCCCTGAAAGACTTGGAAGGATTTGAAGACATACGTGTCATTATAGTTTACCAAGATCACACGGTAGACTGAATGATGCCCTGCTTCTTGGCAATATGTTCACATCCTAATCCCCAGAATCTGTGAATGTGTTATCTCATATGGCAAAAAGGGACTCTGCAGATGTGATGAAGTTAAGGATCTTGAGATAGGGAGACTATCCTGCATTATCTCGGTGCATGTAATCACGAGTCCTTATGAGAGAGGCTGTGGAGATAGAGTGAAGATGTGAGGAGGAAGGTCAGAGGAGAGAGAATCTATGGTGTTGGCTTTGAAAAATGGATAAAAGGGCCATAATCTCACAAATGTAGACTTTGAGAAGCTGCGAAAGGTAAGGAAAGGAGTTCTCTGCTAGAGCCTCCAAAAGGAACATAGTCCTGCAGACATGTTACAGACATCTGACCTCCAGGACTTTAAGATACTAAATCTGCGTTGCTTTAAGCCACAATATGTGTAGTAATTTGTTATAGCAGCAGTAAGACATTAATGCAGGCTCTCTTGGCAGCTGTGCAGAAAATGAATTGAAAGAAGCTGGTCAAGGAGGATCCATGGAAACTAGCTAGTATGCTGCAAGAGGCAGTTTAGCATAGTGGCTAAGTGCAAAGGCTTTGGCAAGATGGCCTTTACTTCTCAGTTTTGTAATTTAGTGCAAATTTACTTCTTTTAAAACTTCAATTCTCATTTGTAAAAGATAATAGTATTTTTTTCATAGGGTTTTCATGAGGATTAAATACAAAATAGCATATTACGTATAATGCCTAGCACAGAGTAAGTGTTCAATAACAGTTATTATGAAATGATTATGCTAATTTATTTATTTAAGTAGTCTGTACCCCTAACATGGGGCTCAAACTCATAACTCCAAGATCAAGAGTCATGTGTTCTACTGACTGAGCCAGCCAGGTCCCTCTAAATGATTACAGTAATTAAGAAGAGAAGAGAGAATAAGGAGAGAGTAGGAAAGTCTCCAAAGAAGGTAGAAATGTATTCCCTTCTAAGCACAGAGGGAGGAGTTAATTCTGCTAGGCCAAAGGCACTGTTTTTGCTGAAAAGAGACAAAAGAAGAAAATAATGAGTGCAGATGGGTGCTCAACCACTGTAGGTTAATGAGTGAATAGACGGGGAGATAATGGTGTGATCCAGACATTGGCAAATTAGATGTAGTTGAAGAATAGGTGTACAGAGGATAGAAGAGTGAACGAATTAGCCTAGATCCCCTGCATCTTAAAGAGTGAATGTCACTTACAAAGGAATCAACAAATGTCTACTGAAAGAACGATAAGAAATTGTCATCAGGGACACCTGGGTGGTTCAGTGGTTGAGCATCTGCCTTAAGCCCTGGACCTGGGTATGGTCCTGGAGTCCTGGGATCGAGTCCCACATCGGGCTCCTTGCATGAAGCCTGTCTCTCTGTGTGTCTCTCATGAATAAATAAATAAATCTTTTTTTTTAAAGGAAATTGTCATCAAAACATGGGTTGTCCCCAAAAGAATCTGATTGGAGTCACTATCATCAGAAATTATAGATGTATATAGAACAACCCTCTGAGAGCTATAGCTCTTGGCTTTATGCTGAAGGCAGGATGCTGGAGCTTCAATGCAATGGCAAAGAGACTTCTCTCAATGTTACACTGACAGGCTACTAATATAACAAGCTGGGATCTCATCTCCAATAACAAGTATGCCACATCTACTGTAGGAAGTCTTCTTGGAGTTAAAAGAACATTGGAGACAGAAATGAATATTGACAAATCTCTTGCAATTTAAAAAATAATTAGAAAAATAAGATAGTAGATTTCCAGAATTTCTGATTTGAGAGGTAAGGCAAGTATTACTGATTCAAAATCTAGTCAAAACCCTCTAGGTTTTGAGGGGCACCTGGGCAGCTCAATCAGTTAAGCATCCTGACTCTTGACTTCCGCTCAGGTGATGATCTCAGGCTTGTGAGATAGAGCTCTGCATTGGGCTCTGTGCTGGGTGTGGAGCTTGTTCAAGATTTTCTCTCTCCCTCTTTCTCTGTTCCTCCTCCTCTCTCTAAAATAAATAAAATAACTTCTTCCTTAGAAAAAAGCAACAACAAAAAACCCTCTAGGTTTTGAAAAATGTATAATGACATGTATCTACCATTATAGTATCATACAGAATAATTTCACTGCCCTAAAAATCCTCTGTACTCCATTTATATATCCCTCCCTCCCCTAACCCTTGGCAATCATGGATCTTTTTGCTGTCTCCATAGTTTCATCTTTTCTGGAATGTCATATAGTTGGAATCATATAGTGTGCAGCCTTTCCAGATTGGCTTCTTTCACTTAGTAATATGCATTTAAGATTCTTCTATGTCTTTTCATGGCTCAATAGCTCATTACTTTTCAGTGAAGAATAATATTCCATTGCCTAGGTGTACCAAGTTTATCAAAGGCTAGGGTTTTGAATCATCCATATGGATATTGGAATCATAGTAGATGGATACTATGAGTGAAGTTGAAGGGACAACTCTTGCCACTTGGCAAATGAGTGAATGAAGAAAAATGGCTAAGATGAAAAGGAGAAGAGAATGACAGAGCAGGTAGGTATAGACTCAAAATAAATTTTCTTTTCCTTAAATGAAGGTGAAGTCTTATGATTTGGGAGAGGCGGTGGGATGGGAAAAAATGCTGATACTCCCCCCACCAACACCTACTGCATGTGAGGAGAGGAAGATGCAAAATGAGAGACAAGGTCCTTGGTGAAATGTTGGATAGCAGTTAAAATGAGGAGGAAGAGAGTGTTCCATAAAGGGGTTGAGAATGAAGCTCAGTGGAAAGTATGGCACAGAGAACAGTAGTAGGAGTAGTTTGTAGAGAAAGCAGAGAGCCAAATACAAATAAACACTAATGCAACAGAAGTGAGGTAATTGTTGATGGTGATGGTTTTGAGAGAACTCTTGTGTCATGATGTTTCTGTGCTGATCCAGGGACTTTAAATGATGCCAATTCTAGACTACATCTACTGTTTGTGGGCCCATCAGCAATTTGCAACTTTTCCCTAGGGTTCCAAACTGAATTTTGGTGATAAGGGTCTTTTGTTTGTTGTTGTGCCTTATCTAAATTTAACCTTAAGACAAATGGGAGGCATGTTTAAACCTGGATTCGGATGGAATGCCTTGAACCAGTGGTTCTCAACCTGGTTGTACATTGGTATGGGTATGATCATCTGGGAGTACTTATTTTATTTTTTATTTATTTTATTTTTTGGAGGGGAATATCTTTTTAAAAACCCAACATCACCCCTCCCTAACTGAATCAGTATTTCTGGAAGTAGGACAGGGCATCAGTTTTTTAAGTTCTTTAAGGTGATACAAAAGTGCAGCCAATGTTGAGAACCATTGCCTTCATACAACTTACAGCTTATAAAACATAAAACAGTAAGACAAAGGCATAAAAGAAGGACAAAGTGCTATATAAATTCCTGGAAAAGAGAGATCAGAGCCACTGAAAGGACTTGGAAGATTTTATGAAGGTCATGA
Organism: Canis lupus dingo; assembly: GCF_003254725.2. Classification (NCBI taxonomy): domain Eukaryota; kingdom Metazoa; phylum Chordata; class Mammalia; order Carnivora; family Canidae; genus Canis; species Canis lupus. Next base: position 9,277,488 of record NC_064264.1, on the reverse strand, counting down.
CACTTGAGATGAAGGATTTAAAAAAAAACATATTCAGGCACTGAATGAACAATCTTTAATTATCAGGTGAAGCAAGAGTATGGAGTTTAGAAAATATTGGACCTGTTATAGCCACTGGTTCCCCTTCTATATAAGGTACTTGTAAGAGCAAAGGGAAAGAAAAATCTGGAACAGACTGAATTCTAGATAATGGGGAGCCATTGAAAGTTTTGATACACTGAAAAAAGTTTTGATACACTGAGAGACCCATTTAGAGTTTTGGATAGAAATGGCATATTGACATGTCTAGAGGCAATGTACAAAATGAAATAAAGAGTCTGGGGTAGCCCTGGTGGCCTAGTGGTTTGGCGTTGTCTTCAGCCCAGGGTGTGATCCTGGAGACCAAGGATCGAGTCCCATGTCAGGCTCCCTGCATGGAGCCTGCTTCTCCTTCTGCCTGTGTCTCTGCCTCTCTCTCTTTCTGTGTCTGTCATGAATAAATAAATAAAATCTTTAAAAAAAAAAGAGTCTGAAAGTGAGGCACCAGTTATGAGGTTTTTGCAGTATTTAGTTTTAAGGTGGAGAGGGAATGGAAAGCAGGGGAGGAATGGAAGAACATGACATACCTGGTGTCTTTATGACTAGGCAACATGGATGTGGAGAATAATGAAGAAGAGTCAAAGATGATCAGAGAATTTTAACTACAGGAGTGCTGTCGTTAACAAGGTAGAGATGTCAGGACTCCGACTGATTTGATAGGAAGGTAAGTTTTAGTTTAATGTCCAAGTAGGAAATGCTTGAAAGACCTGTAGATGGAGCTATTTCACAAACAAGTGGGAATAAAGGCTAGGAGATCAAAAGAAGGCTTGAAACTAGAGACAGATTTAAATTCGGCTTGGTGCTAATAGTGGAAGCTATAGGAGCAGAAAGATTTATTAATTCTGCTAGTTTTTTTTTATTCTGCTAGTTTTGCTGGTGAGTAGCAGGACCTCAATGAACGCATTTTATTGCTGATGTTGAAAAGGAAAGCAGAGTTGTCTAGACAACCAACACTTTGGAAAAGAGTTGATGGAGGACCCACAGAATGGGAAGAGGAGGAAACCCAGGACTCTTCAGAGTCTTGGTAACCTAAGGCAGAAAAGTTAAGGATGGGGTGGCCCACTGTGTACTTAAGAAAAAAAAAATCTTTAGAGTTGGCCGCTAGGTGATCCTTAACATGTAAGCTTCATGAGGGTAGATTTGTTAGAAGACTGCCTGTTAGGCACCTGGGTGGCTCAGTGATTGAATGTCTGCCTTTAGCTCAGGTCATGATCCTGGAGCCCCAGAATCGAGTCCCACATCGGGCTCCCTGCATGGAGCCTGCTTCTCCCTCTGTCTATGTCTCTACCTTTCTCTCTGTGTCTCTCATGAAAAAATAAAATCTTAAAAAAAAAAAAAAAAGACTGCCTGTCACATTATGGTCAGTAATTAAGTATTAAACAAATGCATTCTTGAGATTTCAGACATTTCTAGAAGACTATCGAAGGCAGAAGCCAAATCTTAACAAATAGAGTTGCCACTCTCCCAGAAGGAACCACATTATATTTCTTGTCTATTTTTCATAGGTAGTCAGAGTGACTTTTAATTGTGTGTGTGTGTGTGTGTGTGTGTGTGTGTGTTAAGTAGGCTTTATGCCCAATGTGGGGCTTGAACTCGAGATCAAGAATTGCATGTTCTATGGACTGAGCCAGTCAGGCATCCCCAGAGTGACCTTTTATTTTATTTTTTATTTTTTTAAGATGTTATTTGAGAGAGAGAGAGAGAGAGAGAGAGAGAGAGAGCATGTGCTGCACACATGTGAGCAAGAGGAGGGGCAGAGAGAAAGGGAGAGAGAATCTTAAGCAGACTCTGTGCTGAACATATAGCCCAACATGGGGCTTGATCCCCTGACCCCAAAATCATGACCTGAGTGGAAACCAAGAATCAGACACTTAACTGACTGTGCCACCCAGACACCCCAAGAGTGACCTCTTAAAAAATAAATCAGACCATGCCACTTTCCTGCTTAAAGAGCTTCGATGGCTTCCTGCTGAACTTAGGACCAAACCAAACCACATTGCCTGAGGTGGCCACCCCTGCACAAGCCGGCCTACATTTTCAACTGTATACCGCTTTCCCTCTCACACACAGCAGTCACCTCCTTGAACCTGAAGTTCTTACCTGTCCCTTTTATGCCTTGACCGTGTGCATCTTGTCCCCGCATTAGGGCATGTGCATGTGGGTCCCTTCAGCTAGAATATACGGTCCCAGCTTTTTACTTGTTAACTCACTTCTCATTCTGCAGGTCTGTTCACATGTTATCACCTCCCCAGAGATCACTCCTGAGTACTTGGTTTAAAGTAGTCCTTCCCTCAAGCCCCACTGCCCTCGCATGACCTTGGTTTAGTTCCTTGCTAGGACTTCCCAGTCTGGAAGGATCTTGTTTCTTTACGCTTGTCTGTCCCCTCCCCTTGGAATACAAGCTATATAAGGAGGGATAAAATGCAAATGGCAGGGGGAGCAACTGATGAATAAAAAAGCTCAGGAAACACAAAAGGACATGGGATCTAGAGTCCCAGGAAGGAATGAAGTACTACTCTTGCTTTCTCCAAAACGAGAGCAAGGAAGGAAGACAAGAGGGGATCTGGGGTACTAGACATGGGTACCCAGATGAGGGGATCTGGGGTACTACGCATTATGCAAGCTGATGAATTCTTTTCCCATCAGCCTTCAATTACATGGTTAAAGTGGTTGTAGGAATTGCAGCAAACTACTTGATTTTAACCTGTCAGCTGGCTCTGTGAGGTATGCTGTGTATATGGGGTGGAGGACATCCTTTTCTAGATTCTTTTATCCTTGGGTCTACTGAGCTTAGCAAGAGAATCACTGGCTCATATCATATACGTAAAAAGGTCTTCATAGATGTTGTTATTATTATTGGACTTCGTGCATAATTCTAAAGGAGGTACACTCTGTCTGAAGCACCAGGAAGCAACATTTGGGTGGAGGCCCACAATGTCCATAACAGGGCTTCAGCATTCTTTCTGAGAGACAGCAAACTCAGATTTACACTGCGTATGTTCTGCCACCCGCCATGGGCTTTAGAAATGATTAAGCATTACATTCACACAATCTGGCCGTGAAAGATTATAATAATGTTATTATAGCCTCATCTAATGTTGAAAGGTAGAAATAAGATTTGCTCCAGACTAAACAGGAAGTCAGTAATAAAATTATAGCCCCTGGCTAGCCCAGGCTTTCTGACTGTGCATACATTACATCCTTTATACACTCTAAAGCTTACGCTGACAACTATCAGCAACACTACTGACATTCTTTTTTTTTTTTTTTTTTTTAGGATTTATCTATTTATTTGAGAAAGAGAGAGAGACAGAGTGTGTGTGTGGGGGGGGGGGGCAGGAGGGGAGGGGCAGAGGACGAGGGAGAGAGAAACCCAAGCAGACTCCTTGCTGAGTCTGATGGGGGGCTGGATCTCATGACCCTTTGGATTGTAACATGAGTTGAAACCAAGAGTCAGACACTTAACCAACTGAGCCACCCAGGTGCACTCACTATTGGCATTCTTTTCAAGTCTTCACCTCTCCCGTCATTCCCACCCTAATGTAGACAACCAGGCTTAGGGGCATTACACGTCATGGGACAGGCAAAGCAGATGAGGAAAATATTAAATATGAGTATTTATAACTACCCAGTGTTTGGGATTGCAGGTTTCCTTTGCACTGCTGGGAAATGCTGGGGAGGCTGTGAGAAGGGTTGGCAGTGGGTAGGAAGCTGCACAGTGCAAATGAAGAGCAGGATGGGCTGCCTGACTTAGGGGTGGGGGAGAGCCACGGTGAAGATCTGGGCAGCTGCCACAGAGAATGGGGACAGTTAATGGATTTGTAATGAGTCAGGCTGTACTAGGCCCATGGAAAACTTTCATAAAAGATAAACATTACTTGCCTCCAAAATATTTACAGTTGGCAGTATGCTTTTTTCCACTCTTCTCTTTTTTCAATTTGTCGTTTTGAAATCGGCCTTGTGGTGAGTAGCTTGAGCTGGCTGAATGAGGCACATTTCAGAAAAGTCCGTGTCCAGTGAGAGTCAGGGGATGGCCTGACTGGAGTACTGGACCTTCAGCTCTTCCCACAATTAATCCTTGGCTCCTGAGAATGTAGATAAATTGGGAGCCAACGAATTTTCAGGAGTTAGGAAAGGCTTGGTGAACAAGCGGTGGGTAAGAACTATGGGTGTGGTTGGATAGGAGGGTGCTCTCAGCACCCTGCTCCCTTGTCTAGAAGAAGATCACTAACCAGTTCAGGTATAGCTCAGCTAAATTCCCATAAAGCTCTCCTTGCCCATTCCTCTCTAGTAGCTCGAGGAGCCTATGCTTTGTCCAGAACACAGAGGCCCTTCTGAACCTCCCCCCTTTTAATAACAGTCCTGTCTCTATTTAATTTTTCTTTTTCTTTTTAAAGATTTTATTTATTTATTCATGAGAGACACAGAGAGGCAGAGACATAGGCAGATGGAGAAGTAAGCTCCCTGTGGGGAGCCTGCTGGGAGACCCGATTTGGGGGACTCTGGAATCACCACCTGAGCCAAAGGCAGATGCTCAACCCCTGAGCTGCCCAGGTGCCCCTATATTAAATGTTTTTTTCTAATTAAAAAATATATATTTAAAATATTTTTAAGTCATCATTACCTCCAACCTGGGGCTCGAACTCACAACCCTGACATCAAGAGTCATAGGATCCACTGACTTGGCGAGTTGGATGCCCCCCACTTCCATACTTCAAAAGACTCCTATGATAAGCTTCTTCCATCTGCAGAGAAACTCAGGCTGGAGGGGGACGCCTGGGTGGCTCAGCGGTTGAGCACCTGCCTTTGACTCAGGTGGTGATCCCAGGATCCAGGATCCAGGATCCAGTCCCATATCGGGGTCCTTGCATGGAGCCTGCTTCTCACTCTGCCTATGTCTCTGCCCCTACTCCTCTCTCTCATAAATAATAAAATAAAGTAAAATAAAATAAAATAAAATAAGCTCAGGCTGGAAAGAAGCTCAAATAAACCCCAATCCGGCTTGGATTACAGCCCGTTACATGCAATTACGTATCAACCACTCTGTAGTCACACAAATACGCACAAATCAAGATCCGGAACGTGGCTATGGATAAGTTGATGCACCTAATATTCACATAGTCCTTCATATTAAGGCTCCATCACTTGCAGGGCTCATTGATGTGTATCGGGCATCTTTCTAGGCTCACGCGTCTCCATCACTATACCACTCTTTAGGTAGGACAGTCCCAGCGTTGGGAGATCCTGGGATTCTCTTATTAGGTCATGGCTTGTACGAAGGGGAAGGGTACGTGGCCTTGGAGGCTCAGGGGCCCACACGCCCACCACCATAATCGTCACTGCCAATGTCAGGGGCTCTTTTTTTCCGACTTTTTTTTTTTTAAAGATTTTATTATATTTATTCATGAGAGACAGAGAGACAGAGAGAGAGAGAGAGAGAGAGGCAGAGACGCAGGCAGAGAGAGAAGCAGGCTCCGTGCCGGGAGCCCGACGTGGGACTCGATCCCTGGTCTCCAGGATCAGGCCCTGGGCTGCAGGCGGCGCTAAACCGCTGAGCCACCCGGGCTGGCCCTTTTCGGACATTTCAATGAGACTTTCGTATTAGTCCCTTCGCAGGCCGGCTCAGTGACCGAGCGTCTTTGGTCCGCGCTTGGAGACACAGGAGGCTTCTCTGTCTCCAAAGTCTCAGCGCAGGGAGGCGCGGGGAGAGAAGAAGCACAAGTTCGCGGCGAGCCCAGCACCGCGCAGGTGCCCGAGCCGAGGGCGCTCGGAGCACAGTTCGATCGGGGGGGCACTCGCGCGGACGTGGGTGCTGGGGGGAGCCCGAGGTGCCCGCGACCCCGCGACCCCGGCGACCCCGCGCTCCGCACCTCGCGCCGCCTCCGCCGCCCGGAGCCCCGCGCAGGCGCACAGCGGCCCCGCCCCCCGCCCCCCGCTCCCCGCCCCCCCGCCCGAGGGGCCGGCCCGGCTGCCATCTTGCCGCGCGCGGGAGCCGCCGCTCGCCGGTCCGCTGCGGGGTCGCGCTCCCCCCACCGCCGCCTGCCCGGGCCCCGACTCCGGGCCATGAACTGACCCGCCGCCGCCCGCCTCCCCGCAGCGGCGCGCTCCGGTGCCCCCCGACCCCCCCGCGGGACGGAACGCGGCGCCCGGGCAGCCGGCCTCCCCGGCGGCCGCGATGCCGAACGTGCAGCTGCCGCCCAAGGAGAGCAACCTCTTCAAGCGCATCTTGGTGAGTGGCCGAGGCCGCGCGGCCTGCGCTCGCCCGGGCTCCGGGCTTTGTTTACCTCCGCGCCCCGCGCCCCGGCTCCCCGGCTCCCCGCCGCCGCCCGCCCCGCGCTCCCTCCGCGCCGCCCCGCGCCCCCCCGCGCCCCGGCTCCCCGCCGCGGCCCGCCCCGCGTCCCCCGCACGCCTCCTCCGCGCTCCGGCTCCCCGCCTCGGCCCGCTCCGCGCCCCTTCCGCAACCCCCCGCGCCTCCTCTGCGCCCCTTCCGGGCCCCTTTTGCGCCCCGCGCCCCCTCCGCGCCCTGCGCCCCCTCCGCGCCCCGAGCCCCCTCTGCGCTCCCTCTGCTCCCCCTCCGGGCCCCTTTGCGCCCCGCGCCCCCTCCGCGCCCCGAGCCCCCTCTGCGCTCCCTCTGCTCCCCCTCCGGGCCCCTTTGCGCCCCGCGCCCCCTCCGCGCCCCGAGCCCCCTCTGCGCTCCCTCTGCTCCCCCTCCGGGCCCCTTCTGCGCCCGCGCCCGCTCCGCGCCCTCTCCGCGCCCCGGGGGGAGGGGAGGCCTCCGCGGGGAGCGACCCCCCCATCCTCCCTCCTGTTTCTTTTCCTCCTCGGCCGGCTGTTCATTGACTGCCTGGTGCTGCTGCTTGTTCACCCGCTGCACAGCGCGCGCCCGTACCCGCCGAAGATGGGACGATGCTACGGCGGAGTGGGGGCTCCGATCGCTTCCGGGGATGGGGGACACTTAGAGCCGCGCAGAGGCCAAGCCTCCCGTGTAGGGGAGAAAGTGTTGCAGGTTTCGGGTGTTAACCGCACTTGCCAGCTCTTTAGGGAGCGAGTGGAGTGGCTTGGAACTCGCCTTTTTTCCGAGTTACGAAGCGGAGCACAGCTCTTGGATGGCGCCGAGCTCGTCGGGCCCTGACTGTGCAAACTGGCGCGCGGGCTGGCTGATTTTACCCCTGCAGGGAGCCTGGACTTTGTTTCCAAGCAGAAACCTGAAAAATGACCCGGGAGAGATGACCGCTGCCCGGCTCCTGAGTTTTCCGTAGGTCGTGTGCCAGTGTCCTCGCCCCCTCCCCCCCCACGGTGCCTTCCCCTTATATACCGGGTTCTTTTTCTTCCAGGGAGGAGAGGCACACGCAGCACGCTTTGGCTTTTCTCAGGATGCCCCTTGCAAAAAATGTAAATTTTTAAACTGATACAGCCCCTACTGTCTTTTCCAAGTCTGTCATTTCATCCGAAAATAAGCGTTTAGATTTTAGGAGTGGATTTATTATTTAGAGCTGATGTTGGTTATACGACTGTATATTTACCTTTACCATAAATAATATACTATGTTTAGAGTAGTTTTAAGTAAAAAAAAAAAAAAGAAAAAAGTAGTTTTAAGTGTTATCAATGGTAGGTAAGAATTCATAGCAGCTGTTCCGTTTCAAGCCAATAGAAGCTTCACGCTTCTTCGAAATGTTAAAAATACATAGTAGTTGGGAGTAACATTTCAAGTCTTAATTTTTTTTTAATTTTTTTTTCAAGTCTTAATTTTATATGGTACTTAGTGTTGAGCAAATAATGAGAGACAAGGGGAAAAATTTTTTTTAAAGATTTCATTTATTTATTCGTGAGAGACACAGAGAGCGAGAGAGAGGCAGAGACACAGAAGGAGAAGCAGGCTCCATACAGGGAGCCTGATGTGGGACTCGATCCTGGGTCTGTTTATGGACTTTGTTTATTTATTAGATTTTATTTTATTTTATTTTTTAATTTTTATTTATTTATGATAGGCACACAGTGAGAGAGAGAGAGAGGCAGAGACACAGGCAGAGGGAGAAGCAGGCTCCATGCAGGGAGCCCGACATGGGACTCCATCCCGGGTCACCAGGATCATACCTCGGGCTGAAGACAACACCAAACCACTAGGCCACCAGGGCTGCCCCCCAAAAACCAAATTCTTATTAAAGCATTGTGGCATATTGCTTCATTGGGCTTTGTATGTATTTTTCATTATTTTAGTTTTGTTTTTTCCATACCCTTATTTTTTCACACAGTGATTTGAAGAGGTGAAGTTTTTGCCCCTTTCAGATTCATCCATAAATTGTGGGTTGGGTTTAAGTACATTTGACGTTATACCTAAAAGATGATAGAACACTGATTTTCACTCTATATGGATATTTTCTAGTTCAAATCGTCTTATCAGTAAATTATAAAAAACAATTACATGATTTATTATACTCTAGTCACAAAAAATTACAGTGCTGGTGAGTTAACTTTATCCCTAAATAAATTGGAAAATTCTAAACATGTTCTTCTCTGGGTATGTAATATTTGTTACAAGGTTACATGAATTCAGGAGGGTGCTGCGAAAGTGAATGATTTTAGCATCTCACAATTGCAATAAATGTGGGTAGAGTTTTGCTACAACAACTTTCTGACAGTATCTTTATTAAAATTATTTTTCAAGTTTGGTTGGTGGCTCAAAGTGCTTTGCCACCAACAGTAATTTTTTTTTTTTTTTTTTAGGTTTTATTTTATTTTACTTGAGAGAGAGCGAGCTTGCTTATGGGTGTGCAGGGGAAGGGAAGGGGCAGAGGTAGAGGGAGAAGGAGACTCCCTGCTGAGCAGGGAGCCTGACTCTCCTGGCTCCTTCCCAGGACCCTGAGATCCTGACCTGAGCTGAAGGCAGACAATTAACCAACTGAGCAACCTGGCCATCTCCCCAAACAATAAATTTTAAAAAATTAATTATGAATGTACTTAAACACATCCATACAAATTGAGTAGCTAGTTTGTTACATGTTCTGCACAGCTTATACATGCCTGTCTTATTCCCCAAACTGGCCATTAGCATTAGGTTTTGTTGAACTGTGGAGCTACTCCATGCTTAAAAGAAAGCATGTAATAAATTAGCAACTAAATTTGCAAAAGAGGGATCCCTGGCTGGCGCAGCAGTTTAGCACCTGCCTTTGGCCCAGGGCACGATCCTGGAGACCCGGGATCGAATCCCACGTCGGGCTCCCAGTGCATGGAGCCTGCTTCTCCCTCTGCCTATGTCTCTGCCTCTCTCTCTCTCTCTCTCTCTCTGTGTGTGTGACTATTATAAATAAATAAAAATTAAAAAAAAATTTGCAAAAGAGCAAATGAAACAATCAAACTCAGGAATGGTAAATGTCTAAGTGTCTAGGATTCTAGTTGAAACTAGAATCTGTCCTTCATATTAAATATATATTCATTACTGAACTTAATGCTTTTCTTTCATTTGTGTTCTTGGATGCTAGGGACAAAGTACCTGGGTTGAATTATGGCTCTGACACTAGCTCTGTAAACTCAGTAACTGTGCCTCATTGTCTCCATCTGAAATGGGGATAACCTGTATTTCATAGGCTTTCCTGGGATTTAAATAAGGATTAAATGAATGGTGCCTGACACTAATAAATGCTTACAATAAGCATTAACTAGTATTATCACTGTTATTGGTAGTATGAGTATTAGTATTTCCAGATCACTTGGTAAGTCAGAAAAAAAACCATAATATTTCTCTTCTTATACTATTTGCCAGCAGTATTTTTTGCTTGTATTTTTCTTGTCATTTGTCAGATGAACTCCTTTTGTCAAACTTAGATTATTTTTTATTTTTATTTTAAATATTTTTTGGGATAGGTGATATATTTGGATGGTTCAAAATTCAGATTTCTCTCCCATCCTTGTGTCCCAGCTACTAGGTTCCCTTCCCCAGATGCAATCAAGAAGCCTCAAATTAAACAGCTTTTTCTTTTTTAAAAAAGATTTTATTTATTCATGAGAGACATAAAGAGAGGGAGAGACACAGGCAGAGGGAGAAGCGGGCTCCCTGCAGGGACTCGATCCCAGGACCCCGGGATCATGCTCTGAGCCAAAGCCAGATGTTCCACCACTGAGCTACCCAGGTGCCCCTAAATAGTTTTTTTTATGAACACTCTTCTAATTCTCTCCTCCACATATCATCTCTGCTGCAAAGATTAACCACTTCCTCCTTCTTTGCTGGTACTGTTTTGCTTTGAACCTAGTAGACTGTTTTTTGAGCAGTTCTAATTTGTGTTGACCTTGAGGATGTAGCAGCATGTAAAATAGTCTGTTCTCATGGAGCTCATATAGTATGGTAAGGAAGATAGACACTAAAATAAGCATTCAAATAAGAAAGTCATGGAGTGATAATGCTGTGTAGAAAATGGAGTAATATGGGGATCCCTGGGTGGTGCAGCGGTTTGGCGCCTGCCTTTGGCCCAGGGCGCGATCCTGGAGACCCGGGATCGAATCCCACGTCAGGCTCCCGGTGCATGGAGCCTGCTTCTCCCTCTGCCTGTGTCTCTGCCTCTCTCTCTCTCTCTCTCTCTCTCTGTGACTATCCTAAATAAATAAATAAAATATTTAAAAAAAAAATGGAGTAATATGATAGAGAGTATGTGTGGGAAGTAGTGGGAGGCTGGCAGTATTAGATAGAGGGTCAGGCAGGTGACCCGTGAAGCTGGTAAGAAAGATCTGGGGAAGAACATTTCAAGTAGATGGAGCACATGTGCAGAGGCCCTGAGGTGGGCACAAACTTAGTATGCTGAGTACTAGGTAGAAAACCCATGGCAACATAAGTAGAAGGTAAATGGAAAATGAGGAGATATTCTTGTGATCAGTGGCTGCGGCGGACAGGTGTTGATTCCTTAGTCTGACTGGTGGTGTTTACAAAGAAAGGTGTTGTTCACACTTGTATCAGCCTAATGATAGATCATGGTCTTTGGCATCAGACCAGAGTTTGCAAGGAGGCTTAGCCATTTATAAATAAATTTTAATCTACATCCATGGGGAGAATACCTATGAGATAACACAAGCTTTGTCTGCACATATAAGTAGTTACTCATTTGTGTTGTGTATGTATGCGTGCGCCTTGGTTCGTTCGTTCCTTCCTTCCTTCCTTCCTTCCTTCCTTTTTTTTTTTTTTTAAAATATTTATTTATTTATTTATGAGAGAGAGACAGAGAGAGAGGCAGAGACACAGGCAGATGGAGAAGCAGGCTCCATGCTGGGAGCCCGACACGGGACTTGATCCCGGGACTCCAGGATCGTGCCCTGGGCCAAAGGCAGGCGCCAAACCGCTGAGCCACCCAGGGATCCCCTTGGTTCCTTTCTTGAGTAGCAAAGATGTTATACGGTTTCTGATATATTTCTGTGTTGTTATCACATATTTTTTGCTTTTGGATTTTGCATTTGGAAAGTTGTGGCAGTATCAGTTGGCAGTTACGTTCCCTATTTATTAATTGGGTTTTTTCCCCCTTTTCTTCTGTAAAAGTGAAAAAATACTCATACTAGAACAAATTGGCAAGAAGTAGGTAACGAAAATAAACTTAATCTTATAAGTGATGTGAATTGATATAACACCTTCCCATCACATGTTTTAGATCTAATTTTGGATGGTTTTAGAATTATATATAATCAGAATTTGGAATTTATGTAATGCAAAGAAAAATTGCTCCCTGTATATTCATTTTATTAAATAATTTTTGTTCATATTTCTTTACAGAAATGTTATGAACAGAAGCAATACAAAAATGGCCTCAAGTTTTGCAAGATGATTCTTTCGAATCCAAAATTTGCGGAACATGGAGGTATTGTCTCATCTGTGAGAGACTGCTTTGGGAAAATCTAATTCCAAAATCAGACAGATAAGATTCCTAACAGTGAAAGAAGAATACTTCCTGGATTCTATGGCCTTGTAGCTGTCCACTAGAATATATAAGCATTTTGAGTCATGCATTATATCAGTTTTGATATAGGTTACTTTCCTTTTACTGTGCTTACGTGGATACACAGTCTTTTAAAAAGAAGCGGTTGGTTGATCTGTTGGGGAATAATTGGAGTATATAACAGTACTTTATTTATTTATTTTTATAATGGTACTTTTAGAGACCTCGTTTCATCTGTTACTTTGAATAGAACTTAAGTTTATACTTGGATTTCTTATGTATAAATTAGGGCAATATCTGCAGTACAGAAGTAGTATGAAGATATGGTCACGTGTATTTTATTCTCCTGTAGATGTCGTTTTTATATATCTGCTGACCTTTAAGTATAAATAAATTAGATTCTATTGACTTACTATTAGATTGTTTATATTGAGCTGTTTTTCTAACACTACGGCTGTTAGTAGGTCTATATTTGCTTGTCTCATCCTTTTTCATTGGTGACTGGTGCTTGTTTGAAGGACAAATGAGGTTAGATATGTTACTTATGGTCCTATAGCAGAGCACCGCTAATTGGGGTCTCTGAATATTGGACATGGGTAATTCTTGAGACCATCTTATTGGGAAAGTGGGCTGACCCTGCTCAGCTTTCAACTAACATTTAATATATCCTTTGAAGGAAATGGAAAGAAATCTTCAGTTCATAGAACTTGAGAAATGTAAAGCATTTTTCAAGTTTTTTTCTCTACAGAAACCTTATCTACATGGCAGCTTGTAGAGAAGTTCATTGTGTGAAAACACATAAAGATGTTTATAGAGGCCTGGACTAATTACCATGTTCTGACAACCAGAGTCCATAGAGATCATTTGAAAACCATTGTTCTTGTCTAATTCCCTTCTTGTGGATTTATTCAGAGAATGATTTCATTATTTCATATTTCATACTTCATATTTCATTCTAAGCCATCTTTGATTAGCTGCCTTAAATGTATCCTTGGGTTATCACTCCCATAGTCCAGTGTTCCATTCTCTCTCTCTTTTTTTTTTAAAGATTTATTTGTTTGTTTGTTTGTTTATGACACAGAGAGAAGCAGAGACATAGACAGAGGGAGAAGCAGGCTTCTTGCAGGGAGCCTGATGTGGGACTTGATCCCTGGACTGGGATCACACCCTGAGCCAAAAGCAGACATTCAATTGCTAAGCCACCCAGGTGTCTGTCCCCAGTGTTACACTCTTGAATGCAAACTGATGTTAATTAGCCTAACCACAATTAGTTGGAATAAATTTATTGCCAAAAATGAAGCATGTTGAAGTATTGAATAAGCTGATTTTTACATTGTGTGCATCTCTTTGCTAAGGTAGATGGTTTTTGTGGGGTATAAATCGATGATGATTAGAAATGATTTTGAATGAAAGTTCTGGAACTACTGCAGTAGATTTAACACAACAGGACTTGGGTATCTACCGTATTACATTTTTTCAGCAGAATAATCTCAGCTCCCTTTGTATAGTCTTCTAAAGGGCAGAAAGCATTTGAGAAACTCAGTCCCAGCCTCAGTGATTTCAGAAAAGGACTCAGGCTTTAATACAACCTTACCTGTAGTTTTACTTTCTGTATTTCGAGAGAAGTTCTATGTGATTAAAAAGATGAATCGTATAAGCATTGGCAGCTATCATATTAAAATAGTACTAAGAGCTTAAAAAAACAGTGCTAAGAGAATAACTTGAATTATTTGTGTGTAAACAGAGGTTAAAAAATATTTTTCAGAGACTTTGGCTATGAAAGGATTGACATTGAACTGTTTAGGGAAAAAAGAAGAAGCCTATGAATTTGTTCGTAAAGGACTTCGTAATGATGTCAAGAGCCATGTCTGTATCCTTTTGCAGTAATTGAAATTTATTATTTCATTTATTTTCCACTTAGTAGAGTTTTCTAATTCAGGGAAAAAAAAAAAAAACCAGACTTTTACTATGGAAAATTTTGTATAGAAGAGAGAATTTAATGAACTCTGTACCGTTACTCAACTTCAATACTAATCAGCATTTTGTAATAATTTCTTTTGTTCCTTGTTTGTGGTAGTTGAAAGAGAATCCTTGTACGTTATGTATTTATATCAGTTGTGCTTAGGTGTGAGAAAAGTAACTGATCTGTGACTTGAAAACCATTTTTTTCTTACATACCCATTTACTGAGTGATACTTTCTTGTCATTCCAAATGACATACTTGTATAGTAAAATTTGTGTTCCTTAAACATTGTTTTAGACATTTTGGAAGAAAAGTTCAGAAAAAAAAACGTGTTTTAAAGCAGATTTTATTTAGTATTAAGTATGATACTGGTTCTTCAGTTGGATTTCTACTGCACAGGGACATAGCTATAACTTCACTAGATACTTATTGTATTTTTCATTGGCTAGTATCTCTGTGAGAAAACAAAAATACTTTTTTAAGGATGGATCATTGGAATTGATTTCCTTTTCATTTTGCCTGTCTGTATGCTTATTTGCAGTCTTTTCTCATGTTGCCCTTATATTGTACTTTTTTATATTTCATTCCTCTAGCTCTTGGCCAGTATTGAACATCAATAGTCTAGGTAGTGTTTTCACATATTCAGCTTAGGATTCTCCTGAAATACTAAATACTTATTTCTTTATCTCAGTGCTTACCCCAGAGTGAAGAGAGAGGGCATGTAAGTATGATAGTTTTTTTGGCTCCAAGATATGCTGAGACTTTAATTTACAGTAAATAAACACTTCATTTTTGTGGTTTCTGGAATCACCAGTGAATTAACTGATGATTATATGTTGTTTTGGAGTTGACTGAATAGGAACTAATTTGAAGAGATAATTGCAATTTTTGTATATAGTAATGAAGAATAAGTGAATGTTGAGGTGCTGGGGTGGGAAAGTGAGGGAGGAAAGGGCAGGGAATGTGAAGGATTTTTATCAAGAATTTTCTAAGGTTATGTAAACATAATGGAAAAATCCAAACATCTGTAATTGGAGAGCGTAGAATGATGTACCTCCCAGGTGCCCCTCACCCAACTTCAATAATTTAACAGCTGCCAGTCAGGGCTAATCTGGTTTCATTTTTTATGCTGCCGCTCCCCCCCCCCCCCCCCCATATCTCCCTTTCTCTGACCCCAGATTATTCCGAAATAAATCCCAGACAACATACCACATCATTAAGGTAAGCTTTATATTAGGTATATAGCATAGTATATTCTAGCATCTTTGAATATCTCTATTTCCTTAACTTAGTAGGTTGGCATGTATATGGACTCTTACAGCGTTCTGATAAGAAGTATGATGAAGCTATTAAGTGTTATCGAAATGCCCTCAAGTTAGATAAAGATAATCTGCAAATTTTGAGGGATCTCTCTCTGTTGCAGATCCAAATGAGAGACCTTGAAGGTTATCGAGTAAGTACTTCAGTCTTTACATGTTTTTTACAATAGGCATAATTTAGAAATGCATGCGTTCAGAATAAAGTGAGCATAGGCTGAGATGATGCAGATTTGATTTGTTTGTTATAGTCTGTAGTAGAAGGGGGAAGTCACCTGAGACCTTGTTCCCCAATAATAGCTGTAGAAATGCATCCTTGATCATAAAAAATGGCTGTGTATTAATTTAATGCTTTTTTAAAAACTAGATTATCTCCTATGTGTAAGTGTGGTACTAGATTCTTTGTGGGTTTGACATTTACAGATTTAGTAAATAGAGCTTTTATAATTGAAATCTAAATGTAGGGATTAATTAGCTTTCTCTCTTATGGGTTGGTGAATATAAAATAATGTGGGAAGGATTGCTGTAAAGCAGTCTTTCTGCAGTACCAACCTCTTCACATTGGCATCTTCAACTCTGCTGGGTATCTCCATGTGCTTACTCCATCCACTAAATACTCTAACTTCAGTATATCAGACAACAGAATTCTCTCCCTTTCTTATGTGAAAAAGCCCACAACTCTGAACTGATAAAGAGTTTAATTCTTTAAGTGCTTTCATGTACTTTTTGTCTTCTACTGCCACTTAAATTCTTGTATCTGGTACCTAGATTTTTGCAGAGGTTTTAACTGTGCTGCTGAGCTTAATAATTGTATCATTTTTCTAGATTGGGTAGTTTTTCTTTTAGCCTAGGTGTGGTGGGAGTTAAAACCAGTTATCTGTATAAATGAGGCAAGGAAATTGAGAATACTGGCAAAACGGTGCTTGCTAAAAGGGGTAGGAAAATAAATGAAGATACAAGAGCTGGTGGTTAGATGCAAAGGACCTAAGGAACCAGCAGTACTGGTGGCACCCCAGAACAAGGGCATGAATGTCACTGAGTAAGAGCGTTGGCCAGAGTGAGGTACCTGAATTTATGATTTCTGGGTGGTGGAAAGGTCTAGGGTGTGGTTGTGGGAGTGGGTCCCTGAAGCAGGGTGAAGGAGATCATTAAAGATGAGGAAATCTTGATTTTAAAATAATAGGTTGTTGGATGGGTACTCCACAGTGTTGCACTTGCAACAGGATAGTGGCAGGATTTGGCAGAGAGAAAAAAACTGACCTAGACTTTAATGAAGGAAGGAAGTGACAGGCAGTGAATGAGAGAGATGGGAGTGATACAGCTTAATGTCATATGCCTGAAAGGAACCAGGCACACAAAAGTAGAAGAGTGGTACTGTCTAAACTTCTCTCAAAGATACCTTTTTCTTAAAAAGATCTGATCGTGTTACTCCTTGGAGCATCTAGTGTGGAAGGACAGTTGGCACCTGTTCCAACAACAGAAATGAAACACTGCATTTGTAGAACTTTATTACAGCTAGTGTTCTTGGTGAGATCCTGTTCCTTCAAACAGTTATACTTTCCTAAAACCTGGAAGTGAATACAAGCTATTAAGAGGTGGAGGCTGTGTAGGGAGGTTGCATTTTCTGCTGGTGGAGATATCTAGATTCTTCTGGGGCAGCCATGGTGGAATTTCTGGTGTTTTCTGCCTCGTCATAGACATGAAGCTGTCTTAGAGTGGCAGCAGTGGTGTTCTGTTAGAAAAGTCCAGTCTGATGTTTGAGTGTTTGCCCTGGCTGTGTCTACCCTCTTTCTGAGGCCCGTTGTAACAATGTAATAAATACATTATAATCCCTCCCTCCCTCCCTCCCTTTCTATTTTATTTTATTTTATTTTATTTTATTTTATTTATTTTATTTTTTTATTTTATTTTATAGAGAGAGCGAGCGAGCATGAGTAGGGGGAAGAGATAGAGGGAGAAGCAGACTACCTACTAAGGGAGCCTGATGTGGAGCTAGATCCCAGGACCCTGAGATCATGACCAAATCAAAGGCAAACACATAACTGAGCCACCCAGGTGCCCCCATTATAATTTCATGTAGTGATTTTATGAACAGCAGAATTTAGTTGGAAAAAAAGGTATCTTAGTCTCTTCTAAGATGTTTAATTACCAAAAGAAATTCTCATTATATAAAGGTAATCTTATAAGGCAGCACATGAACATGGGCCCCAAGGTCAGCCTTTCAGTGACAGCTTTACACAGGGAGCATTACAGAGTATTCTAGAACTTAAGTAACTTAACATAAAAAGTATTTCTATTTTATTCAGGAACTGACATGTGTTCATTGAATTCATTAGAAAGGAATTAAAGGCATTAAATTGTTTTCTTAAAGCTCTGTGGTGAAATATAAATATTTTAGAGAAAGTTAAAGTCAAAAGAGAAAAAGACGATTTTTCATTTAATTTAATTTTATGATTTTTTTAATTTTTAGGAGACAAGGTATCAGCTTCTTCAGCTGCGCCCAACACAGCGTGCTTCCTGGATTGGGTATGCTATCGCATACCATTTGCTGAAAGATTATGATATGGCACTAAAACTGTTGGAAGAATTTAGACAAACTCAACAAGTAAGAACTTCATTTTAACCATTTCTCCTACCTGCATGAACTAAAATAGTTGACTTCTGTGTTGCCCTGATTCCCAATTGTGCATTAAAATCTTTAGGACCTATCGGAGCACCTGGGTGGCTCAGTCAGTTAAGGATCCAGCTCTTGATTTCAGCTCAAGTCATGATCTCAGGGTTGTGAGATAGAGCTCCACGTCGGGCTCTGTGCTCAGTGTGGAGTCAGCTTCAGATTCTCTCACTCGCCCTCACTGTTCACTCTCTCTCTCTCTCTCTGTCTCAAATAAATAAATAAAGTCTTAAAAAAAATAAAGTCTTTGGGACCTGTGGAAAAACTCGAAAGGTTTTTGAAATAATTAGAAAAAATTAAAACCAAATTCTTGACACAAAATAATATGAACATTTTTATACCTTATTAGTTTGATATTCAAATGACTAAAGAAAGGAAAGCACATAAAAATGAAAGTAGTTTTGTGATTATGGGGATTATTTCTCTCCCATATATTGCTTTATGTCCTATGTAAACATTAATACATTTTAATATATATGCAAAATATAAAAATACAAAAAATACTGTGCATCATGAGATGATTAGATGTTAATATTTTGCCACAATTTCACCAGATTTTATTATTTTTTAAAGAAATATTACAGAAATAGCTGTAAAGGCCTCTCATGTCCCTGGAGGTAGCCACTACTCTGAAATGGATATAGATTGTTCCTAGTCACATTTACATTATGTTCAAGTCCATTAAAGTTACAAACTATTATTTTGTGTATTTAAAAATTGACATGAACAATATGCAGTTTTTTTCATTCCACGTCTTGAGATATATGGGTGTTGATACATACAGGGATAGTTCATTTTTTTAAAAAAACCTTTATTTATTTGAGAGAGACAGAAAGAGCATGAGGGGGGGGAGGGACAAAGGGAGAGGGAAAAGCAGACTCCTTGCTGAGCAGGGAGCCTGACACAGGGCTTAATCCTGAGGACCCCAAGATCATGACCTGAGCCAAAGACAGCTTCTTAACTGACTGAGCCACCCAAGGGCCCCAGTTTATTCATTTTTAACTGCTGTTTGGTATTTCATTATATAAATAAGCAATGGTTTATTAATTCTACTTTTTCCTTATGTCAGTAACACACTATCTTGATTGCTGTTGCTTTATAGTTTGAAATTTGAAATGCATGTCCTTCTACTTTGTTCTTTTTCAAGATTCTTTTGGTTATGCAGGGTTTCTTTTATTTCCATTTAAATTTTAGGATTAGCTTTGTCAATTTCTGCAAAAAAGCTTGCTGACAGTTTGATAGGGATTGCACTCATTTAATTTGTAGATCAATTGGAAGAAAATTGTAGTCAGAATAATATTTGAGTATTCTGATGAATGAACATGATTTGAAATGTCTCTCCATTTATATAGGTCTTTAATATCTTTCAGCATGCTTTTAGTCTTGAATTTATAGTTCTTATTTCCTAAATTTATTCCTAAATATATTTTTCTTTTAGATGTTACTGTGAATGAAATTATTTTAGTTTTTTTTGAATTGTTGGTTTCTAGTATATGGAAGTACAATTGATTTTTCTATTTTGAGTGTGTATTCTGTTACCCTGCTTAACTTTTTTATTTTAGTAGATTTTTTGTAGATTCTTTAGGATTTTAACATTTTCATACTTTTCTGTAGGTGTAGGATTTGCTGACCTGAATCTTTACCTTGCTGTAGGCAGAAGTGCCACCGTTTTGTTTATTTTAAAGAATGTGTTAGTCTTCATTATTAATCACTTTTGTATTTGTAATTACTTCTGGGTTGCTTTTTTTTTTTTTTAAGATTTTATTTATTCATGAGAGAGAGAGAGGCAGAGACAGATGGAGAAGCAGGCTCCATGCAGAGAGCCCGACATGGGACCCAATCCCGGGTCTCCAGGATCATGCCCTCGGCTGAAGGCGGTGCTAAACCGCTGGGCCACCGAGGCGGCCCAGGGTTGCTTTTTTTTTTTTTAACTTTATTTTATTTTTTTAAAATTATTTATTTATTTATTCATGATAGTGAGAGAGAGAGAGAGAGAGGCAGAGCACAGGCACAGGCAGAGGGAGAAGCAGGCTCCATCCCCGGAGCCTGACGTGGGACTTGATCCCGGGACTCCAGGATTGCGCCCTGGGCCAAAGGCAGGCGCTAAACCATTGAGCCACCCAGGGATCCCCCCAGGGTTGCTTTTTTAAATTTAGTCTGTGTGAATGACTTTTCTGAGAAAGCAATAAAAGATCTAGAAGTGTCTTATCTAGTTATATAAATAAAATACTTTGTTGATTTTTTTCAGGTTCCTCCCAACAAAATAGACTATGAATATAGTGAACTGATATTATACCAGAATCAAGTGATGAGAGAGGCAGATCTATTTCAGGAGTCTTTGGAACATATAGAAACGTATGAGAAACAGATATGTGATAAACTTTTGGTGGAAGAAATTAAAGGTAGGTTGACTAGCTTTTTCTTTTAGTGGCCTTAGTTAAAGAACACAAACTATACACTTTATTCTGTCCTAACACTTAAATAAGACTTGTTTTATAATAAAAACCATTTTTATTGTTTATTATTTATTAAGTTAATCCCCATAACAATACTATATATGGTTGTTATATCCATCTTACAGTTGAGGGGCTGAGGAACAGACTGGTTAAGTGACTTGCCCAAAGGCAAACAGCTATGTAAGCTGGGTAGTACTGGATTTGAGTCTAGGGATTTTTGACTCCAGATTCCATTTTCTTAGTATATTTACTGCCTTCATATCCCCCACATATATATTTGTGAAATAAATAAATTACAATGAGAATAGTAAATGATGGCACTGGGGTCACCATGAAAGCAGGATCCTGATAAATACCTGTTAAAAATGTTCATCAGCAAAAGGTCAGGCACTTTTTTTTTTTTTTAGGCACTTTTTTTTTTTTTAAACAAAGTTTTGCTCATCAGTTACCGTTCTTTGAGCAATAGTACAATAAAATGTCCAACTAAAGTAATAATTAGTTTAAAATTGAAGTTTCACATAGTCCTAGGACTTCTAGGGCTTAGTAAAAATAATAGCTAACATTTATTTACTTTCCCTGTGTTTCAGAGAATGGTAATTGCTTAAACTGCTTTATTTCATTAAATTTTTAGCACTTCTAATATGGGTAGATTATCCCTATTTTTATGGTTGGGGAAACTAAAGCTTAGAGAAGTTAAAGACTTACCCAAAGTCACCCTGCCTTTTAGGTGGCAGAGTTAATTTCTAAACACATCTTCCTGGCTTCAGAGCTTTTTTTTTTTTTTTTTTTTTTTTTTAGGTAAATTTTATACACAACTTGGGGTTTGCACTCATGACCTAAGATCAAGAGTCACATGCTCTACCAACTGAGCTAGTTTGTTACCCCTATTTTTTTTAATGTATTTAAATAGTCTTCATTTTTATGGAGCAATTTTAGGTTCATAGCAAAATTGAGTGGAAGGTATAGAGATTTCACATGTACCCTCTGTCCCCACGCATGCATGGCTTACCCCCGCCCCATATCAACATCCCCTACTGGAATGGTATTTATTCTAATTAGTGAACCCACATTGGCAGGTAATTACCACCCAAAGTCTTCAGTTTACATTAAGATTCACTCTTGTTTAGCTTTTGACAAATGGTTAAATGGTTATCTACCATTGTAGTGTCATATAGAATAGTTTCACTGCCCTAAAAATCCTCTTTGCTCTGCCTATTTGTTTCTCCTTGACCCCAACTCCTGGTTACCACTGATCCTTTTACTGTCTCTGTAAGTGTGCCTTTTCCAGAATGTCCTATAGTTGGAAGCATGTAGTATGTAGGTTTTTTTAGATTAGCTTCTTTCACTTAGTACAAGATTTCTTACTGGTTTTTCATTAGTCCTTACTTTTAACTACTTTTTCTGCTCTTCTAGTTAATGTATAGTAGTTTACTGATTTAATTTTTGGGAATAATACTAATACAACACCACGTTTTATTTTATGTGTTTATTTCTTATTTTTTCCTTAAGTTTTTATTTAAATTCCAGTTAGTTAACATATAATGTAATATTAGTTTCAAGTGCAGAATTTAGTGATTTTGTCACTTACATACACCACCCAGTGCTCATCACAAGTGCTCTCCTTAATCCCCATCACCCATTTAGTCCCACCACCCCCTGCACCTCATTCCATCACCCTTCAGTTATCTATAGTGAAAAGTTGACTTTGTGGTTTGCCTGTTTTTTTTTCCCTTATGTCATCTGTTTTGGTTTTTAAATTCCACATATGTGTGAAATTGTATACTATTTGTCTTTCCCTGACTAACTTATTCTGCTTAGAATAATACTCTTTAGCTCCATCCATCTCATTGCAAATGGCAGGAATTTATTCTTTTTTTATGGTTGAGTAATATTTCATTGTATATATACTACCTCTTTATCCATTCTTCAGTCGATGGATATTTGGACTCTACATAATTTGGCTATTGAACAACAGTGTTTTTCAAACTATTGGTAAAACGGGGATAATTTAAGGTTCTGGTTTTTTTCTTCTATCGCTTATAATTGTTAGGAACAAGGGAAAATAATTATTTTATATTCTGGTATATTATTGCTGTTTCTTAGTTAAATCTTAGATCGCTTTTTCTCTTTTCTTTTTTTTTTCTTTTCTTGTAACATCAATACAGAGTGCAATGATTAAGAAGTAGTTACGATATATGAAATCAGTTTTAATTAAAGTCTGCAAGTTGGCATGTAGCCACATTCACCCATATGTTGCTGGTGAGGGTAATTTGGGAGTCATCATTTTGAATACAAAGCTAGTGTTTTAAGCTGCTGATAGAGACATGTTATGGTATTCTTATTTTTACAGTATACTCTGCAGGCCCAGAGACCTTTGATATTTACACATTTATGTCATTTGTAGTTCTTAATATATTAAGATTTTTTTATAAACTTAAAAAATGTTAGAAATTTTTACTAACTTATGAATATGCAAATGTACTTATTCTGTGTATTCTGCTAGTAATAACTCTTGCCTGTGGTGGAAGCAGATAACAAAGGAAAAATATGTTTTTTATCTATTTATTTAGGGTGAGCAGTGTAAAAATTAGACTAGCCAGAAATTAGATGTGGAGGAGTGGGGCATGTTTATAGTTTTAAGTAGCAAACGTTTATGTGTATATTCATTTTGTACCAAGCATTGTCTTAACCCCTTTAAATTGATTCATTTATCACAAGAGCAGATTGAGCAGTTGATATTTCTTTTTATATGTAAGTGGACATCGGAATTGTTATAAAGTGGTAAAACTGAAAGTTACATCTGGTTAGTCTTCCTCTAGAGCTTGAGTAATATATAAAAATAGTAAAATAATAGTATATAATGACCACTTCAATTATGGTCTCCTCCAGGATGATGAAACCTGAAATAATACATCTGAAGACATTTCAAAAGGTTATTTCTTTGAAATAGATTGGGGAAGGGGAAATCTTAGTCATAGCAAGTTGAGATCTATTCTTTTTTTTTTTTTTTTTTTGAGATCTATTCTTTTTTTGAGAATCTCTCTTTTATCTTGGATTAGATGTGCTTTCCATTATATCTGAGGAGTTTAAATATTCATTTCCCATGCCTACTTTTTTTTTTTTTTAAGATTTTATTTATTTATTCACGAGAGACACAGAGAGAGAGGGGGGTAGAGACACGGGGGCAGAGACGCAGGGAGAGGGAGAAGCAGGCTCCATGCAGGGAGCCTGATGCAGGACTCAGTCCCGGGACTCCAGGATCACGCCCTGGGCCCGAAGGCAGTTGCCAAACCATTGAGCCACCCAGGGATCCCCCTCCCTTTTTTTTTTAAGATAGATAGATTGATTGATTGATTTAGAGTGTTTGTGTGTGTGTGTGTGCGTGCGTGCGTGTGTGTGTGTGTGTGTGTGTGTGTGTGAGAGAGAGAGAGAGAGAGCAGGGTGAGGGGCAGAGGGAGAAGGAGAAAGAATCCTCAGCAGATACCCCATAGGGAGTCAGGTCAGCCCCTTAACTGAGCCACCTGGGCGCCCCTCCCATGTCTACTTGTGTGGCTACATTTGTGTGGCTTGGTAAAAGGATTTGAACCTTAGGGTTGACCCACATGTGAACCTGGTTTGTTTAGTTTCTTGCTGTGAAGTGGTATTTAGTATTTTTGTTTTACTGAGTTAAATTCCAGTTTTAGTGACTTTGAAAGGAAAACAAAGAACGGAATGGAGAATTTTTTAATATATGAATTGATTGGGGAAAGTCCATTCAAATCTAGCAATAGGAATGCAGGGATGTTTTATTAGAATTATTTACCAATTTGTAGAGAGAGTCTTTATCTTAAAGGGTATGTAAAAATGTGCATAATGCAAACATTTTTACTAAGAACCTAATATCCTATATGTATATTTGGGTTGTAGAAGAAAACCAAAAATGAATGTTAGCACAATAGAATGTGTAAATGAAGGTTCATTTCTGAAGACAAGCTGTGAATTACTATGTTTAGTTGTATAAACTGCAACATGCCCCCAAAGGAAAGCACATACGTTTCTGTCTTTCGTGAACATCTATTATGCTAATAATGCTTAGTGAAATCTATGAGATCAGAAAGGTATTTAATGTTTAAGTAAAATGAATGTGAATTTAAACTTAATTTTAGGGGAAATGCTGTTGAAATTGGGAAGATTAAAAGAAGCCAGTGAAGTATTCAAAAACTTGATTGATCGGAATGCAGAAAATTGGTGTTATTATGAAGGCTTGGAAAAAGCTCTGCAACTTAGTATGTAATGATTTTTCTCCTCTACCTAATCTTAACTAGTATTTGAATTAAATGCAAAGTTGTAATAATATTTGAGGACAAATAGTATTTGAAGTAAATGCAAAGTTGTAATATTTGAGGACAAACATTTTCACCATTAACATTTATTTTTCCATTTAGAATAATTATAGGTTAAACATGGCAGTGAAAGGAATTTAGATATTTGTTTATACTTAAGTGATTAATGGTCCCAGATAACTTTAAATTCCTTGACTCATTAAAATGTTACTCATTTAGACTAGCTAGAGAGCTAGAGAAGAAAATGAGCATTCCCCTTTTGGGAAGTTTAATATTTGTTAAAGAATTAGAGGTTTGTTACCCTTAGCCTCCAAACATAAGAATTAGGCCAAAGAAATTTTGCTGAGGGTATGTGTACAACATCAACATGAAAATTGTTCTCTTAATTTTAAACTAGGTTAATTTGTGTAGAGCAAAATGTTCCATATCTGCTTTTCAAGTTGGTAACCTATCTTTTTTAGAAATCTATAGCATTTTTCCAAATTATCCTTAATATTTTCATAATTAAATATTAAGAGTCATTAATATTCCTAATAAATTTACTCATGTAAATAGATGGCTGAAATAATTATGAAAATTTGGCTCAAGGGGATTGAAATAGAATATTTAAACTTAAAAAATATGGTAAAAATAAGTAGCTATTCATATTCATTTATAGAATAATGAGCTATGAGGAAAATTTATTTGTTGTACCCTAATCACTGTTACAAATTAACCCAGGTTTTCTGTGTGTATTTAAAACTTAATATCACAAATCATTAGTTTTTTCCATAAATTGTTTTTAAGAAAATGATTAAAATTAAAATATTGATTAGATCAATAATTTCTTTGTAAAAATCAGACAAAAATCCTATGTTTAAAGGTTGGAAAGGTAATTATGATGTTTTTCTTTAAATTATTAGTAACTGATACGTAGTTAATAATACAGGTATTTAAATGTTTAGTAAAATGAATAAAGTATGTTCCATGTCAAGATCCATGCTTACTATAAAATGTATTGATTACAAAACTAATTACATTACTTTATCTTTTTAGGTTCCTTAGGACCTTTTCTCCCCCATGGTAAGTTCTGGAGCTCCAACTTGTGACTTCAAATAAGACATGGAAAGGGTTTGGTTTTGTCTTAATTTTACTACATTTATACGACGTGTTATATCTGGGATAGTGGAGAAATTTTTTTATGCTTTTTTAATTAAAATTAGGCATGAATAGAAGACCTACTTTTTAAAAATATGTTGTAAATAGCCTTCATGTAAATTTTAGTATAAGAGTCCTTGATATTTCATGAAGTCTCAAAATTGTTAACAGAGTATGAAAATTACCTTTCATATATCCCACCACATTGGAGCTCCAAAACATACTATTGGGGGAAGGAAGGCGTCTAAACAAAATCAAACGTTAGCTTTTTAAGTGTTGTATTTATAATCTTGATAGTGAACACTACATTTAGTATAGAGATACCTTGATTGCTAGCACCAAGGGGTCTTCTTACAATAATATTTCTCTTTTCTGAATTAAAATCAATTATAAACCTTAAAGTTTAAAATCAGGTTTGTTTGCTTTTTCTTAAAATTCTCCTATAAATTGTCTTACTGCTTATATGAAATAATGCATATAATCTCTTTGTAAATTTTGCAGGGTATTATTTTAGAATAATGAATTAGACCCAGATCCTACTTTGCACATTGTTATTGCAGAGTAACATGTAGTTTACATATAGATTCTCTCTTCGGTGCTATAAAATTCAGTTGGTCTTAGGAGGGAAGACAAAACTTTCTCTTAGAAGTGTATTTTATATCATTGTATTTGGGAGAAATAATTGCCACTTTAAACATAATGGACTTTAATTAAAGATTTTAAATGTCAAAACTACCTTAGAAATTTAGTTCACTTTTTAAACCATAAATCATTTACATTCATGATGCTGAAACAGTTGCTTTTTAAGACCTAATCAGTAAGCGTTAATACCCTTTTGTGGAATGTGTGTAGGCTTCATTGAATTAGAGAATTTGTGTAACATGAGGTATAAAGGAGCACTTTCTTTTTCATAGGTTATGCACTGAGGAATATAAGAGAAGTGCTGTGTGTCTTGAATACATATGAATTGAGTTGAATATAGGATCTATTGTGATGAAGTTTTGGATTTCTCTGGAGATTGGGTTTAAAATGGTGTTTTGCTCATATTATTTCACCACCGCAGTTCTTTAATGTTTATATAAAAATTGAGTGCAGCTTTACTATTAACAATGCAATTTTTATTTATAACAAATTTTAGAGTTTATTAGCATTTTATCATAGATAAAAGTTCTGATGCTTTGAATCTCACACATATTTACTGATAATAGGCACTTTAGAAGAGAGGCTTCAAATTTATGAAGAAATTAGTAAGCAGCACCCCAGAGCAATTTCACCTAGAAGATTACCTTTGAATCTTGCCCCAGGTAATATTAGGATATCTTTTGTAACACTAATAATTATTTGTTATGCAGCATCATTCACATTTAAAAAACTGGTTTCTGGTACAGAGTTTACATCTACACCAGTCTTGGGGGTGGGAGCAATCAGTTATGAATTTACTCTGCATGTGATAATAAGAGTGTTTAGCATATAGCTATTATGTTGGTTTCAGGTTTCAGAAGTTACCTATATGAGTGTTTTTCTTATGTGACTTTAAATATTAAACACCAGATTTAGAAAACAAATTAAATTCCCTAGAATTGATGACAAATTATATGTGAGGTCTTATGATTTAAGTGATAGAGGTTTTAGGTTTTCTTTTTAGAGCACAAATTCAAAGAAAGTGCCGTGAGTCCTTTGGGCCTGCCAGTGTTTAAGAACATGGCCATTCTCTGTGAAGGCCCTGTCTCCTCAAAGTTGTCCGCTTTCCTGAAGCTTGCCTTTATCATGCCCTTGTTTTTAGAGAGCTCCATGTGTTTTGTATCCCTGGAAAAATGCAACAACCCCCCATCCCTGCTTTGCACTTTATGTAAATTGGAACACTGTGATATGTGTTGTGACTTGCTTTTATTGAATAGCAGTATATTCATGACCTTGATCCAAGTTGTGCATGCTTTGGGGCCACAGAGGAGGTAAAACTGTATTAGTTCTTCTAGTTAATCTTTGTTGATGATTTTATAGAAAATTGTGCCCTTTTTCTTAAAGTTGTCTCTATTTTTAGTTGAAAGTGCTGTAGATTATTAATTATTTATGAGGACTTTTGGCATGTCTTTTGATATAAGTCAGACCCTAGAAATCTGATGCAACCTAAAAAAAAAATCTAGGCATGGAGTGAGGAGGTGATATATCTTCTAATGAATTTTCATTTATAATGGAAATATTTTTTTAAATAATTGGATTATAATTTTATTTTTCAGAAGATTCATGGAAATTAAAGAGTTTTTTAGTTGACTGACTTTAAAAATATATGAAGTGCCTGTGAGAGAAGTGTGTTGTATTAGACAGTCTGTACAAGTTCATTGTAAACAGTTCATTTTCCACTAGTACATCTTAGTTCCACTAGCGCATCACAGATGACAAATAGTATTCTTCTGCCTCTCCCATTTTTGTTTTGGCTTTATAAAATATTGAAAGCAGATCTCCCTGAAGTTTTTTTCAGGGAATATTAAGCTCCAGTGGATAGTGTCAGGCTCAGTGGGGAAGGTAATCAGTATGCTGAGATGTTCTTCAGTCAAGTGAGTTGAGAAAACTTTGGGTTGAACCCAACAGTCAGATTTCTGTGGGACTTGTTAGAACTTTCACACGTGCATTGTGAATTTCTGAGGTGGGATATCCTGTGCAAAGAGGAGCATTCCCATAGTAAAAGTGTTTTATTGAAAATGCTTGGCTTCATGTTTCTGTATGTCTTTTTTTTAAATAACAGCATTCCAGATATACTTCACATGCCATAAAATTCTCTTTTTAAAGTATATACAACTCAGTGTTTTAGTGTATTCATGGAATTGTGCAACCATTATCGCTATCTAGTTTCAGAAAATTTTCATCACCCCCAAAAAGAAGCCTTATAAGTAGTCATTCCCAGCACTCCCAGTACCAGGCAACCACTAATCTACTTTCTGTACCTATGGATTTGCCTGTTTTGGACATTTCTTTTTTTTTTTTTTTCTTTTTGACATTTCATATGAGCAGAATCATACCCTATGTGGCCTTTTGTGTCTGGCTTTTTTTTCTTTTTTTTTTTTAAGATTTTATTTTATTTATTCATGAGAGGCACAGAGAGAGAGAGAGAGAGAGATGCAGAGGGAGAAGCAGGCTCCACACAGGGAGCCTGACGTGGGACTCGATCCCGGGTCTCCAGGATCACGCCCCAGGCTGAAGGCGGCACCAAACTGCTGGGCCCGTGTCTGGCTTTTTTAAAATCCATCTCCGTGTGTGTCTTATGTCACATTGTGAATGGGGATATTCCCTTAGTTTGGAGCTTTCAGATGCATTCATTTGCCTCTTAGGAAAGAAAGTTTGCTAAAAGCTCTTAGTACACAACTGGAGATAGTTCTTTACTGAAAGCTTGGAACCAACTGTGGATGGTAAAGTGTGATTTAGGCTTAAGTGGAATTATCCTGGACCCTCTGGACATTCTGTCTGAATTGCTAAAGGAATCCTAAAAAAAATAAAAATAAAAATAAAAATAAAAATAAAAATAAAAATAAAAATAAATAAAAATAAAAATAAAGGAATCCTTATTCAAGATGGGGCTCAGTTGAAGGGTCTGATGATCTGGGTTTCAAGGTCAACATCATTGTGAGGTTCTAACACAAATCCACAAAGCTCCAGTGAGCGTTTATAGAGTCCTACAGATGCCTGATGGCACCTGCGCAGAAGCTGAGTACTTCATGGTATCCTGTCTAGAAATATTTTTATGTGTAATAAGAAAGGTGTCTTGGCATTACCAAAGCACTAAGATTGTTTTTCAAGAAACATGATGGAACTTGAGAGTGGAAGGTGAAAGTTGAAAAAGAGTTTTCAGTTTTTACATAGAAAGGCTTAAAACTGTCTTAACACAGAAGTCCTAGGTAGATTCTCCAACAGCCTAAAATGCTAAGTGCTGTGAAAATAATGCGAGAATATAGCTATTTTTCTAAAGAAGTAGTTTAATTCATTATGTTCCATTAGTCTTCACTAGCCAAGGCAGGCGAGAGAGGGAAGGAGATAATCCAGAGTATTATATACAAAGTTGTAATCAAATTTTGCTCCATTCTTCTTTATTGGGTTATTATGTAGATATGATTATATAGAACATTGTATAAGTTTAAGGTGTACAACTGTTGATATGATAAGTTTATATATTATAATAGTACTGTAGTGTGTTAGCTAACACCTCCATCAGAGGTCACATAATAATCATTTCCTTTTTATAGTGAGAACATTTCTCCATTATTTAGAATAAATTTCCAATGATTCAGATAGTCTTATTTTGCTGATTGTGCTAATTATTTTAGCAGTAGTTTTTGTGATAGCAGTTTTTATTTGAATCCACATTACATATCCAGAGGAGAATTAGCATAGCATCTGTATAGACAAATGACCTGTTTGGTAAGCTGTAATGCTAAACAGGCACATAATGAGTAATAGTCTTTTTTTCACCCTAAAGGAAAGATGGGGGTGAGGGGGTTACTAAATATTATTTTTAAATAACTGGAAGAAGAGAGATTATTTTCGTGAAAGGGTTTCTCTTATGCCTAAAGAAAGTGTTTATGAGGTGGTAATGGTAAGTAATTTTGGAATATAGTGTGTAGGCTTCTTGTTCAGATAATGCGTTATTGTAGTTCCAGATAAAAGATTATAAAAGGGCTTTTAAGTAAGAAGTTTTTTCCTGTCTATCCCCTAACGACCAAGTTTACTTCCCTAGAGGCTGCCATTGTTACCATTAGGTAGTGTATTCTAGCATAAATGCGTTGTGCATATACAAGCAAAAATGTAGAGGGTGAGAGTTTGTGTATAGCTTTCCTTTTTTTTTTTTTTTTTTTAAGATTTTATTTATTCGTGAGAGAGAGAGAGAGGCAGAGACACAGGCAGAGGGAGAAGCAGGCTCCATGCAGGGAGGCCGAGGTGGGACTTGATCCTGGGACCCTGGGATCATGCCCTGGGCTGAAGGTGGCGCTAAACCGCTGAGCCATCTGGGCTGCTCTAGCTTCCCATTTTTCTCCCTCTTCTGCACTAAAGTGATAGCATAGATTGATGTGCACTTGGTTTTTCTCTTAATTCTGTATCTATGCTTTGTATTTGCACAGAAAGAACCTCCTCATTCTTTCTCAGTCTAAATAATAATTTAATGGGAGAAGAGGCATTCAGTATTATGGATAATTGAGAGTTGAGTAGATTGTCTTTTAACTCCAAACTGCCCGGATGGGCTGAATTGACTAAGAAAGTTAACCAGGAAGAGGAGTTGAGAATGGGCTCTGACATGAAGATAAAATGCTTGTTTTTTCAGAGGATATCAACAAATATGGAAAAGATTCTTTTTTTTTAAGATTTTATTTATTTGAGAGGGAGAGAGCAGGCACGAGCAAGGGGAGGGGCAGGGGGAGAAGCCGACTCTCCACTGAGCAGGCTCCATACCAGCACCCTGGGATCAGTGACCTGAGCCGAAGGCAGACACTTAACCAACTACGCCACCCAGGTGCCCCTGGAAAAGATTCTTAACTATAGAAATACAATAGCTATCAGGTATCAAGGCCTGTAATAATAGGTGTCATTTATTGAATGGTTACTGTATGCCGGACACTATGTTTACTGCTATATACTTCTCTGGTTTGAGCCATGCAGGAGTACTCTTGAGGCTGCTGGCTGCTGGCATTGTCGCCTTCACCTACAGTGGGGAAAATGAGGATTTTAGTGAACAGGTTACTTGCCCAAGGTCACACATGTAGAAGATGGAATAATGCACATTTCTCTAAGCACCTGCATCTCACTGTCCATGACAGTATTATTAACTTTTGCCTTATATTAGAGGAAGTGCTGGAAAAACTTGACCCTGAAACTACTTTTTGAGTTTTAAAGAAGTAATGATGTATATTTTACCCAGAGTGAAATACTGTGTTTTCTTGGTAATCTGATTTTCAAAACACTTATACTTTGTGTATAATAAAAGATTAGAGATTATCTGAAAACAGTGTTTATAGTAACTTAAAAAATGCCGAACCTGCTTTTGTATTTGATAAACTTTCCCCTCAATAAAATTTAAATATCTTTCAAATTTTTATGACATCTAATTATATTGAGTATGCATATTTTGCTCAATATAGTCAGTCACAACAAATAAAAAACACTTTCGGTTGTTGGTATTTTTTTGGTTAAGTGTTGTGATTCATAATGAAACCTTAAGAGGTAATTTCAACAGTTTTAGGTTAAGCCATTTATGACAGACATATCTTTTAATTTTTAAAAAAAGATTTTATTTATTTATTCATGAAAGAGAGAGAGAGACAGAGACATAGGCAGAGGGAGGAGGAGGCTCCATGCAGGGACCCTGACGTGGGACTTGAACCCGCGTCTCCAGGATCACGCCCTGGACTGAAGGTGGCGTTAAAACGCTGAGCCACCAGGGCTGCCCGACATACATCTTTTAATTTTTTTTTAACGCATGAGCAAATCCATGTCCTTCTGTATTAACTCTTCCTGTCAAAAAAAGTTAAAGCTTTAACTGAGTTAAAGGCTTCCTGTTGTATTTAAAATTAAATTTTTTTCCAATTTTTTTCCACTTATAGAAGGTGATGCCAAGTTTTTTTGTGAGGGTTTAATAATAATAGAATTTTTTACTTGATGTTACAAATAAGTTATTTATTTTAATTCTGGTGTTAAAATGCTTTGGGGCTCATTCTGATGTCTAACAAAAGTTTATTTATTGTCCATCTTACCCACTGGAATGTTAACTTCCCGAGGGCAGGATTTTTTTGTTTGTTTGTTTGTTTTAATTGCAGCTAAATCCCTAATACCTAGAACAATGCCTGGTACATGATTAATGGAATGAATGTTGATGTAAAGCACTAGTTGATTTGGAAAACATCTTGAAATTCTGTTTTAGTGTTTACAAAGATATTTGGCTGCTAATTGAATATAGTGCTGGTTACAGTAGGATCTTTTTATAGATCCTATAGATCTGCAGCGTGTTTTATGAAGTGTCTGCAGATGAGCCCTGAGTCTGTGCTAGCCAATGAGATTAGGAAAGAGACATGTTATGGGGACTATATTCAGAATGGATAGTAAGTACTTTTTCTCTCTACTTAAAGCTGCAGTCATTTTGTTTACTTATCTTTTGAAATGTTCTTTGAAGATACTTTAGATCTAGAGAAAAGTATAGTTGCTAACTTCTAAGATATATAGTATTATCCTTTTTTGGTGGTAATAGTCAAGCAATAATGCTGACAGACTTTTAGGTTTAAAAACAGGATGGGGGAATCATTGTTTTTGAGGGAGCTTAATTTTTATTTGTAAAATCATTTTGAGACTGTTTGCATCAATTGAAGTATAACAAAGTAAACTTTTGTTTCTAGGTGAAAAATTTAGAGAACTAATGGATAAGTTCCTGAGGGTTAACTTCAGTAAAGGCTGCCCACCCTTGTTTACTACTTTGAAATCTTTATATTACAATACAGAAAAGGTAAAATTTGGTCTTTATTCAGTTTTCTTATAATCTTTTTATTAACTTATCATAAAAAGATTTTCATGTAAATAATATACTATGATTTCATAATTTTCTCTATTCTAGTAATGTTATTCACCGTACTTTAATTGTAGATGAACTGAAATTGTATGTAGATAGGATAAATGCTATCAAAGGAAATAACTATCTGTGAAATTTACGGAATAGAGACTTTATAAAAGCACTAAGATTATAAAGGTGGTTTTTTAATGGGTATACTTTTCTTGTAGAATTTTAAATCTGATACACCGGAAGTCTATATTTAAGTATTTCATGATTATTATCTATTATTTTATAGTTTGTGGATTTTTAAAGTTTGTTTTGCATGCTTTTAATGTTAGAGCATGGATAATTGAGTTAGTACAACAATAAAATGCCATTTGGTCTACAGAGCATTATTAGTTTTAACTAGTAGGCAACATTTTAATAAATAAGTATAGTTTTGACGAGTTCTTGAATAAAGAGAATAATATTTTCCACCCTTTAAAATTAGAAAATAGGTACTTGGTCTTAAATTAGATAATTAGAAAATTAAAAACAAATAGAAAACAAGTTATACTTGTTTCCAGGCATTGCTTTTTCTTTATTAAGGTGTAAAGTCTTATGTTCTTTTCTGTAATCAGAATTTCTGAAAGTTACTAGTAGATAAAGAAATGATTTTATTAGAAGCGCTAAAATATTTGTAGTGAAACCTATCATTTATGAGTTTAATTTTGACCCATAATTTGTAAACTAGCAGTAATTGTGAAAATAAAATATTGAAAGCAGGGTCAGTGATAAGTAGTATAACCGACTGACACTTTCTTTTCTGGGGAAGCAGTTTTCATAAACAAGATGAGACAACTGATAATATCTAGTGCTCTATAAGTAAAAGGTGTCATTTATATTTTTTAAAGTTTGTAGCTCTTTAATGTCTGAAGTATGCTTTATTTGCCTTTAATGGCACTGCTGTCAATTTTTTGATAGTGTTTGATTCATGTGAAAAGTGGAACAGTGCCTACCAATGATGTCTGTAGGTTATTTAAAATAACATTTGCCAAAAAAAATAAAAAATAAAAAAATAAAATAAAATAACATTTGCCAAAATTCCTCTTTTACTCTTTTGGGCAAGGCTGAGAGAAGAAAAGTGAAATGAGATGTCAGAAATAATAAAGAACTTATGTGTGTGAGTTTGAATACAGGATTCTCCTGCCTTCTGAAAGGAGAGTGTTCCTGAGAAATTTCTCTTAAGCTGAAATGGTGTAAAGTTTGAAGAACAATTAGCATTAATTTATATGGAAAAATTGTTGAACACTAATTTATATTTGAAAAAACTTTGAAATTGCCAGACCCCAAAAATACCTCCTCTCTTTGGCTTTTCTGATATCATAGGACACATCTTGTTTACAGATACATAAATCAAGAAAAAACACAGATGCTCATAGACACAGTTCACATCTATGGTGGCTTGATCCTGAGTGTCCTTCCTGGGGGACTGAGCCTGGCGGTGTGCCGCTGGATGCTCAGAGTGTGTGATGCCTCTATAAGGACTCACTGCAAAATGCTGAGCACTGTTTTCACTTTTTGCCTTTTATTATGAAAGCAAAGATACTAACATAGGTCATTGGTAAAAGTGAAGTGATGGAATGTAAGCTTTGGAAAGCCAGGGATACCTGTCCTGCTTTTCTAATAACATCTTGCAGCCGCTGCTGAATATAGTGGTTTTTAAAGGATTCGTTCCTCTTAGGTCACTGAGCCTTCACAGGCCTTCTCAGTTTTCACAAGGACTTTGTCTTTTTGGAAAGATTTTGTTTATTTATTTGACAGAGTGAGAATGAGAGCGCGTGAGAGACCACACAAGCAGGGGAAGCAGAGATTTTTTTAAAATCCTCCAGTATTGATCCAAAATTACCATCATAAAGATGTAAAGCATTTGTTGGTATTTTATAAAGCATGGAAGTTGCATTTTTAAAGAAGACACTAAGAATGTATTAATTTATATAGGAACCTTTGACATCTCTTTAGTGTTATTTTTAAGCATGGAATAGGAATGTTTACCAAATGCTTTTGAGAACTGAATTAAACTGTAGAAAATTGAGTTCAGGTTATCAGAACTTAGTATAGTAAGAAAAAATGTGCAAGTATGTAAAGTGCTTTTTAAATAATTTTGGCCACATATTTGTGACTTCTCATAAGGATGTTTTAAAATTGATTTCAACCAGTAGTAAGTCTTGCTTTTAGCTAAACACTGCATTTTAACTCTGGAGAAAGTATTTAGAAGAGGTTAAGGCTGATAAGCAATTATGGTTTCATAAACTTCCAGGTCTTAAAGAATGGTCCATGTTAGGTAGCATAAAAATAAAATAATCTTTTGAAGTTAGCTTAGGATATGTACAGTTGTAAAAAGGTATTTTCGGGGATACCTGGGTGGCTCAGTGGTTTAGCGCCTGCCTTTGGCCCAGGGCGTGGTCCTGGAGTCCTGGGGATCAAGTCCCACATCAGGCTCCCTGCATGGAGCCTGCTTCTCCCTCTGCCTGTGTCTCTGCCCCTCTCTCTCTCTGTGTCTCTCATGAATAAATGAATAAAATCTTTTAAAAAATTAAAAAAGTATTTTAAAAGTATCTGCAGCATTTTAAATTGTGGATATACAATTTAGAAGCATGGAGAACATTTTTTGTGTAATTCCTGTCAAGGTTTTTTCCCTGTAAACTTATTTATGGTGTCTATATGTAGCTGTAATAATTTTGACCATCAAGTTTTGTTTTTCCTTTTCCCCTCTTGCAAGTTCATAAGCATTTTACATGTTACTGTATAGTCTTCATTATCTTCCTTTTTGATGACTTACTGCATGCTCTTTTATCAGTCATACCTCCATTTCCAAGCTTTCACTGTTAAAAAAAAAATCATAAATATCTTTGAACACACCGCTTTACTCAGGATTATTTCCTTCTCACAATTCTCAGAATAAGTTAATGGGTAAAAAGTATGTACATTTTGTGTTTCTCAGTAAACACTGGTACTTTGGTTTCTGTGAGGTTGTAGACGCCAATTTGTATTACCATTAGCAGTGTATGTGTGTGAAAGGTTCACTGTACCCTCACCAGCGTTAGATACTCTTAAATATTTTTCCTTCTTGTGTTTGCTTTTCTATAGGTGTAGTTTTGAGGTTGTTTTTGTTTTTTTACAGAAAGAGGTTAAAAATGTAATGTAACTAGGTTTGTTGATTTTTGTTTCTATTATGGAAGTCCATCTGTTGTTTTAGAAACAGTTTGGAAGGTCTTCTTCCTCTAGGGCAGAATTTCTCAAGTTGCAATGAGGGAGGGGATTTTGTCCCCCAAGGGACATTTTGAAACATCTGGAGGCATTTTTGATTATCACCATTGTGGGAGTATGCTACTGATACTGTATCGGTAGAGGCCAGGGATGCTGCTAAACATTCTACAATGCACAGGACAGCTCCCCACAGCGAAGAATTCCATTAATGACCTGTTGGGCTAAATAATTTGTTATAGGGACCTGTCCCTAGGTGATTTAGCTGTGTCCTTGGCCTCTACCAACTAGATACCAGTAGTTTCCTCCCAATATTTTTGTTGTTAACAGCTTTACTGAGATACAAGTCACATACCATAAAATTTACCTACTTGAAGTATACAATTTAGTGATTTTTAATATATTCAGAGTTTTATAACCATCACCACAGTGTAATTTTAGAAAATTTTATCATGCCAAAAAATCCCATCAACTCTAACATTAGGCAACCCCTATGCTACTTTTTTTTCTGTGGATTTGGCTGTTTTAGGCATTTCATACAAATGGAGTAATACAACGTGTGACCTCATTCTCCAGTGTTTTTACTTAGCCTGATACTTTCATCCATGTGGTAGAGTGAATGATTACTTCATTCTCTTCTATTACCAAAATAATATTGCATTGTATGGCTATACCACATTTTAGCAGTTGATGGCCGCTCTGGTTGTTTCTGCCTTATTATGACTAATGCTGCTGTGAATGTTTGTGTACAAGTTTTAAGGTGTACATTTCCTTTTTTTTTCTTTCTTTATTTTTTTTAGATTTTATTCGTTTGTTCGTTTATTTATATGAGAGTGACAGAGCATGCATGAGCAGGGGAATAGGCCAATGGAGAGAGAGAGGCAGACTCCCTGCCGAATGGGGAACCTGACATGGGTGGGGCTCCATCCCAGGACCCTGAGATCATGACCTAAACCGAAGTCAGATGTTTGAGCCACCCAAGTGCCCTTTCATATACATTTTCATTTCTCTTGGGCGTATATACCCAGGAATGGAATTGCTAG
This sequence comes from Canis lupus dingo, assembly GCF_003254725.2. Taxonomy (NCBI): domain Eukaryota; kingdom Metazoa; phylum Chordata; class Mammalia; order Carnivora; family Canidae; genus Canis; species Canis lupus. The sequence goes on along the minus strand of NC_064264.1, from coordinate 9,239,822 downwards.
TTCAAATAGTAACTCTGTGTTTACACTTTAAAAAGACCACTGGATTGTTTTCCGTAGCGACTGTACCATTTTACATTCCAGCAAGCAGTATATGAAGATTCTGATTTCTACATATCCTTACCAATAATCCACTTGTTATTATTTGGCATTTGATTATAGTCATCCTACTGAGTGTAAAGTTGTCTTTCATGGTTTTGATTTCATTTCCCTGATGACCGATGATGTTGAACAGCTTTTCATGTGCTTATTGGCCATTTGTAAATTTCCTTTGGAGAAATGTTGATTCAGACCCTTCGGGTTGTCTCTCTCTTTTTTTTTTCCCCAAGATTTCATTAATTTATTAGAGAGAGAGAACAAGCACAGAGGAAGAGGGAGAAGCAGATTCCTCTTGCCCCCCAATATGGAACTTGATCTTAGGATCATGACCTGAGCCGAAGGCAGATGGTTAACTGATTGACCCACCCAAGTGCCCCGTCTTTTTAGTATTAAGTTGTAAGAGTTTTTTTTTTTTTTTTGTAAGAGTTCTTATATATTTTAGATATATGTCCCTTATCAGATAAATGATTTGGAAATTTTTCTACCATTTTGTGGGTTGTCTTTTCACTTTCTTGAAAGTATCCTTTGATGACAAAATTTTTAATTTTGATGAGGTCCAGTTTATCTTTTTTCCTTTGGTTGCTCGAGCTTTTGTGTCATATCTAAGAAGCCATTTCAAATCTAGGGTAATGAATATTTATACATATTTACTTAGGAGCTTTATATTTTTAGTTTTTCATTGAGGTCTTTGATCCATTTTCCATTCATTTTTATTTATGGTGTGAATCAGGAGTCCTGCTTTTGCATGTAACTATTATCCAGTTTCCCAGCACCGTTTGTTGAAAAGACTCTTCTTTCTCCATTGAAAAGTCTTGGCAGTTTTATTGAAAATAAATGGACCATAATGAGGGCTCTCCTCTCTGGACTCTCAATTTTATTCCACTAATCTGTGTGTCTGTCCTTATGTCAATACCTCGCTATCATGATTACTACAGCTTTGAGATAAGTTGAAATAAGGAAGTGAAGTATGAATCTTTCTAGTTTGTTCTTTTTTAAGATTCTTTTTTTTTTTTTAAGATTGTATTTATTTATTTATTCATGATAGAGAGAGAGACACAGGCAGAGGGAGAAGCAGGCTCCATGCCAGGAGCCCGACGCGGGACTCGATCCCAGGACTCCAGGATCACGCCCTGGGCCAAAGGCAGGCGCCAAACTGCTGAGCCACCCAGGGATCCCCTTTTTAAAGATTCTTTTGACGCTTCAGGATTCCTTTTATTTCAATTTCAATTTTGGAGTCCGCTTTTCAGTTTCTACAGAAACCAGCTGGAATTTTATAGTAATTGCTTTGAATCTGTAGATCACTTTATTTTAACAATATTAAGATTTTCAGTGTATGAACTTTAGATGTCTATTCATTATCTTCTTTGATTTCTTTCAACAATATTTTGTAGATTTCAGTAGACAAGTCTTACACATCTCTTATAAAATTTACTCCTAAGTATTTTATTATTTTTCATGCTATTCTAGTGGAATTATTTTCTCAATTTTATTTTCAGATTGTTACTGCTAGTATATAAAACACAGTTTTTTATATATTGATCTGGTATTCTGCAGCCTTGCTGAACTTGCTTATTATTTATTGTTCATAGTTGGAATAATGGATTTCTTAGGGGTTTTTAAAAAGATTTATTTATTTTAGAGAGCAGGCCCATGTGCAAATGGGGAAAGGGCAGAGGAACAGAATCCTCAAGTATACTCCACGTTGAGCACGGACCCCCACCCACATGGGGCCTGATCCGACAACCCAGGAGATCTGACCTGAGCCAAAACCAGGAGTCAGATGATGAACTGACTGAGCCAGACAGGCATCACTGCCACCCTTTTTTTTCCTTAGGATTTTCTGTGTGCAAGATCATGTCATCTGCAAATAGAAACTTTTATTTCTTCTTTTCTATTTTGTATCCTTGTAATTTTGTTTTCTTGACTAATTGCCCTGGCTGGAACCTCCAGTACACTGTTGAATAGAAGTGATTAGAGTGGACATGTATGTTTTGTTCCTGATCTGAGGAGAAAGCATCTAGTCTTTCTCCATAAAATATTATGTGAACCATGAATTCTTTGTATATGCCCTTTATAATGTTGAAGAAGTTCCCTTTTGTTCCTAATTCAGTGAGCATTTTTATCATGAAAGTGTGTTGGATTTTGTCAAATATTTTTTCTGTATCTATTGAAATGATTGTATGTTTTATTCTCTTGCTATGATGCACGGGTTGATTTTCAGATGTTCAAGCAACATCTATATTGCTGGTATAAACCCACTTGGTCATGGTGTATAATTCTTTTGAGCCAAAGTTCAATTTGCTAGTGGTTTACTGAGGATTTTTTTTTTTTTTTTTTTTTTTTTTTTTTGGTCTATTCCATAGAGGTAGTAGTCTGTAGTTTTCTTGTGAGGTTTTTGTCTGGTTTTGGTATAAGGGTAATAATGGCCTTATAATGAGTTGGGAAGTGTTTCCTCCTCTTCTCCTTCTTCTTTTTGAAGAGTGAGAAACTGGTGGTGTTATTAAATATTTGGCAGAATTTATTAGTGAAGCCATCTGGGCCTGGACTTTTCTTTGTGGGTAGTATGTATGTATGTATGTATGTATTTATTCACAAGAGACACACAGAGAGAGAGAGGCAGAGACATAAGGCAGAGGGAGAAGCAGGCTCCTTGAGGGAGCCCGACTTGGGACGTGGGACTCGATCCCGGGTCCCCAGGATCAGGCCCTGGGCTGAAGGCGGCGCTAAACTGCTGAGCCACCCGGGCTGCCCTGTGGGTAGTTTTTGATTACCTATTAGAACTGTTGTTATTGGTTTATTCATATTTGCTATTTCTTCTTGACTTGATTTCTGAAATTTGTGTTTCTAGAAATTTGTCCATTTCCTCTCAGTTATCCTATTTTGGCATACAGTTGCTCATCATGTTCTTACATCATTTCATTTCTGTAAGGTCAGCAGTAATGTCTCCTCTTTCATTTTCAATTTTAATAATTTGAGTCTTTTTTCCCCTTGATTAGTCTGCTAAAGGTTTGCCAATCTGTTGGTCTTTTCAGAGGGCCAAGTTGGGCTTGTTGACTGCCCCTCCCTTTCTACTTCATTCATTTTCACTCTTATCTTTTTTATGTTCTTCTGTTTGTTTGAAATTTATTTTGCTTGCTTTTGTCCAGTGTCTCTTTCCTAACATATTCTTAGTGTTCTATACTTTTGTCTTTTTAATTTATTTATATATATATATATTTATTTATTTATAAAGATTTTATTTACTTATTTGACAGGGAGAGAGAACATAAGCAGGGGGAACAGCAGGCAGGGGGAGAGGAAGAAGCAGACTCCCCCACTCAACAGGGAGCCTGATGTGGGGCTCCTTCCCAGGAGCCTGGTATCATGACCTGAGCCAAAGGCAGGTGCTTAACCTGAGCCATCCAGGTGCCCCTGTGCTTTTGTCTTTTACTTTGCTGATTTAACCACTGAGAAAAATAGGTTTTCTCTAACAGTAAAGATATGTATTTGCGCAGAAAAATAATTAATACAATCAATTATTATTTTAGTTCAACTGTCAAGGCTATACGGTCTGTGTAATTTGTTTTTAGTGTCATAAAGGAACCAAAAAGACTAAGAGGAGGTACAAATTAATTTTGGACTTCCTTTTTCACCTAGAATGGAAAGAAAGTACTTTCTCAGTTTCTTCCTGGCCATTCACTGTGATTGTCAGACTCTTGAGTAAAGACAGTGAATCATCATTAAGGTTTGTGCATAAGTTGTTAATAGGTCCATTTGATTCCACTGAAGCTGGACATCAGTGCACAGATACACTGAATATGAGTATCTTAAAAACAACATGGAAATTGAGTACTTGATGAGACTCTGGCTGAAGCATCAAATATCTCAACAAAAAGTATATGGGAAAAAAAAATAGTATATGGGAATCCATGCACAGGAAAGGAGGGTAGGCTGTTTCTCAGAAGACCTTTCTTTCTCGTGTCAAATCTTCCCATACTATGAAAATATTCGAAGATCCTTACCCGTTTAAAGAACATGTGGGGCTATGTGTGTCCTTTAGAAACTGGACTCAGTGGGCACAGAGAGAAAACTTGGCCTGTTGTTCAGTGAAGAAAGAGAATCATCCTGAACGTCACTGGAAGATTTCAATGGGAAGTATTGAATCATTTGGTTGTCGTGGCTGAGAAATCTCTGTAATTTGTTGGTAGGGGTGGTGGGTATACTGGATTTTAATACTAGAGTGCATTTTCTGTAAGGTATCTTTAGTTCTTTTTTTATTCTTTGTTTTCTTTCTTTATTTATTCTTAAATAACTCAGGCCAGGTGTAAAATTGAGTTAACACCTATCTTCTATCTAACTTCAGCTGTAAAGGTAAATCAGAAAAAATGAAGCTGAATAACATTATAAAAATAATAGGATTCTATCATCAGTTTATAATAGCATCACAGTGATGGTCCAGTAAAATTCTAAATTAAAATACTTTATTTCATATTTACTTTCAGAAAACTGGAAGGTTTTTAGAAGGTGACACAAGGCATAATTACTAAGGAAAGCAAGTTTGATTTGTATGGCATGGCAGTATAAAGGAACTTTTTTCTTAGGTGCTCTAAGTAATAAAAAAAACTACATTAAGAATATATGTATCTTTGGGGCGCCTGGGTGGTTCAGTCAGTTAAGTGTTTGCCTTTGGCTCAAGTCATGATCCCAGGGTCCTGGGATGCCTGCTTCTCCCTCTCCCTCTCCCTCTGCCCCATCCCCCAACTCTTGCTCTTTCTCTCTCCCTCTCTCTTAAATGAATACATAAAATCTAAAAAAAAAATAATCTTTGAGAGAATCATAGATTTCTCACTAAAAGGAAAAAAAAAAAGAGAGTCAACAATCCTAGCTTTAAGAATTCCAAAAGGCATTATTTGCAGTGGTAACAGTATCCCAAGAACTCCCAGCCAGTATTTTTGAGACATTCTGATCAACTTAATGATAATTATAATTATGTTCATAAATGAGTTTTTGGTTTATTTGTTTAGAAAGAGTTTTAAATTTAAGGAGAGGAAAATCAAATGCTTTTCCTACCTAGGAAGACATCACAGTATAGTATAATGTCTGCTGACATACATTTATTGTCTCCCTCATGATTTTTGCCAAATCCAGGTAACACTCTTAATGTTATTTACTTCATATTTTTCACTAAGTTTAATTAGTTTTTTGTTTATTATAAAACCATGGGTTTGTGCTAATATATTTTTTATAAAACAAAGTAAAAATAAAACTTAAACTTCAGTTGAATTAATTGTAATCATCTTGTTATCCTACCATACGTACCATACTTTGGGAAATAAACTGGTTTAGGGAAGAGAGCATTGTTTTGGAATTAGGCCTGGTTTGGAATCCCTGATTCCATCACTGTTTGCCCAAGCAATCATCTGTTTTTGGATCTTCAAGTTTGTAAAAGACCATACTTAAAGGTTGATGCGTGTTTTAATTAAATGATAAAATTTGTAAAGTGCTTGTTGATTCAGAGATGTTCAAGAACTGGTCCTTCTCTTACCACCCCATCCCTCATACCTCATCCCTGCAGGAAATGAAATGATTTTTGTTTCAACGTTGTAGTTCTTGGACAACTTACCTCTATGACTAGCTCCTTCAGAACCACATTGTCACTGCCAATCATATACTTACTGGAAATTAATCTAGCAGTTTTGATCCTTGTTGGTAACTGTTGTGCTTAGTTTTTTAATTTGGGTAAATACCAAAAGTTTCAGTAGCTTTTGTGTTATGGTAACTATTTTAGACATGTGATTTGTATCTGTATATAAAAAATCTGTATTGTACAAAATTGTGTATTGATATGGTGTTGCAGAACTTTGTCTTTATTTTTTTATTTTTTATTTAATTTTTATTTATTTATGATAGTCACACAGAGAGAGAGAGAGAGAGGCAGAGACACGGGCAGAGGGAGAAGCAGGCTCCATGCACCAGGAGCCCGATGTGGGACTCGATCCCGGGTCTCCAGGATCCCGCCCTGGGCCAAAGGCAGGCGCTAAACCGCTGCGCCACCCAGGAATCCCGAGAACTTTGTCTTTAAAGTTAATAATTCGGGCAGCCCTAGTGGCTCAGCGGTTTAGCGCTGCCTTCAGCCCAGGTGGTGATCCTGGAATCCCAGGATCAAGTCCCACGTCAGGCTCCCTGCAGGGAGTCGGCTTCTCCTTCTGCCTGTGTCTCTGCCTCTCTCTCTCTCTCTCTGTGTCTCTCATGAATGAATAAATTAAATCTTAAAAAAATTAATAATTATTTTAACTCACACATAAGAAAAGTTAAGTCAAGGGCCATACTTTAGGAAATTATAGGAGTCACAATATTTGCTCAGGTTAGATTTTATTAAGCAAAAATTAAACTGCTTCAATCTTGATCAGATATTTAAGTCAAGAGAAGGTGGTTGAACTTGGAAATTTTTTCAGTTCAGTAAAAATTTTGGCTTTATAATTTAAGATGTCCATTTTGAGGCTCTAAGTTTTTATTGTGATCTTAGATGCCTAACTCAACTGGATTGGATTTCTTGATCTTAAATGGCAGTGGCAAAATACTATTTTCAAGAAAAATAGCCATTACATATTGAGTTTTAAAAGAAAGGAGTTGAGCTTACTTCCTCATTGAGATATAAAGGGTAAGTAAACTTGAAATGGGTCTTTATATCTGAATAAAAATTCCTTAGATGAACTTTCATAGACAAATTTGGAAAATTAAATTGTTCACTTAATTACTAAGTTAGTGATTGTGATACAAATTTTGTAGATTAAAGAAGTATGCCTAATGAACCAGCAATCCTGGTTGCCGGTGCTCTCCATACTTTTTATTTAGGAGATTTCATGTGGACTTCCATTATTTTTATTTTATTTTTTCTTCATCAGACTTCATTGTAAAGTCCTGAAGCGGGAGATCTGTTTCATTCAGTAGTTTTTTATACTCCTTTATTAAGAATTATATGTAATTTCAGTGTATATTTTGTTGTACTTTTAAAATTATTTAAATATGTTTCACCCTAGAAATTAAAAGATAAACTACCTAAAACCGGCTCTAGCTGTAGTTTTTGCAGCTACCACTAGATGGCATTATAAGTTCATGAAAAAATAATTGCCTCCATAAATTAAACAACTTAAATAACTTGAATACTGAATCCTATGCCTGGAAAGTTTCAGAATTATAGATATTCTAAGTGAGATTGATGGGGTGGTATTGGTCATGGTGGGTTAAAACTGTCTGTTACCTTTAATTTTGTGTTATAATAATTGTTGTTGGGTTTTTTGGATAACATTTATCAGTTTGCAATCTCTAGTGTGTGTCAGTTAGTTGGAATGCTTGCTAAAAACAGATCGCTGGGCCCAGAGTTTCTAATACCGTAAATATAGGGTTTGGTACCAAAATTTGTATCTCTGATAAATTACCAGGTGATGCTAATGCTAACATTAATGATGTTGATAGTCTGAGGACCATACTTAAAGAACCACAGGTTGGTTGGTTGGTTGGTTTATTGTGGTAAAATACACTTAACATAAAGTTTGCCATCTTTATCATTTTTACCTGTATAGTTGATTGGTATTGAATACATTCACATTATTGTACAACCATCCTCAGAACTCTTTTCGTCTTCTAGAACTGACACATAAGTGGAATCATAACATTTGTCTTTTTGTGACTGGCGTATTTCACATAGCATAATATGTTCCAGGTTCATCCATGTTGTAGTATATTGTAGAATTGCCTCGCTTTTTAAGGCTGAATAATACTTCATCGTATGTATATAGCACATATTGTTCATCCGTCGATGGACATTTAGGTTGCTTTCACATTTCGGCGATTGCGACTAATGTTGCTGTGAACATGAATGTACAAATATTCTTCAAAATCCTGCTTCTACTTATTTTGGGTATATACCCAGAGGTGGGATTGCTGGATCATTGGGTGATTCTGTTTATAGTTTTTTAAGGAACTAACCATACCGTTTTCCAGAGTGCTGTACCATTTTGTGTCCCCAATAGTTGTTTTTTAGGGGTTTTTTTGATAGCCATTTTCCTGGGTTATGAGATGGTATCTCCTTTTGGTTTTGGTTTTCATTTCCATGATGATTAGTGGTGGCATGTATCTTTTCACATGCGGATTGGCCATTCTTATATCTTCTTTGGAGAAATATCTGTTCAGGTACTTTGTCCATTTTTGAAGTGTGTTGTATTTTTGTTGTTGAGTTTTAGGAGTTTTCTATATATTCTGGAGATTAGTCCCTTATCGGATTTGCACATATTTTCTCCCATTGTGTGGGTTTCTTTTTTACTCTGCATAGTGTCTTTTGATGCACAAAGTTTTAAATTTTCAAGAAGTCCAGTTTGTCTTTTTCTTTCTTTTGTAACATATGCCTTTGTTGTTATCTCCAAGAAATCATTGTATCCAGTGCCATCAAGCTTCTATCCTATGTTTTCTCTAAGAGTTTTATTTTTTTAGTCCTTCATTTAGGTTCTTGATCCATTTTGAGTTAATTTTTGTATGTGGTATTAGGTAAGGGTCCAGCTTCATTCTATTGCATGTGTATATCCAGTTTTCCTAGCACCATTTAGAAGAAGACTGTTCCCCATTGAGTGGTCTTGGCACCTGTGTCAAAAAATCATTTGACTATATATGTGAGGGTTTATTTCTAGACTCTGTTATATTCCAGTAGTCCCTATGTCAGTCTTTATGCCATTTTCACAGTGTTTTGACTACCGTAACTTACTGTAGTAAGTTTTGAAATCTGGAGTGTGAGTCCTCTGGGTTTGTTCTTTTTCAAATAGTCTTGACTATTTTGGGTCCCTGGAGAGTCGTTGTGAATTTTAGGATGAGCTTTTCTATTTCTGCAAAACACACACACACACACACACACACACACATTGGGATTTTGATAGTGATCACATTGAATCTGTACATCTGTATATCTTTGGGTAATATATTAAAAAAAATTTTATTGAAGTATAGTTGACCCGAATTGACATTTTAATAATATTAAGTGTTCTAATCCATGAAATGGGATGTATTTCCATTTATTCGTGTCTTAAATTTCTTTCAGCATTATTTTGTAGTTTTCTTTATAGAAGTCTTTCTCTTCCTTGGTTAATTCCTTATTTTATTCTTTTTTTTTTTTTTTTTTAAGATTTTATCTATTTATTCATGAGAGACAGAGAGAGAGAGATAGGCAGGGACACAGGCAGAGGGAGAAGCAGGCCCCATGCAGGGACCCTGACTTGGGACTTGATCCCGGGACTCCAGGATCACACCCTGGGCTGAAAGCAGGCCCTAAACTGCTGAGCCACCCAGGCTGCCCTATTTTATTCTTTTTGATGCTATTGTGAATGGAATTGTTTCTATAGTTTTTATTTTAGATTGTGCATTGTTCCTCTATAGAAATACAACTGATTTTTGTGTGTTGACTTTGTATCTTATTACTTTGCTGAATTCATTTGTTTTAACAGTTTTTTTAATTGTTTTTGGAATTATTAGGTTTGTTTGTTTTGTTTTGTTTTGAGTTGGGAGGGGCAGAGAGAGAAAGAATCTTAGGTTCCAAGCTTAGTGGGGAGCCTGACACAGTGCTCGATCCCACGACCCTGAGACCATGACCCAAGGTGAAACCAAAAGTCAGAAACTTAACTCACTGAGCCACCCAGGTGCCCTGGAATTGTTAGGAGTTTTATAAGTAAGGTCATATCATTTAAAAATAGAGATCATTTTATGTTTTCCATGCTCTGGCTGATTTAATGGGCACCACTTGGTGTTTTATGCATTAAAACTGATCTGATCGGGGAAAGTTTTTTGTCCTGCTATTAGTCTCTAGTTTTAATGCATCCTGTGAGTCCAGAATTACCCAGTAGTAATAAATGTGCCATGTCCCATCCACTCATTGATACAGTAAGTAGTGAGAAGCTACTTGAGCCTTGTTGCTTGGGTTAAATTCTGGCTCCACCATGGTACACTTTCAGCTTATTTTTATTTTCCTTTTGCCTATGAGATCAAGTTAATAATAATGTACACTTCATAGGGTTATTTTGAGGACAAGTGAGTTAATACAAGTAAAGTACCTAAAATAGTGCCAGGTAGGATTGACTATTACTATAATTACTATTTTAATACATGTAAAGCACTTGTAGCAGTTACTGGCTTCTTATTGTTATTTTTGTCTGGTAGTATTAGTGGCATCCCATGTTTTAAAACTAGGAAACTTAAAAAATTACCACTATTAAAATAATTCTACATTGGTAAGATACTATTAAAAGTTTTAATGGTTTTCCTTCACTTGTAAACTTTTACTCTTTTGAAGTTCCCAAATAAGATAGTTATATTATCCAACTCGTTCTAAACAGTTAACATCAGTAGGCATTTGAAACCAATTGTATATGTAGGCTGTTTTTTTTTTTTTCTTGCACTTCTAATTCGCGTCACTTTTTGTTTGCCACTTTAAGGGCAGAGCATGTTAAATTAACAGTGTGGCTTATAATATTTCAGTCCTACTTGAGGCATTGAAAGCAAATCTTTATCAAAGTGATGACTAAAAGTAAAGGGAGTTTAAACATCTAGTTAGGAGTTTACTTAACCTCTTTCATTGAATCAGTGTGTCATTTGGATCATTTCACTTGACTCTTTTGTTATGAGTGACTTTAGAAAATCTAAATATATAATAGTTGACAACTTCACAATATAACAGTGAGAAGCAAAAGGCAAATAAACTGTTGGCAAAAAAAAAAGATTTTGTAGTAATTATTGATAATCTGACCTTCAAAAACTCAAACCTACTAATTGAGATGAGAAGTTAATGAGTTCTGTTTTGCTATTAATGAAGAGAACAGTATATTTTCTGTGTTTTTCTTGCTTTCCCCTCACACGGTGGTGGAGGCTGGGAAGAACAGACCCCCGAGTAGTTTGTAGTTAATTTATAGTCCTGAAATAACCTCTACATTGTTTCCAAATCTAATATATTCCAAATAAATATAAATACCTTCAATAAAATATTTTAAAATTTTAAAACTATGTTTCTTTAACAGATTTCTTTTTTTTTTTCTTTAACAGATTTCTATAATCCAGGAGCTTGTTACAAATTACGAAGCCTCTCTTAAAACATGTGACTTTTTTAGCCCTTATGGTAAGTTTAAATTACACTCAATTAGAATTTGATTACTCATTTCAGTCTATTTTTAAATCACGGTAAAACTAGCTTATATTTTATATATGTACTACCTATTTACTAAATAGTTTTTGAATTAGTGAACGAAATGAGAAAAGCACTTTCAGTCTCTTTAAAATTTTCCATAATCTTGTGAGGTGGGGATTAACTCCTTTTATTTTTTTTTATTTATTTATTTTTTTTTAATTTTTATTTATTTGTGATAGTCACAGAGAGAGAGAGAATGAGGCAGAGACACAGGCAGAGGGAGAAGCAGGCTCCATGCACCGGGAGCCCGACATGGGATTCGATCCCGGGTCTCCAGGATCGCGCCCTGGGCCAAAGGCAGGCGCCAAACCGCTGCGCCACCCAGGGATCCCGATTAACTCCTTTTAAAATGAGAAAAATATACTTGAGAAGTTGAGTGGCTTGCCTAACAACATCATAGTTAGTTTATATTGCAATCTATTTTTCTCAAATTCCTACTTCTCTGTTCTTTCTACTCTTTAATTACTTTAAATTCTGTATGTCTTGGTTCTTTGCTTCTCTCTTTGTAGGGACGTATGTAAATCAAGACATCTTAGTTTAGAAAACACTCTCAAATGCTTTCAGTCATGCAGATGCTAACTTTAGTCTGAGTTCCGTGTTTTTCATGGGTTTTTGCCCTTTTGTTTTTGTTAGTTTGAAATAAACTTCATAGTGAAATAATAGACACAGAAGTAAGTAGGAGAATGAACCCTTTTGTCCCCATCAACCAGCCTCTGTGGCCAGCATTTTGCCCATCCTGTTTGAAGTTATCTTCCGTTACTTTCTTTTCTAGGGTATTTTTAAAGCAGACGTACTACTGTTTTACCTGTCAGTACCTTAGCGTGCATCTCTATTTAAAACAGTTACACAGAAGATGCAGCCACAGTGCTGACACAAATTAGTGCTTGTATCATAATATCTAACACCTGATCCACATTCAGGTTTCCTGGGTTTCCTCAGAAAATGTCTCCATATAATTGGCTTATTTGAAGCTGTCCCCAACAAAGGTCTACACTTTACATCTGGTTATATCCCTGATAGTCTTTTAATCTTGATCAGTAACCTTCCCTCGCTTTAAAAAAACCCAACAACAACAACGCTATTTGTTGAAAGGTCATTTGTCTTGTGAAATGTCCCATAGTATAGATTTGGCTGGTTGCTTTCTCCTGGTATCATTTAATATATTTTGCTATCATCCATATGTCTTGTAAACTTACAGTAAGATTTACAGGCTTGATTAGATCCAGGTTTCTTGTGAACACTTCTTACGTGATGCTTTCTAAGTACAAAGTTGTCTCACATCTGGACCCAGAAGACATTCTGGTTGTTTCTCTTTGTGATGTTATGATTGATCCGCGTTCAGATGCGGTCAGCCTGATCTACTGGTTAAAAAGTTCCTCTTACCTGATGATTTTGGCAGCCCCTGAGGACTATTACCTCAATCCCTTATCTCTCATTCGAGTCATTTTTTCCCCCTGTGTTTAATAGCTAGAATTCTTATAAAGAACTTGACTTCATCGAATACTTGTTTCCCTTGAAATATGGTTTATATAAAAAGAACAAGATAAATGCTCGTCTCTTTCCTTTATTTATTATATAATTTATGCTAATTTCTGTATTTACATTGTTACTTTGATTAGCTAGTCTAGGAAACCTGTTCTTTTCTATGATGTGGATAAAATTCCCCTTTCTCCTTTTTCTACCTACTTTCAGACCTGTATGTCTTCCCTACTGAAATCCATGTTGAGAGCTGGGTATTTCTTTATCTACTCTCTGTAGCTCGAAGTTCAGAATGGGGAACAGGATAGAGCTCAGTTGACCATGTGTGACTGCTTTCATCACATAGTAGGGTTACTTCCACCTTGTAGGGAAGATCTCTTCATACCTTTCAATTTTGGCTTTGCCTGGTGTAGGGTTGAGGCCTAGGACATGCAAAGCCCTGGCAAATCCTGCCTTTGTGGGAGTCTCACAGTGGTGGTTAGGGACTTCTCTTTACCCAGCTGTTTTCCTCTTGATTGTACCTGGGCCTACTGCCTTACATTCCCAGCCAGAGAATTGAGAGAGTTATACTGATTAACTTTCCTCCAGGATGGTTTCTTTAGAGTCAGGTAGGGGTTAGAAGGCTATGAAACCAGCATCTTATTTCTCTGACTGGCTGCTACTCTTTGAACTTTATGACATGAAGTCTTACCTTTCTCCGTTGAAATTGGTCATTTTTCTGGGGTTATACTGCTTATTCTTCTAATTATTAATTTCATCATGCATTAAGGGAGAAAGTATGTGATTTGCTTTACTTTGCCTTCTCTTCTATAGTAACTTTATATTTGTTTGATTGCAGAGAATGGAGAGAAGGAACCCCCAACAACACTGCTCTGGGTTCAGTATTTCCTGGCACAGCACTTTGATAAACTTGGGCAGTATTCTTTGGCTTTGGATTATATTAATGCTGCAATTGCTAGTACTCCAACTCTAATAGAATTATTCTATATGAAAGCAAAAATTTACAAGGTAAAATCTTAGTCATGTTTTTTTAGTAGCTGAAGAATTTGTCCTTAGAGTTTTTTCTCTATAAAAATAACTTCTAGGGTACCCTAATAATCTACCATTCTAATAATCCTAGGGAGTTTTATGTTACATAGTTGTACAATCAGTGTGCCGTTTGATACATCTCTTTGTAAATGTGAATTGTAATTTATCTAGACTTCTAGATAAATTCGACGGAAATGGTACCAAGTTTCTAATTTGTCTTTATCAACTATTTCTATTTATATATATATATATATATATTTTTTAATTTATGATACTCATTCAGAGAGAGAGAGAGAGAGAGGCAGAGACACAGGCAGAGGGAGAAGCAGGCTCCATGCACCGGGAGCCCGATGTGGGATTCGATCCTGGGTCTCCAGGATCCCGCCCTGGGCCAAAGGCAGGCGCCAAACCGCTGCGCCACCCAGGGTTCCCCCTATTTCTATTTATATTAATCTATATTCTTTTAATCATAAATACTATGGTTTCTTTAATGCTTTCATTTCTTAAAGCATATAGGTAATCTAAAAGAAGCTGCAAAATGGATGGATGAAGCACAGTCTTTGGACACAGCTGATAGGTTCATCAATTCCAAATGTGCCAAGTATATGCTTCGAGCAAATATGATAAAAGAAGCAGAGGAAATGTGCTCCAAGTTCACAAGGGTAGGAAATACCATGCATGAGCATGTACTTCTCTGAGTTAGTAAAATTAAACTTCAGTTCTATGGTGATTTGTGAAATTTGCCACTAAAGTTCAAAAAATTCATTTTTGTTACTATTTTATTAATTCCATCTAGGTCATGTCATAAGTATGATTTCTTTTCTGTGGTCGAGTGTGTGTGTGCATGCACTTCTGGTGGCAGATGGTTGAAAGGCAATAATAGGAACACAATAGCTTTATACATGGATAAGCAATATGCCAGACTGGTGCTTATGTATAATATTCAGTTTACAATTCTTTTGTCTCATTAGTAATTTGTGACTCTTTTTTAAATTTCTCTTTTATAGTTGTTTCAGAACTCATCAGAGTTCTTTCTATGTGGAACTAACATTTGTGGGGGCACCTGGGTGGCCCAGTTAAGCATCTGACTCTTGGTTGCAGATCAGGTCATGATCTCGAGCTCTGCGTCAGTCTCCACACTCAGTGCGGGAGTCTGCTTGAGATTCTTTCTCCCTCTGTCCCTTCTTCCGCTTGCACACATGTGCATTCTCTCTCTCTCTCTCTCTCTCTCTCTCTCTCTCTCTCTCTCTCCTCCCCCCTAAATAAATAAATTAAAATAAAAAAAGGAACTAGCATTTGTGGGCTTTGGTCTCTGACAGTTTAGAATTGAAGTTCTCTAAAATTATTAGGCTAAACATCTGTTTCTTTTCCCTCCTTCACCATCCTTATGTATCTTTTACCATGTGGACTTTCTGTCTTTTTATGAAAATAGTAAGTGTATAGTTAAAAATATACATAGAGTAATGGAACAGGTAAGCTCAGAAACAGATTCACACATATTTGGAAACTTGTGTATGACCAGAAGTGCTTTCAGAATCAGAGATTAAAAGATATTGCTGGCACATTTAGTTATTTGTATTGACAAAAATAAAACGACATTCTTCTGCTGCACACAAACCAATTCCAGGTTGATTAAAGAAAGTATTGAAATTTATCTTTAGAGTTGGAGGTAGGAAGCCTTTCTTATGGTACTAAAAACCTTAAGTATAAGTAAAATTAATATATTTGACTATATTAAAATTAAAATTTACCTATAACAAAAATAAATATAAGCAAAATGAGAAGATAGACCATGGAATTGGAGATCTTTTCAACCCATATGATAGAATAAGAATTTATAAAGAACTCTACAAAGAATTCACTGAAATAGTCATTTAATACTCATTGTGACATTGAGGGATAATGAGGAAACCATGTTTCCCAGTTTAATTTCCAACTTCTAATGAAAATACTTGGGAATAAATCATTTTTGCCTCCAATACTTATTATGTACACAGTAGAGTGCTTGAGTGCTGGTGTTTGTGAGTAAATGATTTACGGTGAAAGTAAGTTACCATTGTGCCCTGCCCTAAGATCTTCCTGATGCAGCCCCAGTGTACCATTTCCTTAAATGTTGACTAGATTCTGATTGTGTGAGGGTGTTTATAAAAACCTTTTATAATTTATTTATTTTAAAAATGTTATTCATTTGTGAGAGATACAGAGAGAGAGAGGAAGAGACATAGGTAGAGGGAGAAGCAGGCTCCCTGTGGGGAGCCCAATGTGGGACTCAAACCCAGGACCCCAGGATCATGCCCCTAGCCAAAGGCAGATGTTCAACCACTGAGCCACCCAGGCATCCCAAAACCTCTTATAATTTAGAAGCCACAGAAAAACTTGAACTTTTGTTATGAAAATTTAACTACTTATAAGAATATCATGGAACAAAAATATACATACATGCACCAAACCTCAATAAGAGACAAGAGGACAGTGGATGTGAATAGTTAATTCACAGAAGTGGAAAATGGAGTGGCCAAAAAAGATGCTTTCATTAGTAAGCAGGGAAATAGTAAGATCTCATTTGGTACTAGCAAAGTGGTATAAGTTTAAGTCTGGTGTTAGTAGGTATTGATAAATAATCTGTCATATATGCAGATATACATAGATGTGTCATGTATATGAAGTATATGTTCTATGTATATTTATTATGAGAGACAATAAATGCTCTATAGGTAGTAGCCTTTAAAGAAAATCTGAATATGTAAGAGAGATACATAACACGCACACACGTAAACACATATACACACATGTGTACACAGGCACATATATCACACATTTAAATTTTTATTAAAAGCCACTACCTTAGACCATTTGTTGTCTCTCTCTCATAGTCACATGGCTTTTTCATCTAAACCTAGCTGAATTCTACTTTCTCATATTTGGAGTGATACAAATAGTTTATATGCCTTTTGTACAGGGAAGTAGAAAGTAGCTTTAACAATTATTAAGCACTGAGCTAAGTACTTTATATACATACACTTAATCTTACCAGTCCTCTGATATCATTACTCTCATGTTATAGTTAAGAAAATATTTAGGGTGATGAGGTACTGTGCCTGCTGGAGGTCAGCCAGCTAGCCATTCATTTTGGATCCAGGATTCTAGCTTAGAGGTCTGTGACACTAACACCCATGTTTTAGAATTGCAGTAGAACTGTAATAGAAGCAGAAACTGCAGTGATTAATGTTTCTGAAATTCACATGCTGGAAGACCAGCAGATGCAAAATGGTTAGCTGTATTGAGGGAAAAATATATTAGCAAAAATGATGGGTATTAAGTTAGGAGAAAGAAAAATAAAATGAGGAAAATCATGATACAAACTGTATGTTTGGCATTTTACAGCAAAGTGATCGAGGCTCTAAAGGGGTTACATAGTACATAGTGCTGGAGTTCAAACGTCCATGTCCTTCACACTGCAGCACAGTTTTGGAGATGGAAAGAAGGTACAAGAGTAGATGTAGAAGCAGTGGTGTTTGTGTAGGAGAGAACATCCTGGAAGGCCAAAGCAGAGATTAGAAGGAAAGTGCAATAAAAACAAGTATACAATGGGGCAGCCTGGGTGGCTCAGCAGTTTAGGTTTAGCGCCGCATTCGGCCCAGGGCCTGATCCTGGAGCTCCCTGCATGGATGGAGCCTGCTTCTCCCTCTGCCTGTCTCTGTCTCTGTCTCTGTCTCTCTCTCTCAGGAATAAATAAAATCTTTAAAAAAAAAAGTATACAAAACTTAAGTGGAATAAGTCTAATGATTTTAAAAACCAATGTGTACATACACACCCCAAGCCAACAGTCAGCCAGGATGTGTCTGAAAAGGCACCACAGAATGAGAAAGAAGGGGAAGGGTTGGCTGTTTGTGGGGAGGAGTCACCAAAATCTGCAGTCCACCTGGTTTTTCAGAATTGCCTTTGGTCATCCACTCCTGATAAGTTGTCATACAGAGAGCTTCTTCTGTTCAGCCATCCTCATTCCTTGGCCATTACATTCTGTAATGTGTGGTGGATAGGCCACTGAGCCAGGGAGGAAGACTGCTAACCTTCAATAATTAGTTTATGTCTGATTATAAGTGATCATATCTGATACTGCTATGTGAGTAAAGTAGGATATTTCCCTCTTGCAGATTTTTCAGGTTTTTTTTAGAATTTTTGTACAAATTTGGTGATGCAAGCTGGATAGTTGTATATGGTAAAGATTTTGAAGTGAAAAATAATGTAGGTATCTTATAAAAATAGTCATCAAAAAATGGAAAATATATACAACCAGGGGCACCCGGGTGGCTCAATGGTTGAGCATCTGCCTTTGGCTCAGGTTGTGATCCTGGGGTCCTGGGATCAAGTCCCGCATCAGGCTCCCTGCAGGGAGCCTGCTTTTCCCTCTGCCTGTGTCTCTGCCTCTTTCTGTGTCTTTCATGAATAGATAAATAAAATCCTTAAAAAATAAAAAAAAAGAAAGAAAATTACACCTGTAATTCCATTCACCAAGAGATAACCAGTTTTTTACACTTTTAATGAGAATGCTGAAAATTGAACTGGTCACAAAAAAATGAGTGAAAAAGAACTAAAGACTGAAATTATTTATGTACATGTACTTTCACCATCTTCCTGGGGGTCACTAGGTACTTTAGGTCTTACACTCTGCTCAGCCCAAGTTAACAAGTTTTTTTTTTTTGTCTTGTTTTGTTTTAAGATTTTATGTATTTATTTGACAAAGAAAGAGCACAGGTAGGTAGAGCACAGGTAGAGGGAGAGGGAGAAGCAGGTCCTTCACTGAGCAGGGAGCCTGATGCTGGGCTCTGTCCCAGGACTCTGAGATCATGACCTGAGCTGAAGGCAGACACTCAACTGACTGAGCCACCCAGGTGCCCCTGTCGTAAATAGTTGAAATAAAAGTTTTGATGTTCAGAAATTTAGCTTCAGCAATCTGGAGTCTTTTCTGGGTAGAGTGTTGAATACCTGACAGAGCTGGGTAAATAAGACATGTAATTTTGGATCAGCAGGAGCTTCTGGAAGCACCCAGAATATTTGTTTATCGCTATTTATTATCATAATAATACTTGTAGCCATAGTTATAAAAGAGAAAATGAGACTTTTAGGGTCTCTTTTATTGTTTGCTTCATATATTTAGGAGTGCTTCCCTTTCAGGAAGGAACATCCGCCATGGAAAATCTAAATGAAATGCAGTGTATGTGGTTTCAAACTGAGTGCATTTCAGCTTACCAGCGTTTGGGGAGGTACGGGGATGCCTTGAAAAAATGCCACGAAGTAGAAAGGGTAAGTTGGAGAATTTTGACTTTATTTTTCTCCTGTAAGGTGATGAGAAAAAGCAGGTTGATTTCTACATGGGATCATCTACCTGTTTTAACTACTTTGGAAACTTCATTGTGAAAAAAATTCTGGATCTTTAGCTTTCAGACATTCAGAAGTTGTGGCTAGATGATTGCTCTTTTGATCCTCAAGTGGTTATGATTGTGACATGTCTACCTAATTTGGTCCGAGGGAAGAAGGAAAAGATTAATTTATCAAGCCATTTTTGCTATTATTACCCTGTATTCAAAATTTGTATTTCATAATCGGGCCATTGTTTGATCTCGTCACCAGGCCAGAAGGACACGCAAGCTGACGGCTACCTCTTTCCCCTTTACGTCAGGATCTGCTCTGTAGTCAGCCTCTCTCCAGTTCGTCTTCCCAGGATACTTGTTCTCGCATCCGATACCTTGTACAGCAGTCTGTGGCCGGTTTGCAGGCTTATTTTATTACTTGCTTTTAGGATTATGTGTGATGTGCCTTAGTGAGGGGACTTTTCTTTTCCTTTGTGTGAATTTTGTTTTCCTGTTCTTTGTCATCTCTGAAGCACTCTCCTTCCAAATGGACAACAGGAGGAAAAGAGCCACAAAAGCACACCTGAGGCAGTCCTCAGCAGCCCTCAGTTGTGGGGTCAATCGGCAGCACTGTTCCCATGCTGACGCAGTATAAAACCACAGGCGTCGTAGTCAGGTGAGCCTGATGTCTGCGCTCCGGCAGTCACTTTGGCCTTTTTCCCATGTGAAACTTCTGAGGTGACCCAAGAGAAAGGCTCAGTCGTAGGGGGTGGCTTTTGCTGGGAACCGGAACCAGGACTATACCTGAGCCCTTTTAGAAATAACCTCATTTTTTTGGTTTGTTGGTTGGTTTTTTTTTTTTTTTTTCTTTGTTTCTTTTTAAGCCTGGGCTTGATGGCTTTATCTCTGGGGGAAAATCCTTATCTTCTCCTTGAGAGATACAAAACCCTCAGATGATACATGAAATATTTAGGCAATATCCAACTGTTCTAGTTTAAATCCGGCTCTCATTTCTGTGATAAACCATACATCACTAGCTTGTTTCAGCACTCCGAGATGACTAGCACTTCAAATGCATTCTTCTTATTATTAAGGAAAGATACATTCTTATGAACCAGGACATTTGCAGTGGGCAGTAAATTGTTTCCTGAATGAAGAAGCTGCTAGGTGCTCATGGATCAGTAATTCCAGCATGACCACAGTGAGAAATTTATCAGATTTTCTGTGAAAGTGAAATTTGCACATCCTTAGGATCATTATAATACAGCTCCAGCTTCAGTCCCGCTTCTCCTAACATTAATGACATTTCTCTTTGTAATATTTCTTAAGGATTGTAAGAATATGATGAATTAGCTATTCCATAACTAAGTTTCGTTTAGATTATGCTCTCCCTTAAATTTATAGTGATGTTGGCTGAGTAGCATGAATTAAAATTCAGATCAACTATGTCTAGTTCAAGAAACATGATTTGACTAGTGGAAAGCATTTTTGAAGAAAAAATTAGAAAATAGAAAATCATTGGTTATCAGATTAAAATATGGCAGAGATTGTCACCCTCTAGTCATGTTACATTAATTATTGCTAGAAACTTTATTGTTTTTATTTTGGATTTGTTGATGCTTGAGGACAAAGAACTAGACACAGATAAAAGAAGAACCTATTCTAGTGGCATTTGTAAGCTAGTCTTTTATAGTGAGTAATTCAGAGTAAAAGTAAGACTTAACTCTTCTAGGGACGCCTAAGTGGCTCAGAGGTTGGTCATCTGCCTTCGGCTCAGGGTGTGATCCCAGTCTGGGGATTGAGTCCTGCAACAGGCTCCCTGCGAGTAGCCTGCTTCTCCCTCCACCTATGTCTCTGCCTCTCTCTGTGTCTCTCATGAATAAATAAATTTTAAAAATCTTATAAAAAAAAAAAAGACTTAACTCTTCTAGTGGTTATGTATAGAAATGTGAGTGCTTAGTACAAATAGGGTGATTAAATACTTGCTGACTGATTAGTGCTAAAATTCATTTCTAATAAAATTAACGTAATCAAAAAGAATTCTTAATAATATATGTAAAGATTTAAGAGTAATTACAGAATTCACAGATTTATTATAATAAGTATCTGCATGAGTTGCTTTTGTGGCTGGATTTTAAATATTTTAGTAAAGAAATGAAGCACCTTTCAAAAATAGAAAATCGCAGTTTATCTTCACCTTCAGTGAATACAGATAAAAGTTCTGCCTTCAAAACCACATTCAAGAATTCTCTCCTCAAAGGCAGTTTCATCTATGACATATATTGCTATGAGCTCTTAGTAATTGGATTTAAAATGTTAGAATTCTGGAATAGTCCACTGTAGTACTTTTTCTGCTTTCATCTTGCCACTCCGCAAAGGATTTTAGGATTATATGTAAAGGTTATGAAGTCCAACCCAATCTGATGTTTATATAAACTCAAGTTTTATTTAAAACAAAATAAAACAACCATCTTCAGAAGTGTTCAGAATAATTTTAAACTATTTTATGTTTTAAGAATTTTCTTTTCCTTTTTTTCCAGATGATTAGTTTCTCATCATTTTGGTGTGCTGGTTTATATCTGAAACAGAACAGTAATACATATTTCTAAAACTTCATGATAAGATCTAGGATTTCCTATTAAGTCAGAACCATAGACAGTTCCTAACTTGACCTTCTGCTGCATCTGAATCTTGATCCAGTTGACATGTGCTTTAGGATGACAGATTTTCTATAAAGGACATAGAGTTGCGTACTACCCTAGTTGGTCTGGTTATTATTTTTTGAGTCAGTGGTTTTTGTTACCTTTCTATATATGAGCTCTTTTTGGCCTCCTCCAGGAACTCTGAAGAGTAATGGAATGGGAGAATCAGGTGAGAAGAGAGGGACTAATAGGGAATTCCTAAAGGAAACCACATTCGTAAGCTGTGAATAGCATTTCTTAATTCTCCAGCCACTTGTCTTACTTTGATTCAAGCCTAATTTTGATAAGTTAAGCAATTCCTGCCAGCATTACCCTCCCCATCCCCTCTACCCCAAAAGAACTAGTAGTTTATGAGGGGAAAATGGAGTTAAGACCCTCAGCTATATGTTAAAAATATAGTTTAGTTTCTGCAGGAAGCTGTTAAGTGACCATATTGTGTTATTGTTTGGCTCAAGTATGGGGAAACTAACTTCACCTGTTTGTGTCAGCTAGTAAATTTTTATGCTCTATAAATCTGGAGACTTAAAAAAAATCACCCCAAGATAGTGTGAGGGAGAGCTTTGTGGTGATGGAATAGTTGTGTGTTGATTTTGGAGGCAGTCACATGAATCGACGCATATGATGAAGTCGCATAGAACTATATACCCACATTGTACCAGTGTCAGTGTTTTGGTTTTGATCTCATACTCTAGTCATGTAGGATACAGCTCTTAGTGTGAAACTGAGAGAAGAGTGCACAGGATACCTGTGCACCACTTTTATTACTTCCTCTGAGTCTATAATTATACTAAAATAAAAAGTTTAAAAAAAAAAAAAGAACATCAAGCCAAGATTATTTGTTTCTAAGTAGGATTCTGCAATATAGTGTTCCTTCCCAAAGCAAAATAATTTTGTTAGTATCCTACTTTTTCTTACCTACCCTAGCCTTATTCTACCCACCACTGTTAGAGTGATCAACATCCACGTTTGCCTGGGGCAGAACAGGTTCTTAAGACTCAGGGCTTTCATTGGAAAAACTGAGAAAGCCCCAGGCAAGCTGGGAAAGTTGGTTGCCCTATCTGTGGAAGACTAACTGGAGAGAGGCAGCCTGTGGGCTGTTACTGATAAAGAGGCGGCTTAACTGTTTGTGGTTCCCTACGGCTCCCTCTAAGGCTTGACTTAGAATCTGCGTTTACTAAAGCTGCTAGAATTATCTCTGAAACTTGTGTCTGCCTTTTACACATAAATGTTTCTCACCTTAAAAGTCCTGTAATCTCTTAGATGTTATCATCTCGTTATATATTCCTTGATTTTTGGCACTGCCAGTTTTCCTCCGTTGTATTGAATTTTAAGATCTTATGGTGCTAGACATAACTTGATTTACGTTAACAATGAACAGCTTTATGAAATATGTAATCCTTTGATTAAAAAAACAAGTTCATGTTAATACTTACAAGTTGATTTGTCTTACTGATGGGAGGAATGCAGTTTTCAGATAACCTATTAAAGCATGATTCTTAAAGTTATAAATAATGTTAAATGTTCATCTTTTCCCATTTTTCCCCCTCCACACTGTGTACTCTTATTCTTTTTATCTTAGAATTCTTCCCTTAAAGTCTCAGGTACTTAATGTAACTCTGTGTATAGAGTATTTCTAGTTACCAATACAACTAAAATTATGAAATGTGGACAATTACTAATGTGTCTTCTACACAGTGAGCTACTTTGCCCCCTGGACAGAAGGAAGATGAAGTAGTAGAAGAGCTTAATCTGTATTTGTGTATTGAGTCATTCATTTTTCTATTTTTGGAGAAGCTAAAATAGGGCAAAAGAAAGAAGATATAAGTAGAGATGCATGTGGGAAAGAAAAGTATAAATTGTTTTGAAGTAGGGATATTAATCGTCTTCTTGCCATGTAAGGAATTAATTCTTTAACTTCTGGGACCGTGCACCGTTGGAGAATTGAATGAAAGCCTTGAACTCCCTCCTTAGGAAAATGTTATTATGCTTGTTAATACATAGACTACAGATTAAGAACCATCGCTAAAATGGAATGTTGGTAGATTAATGGGATTTTATTGAGTGAGAAAAAATCTATAATGTTTTGTGCCCAATGAAATTTAAAATATCTCTTATATGATCCCTTAGCAATTATAAGAAATTGGCCATATAATGATTTCTTTATTCCTAACTTAGATAAAATATTTGAGGTCGTGGGAAATTAAGAGGCCAAATGCCTGATAAGCAGGTTCTCTCTTGAGTTGCCAAAAATTGTGCTGATTGAATGTTAGGCCCTATTCCAGGCAGTGGAGGTAGAAATGATGGGGCTTGCCCTTAAAGAAGTTAGGTGGAACAGGCTAATGTGTAAACATTTCATGTGAACCTGTTAAAATGTGACCTTTATTCAGAGCTCTGTTTAACTCTGCCTTGCTGACTTTTGGGAAATACCGAGGAGAAATATTTCATTAGAGGGAAAAATGAATATGTACTGATTTCACAGTTTAAGAAACCCTGATCATCTAACTTAGTACACAGAAATTGAGTATCGTCTAACTTATTACACAGAAATTGAGTATCATCACAAAACATGATCTATAGGGATGGCCAAGGATTGTTATAACAGGAACTTCAAGTGGATACAAAGAATGGTTTGATGTCCTTTGTAGTGTTAAACAGTGTAGAAGGCAACTAAGTGAAATTGTGTTTGTTTACATTGTATTTGGGGCTCTTTTTGGTTTTCTTTTTAAAAATAGATATCATCCACACATATGTAGGGATAATTTTGTGGTTTTTTTTTTTTCAAGCATTTTTTTGAGATAACTGATGATCAATTCGACTTCCATACATACTGCATGAGAAAAATGACCCTTCGTGCCTATGTTGATCTTTTGAGATTAGAAGATGTACTCAGAAGACATGCTTTCTATTTCAAGGCTGCTAGATCAGCAATTGAAATATACTTGAAATTGTATGATAACCCCTTAACCAACGAGAGCAAACAACAAGAAATAAATTCAGGTAACTGAAAAAAAAATTTAGGTAACTGAAAAGTAACTTGCTTTAAAAGGTTTAAAAAGAACACTAAATTTCAGAATGTCATTAGCTTAAACAACATATAGAAAAACGTAATGTCAAATGGATGCAAAGACAACATCAGGTCTCTTACATGCTAAAAAAACCCAAAAACAGGTGGGGTGAGGTAGGGAGGGAGATAACTTAGAAAAAGTTGGCAGGGTTGTGTTCTGTAGGTGATATTTCTGAATAGCCCTAGTGGATGACTTGTTATCATTTTTTAAAAATTTATTTTCTTTTAAGATTTTATTATATATTTTTAAGTAATCTGTACATCCAACATAGGGCTTGAACTCACAACCCTGAGATCAAGAGTCCCATGCTCTACTGACTGAGCCAGCCAGGCACCTCGCAATCATTTTTATTCTTATTTTTAGTAAAGCCAATTAGGGAAAAAAGGAAATGATTGTGGACTGGGGTTTTTGTTTTTTGTTTTCTTTCTTGATTTAAAAAAAAATAGCTCTGAGCCCCTTTGGGAAAAATAAATATTAGGATGCCTGGGTGGCTCGTGGCTCAGGTTGTGATCCCGGAGTCCTGGGATTGGGTCCCATATCTGCCTATGTCTCTGCCTCTCTGTGTCTCTCATGAATAAATAACATCTTTTTTAAAAAAAATAATAAACATTCTTACAACTTCTAGTGCCTAGTTGATTGAAAATAACCATGCTGATAATATCTATGTAGCTTTTTATTCACTAAAATGTTACTATCTACAAATATTTGACAGATAGTAACATGAAGGCAAATTTCTGATCAGATCACAATTATGTGTGTATGCATTTTCTCATTTGTCTTTGATATATTCCAAGAGAATAGTTGGTGTCATCACCCCATTGTATATAGATTGAGACTCAGCAAGATTAAGTGATTTGCCTAAAGTCATGTATTGTCTAGGAGGTGGAACTGAGCCAAAATTGGTTAATTTTATCTTATTATTATTTATTTTTATTTTTTAGAATTGATTAATTTTAATCCATGCAGTATTTGCCAATTGCCTTCTGTGTGCCAGGATGTGTGTTAGGCAGTGGGATACACTTTCTAAAAAAACCTCTGTATTGTTGTCTCTTCCCACTTTCCCTTCTTAAAGCTGTATTGCTTTAATACAATACTGTGTATTGAAGAAGAATGTGAGGAAAACAGAAACCTTGACTTAGAATTTGTATTTGTATTTATTTTGATATTTATAGAAAACCTGTCAGCCAAAGAGTTGAAGAAAATGCTTAGCAAGCAGAGGAGAGCTCAGAAAAAGGCTAAATTGGAAGAAGAGAGAAAGCATGCAGAAAGGGAACGTCAACAAAAAAATCAAAAGAAAAAAAGAGATGAAGAAGAAGAAGAAGCCAGTGGTCTCAAAGAAGAACTTATACCTGAAAAATTAGAAAGGGTGAGATGAATTTACTGTCTTTATTTGGTAGAATTTATGTTATTTGGTTCTGTTCTGATCATGAACATATTTTAATTAAATCTAAGATCTGAAGCCGTTTGTAATATTGCAAGGTCTTTATGATAGTAGTCAATTATTTTTGAGTGAGAATATGTAAATTTTGGTTAATGTAAATTATACATAGTATTGTAGTTGTGGTAAGCAGCATAATGGCCCTTGAAAACTATCCACATTCCAGTCCCTGGAATTTGTATGTTTCACTACATGGCAAAGGGGAATTAATGTGGCAGATGGAATTTAGGATGATTAGCTGGCCTTAAAATGAGGAGGTTAGCCTGGATTATCTGGGTGAACCCAGTGTAATCACTGTGGGTCTTCAAAGTAGAGAGAGATGGGGGGGGTGGCGCTGGAGTAGTGTGAGAAGGACATCAGCCCTCTGTTAACTGGTTTGAGGAGGGAATGAAGGAGCCACAAATGGAGATTGCGGTCAGCCTTGAGAAGCTGAAACACATATTAACACTAAATTTTTTATAATTAGCAGGGAGACATTCCCCTTATATCTGAGAACATTTAATATATCTTGATATGTTTTAGCTACAAAGAGAAAGCACTTCATCTCTGACATTTTCTCAGTGTCCATAGTTTATTTAGGGATCAGATTTAGGGAAATATTTAACTTACAGGTTTATTCACTGTGGAATCTAGTCTAAGTATTTTAAATTGTTATTTTTTTCCAATTTATGATGCAATTGTATTTGCCTCCTTACTTTAAATGTTTGAAGAATAGGGGCGCCTAGGTGGCTCACATTGGTTAAGTGTCTGCCTTTAGCTTAGGTCCTGATTCCTGGATGCTGGGATTGAGTCCCATGTCAGGTTCTCCCTCTGTCTGCTGCTCCACCTGCTAGTGCTCGCTCTCTGTTAAATAAATAAATAAAATCCTTAAAAAAGTAAAATAAATGTTTGAAAAATAAAGGGCTATCAATATTGGGTGTCCCATCTCCTTCAGTCTATGGAAGAATTGCCTGGACTTTTTGTCATTTTATGAGATTATATTGATTTTATTAGTCAGAAAAAACAGTAGAGCTATTTCCCATTTTGAAACTATTGACTGTTTATTTTCAGTTTGTTTCCAGGTGATGGTTTTAAAATGTTTTCTTGCTTACTTGGTCATATAGAGAGAACTATACATTACTGTAGAAATGTATTAATATGAGATTTGAGGGGAGATTTGACTTGTGTAGCTGTTTTTAAATGTAATAATTTTCCTTCCTCTTCCAAATAGATAGAAAATCCATTAGAAGAAGCTATCAAGTTCCTTATACCTCTCAAGAACCTTGTTGCTGATAACATTGACACTCATCTGTTAGCATTTGAAATATATTTTAGAAAAGGTAATAGTTTGAATTCAGTTGTTAATCCTTACTTCTGTTGGTGACCATATTCAATCTAATCTTTATCAGTTAGATTGTTTTTTGTTTGTTAGAGTTCCATGTCAACCTTCCACAAAGGCTCCCAATCCCGTTTTCTTTTGCTACCCAAAACTTTACAGGGTAGTCAATTAGAATATTATGATCAAATCCATTTTGAGAACAGTTTGAACAGTCATACAAATTGTTTACCTGAAGCATTCAATTCTACATGATTTCAAGCTTTTGTTTAGAAAATGAAAATTGCCTTTGTTATCCAAAGTCATCTTTGATTTTTGCATATGAATGTTACTGGAAAGGTAATTAACATTTTGTTAACTGGAATTTCAGTGAGGCTAAAATAAAGTGACTAAAATAACATACATAAATATTGATGCTGTTACCTTTATATTTTTTTCTGACACAGGGAAGTTTCTGTTGATGCTGCAGTCTGTCAAACGAGCTTTTGCCATCAATAATAATCACCCATGGTTACATGAATGTTTAATTAAATTTTCTAAATCTGGTAAGTATTAAAAAAACAATTTTATATAAAAATTAATATGACAGTTCATATTCCTAGTCTTCCATTAACCTGGTCATTAAAGAGATTTGCAATAAATAATACAAAGCAAAAAAAAGGATAATGTTTATAGTATATACATGCTAGCAAAGATATGCTAGAAATTCATGCATTTTTAAGCTAGAATGAATTTATATTTTAAAGGAGCAATATTTTTACTATGTAAAATCTATCAAGCTTAATAATAAATATATTAATAAATATAAATAAACATTACTAATATAAAATAAATAATATGAGTATATTAGTAAATATAAATGTATTTCAGTATTTTGTTTCAAACTGGACAGATTAAAACAATTTTTAATTCCAAATGTTTTATTTTTATAGTGTCTAATCATAGTAATCTTCCAGACATTGTGAGCAAAGTTCTAGCTCAAGAAATGCAGAAAATATTTGTCAACAAGGATTTGGAAAGTTTTAATGAAGATTTTCTCAAGCACAATGCTACCTCTCTTCAGCATCTGCTTTCAGGTTGGTGTCTGACTCCCAGGGTTAAAAAATTTATAGGAAAGGCTAGAATAAAAGTTTAGAAAGGTGTTCAGTGTCACAAATTGTTATAGAAAAAGAAGTGAATACAATACCATTTTTGATCTTTCAAATTAAGAAAGATTTTTTTGTTTGTTTGAAAAAAGGAGATGAAGGTATTGTGAAGACGTGATAAATAAGTACACTTGTATTGCTGTAGGTGTGAACTGGCCTAGCCATTTAGGAAAGCAGGCTGTCATTCTGTTAAGAACTTCACATTGGGGCGCCTGAGTGGCTCAGTCAATTGATTGTTCGACTTTTGGATTCTGCTCAGGTCATGATCTTGGGGTTCTGGGATCGGGGCTCCATGCTCAGCAGGCAGTCTGCTTGAAATTCTCTCTCTTCCTCCCCTTCTGCCCTTTCCTCCCCTTATGTGTGCATGCCATACATGCTCACTCGCTCTCAAATAAATAAATCTAAAACTAAAAAAATCACATCTGTGATTTTTGCAATAGAGTCATACTTTTGTAAATAATTTTAAAGAATTAATCCAAAGCAAAGATAGAGTTTTAAGTGCAGAGATGTTAACTAAAATGCTGTTTGTGAACGTGGGGAAAAAGAAACAAATTTAATGTATGTCTAATAAGAGGGGAAAGAGTAGTAGGTTTGTAATGAAATGGAAAACCAGACAGGCCTGTGAAGTAATATTTATTCAAAAGATTTGTAATAACGGGTAATTTTATATCATCTACATTGAATTAGCATAGAATATAATCTCAACTATGTACAAAATCTACATGGGATAAAGGCTGAAAAGAGATATGTATGAGAGCTTTAATGGTTGCCTTCATGTTCTGTGGTTATGAGTGGTTTATTTTTTCTTGTATTTTTGCTACTTTACATATTTTGTATTTCAAGGATTTATTTATATCCTGCCTGTTACAGGAAGGATTTTAGGCAGTTTATACAAATTCATAAAATGACAAAATGACATGGATGGACAAGATGGTAAACTGGACAAAAAAGATTATGGAAAAGGAACTGGAGATAAAATGAAGTACATAATATTATTAACTATGCTCCTGTGTTAAGCCATATATTTAAATATTTCAACCTAAGCTTTCTCGTTCTAAAGGGGAACTTCTTGATTCTGATGGAAAAAAGTTCATTCCTATGAAAAATATAACTTCGTGGTAGTAAAGGCAAATAAGAATTTCTTTTCGAGAAGATAATGAACAAAAATGAAAACCATTTATTTATTGTTATTATGGAAAATGCCTCCCCAAATATGTGAAATTCTAAGAAAAAGACAATTTTTGCCACTTAAAAATAAAAGCATCGTAAAGAAAGTCAGAAGGCCAGGGAATCTGGCCAGTTCAGTCAGTAGAGCACTCTTGATCTTGGGGTTGTAAGTTTGAGCCCCATGTTAGGGGAGGAGAATACCTAATAAATAAAATATTGCCCCAGGCCACCTCAATAGGGTGTCATTGAATTAGGGTTGGGAGGAAGCTTTGCAGCTGGCTCCCAAATCCTGGTGAGAGCCAGCTCCAACCCACTGCTGATTAAACCCTTGGAACCATATTTTAAGTCACTGGTCGATGTCAATCAAATCAATTTTAAGTTCTAGGAGTTCTCTCATTTTGCAGTGTCTTGGTGTTTCAGGTGCTAAAATGATGTATTTTCTGGACAAGTCAAGGCAAGAGAAAGCAATTGCTATTGCCACTAGATTGGATGAAACTATAAAAGATAAAAATGTAAAGGTAAGATCTACCAGACACAACTTCTGCAAATTTACGGATGCTGAGTGACAAAACGTGTCTTTACAACATAATTCTTGAGTGGGCCTTCAGAGTCTGGTCTCAGCTCCACCATTTATGATCTGTGTCACATGAGGCAGGTTCCCATTTCTTGGCTTCTTTTTCCTCATTTATAAGGTAAGGATGAAAATACAGACATTCCTGGGAGATACTGTGGGTTCAGCTCCAGGCCACTGCAGGTAAAGTGGATAGCACAATATAAAGTGAGCCCAGTGAATTTTTTTGGTTTCCCAGTACATATAAAAGTTACATTTATACTATACTGTAGTCTGTTAAGTGTGCAACAGCATTATGTCTAGAAAAACAAGATATGTACCTTAATTAAAAAGTTAATTACTAAAAAATGCTAACCATCAATCTGAGCTTTCAACAAATTGTAACCACTGATGGATGACAGAGCATCATAACAAATATAATAATGATGAATAAGTTTGAAATATTTACAGGAATAACCAAAATATGACACAGGGACACGAAGTGAGCAAATGCTGTTGAGAAAATGGTGCTGATAGACTTGTTCAACACAGGGTTGCCACAAGCCTTCAATCTCTTAGAAATGAAATATCTGCAAAGCACCATAGAGTGAGGCACAATATTACACCAGGTGTGTCTGTATCACCTTCCAAACCCGCTTGGTGTAATATTAATATTACACAGTGAAGGGCTTAGTCCCTGCCTGGCACATAGTGAGCCGTCAGTAAATGGGAACTATTGTTAATAAAGGACATTTGCATTTTAATGATCAGTTTCAGAGATGCACTTTTTCAAATATTAGAATTTTATCACTTTTTTTAAGGCTTTGCAGAATTGATTGCTAAAATATTCCTGTTTTAAACCTGAGGGTTGCTGGAGGGGAGGTGGGTTGGGGGCCATGGGGTAACTGGGTGATGTGCATTGGGGGGGGCACATGAAATGATGAGCACTGGGTGTTGTGTGCTGCTCATGAATCCCTGAACTCTATCTATGAAACTAGTAATACACTATATGTTACTTAATTGAATTTAAATAAAAGTGAAAAAATAAAATGTTTCTGTTTTGAGGTGATTACTTACTGTGAATAACAGGCAGTTATTTTATACTGAGGCCTTGCCGGTTTTCCTTTGTTTCATGAACACATAGCTCCTTTTGATTATTGAAGTGATTAGAAACCAACCTTTTTTCTTAAAAATTATTTTTATTCTTGCCTTTTTTGATAGACTTTACTAAAGGTTTCCGAGGCACTGCTTGATGGCAGCTTTGGGAACTGTAACTCCCAGTATGAAGAATACAGGGTGGCCTGTCATAACCTGCTTCCTTTCACTTCTGCTTTCCTGCCCGGTGTGAGTGAAGTGGACAGTCACAATGTGGCCCTCAACCATGCAGTTAACTATGACGTCTTGGCAAACGAAATTTGAAATCCCGTGCAAAGTCGACTCCTGTAAGACTCCGAGCTGAATTCAGATCAGGGTTTCTTTTTCAGGGTGTATTTTAGTAGAGCTATGAAATGAAATAATTGGATAGAATTTTTAAATGGAGTATTCCGGGAGCTTATCTTAGCCTTTATCTGACTCTGCCAATTTACATAAACATCTGTTTAAAATTACCTGTTTATACTTGTACAGTTTTCCTAAACTTTCAGATTATCAGCATTGTGATGGGTGCTGTCATTTCAGTATCATGAATATAATTTCTTATTGAGCTAGGTTGTATACAGCCCCACTGTGTTTTTTTCTTTAGATCTTGGTTTCAGAATCTGTGTTTTGATTTGTTACTGGTTTGTTGTATTGGGTTTTTGCTTGCTTTTTAAGTAGGGCACATCAGTTTTAAAGTATTGACTGTCAAAAACAATATGGAACTTTTTTTGGCAGACATAGAGATTGATTTTAATTTTTTTTCAGTTTGCCCTTTTTACACCTTAATTTTTTCATGATTTACCATTTCCTTTTTTAATATCCATGAAAATGATACTTTCTATTGAATAAGGGTACTCCAGTTTTTAGATGATTCAGAATGTGGAGATTGGTTTGTGTCTTAATCATGGAAATTCACTGGTAAATTTGTTGCATATCCCTAGATCAGACTTTTAAAGACCCACGGGTAAGAATTATGCTTCTTGACTAAATTGCTTTGCTTCTTGACTATAAGTAGTTTATATCTGAGTGGTGTGCTTCAAGGGAGAGTAATAGAGAAGAATACAAATTATAAGGAAACACTCTTATAGCCATGCATTGACTATTAAATACATTTTTGTATCAGCAGAATGGGAATTTAAGCTATTGTCTATTAAAACATTGTTGAGCAATATTTGGGGGGAGGGGTATAGGTTTTTGTTTTATCTTGTACAGAAAACAATAATGGAATCATTCAGTATAGTTCTTTCAGAACTGTGTAAATATGTCTAATATTAATACATCCCTTTAAGGCAAATACAAATTCAAGAAGGGAGATTTTATTTAGAGAAGCCATTCTAATTAAGATGGTTTTCCTTCACTCTAAGCTATTTAGATTCATAATTGTTAAGAGAAATAAACTCACTGTAAAATAATGCCAACCTACATAATGCTGTAATAAATTATTTTGTACACAGTTACTTATTTGTATTTGTGTATTATTTCACATTTTTTTCCTTTTTCTTTGAAGGAATAAAAACTTAATCATCTTAATTTTTACAAGTTGATTAAAAAATAAATACCTACCAATAAATTCTGGTGCCACAGCAGCTTGGCTGCTTCTTAGTGTTTTAAAAATTTTAGAGCTCGGCAGTCTTTGTCACTAAGTGATCCTGACAAACGTTTAATTTGTTATGTTATTTTCAGCAAGATGCCACTTGGATAAATGATTCCCATTAATCATAATATGGAAGTCATGCTGTCAGCAGCAGTCTTTTTTATTTTTATTTTTATTTTTGTTCAGTGGCAATCTTTTAAAAAGTATCCCATTGGGATCGTATAGAGTTTCTGAGAGTTACAGGGTGGATACACTTGAAATGTGAAGAGTTAGATTCAGGGTATGGAAGGCAGGATAAAGGGTAAAATCCAGTAGTGTCTGAGTCAGTGTATAGAGGTTGTGTCTGTTCTCCTTCCTACTCCCATCTCACTTTTGAGTATAAACATCGTATAAACCTGGGTTAGGGGCAGGCATCTTTTGTAGTTCTAGGAAGCAGGGCTGTGTCATGTTGCCCCACCTCCACCCTGCCTCCAACTTTGGCAGAGGCCCTTTACAGTTCAAAAAGCTAAAGGAAAGGCATCTGAGAACCAAGTACTTAGAGAAGTCTCTAGTCTCAAGAGAAAAGGGAGAAGTCCTTTGTCCTGGGTGATCCTGCCAAGATTATCAGAACAGAGAGGAAGAGACACAAAGTTTAAAGGCATAGTGTGGTAATTTAAGAATTTGGCTTCAGGTTTCTTGTGATTTTTCCCTTGAGGAACTGAATGAATTTAGTGGGCAAAGCCTAGCAGGTAAAGAGCCATAAATCAGTCTGTATTTATTGTGCACCTGTTATGTTTCAGACACTATTCTAGGTATGACATATGCAGTCGTGAACAGAAGTTAAGTCCTATCCTCATAGAGTTTATATTCTGGTGGGAAGAGTGAGAAACAAATACAGGATGTAATATTCAGTAGTGATAATTACCACGAAGAAAAACCCAGCACAGGGTGAAGATAGAGAGTACTGTTGATTATAGTGGAATTTTAGAATATCAAAGAGAATAGTCTAAAAGCTTATAGAGAAAAAGAGCAGATCATTTTCAAAGTCAAATTTATCAAAAGTATCGAGTATAAAAAAGTTTTTTTTCCAATTCTTGAAGAAAAAATACCTTTGAGTTTAAAATATTATATCCAGCCAAATTAGCCAGAATGTGATAGCATTTAAAAATACCTTCAAGGGCAGCCCCGGTGGCGCAGCGGTTTAGCGCCGCCTGCAGCCCAGGGCATGATCCTGGAGACCCTGGATCGAGTCCCACATCAGGCTCTCTGCATGGAGCCTGTTTCTCCCTCTGCCTGTGTCTCTGCCTCTCTCTCTGCATCTCTATGAATAAATAAATGAAAAATATTAAAAAAAAAAAAAAACCTTCAAGAATGGTACCTGGGTGGCTCAGTCCGTTAGGTGCTGGACTCTTGATTTCAGCTCAAGTCATGTCTCAGGGTCATGAGAGCAAGCTGAACATGGAACCTGCTTAAGATTCTCTCCCTCTGCCCCAGCGCCCCAACCTGCTCCTGTGCAACCACGCTCTCTCAATATATATAAAATAAATAAGGAAAAAAAGGGACTTCTAAGTGTCTCAGTTGGTTAAGCGTTTGACCCTCGATTTCAGCCCAGGGTCCTAGGATCAAGCTCCAAATTGGACTCTGCTCAGCAGGGAGTCTACTTAAGGATTCTCCCTCTCTCTCTCCTTGACCCCACCAAAATAAATAAATCTAAAAAAAATTGAAAGTAACTTGCTCAGTTTATCTAGTGGGAAGCAGAGAGGAACAAAGAGTATAGTCAATGGAAAATAGGGTGGCAGAAATTTGGATGTAGCACTGATTACAAATAAACATGAATGGGTTAAATAACCAATTATTGTATTAATTATTTACAAGAGACACTTGGAACCAGAAAAATTGAAATAAAAGGATAGAAATAGCTAACAGGCTAATATGAACCAGAATAAGGTGGAACAATAGTCTAAATAAAGTGGAATTTAATGCAAAATATGACAAAGACATTATTACAGTTGATTCTTGAATAATGTGGGTTTGAACTGCCTAGGTTTGCTTATACTTTTTTTTTATAACAGTATAGTACTGTAAATATTTTCTCTTAGGATTTTAACATGTTATTTTCTCTAGCTTTATAGGAATACAATGTATGATACATATACAAGATATGTGTTACCAGCTGTTTATGTTTCTTGGTAAGGCTTCTGGTCAGCAGTAAGCTATAGTCATTTTTGGAGAGTCAGAAGTTATACATGTATTTTTG
The DNA here is from genome assembly GCF_003254725.2 of Canis lupus dingo. Taxonomy (NCBI): domain Eukaryota; kingdom Metazoa; phylum Chordata; class Mammalia; order Carnivora; family Canidae; genus Canis; species Canis lupus. Next base: position 9,204,318 of record NC_064264.1, on the reverse strand, counting down.
AGATTTTCAACTGCATGGGGGCAATTCCCCTAAACCCTGTATTGTTCAAGAATCAACTATACATTGGTTAAAAAAAAAATTTAATGCTAAAAATGAAATTGTAAAAAATTAACAGCAAAAATGTTTACCTTTGTTGATGGATGTTAATTAGACATCATAACCATTTTGATATATATATATATATCTTATATATGTGTGTGAGATACATCCCTGAGACTAATATATATCAATTATATCTCAATTAAAAAAATACAAAGTACATACCTATTACTTATATGCACTTAATATTACCCTTAAGTTATATCAAGCAAAAGCAAAGGACTAGAGAGAGAAATAGAAATAACAACCATTATAGTTGGAGGTTTTAATACACTAATCTCTTCCCCTCAAAAACTGAAGCAGACAAAAAAAAAAAAAGGCAGGGAGCAATTACTGAAGATAAATCGTACAATTCCCTTGAGTTATTATGTATGTAGAATTCTATACCAAATAGAGTAGTTGAGAATGGCTTACTGTTTTTAAGTAGGATGGGCCAAGAAGGCACTTCAAATGAAATGACATTCGAAAGGCTTTGCAAATCAGATATGTGAGTGAAGAGCATTCCAGAAGGACTAGAAAGACTCCATTCAGGTCTTGAGGTGATTTTTTTTTTAAGATTTTATTTATTTATTCATGAGAGGCACAGACAGGCAGAGGGAGAAGCAGGCCCCATGCAAGGAGCCCAACACGGGACTCGATCCTGGGACTCCAGGATCACTCCCTGAGCTAAAGGCAGGCGCTAAACCGCTGAGCCACCCAGGGATCCCTGAGAATTGTTAATAGACATCCGATTGGCAGTATGTCTCTAAGTTCTTTAATACATCATAGAATAAAAACATTTGGACAGTGTAGATTTGAGCAACTATGAAGCTTAGTATAAGCATTATAACATTTCAGTGCCCAGTGACTCTTGTCCTGTCCAAGAAGATCATTAGTGAAGTCTGATAAGTTTTTATCTGTGAAATAACTTCAACTTATATACTCTCAGTAACAGATTTGGTTCTCAACTGTTTATTAAAATTGTTTAAGTCACTAACGGTCTGCCTATTAAGCCCTACCTACCTCATTCCCCCAAGTGTGGGAAATTAGTCCTAGAACACAAAGTTGTATTAAAATTTTGTATCTCCTTTGGGATTTTGCACTTTCAGATAACTATTGTTGTCTTCAAGTTGCTAAAGTGTCTTCATAGCACCTGAGTTAGATTTTATGTTGCCTTTGGCTCTTGGGAACCTCTGAACCTACAATCATATGGTCAGTTCACCCCATGGCTGATTTAGGACTGGCTGGAGTTTTTCTAATTATCAAAGACTAGGACTGCCTTTGAAAGGAATCCTCTCTGGGCCATCGCTGAGTTCTGAAAGCCTATCCCCGTATCCTCACCCTGCTTCTAATCCACCAGGGATCTGCTGGGACTAATACTTTTGGCAGATCTGTGACCCGTCTCTTTGTGACCACTAAGGCATAAACCCCTCTGGCTTGTTCTTTCCAATACTCTCATCCCCATCTGTTTTCTCTTCCTTCGCCAAGCCTCCCTTATGTCTTTTGTATTCTTTGCAACTTCTCCTCTGGAAATACTCCACTCCGTGGTCATTACAGTTCTATACACCCGCAGTCTCTGCTTTCAACATTTCCCTCTTTGTCTTTGACCTTAACTGAAAACTTTGAGTTCTCCATCGAGCAGTCCTTTCAAGTGGAGACTATTTTCTCACCATGTGTTTGGAGAGAGGGTTCACACTATCTTCACTCACAACTGCTTCTAGCCCATTACTCTTCCACTGTTGTATAAAAACCTATGTCTCTTTGAGATGAATGTCACTCGGCTGTGTCATCCTCGACTCCTCCTTGTTGCTGTCATTTGTGCACCTCCCTGACTCACAGATTTTCTCTTCCCTCCAATCGTGCTGAACCTCTGGGTGGTTTTAGCATCTATTTGGTGAACTCATTCAACACCACCTCCCAGTTCCCTGATCCCCTTTGCTTCAGTGATTTTCATCTTCATTCAGATCAAACTAACCAATCCCCTGGCCACATCCACTCCTTGTTATGGGTAGAAACTTTCACTTCTGAATAACTTAGGTAAGTCACACTAACTAATGTCCTGTTCACTTGGCTATTCCTTCCATAGCTGGTTCACCTCATCACAACCTCCCACGACTTCTCCCAAATCGCTTTTGACACCCATCTCTGTCTCTGCTTTATAGTTCCCATCACTGTCTTTGCTTACTTAGATAGTTCTATTAGTTCATAACTCTGATCAACTGTCTCATTCCATTTTCTTCTATCTTCATTATCAATAATAGCCAAACTATGGAAAGAGCCCAAATGTCCATTGACTGATGAATGGATAAAGAAGATGTGGTATGTGTAGACAATGGAATATTACTGAGCTATCAAAAAATTGAAATCTTGCCACTTGCAACAAGATAGATGGAGCTAGAGAGTAGAATGCTAAGCAAAATAAGTCAGAGAAAGACAAATACCATATGATTTTCCTCATATGTGGAATTTCACAAACAAAAGAAAAAACAGAGTAACCAAGAAACAGACCCTTAACTCCAGAGAACACACTGATGGTTACCAGAGGGGAAGGGGGTGGAGGAATGGGTGAATTAGGTGATGGGGATGAAGGGGTACACTTGTGATGAGCACCGGCTGATGTATGGAAGTGCTGAATCACTATATTGTACACCTGAAACTAATACCACACTATATGTTAACTAACTGGAATTAAAACAAAAAGTGTAAAAATAAAAAGAGAACGCTAAATTAGTTGTAAATGTGTTTTGCAAACACTAGGGCAACCACTTAACAGATTGTAAAAGAAGTATAACTAATATGCTAAGAAAGAGAAAATGAAACCATATAAACTGCTCAATTGAAACCAGAGAAGGTAGAAAAAGAGTAGAAGATCAAAAACAAAACAAAAAGACCCCCCCCTTAAAAAAAAAAAAAAAAAAAAAAACAAGAAGCAAACAAAACAGGGCAAAGAATTGAAAACAGTTGTCTGTCTGTCTCTCATCTATTGTCCATTGATCTGATCTGCAGTGTCCAGTTTGGGAGCCCTAGTCACTTGTGGCAACTGAGCGCTTTGGACTACAGCTAATGTGTCGGAGGAAGTGGATTTTAAAATCCAGTTAATTTAAATTTAAATGGCCACAAATGGCTAGTGGCTGCCATATTGGTGACATCTGTCTAATCGTTCTTCCCATAGGGGCATCTTTTTTGCAATGCAGCCCCCCCACCCCCCAGAGGGACGCCTTTTCCGAATCCCTCTGTAAGGCAGCTCTGCGCACCAGTGGTCGAGGACTTCTTTGGGTTCTCCATTCATTCAGCTTGATTGTGAGCCCCTGAGGGTCCCCAGGCCTGTCTGCCTAGAGTGCAAAGCCCTCAGCTCAGCACAAAGTAGTATCCATAGTGCCGCTGATGGATGCCTGCAGTCCCTGAGCGCTGTCACCAGTCTTATTTGACCCCCACAGTTGCCCTGGCAGGGAGGCATTAGCACCCTCGTGCTATGGACCACCACCACCAGTAGAGAAACCAGCTTTTCCCGGGGCCTGTGGGCTTTTCAGTAGCAGAGTGGGGTTCAAACCTGCCAACCTTGCAACATGCTCCTTCCTCTGTCAGGATGCTCGGTGCCCACGTATCTTACTTGTGTTTAAAGTCTTGGTTGGGGGATCCCTGGGTGGCTCAGCGGTTCAGCACCTGCCTTTGGCCCAGGGCGTGATCCTGGAGTCCCGGGATCAAGTCCCGCGTCGGGCTCCCGGCATGGAGCCTGCTTCTCCCTCTGCCTGTGTCTCTGTCTCTCTCGTCTATCTATCATGAATAAATAAATAAAATCTTTAAAATAATAATAAATAAATAAATAAAGTAAGTAAGTAAGTAAGTTAAGTCTTGGTTGTCTCCACAAGAGAATCAGTTCCCTGAGGGCCGGGCCCAGACTGAGCCCATCGTGGGGGCCCCTGTCTCTCCCAGTCAGCGCACTTCCGTGTGGTTTCAGGGCTAGAATCCTGTTGCCGATGCGGTTAGTTCATAGTTTCCCCCACTGGAGGGCAAGCTTTTCCAGTTTTATTTACTTTTCTGATTTCTTAAGACTGCCGGGAACGACCGACCCACCGGCTGTAGAAGGGCCTGGGTTGTTTGCTGTGTTTTAATTGTTTCGGGGAAATGAGATGGTTTCCATGTGCTAGAAGTTGTGTAACATATACTTTCGGATTTAATATATCCTGGCGGTTGCCTTCCGTACACACTACAAATTCCAGATGCAACGTTTGTGAAGTGGAAAGCCCACACTGGCCCGTGGTTGGTTGGTGTGGAGGAGTTAGGGGCGGCGGAGGGCCCTGGTCGGAGGGGGGTGGAGGGGACACTGCTCTCGGGCAGGCCCAGCCCCCCTTCTCCTTCTCTGCAGGGGGCAGGGTCATCCCGGTGAGCAGTACCCCGTGGCTCAGTGTCCTCCAGCCGGAAGGCCCTCAGAGTCAACCATGTTGGTTGCCCCCCGGGCACCTCAGGGGGCACGAGTAGGCCCCCTGGAGCACACGGGAAGTCATGCTCAGCGGCAGAACTAAAGGGTGCAAGCAGCCTCGGCTCTGTGCACCATTTCGTGGACGTGGCTCTCTCTTCCTGGGCTCAAAAGTCTAGAGACAATGAGAGTTTTGAATGTGGGACAAAAGTGAACCAACCCTTTTATTTTATTTTATTTTATTTTATTTTATTTTATTTTATTTTATTTTATTTATTTTATTTTATTATTTTATTTTATTTTATTTTATTTTATTTTATTTTATTTTATTTTATTATTCATGATAGACACAGAGAGAGAGGCAGAGACACAGGCAGAGGGAGAAGCAGGCTCCATGCAGGGAGCCCGATGTGGGACTTGATCCCGGGTCTCCAGGGTCACACCCTGGGCTGAAGGCAGGTGCTAAACTGCTGAGCCACCCGGGCTGCCCTGAAGCCTTTTTTTTTTTTTTTTTTCAAAATTGATTGATTGATTTTAGAGAAAGAGAGAGAGCATGAGCAGGGGTAGGGGCAGAGGGAGAAGGATGGAGAGAGAAGCTACAAGCAGAATCCTCCCAGGACCCTGAGATCGTGACTTGAGCCCAACCAAGAGTCACCCACTTAACGGACGGAGTCCCCCGGGCCCCCACAAGCGAAGCAAGCCCGCCTCCCACTAGTGCCCGGACACGCAGAACACGGCAGCCTACATACGCAGAGTGAGCTGCCCGTCGTCGCGCCCGGGGAAGATTCCAGGTTAACCCCGGGCACCCACGGGTCTACCTTGAGGCTTCGCTGCAGAGCCCCTGTGTGCAGAGGCCGACGAAGGCGGGGCGGCGCGCAGCTGCACCTGCTCCCCCGGGGCTCCCTAACGAACCCCCAAACCTAATGCGGCCTCTTCCACAGGTGCTGGCCGCCAGCCGCTCTCCCCAGGGTGACCGAGTCCCTTGTGTTCCCCGGGGCCTCAGATGCCCCTGTCTTGTCTGTCTTCATGATGGTGGTGGTTGGGAGAAGGTAATCAGCAGCAGGTGGCACCCCCCAGTGGGGGTTCTCGCCTCAGCCAGGGAGGGGCACCCGGGGTCAGAGCACTGGAGAGCCCGGCAGCCTTCCCTCCTTAATTCTACACCGAACAGAAGGGGTTGGGGTACGAGCAGAAACGTGTTCTACTGTACAACGTGGACGGCAACCCCTGACCACCAGCGGACACAGCAGGTGGGAAGCTGAGGATTCCACTGTGCCTTTCATGAATATTCCCCAGTTACTTCTTCTCCCCCCCCCCCGCCCCCACTCTTGCCTGCTCATCACTCAAGCGCTTATAAAACACTCTCGGGACTCTCCCCCTCCAGATATTTCAATTCCATTGATTTGGGGAGGGCCTGGGCAGTGGCACTTTTTAAAAGCTCCCTTTGGGGACACCCCAGTGGCTCAGCAGTTGAGCATCTGCCTTCAGCCCAGGGCGTGATCCTGGGGCTCCTGGTTCGAGTCCCGCATCGGGCTCCTTGCATGGGGCCTGCTTTTCCCTCTGCCTGTGTGTGTGTGTGTGTCTCTCTCTGTGTGTGTCTCTCATGAATAAATAAATAAAATATTTAAAAGAAATAAATAAATAAAATATTTAAAAGAAATAAATAAATAAACGCTCCCTTTGAAGAAAAGCGACCTAATTTTAACGCTGAGCTCCTCTGCTCCGGGCGATGCTGGGATCAGAGGTGAGGAGCCTGCAGAGCAGGGGGCGGCTGGGCTGGAGAGAGGCAGCAGCAAAGGGATCACGGGAAACCATTCACTGCTTTACGGGGGAGCAACATCTTCCTGGTTCTTCGCAAAGCTCTTCCCAGCTCGTGATCTGAGAGTAGTGCATTGAGGAAAGGACACAGCTTTTGGAGTGAGACAGGCAAGGTGAGACACCCAAAGTTGGGTGACGCTGGGCAGGCATTTATCCATCGTGTCCCATGGGTGCTGCGGTGAGAGCCTGATGTGATTGTGGCCTGGGTGGCAGCACTCTGTTATCTATAGTCCAGTAAATATTTGAGTCTCCTCTTTTTTGTTTCTCTGCAAGATAGCTTTTGAGCCCAAACGGGCAATTGCTTCTTCAAAGCCCTTTGCACATGAAGCGAGGCTTGCAATCCTCCAATACCTGCAAGCGCCAGGGATCAAGACTGTCCCTGATACAGTGATCGTGTGACCTGAACCCAAGAGTCCAGACTAAATCTTCTAAACCATATTAAAAGTTGTGACTACTGGGCAGCCCAGGTGGCTCGGTGGTTTAGTGTCGCTTTCAGCCCAGACCATGATCCTGGAGACCCGGGATGGAGTCCCGCATCGGGCTGCCTGCATGGAGCCTGCTTCTCCCTCGGCCTGTGTCTCTGCCTCTGTCTCTCTCTCTCTCTCTCTCTGTGTGTCTCATGAATAAATAAATAGAAATCTTTTTTAAAAAAGTATTTATATGAAAAAGATTACAGAAGAGGATAAAAATTCAATGACTTTAGGTAGTGTTTTGTATTTTTTTAAATGCAAGTATGTACTGATTTCTGTTTTTTATTCAGCATGTGCTTATTTAATACTTGAGCCAGTCTGGACCAGTCAAGTCCTAGGTTCTAACCTTGCATCCTTATTTTTCTCACAGCACCTGGGTGCTCCGAAAATGGAAAGAAGATAAAAAAACAAGTTCAGAGATATATGAAGACAGGTAAAGATCTCAAGGCTCTCACTGTCTGGTTTGTTTCTCTTATCCATGATTGCTGTTGTTTGAGATATAAATATCCTATAGCTAATAATTCTTTTTTCGATTCCAATTTCCTACTGGTCTTTAGAGTTGCCACGTCAAACTGCCCAAAGCATATTATGAAATACTCAAGACTAGCTTACGAGGGTCCTAATTAACAACAGAACCCATTCCAAGTGCTGCTCTACATGTTATATGCTAGCCTAAGGGCAGGGTGCTTTTCTTCTTACCAACATCATGTGTGTGTGAGAGAGAGAAAGAGAGACAGACAGACAGAGATACAGAGAGAGTGACAGATATTGGGCTGTGTTTCTGGCTTGTCCTCTCCAAGGGGGACAGAACTTGGCTTGCTCTCTTCTAGTAGAGGTTTGGAAAAAATCAGCTATTTTTGCTTTGGGGTAAAATGATCTTGTGACATAAAGCCCCATGAATCCCACTCCCAGGAATTTATCGTGAATGAAACTAATCAGAAACCAAGAGAGCTGTTTAAACTTATTTTTGTAAAATTGTAAAATTGCTGCCTAAATATTGATCAATAGGGAATCGGTAGGGTAACTGTGGTAAGAGCAGTGGAACATGATGCGGCCGTCAAAAATGATACGGGCAATTACACGGATGAGAAAAGAGTCCCACTGCATATTGTTGAATAAAAATAAGCCACTTACATAAAAGCATATATAACATCCCACTACCATCATATTGCATAGTTTATACACCTCTAAGTGTGTGCATGCACACACGTCTCTGTGTGTTAGCGTTGGGTAATGTTCACTTTCTTGGTACTTTTTCACATTGTTTTGTTTACGGTGAGCATGGATTACTATTATAAAATAGTTATTTTATAAAAACTGCATTCATAAAGATATTTACTATAATATTCTCTATAATAGATAAGATTTATAGAGCACTGTATTAGGGTTCCCCAGAGAAATAGAACCAATAGGATGGATAGATACATAGATGGATAGATGGATAGATAGATGATAGATAGATAGATAGATAGATAGATAGATAGATAGATAGATAGAAGAGATTGATTATAGGATCTGGCTCGCCTGGCTTTCGAAGCTGAGAAATCCCTCAGCCTGCTGTCTGCCTCCTGAATGAGGAAAGCCGGTGGTGTGATTCAGGGTCAGGCTGCAGGTGTAAGTCCTGGAGTTCAAGGGGCCAGGTGCCAGGAGCTCTGATGTCTGAGGGCAGGAGAAGACGGATGCCCCAGTTCAAGAAGAAAAGGAGGCAATTCCTCCCTCCTTCGCCTTTTTGTTCTCCTTGGGCCTTCGGTGGGTCGGGGATGCCCATCCACGCTGGTGAGGGCAGATCTCTTTGCTCAGACTGCTGAATCGAATGTTCACATCCCTTATCCAGAAATAGCGTTTCACCAGGCATCTGGGTATCCCTTTGCCCAGTCAGGCTGACACATAGGATTAACTCTCACGAGGACTATATGCCAGGCACTGTGCTAAATGCTTTTCATATGTTATCTCTATAATAGCCAAAGCAACAACAGAACGAAAAACTGAAACTGAAGACAACCTAAGATATTTGATGGTAGAAAAAGTATTTTAAAAAGTGGAAAAATTTTTTAAAAATAAAAATAAATAAATAAAAAGTGGAATCATCGGCCCCCGTTAAAATTCCAATTATGAAGATTGTCTCAGGTCATTGGAACACACTTAGCGTAGTGTTCAGAAGGCAAAGACGCTGATTGCTGCCTTGTAAATTATGTCCGCCTGGAGTGGGGGCTGGAAGGTGTCAGCAGAAGGCAGTGGGATTATGATGGGTGACTTTTTTTTTCTCCTTTTAAAAACTTGTAATGTTGGGACGCCGGGGTGGTTCAGTGGTTGAGTGTCTGCTTTTGGCTCAGGTCATGATTCCAGGGTCCTGGGATCGAGTCCCACATTGGGCTCCCTTGTGTGGAGCCTGCATCTCCCTCCGCCAGTGTCTCTGCCTCTCTCTCTCTGTGTCTCCTATGAATAAAGAAATAAAATCATTAAAAAATTATTATGGAAATTTTCAAATACACACACAAGTAGAGAAAACAGGAGAATAGGAGTACAACTCTCATGTACCGATTGCCCAGCTTCAACTGACAGAAATGAGTTGAGAAGTGTGGTCCACATTCACCTCACTTGGTCCCAGTGGTCTGATTTTTACCTGTTCCCTTATCTCCTCCCCACTATTTTTTCTGGAACATGTAAAGGAAATTCCAGGCATCCTGTCCTTTCTACCCGGCTTTTTTCCACTCTCTGAACACCACACCATTGCCACCCCGTGTGTTATGTTTGGCGATTAAAGTTTACGCAACACAGAAGAGAGCGGCAACGTTTAAAAGGCCCCTTCACTGGGAAACGAACTAGGGGTGGTGGAAGGGGAGGTGGGCGGGGGGTGGGGGTGACTGGGTGACGGGCACTGAGGGGGGCACTTGACGGGATGAGCACTGGGTGTTATTCTATATGTTGGCAAATTGAACACCAATAAAAAATAAATGTATAAAAAAATAAAATAAAAGGCCCCTTCATGGACACAAGATACACAACAGTGTGGGTAGGAGCATACATTTTTTCAGGCAAGATACTGCAGAGGACTAGCTGGTAGGAGTTTTTCTTGCAAATATTTTCAGACCTCAGATCTGGAAGTCAGGTTTTTTTTTTTTTTTAAGATTTTACTTATTCATTTATTTGACACACAGAGCGAGCACATGCACAAGCAGGGGGAGCAGTAGAGGGAGCAGCAGTTTCCCCACGGAGCAGAGGATGTGGGGCTCGGGCTCGATCAGAGCCCTGGGATCACGACCAGAGTCACAGGCAGATGCCCAACCGACTGAGCCACCTGGACGCCTCTGTGAAGTCATTTTTTTTTTAATATTTTATTTATTTACTCATGACAGACACAGAGACAGAGGCAGAGACAGAGGCAGAGGGAGAAGAAGGCTCCATGCAGGGAGCCTGATGCGGGACTTGATCCCGGATCATCTTGAGCCAGAGGCAGACGCTCAACCGCTGAGCCACCCAGGCGTCCCGTGAAGTCAGTTTTAACCGGCTCTGCTTAGCATTTTGCCTGTTCCTTCATCCATCAACAGCTTCTCATGTCAGTCAGCAGCTTTCTTACTTAACCAGTGCCAACAACTAGGAGACCACGTAGGCTCAGGGCTACGGTTAGCATTCCATCTGCCCACCTGAATCAGAAATACAGGACCCAAAGGGGGACAAAGGAATTTTTTTTAAAGATTTTATTTATTTATTCATGAGAAAGAGAGAGAGAGAAAGAGAGAGGATCATGACCTGAGTGGAAGGCAGATGCTCAACCGCTGAGCCACCCAGGTGTTCTGGGGACAAAGGAATTAATTGATTAAAAAAAAAACACACACACACCATTTATAATGTTCGGCTTCCATTCTGCGTTCTCCCTCCCGTGCCCAGCGCCATCCGTCCAGGAGCCTTGGTGCTCCAGCCTCCCCGCCAGCCCTCTTCCGCAGCCTCTGTTCCCTGGCCTCCTGCATCAGCGCACTGGCCACTCTCCCATTCCTCCCCCTGAACTCATCGGATCAGATGGCACACCTTGGGACCTCTCCCGTGCAGATATCCAATGTGACGGGCACTTCGTCTCCCTACCTGGGCAGAGGGAGAGGGGTTCCTGCAGCCCCTCATGCATCTGTACCCCTCTGTGCCTGGTGCAGTCTTGGGGGGGGGTGCTCAGCAGCTCTTCCCAGCGTGAATCAGCTTGTGATTTTTTAGAGATCGATTATTCTTCGTTGGGCTTTTCCAGCCCTGCCTCCCTTGGTCACCTTTCTGCGGCCGGCGGATGGTCCTTGCATCTCATTTCTGCTGCTTAGTACCTGCTGCCAGACGTTGAAAGGAGGAAGCGACTGGGGCGGACGGCAGCTGCTGCTCAGGCCATCAGGAAAGTCGGACTTGGGCAGCGTGTTTGGATTCTCTGTGCTTTTAGCTTTTCCTCCCACCCGGTCGGTCATTCATTAAACCAAACTCCCGGAATCTTGCAGTGACCTTGGGAATGGCTGTCATAGGTCGTGTCCTCGGGAAGGGACTGGATTCCGACTCAGCTGGGGAAATTCACTAAGGCCAATCCGTTAAAGCAGAAGTGACAGGTCTCTGGGAGCCATCCCGACCCTGTGTGCAATGGAGTCACAGAGGTATGGGGGGGCCCCTCTTCCGGGGGGTTCTGGTGTTACCGTCCAGCCACATTCTGGGACACGCTGCTCGGGTACTGGATCACGAGCTAAGCTGCAACCAAGAGCCACCCGGGTGCCCCCCTGCCCCCGGATGTGATTAACATTTAAAATGATGGAGTCTAGGGGCACCAGGTGACTCAGTGGTTGAGCTTCTGCCTTTGGCTCAGGTTGTGGTCCTGGGGCCTGGGATCGAGTCCCACCTTGGGCTCCCCGCAGGGAGCCTGCTTCTCCCTCTGCCTGTGTCTCTGCCTCTCTCTCTCTCTCTCTCTCTGTGTCATAAATAAATAAATAAATAAATAAATAAATAAATAAATAAATAAATCTATCTTAAAAAAAAAATCAGTGGAGGGACGCCTGGGTGGCTCAGTGGTTGAGTTGTCTACCTTTGGCTCAGGGCGTGATCCCAGGTCCAGAGATCAAGTCCTGCATCGGGCTCCCTGTGAGAAGCCTGTTTCTCCCTCTAAGTCTCTGCCTCTCTCTGTGTGTCTCTCATGAATAAATAAATAAAATAAATAAACCTTGTTATTCTTTAAAAAAAAAATTGGTGGAGTCTAAGTAAAGCAGGTGAGCCTTGTCCAATCAGTTGAAGGCCCAAAGAAGACAAAAGACTGACTTGCCCTGAGCAAGAAGGAATACTGCCATCCGACAGCCTTTGGACTCAAACTGCAATTCTTCCCTGGGTCTCTGGACCGTCAGCCTACTCCCTCACAGTTTGGACTCCCCAAGCCTCCAGGAACATGAGCCAACCCTTAAAAATAAATCTTGAGCTCTGTCTCTCTCTGTCTTTCTCTGTCTCTGTCTCTCTCTCTCTATATATAATATGCACATACTTTGTCAGTTATGTTTCTCTGGGGAACTCTAATACAGTGGTATATACATTTCATGAAATATTATTTGGCCATAAAAAGGATTGAAGGACTAATTCATTCTCCAACGTGGATGAACCTTGAAAGCATTATGTACGTGAAAAAAGCCAGTCACAAATTTTATGATTTCACCTATATGAAAAGTCAGAATAGGCAAATCCACAGAGGCATAAAGTAGATGAATGGTTCTTTAGGGCTGGGGAGCAGGTGTGTGTGGGGGGAATGGGGAGCTACTGCTAATGGACTTGGGCTTTCTTCTGTGGGGGATGAAAATGTTCTAAAATTAGATTATGGTGATGGTTGCACAACTCTGGACATATACTAAAAATATGGAATTGTACACGTTACACAGGTGAATTATATCTCAATACAGCTGTTTTTTTTTCCTTTAAAAGTGCAAGTAGTAAATGAGTGTAACAAAATTCATGAAGAGAGTACAAAAATGTCTGAAATTCTGGGAAACACTGAATTGGAGCCTGATGTTCCTCGGAGACTCTCGTGAACCTCTCTGGAGACACACTGTCTGTACTTGTTTCCTTTTTATTCCCTGTTGTGTTATTCATAGCCACAGAAAATCAATCCAATTTTGTCCTTGACTGGTAGCTGCATTACTCAACCTGATTAAAAATATAAGAGCAAAATATAGGTTGGCTTATGAAGTAAGAGGTAGAGACGCTGACAGATGCTCAAGAAGGAATCTAAAATATACATTGGACCACTGCCTGGAAGAAGGATGGAAATTTATTACATGAGGGAGGTTTATGTGATACTTCATGTTCTGAGTATTTCCATCCATGAACACAGAGCTGACCTGCCTCTCAACCTAAGTGGAGACGGAGGTGGTGGGGCCTGGCTGCACACCCAGCATCCTCCATTGCCTCTGAAAATCAGTGTGCCTCAGAGATTTTTTTGGAGAATTGGTGCCAATATATTTCCAAGTGACCACAGTCCATTCCCTCAATAAAAAAAATATTTTTTAAAGAATGGATTAAGCATAAAAATCAGTTCACTAGGGTTCTACATATAAAAACCACTTTCATATTAAATAAAAACCTTCCAGGCAGCCTGGGTGGCTCAGCAGTTCAGCACTGCCTTCAGCCCAGGATGTGATTCTGGAGACCTGGGATCGAGTTCTGTGTCGGGCTCCCTGCATGGGACCTGCTTCTCTCTCTGCCTGTGTCTCTGCCTCTCTCTGTGTGTCTCATGAATAAACAAATAAAATTTAAAAAATAAAATAAAAACCTTCCTTAGGTAGTCAAGCTTTTTTAAGGTACCACCCCCTTCTCTGAAACCTAGTGATCATATACTAGCCAACCCCTTGTGGTCCTTGGTGAGGGACAGCAAGAGTTGTGTCCCCACCTCATGGACCACAGTGGATTCCACCAAGAGTAGCTATCTGACCCCCACTGGACCATCAGACCCTCTTTCCTGGAAGTTTGGGATTCGGATACAGAGCTTAGTTCATATGCTTCCAAAAAGAATTCTACAGTGACTTGTGAAAGTTTTCATTGTACATAAATGGAATTGCAAAGGATGTTATTTCCCGGGTTTTACAAATTCTTACATTTTAAAATAAAACAACCACATCACTCTTGTCCCCTTATGCAGTGAAATCTAAATTCATCCATTAAAAAAAAAAAAAAGGAACAAGTACTTTATTAACAGCAGGACATTATACATCATTCTTTTTTTTCCCTCCTTAAACCTATGTTTACATTCAAAATTCAATATTTTGTGTTGATCACAGTATCTTAATTCTTCAGAACAAAAAAACTTACATAAATTGAAATTAGAACCTTAAAAACCTGCAGTAACCATAGGCTCTGTGTTAAAAAACAAGTAAATATGTTACATATTTTTAAAAGTATTCAACGTAAAGTAAAATATTATTGGCCTTTTAAACTCTTGGAGCAAAAATAAAAAAATAAAAAATAAAAATAAACTCTTGGTGCATGTATTCAAAGATAAATACTTCATATTGATGAATATCACATATTCCTACTTATCCCATTTTTTTTTACTTATCCCATTTTTAAAATCATATCTTTTACTATATGTCCCTGTAATCAATCTATATAATGATTGACTTTGTCCTAATAAATGTGCAAAGGAGACTGGAAGTGATTTGCATGCTAATGACACTCTATTCTTTGACATTCTTCTCAGCTTTATGCCCCAAATCCCTTAGTGATCTTCCATCAAATATTATTTTAATGATCTTTCAGTGGGTAACTCTAGTAGCAACTTCTTTAGTCTCAATGTAAGCAATAAAGTGAACACTTAGGATTTGCCTAGTGGCAGATGCTATCAGTGCCCCACCTCCTTCTCTGAGGCACTAGGCATTTTAGGATGCAAAGAAGGTGTCCTATTCCAAATATATATATGACTGTTCCTGAGAGCTTTCCCTTTGCCTGAGTGTGAGGGAGACAAGTGTCAAGGAGTTCATGCCCCTGGGGACAGCCTTCAGTCAATGATAAGAGATTCTGAGCTCCCTTGATTTGCAGGTGGGATGGTCCTGAGGTGTGTTCTATACAACCTTAAGGTTCCCTATGGAAGTGAATGCTACTAGTTTTTCAGTGGTAATTTGCTAACCCTGACCCTAACCCTAACCCTATATTGGGTTCCTTCTCTTCCCTAACACTTTTCCCTCTCCTGTTGGTGCTTCCCTCATAATGCATTTGCATTCAACTCTCGATCTCGGCAATGCCTCTGGGGTAACCCAGCTCAGTGGGTTGAATTGTGGCCCCCAGAAAGATATCTCCAAGTCCCAAACCCCCCAGAACCTGTGATTATGATCTATTTGGAAAAAGAGTCTTTGCAAAAGTGATTAAGTTAAAAATCTCAAGATGAGATCATCCTGGATTACCCAGAGGAGGGTCCCTAAATCCAAAGACAAACACCCTTCTGAGAGAAAAAAAAAGGCCCAGAGTCAGAAAAGGTCCTGGGAGGACAGAGGCAGAGATAGGAATGATAAAGTCATGAGCTGATGAATGCCTCCTGGAGCCACCAAAAGCTGGAAGAGGCAAGGAAGGATTTCCCCCCACAGTCTTTGGAGGGAGTGTGTTTGGCTGACACCTTGATTTTGGACTTCTGGTTTCTAGAACTGTGAGCAAATAAAGTCCTGTTGTTGTAAGCCACCAAATTTGTGGTAATATTTGTTGTGGCAGTCACAGGAAACCAAGTTCTGGGGACGGATGGTGGTGAAGGCTGCACAACAATGTGAATGCACTTAATGCCGCTGAATTAATTGTACACGTGAAAATGGTTAAGAAGGTAAATTTTACATCATGTGTATTTTACTGCCACCACCACCACAACAACAAAAGAAATAAAGAAAAAATAAGGGAAGCTAGAGATTAGATTGGATTTAGTCAGTGCTCAAGGGATCCCATGGGTTGGGAGGGAGCATAGGAGGCGTTTAGACATGTGATATGGGGTGGGGGCTGGGGGCCAGAGGGGTTGGATTTCTTGTCTTATCTCACAGTCCCCAGCTGGATCCCTCCCATGGGCTTAGAAGAACAAACCAGAAGGCATCCTCCCATACAAAACCAACCAACCAACCAAACATGGCATGATTTTTTCTGGAATATAGCAAGCATTTGCATCCTCTAGACTTGGAAAGCTCTAGCAAAACTCTTTCTCCTCTGGCTCTCTGTTTCCAGATGTGATGACTGCTATCAGCGAAAGGAGGCGGAGTTGGCTAGGCACAGCCTTTACACCACTGAGAGTTCTTGAATTTTCTCCGTTTGGGCTTCCTTTGAGCATCTTTGATACTCAAAGCAATAGTTTAATGATATGTATTAACTTTTTCACCTGAAAAATCTGCTTTTACACATCCTCTCATGGATCCTCATAGGAGTGTGTGGATCTAGGGCTGCATGCACCTGCCCTAGAAGCTGAACAACTTCATCTAGGCATTCTGCGTGCTATGTGAGCAGCTGCCACTGGATTGTTGGTGCCAGTTAGGCCCTTACTCATAGTTGCTCCTAGAAGCTCACAGTCTCAGAGAGGAGACACATACAGTGTTAGCTGGGATTTTCCCAGGTTTGAGTGCTGAGAAAATTAATCTAATGATCTTAAGCTAAAATTCAATATATATGGTTCTTTTAATTGGGAATTTCAGGGATGTGGGTATCAGGCACCTCTGGATTCAGGCTTCAAGTATTTCTTTTCTTTTGTTTTTTTTTTTTTAAGATTTTTATGTATTTATTAATGAGAGACACACCCACACAGAGAGAGGCAGAGACAAAGGCAGAGGGAGAAGCAGGCGCCCAGGACCCGGGGATCACAACCTGAGCCCAAGGCAGACACGCTCAACCACTGAGCCCCCCAGGGGTCCCCAAGGCTTCAAGTATTTCATCAGAATTGGGTCTCTTTTGGGATATCTGGGTGGCTCTGTGGTTGAGCATCTGCCTTTGGCTCAGGGCATGATCCTGGGGTCCCCGAATTGAGTCCTGTATCAGGCTCCCTGCATGGAGCCTGCTTCTCCCTCTGCCTGTGTCTCTGCCTCTCTCTCTGTGTGTCTCTCATGAATAATAAATAAAATCTTAAAAAAAAAAGAATTGGGTCTCTTTCTACCCCACAACACTGGTCTCCAGTGGGTTCTTAGATTTTCCTATGGAGCCAAAGTTCTAGGTATCTGTGATATTAGTACCAGTAATTTGAGAGAGAGATGAATTCTTTCTCTTCCAGGGTCCCATCAAGCCTCTGGGTGGCCAGGCTGCATCTGGTGCCTCCCCTGTGTGTGGGAGAGGTGGGGGCCATATAAGTGATAGCCCCAGTAGGTGGAGAAAGGAGTTTCTGAGAAGAAAAGAACCTGGCCAGAACAAAAGTAGTAGATGTCTGCTGCAGATATGTATACAAATAATTGCAGGTCAGCACGATGAATACTATAGTATAGGAAACACAAGCAAGGTCCAGTGGGGACATAGAAGGGGTTATCAACTCTACTGGATGTGCTCTAGGTAACGCCAAATAAACCCCATAGAAGGTATCGCACATGATGCATTTTTTTCAAAATTAAAATAGAAATACATTAATTATATTCAACATTGTTTCTCTACAGCTCCATGGCTATTACTGCCTTTCTTGTTCATTTTTCATTCCTAGATCCAAGCACAGTCCTTGCATGTTTTAGTAACTCAACAAATATTTGTTGAATTGGAGTTTTAGAACAACCATAAGATAATCTCTTGTTTAGATGAAGATTATTATTTAAAGATTTTATTTATTGATTCATGAGAGACACAGAGAGGCAGAGACACAGGCAGAGGGGGAAAAAGGCTCCCTGCAGGGAGCCCAATGGGGGCCTTGATCCGGACCAAGCCCTGACCTGAAAGTAGATGCTCAACCACTGAGCCACCCAGGCGTCCCTAGATGAAGATTTAAAGAATTCGAAGCACAAAAAAAATCATGCTGAAATTTACATTCCACTTTTTGGGATGCCTTAACTTTTACCCAGAGACTCCATTTTGAAATAACATCAGAAGTCAGTTCTATTTTTAAAGTGTTTTTTTTTTTTTTTTTTTGTCACAAACATCTGATAGCCTTGGGACGCCTGGGTGGCTCAGTGGTTGAGTGCTTGCCTTCAGCCCAGGATCCTGTAGTCCTTGGATGGAGTCCCACATTGGGCTCCCTGCATGAAGCCTGCTTCTCCCTCTGCCTTTGTCTCTGCCTCTCTCTCTGTGTCTCTCATGAATAAATAAATAAAATCTTTAAAAAAAAAAATACATCTGACAGCCTTGATTTGATAAGCTCTCAGGGTTCTTGCCCCATGATCAAATAAAGCATTATATGAGAACACTATGCAAACGTTGTAAAATCATGGAAAAATTTAAGCTGCTTTGATTAAAAGTTTGGAAACTCAGGTCTTTAACTTATTCTTGTGATATAAGGGCAGTTCATAAAGAATCTAGAGTGTTCTTAGTCAGCTTGTTTCTCTATCCAGCGCCTCCCTGGAGAATTTATATATATTTTTTTCCCACTCTGGTCCAAACAGGCCCGAAAGCACATAGAATTCAAGTAGACTGCGTATTTATTAACTAATGGCTAATCAGGAACTGGTGAAAAAATTATTAGGGTGAGGATTTTTGACTTATTAATATTTGTTACTTAGCCCAAATAGCTTTTGATCTTTGTTTTTAAGCACTGTTACTTCATACCTTAGCTCACTTCATAAAGGGTCTGTGTGGATTTTCTCCTCCGACTGTATTTTCAATGGACCTCAGGCACTGGGTTGGACTCATCACCCTTGGTTTACCTCCCACTCATCTCTGGTCCATGCCTGGCTTGGGTGTTTATTTGTTGATAAATTAATGGACACTCATGAACTCATTATCCAATTAGAGAAGGAACACACTGACCATAACTTCCATCTTTCATGTGCTCCTGCCCTGGCCCATTTACCACCCCCACCCCGGGACTCCTCCCACTACATAGAGCCACAATTCAAAATTTTGTACTTTTATTCATTCTTTATCTAAAATATTTTTTATTGGAGCATGTGGGTGGCTCCACCGGTTAAGTGTCTGCCTTTGGTTCAGGTCATGATCTCAGGGTCCTGGGATAGAGCCCCACTGCTCAGTCGGGGGAGCCTGCTTCTCTCTTTCCCTCTGCCTCCCCACCGCCTGTACTCCTTCTCTCATGCTCTCTCAAATAAATAAATAAACTCTTAAAAAAAAATAATAATCAATTGCTCCTCACAATCTCAGGCCAGCTCTTTCTGCCCATGGGTCCTGTCTGGGTGCTATAATAAAAATAAATAAAATAAAATATTTTTAATCACACATACATGCATGCAAACCACATAATGATTAGTTTTAATTGTTTATGACTTTTATAGAAAAGATGTTATGCCCTATATAATCTTCCAGGACGTTGTTCCCATTTAGTTTTCTATTACTAAGAGTCATCCGTATTGTTGTGGCTGCTGTGATTCATTCATCTTCACCACTATGTAGTATTTCACTGGGTGACTACACTGGCATATATTTATCTGGCCTCCAGGACACTGGAGTTCATTCACATTTCTTGCTGTGATACAGAGAGCTGCAGTGGAGATCTTCATATGCGTGGTTCTCTCTCCTGGTGCATACCTGGAGTTTTCCTCAGTTTATACCCAGGAATGGAATGTGGGTTGGTGGTAGGGTGGGTGAAAGTTCACCTTCTCAAGACAATGCCAGACTGTTTTCCAAAGTAGTCGTAGCAACCTATGCTCTCCCCGGCAATGTGTTAAGATATCCTATTGATTGGTCTTCTTCAGAACTTGGTATTGCCAGATGTCTTAATTTTTGCGAATCGGATGGATGTAAATTGGTATCTCTTTATGGTCTTGATTTGCATTTCCTGGATTATTTATGAAGAATTTAATGAATGGAACAGGAAAAAATGATTATCCATATGAAAAGTAAATCAGATTCCCATCTGACATCAGACATGCAAATCAATTCCAGATGGATTAAGGATTCAACTGTCAAAAGCAAAACTTAAAAATGTTTAGAAGAAAACATGGTTAAATAACTTTAGGTCTTGAGGGTAGGGGAGGATTTCTTAAACAGTTGACACCAAAAAAGCTCACTACAAAATAGAAGTGTGAATCTGACAATAATAAAATTAACCTGTATTCAACAAAAGACCTGTTAAAGAAGGTGGAAAGATGAACTATAAACTGAGGGAAGATGTGTCACATACAATGAAGAATCTGGATCAAAAATATTTTAAGAATTCCTACAAACCTGTGAGGAAAGGACACCACAATAGCAAAATAGGCAAATGACACATATTTCATGAAAGAGGAAACACAAAAGGCCGATTTTCGTATGGCAAATTCAATTTCCTTAATTTTGAAAAGCATCTTTTGAATAAAAATAGGAGAGTTTAAAAGCTCCTATGGTCTTCTTCCAGGCTAAGAAAAAAACCCCAAACATCTAGAAAAACACAATGCAAACTTAAATGTTCCTCTAATATTCCAGGAAAAGCAACTAAAACTAAAGGAAAAAATATTTACTAATGTATTTTAAGTTCGCTCTCTGATTTTGGTTATTCCTGTTGCCTTACACATCAATGGCACTCAATAACAGTTAATTAATTGATTGATTCACTGTGCCTGATTTTCTGTAAGTGTAACTTTGATTTCTTTCAGACTTGGAACAGATGGGCACATAGTTTTGAGACATTAATAAACATCATAAAACATGATCTTCTTTCTCTGAACTCTGTGCCCTGCTCGCTATAAGAATAAAGCATCCACTTGAAGGAAGAAATCAGATTTAATCTAAAAGGCATGGTATTGCTATGCAGAGCCCAGACCCTGTGGTTGACAACAAAGTGCTTAGTCGGCATTCAGAGCACAAAAGAGGATGGGAATGCCCCCAGGCCCCCTGCACAGCCGGTCCTTGAAATCAAACAAATGTGCTTTTATAAAACAGGCCCTACATTGTAAGGTGCCCTCACAGAGCACCAGTGTAAGAAAGGTGGCATTTCAGAAAGTAGGTGCTTCTTTTGTATCAGATTGTTAACATGTGAGCTCACAGTATTTTTTTTTTTTACAACTTTTTTTTTTTTAGTTAAGAAAACAGCTCAGAATGTTAACATTTCTGAAGGCTGGTCAGTAGGAGAGTATCTAAAGGAATTTGACTGATGCGCTAATATTGCCTTGCATTTTTTGCAGCCATGCCCTAGGTAGTGTAATCTTTGTGTTGATTGATTGGTTGGAAATTACACACTAAAGAGACTTAGAATTGTGTATTTTCTTTGACCCAGCAATTTATAAATTTATTCTATGAGTAAATCTATGAATGTATTCTAAGGAAACAATCATGAATGAGCCTAAATATATCGCTACTAAAATATTCAACCAAGTATTGTCTATAAAAGTGAAAACAATCTAAATGTGCAAAGTGGGGAATGGATCAATTGTAATCTATGCCTATACCCGTGAAAATGATGAGGAGAATCTTTGAAGACATGGAACCTGATCTTATGGTCACAGGTTATTAAGCAGTATATAAGGTAGGATTCTATTTAAAGCACATACAGCAATGTATGCCTAAAGAACACAGACTGGAGAGATACGCACCACGCAGGAGAAGTGAAAAGAAAGTACAAATGAAGAAAAGGCCCCAGGACAGCTGCGGAGCACAGAGAGATTAGCAGAGATAGAAAGATTAGGAGTGGGCACCTGGGTGGCTCAGTTGGTTAAACATCTGCCTTGGGCTCCCAGTCATGATCCTGGGGTCCTGGGATCGAGCCCCATATCTGGCTCCCTGCTCACCAGGGAGTCTGCTTCTCCCTCCTAGGCTCACACTCTCTCTTGCTCTCTCTCAAATAAATAAATACAATCTTAAAAAAAGAAAAGATTAGGAGTAAAAAGACAAACATAGAAACAAATAAAAAAAAACTTGGGAAAATACCGGTTTGAAGGAATTTTAAAAAATACGCTTGAGTCAACTCTCAAAATATAAGAAAACCAGTGGAGACTGTATCTAGTTGCAGCTGCAACAGATTGCCACAAACTTAGCTGCTGAAGTCCATAGAAATTTATGATCTTACAGGTTACAAGTCCAATAGTTTTTCTCTGTGAGCCAAAGTCAAGGTGTTGGCGGAGCTGTGTTCCCTTGTGGAGGCTCTAGGGGATTTTCTTTCCTTGCCTTTTTCTGCTTCTAGAGACCACTCACACCCCTGGCTTGTTGTCTCTCCCTCCATCTCCAAAGGCAGCACTGTTGGACTTCACACCATTCTTCCTTGGTCACATCTCCCTCTGACCACAGCCAGGAAGGGTTCTCTGCTTTTAAGGACCCCAGTGATCCAGAGTTATCTCTCCCTCTCAAGGTCCTCAACCTTCATCCCATGATGGTCATTTTGCCACATGATTATGGGGATTTGGACCCGGGCACCTTTGAGGGGCTGTCATTCTGCCGACAGCAGGAGCCTTGCAAGCATAATATTTCTAAGATTCATCTAGAAATTGTTCTGTGTGTGTCAATAGTTTGTTCTTCCTATTGCTGAGCAGTATTCTGTTGTAGGAATACATCACAGAATTGTACGTCTATTCTTCTGTTGATGGATGTTTCGGTTATTACCAGTGTTGGGCTACTATGAATAAAAACGCATTTTTACATTATTTTTTATTTCTCTTGGGTAAAGATGTTGGAGAATTGCTAGATTGCAGGGTAATCCCATGTTTGACTCTTCACGTGTTTACTGGTCATTCATAGACCTTATTTTTGTCAGGTGTGTGTTCAAGTGTTTAGCCCATGTTTCCTTTGTAGATGGTTTTTCTATGTTCTTTTAAAAAAATTTATTTATTTATTAATGAGAGAGACACACACACACACACACACAGAGAGAGAGAGAGAGGCAGAGACACAGGCAGAGGGAGAAGCAGGCCCCATGCAGGGAGCCTGATGCGGGTCTCAATCCTGGGACTCCAGGATCATGCCCTGGACCAAAGGCAGACGCCCAACCACTGAACCACCCAGGAATCCCGGTTTTTCTATGTTCTAAAAACAAATCCTTTGTCAGATGTATGTATTGCAGCACTTTCTTTCAGTCTGTGGCTTGTCTTTTTCTTTTTGTAATGGTCTCTCTGATGAACCAAAGTCTTAAATTTTGATGAAGTCTGATTTCTCAATTTAGAATGCAGCGTGAGAAAAGGTTGGCCAAGGAGAGACCTGTTGGGAGGTCAGAGTGTAATTTCACAGAGGAGGATTCAACAGGGCCCTGAGGAGATGTGGTGAGGTGGTTAGGGGGTTAGGTGGATATTCAGGATAAGTTTCAAGGAGAGAGTGGTTGGTGGTGTGAATGCGGAAGAGATGCCAATTTAGATCGAGAACTGGTCTTTAAAAATGTAAGAAGTTGCCCTGTTTCTTTTTCTAAAGATTTTTTAAGGGCACCTGGGTGGCTCAAGGGTTGAGCGTCTGCCTTCGGCTCAGGTCGTGATCCTGGGATCCGGGATCGAGTCCCACAACAGGCTCCTGAGAAGAGCCTGCATCTCTCTCTGCCTATGTCTCTGCTTCTCTCTCTCCGTGTGTTTCTCATGAATAAATAAATAATTCTTTAAAAAAAAAATAAAGATTTTTTTTAAAAGTTTATTTGGGAGAGAGAGAGAGTGTGAGAGAAAGAGAGAGGGAGCACGAGCCGTCAGTGAGGGGCAGAGGGAGAGGGAGAAGCAGGTTCTCTGAGCAGGAGGGCCTGATGTGGGCCTGGATCCCAGAACCCCAGGATCATGTCCTGACCCGAAGGCCGCAGCTTAACTGACTGAGCCACCCAGGTGCCCCAGAAGGTGCCCTGTTTCAAAATCATAAGCAGCCTTAAGTCTTTTTTTCTGGAAGGAAACCTGTGTGACCAAATGACCTTCTGGGACCAGAAATGTGTGTAAATCCCAGCGTGAGGCTGTATGGTTAATTTAGGTTCAGGTCTGGTTAATTTAGGTTCATGGCTCCCCACCCCTCCTCAGTAAGGGACAAGGTCATATTTGAACAGCGAGGTCACTTAACATCTTTGTCAATATGACCATGTGGCTGGGACCACAGGAGGCCCTGGGCTAGAAAATGGAACAAGTCAGAAGGCCCTGTGGACCACAGGTTTAACCTCTGCCCTATGTCTGGTTCTACAGCAGTGGACTCCTGTAAGCCATAGAGATAGGTGAGGGCGCGTTAACTGAAGCATCGTTTGTTGACAGAGGAGAACTGAAAACAAATCCCCATCAACTGAAGAGTGGATAAATAAACCGTTCTGTAGTCATTAAATGGAATTCGATTTGGCAGATTCAGTGAATAAACTAGATCTGTGTGTATCAACATATGTAAAGACAATGTTGAGCGAAAACAAAGCATGTTGCAGCATTAAAGTAGTTATGCAAATTTTAAAACTATATAAAGCCTTACCATACATTTTTTTTTTACGTAAACATATCAATATAATTTCAGTACAAAAACATGGCGTGGGAGGGTACTTAGCAAATTCCTGGTAGTTGGTTGTCTCTGGGGAGGGAGGGGGATAGGGCTGGGAAGGACAACCAAGGGGGATATATATATATTTTTAAGATTTATTTATTTATTCATGATAGACATAGAGAGAGAGAGAGAGGCAGAGACACAGGCAGAGGGAGAAGCAGGCTCCATGCCAGGAGCCCAACGCGGGACTCGATCCCAGGACTTCAGGATCGCGCCCTGGGCCAAAGGCAGGCGCTAAACCACTGAGCCACCCAGGGATCCCAACCAAGGGGGATACTGACCTTGTCTGCATTGTTCTATTTCTCTTATTCAAAGTATTTGAGGGGCACCTGGATGGCTCAGTTATTTAAGCCGCTGCCTTGGGCTCAGGTCATGATCCCGGGGTCCTGGGGTTGAGCCTCACTTAGGGCTCTCTGCTCAGCAGGGGAGTCTGCGTCTCCCTCTCCCTCGGTGTGCTCTCTCTCCCTCAAGGAAATAAATAAAATATTTAAAAATAAATACATAAGAGCACTCGAAGTGTAGGGGAAAAGTAGTCAATTTAATTACTTAATTAGGAAAATGTAAATTAAAGCCACAGGAAAAGGAAGGAGGAGGAGGAGGAGGGAGGTGGGAGGGGAGGTGGAGAGGTGGAAAGGAGAAGAAGAAGAATTGCAGTTAGGTGCCAGACACCGTCACCAGAATGGCTAAAATTAACACGTCTAACAAGATCATATTTTGACACAATATGGAGAAACTGGAATTCTTACACATGGCAGGGAGTGTAGATTCATTCAACCGCTGTTGGTCTGAAAACTGTTTGGCAGTATCTTTGAAAGCTAAGCATATGCCCATGCTGTGATTCTGAAATGCCACTCCTGGGTATAAACTCAAGAGAAGTGAGTGTGTGCCCCAAAAGAAATACACCCCAGCTGTTCATAGCAGCTTTGTTTATGTTAGCCGATGACTAGAGATCATCCAATTTGGTTATGCTCCTCCTCGATGCATATCCTAGAGACTCTATCATGTACACCAAAGAGACAGGCCCAAGGATCCTCATTGCAAAGCCACTTACAGTAGCAACAGCGACAAACAACAGCAAAATAACAACCCAAATGTCCACCAGCCGGAGGACGGCTTAATACCGCAACAATATAGATGAATCTCGAAGGCATTATGCTAAACAAAAGAAGCCAAATGTGCAAGAACACACATAGTGTGATTTAAAGGAGTTTTCAAAGTAGGCAGAATTCCTGGTGACCGAATTCAGAATAGGGGTTACTCATCGGGTGTTATTTTTTTTTTTTTTAAGATTTCTAAAAAAAATTTATTCATGAGAGAGAGAGAGAGAGAGAGAGAGAGAGAGAGAGAGAGGCAGAGACATAGAGGGAGAAGCAGGCTCCATGCAGGGAGTCTGATGCAGGACTCGAACCCGGGACTCTGGGATCACGCCCGGCAGAAGGCGGCGCTAAATGGCTACCCAGGCTGCCCCTCAGGGGGTGTTCTTGACTAGAAAATGGCGTAGGCACCCTTTGGGGGATGAAGACAAAATACCACATCTCGATCTGGTTGGCAATCACACAGATGGATGCACAGGTAAATATTTATCAAAGGGCACACTCAAGATCGGTGTACTTTATCGTATGCTTTGTCTCAAAAAATACCCAAGGCAAAAATAACAATATGGTAACGTGTTAATTCTCACTGTGGATACAGAGTACTATTACCTAATTCCCTATATTTTCCTGTATATTAAAATTTAAAATTAGGAGAGAGAGTGAGTGTGTGTGCAGCAGTGACACTGTTTCATAGCCAAAGTGACAGTCGTCCTAGAGGGGCCTTCTGCCCAGCCACCTCCCCGATGCTTGGATGAGTTCCCTTACAAATGGGGTACAGATGACAACAACTAACTAACCTCATTGTCACGCGCTCAGGACATGGCTGCTAAAAAGTGGGGCGTTTTGTAGGCTCTTCTAAAGATCGCTTTGGCTGATTCTTTCACTGACAGGGACTCCCAGCCATCATGCGTGACCTGGGCTGGGGTGTCCACCACCCTGCACCCCAGCCCCCCGCTCCGAAAGCAGAACTGCATTGGGAAAGCAGCTCCTTGGCCTCAGCTTCCAGATTGGTTGCTGCTGGGTCAAGCCCAGGGCATCACCACTGGCTGCTGTGGCAAGTCCAAGAGCATGAGGAAGGAAAGGAGAAGGAAAAAAAAAAAAAAAATTTAAAAGGGAGATGGGAAAAAAGACAAAGAGAGGGAAAATGAAGGATGCATAGACGTAGCCCTGTGGCTTCAGGGAGCTGCCCTGGGTGACGTGCTTCCTTACTTGGAGCCTCTCCCGTGTTGCCTCAGTCCTTCACCTTACAGGTGGGGGAGGAAGGGTGTGTGTGGTGAAGCCCAAAGTGGCTCCCAAACCAGACAGACCTGCCTTTCCTTCGCTACCTGACTGGCACCTACTTCATCTCCGGTGCCTCAGTTTCCTCACCTGTGCAACTAGCAGTGATTCCACCTCTCAGTATCGCTGTGGGGCTGGAAGTGGTGCGTGCCACGACGTGACCCAGGAGGCTCTCGACGACCAGGGTTAAGATGCCTCTCTCCCCTCCGAGGCCAGTTTTGTGGCTCAGAGACCCTGGCAACCTCGTCCCATAGAACTTTCTCCGCGGTGGCAGACGTGTGTGTCCGGTGAGCTTGAGGGGCTTGAGCTTTTCAGTGCATTTTAGTCGTTTTGCATTTGCATAGTCACCTGCGGCTAGTGGCTGGGCCCGGGCCGGCACGGGGAGCTCTGCAAGGCTGGGACTGGTCCCCCGCAGGTGGCCCGTCCCTACGGACGCCGAAAGGCGCCGGGTTTGCGCCGCATCTACGCAGTCGTTTCTTGCCCCGACAATAAAGTTCCTCCTGAATAGAGTCGGGGCTGGCGTGAAAGCCCGGGCCTGGGTCACACTCGGGCGCCGGGATGGGGGCGGTTAGGGCCTGCAGCCGCGTGGCCTCCACCTCTGTGTCCCTCTCGCCCCCACCCCCTGCGCCCCGTTGCCCACCATCCCCCACCCCGCCTGGGCCTGCGGGGGCTCCCCGTCCCTCGCAGCCAACCAGAGCTCGGCCCTTCCACTTCCCGGCTGCAGGGGGTGCAGGGCGCGCGGCAGGAAGCGGGGAGCTGCACGGCGTCCGCAGCCCTCCGGGGCCCGGGGCGACGCGGCCGCTTCAGCGAGTCGGGGCGTCGGGGCGTCGGGGCGCGCGGGCCAAGCGCAGGGCGAGTCCTGGGGCTGCGGCCCGGGCTCCCGCGAGGCCCCGTCGCCGGCTTCGGGGCGGGCGCGTGGCGAGGGCGGTGGCCGGAGGGGGGCGCTGGGGGGGGGCGGGGGGGCGGGCGGGGCGTCCCCGGGGCGCGGCTGGGACTCTCTCGCCCGCCCCGCCTCGCCCCGCCTCCGCCCGCGGCTATAAGACGGCGGGGCCCGGGGGTGGCGGCGGCCGAGCGGGCGGGGAGCGGGAGCGAGAGCGGAGAGCGGGAGCGGGCGGGGAGCGGGCGGGGAGCGGGCGGGGAGCGGGAGCGAGAGCGGAGAGCGGGAGCGGAGAGCGGGCGGGGAGCGGGCGGGGAGCGCACCGAGCGGAGGCGGCGCGGCCGGAGAGCGCGCGAGCCCGGGAGCCGGCGGGCGGGCAAGGAGGACCGAGCCGGGGCGCGCGGGGGCCCGCCCGGCGCAGCTCCCTCCCGGCGCCCCGACCCCGCAGGACCCTCCCCGCGCCCGGGGCCGCGCGCGCCCATGAAGCCTCCCGCCGCGCAGAGCAGCCCCGCGGCCGCCGCCGCCGCAGGTGAGTGCACCAGCCCTGCAGGCCCCGGCGCTTCCGCAGAAAGGGGGTCCCCGGGCGGCCTGACCCCGCGCCGGGCTGGCGACACCTCCACGGGCGCGTCCTGACCCAGTCTGCGCTCCGCCACCCGCTCGCCCGCGCGCCCCGGGGCCGGTACCCGACAGCCGCGGACGGACGGACACGCGGACGGACACTCGCGGACACGCACCCGCGGACACACTCGCGGACACACCCGCGGACACGGACACACTCGCGGACACACACCCGCGGACGCACACCCGCGGACACACTCGCGGACACACACCCGCGGACGCACACCCGCGGACACACACTCGCGGACACACCCGCGGACACACACCCGCGGACACCCGCGGACGGGGCGTAGGGGTGCGGGGAAGAGTTCCGGCGCCCGGGGTACCGGGTGACCTGGGGTCACGGCGGAGGCTCAGTTTCCGCAGCTCGAAAACGGGCGGACGGTGGGCGGCGTGGGGGCCCGGCCGAGGGTCCCAGAGCCCCGCGCTGAGCCCGCCCGCCCGCAGCCCCCGCCCTGGACTCGGCGGCCGCGGGGGACCTGACGGACGCGCTGTGCGAGTTTGACGCGGTGCTGGCGGACTTCGCGTCGCCCTTCCACGAGCGCCACTTCCACTACGAGGAGCACCTGGAGCGCATGAAGCGGCGCAGCAGCGCGAGCGTGAGCGACAGCAGCGGCTTCAGCGACTCGGAGAGTAGGTGTGGGGCGGCGCGGGGCTGCGGGCGCGGCCGGCCAGAGGGCCCAGGAGGGTCCCGCGGGGCGAGCACCCCCCACCCCCGGGACTGGCTGTCACGCGGGGTCCCGGGACGGCCGGGCACCTGCCGCTGCAGGGTCCCGAGGCCGAGGGTGCGGGCCGCCCCCCCCCGCCCCCCCCCCGGACTGCCCGCCTCTCCCCTGCCCGCCTCCCCCCCCCGCGCCTCCCCCCTGCCCGCCCTCCCCTGCCCGCCCTGCCTCTCCCCTGCCCTGCCTCTCCCCTGCCCGCCCCCCTCTGCCCGCTCCGTCTCTCACCTGCCCTGCCTCTCCCCTGCCCGCCCCCCTCTGCCCGCCCCTCCCCTGCCCGCTCCGTCTCTCACCTGCCCTGCCTCTCCCCTGCCCGCCCCCCTCTGCCCGCACCGTCTCTCATCTGCCCGCCCCTCCCCTGCACGCTCGTTCTCCCGTTCTCCCGGGGTCGCTCCTCACCTGCCCCGCCCGCTCCGTCTCCCCCCTGCCCCGCCTCCCCCCCTGCCCGCTCTGTCTCTCACCTGCCCCGCCTCCCCCCTGCCCGCTGGGTCTCCCGGGGTCGCTCCTCACCCGCCCCGCCTCCCTCCTGCCTGCTCCGTCTCTTCGCAGTCTCTCTTTCAGAGCGTGTGGGGCAAGTGCGGAGGGAGGGACGCAGGAGGACCCAATACTGAAAACTTTGGGAAAGGTCTCCCAAGCTGCTGTTCTTGGGATTCCTGAAATAACATCCTCACGTTTTCTTCTGGCTGCGAGCTCCCAGGCTTGCTGTGGCGCTGCAGGCCGTTTGGAAAGACTCTCTGGCCTCCCCGCAGAGTTCAAGTGCTTTAGAGAGTGGCCCTCTTCCTTCTGGCAGGTCCCCCAAGGGGACTGCTGGCTTCCACACCTCCCGCCCCCCACCCCCACCTCGGGCTGGAGAGGGAGCCGAGAGCAGATGGGCTTACAGGTGCTTCCTGACAACTTGTCTCCTCTTGGAGACTTACCCCAGGGTCTCTTTGTCTTCAATGACCTTGCAAGTGGGACACTCCCCACCGACCCTCCAAGGATCAGATGGTCAGTAAGGATTCCAGATATCCGTTTAGGTGTCCGTTTAGGTGTCAGGATCTGGTGACTTTTCAATATCATGTGGTGGTTGTTGGTTTTCCAATTCTGGATGACTTAGTATTTTTCTTAGACTTTTCTTGAGACTTCATTCCCTACGTGAGTTACAGCATGAATGTCACTCCCTTTGCTGCCCTTGACTCTGGAAGCGAAAGCAATGACCCAATGATCTTTCCTTGTGATTCTCTTCTTTTGAAATCTGAAGCTTTTCCTCATTCCAGGGCAAAGATACAGCCCCAGACCTCCACATGAGCTGTCCTCCTGAAAATGAATAAAGGCCCTCGCCACCCTGTCCGGGGGTTTGAGTCAGAAACCTGAGGTCCCTCTTGACTTTCCTTGGAAGCCCCCCCCCCCCCCCCGCCCCACAAAGGGTTGGATTTAATTGCAGCTTTTGAGGTGAACAGGAATGGGATAGCATGCTGTTAATTTTCCATTTTGTATTTTGGACTTTATTGCTAATGACTGGACCCCTTATTTTCAATTTCAAAAGGAAATCTAAAAACTTTTGAAATCTGCCTCAATATCTGTGGCCAAACTTCAATAAGTCTCCTTCTGCTGGGGCTTGGAGCGGGTTATTTATTCATCACATACAAATTCTCCCCCCCCCCACACACAGGAAAGAAGCTGGGACAGTCTGTCCAGTGCTGTGCTATTGCAAAGAATAACTCCTTTCTAAACCGCAGCCGCATTTGGCTAGAATATGGTCTGAGCTGGCCCATCACGGGTGATTGCAGCTCCCTCAGGGTAGGATTTCAGACTTGAGATCTGTTTTCAAGGGCCTCAAAGAGAAGGCACCCAGAAACACATTGTTAACGATTTGGGGGGAGATATTTGGAAGTCTGTAGTTTCTCTTGCAGAGGTGGGGGAGGGGTGAGGGGCTTGTGTGTTTTGCTTTCTGCTTTTGTTGTTATTTTTTTTTTAAGATTTTATTTATTTATTCACGAGAGACAGAGAGAGAGAGGCAGAGACACAGGCAGAGGGAGAAGCAGGCTCCATGCAGGGAGCCTGATGTGGGACTGGATCCTGGGTCGCCAGGATCACGCCCTGGGGCGAAGGCAGTGCCAAACCACTGAGCCACCCGGGCTGCCCATGCTTTTGTTGTTAACTGTGTATTTTGCTAACCCTTAGTTTGGTCGCTAGGGCAGTAATGGGGATGGCATAAAGAAGGCTCAGATGACACTAGTCTTTATAAATGTGTAGTTAGTTTGTCCCCCGTAAGACTGGTTAGAAATAGTGGTGGCAGAAGCGGTGTGTATCTAACAGTAATTTTTTTTTTTAACAGTAATTTCTTGAGGAAGCGTAATGTATGTGTCTTAACTGCCACCAAGAACTGAGCCCAGATGTTGATTATACGTATTTGTCCAATACTTTTCTGAGGAAGGGAATGTTTGAGAGAGGTAGGTCCTACTGAGATGTAGGCCACCAAAGCGGGGAGCCAACCAGGATAATGATAATAAGAGCACCTCACTTCTACTCAGCCCTTAGGAGGATTATTGTTCTTATTTGTTAGCTCTTATTGGTGGTGATCTCTGCTGTGTTTTATTTATTTTTTCAAAGGTTTTATTTATTCATGCATGAGAGACATAGAGAGAGAGGCAGAGACACAGGCAGAGGGAGAAGCAGGCTCCATGCAGGGAGCCCGACATGGGACTCGATCCCGGGTCTCCAGATCCCACGACTCCAGGATCCCACGCCGGGCTGAAGGCGGCGCTAAACCGCTCAGCCACCGGGGTTGCCCTCTGCTGTGTTTTATTTATTTTTTAATTTTTAAAAATTTTTAAAAGATTTTATTTATTTATTTATGAGAGACACAGAGAGAGAGGCAGAGACACAGGCAGAGGGAGAAGTAGGCTCCATGAAGGGAGCCTGATGTGGGACTTGATCCTGGGACTCCAGGATCACACCCTGGGCATGAAGGCAGGCGCTAAACCACTGAGCCACCCAGGGATCCCTCTGCTGTGTTTTAAATGTGGTATCTCCTAGGACCTCTGCCACAGTCCTATAAAATAGGCACGATTATCTCCAATTTTCTGATAAGAGAGCAGAACCACGTGGGCCCTCTCTGAGACCTTGCTGTGGTCACCATGGATGGCTGGCTGGAATGGGAAGCAGGTCCTCAGGAATAGACTTGAAGCCCGGTGGACCTGAATCACGTGCCTATGTATCAATAACGGTTGTGTCTGAGGGTGTCTCTTCAAGACAGTGGTCATCTGGCCGGGTCATTGGAGCCCAGGCTGTGCTCTATTGGGCCCCTGGGCAACAGATGGGCCTCCGTTTCTCTAGCTGTGAAATTAAAAGGATGCTATTTAATAATGCTAGTAGAAACATCCACAAGCTCATGAATAGGAAGAAAAATTTTGCTCTGTTTCATGCTTTCAAGAAAACATTAAAATGCATACACCAGGCTCTGTGACATAATCAGATACACTTACACCAGTGTCTTGCATGGAAATGTTACATGTGCGCTACGAACCAGTAGTACCTTGAGGCTTACTCAGCCTTCTACCTACTGCTCTATCACTCAGAACATGTGGCCAACTTACGAGATAGCTCAAAGCAGCTGTTCTGTCTTTTTTTGAAGAACCCTTCCTTGGGGGCCCCTGGCTGGCTCGGTCAGTTGAGCATCAGACTCTTGATTTCAGCTCAGGTCATGATCTCAGGGGTTGTGAGATTGAGCCCTGCACTGGGCTCTGTGCTGAGCGTGGAGCCTGCTTAAGATTCTCTCTCCCTTTCTGCCCCATGCTCTCTTTCTGTTAAAAAAAAAAAAAAAAAAAAAAAAAAGTAGGTTTGCTTGCTTTTTTTTTTTTTTAAGATTTTATTTATTTATTCATGAGAAACACACACACACACACACACACACACACACACAGGCAGAGACACAGGCAGAGGGAGAAGCAGGCTCCATGCAGGGAACCCAATGTGGGACTCGATCCCTCGAACCCGAGGATCGCACCCTGGGCTGAAGGCCAAACCTCTGAGCCACCCAGGGATCCCCCCGGTTGCTTGCTTCTAAAGAAGAAACATAGACATTTCTTCTGCCCAAAGAGGCAAATTACCTAGATAGAGAAGAATGTATGTTTAATAGAGAAATACTCCTTCCTGTTCCCACTTACAGTGGGTCCCCCAAAGATGTGAGTGAAGAGAAGACCAAAGTGAAAATTGCAAGATAACTCCTCCTTACGGGTGGCATTTAAATGGGGGTTGGTCAGAACAGGCTTGTTCTTTTCCCCTAAACTTGGGTCCAACAGATAACCTCAGACACTTTGGTGGGAGCAGTTTTAACGTCAGCAGTAAAAGGGCAGCATAATTAGGAGCTAGGGCAGTGTTGTTCAAACTTGATCCTTAGAGGTGCTCCAGGAGTCACAAACTTCTTCAGTTTGAACTTATTAAAAAACAAAACCAAACATTGTTTTCCAATATTTTCAAAACTGTAAATGCACACTCTGACTCCTCAAATATGTTCGATGAAATTTTAACTCGTAATTACTAAGTTTTAATCAACGTGTTAATTGATAGGTTTCCACTGAATGATCTTATGCGAAGTTTAAAATATTAACTTGAACTTTTTTTTTAAAGATATATTTTTTAAAAGATTTTATTTATCTATTCATGAGAACACACAGAGAGGGAGAAAGAGAGAGGCAGAGACACAGGCAGAGGGAGAAGCAAGCTCCATGCAGGGAGCCTGATGTGGGACTCAATCCCGGGACCCCAAAATCACACCCTGGGCTGAAGGCAGTGCTAAACCTCTGAGCCACCCGGGCTGCCCCTTAACTTGAACTTTTCAAGGTGGTATGAACTTCTATCTTCACTGTATTGGGGTTTCACATACCCTTTTCCCTTGAAGGGGAGGGGGGTGTGTTTTGTTACTTAACAGAAAGGATCTGAAGGCTCCTGTTGTGCAAGGGATATTGTGATATTGTAGAGCCACTTTAGGGAGTGAGGAACTGGCTTCTTTAGCGTATGCAAGACCAGGACATTTGTATGTCTTTGCTGAGTCTCTTCCAGCTTGGGCACCTGATGGGCGCTGGGTGCCAGCGTGACAGGTAGCGTATTGGCTGATCTGGCTTAGGAGCTACAGAGGTTGGAATCCGAGCTTGCTCAACCATGAGAGAGTAAGTTAGGAGCCCTGTGGCTGCACTGGCACGGTGTTAGGGATTCTAGGTGGGTGTTAGGGTCCAGGTGGGTGACCGGGCTCATTCTGATGGGGACCTGGAGAGGTGTGGAAAGGGACCAAGCAGAGCCAGAAGGGAAGCTGGGGCGAGAGTGTTGAGGGGAAGAGAGGGGGCCCTTTCATATTCTATCCTACTTCTAGAGAGGTTTTCAGAATTTAGATTTTGTGGAGGAGATTAACCCTCCTCCCTGCCCCCACCACCACCAACCATTCCCTGTGGCAAAAGGAAACAGGTCCAAGGCTTTCTTTTTCCCAGTTAATTACTGTAGTTTGCTTGTCTTCAACGTGTGGGATTGTTCTATATTTACAGGCGCTCTGGGCAAGGTTTACTGTCTGTGGCTTTTCTTTCCTCTGGAGGAGCACATGTCGGTGCTAACCCTAAATTACCTTTTTCCCCACCTCCAAACTAAAAGAGCACAACTACCTTTTAAACAGGCTTCTGTTTTTACGGCTGAGTTTCTCAAGCTCTGTTGGTGAGCATTAGAGCTGGGTGTTTGTATACTGAATGTGCTGGCACTTCTTCAGCGGGGGTCTTAGAAAACTTGGTGCTTGAGCTCGAGGAGCCTGGCTTCAGCACACCAAGGTCACAGGCCAAGGACATTTCTGAGGAGGCTTTGAGATGCTCGTTGAGATGGGGCTTTGGAACTGATTGAAGTAGACACTGCAGAGCCTGGAAATATCTGGTCTTATTACCTGCCAAGGTTCCCCAAATCATCACCATGTGTGTCCCTCGAACCGCCCCCCCCACCCGTTAATAGCAACACCTGATTTTGGGCTGGGGCCGTAATACGTTAATGTGCTATCAGCCAGCAACACGTTGCTGTCATTTTATCAGACCAACTGACTGCTGTTTTGCAGAGGAGAGAGTTCCAGAGGCGTGAAAAGGCTTTCCTTACCTTTTCATCTACCACACTGCTTTCCATGAGGTCTTCTTCATGGAGGGTGCTCAACAAAAGTCCAGAGTGAAAATTTTACTGGATAAAAGGAGATGAGGTCTAGAGCGTGAGCTCCTTCTCTGGTGGTGGTTTGTTTTAGGGAGGTTTATTCTGGGGTGCCTCCGAAGATAAGCTTCTCTTAAGAATGTTGCTAGTGGGGGCCCCTGGGTGGCTTAGTGGTCGAGTACCTGCCTTCGGCCCAGGGCGTAAGTCCCACATCAGGCTCCCTGTGGGAAGCCTGCTTCTCCCTCTGCCTCTCTCTGTCTCTCATGAATAAATAAAAATCTTAAAAAAAAAAAAAAAAAAAGAATGTTGCTATTACCTGAAGAGGAGGAAGCCGAGCCCCAGGATCTTGGTCATTACTCTCTTCTATGGTGACCTCTCCTCTCTTGGCCATGTCCTCCTCCATTTCACCAGAATAAAATCATGAAAACCATAGGAATCCTACATGGAGCACCTCGTTCCTATTCCCCTTTTGCTAAGGAGGAAGCTAAGACTCGGGTAAAGTGATGGGCACAGGGTCACACAGTCGTGGTGACCTCCCACCCCATACATCTCAACTGTGGTACCATCTGCTGGGCTTCTCACTAGCTTTGGGCTTCTTGAAGTTGCTTTTCTCGTCTTTTTTTTCATGAATGACGTGTATACAGTATTACCACAGGGTGGGACTAGACTGTGGGCAGGTTTGGTTCAAGGAGGCTGGGGGTTCATTTCCTGTTGATGGTTGAGTATCCTGGAGCCTGGGGTCAGGTCTGGCTCAGATTTGCACTGGAACCCACAGGAGGAGAGAGGACTCAAGGTGTGGCAATGCCCCGGTGTGTGAGC
This sequence comes from Canis lupus dingo, assembly GCF_003254725.2. NCBI lineage: Eukaryota > Metazoa > Chordata > Mammalia > Carnivora > Canidae > Canis > Canis lupus. Next base: position 9,168,505 of record NC_064264.1, on the reverse strand, counting down.
TTGTGTGTGTTTGTGGGGGGTGGCGTGTAAGGGGAGGGGGGAAGTGAGGAAGTGAGCATGTGCTATGTTGACATGCCTGTGCGCCCCGTGTGTGTTTATATATAGTGTACTTGGTTGTTTGTTTTTTTTTTTTCTCTCTCCCTCCCTCATTGGGGGAGTAGCATCAGTCCATTAGCCGTAAGAGGAACTTCTGATTATTTTAAGTTTGGTTTGCAACTGAATTTATTAGGCAAGTAACAGCCAGGTTGTCTATATATTTTCTGAATTTGAGGAAAATACTTGGATCAAAAAGGCATTTTAACACCAGGCTTTAAAGGCTAAGAAGAGGCACTGTGTGGCAATGTCCCGGTACCTATGACTCATTCTCCACAGTCTCAAAACCACCTGAGCTACCCAGAGGTTTTCCTGAATCTTCGTAGGGGGTCTTTTCTTTTTCCTACATTTTGCAATGGCCTTTTCCATGTCTAGATAGAGCATTCCTTCCCTCGAAAACTCAATGACAGTGGTCTACTTGCCGGTGAGGAAAAATAGTGTGTGCGTGTGTGCCCCACCCCCCCGCCGCCACCTGTGAGCCCCCCTCCCCCTGAGAACGGGTATATGTGGCTGTAACGTTGCTAAAGAGTTGGAGCAAAATAGAGATGATGTCAAAGTCAGGGCGAGAGCCCGTGGTGCAGGGTGGGGTGGAGTGAGGTGTGGTGGTGAAACTGGCTCTCAAGGACCATCTGCTTCTGGGAGATAGAGGCCAGAGGTGTGATCACTGAAGTCTGGGCTGGGCACCCCGGGCCAGGGATGGAGGCGATGCTCTCCGTGTCCTTTAGAATCAAAAATTATGGGCCAAATACCTCCTACTCTTTCCTTCTGTCTCAGGGGTCTGGGCATGAGGCCGGCCTCCCCGGAGCCCTCTGTGGTTTTCCTGCCACTAAGTCTTAGCTCATCGTTTCCCTGCAAGTTTCTCGGGTTCTATTTGTGGCGATTCTCCTACCTATTACGTGGTGACAAACAGTCATGCTCTGCTGTAGGTCTGCAGCGGACTTGACCACTTTTTTGTACGTAAGGGAAGGGCTTTCCCTTGAGAAAATCCAGACTGTTCTAGAAGTGGGCTGACAAAGCAGGCAGAAGGGCTTCCCCGGTCGAGTTCCATGGAACACAAGTGCCCTGAGAGTATTAAGGGGCGGCCACAAAAAAATGTGTCCCATAGTTAAATTTGAGAAATAAGGCTAAGCTGGTTTTTCATAAGACTTCTCAGGGACATTAAAGTGGGAAGATGCAGTAGGAATCTCCAGGGGTGCTTGGTGCTTCTCAAACCTAGTTGATCTCACAGTTCTTCTTTCCAAAGGACCAGTATTCTGAGGGATATATATTTGGGGAAATACAAGTGTGAGGTTGGGTATCTTGGATCTCAGTAGGTGTTCACCATCGAAGCCCTGAAAAGTGACTGGTGGTCCTTTTAGGTGACCTGGGCTGGACCTCTAAAGGGAGAAAAGATTGTGAGGGTCAGGCATGTCTGGAAGAGTGAACAAGATGAGTGTGTAGGTCAGGAAGACAAGGTGGCACTGGGGCCACCTGGTTGGGGTGGGGGGGTGGGGGGGAGTGGGAGGAAGGGGAGCCAAGTGTAGGGCCTGAGAACTTGTAGCAGCCTTTTAGGGATGAAGCTGAATTCTTTTGGGATGAGAAGATTCTGCTTCTGAAAACCTTTTTTAATCTGAATATATCTTCTGTGACTTCATGTTCACTTTGAGTTATGGGGACCAAAGAAATATGTGTTTGCCTCCTCCTGAGCTGGAGGTCATTGGATTAAGGCGAGTGAATCCCCAAGAAGGGTAGAGTCCTGCCCAGGCCCTCTTGATGCAGCTGGCCTCTTGCACCTGAACAGCCTCTCCAGAGCTCATCTCGGCTCCACCTGTGGCTGGCTTCGAGTTTTGTTTTAACCAGGAAGACTGTTAACTTTGTGACCTCAGAGGCCACATCCTGCTTCTGTGGGCTGCTCTGCCTTTGAGCCCTATGAGTGGGTCCTGCTCAGCCAGCAACTCCCTTTAGGTGTCACAGTCACGTGGCCGGGCTGGCCGTGGGTTGGTTTCCTCCTTCTTGGCAGGGTCTAGAGAAGTAGGCCCTCAGAACGTTAAGAGCTGGAAGGGACTTTAAGGATTGAGGAGCCTTCCCATTTTCTTGGTGGCAAAACTGAGGCTCAGAGATACTATCTTGCTCAAGGGTGCCCGAGTACCTAAGTAGCTGAGCTGGTTCCCTTGACTCCCAGCGTAGCCCTGCTTCTGGGACCTTGTTCTGCTTTCTCTCTGGTCTTCGGGGGTAGGACGATAGAAGGAGCCACAGAGTTATTCCCAGTGTCTAGAATTGACAACCCCTACAAAAAATGTTGATCTCTGACCCTCCAGCTTATCCTTAGAGTGTAAGTTCTCAGGAAAACTGTGACACAGACTCTCTTGAGCAGATAGGAAGGATTATTATTATTATTTAAACATTTGAAAAAAGAGATTTATTTATTTATTTTAGAGAGCAGAGGGGGAGAGAGGGAGCAAGAGAGAGAGAGAGAGAGAATCTCTAGCAGACTCCCCACTGAGTGTGGAGCCCAGTGGGGGGGGGTGAACTGGTTCCATGACCCTGAGATCATGACTTGAGCTGAAATCAAGAGTCAGATGCTCAACCGACTGAGCCACCCAGGTGCTCCCAGGCAGGGAGGATTATTAAGTAATGGGATCCAACCGGGTATTTGTATTTTAGGGAAATCAGAGGGCAGAAGGGACTTTTCTTTAGGAAAGAGGATTCTTTTTGCTCCACAATCCCAAACCAACCCCCCACCCCTCATCAGCCAAGCATTGGCTTGGTTGTCAGTTAGAGACCCGGGCAGTGGGCTCCTATGTGTTGCAAAGAAGGATGGTCTGGTCGTGATAATCCTATCACAGTCTCCTTTGTAAGGGTCTCCATGCAAGACCCTGGGTGTGCAGGACACACACACACAGGCACTCCCCTGCCTTGAATCATTTGAGGGCAGAAATATGAAGTCTGGAAATGAACCTGTTTTCTTTACAACTTTTCTCCTTTTGGAGAGGAGCCATGGTTATCAATAGACTAGAGACTGAAAACCACCTTGAATGAGTTATATTTTCTTTCCTGGAAGGTGCAGATTCGCTCTACAGGAACAGCTTCAGCTTCAGTGATGAAAAACTGAATTCTCCAACAGACTCTGCTCCGGCTCTGCTCTCCCCTGCTGTCACTCCTCGGAAAGGTAGGCTCATGGGTTGTGGTGTGAGGTTTTGGGCTTCCTCTACTGCCTTCCCCCCTCAATCTCTCCTCTCCTCTCCCTTAGCCCTGACCAATCTTCCCCAAATGGGGGCACTTTGGTGGCTCGTCATTGAGCACCTGCCTTTGGCTCAGGTCGAGATCCTGGGGTCTGGGGATCAAGTTCCCGCATCAGGCTCCCTGCATGGAGTCTGCTTCTCCCTCTGCCTATGTCTCTGCCTCTCTCTGTCTCTTATGAATAAATAAATAAAATCTTAAAAAAATATATTTCCCAAATACGTGAAACAAGTAGAGAAAACTAACATCCACGTACAGGATGGTGTGAAATGGAATTTGTTCTCCCTCAGGATTCTGATCAATGTGAAAATGGATCGGGATCCCTGGGTGGCGCAGTGGTTTGGCGCCTGCCTTTGGCCCAGGGCGCGATCCTAGAGACCCGGGATCGAATCCCACGTCGGGCTCCCGGTGCATGGAGCCTGCTTCTCCCTCTGCCTGTGTCTCTGCCTCTCTCTCTCTCTCTGTGACTATCATAAATAAATAAAAATAAAAATAAAAAAAAAAAAAAAAAGAAAATGGATCAGATAAATGGGGAGCAAGAAACCAAATTCGCAGGGAGAAAGAAAACCGGTCTTCTCCAGACTCTGCTTTCTCTCACGTGGTGTAATCAAGACTGCTAAATGACAGTGCTCTCCCAGACTGGTTGGTTCTAGAACTGAAAGCTCAGCAGCAGTTAGGCTTTGCAAGAAAGTGGGATTCTTTTTATTTGCATTAACTGTGTAACCAGTGCTTTCAGATGACCAATTTAACAATATTAAACGGGGTCATCCTCATGAGACCAGCGATGAGCTAACATGATTTAAAATAGCAGCTCCAGCCTGGCTCTACTGTGACATTAATAGACCTTAAAAAAAAAAAGTTTCTAAAGATGCATGAGCGGTTTCTTATTTTTTGGAACTTGTAAAGTGTCTCCAGCTAGAGAGCTGAATGTTCTGTTATATTGGACAAGTGCCCTTTTGAAAACAAAAGGAGTTTTTTTTCCCCCTTCAAGAAACATTATACTTGCTGAAAATAGTTGCAGAATGCAATAAAAATGGAACATAGTTAAAAAAGAAATATGAAGATTCTATTACTTTTCTCACTCTTGGCATCAACGAGGAATTTCGCTCTTTTTCGAAAGAGTGATTTTTCAATTCTTCCTCCCAATGGAGCGGTGTCAGCAGCAGCCACTGGGGACCCTGCCATCGTCCAGCTCCCTGTCGGTAAAATGGAGCTATTGAATTTGGAGAGACAGGGCAGTGTGGGAGGTGGCTTCAAGACGTGCCCAGATTTGCTACCTGATTCTCAAGACAAAGAAATTACAGAGAGAGAGAGAGAGAGAGAGAGAGAGAGAGAGAGAAACTCTAGTTGTAGATTGCTTTTAAAGGCTGAGAACTAAAAAAAAAAAAAAGCTGAGAACTAGGCAGCCCGGGTGGCTCAGCAGTTTAGCGCCTGCCTTTGGCCCAGGGCATGATCCTGGAGACCCAGGATCGAGTCCCATGTCAGGCTCCCTGCATGGGGCCTGCTTCTCCCTCTGCCTGTGTCTCTGCCTTTCTCTCTCTCTGTGTCTCTCATGAATACATAAAATCTTAAAAAAAAAAAATGATAAAAGCTGAGAACAACAAGCTGTTTGTAGCCGGCAAGGGTTAACAGATGAAGCTCCGGGAATGCATTTGGGAGAAGGTATGAATGATGCACTCTGCAGGAAAGCGTATGGGTCGCAGGGCATAGAGGGAACAGAAGCCCGATGAGGACTTGGCACCTTGCGCTGGCCGCTGGAGGGATGGGGCCTCCCGTCACCTTCCCTGTACTATTTTGACAAAGAGCAGTGGCCCCCATTCATTTCCTCCTGGGCGGACCCCGAGGGCTGCAGCACTGCCCTGGGGTGGTAGCAAACCTGAAGGTGTTGATAAGAGGTGTAGTGAGAATCCGGAGTCTGGGTGTCCGCTCTGCACAGCGCCAAGCTTACCGGATATTTTTGACAGCTAACTCAGAGCTGACACAATAAAAAAATCAAGCCTTTTTGTCTTTCTTCCCAGCCCCTCACTACCCCTGCCTTTCAAATTCTTTTTTTTTAAAGATTGTATTTATTTATTCATGAGACACAGAGAGAGAGGGGTGGGCAGAGACATAGGAAGAGAGAGAAGCGGGTTCCCTGCGGGGAGTCCGATGCGGGACTTGAACTAAAGACCCCGGGATCATGACCTGAGCCAAGGCAGACGCTCAACCACTGAGCCATCTAGGTGTCCCTGCCCTTCAGACTCTTAAAGAAGTGAAAGGAGGTGGTCCTTCTAGGTTGTTGGGCTGGGGGTGGCGTGAGGGCTGATGAACTGAAAAAAAAAAGGGAGACATTTAGGCTAATCTTCAGCATCCGTGTCTGAGTTGACTGTCAGTAAACACTGGAGCAGACACTTCGGCTTGGTGCAGGACACTTGAAAATGATGCCTCTGTAGATACAGAGATGCAAAGTGGGGTCACATCATCCTGGGAACCCAGGGCATCAGGAGCCGTCGTGATATGGAAACTGAAGGTCGACTCTTGTTTTTCAGCCAAACTAGGAGACACGAAAGAGCTAGAAGACTTTATTGCTGATCTTGACAGAACATTAGCAAGTGAGTACATGCCTGGGATTAAAAAAAAAAAATCAAACAGAAAACCAACCAACACTCACTGCTGATAAAGTGCCCTAATGTTTACCAGCTTGCCAGGGGACAAGAAGTTACATCATCAGGCTTCTTTAGGTTCAGAAACAGAACCCTAGTGGCTCAGAAAGAAGTTCTGCGTTCATGTAGATCGTGCGCCTTTCCAAACAGTGAGAACAGGCCACCAGCAAACAATGACATTTTGTTTGAGAAATGCAGAGTTGTTAGTAACAAGGTCAGAGCTCTCTCACCGTGATGGCCCGGCAGGCTTTTCAGAGAAGAAATGAGCTGACTGGCCACGGAAGCAATGTGCCAACAAGCCAGATGGTTCCATCCCATGGGCCAGGGAAGTCTTCCCAGGTTAGATCCAGGGGCTTGGGGAGGTCTGGCTTCTAGAGGATTGGGTCTCAAAAGACAGAAAGAATAAGCCTGGGGAGACCCGGTCGCCAAACGCCCACTTAGTGAAGATTAGGGAACATACTTCCCACTTGGCAGTTACACTACTGGTACCCCTTTTGTGTGACCAAAAATGTTGGGAAGTGAAGATACCACACCATAACTGCAATGTGGGCGGGAGGGTATGTCCAGAAGACGGGCCCCCGAGAAATCAATCTACCCACTCTGTTTCAAAAGGAAAGGATTATAAAAAGAAAGAAAGAAAGAAAGAAGAAAGAAAGAAAGAAAGAAAGAAAGAAAGAAAGAAAGAAAGAAAGAAAAGAAAGAGAGAGAGAGAGAAAGAAAAGAAAGAAAGAAAGAAAGAAAGAAAGAAAGAAAAGAAAAGAAAAAAAGAAGAAAGAAAGAAAGGATTACAAGAGCCAGAAGGATTGGGAATGAAGGTTTAGCTTCCGTACTCCTGGTGGGCTGTATTCAGTCACAGAGCAAAAGAATTTTGTCCTAGCCTCTTAATTTTTCAATGAAAGAGTTGATTTTCCATAAGAAATGTTTTATGCTGGACTCTGCCAGATAGCCAGGTCAGACCTGAAAGGTTAGATCCAAAGTTGTTATTTTATTTATTTTATTTATTTTTTTCAAAGCTGGTTATTTTAACAGGACTCAGTTCTTAACAGGGTTTCAGACGGACCTAAATAGGGTGGAAAGTCAAGGTCCTTGTGTATTTTCTATTTGTTGGAGAATTTTATTGCCCATTCTCTTACATGCTGTACCATCCCACATCTAAAGACCTAGGCCTGTTTTGACAGAGATTATTGTAATTACAGCACAATTTGTATGAGGCCCAGGTAACAGGCCTGCCTACTTCATGGGAATTACAGCTGGCCGCCCTGTCGTACCAGTTACTCAGACCTACACTACGTGGGAAGCCTGCCATTAAGTTTAGTGCTTTGATGCCCGTCTGTGATGGTGTGATCGGGTTACATATGAGAATTGGGAACTTTTTTTTTCACATTTTTATTTTTAATTTTTTTTTACATATTTTTTTAATTGGAGTTCAATTCGCCAACATATAGCATAACACCCAGTGCTCATCCCATCAAGTGCCCCCCTCTGTGCCCGTCACCTTTTGTGTGAGTGGATAACCTTATTTATCACCTCTTTATAGGTATGTGAAACAAGGAGAAGTTCTGGGTCCTTTCATCATAAGGGAGAAGCTTCAGAAAGCTCCAAGGACCTGGTAAACATCAGCTACAGAAGTTGCTACCAGAGCCGACAGAGATGAGTGCTCACCTACCACCAGGCCATTCTCAGGCTTGTGCGTAAAAACCAACCTTTGAGATCATCTCTGGGCAATTTAGACAGTGAAACTGACTTTGTTTACCAGCTTGCCGCGTATTAGAACAAATGACCTATGCTAATATTCTATTTCTCTCAAAACCTAGCTATCCCGTAATTTAAAGTGCTTTTATGAAAAATATTTGTAATTAATTATATATGGTTGGAAACAGTAAATATGCTTTTCCCAGTATAATATATTTTTGTATGCAAATAAAATTTGACCTAGAGTCTGTATTCTGTAAACTTCTTTTTTTTTCTTTCTTTCTTTCAGTATGTTCCCATTTAAGTAATATTCTAGTGGGAATAACACTCCTCTTGACATCTAACAAGGGCTTTGGGTGCTGCCCAAGAGACAATAGGACGGTGAACTGAGGTCGTTTTGAAGCTCCTTCAGGGCTCGAGAGGGAAATGCTGGCCTGTGATTCCTGGGACATTTTAATTTGAGGATTGTGGGGTTTTTTTAATTGAGGCATCGTTGATGTACAATATTATATGAGTCTCAGGTGTACAACACAGTGATTTGACACTTCTGTACCTTTCCAGACGCTCACTACGATAAATGTACCTGTCACCCCACAAAGTATTACATTATTGACTATATTCCCTATGCTGTACTTTTCATCCCTGTGACTGAGGATTGTGGTTTGTTGGGTTCCTCCTCCATCTTTATTCTCCTCATATCTTACCACCTTTTTAGCTGCCATGGCTCTTTCTTTCAATTAAGGGAAACACTCGCACTCAAAATTCAGGACCGAAATATGAGGGAACATGGGGGCAGCTGGAGAACTTGAAAATGATGGTGCTATCATCAGATGAAGGAAGATCTGATGGCGCCAGCCTTGATGCTTACGTTCAGGTGGCTTCCTTGGAGCTGGAGGGTCCAGACGCAAGGTCTTCCACAGGGTGGGCTTTGCATGTGGAAGCCAATGACCACCTCCACTCCCAGCCACCTGCCTTTTGGGGACGATGGAGAGAGCATAAAAAGGGGAAAGTTCATAATTTTCTTACCTATGCTTTTCTATCTTTAAAACCTCTAAAAATAGGGGTACCTGGGTGACCCGGTCAGTTGGGCATCCAACTCTTGGTTTCGGCTGAGGTCATGATCTCAGGGTTGTGGAATGGAGCCCTGTGTCGGGCTTCAGGCTCAGTGGAGAGTCTGCTTAAAGATTCTCTCTTTCTCTCTCCCTCCATCCCCTCCCTCCTGCTCACGTGTGTACCTGCTTGCACTCTTTCCCTCTAAAGAAGAAAAAAAATAGTAATAATAAAACCCGAAATAACCAGGCATTACTTTGATAATTGGCATCAAGTTATTTAAAAACTCCCATCCTTATGTTTCTATACGATACAAATCCAAAACATAAGTACTCGGAATTTTATTTATATCTTCAAAAGCTAATTACTATATTTGACCTGTGTTTTAGGGCATCAGAAAACTACATGGCCTTTACTTTTTTTTTTTTTAAGATTTTATTTGTTTGACAGCATAAGCAGGGGGAGCAGCAGGCAGAGGGAGGTGAAGCAGACTCCCTGCTCAGCAGGGAGCCCCATGCGGGGCTGATCCCAGGACCCTGGGATCATGGCCTGAGCTGAAGATAGATGCTTAACCGACTGAACCACCCAGGCACCCCTACATGGTCTCTTCTTTAACCTTTGTCTTTTCCTCAGTTTCTGGGACATCTTTGGGTTGAGCCCAAATATTTTCTTTATTTCTTTTGAGATATAATTCACATGCCTTAATATGCATCCTTCTAAGTGTGCAGTTCAGTGGTTTTTAGCATATTAACAGAGTTGTGCAGCCATCCCCAGTACCTGATTCTCTGTCTCCGTGAATTTCTCTATTCTGGATGTTTTCAATAAATAGAATCATATTGTATGTGACCCTTTGTGTCTGGCTTCTTTCTCTTAGCATACAATTTTCAAGGTTCATCCATGTCGTACACAAATCAGTACTTCGTTCCTTTTTATGACTGAATAATCCACTGTATGGATACACCACATTTTGTTTACCCATTTTTTAGTTGAGGGACATTTGGTTTGCTTCTACTTCTTTTTTTGGCTAATGAATAATTCCATCATGAATATCAAAGTACAAGTTGTCGTGTGGACGTATTTTAAAATTTCTCTTGGGTACATAACTTAGAGTGGAATTGTGAGGTCATCTGATAATCCTATGTTTAATCTTTTGAGGAATTGCCAAACTTTTCCGTGGCAGCTGCACCATTTTACATGCCCATCAGTAATCTATGTAGGCTCTCATTTTTCCACATCCTCACCAACACTTGTTATTGTCTGTATTTTTGAATAAAGCCATCTTATTGGTTGTGAAGTGGTATCTTACTGTGGTTTTGATTTTCATTTCCCTGGTGACTAATGATGACTAACGATTTCCCTGATGACTAACTAACATCTATCTACTCATGTACTTATTGGCTATTTGTGTATCTTCTTTGGAGAAACGTCGATTCAAATCTTTTGCCCATTTTAAAATTATGTTGTCTCTAATTCTTATTGAGCTGTAGGAGTTTTCTATATATTCTGTATATAAGACCCTTTTTGGACATATGATTTGCAAATATTTTTTCCTAGTTCGTACATTGTCTTTTCATCTTTTTGTAAATGTCCTTTGAAGCTCTGAAATACTTAATTTTGATGATGTCCAATTTATCTATTTTTTTCTTTTGTCACTTGCTTTTGGTGTCATATCTAAGAAATCATAGCCTAACTCAGAGCCACAAGGAGACACTCATTTTTTTTAGGAGTTATGTAATTTTTGACAATGCTTACATTATACAGATCTTATATGTAGGTCTCTGATATACTTTGAGCTAATTTTTGTAAATGGTGTGAGCTTGATTCCAATTCCATCCTTTTACATATAAATATCCAGTTGTCATTGCACTGTTTGTTGAGACTATTTTTTTCCTCTTTGAATTGTGTTGGCACCCTTTTGAAAATTAGTATGGGTTTATCGGTGGACTCTCAGTTTTTTTTCAGTGATCTATAGGTCAATCCTTATTCCAGTGCCGCACAGTCTAGATTACTACAGCTTTGCAGTAAAATTTGAAATCAGAGAGTACATGTCCTCCAAGTTTGTTCTTCTGCAAGATTATAATACTATTCTGGGTTCCTTGCATTTTTATGTACATTTCAGGATCAACTTGTCAATTTCTTCTTTTTTTTTTTTTTTAACTTGTCAATTTCTTCAAAAAAAAAAAAAAAGCCTGCTGGGATTTTTGTAGATATTGCATTGAATTTCTAGATCAGTTTGGGTTGCCATTATGCAAAATTATGTCTTCCTTCTAATTCATAGACATGAAATACCTTTGCATTTTTTTAGGCCTTCTTAATTTCTTTCACCTATACTTTGTAGTTTTCAGTGTATGACTCTTGCACTTTTCTGGTCAAATTTATTCTTAGGTATTTTGTTCTTTTTGATAAAAGAATATTACATAATATTCTGGAATATGGAATTATTCCATAATTTTACTTTCAGATTATTTTTTTGCTAGTGTATAGAACACATTTGATTTTGCATGTTGATTTTGTATCCTACAGCCTGCTTGTACCTGTTTATGAGTTCTAAAACTTTTCTTGGATGTGGATTTTGTATGTACAAAATCATACCATTTGCAAATAGAGGTAGTTTGACTTCTTCCTTTTTGGTCTGCATGTATTTTCCATTCTTTCTGTTGCCTCACTTCCCTGGCTAGAACTCTGTACAGTGTTGAAAACGAGTGGTGGGAAGGCACACCTAGTCTTATTCCTGATCTTGGAGGGAAAGCTTTCAGTCTTTTTCTCCATTAAGCATGATGGTAGTTGTGGGAATATTTTCTTTTTTAATCAAACAAGCCTTTGGCTTGTTTTCTACACATAATTTTTCCATTATATGGAACTGTTTTTTTTTTTTTTGTTCATTGGTTGGGAGCTTTATTAGCTTAGGATAATTTTTTTTTCATCAGGATACTGGTGCTGTTCACTGTCACTGTCACTTTTATTACCAGCCTCTTCCAGAATTCAGGATCTACCTGCATTTGGCAGGTCTCCTAGAGCTAGGACTCCCAAAGTTAGAAGCGCAGGATATGTGGCTTTGGGGGCTGTTGTGAGGATAAGGTCAATGGTTTGGGGAGAAGAAGTGAATTCTTTTATGGAATTGTTGGGTAAAGGTATTTTTTATTTTTATTAACTTCTGTTAGATGAATAACTGGTGACAGGCAGTGGGTCATGTCACAACTTGGGGTTCTGCGTATGTTAAAGAGAGTGTTTTCAGTATTTCTCAAGATGCATTTTAAGAAGCACATTCTTACCCTGTTGTGAAAAATAGGTATTAAGATCATACCTATTTGAAAAATGCTGCATATGTATCCCACTTTGAGATTTATTATTCACATTAACACATAAAATGCTTGGGGTTCGGTCTTAGTTGATGAATCAGAGAACCCAAATATAGTGGCTTAAACAATATGGAAGTTTCTTTCTCACTCACAGGTGAGCAGTACAGGGCTAGGTGAGTGCCTCACTGGTCCAGAATGGCTGCTCCTGCTCTTGTCATTACATTTATATTCCATCCAGCATAAAGGAAAAAAAGGCAAGCAGAGGCTTATTTCTTTCAGTCACATGACTAGAGGTGACACAAATTCCTTTTGCTCGTATCTCCTTGTCCAGATCTTAATCAGATGGTCATTCCCAGTTATAAGGGAGGCTGGGGGAAAAAAAAGTCTCTTGCTGGGCAGATATGTGTTCAGCTAAAATTTGACAGTTCTATGTTTAAATAAAGACAAAGAGGATGGATACTGGAGGACAACTCGTCATCTCTGCCACAGAACGTTGAAGGCTCTGAGAAGTCCTATAGCCAAAAGACTTTTTTCTTTAAATTTTTATTTATTTGTTTATTTATTTAAATATTCATTTATTTATTCATGAGAGACACAGAGAGGGAGGCAGAGACACAGGCAGAGGGAGAAGTAGGCTCCCATGGGACTCCATCCCAGGATCTTGGGACCACAACCCGAGCCAAAGGCAGACACTCAACCACTGAGCCACCCAGAAGTCCTTTTTTTTTTTTTTTTTAAGATTCATTTATTTATTCATGAGAGACTTTTTTTTTTTTTTTAACCACCAATAATCCACAGCATATAAGGGAAATGCCACTGTGTAGATAATCTCACTCCAGTGGGGTCTACTGCACTCACCTCCTCCAAGACCTGAGAGCCAACAGCATGACCCTTGCAAGCTGCTGGATTGTTATGTAGAGAGTGTCAGCCTGTGGGCTTTTCTGGAACAGAACAAGACCAGATACTGAGTGTGCAGAGCCTGGTAGGAGGGGAATAGTCTGCTTTGAGCTTGGGAAATACGTGTTCTAACTTCTGGGAGGAATAGCTAAAGCAAAACAAAACAAAAACTATAACACACACCCGAAGTAAGAGCATCGAGTGCCGGCACAAAGACTCGTACACCAGCCGGCCTCTGGGATGGGAGGAACCAATAGATACGCTGTGTCCTGGGTACATAGCACATCTGCCCCAAGCGTGAGAAGGCACAACGGAGCCAGGATTGGGGGGTGGGGGAGGCAGTAGGGGGTGATGGGCGGCCTACTGACAGTCAATCAAGACTGGGGACGCTGAGATTTCTCCACGGAAATATCCATCTGGGCATGGGATAGGCAAAAGGAGTCGAGAAAGTGGGCTTTCAAACTAGGCCAGGTGTTCAAACCTCGCCGTGCCGTGCTGCATCTGCACAATCTTGGGCAAGTGTATCCTCCATTCAGTGGCTCTGTTTCCTGATTCACGGAATTGGGGCCTGAGTCTGTGTCTCCCAGGGTCCTTGTGAACAAGTGTACAAGGTGTAAAGCATCTAGCACTTTCCTCTCCCTCTTCCTGATACCACAAGGACCCTGGGCTCCTGGATGAGGGCAAAACGAAGCTCTCCTTACCTTGGTCGCAGAGGCCAGTTCCAACCCCACCCACCTCCGGTCTCATGGGGCCAGAGGGAGCCAGGCAGGGAGACAGCCCAGGACCCAGGGCTGGGAGGGAGGCTCCGGCCGCAGCCCTGCAGCGGGCTGGATGCGGCCCTCTCTGGGCCTCAGTTTCCTGCAGGGTCAGCCCCTGTGGCCGAGTGGGTTCTGGCCTGCCTCAGACTAGCAGCTCTTCTCTGAGAAGCAGATGGGGGTGTTTTTCTTCATTTTTCCAGTATGTGTTTCTTCCACACCCTTCTCCAAAATGTTTTCCGGTGCTAATTTATTTGGCTAAGGAGGTTTGTGGCGACAGACACCAAACAGGAAATGGCTGTCATAGCTGCTGTCTGCAATTTTTTTTTTTTTTTTTTTTTTTTTTTTTTTTTTTTTTTAGGCTTTCTCCTGCGCAGCTCACCTTCTCTGTGTTGCTTGGTATTGATTTAAGTGCAGGGCTAAGTGGAAGGGGAAAGGGAAAGGGAAACATATTTTTAGAAAGGAACATTTTCCTTCAAGTTCAAAGTTTACTAGAGGTTAAGGATTGTGCACAAAGGCAGTGTTAGGTGGCTTCTTTCCACCACCGGGCCTTTGCACCACCAGTTCCCTCTGCCTAGGAGGCTCACTCTTCTCTATTTTTCTAGCTACTTCTACTTCTTTAGGATTAGCTCAAGCATCATGTCCTCCGAAAGCCTTCCTGCCTGCCTTCCCCTGCCCAGTCTAGGTTGGTTCCTTGCTGCTTTTCTGATTGAGTCCTCTTTAGGTGCACCATCCTGGCTTGCAATGACATGGTCGTGAGTGTGATTTTGCGGGGGGGTTAATTTCTCCCCACCCTCCTGTAAGTGGGCGGTAAGCTCCACGAAGGCAGGGACCATCTCTGGTGTGGCTTGCTGTAGTAACCCGAGTGCGTGACATGGTTCTCAGCACATAGTCCGCGCTCAGTCTAGACCTGTGGAAGGAATGAGTGAAACTTCTCACCTCTTTCTTCCACAGCCCACCTCTTCCCTGGGCCTGAGGCAGGGGCTGTGGGGTGCTGGTTTGCTCTGTCTGTGCTGTTCCCTCACTCCCCTGGCAGCTTTTCTCTGCCTCTCTTCCCCAGGGCCTTGCTCCCACCCTTCCAAAGCATCTGAAGAATTGAACCAAGACCAAGACCGCCACCAGGAGGGCCCCAACCGTCATTTCCTGGCTACTTATCATTTATATAAAGGGGGAGAAGGGGCTGCTGAAGACGGAGAGACCTTTGAGGCCCAAAGGAATAACTCTTCGGTGGTGGGACTTCAGACATCCGAACTGGTAGGAGGGGAAAGAGGCAGAGCTCCTAGTCACTCCAGGGAGATGTCTGGTGCTAGGCTGACCCTGATCCTGACAGGGGGCATTTTTTAAAAAGATTTTATTTAATTATTTGAGAGAGAGAGAAAAAAGAGACAGCACGCTCATGAGCACGCAGTGGGGTGGGCAGAGGGAGGGGGAGAAGCAGGTTCCCCACTGAGCATGAGGCTCGGTTCCAGGACCAGTAAAATCTTCTGAGCCCCATTGTGGACAGAGTATCGTGAGCACGTGTGCCTGCATGCATGTATGTGTACATGCGTGCTTGTGTGCACGTGTGAGTGCATGTGTGTGCATGCGTGTGTTAGGGATTGGTTAAAAGAAAGGGGATGAGGATGCAGGCTCTGGTTTGGAAGACCCACGGGAGAAAGCAGGGCCGTCAGAGGGTCTGGTGCTGAGCTGCTCACCAGACAGATCTGCTTCCTGGGGCTGGACTGGCCCTCCCTCCTGTGGGCCTGTCCTTGCTTATCCACATTTCAAAACAGGATCTCCTTTTGTAATTGAGTTTTCATGCCTCATGTGGGAAGGGCCCGTTCCCCTGTGCTCCCAGGAGACATGTGACCTGTTGTCCTAGGCCCAGGGCCAAAGCCTGGTCTGGAACCAGAAGAGTCAAGGCTTGGTTGTAGATTCTAAGCCAAAGGGAGCCCCTACTCAGCCAAGAACAGGTCTGGGAGGGGCAGGACCCGAGCGTGACCCCTCACTGGTCAAGGGTATCTGGAGGGCGAGGCTTGGTGCGCAGGAGGGACGTCCTGGGAGCCACGGTGGGGATGGGAGCTAAGGAAGGGATTCTGAGTGACCTGCCCCTGCGCAGGAAAGCGGGAGTGTGGGGTAAGTTCCTGGGCTAACAGTGGAGGTCAGGATCATTCTGGAAGGCGGGTCAGCAGCACAGCTTTGAAACCAAACAAGGGCTGCCGTCGGATGCCGTGTCCCCGCCCAGCTCCCGACTGCCTGTCTGATCCACAGAAAGCTCACCTGGTCAAGCCGTCTTGTCATAGGCGCCAGAAAACGGACGCTGGGCCAGAGGCTTAAGTGACCCCCAGAGACAAAGTCTCAGACCAAAGAAGTTTCAGGAAGGGGAGACCAGTGGCATACATGTACCAGGGGGAACGTGAGCTCCCCAAACCCAAATTATAATTAACCATCACTATCTCAGGTGATCTGGGGACCGAGGGAGATTAGGGAGGCCCAGGGGACGTGCGACACCAATTGCTCGGGCACAGATAGGAGGCCCTGCGTCAGGCCAGGCGGGCTGGGGAGCCAGGGGGCTCAGGGCAAGGAAGACACTTGGGGGGAGGTCACCTGGTTGGGAGGCAGCCCATTGTGCTGAGGTGAGAGCTGCCCCCCGGAGAGGCTCTGCAACTGGCCAGGCCAGGCCTCTGGGGCCCAGGCCCAGGGGAAAAGGAGGCCTCGATCCTTCTCTGATTTTTTTTTTTAAGAATTTATTTATTTATGCATGAGAGACACAGAACAAGAGAGAGAGAGATAGAGGCAGAGACACAGGCAGAGGGAGAAGCAGGCTCGTGCGGGGAGCCCGATGCGGGACTCGATCCCAGGACCCCGGGATCACACCCTGGGCCGAAGGCAGACGCTCCACCGCTGAGCCACCCCGGAGCCCCTCCTGAGGCCTTTTCATTCTTACAGGACAGCTTCTCATTTGTCTGAAAGGATGTGGGCAAGAGCCCTTCTGAGGGGAGAGCAGTGGCCCCGACACAGGGGTTTCCGGCCCTGTGTCTATCTCTTCCAGGTCTTCACCTCAGGCCTCTTGGCCTGTTGGTTCTGCTTCGGAGCTCGGAATTCCACCCGGACGGTCGAACGGCGACGGACAGGCGCCTCCGCGCACGCAGCCTGCAGGGCAGGCCCAAAAGGAGAGGCTGGTGTGGGCCCCACCTACTGTCACCATTTCAGCCGCGGCTTGTTTGGCCAAGGGATGAGGGGACTGTCACGCAGACTGCACCCTTTCCGGGGTAGCAGGACAGCCTCAGAGGTCACGCCGGGGTCTCCAAAGGCAAGGACACCCTGTTCTGGGTTTTAAATAGACGAGTGTGGCATTGAACGAGTGTGAAGTCATCTTCAAAGATGGGCACGCGAGGAGGGACGTGACCGTGATCAGTGATCGCTGAGTGAACCCACCCTCGAGCAGCTCTGCGGGATCTCACGGCGGGGATTCAGTGCCACGTGTGGACACTTCGGGGCAGCCTGACGAGGTAGGCCCCGTCACCCGCAGCCCACAGACCCAGGCCGAGCTCGGGTCACAGCGGGGGGGAGCGGCAGAGCGGGACCCCGTCTGGGCCCGCGGGGGGGGGCGCCTGCTTTCTCTGTCATAGCAGCTGGCCCTCAAGGAAAGTTCTGGGCTAAGCGGTCTCCTGCCCCTTGAGCCTCAGAGAGGTTGGCTTCCCTGGGACTCTGGTCCAGCAGGAATTTCGGAGACGTTGCCCCTTGTCAATGAAACTTCGTTGTTTTTTTTTCCACTCCTCTTCGGGCCTGTGGCCGACCGGCGGAGAGGCAGGGTCACGGGTGGCGTGGGCCACAGCCGTCCCAGAGAGGGGGCTGATGAGCGAAGCTCTGGGGCCTGGCTTCCGGCGGCGAGGCCTGGGGCCGGTGTGGAAGAGCAGAAACACAGAAGTCCCCAGAAGAGTGCGGAGAACCAGCTCCTTCGGGAGCCAAGCAACACGGCGCGTGTGGCAGCCCGCCAGTGGGGCCCTCCAGGAGGGTGGCCAGATTTATTGGGATGAGATTCATGTCACCTGACCACCAGCGCTGCCTCCTTAGCTGCACGTCACCCGCCGTGTCCGTAGGTTAGCAGCCGTCTCACTCTGCTTCAGCCACAACCAGGCTTGAACAGCCTGTCTCCTCCGTTACCACATGAGCTGTTTGCAGGGCTGAGTAGTGTCCCCCCCCACCAGGTTCCCCCCACCCCGGGAGGGGGTTCGGGCCTGGTGCACGGTAGATCGAGGCTTGGCTGAACTGACGAAGGGATTCACGTTAGAAGCAGCTAAGAGATGCTTTTTGGGCCTTCTTGGCACAAACCACAGTTAGAAGATGCAATTAATAGCTCCCCATTTTATTTTTTTTATTTTAATTAATTTTAATTTTTTTTTAATTTTTAAAGATTTAATTTATTAACGAGACACCCACAGAGAGAGGCGGAGACACAGGCAGAGGCAGAAGCAGGCTCCCCACAGGGAGCCTGATGTGGGACTCGATCCTGGGACTCTAGGATCACACCCTGAGCCAAATGCAGATGCTCAACCGCTGGGCCACCCAGGGGTCCCAATAGCTCCCCATTTTTAAAAGAGCTTGGCAGAATGAGAAGACAGCTGACCTACGATCCAGGAGAACTGCTCCGAGTCCTGGCTCTACTGGTTGGATGACTCTCGCCAAGTTATTTGACCCACTTGAGCTTGAATTTCTGGCATAAAAATACGTGCCCTAATTAAGCTGAGGCGTATTAAGAGACACGCATGAGCTCACACAGGTGAAAATAAGTGTAAATGGGAAGTAAAAGGTGGACAATGTTTGTGCTATTGAAAAAGATATGAGTTCAGTCCAGCGATTGTAGCAGGTTTTGTCATGTTTTGGTGTCTTCTCTCTCAATCTCTCTCTCTCTCTCTCTCTCTCTCTCTCTCTCTCTCGGTTTCTCTTCTGCAATCACCACCCAAATCCTGGCTTTTATGGAGCTCAGGTGAGAGTTGGGGGTAAAAGGTGAGAGGAAACAGGGCGATGTATTAACATGCAGACACCTGGGAGCTAGCGATTGACCAAACACTTGCGCTCCCTCCGTGGGTAGCAGTGTGGCTGTCCCAGCCCGAGGAGGATGACACTTTGCTGCCTCCCTTACCCAGGAGCGGCCACGTGATTAATTCTTTAGTTCTGGTCTGTGGAATGTGAGTAGAAGTTGCTTCTGGGGGGGGGGGGCCTTAAGAAGTGGGTGGGTTTTCTCCATACTCTCCCTTTCCCTCTGCAGTTTGAGCATCAGGGACCTTGAGGCCATAAAGCACGACAGGCCCACGAGGCCACAGGAGCCTGGGGGCCTAAATAAGCCATCTACTGACCAGGAATGTCACCCTGGGCTGATACAGGATTGAGAAATCGACTTCTCTTGTCCTAGGGCCATTGAAATGGCCTCATTTTCCTTTTTTTTTTTTTTTTTTTTTAGGATTGTATTTATTTATTCATGAGAGACACAGAGAAAGAGGTAAGAAACATAGGCTGAGGGAGAAGCAGGCTCCCTGCAGGGAGCCCGATGCAGGACTTGATCCCAGGACCCCAGGATCACGACCTGAGGCAAAGGCAGATGCTCAACCCCTGAGCCCCCCAGGTGGCCCATGGCCTCATTTTCCTTACACGAAGCCTTAGTCCTCTCCATTTGCCCCCCTTTCCTTCTAGTCACATGAATAACCTTTCTCTGGATCCACCCTCTTGAAACAAAATGTGTGTGTGTGTGTGGGGGGGGGGGTGTTATAAATACCCATAAGGCTCTCTCTCTCTGTGTCTCTCATGAATAAGTAAATAAGTAAAGTAAATAAAATCTTTAAACTAAAAAAAAACAAATAAATACCCGTAAGGTTGTTCATCATAGCAAGAACTAAAAAAAAAAAAAAAAAAAAAAAAAAAGCCTATTTTTTTTTCTGCCTTTAAAAAAAAACTCCTTTTAAAAAAATCTGACCCACTTTAAACACCTTACACATCTTTACTGGGCTGTCCAAGGGTGCTGGGAAATACAGGGAATTGAGTAAAAAGAAGGCACCATTTAGTTTGCAAGTGGAGTTGCGATGACAACAGGTATCATAACCAGATGCTTGAAAAAAATTTGTTGATCCACCCAGCGACGCAGAAGGGAAGAGCTGGTCTGTGCCACGTGGTGGCATCTGACGGCTACCAGCAGGTGTAAGCTCCGGGCCACAGACACCTGCAGTTTTGCATGGTGTTGGTCAGACCACAGAGGCGCCCCCAGGGGCCAAGCAATTTGCCTAAGGTCATGCGGTAGGTGAGAGGGGGAGGCAGGGACCCCAAGTCCAGGGCTCTCCACCACCACATTTCCCAGCAGAAACCCTTTCCCGGCTGATTCCGAGGTCCCTTCCACGAGAGAGAACGCATTTGTTCTTGTCACTTGTTCTGGCCAATGGGTCGTTAACAGACACAGAAGCAGGGACTCGACCCGCATGTGCGTGGTTGGGCTCCTCTTGCTCCTGCTTTTGCCCCCACGCGGTTGACATTCAATGTTTATTATTTCCTAACAGCTGATTGATCCGTTAATAGAGGTTCCTTTTAGTGCACCCTCAAGTTTTCTCTGCTGCATTTATAAGGAAAATAATTTTACAAACCTTGGTCAGGAGGCCTCCTGGATCCAGATGTTCCCAAGTTCAGAAAGCTTTCCCTAAATTCTGGGGAGGGCTGGGGCGAGTCTGCAAAGGAGATGCTGATCATTCGAGAATGAGAATCTGTTATTGCAGCTTGAATAAATAGTTCGATATTGTAAATGCGATCCTCCTTTTATCTTTAGGTTAAAGCATTAGGGTGTTCAATTCTGGCGAAGTAAACAGATTGCTGGGGAGGGAATTTTTGGATGTGTCCGGAATTTGCACAATCTGAAGTGCCAGACTGTGGAAACTCTCCGTGAACCCCAGGACTAGGGAACACCCAGTGCCTTCGAGGGCATCCTCCTGCTTTCAGGAAGGACCGTATTTTTCTTTTTTCTTTCTTTTTTTCTTTTTTTAAGGACCATATTTTTCAACACGGTATTTCTGTTCTGATTTGTCAGAGATACATCCCCATTTTGGAAGATACAGAAAGCAATAATGGAGAAAATGAAACTCGTCTATAATCTTGCTACCCAAAGATAATCCCAACCAACACTTTGGAATTTTCTCTGTGGCTTTTGTTTATTAATTTTTTTTAAAAAAGATTTTATTTATTTATTCATTCATGAGAGACACACACAGTGAGAGGCAGAGACACAGGCAGAGGGAGAAGCAGGCTCCATGCAGGGAGCCCAATGTGAGACTTGATTCCGGGACCCCAGGATCACACCCTGGGCCGAAGGCAGGTGCTAAACCACTGAGACACCCAGGATCCCCTTTTTGTGGCTTTTTTTTTCCCTTTCTGTGGCTTTATTTTTTTTATATAAATTTATTTTTTATTGATGTTCAATTTGCCAAGATATAGAATAACACCCAGTGCTCATCCCGTCAAGTGCCCCCCTCAGTGCCCGTCACCCAGTCACCCCCACCCCCCCGCCCCTCCTCCCCTTCCACCACCCCTAGTTCGTTTCCCAGAGTTAGGAGTCTCTCATGTTCTCTCTCCCTTTCTGATATTTCCCACTCATTTTTTTCTCCTTTCCCCTTTATTCCCTTTTATATTTTTATATTCCCCAAATGAATGAGACCATATAATGTTTGTCCTTCTCCGATTGACTTATTTCACTCAGCATCATACCCTCCAGTTACATTTTCTGTGGCTTTTAAAAATGTCTTTTATCCTGGGGCACTTGGGCTACTCAGTTAAGTGTCTGACTCTTGATTTTGGCTCAGGTCACGATCTCAGGGTCATGAAATGGAGCCCTAAGGTCAGGCTCCTTGCTCAGCAGAGTCTGCTTAAGATTCTTTCTCTCCCTCTCCCTCCCCCAGAGCCCCACACATGTGGGGTCTCTCTCTCTCAAATAAATGCCTTTAAAAACTATATTTGATCCTGCTTACTTTTAGTGTATAACTTGATATCTTTTTTTTTATAACTTGATATCTTAAGGATTTTTTTCATGTCGTGAAAGACTTTGTAAACATCAGTTTCAATAAGCACTACTGCCTCATCGATAGTTATCTTGTCATTTTTGCTACCAATCCCCTCATATTAGTAATTTGGTAATTTCCAGTTTTTCACAAGTGTAAGTAATACCCACACACCTATTTGTATGTAGCTTTTCTTAGCTTTCATGATCTTCTTAGAATAGAGCCCTACAAGTGCAAAATGAATATTTTTAAGACTCGGGAATGAATTTCTGAATTAATTAAATTAATTAATTTCACCAGTTTACACTCTTACCAGATACACGTGAGAGTTCCTGTTTTGCTTTTCCCACTATACTTTGAGGATACTTTAAACATCTTTGCAAAAGATGCAAAAAAAACAAAAAAAAATTTTTTTTAAACCCTGTTTTGTCTTAATTATTTGAAGTCTTTCTAGTCCAGGCGTGCTCTGGGGTCGCTGAATTGGCTGGAGAAACAACCAAGCTGGTTTCACTGAACTCCATAACTAGTGACCTCAAGCGGGCTCTTGTTTTTGCTTTGCAACCTACCCCCATTTTCCCAAACTATTTCACACCTTCTCCTCTTTTCTCCAACCTCCTTCTCCCTCTTCACTCTCTGCTGATGATCTCAGTCCATATTTCTACATGCTTCCCCCACCATCCAGCCTGTATTGGCGCCCATTTACACTGCCCATAATTAAACCATGGTCTGGGATGAACTCTTTTTTGATAGCCTCCAGATTTAATCCTTCCCTGTCCACCTCAGCACCACTCTGGCAGTTCTCTTCTCTCTCCCCTGCATCACTTCAGTTATCAGACAAACAGGCTCCAATGTCTCCTGTCTTAAGGACAAAACAAGCCCCCAAACCTCCACTGACTTCACATCTCCCTCAGCTACTACTTCTGTTCTCTCCTTGATAGCAAAGTCCTCAAAAGATGCGTCTCACTGCCTCTGCTTCTTGTCCTCCCATTCTCTTTTGGCCACAATCAGTCTTCACTCTGCCCAAAAGGCCATTGTCAAGGTCACCAGTGACCCCCTGTTGCCAACGGTCAGTGTATCTCCTTGACCTCTGCCACACTTGACGCAGTTGGCCATTCTTTTTTTTTTTTTTAAGATTTTATTTATTTATTCATGAGAGACACACACAGAGAGGCAGAGACACAGGTAGAGGGAGAAACAGGCTCCATGCAGGGAGCCCGATGGGGGACTCGATCCCGGGTCTCCAGGATCACGCCCTGAGCTGAAGGCAGGTGCTTAACCGCTGAGCCACCCAGGTGTCCCTACAGTTGGTCATTCTTAATGATTTGCTTCGTATTGGCTTCTGAAGTACTGCTAGTTCTCCAGCCTACTGGTTGCTTTGCTCAGTGTCTTTGCAGTTTCTGTGTCTCCCCATCTTAAGGTTGGAGGCCCCAAGGCTTAGTTCTTGGACCTCCTCTCCTCTTTATTCACCTTCCCTGCCTTTGGATCAACCCAGTCTCATGACTTTAAATGACATCTACATGCCGATGACTCCAACCTCATTTTCTCCCTGAACCCCCAACTCGTGCATCCAACTGCCTGCTTGACTTTGCCAACTGGTAATCTAACATCTCAAAATTAACATATCTAAACGATCTCCTGATTCCATCCTTATCATCAATATGCAGTCTTCCTCAGGCATACACCGTCCTCCCACGTATTTGTTCAGGCCCCAAAACTCTGGAGTCAGCTTTGATTCTTTTCTCTCTCTCTCTTTTTTTTTTTCACACTGCTGATCCAATCTGTCGAGGACTCTGTTGACTACCTCCTACGGATACGGCATCCACCTCTCACTACCTCCAACACTCATCGGAGCCACCATTGGTTCTCCCCTGGATTATTGCAAGGCCTCCTAGTTAATCTCCATCATTCAGCCCCCCCCCCCCCCCGATCCATCCTCCATACACAGTGGCTGACTCACCCTCTTAAAGTTAAATTCAGATCACGTCACTCTCCCTTGGCTTCCCATCCACCCCACACAGAGTAAAGCCCATGACCTGGCCTGCGGGCCCCATGAGCACCAGTCCCTACTATTCTCTGTCCTCATCTCTTCCCACTGCTCTTACTCACTGTGCTCCAGCCAAATGGGCTTCCTTGCTGCTCCTCAGACATGTCAGCTCTCATGTTAGGGCCTTACAGCTCACTGTTTACTCACTCAGAGGTGGCATTTTTCTCCAGCTGGCTCAGTGCTTCAACCTCCTTTCCTTTTTGCCTCTTTTCTTGGGTCCTGTCCCTGAGAGGGCCACCATAAAAAGGCCTTTGCAGAGAGGAGTAACAGACCAACCAGATGATAGATGCAGGTGTTCTTGTCAAGGGGACCGCAAGAGAGTGCCCCCGCTAGTTGGGGCGCGGGGAATCTAGTAAGAACCCACTCTTGCCCCATGACAGAAAGCCTCAACTTCCAACACCTTTTCGTCTCCGAGAGACCCAAGCCAATCTATGGCCATAACTGCCAAGGAGGAGCTTGCTTTCTTCTAATGCCTCACTTCTCCCTCCACCCCATCCTCCACCCACTGTCCCAGGAGGAACCAGAAATCACGGTGAGCCAAGATGGTGAAGGAAGAGAGAGGAGTACAAATAAAATTTCCTTAAAGTCTTTATCATGTCTTAATCTTTTCAAGAATGAACATTTTTATTGAACATTTGTCCAGTTACTTGACATTTATTTAATACTTAATTAAAATAAAGTTAACATTGAGTTAAAATTGTCCATTAAAATAAAAAATATATATAACATATACTGCAGATTATTTTCACCTCCTGAAAGTCCCTCCGGGCAGCCGCTGGCTGTGGAGAAAAGTCTGGGGGCAGAGCCTAGGAGCCACAGAAAGGACGATAGAGAGGAAGACCTTCTTGTTTTTCCACTAAATCTCTTGCTTTTTCATGTTTCACAGAAGTCTTTTTCCCAACAATACACATCAGTGGGTGGGATTTTTTTTTTTTTTAAGATTTATTTATTTATTTGAAAAAGAGAGAGCTTGCGCATGTGCCCGCACGGGCGGAGGGGCGGAAGAAGAGGGAGAGGGAGACTCCTAAGCAGACTCCATGCTGAGCGTGGGGCCCGGCGTGGGGCTCCACCTCACAACCCATGACATCACGTTCTGAGCCAAAATCAAGGGTCGGACACTCGGCGGACTGTGGCACTCAGATGCCCCAACAGCTGAGTTTTTTTAACCCAAAGCAAGTAACACATCATCTGAGCATTGACATTGAAATAGATTTTAGGTTTTTTTTTAGGAATTCTGGCTTGTTCTATCAAGGAAGACTTCCTGGAGGGAAGTGGATGTCCACAGAGATTGGACGACAGGGACTATGAGTGGACGCAGCCAGGAGAAGGACAGAAGAAGGGGTGTTCCAGCTGAAGGGGATCAGAAGAGCCCCCCACCCCCTCCCTTGCAACATGCAGCTTTAGTATATGGTCTATTTTGAGCTGAAGGCACTTGAGGAATGGCAGATGGTGGAGGAGCTTCCCGACTTCCCCTTTTCTACCTAAAAGCAGGTGGTGAAATTCCCTGAGAGAGATGCCTTCCCTGTACCAGGAAGAGAACATTCTTAGCATGGGGGAAGGTTCCGTACAAACCAACCCCCTAAAATAACTGTGATCTGTCGTTGGTGTCCCCCACGCTCTTTCTGGTCTCCGCCACCCCAAGGCTCCTTGTCTCACCACACCCCCACCATTGGTCATTCTTTGTCTAAAATGGTGACTCAGCTTTGGGGCCCAGTGGCTTCTACAGGTCTTTATTTTCCATTTGAAGACTTGCATGGACAAGTAAAAATGTCAGCTAAACTGTGTACCCTTTTCTCCTGTTGGTCTGTCTTACGTCAGTTGAAGTCTTCGCGCCACTCTCAGAGGGCTGAAGGGAATCCTTCCTTCTCTACACAGCCGAGGTCGTGTCACGAGGGCGGCACCCAGGACCTGACGTGCTGATCAGCCATGAGCCTTGGGAGGGTTGCTAAATGTTGCAACCTGCCCTGGGCTGTCCTGTGGGGAAATGGGGTGCCCTGTGCCTGCACTTGGGCCCTCCCCTTTGAGGCCATGGGGGATGACCATGGTCATTGTGGAGAGGTCCCCAACGGGCAGGAGTTCTGGAGGACATGAGGCTAGGCCTTCCAGGGGCCATGGCAGGTTCGCTCAAATATTTTGACATTTGGGTAATCAGTTGCTTGAGTCCCTGGGAATGGGATGGAAGCCATACTGTGGAGGGGTGATGAGAGGGGATTGGAGTTGGGGGCTCAATCTGGAGCCCGGCGCATGGCCCCAGAGGGCACTCCTTGTGGGTGTGTGGCAGGAGGCTCTCGGAGGCTGGGAACCCTAAGGACGTCAGGGACCTCAGTCAAACCGGGGCTGGCAGTGAGAAGAGGGCAGACCCGCACGTGGGAGTGAGGATGGGGTTTGCAGACAGTTTGGCCCCGGGGCTAGCTCTAAATTATTAGAACTAGTGCTCATTAGGCGTTCATAGGCTAGAGGCCTTCCAAAGTGTCTCGCACATATTGACTCAATAGGTGGGAAGGGGGTGGACCCATTATTACACTCCCACGTTACCCTGGGGAAACTGAGGCACAGGAGGGTTAAGTAACTTACCTAGCACGCAGCTCGTTAGCAGCAGAGCCAGGGTTTGAACTCAAGCTGTCTGGCCACGCCTGCCTCTCGGTGATGCTGGAAGACAATGACGATGACATTAATGTGCACACGGTACGTGTCTTGCTCTGGCCTTGTTCTAGGGTCTGGAGAGTCAGCACCGAGCGGAACAAAGCCCCTGCCCTCTGGGGCTTCCATTCTAGTGCAGACGGAGGGAAAAACTCCCCACCACCAATAGGTGACAAAATAACTTGAGAGAGGGGGACACCTGGGCGGCTCAGTGGTTGAGCGTCTGCCTTGGGCTCAGGGTGTGATCCTGGGGTCCTGGGATCCAATCCTGCATCGGGCTCCCCTGCTCCTCCCTCCGCCTATGTCTCTGCCTCTCTCTCTGTGTGTCTCATGAACAAGAGAGCTTTATTTTTTTTAAAGATTATTTATTTATTTATTTATTTATTTATTTATTTATTTATTCATGAGAGACAGACAGAGAGAGAGAGAGGCAGAGACACAGGCAGAGGGAGAAGCAGGCTCCATACAGGGAGCCCGATGTGGGACTCGATCCCTGGACTCCAGGATCACGCCCTGGGCCGAAGGTGGCACTAAACCCCTGGGCCACCCAGGGATCCCAACCAGAGAGCTTTAGCGAGTGACGGATGCTATGGAAAGCTCAGGCAGGGGGCTGTGACGGAGGGGGACAAGAGAGGAGTTCGGGGAACGCTCAGGGCATGGATGACTGTGCATGAGCAGTTGGGGCGCCGAGGCCTGCAGGTGCCTCGTGAACGCAGACAACCCTAAGCACCTGCCACTTGCTGTCCCCAGCCTGAGGTGCCCCCTCTCCCCCCCCTCACCGGATGCAGTGAGGGGGGCCGCCCTGAGGTCGTCTCACCCAAGTGTTCACTCCTAGCAGCCGCCCCCAGCTGCCCCCCACAGTTGCGGCAGGCCTAGAATTTAATGTTCAATACGTAAAGAAACTAAAAAAGAAAATCTTTTCCCTGTTTGTCCAGTGATGTCGGGCTTCTGGTGTAGGGTGTGCAGCATGCATTTTTCTCCTACCGTTTAATGTGTTACCACTCAGACTTGAAAAGAGATCCCTTGGGAACCAGGAATCATGACTTTTGAGTGATAAGATTTCCTCTGTTCAGCAGCCCAAAGCGACCGCTCTTTCCTGAGAAAAGCTTATCGTTGGCTTATCATTTGCCTTATCATCCTGGGACCGGTTGCGAATGGAAAGGGAAAATATCCCAATTTTAAGGCAATTCCGAGGAAGTACCGGTGCAAGGTCAGTGCCTTTGCATCGTGCCTCCCTCTGCAAAGTAAACATATGGAGCATAAAAGCGTTTCAAGAGTTCCACAGGAACAGTGCCACTGGCTCAGATTGTGGAGTGTCGCACCAGGCCCGCACCCACCAGCTCCCTGAGCTTTAAAATCATCTGCGAGGCAGGGTCCTGTCCTG
The DNA here is from genome assembly GCF_003254725.2 of Canis lupus dingo. Taxonomy (NCBI): domain Eukaryota; kingdom Metazoa; phylum Chordata; class Mammalia; order Carnivora; family Canidae; genus Canis; species Canis lupus. The sequence goes on along the minus strand of NC_064264.1, from coordinate 9,140,778 downwards.
TCACCTAGCTGGCAGCTGGGTCGCTGGAAGGAAAGCAGCAGATTGGGAAAGTGCTGCGTCCGGGTGCAGTGCCCTGAGGCCTGGGTTCTCACCCTCCCTTCACTGTCCCCTGCACCCATGGCAGGTGCCTGGCGGTGAGGTTCCCTGCTTTCTGGGCCTCCCCCTTCCCTCTGCCCCTGGTCCCCTCTCTGGTCATCACCCGGTTTGGGGAAGAGAAGGGTAACTGCAGCCAGGGGGCCCGGCCAGTGGGGCTGGGACCCTTGGGACAGCAGATCTGGCCCCAGGGGTGTGGAAGCAGGCAGGGCAAGGCGGGGGCCAGCTGGCCGTGGGCAGAACCACAGTTACAGGGAGCCTGGGGCGTGGGGCTGGCAGATGGCAGGGGCGAGCCAGGGCCAGCTCCAAGCCCTGGGCAGGGCCTTCTGCCAGGAGCAGGTGTCCACCGAGAGTCACAGGTAGGGAAGGCCCGGTCTTATCAGCGGACTGTGGTGCGCTGGGCCAATTGTCACTTCTCTGGGCCTCAGTTTTGTCACCCACAGAAGGAGGGCCATGTCCTTCCCACCGAGACGGGGTAGTGAGAGTGACCGGGGGCCGGGGCTCAGGACTGGCTGCTCTTGCAGCAGGTGTAGATCCAGGTGTCGGCTGAGGCACCAGGGTGGCTGGGTCTGGAAGGCAGGGCTCAGGTGGGAGCTGGGCCTCGGGGCCGGGGAAGCAGCAGCTCAGTGTCAGGGGGACACAAGACGGTGGGACTAGTTGGCCCACCAGGTGGCCAAGGTCAGGCAGGTCCCTTGTTAAGTACTTCGGGGCGGGGAGGGGTAGAGAACCCCTTAGAGCCCCTCCTGGAAGAGTTCTCTAACCTCCAGCCTGCTGATGGCTTTGAGAATCCTGCAGTTTGGGAGGCTTCGTTGGTTCTCACCCTCACCCCCCCTTCTCCCACCCTAGGGTGGGCCTCCCTAGGAACTTTGTGTGCCAAATTCTCTTTTGAGTTTCCATATTCTCTAAATGCTTCCTCCGGAGACCACTGATCTTAGGGCTGGGGCCGGGACCGAGGGCTCGGAAGCAGCCGGGCTAGGGGGGACCAGCGCAGGGGTACGGCCTAGCAACCCGGCAGGGCCTGGCACCATTTTATTTTCCTTTGTGAAAAATACTCTTTTTTTACTCTGGAGTAGCTGTAGGTTTATAGGAACTTTGCCAGGATGGTGCACACAGCTCCCGCACAGCCTTCCCCCCTCTCCTCCTAGTGTTACCGTCTCACACTTACACCCCAATACCGTGTGGCAGCTGAGACGGGATCCCCGGGTCAATACACTTGACTGTCTACTCATTCGGATCCTCTTTCTGTTCTGGAACCCAATGTGGAACCAGGTTACGTTTAGCTCATTGTTCTTTTCCTTCTTTGTCTCTCTCACCCCCAGTTTATGCGTGTGTGTGTGTGTGTATGTGTGTGTGTGTGTGTGTGTCCACCTCCCTGTTCTCCCACCTTGTGGATGGGACAGGGAGACTGAGGTAGGTGAGGGGGACCGCCAAGTGGGGGCACAAGTCCCCTGCATTGGGGACAAGTCACTGTGATGCCTGGTGTGGCTGGATGGAGAGGGCCCCAGGGACTTGATCACCCCTCACCAGCAGGAAGAAGAGGGTTGACGGCCGGTAGGCTGAGAGAGCAACTGTCTGTATCTGGGGAGTAACAAGACCCAACAGAGAAACCCATGAAGCTTCAGGGGCCCCTTTCTGAGGACAGGACCTTACCAACACTCCCCCTCACCAAAGGTGATCCAGGCATCCCCTCCTGGTTCCACAGATGACGGTGGTTCCTGCGGTGTCCCCTTCAGGGCATGACTCGCACAGACCCCGGCCCGACATGGTTCACTTGGTATCTCCCACCACCACCTCGGGAGACTCTACTCAAGTCTAGTATCTGCTCCCTGCGGGAGAGGAGAACCTGGGCCACAGAGAGACAGGGATTGTGGACACAGAATGAACTTTAGCCACTTCAAAGTGGAAAGAAATGGGGGCCTTGTGTGTTCTTCAGCTAAAAAGATGTTGTGAGAGGTCTACCAGATGGCTTAAATGAGGCTCAGCTTTCCCTTAGGAGCTCACTGCTTTTGAGTCCCCTCAAAGACACCAGAGCCCCAGAAACTGAGATCAGGGTGCTTGGGCATCTCTCAGGGAGTTTGCACGTCAGAGTTGGGCCCTAACACCCAAAGGCCACTGATCTGTTTCTCATCCATTTTGGACACTTGGCCAAGCTTGTCGTGGGGAGAATTCAGAACTGCAGGGTCAGCTTGTGGGGGGAGGGGGTTCCAGCCATTTTTCTCCTTTATGCCCCATGCTGGGCTTCTGGCCGGGCCAAGGAGCACCACGCATGAATCCCAACCGAATTTTCCATGTTGCAGCCCTGAACACGTCTTCTACCTTTGTAACGCGTCTGGAGCAAAGGTCACCTTGACTGTAAACCGACGGGTTGGGAACAGTCTCAAAGATTTACAGCTTGCAATGCCATGGCTTGTGGCTGGGAAAAGGACACGGAAGAGAAATTTTTGGAGCCATCAACAATGAGGCCAGAGCATTTCCATTTACCCTTAGCCCCACGAAAGGATGTGGAGGGAGGACGGGTGAAGTTAGCCTTGGGCAACATCTCCCACAGCCCAGGGTGGGCGGTATTTTCTAGCCTCATCGATGATTCCACTTCCCCACCCCCACCCTGTGTCTAGCCTCCTTTAGAGCAGTTCCATTGGTGGGGGGTGGGGGGGAGATGCACCAGCTTCGGTGTAGACCAGTTCCCACCAGGAGAAGGAGATCAGTGACCCAGGAGATGACAAACAAATTTTGTTTGGAGAACAAGCGACATCTTAGAGGGCAAAGCTACAACCTCCTTAGGTTTGTCCAGATTCCAGCGCTCATACCCCTGCCTTGGTGACTCTCCAGAGGACTAGGCACTTCCACAAAAATGCCTTATTTCCTGGCTGATAGGGGAAGACAGAAGGGAGGAAATAGGAGCCTTTACCCACCAGAAGGCAAGCACAGCGGGTGGTGCCATCAACACGTTCAGAGAAACTTCTCCAGTAACAAACTATGGAAATGATCCCTGAAAGTATAGTCTTGGGCGGTGCCATCCAGGGCTGATGTGGCGCGGCAGCCCTCAGGTGCACGGTTCTGCTACCCTGGAAGGCCTTCTCGCCTTCTCCGGGTCTCACGCTTCCCAGCTGGGTCATACCATCTTGGCCCTTTCCCACTCCAGAGCGAGTTGTGGCGCATCAGGGGATAAGGCATGTGGCAACAGAGCTCTTTGGAAAAGAGCATGACCTGGCCATCTTGTGCTCATGGGAGCAGGACAAGCGCAGCGTGTCTCACCGTCCATGCTGACCCCCTCCAAGCCCCCGGTCGCTGTGAACCCCTCGGAGGCCACACATGTAATCAGTGGGGGGGCGGCTTCTGGGAAGGCGTCAGGCTTTCAGACACAGTCATATGTGAGGGAAAAAGTCCCACAATGTGGACACTCAGTGGACCGAGGAGGTGGCTCTCGTGCGTGGTTTTGGCATCTGTCAGTGTCATGGTTGGGAATCCATCCTGGTCCTTTTGGTTGCTTTGGGATCTGGGCCAAGTGTGGTAGGGGAGACCCCCTGGGGGTTTCCTAGATCTACAGGGTCTAATTCATCCGGCTCCAGCCCACGGTGATGACAGACATAGTCCAATTTTGGTCAGGGACCAGCCAACTCAAGTGTTAATAAGAGACAAACCTACGAGATGCTTCTGGAAGTATTTCAGCTTTGTGCACTTCCCTTATCTCCTTTCCCACACTCAGCAGCAAAACAGCTAGGAAACCACAGGCTCCAAAGAGTCTCTGGAGAAGGGGTGGTGGTTAGAGCTTGTTTTCTAGAAAGCCAAGATAAAGTGGAGGAGCCGGCACACATATCCACGTTAGGACATGGTGCCTCTGTGATGGTTAGAAAGGTGGGCGGTGTCTTGAGATCTGAAAAGGAGAGATGGAGGCATCAGGTGTCGGGGCTGAGGGACATCCTCAGGAGTGTGACCCCTGGGAAGCTCTGGCCATGCTGTCCATTGGCTAAGGACACCGGATACTTGATAGGCCCTTGAGAGGCAGAATTTGGGAGGATGGCCTAAAGGAATTCCCTCTTTAGCCAAGAAAAGGCAAGATCCTCTTTCAGTCAGGGTTCATAGCTGCAAGCCCTGGGTGATGAAGCAGGGAGAGGATTGGTTAACAAAGTATTGAGCAACTCACAGCATCTCCAGGAGCTCCGGGTGTGTGGTTTGGAAGCTGCACCCCAGGGATAGCACCCCATGGCAGGAGCCATGGGACCCATATGACGAAGAAACACTTGCTCGGCTGAGGGGCCCACAGCCAACACCACAACACTGGGCACCCCAACACAGAAACCCTGCTGTCTCTAGGAACTGGAGGCCCTGCCCCAGGACCACCCCAGCCCGTTGCCCGGACTCCTGAGCTCTCCCAGCTTCTTCCAGTAGGTGACAAAGCCCGGGCCATGTCCCTGCCTACCTGTCAGGGAGCTGGAGAAGCCAGCGTCTGGCCCTTCAGGTTCCTGTAGTGAGATGTGGGCTCCGCCTCACAAGGTGGGGCAGGGGGTGGGGTGGGCCCAAGCACAGAAGGTGCAGATCCTTGGTGACCAAACAGATGACAGTTGTCCCCTCTAAGGCAGGAAGTGAAAGGAACCGACCGCAGGGGTTTCTGGTGCTCTCTACTTCCTCGCCCTATGTGAACTCTGGGAACCCTACAGTCTGGCCTCTTTCCCCGTGAACCCACTGAGCTGTTCTTGTTAAGGCCTCCTGTGACCTCCATCTTGCTAAATTCCGTGGTCGTATCTCCGTCTACATCTTGGGCAACCTCTTAGCAACATTTGCCAGTTAGTCACTCCTTCTTGAAACACTGTCTTCTTTTGGTTTCCATGACACCTCACCCCACTGGTTCCCCTCCACCCACCTCCCCCTCTGTCATCTTGGCCGGCCCTGCTTTCTCTGTCTGATTTCTGAACACCGGCGTCCCCCAGACGTGGTTCTGGCCCCTTCTCTTCACCTTTGATGTCTCCTCCATTAGCTTCACCTGTTCTTAAGATTTTTTCTTTTTTAAAAGATTTTGTTTATTTGAGAGAGAGAGAGCACAAGCAGGGGAAGGGGCAGCGGGAGAAGCTGGCTCCCCACTGAACAGGGAGCCCAACTCGGGGCTCAATCCCAGGACCCTGAGATCATGACCTGAGCCAAAGACAGACGCTTAACCGACTGAGACACCCAGGGGCTCCCCTCGGACTTTCAACTCCATCTATGTCCCGAAGGCTCCTGCATTTCGGCCTCTAGTCCAGTTCTCTCCTTGGAAGGCCAGGCCTTGGACTCTGTTGCAATAAAAAGTCCCTTAAGTTGAAGATATTTCAGACTTTTAGAAAAATTGCAAAAATAAAAATAGCACTTAAGACACCTGTAGCCACATTCACCTCACGTGGACATTGACACCATTTGTATGTATGTACTTGTGTGTGACACACACACATCATGGCCTTTTACTCCAAACCACTTTGGTATTTTTAGGGGTGAAGTGTATTCTCTCGCATAACGCAGCACAGTTATCAACCTCAGGGAATTTCGCGTGGCTCTGGCACTTGGCTCACCTCCACCAATCCCATTTCAGTCTTGTCAGCTAACCCAGAAATATCTTCTGTGGCATTTTTTTCACCTTCTGCGCAGGATTTGGTCTAGGACCAGACTTAGCATTCGATTGTCATGTCCCGTGGGCCTCATTTTATCTGGAATCTTTCCATGGTCTCTTCAAGACTGTGGCTTGGTATTGAGCAACTCACAGCATCTCCAGGAGCTCCGGGTGTGTGGTTTGGACACACACCCAAAAAAAAGGGTGTGCTGGGAGGACGACCCCTTGAATTTTTGAAGAGAAGAGTCCCCTCCTAATTTGTTAAATAGAATATTCCTCATTTTGGGAGGGCCTGCTGTTTTCTCCTGATCGGGGCCAGGTTACTTATACTCTGTTGACACGCTACCTGGGTTAGTTTGTGTTTTTCTCGGAGTGTCCCATCTGGAAGCACACAGTGTCTCTCACTGGGGATGTTAATAAATTTTGATCACCTTGTCAAGGTGCTGAGTTCCCCACTATGCAGTTACTGCTTTTATTTTCCTTTTCCTCATAACTAACACATGGTTTGTGGGGAGACACCTTAAAACCGCGCAAACCTCCTGTCACTCGTCAGAATTTACCTCTAGATTTAGCATCCATTGATGCTTCTTGTCTGATCTATCCGTTCCTGGGATGGTTGGAAAATGATGCTTTTCTAACTCCAGCGCTGCCGACATGATGACCTGTCAACTCTTGACATGCCGCTCTAAGTAAGAGCTCTTTCTCCCCCATCCATCCCTCCCTTCCTTCTCTCTTTCCTTTTTTTACATTTTTAGAAGTTCATCTATTTATTTGAGTAATCTCTACACCCATGGTAGGGCCTAAACTCACCACCTGAAGGGGCACCTGGGTGGCTCAGTGGTTGAGCATCTGCCTTCGGCTCAGGGTGTGATCCCGGGATCCCGGGATCGAGTCCCACATCGGGCTCCCTGCTTGGAGCCTGCTTCTCCCTCTGCCTGTGTCTCAGCCTCTCTCTCTGTGTCTCTCATGAATATATAAACAAAATCTTGAAGAGAAAAAAAAAAAAAACCCAACCAAACGTTTTTGTTTGGACCATGGCTCCAAGGTCAAGAGTCATATGTTCTTCCAACCGAGCCAATCAGGCGCCCCTGCTTCCCTCTCTCCTTCCTCATCAATTTATTATTGGTATGGACTCATGAATTTTTCAATGGTGTGTAATTCATTAATGCACTTAATTATTTAGGTGCTCAGATCACGTTTTTGACATCTTCACTTGGCTGTGTCACAGAAAGTTCAAATTCTACACATTCAAATTGGGGAACTCTTCATTTCCCACCACAAACGAATGAACCTCCATCTCATCTTAGTCTTCTCTTCCTAGGAAATGTCACCATCATCTCCCCAGTTGCTCAAGCCAGAAACCTAGACGTCATCCTCAATTCTTCTTTGTTTCTCAGCCTCTACACCGAATTCATAGGTGTAGGCAGGTTCTGTTGGTCTATCCCCAAAGTATATCTTGAGGCCTCCTCCTGTCTCCATTTCTACCCCATGGCTCACATCCCTGCCACCCTCACCTGTCACCTGAAATATGGCAATATTGCTCCTTGCTCTACCACTGTCTCTGATGCACCTTCCAATCCCTTTACACACACGAGCCAGTGTGACTGTTGAGGAAAAATTTATAATCAGATCATGTGTTTCTCCTGCTTCAAACCCTCCAATGGCTTCTCGTTGCATCTAGAAGAAATGACAGCCTTGGGCACCGCCTCCGGAAGTCTGTGGCCTCTCTGACTGCATCTCCACTACTTCCCTTGCCCTGCTTCCCCCCACCATGAGGTGCTGCCCTGCTGGTGCTGTAAGGGGACACCCTCACACCCTGGGTGCCTGATTGACTTGCCCCTGCCGGTCTCCCCACGGAACCTTCCCCAGAGTGCTTGCTCGACAGGAACCCCAATTCTGGGGATCATGTTCTACTGGGTCTTCTTGCTATTGAGCCATCGCTGCTGTTCAAGGGGTCGTCCTCCCAGCACTTGGATTCAAAAGCAGTTTGTGGAGATGACTCATGTGGGGCTGTGGGTTCGAGAAAGCCATGGTTCATGGTTTGGTTTTGTTGGTAGGGCAGAGAAGGAGATTATGAGAATGAGGAAAACGTTCTCCCCGGAGTCAAGGCAGAACGCTGGACAGAGCCCCCCCGCCCCTTGATCCTCTTCTTAACCCTGAGGAGGGGCTCCACCAGCAGCCACTCCTCCACAGCAGCCACTGTGCTGGCACCCCTATGCCTCCTCCACTCCCTACTGACTTCCGGGTTTGATAGCTATTGACCTCAGTTGATATGTCGGGCTTTGGTTTTTGGTTCTATCCCTGGATTATTGCTCTTTGGAGATTCTGGGTCACCCTCTTTTTAAAAAATATTTTATTTAAATTCAACTTGCCAACATATATTATAATACCCCGGTACTCATCCCATCAAGTGCCCTCCTTAATGTCCGTCACCCAGTTACCCCAACCTCCCACCCACCCTCTCTTAATCTCACTTGTTTAACAGACAAAACCAAATGGAGACCTTCTCCTGGGGGTTCAAATGGGACTTGGGTTCACCTCTCACTCCACCCTGTGCTCCCAGGTCCTGCTCGTCTCCTGGGCTCCAGCCCCCAGGAACATCGGGCTCCCTCTCAACAATGTGAGTCCCTGCCTCAAGCTCTGCTGCCTGTCTTTGTAAGTGGGGGCCTGGGGTGCTGGCCCAGGCTATGAACACGTGGCAGTCCCACCTTGTCACTTCTTGAAGCACCTGGTTGGGACCAGTATTTCTGGCAAAGCAGACCCTGACTCTCTGGATCCTTGGGACCCTGCCTTGGCAAGATGGGGTCCTCATATGATTTGGGCCATGGGAGGGCAGAAATCTAGTCAGCAGTGTTGGTCTCTCCCTAAGCCTGACTTAAACTCCTAGGAGGACTGGCCTTTGCTCCTATACAACGGGCCACGGCTGGGCCAGCAGCCTGACCCCCAGAGGGGCTCCTGGGGGTCCACCATGGGCTTCTGCATCTGGTGCATTTCTGCTTTGTGGTGGTTTGAGTATCGCCTACAGCTGACAGCCTCCCCGAGGCTTCTGGAAGCTGAGGGCTGGCTTTGGGGGTCTTTCTGGGGGAGGAGTCTTTGGGGTCATTTCTGAGACTGTCACCTGAGCTCTGACACTTACCAACTGTGTGGCCTTGGCCAAGTTCCTCGGCTTTTTCTGTACGGTTGGGATGATATGAGTCCTCTGGCACTGGAATCGGGAGGATAAGTGAGCGCAGCACACCATGAGTTCTTAATAATTAGTGGTGAATGAATGAATGAATGAATGAATGAATTTGTTGTGACGACAGTTAACCAAGATGCTGTGAAAACTTTAGGCGCAGAGAGATTCTTCATGTGGGGCAGGGTAATGGCCAGGCCATTAACAGCTGGGCTGCGGCAGGCCGGGCCGGCGGAGGCCCAGGTCTGAGCGTCAGGCGCAGAGGGAAAGCCCAGGTGCTGCCATAGGAAGGTCTCCAGGTGCTTCTCAAACCAGGTGGCACCACCTCAGCAGGCAGCTTCTCACTTCTGACTTCTGGGTGAAGTCTCGGCCACCACCGTCTATGAGGCCTCCTGTCTCCTCAGAGGAGGAGGAGAACGCTCTGGGGCCAGGGTCTGAGCAGTGGGTGATGGCTGCAGCCAGAACTCAGAGAAAATGCCATCTCTTTCCCGTCAGCGTGAACTCTCACATTTATAGTGTTGCCAAGCTGGAAAAAAACAATAACATAAACTCCCCTCCCCTGTGACCCCTGAAGAGAGAGGAGAAAAAAGCCCGGCCCCGACCAGGAAACAAAGTCCCCTCTGTTGGAAGACACGGGCTTCTGTTCAAGTCCCCAGGGTCCCTGTGGCGGCACTCGACTGAGCTGGGCCCAGCAAGTGGGGGTTTACTGTGTGGTCTGGGGCAGCCCCCCAAGGCCTGGCCTTGTTCCCCACCGCGGGAGAGGGCAGCCCGGCTGGGGCACCCAGCAAGCGGCTGATCCCGCCAGCCCTGTGCGATCGACCCCAGGGGCCTGAATGCCTCTCCTGTCCCGGGGGGTCAGTGCTGCCCACCCCCGGCCCCTGGGAGCCCCGACCACGGGCACATCACGTCCCTTTGCCAAACTGAAGCCCAGTGTGTGTCCGGAGTCCCTCTGCTTCAGAACAGTCTTCCTTTTCACTGCTCTGCTCAGGAAGTAGAAAAGGTTAACATTTCCATCTTCTGCCTTGGTTCCTGCTGTGACTCAGTCTCTGACCGAGGAGTCTTTTTTTCCACCTTCCAGGGTGGAGTTTGGAACTGGAGACTCAACGCAGCGAGGCTGACAGCACGGAGCAGTTTGGATGTGCCGCTGGAGAAAGCGTCGTGCCACCTGCACCCCTGTGGCCATGGGGACAGGCAGCCCTGAGCCCAGGACCTCAGAGAGGCTCGACCTCATGCACACTCGAGAGGCAAGTGAGCCTGAAAACATCCCCGTCCGGGCCTCCCTGCCTCCCCCCAAGAGCTACAGACACTCACCTTCCCTGCTCTCGTTCTGCATCAGCCCCGCCTGTTCTCAGCTCATTACCGCATGGCTCTGCTCTCTGTTTGCTCAAGTGACAGCTCATTTATAAAGAAACCCTTGCACTGTGCTGGGAACTTGTGGAGATGCCATACCTTAACCTTTGAAGGCTCTACGGCCTCCAGAGCACTGACGAGGCCCACCCTCAGGAGCCCCGGGCCTGTGCTTTCTCACTCACTCTGACTTCTTGGGAAATAAGGACTTCCTTCTTTTTTTTTTTTTTTAAGATTTTATTTATTTATTCATGATAGAGAGAGAGGCAGGGACATAGGCAGAGGGAGAAGCAGGCTCCCTGTGGGGAGCCCGACGTGGGACTCGATTCCAGGACCCTGGGATCACGCCCTGCACCAAGGGAGATGCTCAACTGCTGAGCCACCCAGGTATCTCGGGAAGTAAAGACTTTTCCTCAGCAGGGTCCTCAGGGCAGCCTTCCCTTCCTCCAATAGTTTTTCAAACTAAGATGCTTCTCACAGAGACTCTGTGGCATCTGGGCCTTTGTTTTGGACAAACAAAGGTTTGTCCCTGGTTCTGGGACAACCGCCTTCAGGTGGGTGCTGACCCTGACGTGGCCACGAGGCCCTCAAGGTTTGGGGAAACTTGTGCCCTGAACAGACTGCAGGGCGTCTAGGGTGCCGTGGGGAGCGTTTCTGTGGTGACTCAGGCCAGCCTGCCTTTGGCCTAAAGATCTGTTAACCTGGGGAACTTCTCTGGTCCCCAGGGTCTGTGGGTTCAAATAAGACGCTTTAACTTCCTAATGGTTGGGGAGGGAGTGAGACCACAATCAGCTGGAGTCATCAGGGGAAGACAAATGTCTGACTGGTAGCTCCAGGAAATTCTAGATTTTCAGCCGGATGGCAATTGTCCCACAGCTATTATAGTTTCTGCTGCAATGGAGACATCCTGAAGGGTGTTTCGCCTCATTTAGGAATGATAGATAAATAAATTAATTAATTAAATAAAATAAAACCAAAAAAAGAAAAACATGTAAAATAAGAAGGTGATTGGAACCTCCCGTCAAGGCTTACAAAATCGAGACCTAGGTTCTCAGAGGACACAGGAAAAATGTCATGAGATGTATGTAGCCTCATTCCTGTCCCCAACCCCAGAGACAGTCTCTTGTTTTTTGTTGTTGTTGTTGTTGTTGTTGTTTTGTTTTTTTAAACATTTAGTTTTGTAGAACTAAATGTTGGAAAAACAAAAATTTACACAGAATTCAGTCCCTTACAGGCCACGATTGTTGGCTTTGATGGCTTGGTTTACAGCTACTTGAGCCACTTCTGGTTTAAATATCTTTTATAGGGATCCCTGGGTGGCTCAGCAGTTTAGCACCTGCCCTCGGCCCAGGGCATGATCCTGGAGTCCTGGGATCGAGTCCCACATCGGGCTCCCTGTGTGGAGCCTGAAAAAAAAAAAAAAAATATATATATATATCATTTATACATCTGAAATCTAAATAGCAACTGTGATCGCCAAACAGCTGGCAAGCTGGATCAAAATCCTTACAACTGCCCAACTGCAGGCTTCTGAAGAGAATTTCCCGCCCGCACTCGCCTGATTCATCTGCACGGTTAAGTGAGCGGCCCCTTCAGAAGGGATTCAAGGCGCTCGGGAGGAAGGACGACGCGGTGGACGAGCGGCCTGCTCGCTGCTCGCTGCTCGCTGCCGTGCACCTCAGGGGCTCCGCACCCGGGCCGCCTGCCTTCCAGGGACCCTGTGGCGCCGTCTGCGGACGTGGCTGGTGTCCCCGCGGAGGGGCAGGGCCGCCGGCAGCACCCGGGGCGGGGGGGAGGGGCTAGGCGTGCTGCCCGACGTGCCCCGGGGCTCACACGACTCTCCCCTGAGCCCCCACGACGAGGACCGATCTGGCTTAAAACTCAGGTCGAGGTTTGAGCGACCGTGGTAGAGACACTGCGAGAGACGTGCGGAAGCCTGAGGCACAATTACTATTTTTCAGGAATTCACAAGCGACATCGTTTTTAAAAGGCTACATGATGGACAGAGACTCTCCTCTTCCAGCTGTCCTTCCTCGTTCTGCCTCAGATTTATGGAGAGGACAGGAGTCCTGTCACGCTTCTGAGCCAGGCGTCGTGGGTCAGGCCGAAGCCGCAGAGCCGGGGCCTCAGGTGACGGGGCCACTTGCTCCGGCTGCCTGTTGGCTGGACTCTGCGCCCTTCTCAGGGGGCCAGTGAACAGCTAGACCCATGTTTATTTTATTATTTTATTTTATTTTATTTTATTTTATTTTTATTTTTATTTTTTTTAATTTTTTAAAAAAGATTTTATTCATTTATTCATGAGAGACACACAGAGAGAGAGAGAGAGAGGCAGAGACACAGGCAGAGGGAGAAGCAGGCTCCATGCGGGGAGCCCGACGCGGGACTCGATCCCAGGACTCCAGGATCATGCCCTGGGCTGAAGGCAGACGCTCAACCACCGAGCCCCCCAGGTGTCGCCTAGACCCATTTTTAATTTCAGGGGGTCCACAGCTCTGATAGGAGACGATGGGAAGAGGGTGGGCAGCTGTAGAGCAGCACTTCCGGTCAGCTCTGGGGAGCCTCCTTTCCTGTTCTTCGTCTGTGACTCTCTTGCCTTCCTCAGGCTCCCTGGGTCCACACCCCCCCGCACCCCCCCCCCCCCCCCCCGTTCCGTCCAGCACCCAGCTCTGGAGCTAACACCCTGGGGCCAGGCCCAGCACTCCGTCGTCTCCCTGCCACATTCCACAGGTGGGCCTGACCTGCGGGTGGCATTCCTGGCCGGGGCCTGGCACAGATTGGGCTTCTCAAAGCCTAGGTTCTGAGGCGATGTGGCTGGCAAGGGTAGCCCCCGCTTCTAGACGTGGGTGCCGAGGCATTGAGAGATAACATAATACGATGTCTGTGGTTTGTATCAGAATGCTCTGGAAGGTGGGTACTGGGGAGAGCTGATGAGGGGACACAGATTTGCTGTGGGCCCTGGATGACGGTCCATGGGCGTTTACCGTGCGTCTCTCTCAGCCTTTGCACATGTTTGGAATTTTCATAAGATGTGCACAGGCCGCACTTGACCCTCAGAGTGGGGCCGGGCGCGGGGTGGGTGCCAAGTCTGGGAAGGGACTGGCGCCTCTGACTGCGGGCCGGGGTTTGGAGTGGGAGTTCTGGAAATCGTCCTGCTTCTGTGGAAGATTAGGACTCCCGTCAGGTGGGCGGGCTCGTGGAAGAGGAGGGAGGGTGGAGGAAGGGTCTGTTAGGAGGTGCCGGTGAGGATGGGGCTGGAGTCCACCCCCGAGAGCAGCCCTAGAGGCGGGAGGGCCTGGAGGACGGAGGAGGCCACGTTGGCCCTCCAGGTTACGAGGATCGGGCCTAGGGGTGCACCCTGGTCAGACAGAGAGAGAGCGAGAGTAGGTGGTGACTGGGGGCATCAGGATCAGAGACGACCCCCTTGTTTTAAACCTGCCTGGGCCGAGAACCAGGCCGCCCAGGTCTCAGTACTCGATGTCTGTCCTGACCCCTGGGGTCCTCTGCGCTTCGGCTTTGGGTGGAAGGGGCGGGGGGCTTTGCTGGTGGGGCCTCTTAGGTGGGGGAAGCAGGAAGTCACTTAGCAGCACCGGGGACTTTTCCAGTTACCCGTGGCTCTGTTAACAAAACTCCTCCAAACTTAATGGCCTAGAAGACGAGCATTTTAATGTTTCCCAGACTCAGCGGGGCGGCTCTTGGGCTGGTCTCACGTGGGGTCTCCCATGTGGTTGTGGGCAGGTGATGCCTGGGCCTCGGCCACCTGAAGCCTCCTCGGGCCTGAGAACAGTTGGCCTCTCCATGTCACCTCAAGGCATCTGCCTGCCATATGGCCTCTGCATGACGTCTCCATGTGGACTTTCTGGCAGAGGAGCCGGGCTTTCTACACCAAGGTTCGGGTCTCCCCAAAGTGCCACAGCAGAAGGCGTTTCAGGGCTTAGCAGGCATTTGGCCCGGTGTCACTTCTAGCACTTTCTGGTGCCTAAGCAGTCATGGGCCAGCTCAGGCTCAGGCTCAGGCTCAGGGAAATAAACTCCAGCTCTCGACGAGGAAATGACGTAAGGAATTGTGGCCATCTATAAGCCACTACAGGGGCCCTGTTTGGAGCCTGCTTGGGAGAAGAAGGGAGCAGCGGTCATATTAAGGCGTGCCGCCTTGTAGATGGGGGAGATCCCAGCACTGCCAGCCCTTGCTCCTTCCTCATTTTGTCTCTAATTTGGAAGCACGGATTATAAAGGTTATAAAGTCTTTAGATGCTTCTCCAGACCTCATGTCACCATTGGTGAAATGGTGCCACCGTGATCTCTCTCTGGGACCAGTCCTGGGTCGACCACCACCTCACTGTGCATTGCTCTTGAAAGCCATTCACCCAACAGGACTCTGAAGCCAGACCTGTCCCTAGGTGCTGGGGGCCTCCTCCATGGGGTCAGGCCTTGGCCACACCCTGGCCCATCTTAGTCTGTTTGGGCTGCTACAACAAAAATACCATGGACCGAGTGGCTTAGACAAAAATCACTTATTTCCCAAATCCAGGCTCAAGATGCCAGCAGATCCGGTGTCTGGCGAGGTCCTGCTTCCTGGTTCCCTGAGGGCTGTCTTCTTGCCATGTCCCCACATGGCAGGGGTGAAAGAGCTCCCTGGGATCTCTTTATAAGGGTACTAATCACCCAATCACCTGCCAAAGATCCTACCTCCAAATACCACCACACTGGGGATAGGATTTCAACATATGAATTTTGGAGGAACAAAATCATTCAGCCTAGAACTTGGTCCTTTCACTCTGCTCCTTCTGGACCCACAGAAAGGAGGTCTTTGGGGGATGTGGGAATGAGACCTTCACTCAGCTTTAATTGAGTCTGTCAAAGGGTCCAGTGGGCCACCAAGGGGAACCCTGGGGGAGACAGCGGAACAGAACACTTTCACATGTTAGCATCTGCTTAATTTTCCTGCAAGCCTGAAGCTCAAGGGTTAAAACTGACTTTAAGGGGAAGCAAGGGGTCAGTCCTTGTGGACTCAAGGGTCAAATCCAGGTCGGTCTGACCACTGCACCCAGCCTGTCCCCACAGCGCCGAGTCACAGTCTCCACGGCCTCCCTTTGGGGGGGGCGGGCCAGAAGGTGGGTGTAGAGAGAGTCAGCCCTGTGCTGGTGCCCAGATGCCTTGGGGATTCCCTTTCCTCACTTACAAAGGGCCTTCACTTTGGTTTGCTACCCGGGTCAGATGTTCTCAATTTTCTTTTTCTTTTCTTTCTTTCTTTCTTTCTTTCTTTCTTTCTTTCTTTCTTTCTTTCTTTCTTTCTTTCTTTCTTTCTTTCTTTCTTTCTCTCTTTCTTTCTCTCTCTCTCTCTCTCTCTTTCTTTCTCTCTTTCTTTCTTTTTAAAGATTTTATTTATTTATTCATGAGAGACACAGAGAGAGGCAGAGACACAGACAGAGGGAGAAGCAGGCTCCATGCAGGGAGCCCGATGCGGGGCTCGATCCCAGGACTCCAGGATCATGCCCTGGGCCGAAGGCAGGCGCTAAACCACTGAGCCACCCAGGGATCTCCTCAAGTTTTTAACGATGTTCTCAATTTTCAAGGAGTGAAACGTTTCTCATTTCATCTTCCCTTCATCAAATTATTTGGGTTCTGTCTACAAAGAGTCCGGGGGGTGGGGGTGGGGTCCCAGCCACCCGCAAACCTGGAGGGGTGAGAGAGTCTGTGCCTGTGCCAGGCCAGCAGAGGGGAGAGTGTCACTCTGGCTCCTGGCTCCGTAATTGAGATTTGACCTGTTTCCAAGTCCATGTGTCTTGGAGGACTCCTTCATTCTCTCACTCTTCTCTGGCTCCTGGCCACCTGCCTCCCATCTGTCCCGGTGCCCAGGTAGGAAATGAACACCCCAGGCCGTGGGCCCGGGGCCCCAGGCTCTCTCCCTTCTCTGCCACATTCCACACGCAGGTGGGCTCTGCTGGGAAGACATTCCCAGGCAGAGCGTGGCATTTTAAAAAGTCTTTGAAATACACTCCTATTCCAGGCAGGACTGGCGGTGGAGGCGTGGAGCGAGGTCGGGTAGACTTGCGATGCTTTCTCGGAGATCGATTCGGTTTCGGTTCTGTGCAGAAGACTGCACTGCAGCCCTTCGTGGTTCCTCCTGCTTTACCCCACATGGGTGTTTCCCTGCCCCCTCCCCCACCTAGCCCCTTGCTAAGCACCACTGGACTCAGCAAACACTAGGAGGCACTAAAAGGAGCACTTGTTGGCTCAAAGTAGTGGCTCCCAACTTTGGCTGAGTGTTAGGATCTTCAGGGAAACTAAAATACACGGGTGCCAGGCTCCCAGCCATAGCTACTCTGATGGAGGACCGTGTGGATGAGAACTTCCCTCATGACGCCAACATCAGACAAAGGTGGCAAGCTCTTACGTGATGCCCTTTCCCTCTCCTCTGCCGGCCCTGCTCGAGCCTGTCTGAGCCTCAGCTGGGGAGCTGCTCATGTGGGTGTCTGCGGCATTGCCCTTTGTCAGCCACCCGGACCGGGTCAAACTCTGCTGGTTCCCTGCGTATTCACACAATGTGACCCGCAGAAAGGGGATCTTCGCTGGATATGTCCAAAGGGCCTTCAGTCCACCACCATCAAAGGATACAACTTGCAAGTGTCTGCAGATGGCTCCGGAAGCCACTGTAGAAGGGATGTCGTGCTATAGCTGGCCTGTCGATGGAGGAGACCTCGGGGGCGGAGGGTGGGCAGGCCACATCTCTTTCCCTTTATCTGCTTGGCTTCCCCATCTCAGTAAATGGCAGCTTTATGCTTTCAGTTTCACAGGCCAAATACCTGGGGGTCATCTTGGATTCCCGGCCTTTGGTCACATTCCACATCTAACCCATTGGCAAGTGCCGTTGGCTCCACCTTCAGAATATATTCAGATTCTGACCACTTCTCACCACCTCTACTGCTTGCCCAGGTCCCTGCACCATCTTACCTGGTGCAGTGAGCTCCTTACCTGGTCTCTCTTATTTTGTCCTGGGCCCTTCGAGGTCTATGCTCTCTCTCTTTTTTAAAAAGATTTTATTTATTTATTCATGAGAGACACACAGAGAGAGGCAGAGGCATAGGCAGGGGAGAAGCAAGCTCCCTGTGGGAAGCCCGATGTGGGACTCGATCCCAGGACCCTGGGATCACACCCTGAGCCAAAGGCAGACGCCCAACCACTGAGCCACCCAGGTGTCCCCAAGATCTATTTTCAATATGGCAGCCCGAGTGCTCCTTTCAAAATGCAATTCAGAGTTCACCACTGTTGTGCTCAGAACCCTCCATTGGCTTCCAGACTTACATCCAAAGTAAAATCTAAAGTTCTTCCCATGATCTGTAAGATCACATAGTGTGGGGGCTGATATGTCTTTGGCCTCATTGACACTCTCCCCCTTATTCACTCCCACCCAGTCATACCCACCTCCCTGCTGTTCTTTAGGCTTGTGAAATTCGCTTCCACCCCAGGACATTTGTACATGCCATTCTCTCTGGCTGGAATGCTCTTATCTTTCTGCACAGCCCAGGACCTTACTTCCTTTACGTTTCTGCTCAATTGTTTTCTTATCAGACTCAGGCTTCCATGAGTACTTTAATTAGTGCCCCCCTCCCCCCGCACCTTAACTCTTTCATTTTTATTCTCAGAGCTTATACCACCTACATATATCCTGTTTGTTTTTGGCCTTGTCACTAGATTGCATGTTCCACAGAGCAAGGTCATTGATGTAGCCCGGCCCAGGATAGTGCCTGACACAGAAAGTACTCAGCAAATATTTGTTGAATGGCTGAAAAAATCTATGAGGTGGAGCGTGGGAGAGGAGGCTGGAGGAACACCAGGTCTTCCAGGGGCCTGCAGGGCTGCGTGAGGCTGGGAGGACGGGAGTGTGCCCAGGTGGCCTATATAGCCAAGGAAAAGTGCTGCGCAGAGTCGAGGTTCAGTGCCACGACTTTGTTGCTGTTCCTGGTTGATGCCACAGACCACATAACCTCTGAGTTGAGTCTTCTTAGAATCATTCATTCCTCTTCTACAAAAGTCTCCTTAGCTGGGGAGGCCTGACGTGCAGGTGGATAGAGCTGGGGTGGTTGGAACAAAGCAGAGTTTTTCTGCTTCCCCCAGGCCTGAGCTGGCTGTGGCCTCCTTCAGGCTTGGGACCCGTGAACAGAACTGGGTTAGACCCTCAGTTCCTGGGAGGGGTGGCGTGTGAGTAATGAGCACGTCAGACATCAGACAGCTGAAGGAGTGCAGCTTGGGAAAAGTAAGCTCTGGCAGGGAGACGGGAATGAAGGCGATGGCTGGGTTTAGGAGGAATGGAATGGAGCCCCCGGTGGGGGTAGCCAGAGAGCTAGTTGGGTGTAAACTGAGTCATTAGAAGATTGCATTGTGTGTTCCAGAACAACCCTGCACATTCCCTGCCATTTCTTCTCTCCCTGCTGATAATAACTTTCCTGACATTACCTTATTAATCACCAGCGCCCCCCCCCCCAGGCCCCCAATGATGGAAAGACAGTAACACAGTTGAAGAAATGGAGGGATGAGAAACTTCTCGAGAGGGGATAATGTGAGTGACGATGGTGGGGGTAAGGACCTCTGAAAATCCTCCCCTCCATAAAAACAATGAGAACACTGGCCAAAAAACGGTCAGAGTCAACTGTCTCAAAATTCTGCAAGCTAAAAGGGCTTGCAACAGTCGAGATCATACATTTGAGCGGCTGAATCTTAGTAAGAATAGTGCGCTTTGCGGTGTGTTGACTTGCTCTGCGGCAGCTAGTAAACGGGCTTGGCAAGATTGTAAGATGCGAGCTCACTGTACAAAACTCAGTTGTATTTCTATACTTGAGCGATGAACAGTCTGAAAATGAAATTAAGAAAATAACTTCATGTACAAGAGCACCGAAAAGAATAAAATACTTAGGAATAAATGAATACACACACAGGGGCACCTGGGTGGCTCAGTGGTTGAGCACCTGCCTCGGGCCCAGGTCATGATCCCTGGGTCCTGGGACCAAGTCCCGCATCAGGCTCCCTGCAGGGAGCCTGCTTCTCCCTCTGCCTGTGTCTCTGCCTCTCTCTGTGTGTCTCTCATGAATAAATAAATAAATAAATAAATAAATAAATAAATAAATAAAATCTTAACACACACACACACACACACACACTTAGGAATAAAAATGAAAGAAGAAAGAAGTGCTAGCATTATACAACTGGAAACTATAAAATATTGTTGGATGAGATTAAAGAGGTCCTTGAGAAATAGAAACTCATCCTGTGCTCATGGATTGGACAACTTAATATTGTTACATGGCAATACTCCCCAAAGTGATTGGCAGATTCATTGCAATCCTCCCTATTAAAATCCCAGCTGCCTGCCTTTCTTTCTTTCTTTCTTTCTTTCTTTCTTTCTTTCTTTCTTTCTTTCTTTCTTTTTCTTCTTTCTTCTCTTTCTTTCTTTTTAAACTTTTTTTTTTTTTTAAGATTTTATTTATTTATTCATGATAGTCACAGAGAGAGAGAGAGAGAGGCAGCGACACAGGCAGAGGGAGAAGCAGGCTCCATGCACCGGGAGCCCGATGTGGGATTCGATCCCGGGTCTCCAGGATCGCGCCCTGGGCCAAAGGCAGGCGCCAAACCGCTGCGCCACCCAGGGATCCCTCTTTCTTTCTTTTTAAATGGCAAGCTGATTTTAACATTCATACGGAAATATAAAGGACCTAGAACAGCTAAAATGATCTTGAGAAAGAACAAAGTTGTAGGATTCATATTTTTCAAATTCAAAACTTACAACAAAACTCTGCTAATCAAGACTTTGAGTTAGTAACATAGGGAGAATCATATGGATCATTAGAATAGAATTAATAGTCCAGAAATAAAACCGTACATTTATGGTCGCTTATTTTGACAAAGATGCCAAGATGACTCAATTGGGAAAGAACTGTCTTTTCAACAAACAGTGCTGGGAAAACTGGATATCCACATGTAAAAGAAGCTATTCCCTTATCTCACACAAAAATTAACTCAAAATGGATCAAAGATGAGAGCTTAAGCCATTAAACTCTTAGCAGAAGATGTAAGCGTAAATCTTCATGACTTTGGATTAGGCAATGTTTTGTTTTTTTTTAAGATTTTTGAATTTTGATTTTTAAGTAATCTCTATACCCAACGTGGGGCTTGAATTTACAACCTCGAGAGATCAAGGGTCACATGCTTTACCAACTGAGTCAGCCAGGCACCCCAGCAATGTTTTCTTAGATATAACACCCAAAGCAACCAAAGAAGAAAAAATAGACCAAATGGACTTCATTAAAATTAAAAACTTCTGTGCTTCAAAGGGCACTTACGAGAAAGTGAAGGCAACCCACAGAATGGGGGATATAATGACAAATCCTATATCTCATAATGGTCTGACATCCGGAATACATGAAGAATTCCTAAAACTTAACAATACATAGACAAAGAGCCAATTTTTAAAAAATGGGCAAAGGATTTGAATAGATGTTTCTCTGAAGAAGCTACACCAGGGACTAATAAGCACGTGGAAAGATGCTCAATATCATTAGTCATTAGGAAAACACAAATCCAAACCACAGTGAGATACTATTTCGCATCTGCTAGAGTGGTTATGAGAAAAAAGATGGAAACTAGCAAGTGTGAGAAAGGGTGCAGAGAAGTTGGAACCCTCACACCGCTGGTGAGAATTTAATGATGAAGCCATTTTGGAAAATGGTAGGTCAACTCCTCAAAAAAGCTAAACAGAGAGTTACCATATGACCTTACCGATCCACTCCTAGGGAACTGAAATCCTATGTCCACACAAAAGCTGGTCCTTGAACGCTCAGAGCAACAGTGTTCACATCAGCCAAAGAGCAGAAACAGCCAAAATATCCATCAGCTTGTAAATGGGAAAACAAAATGTGGTATATTGGTACAACTGAATATTATTTGACTATAAAAAAGAATGAAGTAGTGATCCATGGTACAACATGGATGAATCCTGAAAACATGATAAATGAAAGAAGCAAAAAAAAAAAAGGTCCCGTGTTGTATGGACCCACTTACACGAACCATCCAGCATCGGCAAATCCATGGAGACAGAAGGTAGATTAATGTTGCCAGAGGATGAAGGAGGAGCAATGGGGGATGACTAGGAATGAGTATGAGGCTTCCTTCCGGGCCGATGAGAATATTCTGGAATTAGATGGTAATGATGTTTGCACGACTCTCTGAACATACTCCAAACCACTGAATTGTGTGCTTTAAAAGGGTCAGTGTTATGGTATGTGGATTATATCTCAGTCAAAACATGTTTTAGAAAACTTCCCAAGGACACTAGTGAGTTTGATAGTCATGATTTGAATCCAGTGCCCATGAGCTTAAAGACATTTGTCGCCAAGTCCTCTGAGCCTTGGAGCTGACTCAGTTACCCATAGGAAAATGGCTTTGTTGGGTATCACGGCGTCTTCTGGGCCCAGCTGTCTGGATGTGTGCTTGTCACCAGGGGCTGACCCAGACACAAATTTATGCTCAATACCACACAGCATCCTTGCCCCTCCCACTACTAAGATTTTGTTACAGGATCAAGCCTGGATGTCTGATTTGCTCTTCCCTTGGGATGACATCCTCTTCCAGGGGCTCCTCGTCTCACGCAAACGGGTTAGGGGTGGGGCCCTACTGCCCCTCTAGCAGATGGGACAGCGTTTCTGCTTAGGCTAAAGCTGGATCTCTACCTCTGCTACACTATCATTATTGTGGGACCTAATCTCCTTTCCTTTAGGTATTTTATTTATTTTTATCACATAGCCTTTATTTAGAAATTATATATATGTTCTTTCTAACCAATATAGCAGCATAAAATAAACATAAAAGTAAACTTTGAGAAGACTGTGACAAAGATGAAATAAGTACAACTTAAAAATAAATACAAGTATAAAGTACAAACGGGACATTCGTGGCGTTTATAATCTATCATACAATTCCAAAGTCCAATGCAACTCCAGATTTTTATTTTTTTAAAACTTTTTAAGTGATATATACAACTTTATTAAACAATTTAAAACATTATTTTTTAAAAAAAATTTAAATTCAATTTGCCAACATAGAGTATAACACCCAGTGCTCATGTCATCAGGTGCCCTCCTCAGCGCTCATCACCCAGTCACCCCATCGCCCCCTGCACCTTCCCTTCTGCAACCCTTTGTTTGTTTCCCAGGGTTAGGAGTCTCTCATGGTTTGTCTTCCTCTCTAATTTTTCCTTTAGGTATTTTAAATAGGATAATATTTCTCCTCTTCAACTCATATACCTACCCATCCACCATGCCTGCCATCCATCCATCCATCCATCCATCTTGACCAATCCATGTTCTGTTAGGCTCCTTGCAAAGCATCTTGCTGGAGTACAGTTTTGCCCGGGTTTGGGAACATGGGCCAACTGATTTTTCTCTAAGTCTTCTAGAGATTTAGGGGTCTAGGAGGGCAGGAGGTCTTTCTGGGTTGTGTGTGGGGTTGAAATGCTTGGCAGCCATGATGATGGGCCAGGGGGCCCAGGCAGCCTCACAAAGGTGGAAATAATTCTGATCCTCTCTGCTAATTTTTTTTCTTTCTTTCTTTCTTTCTTCTTTCTTTTTCTTTCTTTCTTCTTTCTTTCTTTCTTTCTTTCTTTCTTTCTTTCTTTCTTTCTTTCATTCTTTCTTTCTTTCTTCTTTCTTTCTTTTCTTCTTTCTTCTTTCTTCATCTTTCTTTCCTTCCGTTCTTTGCCACAGAGCCAGCCATTTTCAACAAAAGGGCTTGCAAATGTAAAAGCTTCTCCCCGAGGGCTCCTTCTGCCTGGCACAGACCTTTCATCACCAACCCAACTTGTAATCTTGGGTAAAAGAAGGTTCTCCACTCATTTTCAAAGACCAAAAAAAAAAAAAAAAAAGCAAAGCAAAACAAAACAGCCACATCACGAAGTCGCTCCATGTAATGAGGCTTGCTCTCTTGAGCTGTCATTACTCGGGCTCCAGGAGGACCTGGGCTGCTCACTGGCCTCCCACCTTCCCCCCGGGCCAGTCAGGGCTGGAGTTAGTAGCTGGACAGCCCAGGAGGCCACCTGGGAGGCTCTGAGGAGAGGCCGGTTTGGGGGGCTGGGCCTCACTTAGAAATTCCTGGCTGGTCAGTGGCAGCCGAGGATGGGAGAACAGTCCTGTCAGGCCTGCCACAACAGCTACCCCCCAGAACCTTCCAAATTCAGGCTTTTGCTCGAGTCACTCTTACCCTTACCTTCCCCCAGGACTCCCTGACCAGTCCTCTGGGCTCCTAGAATCTTGCTCATCCTCGAGAACCAGTATAAGCGCCACTTCCCGGGACCGGGGAGCCTCTACCTCCCACAACTAGTCATTCAACAACAGTTTATCGAGCACCTTCTCAGGGCCAGGCTAACGACAAACTGGCCTGGATCCCTGCCCTTCCCCGCAATTGGAAACAATCACGGGACAGCATGCTGGAAGCATCCATAGCTCTTCCCAGGGATTTTCAGGGTGCCACGTGCACTTCTCTCTCCCTCGGTCAGCCAGGTGGCCTCGTCTTTTCTCTTTTAGGGTAGACTGGTGGTCTTTGCTTTTTAATTAATTAATTAATTAATTAATGTCTTTGCTTTTTAAATAAAATAGGACTAAGAAGAGGGCCTGGCTCCTGAGGTTATTGTGAGGATTTAATGAGTTTGTTTGATGCAAAGCCCTGGGAAAGTGCCTGGCTCGTGGGAAGTGCTAGGTAACAGCTCTTGTTATTTTGTGCGATAATGCTATTCCTTTTTATTATTCTCTTCACATATGATGGGACCGTGGGCCCTCAGGCTGAGCCTTCTGAGACTCCTCAGTCACCCTCCCAGAAGGGACCGAGTACAGGGACCAATTCCCTTCACCGGCTATCTGCAAACCTCGCTGCGTCAGGAGTTCTCCCCTGGCTTGAGGCCTGTACCCCACAGGCCAGGGTTGGGGGGACATCCAGAGGACTCCGCTGTCGTCTCTTTTAGCACCACAGCTCTGGTGCTAACAGCCTCCTGAAGGGAAAGCTGTGGTTGCCGGGCACCCAGCTGGGGTCCCTCCGAAGAAAACACCCTTGTGCCTCACCCGAGACACGCGATGGTGAAGCCTGAGCGCCCAGGTTCTGACCAGGAGGCTGGTGTCTGCAGATGGAGAGCACGGGCCCTGTCTGTGGGGTCCTGGAGGGATGGAAAGCCCTGGAGCCCAGTGGCCTCTCGGGGGGCCCTGCACCCCCACCACCCTCCGAGCTCGCGTCCATGCTCAGATGTTGCACCAGGCCAAAGGCTGCCCTGGCCCCCAGTGAAACTGGCCAGAGCCCTTCACCTCCAAGGGGCCACTTCCCTCCCGGAGAGATGCCTGCACTGGCTACCACGTCCTGCTCATCAGGGGGCTTCATCACGCCTTCGTGGGCCCCGA
This sequence comes from Canis lupus dingo, assembly GCF_003254725.2. Classification (NCBI taxonomy): domain Eukaryota; kingdom Metazoa; phylum Chordata; class Mammalia; order Carnivora; family Canidae; genus Canis; species Canis lupus. Next base: position 9,116,154 of record NC_064264.1, on the reverse strand, counting down.
GATGTCCGATGCTGAGGCTCCTGTTGGAGGCGAGGCCAGGAGACGCGTCTGGAGCCCTAGGGCGGGGGACTCTGCGGCTGGCCCCACGTCGGGGGACCTGGGGTTTCTCGGCTGCGGGGCCTGGGGGGATGCCCCGGCTTGGGCAGCTGTAGGGCGAGCGGCTGCCGGCTCGGGCTGGCTTCTGCGCGGCTCCTTGGCTCCCCGACTTCGGTGAAACCTGCAGCCTCGAGGCTTTTCCATCAGGCGGTGCAGGACCGGCCCGTGGGGGAGCCGGCGTGGCTCTGAGGGAGAAGCTGATGTCGTGGTCCTTAGAGGCATCCTGGGCGCAGGGACGGGGCGGGGGTCACCCGCAGGCCAGGGGAGGACGGGGGCCAGCTGCACGCGGCGGCCTCCCACAGCATCTGTCAGCGGCCGGTCACTCACTATGTGGCCCCCCGAAATGAATACAATGTCGGTTATATCTTAAAAACAAAAACAAAAACAAAAACAAAACAAAACAAAACAAAAAACCCAACTGCTTTTTTTGGGAAGTGGAAAAAAAAAGAGAACCGTCTCGGAGAAAAACAAAGGAGCTTTTTTCTTTTAAAAAGCCACACTCATTTTCCAAAGGTCCTTGGTATTTTTTTTTAATGCTGATAATAGGTGTTTTTTAGAAACTGTTATAGGGCAGCCCGGGTGGCCCAGCGGTTCAGCGCCGACTTCGGCCCGAGGTGTGATCCTGGGGTCCCGGGATCGAGTCCCGCGTTGGGCTCCCCACATGGAGCCTGCTTCTCCCTCTGCCTGTGTCTCTGCCTCTGTGTCTCTCATGAATAAATAAATGAAATTTAAAAAAAAAAGAAGACTGTTACACAAACAGCTTCTTCCTAAGTAAGGCCTGAATTACAGGCGCTTCTCCGGACTTCTACGGACACTTCCTAGAGGAATTCTCAGTACTCCCATTGTACAGGAGGATCATTCTGGTTGAAGAGGCTCCCGTTGATCTCATTCCAGTCCTTGCCAGGACGGGACGCGGGATTGCACGGGATTGCATGGGATTGCACGGGATTGCACGACTCCTTCCTCGGAATGTCCCTGTGGCCAGGCCTGGGTCCCACGGGGTGTGGGCCAGCCCTGCGTCTGCAGGGAGGGAAGAGGCTTCCAGTGAGGACTGTGGCCTCTCGGTGGTGTAAAGCCCACAGCACAGGGGCGAGGTTCTCTTGGCAAATTGAAAAAAAAAAATTCTGATCTGTTTACTTCCCCAGAGGCTGGGGGCAGGCGCCCAGTGTTGAAGGGCCCTGCCCTTTCTAGGGAATCGCCTCCCTGATGGTGCTGCGCCGCACCTGACTCTGTCACCCAGACACCAGCAAATGTGGACGGTCCCTAAGCGGGAGCAAAAGGCAAGCGGAGATCCGGGTACATCTGAAAAGGCAGGACTGCAGAGCGCCGAGCCACCGCGCACCCACACCCACACCTGACGAAGCCTTCACTGTGTGCTCCCCGGAGGAAGGGGGTATGATACACGCACCCCGGGGGAGCCCCTGTCTCGTGCCTGCACGCTGAGTCCCGGGCCCAGGCCCCTGCTTGGGGGATGCTCCAGCTGCAAGCACCCCAGCCCCCCCTCTGCTTCCTCACTGGTCACAGGCCCAGTCTGGAACCTTCATCTCAGCTGGGGCCTGGAGAGACCGCGTGTGAATGAGGGAATTCAAACCAGGATGGGGGTGATGGATAGCCTCCCAGGCTATTTGTATTTGAAAGAAGCCCCTCTCTCTCGGGGAAACGCAGCTCCAAAGACAGACTTCAGATGTTGGGGGGCAAGGAGCCAGGCCAGCTGCGCGGAGCTGTACTGCAGCCAAGTGACCGACTGTCTGCTCTCCGGCGGTCTTGCGGAGCTGCCACGGTCCCGCCTCTGCGGAGAGGGTTCCCGTTTCCCCCAGGCTCCCCGGAGAGGCCAGAGAGGAAGGGAGACCCTTTGGGGGGACACTGCGTACTGAATATCGGGGCTTCCGGAGCGTCGTACTCGAGCCTGCAATGTGTGGCCATGCACGCTCTTTGAAGAGAGTTGTTCAAAAACCTCGAGGCCCCCAAGGACACTTTTCAGGGAGGAATCCTTTATCACACGTGTATTCCCCAGACCACGCCTCGGTGAACTGAGCCCTCGAACCTTCCCCCGTATCCCTTGCCATCTGCCTTCTTTACTTTTGTGTGCGATGCCCCGGAATCGGAGCAACCCGGCATGCTGCGAAGCCCTTGGGTTCCTCACCAGCCGTGGGCCCTGTGGGAGCCCCATCCCACCCCCCAGGAGCCAAGGCCAAGGCTGCTCAATGGGCTGCCTCCCCTGTGCTGCCATTTCCACTGCCCCCCAGCCGCCCCCCCCCCCAAATGTGCTCCTTTCCAGGCCACTGTTTTCAGGGCTGAATCTTCTGTGGGCCAGAAAATGTTCTGTAAAAGGAAATGGGCCCACCAGCTCTGCTAGGACTTCCTCTATTCCTGGAGCCCCGAGGATAGAAGACGTCTTAATTCGTGTTGGAACGAAGAAAGGCTCAGTCTCATTACATTGGCATCAGTATTTATTAATATAAATATATTGCACCCAGAAACCCAACTTTAATGTCCCGTCTGAGTAAGCGTCCTTATTTTATTTCATTTCAATTAATAAGGCTTCATGTACGGCATCATGAGACCAATTACACAGAGTACTCTTGACAGGCTCATTATTTTCTTGTCCCATCGCGGCCAGCGTAGGGAGACAAACCTGCTGTGGGATGCTCAGGCTGACAGGTGTCCCCTTCCCTTCCCAGGTCAAACCCTCACTACTATTCCTAAGGCCTCGGAGTTGCACATCATTTTAAGAAATTTCTTTAAGAAATTTAAGAAATTTTAAGATATGCGGACACTTCGGGGGGGTCACACCCATTGTCTCTGGAGTCAGAGTTTAACGACCAACAGCTGATTGCTTTTTCAAGGAAAAAGCTGGCAGCTCCAAAGCACTTTGACGAAGCCAGGGAGAAGAGAGAGCCTCCAGGTGATCCTGGCGCCTGCCTGGAGGAGAGGGCCTTGTGCGGCGGCTGATGTTTCTTGGAGCTGACGTGTCGGTTGCTGAGATTTCTTCGAGCTAAGTATGACGTTCCCACCACGCTCCGGATCCAAACCACCTTCGGAGAGTTCTGCTTTGCTCGGGGTGGCCAAAGACCACAAGCGCCACTCAGTTTTGAGGTTATGTAACCCCGGCATTCCAAAGCGTTCGGCCCCGGCTGCTGCAAGAACAGACAAGGCCTCTGTTGGAAGGTGGAAGCCCCAGACGGTGCTCAGTGTCAAAAAAAAAAAAAAAAAAAAAAAAAAAGTCAAATCATTTTCAACCGGAGAGGTTTGCTTGGCAAGCATTTCCCCCCGCCTCTGGAGGAGATTTTTGTTTACAGGATTCAACAATGAAAAAAAAAAAAAAACCCACACACACAATTGTGCATTGTTCAGCTTGTGGCACAAAGGTCAGCTCTCGGCACCCAGTAGTTTTCCAATTCCTGATCCTTTTTGATCTTCTGCAGATTAGCGGATTCGGGGTTTTAGTTTAAGGCAGCAAGACGCAAAGAGGGAGGCGAGGGGCAGGAATCTGGTGCATTCCTATCCGACAGCAGTGTCTGTCCAGCTGAGGGGGGAAACCCTGCTTGTCCTAATCTAATGATTCTTTGTAGCTTTTAGGCCGCGGACCCTGCCGGTGACACTCAAGCCCGGTGATTTGGGGGCTCAAACCCTCTGTACAACAGGGGCGGTTTGTGGGGGTTCTGGAGCCAAAACCACATTGAAATGCTGTGGTTCTTGCAAGTCTTGTGTGAGGGACAGGGTCAGTTGGCCGTATGAGATTTAGAAACAGGGACTGTAGTGTTAGAATTTGGTTCAACATTTTAAATTTAAGTCTTTTTAAAAAAGATTTTATTTATTCATGAGAGACACACAGAGAGAGGCAGAGACATAGAGGGAGAAGCAGGCTCCATGCACCGGGAGCCCGACGTGGGACTCGATCTCGGGTCTCCAGGGTCACGCCCTGGGCCAAAGGCAGATGCTCAACCACTGAGCCACCGGTGTCTCTAAACTTTAATTTTTAAAAAGGTTTTATTTAAGAGACAGAGCATGAGAGAGAGAGAGGAGAGAGAGAGCGCACCTAAGCAGGAGGGAGGCGTGGAGGGAGAAGCAGGCTCCCCACTGAGCAGGGAGCCCGACGTGGGGCTCAATCCCAGGACCGTGTAGCACCTGCCTTCAGCCCAGGGCCTGATCTTGGAGACCCCGGATCGAGTCCCACGTCGGGCTCCCTGCATGGAGCCTGCTTCTCCCTCTGCCTGTGTCTCTGCCTCTCTCTCTCCTCTGTGCCTTTCATGAATAAATAAATAAATAAATCTTAAAAAAAAACAAACAGATGAAGCAGTTGAGACCCAGAGGTGACAAGCCCAAGGTCACACCTCACAGCAGCATCTAGAACTTCCTTTCTACTGACTCTTCTACTTCGAGTTTATGAAGCCTTCCGCCACAAGATCCAACACCGGATTCCTTTCCGTTTACCTGTAGCGCTTTGGCCACAGCAAACCTGAGAGAAAGGGAGGGGAAGGGCAGTGGCGGGGACTTTGAGGACACCCTGACCAGAAGGCGGGAGCGCGTCAGACTCTTCATCAGAGTGTGTTCGAAAGCTAGATGTTACTGGTTGGAATAATTTTTCGCAAGTGGACATTTTATCTCTTAAGGCGACAAAGTCACGTACAACTTACTAGATGCGAGCGGGCATTTGCCTATTCTTTGATGCAACTCTGGAAGACCAGGTGTCCAGGCAGGAGATGCTGGCTTAGAACTTGCGGGGTCTCCCTCACACCTGTGATTGTTGGGCCCTAATGGAAAGGGGACAAACTGGCAGACCCCGCCTGTCCCCCCAGTCCCATACCTCTCAGCTCCTCTGCTCCCCGGAGGAATTTAATCCTAGCTGATATGACAGGGGACAGGCACAGGAAGGAGCCAGGTGGAGGGAGGGCTGAAGCCTCTGGAGCTGGTTCTGGAACCGTGACCATGCTGTCCCCAGAAAACTACTTCTCAATGGATTTCAGAGCCCTCGAGTTTTGTTTGAGAGAAAATCCCACTGGCATTGATGGATTTCTCCTCCTCTGACAGGTCACTGGAAAGGGTGTACGTGGAAAAGAATTAAATGATTCATTCCCAACGTGTGACAGGCTCAGGTCCTCCAGGCCCGATCCACTGCCTCCTGTGTGATGAGGTCATCTTGCCGGGGCACACAGAAGGTTCTGGGGGGAAGGGGCCCCTGATGCTGTGGCCATTCAGTGCATTCATTCCTCCCGGTGCTCAGGGGTAACAATGAACCTTCTCAGGGCTCCCCGGGCTCACTGGGGAGACCCAGCTGGTGTCCATGCCTTTCAATGGGACCCCCCTGAGGCAAACAATACATTTATTATAATGTCCTGGCCCCGAGAAGGGCCTGGGAACAGCCTGGAGTGGCCCGTAATTAAGTGCGTTTAATAATAAAGGCACAAACTTCTTAGGGATTCCAAGAAGTGAAAATAAACCCTCCTCATGTCTTCTCTGTCCTCTCCCCCTCCCCTGTCAGCTTCTCTTTTACAAATAAGTCAGGAGTTACATGATCTTTCTTTCTCCTTCCTTCCTTCCTTCCTTCCTTTCCTTTCCTTTCCTTTCCTTTTCTTTTCTTTTCTTTTCTTTTCTTTCTTTTTTCTTTCCTTTTCTTTCTTACAATTGCAAGGATGTCTGGCCGGTGGGGAAAGGAAAATTTAATTACGTGAGAACATTCTCCCCATGTTAAAAAAAAATGGCTTCTGCTCACTCAGGTAGTTAGGGCACAGGTGAGATTTGTTAAAAGGCCATTCTCAGGGCACCTGGGTGGCTCAGTGGGTTAAGCACCTCCCTTTGGCTCAGGTCATGATCCTGGGGGATCTGGGATGGAGGCCTGCATCCGGCTCCTTGCTCCTTGCTCTGCAGGGAGATTGCTTCTCCCTCTCCCTCTGCTTGCCGCTCCCCCTGGTTGTGCTCTGTCAAATAAATAAATTTTGAAAAACCCATGCCATTCTCTACCCGACTCTTGGATTCTGGGCCCAAACATTTGGGGGCTGTGACCCTCTCGTGGAGGGGCACCCCGGGGGTTAAGCTGGCCCTGCGAAAGGCACTTCCTCAAGTTTGTGGCTGAGCCCAGGAAGGCCCGGTGAGAGGTGTCCCTCCAGCAGTGTTCCTGTCCCGGGTCCCCACACCTCCCTCCGAGCGGCAGAATGTGTGCAGGTGGTTTCTGAGAGGAAGGAAAGCTCCTCTTTCTTCCAGGGAGTGGAAGGAAGCTCTATGAACTGCGGTCAGGTTGCAAGAAGAGAGAGCAGCGAAGGCAAGGAGAGCTCGCCTGAGGTAAGAATAATGCACCAAGGGGGCCACCATGGCCCTGCCTGACCGGGGGTGTGGCCTGTTTTCTTGAGCTTCCTTAGGTCTCAGTTTCCTTACTTGTCAAGAAGGATGTTAAAAGGACAATGAATAGTCAAGAGTTCAGTATTGGGAAGTGACTTGCCTTCCTTGTCTGTAAAATGAGGTTAAAAAGTACCTGTTTTGCACACATCGTTGTGAGGACTGAACGGACCCACCCCTGAATGGACCCACTTAGCATCCCCGCTGCGTTCTAGGTCATCAGTGAACACTGGGCGGCTGCCCTTGTTATTATTACTACCGTTCCTAATGCTGGTACAGGGTTAAAGGGACTTACTGGGTTGCGATCGCATCACTGGATGATTCAGTACACAGAGCAAGCATCTGGCTGGAAAAACAAGACAAGTCGGCGAGCTCATGGGGCAGTCCCGACTGCACTGGAAATCTGATTGCTTTTATTTCTTTGACAGTTGTTAGGGGGTTAGGCTGGTGAAACAAACGGGTATTTTCTTTCCTATGATTGATTAAAATGAAACGAATCTGTACAATTTCACTACATATGGACAAATAAGTTAATTATTATTAACAAGATTAGTTTTTCCAACCCATGTCAGGAAAGCACACATACATCGGTACTCCCCGCAATTCTGACTTTGCATCACCGGTGAAGAGGAAGTCCTTATGTGGTTGAACAGAGCCTGACTTTGGCTGTAGCGTTTGATTTTAAACAAAGTGACATTGAGCCCGTTGATAAATAAAGGTCAGCCGAAGAGCAGGTGGGGAATAAGGTGCACTTTGAAAGAAAAAAGAACAAATCTTGAAAAAAAGGGTGTTTTTGTTTGTTCGTTTTATAGCTAAAGACATCTCCAGTTACCATTCAACTCAAACAAACTGCCTTGCTTTCACTTTGCTTTAAGTAAAACCATAAGCGTTTGTTATTTCGAGCCTTACATTTTGGACACCAAAATACGTGACACTTGTGAGAAGTGCTGGACGAACAAGAAGACACAGGAAATTCAAGGCAAGACATCCTTTATCCTTCCACGCTGACAGCACGGAAATAGGACGGTCACTCTTCATTATTTAAAGTCTTTAAACAGTCGAGTGGGGAAGGAAGCAATGCAGGGATCTTTTGATTCCTTTTTAGCTTTGGCCAAGAAAATGGAATTATTGAAAAATAAGATCTGACCTTTTATAAAATACTGCTGCTGGGCGGCTTTTCAGTGGGTTTAATACTATAAAATCATTGTTTGCTGGGCGATGGAGGGTGGAGGAGAAAATAATGATTCCTGGTGGGGCAAGTTTACACAGACTTGTATCTCGATGGCAGAAAATGGTATGAGAATGACTCCTGTTCCCTCAGGTGACCAGATGTTCTTTTAAGGCAAAAGCAAGGAATTCTCTTTCCCTGAGCTTTCTGGGTACAAACCAAGCACCACAGTTCTCAAACCGTCTTCCATGAACCCTGACACCTTTTATAAAATGCAGGGCAACCCGTTTCCCTGTGAACCCCATCAGTGGTGGTAGATTTCCATGCACAAGCTCCTCTCCCGCTGCTTTCCTCAATTCTGACTCCTGAAGCAAGCACAAGAAGAGCCAGAATGCCAGAATTATCCAGTCATTGCACAGGTTCACTTTACAGATGCCTTCCTGTCTTCACAGCATGCCTTACTCCCATCTTGTTTCAAATCCCAGGGTCATCAGGGGGGATGAAGGGCGCGTCTTAAACAGTGGACAACATGGTGGAGGTGAAGATCTGTTGTAAAATCTGAGGGATGTCCTTGGTATCCATGGCGACGAAAGAGCGGCCAGCTGGTAGAGTTCTCTGAAGCCTGCCAGGAGGGAGAGGGAAAGAAAATCACCATTGCAAATGGGGGCTCCCCTTCCACCTCCTGCCCTCTCACCAAGCAAACCTCGGCATCCAAATGGTTTCTCAGGAAAGGAAGTTTTTGCTTTCTAATACCTTGTCCCTGCCTGCAACCCAATGGGCTGTCACCAGGCAATGAAAGGCCTGGAAGGGCAACAGAACAGAGGCCTGCTGAGAGCAGTGAACCAAAAGAGAGGTCTTTTCAGTGAGAAAAATCAGTTAATTTGAAAAGAAGAAATTTCCTTCCTTTTATTACTGTCATTTCCTGGTATTCCCGAGGCAAAACAGAGCCCTAGGGAAGGATCTGGGATTAGCTCACCTGGGACCAGCACATGCATTGGCCTCACAGTGTACTTTTAGGTGTTTTTCCTGCCTTAGAAAACACGCCCCCAAGATGCTGCCCAGCCAAACCCCAGGTGGTTCTCTCTCTCTCTCTCTCTCTTTTATTTTTTTGCCTCACATCATACAACATGAAGGGGAATCTGACTTCGGCAGTTGCAGCTTGGATGATACTAAGGTTACATAGGCTTATGATAATTTTTTTAAATGGCAATTTATCATTTGGAACAAAGGGCCATTTTTGAAAGCAATCAAAGTACAAGACACAGTTCTATCCAAAAGAACGCCTCCTTTCACTGTGCCAACAAAGTTTGGTTTTGGAATGACATTTAATAAAAGTCAACCATCCTGTGTAGTATCATACATTTGGCATGCCTGGTAACCGACCAGCTAATTCTGCAACATATCTTTTGCCAGTGGATGTTGGACCATTTCCCTAGGAAACCACAAGGGTATTATTGTACTTTCTTAAGTATTCAAACAGGATCTGTTCACTAGAAAGACAAAATAGCTATTTCAGCTCAACTAGTATTTGTTGAACTTGCTGTCTGCTTAATACTGGGCTGGTCCTGAAGAAAATCTGAGTGGAAAAGGCATGGTTTGCATTCAAGGGCATGGAAGTTCTAGAAGGGGCTACAATACAAAACTGAGAAAAATCAGTCAGTTGTAATAAAGTGACTGCAACGACATGATAGTAAGGCAGTTCTTAATCTCCCTCTGTGGTCCTGCAGCGAGGTGAAGGGAATAGAAAAAGATGCCAAGCTGTTTGGACACTAAAACATTTCATAATCTAAACAGGACTCTATACCTCAGAGAGTGACAGGTAAAAGACAGGAATAACAGAAAGGTAGGTGGTCTGGGCAGGAATATTGTTTTGGGGGGATGGAGGAGATATACTTTCATTTGTGTTTTTTGCTTCATACAAATATTTCAAGCAGAGAAAAATCACAAGTTCTTTCTGTTTATAATTTGAAAAGATAAACGTTAGTGTGTTCGAGAAATCAAAGTGTTTCCAGAGCTCTCCTTTTAGTTCATCTACAATGGTATCTGTTATCTGGCCATAAACTTCTCTACTGAATATTCCACATGTTCAGTGTAGCATCTTACTATATATTCTGTTTTTCACGGTCTCCGCGTGCTTCACCTGCCTGTCTCCCCAGTGAGAAGAGATATATACACGTCTATATGTATGTGTATATAAATAATATATTTTATATATTATTTATATACACATACATAGCATCTTCTGCTAGGAAAATAGTAGATGTTTGCTACTATATTTATTTTTTAAAGATGTATTTATTTATTTATTTGAGAGAGAGAGAGAGAGGGAGGGAACTTGCCGAGGGAAAGGGAGAAGCAGCAGACTCCCCACTGAGCAGGGAGCCCCATGTGGGGCTCAGTCAATCTCAGGACCTTGAGGTCATGACCTGAGCCAAAGGCAGACACTTGACTAAGCCACCCAGGCGCCCTGATGTCTGCTACTTTGAATATGATTCAAATATGAACTGATTAGAACTGAACTTGAGACTTTGACATTAAGTTCAAAACATGTAAAATACTGTCTAGTTTATTAGTGGACAAATCAATTTGTTATTCTATTGTTGGTTTAAGTAGAGACTGAAAAATAATCAATTTAGAATTATCGCTCATCCAAACACAGAGTATTATATCCTCTCAAATCGACTACCAGCTCCTTGACTGTAGCAACTCGACTGCCTACCCTTCTATTTTCTCCCCCACTGCCCCTCGTGAAGCCAATCCCATGAAATGGCACGTGCTGGGCAGGTACTCAGGTGTCCCTATACCTGTCCTTTGCCGGATCCGGAGGGGATGCTTACCTGGTTGCTTGATCACCTAAAGAGCCAATGAAAATGGCAAAAGCATTTACTTGAGGGTTGCTTGTCAGGATTTGGGCAAACTTGGCAGGATGTATTCCGTATCGTGACAGGTTTGCATCACTTAAGACGATGACAAAGTACTCGTCAGCTTCTTCTTTGACTATTTCCTTGATGGCATGTTCTGTTCCCTCTAGCGTGTGGTCCCCACTCATGCAGAATTGAGCATGGGCATGCATGGTCTGGGGGTAAGAGATGTTGCACGGAAGCCATGGGTGAGAAACTTTTTAAACAAACATAATGATATTTCTATTGGCCATGAGAAAGCACAAATACCCATTACTGCCCTTGAATAATAAATCTCTAAGTAAGTTCTATTTAATTTGCACCTTAGAGCGACAACAGTACACAGTGATATTTATATGCGGTTAAGACTTTTGTTAGAAACAGGGAATGTTTCCAAACTCTCCCAGTTGGCACTTGCTCTTAAAACTCAAGCTGCCATTTAAAGTGGGAAAAATGTAAGAAAACATAAAACTTGGTATCACACACACACTCAGTGGGAGGCAAAACTCCAGGGTGGTCCCTGAGATTCCTGCCCCTGCTATGCACAGCCTGCATAATCCTCTCCTCTTAAATGTGGGCAAGTCCTGTGAACGCACATGGAAGAAAAATGAGGAATGGGTTCAATTTCTTTTTTTTTTTTTTTTTTAAATTTTTTTTTTATTTATTTATGATAGTCACAGAGAGAGAGAGAGGCAGAGACACAGGCAGAGGGAGAAGCAGGCCCCATGCACCGGGAGCCCGACATGGGATTCGATCCTGGGTCTCCAGGATCACGCCCTGGGCCAAAGGCAGGCGCCAAACCGCTGCGCCACCCAGGGATCCCCAATTTCTAATGAACAAAGTTGTAGCACTAAACACTGTACTTAGAACAAGGGGGGCAATTACCTTAAATGCACGGTGTGTGTGTATTTCTATTGTAGATCGAGGTATGTGAAAAATATCATTAGAAAATACTAAGTACTTAAAAGGGGTCATTCTTTTTCTTTTACTGAGATATGCAGGGACTGAGAAGACCTGTAGAGGATACAGGAGGGGACCCAGGCTGTAGAGTCCTGATAATAATATTATTCAGTATTATTAATAATAGTATTGCTCAGGGTAATGCTGAGTACCCTGGAAATAGGTAGGGAACAAAGTTTAAAATTTGTACCGTGGAGAAAAGGATTTTAGGCACGAGTGTTTTCTCCATTTAATGCTCGAATGTTTGGAACACAGTTCTGTATCTCCTGCTACCTCAGCGAATCTTTTCAGTGATCAGAAGATGTTTTACCTAATCCGGGGGAAGTTTTCACGATATAGAAGTGACTTAATTTACTTACCTTCAGGATTTCTAGTCTTTGCTTATTGTCCTTGGGGATTTTGTTAAGTGGAACTAGACCAATGTTGTAGCCATCTCCAGAGTGTCCAACGATGTCATACTATAGGCAAGAGAATCAGAGAGTTAGAGGCCTCCGTCCACTAAAGAATTGTCATCAGACCTATAAGCCTCCAACTCTTTGGTCTGCTACTGTACAGAAGTGCTCGACAGATGGCCGTGGAGAAGTACGGAGAGACGGATGTGTGTTTATCAACAAAGGCAGATACACTCCAGGTTCCTTTACTTCTGGTCCATCCTCTTATGATTTCTACCAGCAGGAGGTAGAAAGTATAATGAGGGCTTCAGGGGCTACCAAGAATTCCATTCTTAACTCTCAGAGAAGAGTTCAAAAAAAAAAAAAAAATCACACACACACACACACACACACACACACTGGTAGCCAGAATTCCAATGTGGCCCCCAAGACCCCAGCCCCTGCTATACACAGTCTGCATAATCCTCTCCCCTTAAGTGTGGGCAGGATCTGTGAATGTGATAGGATGTTACTTGTGATTATTTACATTATGTGGTAAAGGGGATCTTGCAGATGTAATTAAGGCTGCTAATCAATTGACTTTGAGTTAATTAAAAAGGGAGATTATCTGGGCGCGCCTAATTTAATCATAAAAACCCTATAAAGCAGAGAGTTCTTCTGTCTGGTAGCAGAAGGGAAGACTTGAAGTATGGGGGGCATGTGACATGTGGGAATTGTCTGTGGCTGGGATGGGGGGTTGGACTCTGGGGTAAGGCCCTGAGAGTGGCATCTAGGAGTGACCCTGGCTGACAGCCAGCAAGGAAACAGGGACTTCAATCCTACAATCACAATGACCTGAATTCTGCCAAAAATCCAAAGGGGCTTGACAGCAGAGCCTCTGGGTAGGAGCCCTGTCTGACTGACATCCTGGTTCCGGCCTTAGGAGATCCTGAGCAGAGAATGCAGCCGAGCCTTCCTAGACTCCCAAACTCCAGAACTAGGACCTAAGAAACGGGTATTGCTTTCAGGTGCTATGTTTGCAGCAATTTGTTACACAGCACAGATGCTTTTTAAAATCCTGAACACAAAAGTGAAAGGTGTTCACCATAGAAATTACAGAAAAACACAAAAAGGAAAGTAAGAATTATTCATATTCCCATTATTTAAAGATAACATCTGTTAATGTTTTGTTGTATAAGTTTTGAGGCTTTTATTTCCTCTCCATATATGTGTAAGAGGTTGCACATTCACACATATAGATGACATCTATATTTTGAATTTAGGAAATACCTTTTTAATTCTTTGTCTCACATCGTGAAAGGCTAGAGCTGAGAGTGGGGTGCAGCATTTTTGTGGAATTTGGAAAGAAGTTTGGGACCCACAGCAACTATAATTGGAGCAAGGTGGTTCTTAACTGTTGGGTTTGCTCCCAAATTCCCTTCTTCCCTCCTATCTCCCTCTAAGAATTTTCGTGATGCTCATGTGAAAGTTAGAACGGACTTTGGGGTATCTGGGCAATTAGGGCATCTGCAAAGAAAACTCTGAGTGTGGGCAAAAGATCTTTTGGAGTATCTGGAATATTACTGAGGAGCAAAATGCTTATGACTCACTGCTTTCTACTCACCAGCTGACCATCAGTCAACAGCTGTCTTTCGAACACACACCATGTGCAAAACATGACTCTAGGTGTCGTAGCGGAATGCAATAATTTCTTTTCATGTTTATTCCTTTTTAACTGGTGAGTTCTTTGAGGCCATATCTTATTCATCTTTGAATTTTAGTATCTGTGAGTGTGCCTGGTGTGTTTATTGCACAGATGCAATCTCGTTGGGGCAATAAGAAGCTTTCCTTTCCCATGTGGGCTACATTCTTTTACAAATAAGCTGTTTGGAAGCTGGAATGCATTTTTCCCCACCATGTGATAAATGGTGGTTAGCCCAAGCTAGCTGACAAAACACCCCATACTGTAACTGAAACCACTGTACTTGAAATGAAAAGAAGTAGAAAAATTTCACAGACTCAGAGATGTGGCTGTTCCCCCCGCCAGGAGCGAGACATGTCTGCCAAGGGCAAATGCATAGAGACGGAAGAGCAGAGGATCCCTTCGACTGAACCCTGGGGAGTATCCTCTTCGGTGGGTGGAAGGAGGACACAGAGTGGAGTGGAGAAGACAGAGGAGACAGCATTTGGTGAAGCGGGATAAGGGGACAGCCCTGGGGAATCTGTGTGCAGGGTCTCAGGGAGTGGTTGTGCAACTGTGCTGAATTACACTAACCCCAGCCATCCCAGAGGAGGGTGACTAGTGAGCCCGGGGCCTCAGAATTGACAGCAGCCTTTGTGGGGACAGTATTAGGGAAAAATTTGTGGGATCGGAAAGGAAAATGGAACTGCATCTACAGCGCGTGCTGGGAGAGAGGCGTCTGTGCATTCTGCAGGCGGCAGAGAGGGGGCAGTAGGGAAGGAGATTAGGGTCGCAGTCAGAGGGTCTAGTTTGGAGGAGGGAGGACACCTCTTTTCCTGAGATTTGAAAAAAGGCAGGAAGAATGGGAAAGGATAGAGAGAAGTGCATAATCAGAAGGGACAAGTAAACAAATGAAGATGTCTAAATATTTAAAATCTATAAACTAGGCCACAAATTGTTAAATAAGGTATATTCTGTTCTTCCTCTTTGATCAGTAAATATAGATTATAATGACCTGGAGAGCCAGGGGCCCTGGAAGTTCTGTGCAAGAACAGGGTGGCATGGGTGGCACCGGCCCCTTGCTCACACCCACACGCCATCATATCCCTCCACACAGCTGTCCCCGGGCCATACCTTAGACCTGGGTGTTCACACCATTGGCCAGTCTGCCCTGAGAAGATGGACCCAGAAAAGGGACCCACGTAGGTCCTGGAAGCAGGCATGGGCTCATCTGAGGTTTCTCGGGGATCCCCGAAACCGGGAGCATCATCTAAAAATTGGCTCTAGGGGCACCTGGGTGGCTCAGTTGGTTAAGCATCTGCCTTGGGCTCAGGTCATAAATCTGGGGTCCTGGGACTGAGCCCCACGGCAGGCTCTCTGCTCAGCAGGGAGTCTGCTTCACCCTCTCCCTCTGCCTGCTGCTCCCCCTGCTTGTGCTCTCTCTGTCAAATAAATGAAATAGTAAAAAAAAAAAAAAAAAAAAAATTGGCTCTAACTTGGCATATCCGCCTTGGCCCCATAGCCTCTTCACTTCATTGGAGGGGCATGGTCAGAGGAGGGCCAGAGCAGGGGGTTGGGCAGGGGCTGGTGCATTACCTACGCTGGGTTTTAACGTCTATTTTTTATTAATACAAAAGATGATACAAAAGAATTGTGAGAGAAATTTACCAGTGCATTAAAAAAAAAGCTTGAGACCCAATGCTTCGTAAGGATGTAATAAATTCCATATGTGCAAAAAACATGCTATCAATCTGGTGGAAAAGGTCACAGAATTTGAACCCTCAAAGCTGTCCGGCTCTTGACAACGGCTATCTGCACCAAAGTGCTGGCTTCGGTGGATGCCTCGGGTGCCCCCCGAGCACTGGCACTGGCACGGATGTGGGGACAGCTTGCCTGGTCCCTCCACGGCAGCACGCTCCAGGCTCTATCAAGTCTGATTTGACAATGGTCACGGCAGGAACTGCTGGCAGCCAAGAATAAGGTTGTCCTGAGAACGTACCAGGCGGGCTGCCTTGGTTTACGGGCCTGGTGACCTAATCTGCTAAACAGGATCTTACACCTGAGGGGAGAAGGGCAATTTCTGGAAACAGAGGGAGGTCTCTCTGATGTGGCTGAGGCAAGGGGGCTGGGAATGTATTAGACTTCCTCCTCCCTATTAACTGGAAGTTAAAAGTCTTGCTAATCAGACGACCGTGGGTGAGGCTGCATGGATACATGTATTTGACCACGTGGTCTGCTCATAGGTTTGATGTTACCTGGTTGTTGTGAAGAAAAGAGTGGATTATGAAACAAATAGCAGTCAAATGAGCTGTTGGATGCTCTTTAAAAACATCAAAAACAGATAGTGGCTGATTAAATACTTCGGAAACCTCCTAGTAACTATCCCTCTATCATTTGCTTGACTGCGTGCTCTACCTACCTACCCACCCACCTACCATTTAATTATTTGCCCAGGAGTAGAAAGCATCCCATACTTTTTCACACAAGTGAGGTAAAAGACAGCTGAATTGCCAATCTCCCTTTCTTCCTCCCTCCTTTCTTCCCTTTCTTCTTCTTCTTTTTTTTTCCTCCCCTATTTTCCCCCTCCCTTTCTAATTATTTGTGGTAAGGAAAGTGCTATTTGCAGAAGGATCTGCCTTTGTGTCTCGGCAAAGGCCAAGAAGACACACCTCAGGGACAGGATGGGGCTTAGAAATGGTTTGCAGGCTCTGGTTCTCATTTTCCAGACAGGCTTGGGGATTATTCTGCGCCCAAAGTAAATAAAATGGTTGAGAGGAATCCAAAGTACGTCCAAATGTGGAACATTCCCTGGTGTGACTGTAGATCATTTTAAGCTTCCATTAAAAACAATACTTCTATGTCATAATTATCTAGTATCTGCCATCCAAGGACCCCAACACATTTTATAGACAGAAATTTGCTAATCCTCAAAACTGTCTGGGCTCAAGGAAAAAAAGTACACAAACGCATTCATGTCCATTCTCCAACAGTTGATCGTGCCATTCACCTGGTCTGGTTCCTGCTGTGACCACTGTCCAATCAGACTCGACAGGGTCTCAGGCTTGCTGCCGTGCAGGATCACAGAGTCATTAAATAAGAACCTTACTGTTGTTATCAAACCACCTAACATTTAGAGTGTAACTTTTTTTGAGTAGCCCAAAATTTATACCATCGTGATTTCTCCACTCCTCAAGGTCTCCCTTGGGTCCTTGTAGAGTCTTGCTTTTAGCATACACATAAATAATAGACCACAGTAGTAAGAACAGCCTCAATCACAGAAGGCTCATTTTAATACTTTTTTGGTTTAGAAGTTTGCTTAAATGCCCTTTTGCTTTATATTCTTCTGAAAAATCTCATTCATTTAAGGAAAGGTATTCAAATGAAAATAAATGTTAAGTTTTAGTCCAAGACACATTTATCAGCAAATAAGAAGGCTGGTTGGTGATATCTGGGCTGCAAAGAAATCTCAGCTTAGAACAAAGAGCTAATAGTGTTTTTTTTTTATTTTTTATTTTTATTTTATTTTATTTTATTTATTTATTTATTTATTTATTTATTTATTTATTTATTTATTTATTTAAAAAAGATTTATTTATTCATGAGAGACACACAGAGAGAGAGGCAGAGACACAGGCAGAGGGAGAAGCAGGCTCCATGCAGGGAGCCCGACGTGGGATTCGATCCCGGGTCTCCAGGATCACGCCCCGGGCCAAAGGCAGGCGCTAAACCGCTGCGCCACCCAGGGATCCCTTTTTTTTTTTTTTAATGAGTAAGATTTATGTTTAGATTTCTATAGGGAAGGATAATCATCTAACTTTAGGAAAGGCTATGCTTTATTACACAACCACATTATAGCTAGGTACGAGACAATCATTGGAGGCTATTTCTCAAGACTGATGACGTGTGAAATTCTTATCTCCTAGAAATCCAAGCACACCATTCTAAGATGGCACCATTGACAGAGGGCAGTAAAGGCTTAAAAGATGAACATGTGACTTAAAAGGTCAAGAGAGGTGCCAACAGAACCCTAATATTAGCCAATAAGCTATAGTAGCTGGCTAGCTAACCTTTCTTCATATCATAGAAATCAATATAAAAAGAAGGATCTGAAGGTCGATTCTAGACTTACCTCTCATATTAACAAGCTTTTTGACCCGGGGTAAGTCATTGAATGTTTCTTTTCTTTTTGTTTCGTTTCATTTCGTTTCTTTTTTTTTTTTTTTTTTAAGATTTTATTTATTTATTCATGAGAGACACAGAGAGAAAGAGAGAGGCAGAGATACAGGCAGAGGGAGAAGCAGGCTCCATCCAGGGAACCCGACGTGGGACTCGATCCTGGGTCTCCAGGATCACACCCTGGGCTGACGGCGGCGCTAAACCACTGAGCCACACGGGCTGCCCAAAAACCTGAACTTTTCTAAATCTTGTTTGTACCTTATAAATAATACTGGTTAGATGACCTCTAACATTATATGCTTATAAGTCACTCCACCTCTCTGACAAATAGGAATAATCTCTGTTTTATCTAACCTCACAGGGTCACTGAAAGTATAGGAAAGAAAGAAATACATGTAATGAATATAATGTCAGTGTTTGTATAGTTCTTCACAGTTTATAAACTGCTTCTATATATCTCATCTCATCTGGATTCTCTTCACAGTCTCTGGGGTGGGTATTCTTTACCTCATTTCACAAATGAAGAAGTGAATGCTTGGAGAGATGAACAGCCTTTCTTAAGGTCAGAGATCTAGTGCTAGCAGAGGTGGAAGTCGAACCCAGGTGCCCTGACTCTAAATCCAATGTCTTTACCATAGAGAAATAATCATTCCCTAACTGTTCCCCTCGCTATCCGGCCCTGCCCCAACCTCTTTGGTCAATACTTCCACAGCAACAATTGAGTCAATTCTGAATTCTTGCTTCACTTTGAATGGACCCAGAGAACTCTGTACACCCTTCTTTGTTCTTATCTCCATGTTGCAGTAAGAATTTACTCAAAGCCTAAGCCTGATAAGATGATTTCTAAATGTGTGAAATGTTCCTGAGGCATTGGGAAAAGGTTAATTACAGACACTGAGCTAAACTGTTGATAGAAGAAATTTTCTCAGCAGGTGCTAGTTTGTGAGTTATATCTTTCCACACCCTTCTGAGAATTAACCCAGCCTTTCTGACCAAGATATTTTTGAGAAAAGTTATGCCTATTATACCTCACTTGGATGATGAAGTGCTAAGGGAAGGAAAAGATAGAGTCTTTTATGTAAATGGTACATTTGGTCCTGAATCACAGCTTTGTAAAAATACTAATTGGGCAGAAATAAAATGGCTGCAAAAAAAACAAAAACAAAAACAAAAACAAAACAAAACAAAACAAAACAACCAGGGATAAAACATCAACTAAGAAATAAAGGGCCCTGAAGTGGGAGTTAGAACTCCTGGCTTTTTCCAGTGTAGCTATGTGACCTTGAGCAGAGGACTTAACCTCTCTGGATTTGATTTTCTCATTTGTAAAGCAAAGAAGTTAGTGAAAACAATGGCCAAGGCCATTCCTGCTCCCAAGCTTCTGTGAAGATTCAAAGGTTCACTCTAGAAACAGAATGAAAAAGTTGACCTCACTTAGTCATAGGAAAATCTGTGCTTTGCTTTCTCTTGTCAAAGTCATCTAAACGTACCTGAGGACTGATGAAGCCTTTTCTAAAAAGAAAGTCCTCAGAGTCTATAAGAAAGAACAATCCAGTATTGGCTCTTGAATAGTGCTTTTTTTTTTTAACTCTTTAAAATGTTTTTGAGTGGTGGAAGTCTTTCTCCAAATGAAATATTGCACAAAAGCCCAGATTATGAAACATCATGCAAAACCAATATAAGTGGAATTGTTTTGGTTTAATTGGGGATGAAAGGGGAAGGTGTATAACTTCCTTTCCGCTCACCATTGCTCCCCGACACCCTTCGAGGGTTCCCTGTTAGGAAACCATGGCCTTAGAATATGATTTATTGTCCACAAAAACAATAAACTTGAGTACTTTTTTTCAAAGTCCAGTTTCTCAGTAACTAAATAAATCTGTTTTCTGGTGTCGCTACTTGAGTGCGCAGAGGAGAAACAGTCACCTAATTTTTGGTGATATGGAGTACTTTGAAGAAAACAAAGGCACTAAGAGCTTTTGAAAAGCAGGTCTACTCTAGGGTTACAGTGAAAACATTCCCAGGAGTTTGCAGAAATCACAAGGAACAAACTGGAATGAAGATAAAGGGAAAAAATGTTTCTGGACTTAAATACGATGGTTGACACAAATGTCACCATTCCTCTGTTCACTCTGGTGTTTAAGCGCTCTGTGAACATTAAAAATTTTGCTGATTATAAGATTGAAGGAGTTTATGATGATGATTAGCAAATAATGTTATTCCTGCCTTAAGAGACTGACTGTAAATGCTGTCCCAGAGAATAACTGAATGCAATTGGTAGACCAATTACGAGAAACTTTAAAAGCTCCAGATGGCTTTGAAATGTGTCCTGCCATTGCATTACCTTTTCTTCTCAGCAATTCTTACTCGAGGGTCCCTGTGGTTTGGCATGGATCATGCTAAGATGGAGTAGAAAGTGGAGGCTGACTCCAAATGAGCCTCCTGGATCCGGACTGTAATGACCCAGAGCTTGGGAGCCGAGCCCAAACCAAACGAGACACATGGCTGATGCCAAGAGAGAGGTATCGGGGAAGAGTCCAGCTCACCGGGCCAGACCAGAAGGTTTCAAAGCAAATGTAGATTGGACACCTTTACAAAGGAGGGATAATTGCAGGAGGACCACATTAAGAGCATCTGGAACTGGGGAGCGAGGAGTCTCAGAGCACATTGCTGATTCCTACAGACACCCCAGGTGATGCTGTCTTGAGCCATGGAATTTAAATTTTTCACTAGGAACTCCTAAAACTGTCATTTGCTCATGCATCATTTTATATTTGTTGAGAAAGTTACATACCTACAGTAGGTATTCCTAGTCCTCATGCTTCTGTCGCAAATGAGAACATGTAGCACGTTGAGCTGAATGTGTTACAAAGATACAGAACAGAGGGAATGGGACACTGCCACTTGATGTACACGCATCAAATATCGTTGAGAAGATACCACAAAAAATCCACTAACAGCAACTGCCACCGGAGGGGCAAGTGGGAGCTGAGAGGGGGCAGAGGCTTACACTGAGGCCACACTCTCACTCTTTTTGTACCTTCTATGCATGTTTAATTACAAAAAACAAAACAAAACAAAACAAAGAACCCTCTCAGGGAATCGCAGTAGGCTCTATTCCCCTCTTTCCTACCCTCGACAAAGGAGGCCGGAGACCCCCCCCCCCCCCCCCCCCCCCCGGCAGAGATCGGGTGGCCAGTGGCCACTCAAAATCTTCAACATGTTGCCTGGAGGTGATTCAAAGTCTCTAGTGTACCTGGTGGGGGCGGGGTGGGGGGAGCCTGTCAGGAGTTCTAGAAACACAGGGAACATTGGGACAAGATAAATGGCACTGTGAGGAAACCACCAGATGAATTCAGGATGAAGGACATGCTGCCAAACAACTGATCTGAACTTGCAAGAGAGTGGCCACCCCGAAAAGCAAAGGGAGTAGTGACAGGGGAGATGGCTGCCTCAGATTAAAAGAGGTTAAGGAGACACTGCAACCAAAAACCAAGAGTGGGCTTTTACTGGATCCTGGATTGCAATTAGGGGGGTGGGGGGGGGGTGGTATCAATTAGAAGAGACACTTTGGGGATATGCTTATCGTGGTAGGCACTGAGTAATGTATGGAATTGTTGCATCATTATGCTGTACACCTGGAACTAATATAACCCTGCATGGTAATTATAGTTCAATAATAAAAAAAAAAGACAGCTTTGAGATTGTTGGGAAAAGTGAATTTGGATTGGACATTAGCAGCTATTATGGAATTACTGATAATTTTCTCAGATGTGAAAATGGTATTGAGGTTGTGCTAGAGACTGTTCTTACTGTTAGGAGAAGGATAATAAAATATTGGGAGGTAAAGCATTATGATATTTATAATTTACTTTCAGATGATTCAGAGGAAGGAAGAGAGTACATATTTAGAGAGAAGCATAAAGCAAATGAGGGGAAGTATCAACAAGTAGTGAAACTAAGCGAAGGCAATATGGGTGTTCATTTTACTGTTCCTTCCACTTTTCTGTAGGTTTACATTTTCTTAAAATAAAAATATTGGGAAATAAAGGGGAAATTTTAAAAACAAAACAAAACAAAACAAAAATGCCAAAAAGGGAAAACAAACAGAAGGGCAGGCTCCATCCTATTCTGTCTCCAAATGGCCTTCTGACTTTGGGAAATGTCCTTAATATTTCTGGGTCTTAGTTTCCTGAGGAATGAGGAAACTGAATAAATGACCTAGAAAAGCAACCCCCATTCAGAAGTCCATGGACATGGTGAAGAATTTGCAGGAAAGGGACTCCTGTGCTTTCCCTGTCCTGCCTCCTCCCCATCCCTTGACATACTGGTCCCAGTATCACTTTTCCTCAAAGAGCTTGTTTTATGAAGCCTTAATGTCTTTTCCTTTTGTTGGAAAGATTTTAATGCACTGGGGACTTTCTGTGCTCCTCAAAAAGTTCTAAAGGAACCGTAGTGAATGTAAGTGGTATGTTTATAAGAAAATGCACAGACCCCAAACCATTAAAGTGCTGTCTATTAAGAATCTAATAGCATAAAAAAACCCAACGATAAAGATACTTCAAACTTCGAAGGAAGTTTATCTTATCTTGGTGTGTTGCTACAATTTCTTGCTCTAAATAGTGACTGGATTTGGTAATAGTTTATATTACCATAGTAATGTAATATATGGTTATCTTCTCAATATATCTGTGGTTTTACTGATAAAGACTGAGGAAATGGTTTGCACTGTGGGAACCAAAGACTATCAGCAAAATACTATTCTAGGGGTGAAGCCTTGGGGGGAGGCTGTCTGGAGAGGAGTGAGCTCTGTTACCACATGTCTCTCGCTGATTCTTCCATCAGAATTGGTAGTCTTTATGGGTCTCCCTCACTAGGCTATGAACCCAAGGATGGCAGGACACTCTGTCCCTAGCAGAGTACTCTGCCCTCAGCACGTATGCAATTTATGTTTGCCATTTTATGGAAATCCAGTAAGTCCTATGGCAACAACTGGGTGATAGGTGATAACTATTGATTAGAAACAAAACAAAACAACATCCTGGGAAATGCTCTTTTCCGTGATATTGTTTCTTTTTGGTGCGATATATCCAGTCTCATTAAGAGTCGTTCCAAAAAAAAAAAAAAAAAAAAAAAGGAGTCATTCCAAACAACAGACTTTTCACTGAGAGAATTGGACAAGTATCAGTCTCTCTGTACACACCACTGTAGGGGATGGAATGAAATATCAGTGTGCTCTGTGATAATCACACCACTTCCCTGCAGGCTATTGGAATGGTTCTCTGAACTCCCCATTAGTTTTGTCACCTTCTGCCTTCTGTCTAAGTCTTTACCCAGTCTTGGGGAGCTGTGTCAACTGATTTCTTGGTGAACTAAAAAAATCTTTCTAGGGCAGCTCAGCGGTTTAGCGCCACCTTTGGCCCAGGGGCGGATCCTAGAGATGGGGGATCAAGTCCCACATCGGGCTCCCTGCATGGAGCCTGCTTCTCCCTCTGCCTGTGTGTGTCTCTGCCTCTCTCTCTCTCTTTCTCTCTGTGTGTCTCTCATGAATAAATAAAATCTTAAAAAAAATCTTTCTAAAAACTTAGAAAAAGCAGTTCTCAAAGGCACAGAAATCCTTTCTAACTGGAAATTTTATTCTAGATAGTATGAACATGTATGCCAATTTTAATGGTGATATGTTTACTATGATCTATAATGGATCAACATCTCCATATAACTCAAAGGAAGCTGAGGAACATTGACCTTCAAGATTTACTGAAGAGGCAGGGGCACCTGGGTGGCTCAGTGGTTGAGTGTCTGCCTTTGGCCCAGGGTGTGATCCCAGGGTCCTGGGATCGAGTCCCACACCAGGCTCCCTATGCCTATGTCTCCCTCTGCCTATGTCTCTGCTTCTTTCTCTGTGTCTTTCATGAGTAAATAGATAAAATCTTAAAAAAACCAAAAGATTCACAGAGGAGGCAGATGGGCTGATCTAAACAGTAACAGAACCCAAGAGTTTTAAAACACGGAGTGAGATTTATGCTGATGTGATGGATGTATGTTTAAGTATCCTCTGGTCATCTGTGGTCCAAATGACTTAGGGATTATACTCAACCTCTTACTAGAAATGATTTAAAATATATCAAAATAAGTATTTTCTAGAAAATCATAAAACAGAAAAAAAGCAAAAAATCAAAATCAAGAAAAACTTAACATCTGAAGGGAGGGAAGGCCCAGGGAAGGTAAAGGCTGAACACCAGGGCACAAGCTATAGAACAGAAGGCTGTCATGGCTGGTCTTTGAGTTTGGCTCTGAGCTTTCTGGCAACTAAAACCACGAGGCAATCCTGAACAGTTCCATGGTTTTCATGAATCACGGCAGAAAACACAACCCCGTTCTTCAAGGGAAACAAAGCTGTTCCCTACAGTGAAAGTCCACATCCTATGTGGGCTTGTATCCCGCACTTGTACAGAGCCTGGTGAGCCGCCTTTTCCTACCACTTAATTCTAAAAGGAATCTCTCATGTGGAGCTTCCTATGAGGGACCCTGGGAGACCTGGAGCTCTAAAACGGGCTAAAAGGGAACGAAGTGATGGGTTCCATCCAATCTGTTTCCATCATAATACACAGACACGCCTCAGGACAGCAATCCTGTAAGTGGGATGTTGAGCCGATTTCTTTCTTTTTTTAAAAATATTATTTATTTATTTATTCATGACAGGCACAGAGAGAGAGAGAGAGGCAGAGACACAGGCAGAGGGAGAAGCAGGCTCCATGCAGGGAGCCTGACGTGGGACTCGATCCCGGGTCTCCAGGACCTCACCTCTGGCCAAAGGCGGCGCTAAACCGCTAGGCCACCGGGGCTGCCCTCGAGCCTATTTCTGAAGGACGTGTTCCATCCTGAAGATGATCTAGAATGCCTATGGAGAGAGTGTGCACCCTCTACACATACACCGTTTCTCTCTACTTCTGATGATAACCACACAGCACATGACCATGTTATCTGCTCCGGGAAGGGCCAGAAGTGCAGGTGCTTTTGTGGACTGATGGGCTTATCATGGGCAGTCACCTGGCTATGGATCCCTTCTCCACATTCAGACCAGGAGGCAGAGCAAACAGTGCAACAGCAAAATGGATGTGGATTAAATGGGAGACTGCATTTCTCCCAGGGTTGCCATCTTCACCGTTTGGGGGGCGGGTGTCATCTATTACGTGTAATCCTTGCGCACGTGGATAGGCAAAGCAAGGCTGTGATCTGGGCTCCTTGAGGATGTCCTCATAGCTTGGGAGGCTGTCTGCTTGGTGATGGGGCAAGAATAGGGTGTGCAGGGAATTGGGATGAGGATGGCGGCTCTGGGAAATTTGGGGAAGAGACCTGTGGTGTTTCTAAATGCTGGTTTTACTCCATAACATGACTAACATCATACCCTCGTAAAGTGCAGTGCTTTCTTCTACAGAAATCGCTAGTCCTTTAAATTACAGTATTATTTTCTGATGATGAGGGCACATAGAACAAAGGGTTCTCTTTCTCTGTGCTGCTAAGGGAGCTGATGAGGACATGATGTCTGTCCACGCAGGTGGAGCTCACACCCACCTGTCCATCATCACGCCCTAACTTGGGGTGACCCTCGGGCAGATGTGGTCAGTGACGCCTCTCGCCATCTTTAGTCCATGCCATACCTTGAACTTCTCCTCGTAGTTCTCGAAGGCTTCCATGACCATACACACGGCCTCCATTGAGCGCTCCAGCCGGCCATCCACCCCGTTAAAGCGGTACATGCTGCCAGATACATCTACCACCAGGCGCAGGCGCTTGGGTTTCTGTTGGGGGCTGCCCAGCTGAGGGAGGGAACAACAGAAGAGCCTTGTGAACCAGAAAACCATCCCTGGTCGCTGTTCTGAGGGTCTCAACAGAGGTTCCAGAGGGCTAGCCACGGGGCACACACATCAGCTGTGGGCTGGGCATTGCATAAGGCTGTCCCGGCAGGTGGAAAGGATTGTATTTCAGTAGATGGAATCTCAGACTTGTGCTGGTAGCTGGGGCCATATGGGAAAGATTTTCCTTTAGAATATGGTCCTTTCAAGGCCCAGCCTAGTCTAGTAAAACTGCCTGAGTGAGGCTATTATTCTCAAAAATAATAATCTGGAAAGATTGAAACCCCAACATGTCATTTTCCTGTCATGCCTTGGAGTCAGTTACACTAGCAAGATTGAGTTATTTTGGAAGGCCACATCAATTTTACTCCTACCTGTTATGTAGTGACCTGCAAATCATTTTCCCATAAGAAATGTCAGATTTCTGAAACAAGGTTATGTGTGAGAGGGGGTCTGGCAAAGAACCGAGGGAATATATTTCTTCAGTGTTTTCTGTTACTGGTAAGCTTTCAGGTTTCTCTTCCTTCCAGTTACTGCATTACTACTCCTCTTTACTTGTCTTGGCAGTTAAAGCATGAAAGTGGCAACCAGTTGCTGTTGAGTGACGTGACGATTAAAATGTGAAACTCCTGTGGGTTTCAGTTTGATTTTGAACTCATGCCTGCCAATGGGCAGAATTAAAAACAAAAGTCTGTTTGTCAGTTTTACAGGAAAAAAGGAAGAAGAGAAATTCCAGATTATCCTGTCATTAAACACTTGCTGACATGTATGAAAGCTAATGAGCACAGTTAGTAATTTAACAAACATAGCGTGGGTATTTGAGTGCAATGATTTCAGACAAAATTCAGTATATTTCTTAAAAACTGGTTGAGTCGGCCTGAATTAAGAACAGTGCCACATATGCTTCCATGACCACTCTCGATTCAGATAGATCTGAACACATTTGTTGACCGCGATGAATCAGTAAAGAAAGCAGTTGTTGTTGACTCATGCCAATGACACAGAAGTGAGTACTGCCCAAATTACCAAAAGAGCCTCTCTGAATAAACATTTAAGTGGAGTAAGTGACTACTCTTCCACACCAGTCACTGCACCCCCAGCTCTCAGGGGCTGCTCAGCAGTTCTGGTTATTCAGGGACGTCGGGGACCACAGAGCCCTCGAGAGGAGAGATGCAATATTTCACCTACTGCCATTTTATTTTTGCCACCCTATTGCAAATATTTTAATATTAGGGCTGTCTAAAGCTCTACATACTACAGGTGGAATTATTTAAGGGAGAGTTTCTTATTTTCTAAAATTGTCTTCAGGTTTAGGATGGGTATAGACCTTTAAAGTAAAAGGCCAGGAGGAAACCACTAAGATTGCTTCAGGGTTTTTACCAGCATAATCCTCCAGGGTTCATGGAAACTGAGTGTCTCCAGTTTCCCCTCCAGGGGGGCTCCTGCTCTGTGTCTTAGGAACTGATCTGCATGGACAGCAGGGGCCTTTCTCCCAGCTGCTAGCTGGATTCTGCGGATGGAAGGCCCTGGCAGGAGATCTGGTTGCCATATTTAGGGTTTATGATGTTTTGACAAAGATGGCAACCCAAGAAAGCATCTGTTTGTAAAGAAGGCTGAGCTCCATAGACCCGAGGTGACGAGTTCACCATTGCTTACCTGTGGCTCCAGCTCACCCCGGCGTTTGTAGATGGCTTTTTCTCCAGTCAGCCCCTCAATGATCTTGGCATCATCCAGTTCCCCTGTAGCTTGGTGTCTTAGCCACTGTCTTTCTTTACCTTTAGCCTACGATGACACAAACACACACGCACACACAAATCCTTATTTAGTTACTTCTGGAGGATACTTGACACCCTTACTGCATGAAGAACAGGAAACACACCCGGGATCTTTTCAAATAAGGAATGTTTTTGCATAAACACAGTTTCATAAATGGACTGGCTTCTGCTCCGCTGACAAAGAATGCCCTTTATGTAGATTTTGCCAATTTTAATCGTTTTAACACATGGAATGATAAAATGAACTCACTCAAAGCACGTACAAATGGGAAAGCAGTGTGCAAATGAGCCCTTGGAGAGACGTGCAAAATCCAGAAATGTAGCGGTGACACATTTCTTATGCATTTTCTGTCACGGTACTTTTAGCGAATTTCTTAGGTAACACAATAATCAGCTTGAACTTGTTAACATTGTCTGCAAGCACAGAGAAAACGTGAGCTTCAGAACTTTTCCTTTTGGAAAAGAAGTTATTTGAGTTCTCTGTGACTTATGGTGCAAAGGGAAACAGCTGAAAACAATAGTTCATGAACATGTCGTGTCCCCCATGTCTCACTCATCAGAAATCTTCGGAATTACTTTTCCAAAGGCATTTCCACAGAATATTTTCTTACCTACCATGACTTATAACTATGCCAGGTGGACCAAGATGGTGGTTAAACAATCAAGAATGACAGTATGTCAGTCAAGGCATGGGTTTGTTATAGCCAATGACTGAATTTACATTAAGAAGTGGGAAAGAATGGCTAGAAGATTTTTATGTGTGCAAATGAGAGTGCCAGTTAAGATCATGTGCTTTTGAGTCAGACAGCCTGGTCCCAATCCTCCCTTCACTGTGATCAGATATCTGACCTCAAGCAAGTTACTTAACCTCTCTGCATTTCAGTGTCCTCATTTCTAAAATAAAGATAACACCAATTCCTGCTTGGAGTTATTGTGAGGAATCAATGAGATACTACGTGGGATTGGTTGAGGAAGGGCCTGGCTAACTGTGTCAGGGGCTATCGTCGCCGTCGTCGTCATCATCATCATCATCATCATCATCATCATCAAATGGGGCACATTATGGGCAACTAAGTCCACATTAATTTAAGTACACTTCCATCACTGCGTCATGGAGGTGGCCGTCGTGGAAAATGCAAAGCCAAGCTTTGGGCAGCTGGTATCTACATCAGGGGCAGACCAACCACTACACAAAGAAGCTCTAGGCTGGACTACTTAATTTCTTATTCTTGATACCCTTGCTGCAAACAGGTGCAAAATTCCCTCATTTGAATACAAAAGTTTTAACGTGAACATGAACTAAAGACAGAGATGCTCCTAAGCCACCAGCATAAAGATATTATATTTGGTGGGCAGTTAATTCCAGGAATTATCTTACACGCCCCCCTTGGAACTACGTTCTTTCCTGATGTGTGTTCTTGGTAAGAGCACCATGATCTTACGGAAAAGTAGGATTCATCAGAGCATAGCTCAACGAGCTCATGGAACTCTGCGATATAATGCAGCTACAGGTGGTAGGAGGAAGGGGTGAGCAGAGTCTTCTAGAATCCTTTCCCACTGAGGTATGGATCAGAGAGACAAGTGTGACCACACAGTGCTGACCTTCTCAGGCTCCCTTCCCTGCAGCGGTCATTGGGACCTGACTCCTATTTCGTCTTCCTTGTCATGCCTGATGCCTGGAGTGGCTCATTCTGCAAGTTTCCAGGATACTCTGTGCAAGGAGACATGACTAGGGTGCACACTGAAGTACCTTTCAATCCCGAGACTCTATGATTCTTGGAGATACCACATTGCAGAGCACTGGCTTCTAATGCCTTTCATAGGTGAGGACAGGCCCTCACAGACCAGTGTAGGCTGGGAAAATAAGCACTGCAGAAAGTAGAAGAGAATGTGGTAGCAATAGTTAGCTGTCATCAAAGCAGCACGGAAGGTGGGTTCTAGGGCTGGGTTTAAGAGGAAGACGGGATTACAACAGAAACAAGGTTACGTGACATGTCACGTAACAGCCGTGCCACTGTCATCACTAAGTTTCTATTTTCGACGTTTCGTCAATGCACTGACAAGGCAACGGCATCAAAGAAGTTCAAGGGAAGCTGTTCAGTTTCCAGTGGGATATAATTCAACTAAATATAATATGGAACTCTCGGTTTAACCAAATAGGAAACGTAGGGTGCATCACAGTTTCCGATAAGGCTAGAAAGTACACGTCAATCCTAAAGGAATCGACGAGGTCCGATCATGAGCATGGGTTATTAGAAAAGAAAAGAAAAAAAAAAAGCACTGTGTCACTTTGTAGCTCTGTTTTACTTATCATTGTTTCCAAATGTATTATTTACCTCTTTGCCTCTATTATCTATGTACTCCATTAGAAAGTCAGGTTTATGGCATAACTTACGTAACCCACCGCAGCACCTAGAATGATTCCTGATACATAGCAGGCGTTTGATAAAATTCACTGGCAGAAAGTTGATTGCTACCCTAAAATGTTACGTGATAAACATATAAAAACATGTCCATACAGTATTATCTCAATGTATATGTGCATCATATACATGCAAGGAAAAATATATGGGAGAAAACAAAAATATTAATAATCATGGTTAATTTGGGCTTGTGAAATTATGGGTGATACTTTCTTCCCTTAATTTTTATACAATATCCTACCTCTCTTCCTTCCTTCCTTTCTTTCTTTCTTTTGAGAGTGAGAGAGCACATGCCTGCACATGAGTTGGGGTGGGGGGGAGGGAGAGAACCTCAAGTAGACTCCCATGCAGAGTGGGGCCTGACACGGGGTTCAATTCCACAGCCCTGAGCCCATGACTTGTGTGGATCAAGAGTTGGACATTTAACTGACTGAACTACCCAGGCGCTCCTTCAATTTTCATATAATGAACTCATGACTTTTATAATTGAAAACAAACAAAAATAAGTTCTTTTTTCTCAGAAGGATTTAAAAATATCCTTTTATTTTTTTTATGAAATATAGCTTTGAGACTAGCTTGCAGGTTATAGAGAGCTTTAATGTGCATACAAATAACTCAGGCATCTTGATTAAAAAAGTGGTTTGGCGCCTGCCTTTGGCCCAGGGCGCAATCCTGGAGACCCGGGATCAAATCCCACGTCGGGCTCCCGGTGCATGGAGCCTGCTTCTCCCTCTGCCTATGTCTCTGCCTCTCTCTCTCTCTTTCTCTGTGTGACTATCATAAATAAATAAAAATTTTTAAAAAAAGTGGTTTTTGATTCAGTAGGTTTGGTAACGGTTTTTGATTCAGTAAGTTTAGTAAGTAGTAACAACTAGGCCAGCAGCACTGCAGAATTCTTTTGCTAATAATTAGTAGAAAGGATAAAAGGGGATCCTTTAGGGGACCTATTATTGTCCCTGCTAAGGAGGCTACAGAATCATAAAACGCTTACTTTTCCCTTAGAACATTATACTTGTCTGCTGTCTCTGGATTCACCATCATGGAAGAAACTAGGGATTTTAGGTCTTGATTTTCTCATGCCGATGTTGCTTCTTTCCCTAGATATGATTATCACCCCTTAAGGTACTCTCTGGGTTGAAGACTATTTCCATCGTGTGTGCCAAAAGAAGAAAAGAATAGTAAAATTTGGGGTGAGAGTGAGGGAGGCAATATGCTTTTTAAAAATAAATCTGCTATCCCTTTCTTTTTTTTTGGGGGGGGGGGTCAAATTTTAAAATTTAAGTATAATACACTTATATAATAGTCAAGTGCATCAATCTTAAGAGCTCAGTGAACTTTAAAAGTGAACACCCCATGTAACCACCTGTACCCCTATGGCCCCCCAGGGCTCCTTTTGGAATTTACCCTCCCTCTGCCACAGGTAACTTCCTATTCTGATTTCTATTAGCGTGGATTAGGTGTGCCTGGCTTTGGACTTCATAAAAATGGAGTCACACAGTATGTGCTCTTTTGTGTCTGGCTTCTCTGGCTCAACACCGTTGCTGTCAGGTTACCCATGCTGCTGTGTGTAGCAGCTCTTTATTCTCGCTCACTGCTGGAGTGATATTCAATCCTAGGATTTTGTCACAATTTCTCCATTCTACAATGGCATTGTTTCCACTTTGGGGCTATTAAGAATAATGCCACCGGGAGTGTTTCCTAAGCATGTCCCTTGGAGCACATGTGTGTGTATTTCTGTTGGGCAGGGACCCTGGATACGTTTCAGCTTTAGTAGGTACTGCTAAACAGTTTTTCAAAGTGTTTTTTCCAATTTACATTCCCATGACCAGTATGAAGGTTTCATCTGCTCATGGCCTCACCACCACTTGATATTGATGGCTTTCAAAAAAAAAATTGCCATTTTGGTGGGTGTATATAGCATATTCCCTTCCTTTTTTATTTTTATCTGTGGAAAAATGAATTTTGGTTCTGCTTGTCATTGATATTTTTAGGAACACGAACCAGCAGTTTTTGTTTTTGAGAAGTCAAAGTATGCACTAGGTCTTTTGATCCAGAGCGACCGGGCACAAAGACATTTTTACAATAGTAGCACTATTCATTAGTTTTCAAGTCTAGAACTTGCAGATTAATATGGGCAGATAATTTATTATCTGCCATGTAGCTAACCCACCAATTTTTGGAAACTCAAAACAGGAAGAGGCCTGTCAGAATGGATAGTCTTGGAGGCAAGCAGCGGGAGCGGGAGCACTTTAAAAATTTACTGTGGGCTGGAACAGAAATATTTATTATTATGGAACATGTATTTTGTGGGACTCACTGAAATGCATCCTTAACTAGTAAGTTCTTACTGGATTTAAAGTCATGCTTTTATTGATAACAAAGGTCCAAAGATGAGCTTTATAGTATATTCCTATTACATGAAGTATTCTTATAAATGTCCATCTGTTTTGTATTATACAATAAATTCATACTAATGAGAATTTATTATATATAAAGCTAGGTTTCACTAGTAAAAATCTATGTTACAGATTTTCTAGAAAAGAAATACAGTTTTATTATGTTCATGTAAAAAACACTTAGACTCACTGAAATGCTCAGTGGATGACATAGTCTGGTTAATTTATTTTCTGGGAAATAACTGGCTAACCAGAAAGTACATCCACACTCATCCGAGCAAGGAGGATATTAGGAGGAATACACTTGAAAAACCAATTATCTTGTGGTTTGTGACACTCGATCTTGTGATTTCAGCACCGAAAGTATTCTGATTAAGCTTGAGTCTTCACTTATCTGGGTTGTGGTTAATTAAGACTTCCTTTACCTAAACTCCTAAACTCTCCAAGTAAGCCAATTTTTTTTTATTATTCCTTCAGAATTTATTTAATGAGGGGATCAGAAAGACTTAAGTAGTAATTTTTATAGAAAGCACATACATTCTACAGAATAAAACATACAGATGATCATCAGTAAACACTTCTTGTGTGAATGAATAAATGTAAATGGATATTTGATTCATTTCATTTGGAAATGAATCACTGGGAGCAGTGATTCTTTTATTAAGCATTAGCTCTTGTATTCTTAACATTTCTTTGTGTTCAACCAACATATACTTACTAATTTGCTATTAATTATGCTATTAATCTGCACCTTAAAAAAATAAAATGCTGGATTCAGGGAAACTTGGGCAGTAACTACAAAATAACACATGATAAATCAGTGGAAACAAAACATTTTTCTTTGTGGTTCTCAGTATTTTGACATAGCTAAAAAGATTTTTCTACGTATCTGTTAGGTCGCTAGCTGCTCTAAATGATGAAACAGTGTTGCCCAGAAAAGAGAAGACACAGACCTTCCTATTTTAAGGAGTTCCCTGTTTCCTGAAGTGACATCTCACTGCAAGATTAAACGGTGATTCATGTACTTAACAAAGACGACCCTGGTTAGAAGAGTTTGCTCTCCTGTTTGCTGATGTGAACTGAAACTATGACTTTGGGTCACAACGTACTGTCATTTTATAATTTGTTTTTATGAATAAAAACAATTTTGTCTTTTCTTCATGAATATATATATATATATTTTTACACAACGTACTGTCATTTTATAATTTGTTTTTATGAATAAAAACAATTTTGCCTTTTCTTCATGAATATATATATATATATATTTTTTTTACCTCCAAGGAGCCAGGAACCACACGTAGCAGTGTGCATGTTATAGCTGGCAACTTACGGGTTCAAATTGAGCCCTAGATCCAGCTGGCCCTGATTCCCCAGTGGACCTCATCTCAGTAAAAGACAGCCCCTCTCCCCATCCTCTGGGCTGTTCAGGCCACAGGCCCACAGGCATCTCTGCCTCCTCTTTGTCTCACAGCTCACGTCTAGTGCGCTGGCAAATGTTCTAGGTTCTCCGCATCTACCGTCTCTTCCCATTTCCAAGCCTGTCTCCAGTGCCAGCGCCTTTCTCTCTCTCCTGGGCCACTGCCATGGCCCCCCGCCTGGCCTCCCTGCTTCTTCCCTTGCCCCATGGTCCTCTCTCCACACAGGAATCAGAAGAATCTTTATGAAAAACACGTAATTTGCAGCAAATGCGTTAAAAAAGTGCTGGTGTGATTAAATTTTTAGACGCCCGACTGACCTCTTTAGTTATTTTTCGGGACTGAAATGGAATTCTCACACTTTTTGCTTCCTTCTCTCCCTCCTATCACCTTCCTGATTTTTGCTTAATTTGTGAGATACTGTGAGAATTGAGGCCCCGCTCATTATTATTTTGCTTTTTAAAATATTGTGTATCTTTTTCAAAGCATTATCCTTGGTATTTGAGCTTTCTGTGAAACATATTTACCACAATTATTTAGACTTGATTGTTCGTTTAACTGATTCTGGGGTTCACTGAGAGTTCTTTTATACCATGAATTTCCTGTTCTTAAAGAATTCTAATTCCCTTAATTGGCTGGAATATTTATATATACGTGTGTGTGTGCATGCACATATGTGTATACATATTTATTTCAAAATTATTTTCAAAAAGAGTACTTAAATGACATTTATTTTTAAGGCTCTGAATATCTGAAAGTGTCTTTCTGTCTCCTGGTACTTTGGCTGAGTATACAATTCTCAGGTCACATCTCACCCCCACCCCCTTCCTGCAGGTGTTCTGTTACTATCTTCTGGCATTCAGCGTTTCAGAGACAACTAATGTAAGATGAACATTTTTCTAACAATAGCTTATTTTTTATCTGCTGGTATGCTTTTAGGATATTTTCTTTGGGGAACGTTAGAGCTCCATGAAGCCGTGGTGAGGTGCTCATCTCTTTTTATTACTTTCACCTGGTCCTGAGTGACATGTTTTTCATCATAGACTCAAGCCTGTCTTCAGCTCAGTACAGGTTTTTGTTGTCCTTGTTGTTGCTATTTCTCTTCTTGTTTATGTGTTCTTTTTGATCCTCTTTGGGAATACCATAGGCTCAGTCGGCATGTATTTACTGAACACGCACCATGTGCCAAGGTTCTACTTATGGCAATGGCTCATGGCTCTGTGTGTTAGCTCTCTGCTCTGTTTTTATTGATCAGCTTTCCTTTGGTTTTTTATCTCTTTGTTTCCTCTACAGACTGGAATAATAATTTAAGTTTCCATTCACGTTGGTACTTAGATTTACGACTGGATTGAGGCTGCTTCCTCTATTTTCAGATTTCAGTTTTGGCACTGCATTTTTAGTTTCTTTTTTTTTTTTTAATAATCTTTCCTTACTGCATTCAACTCCCTTATTATTCCTGCTTGCTTCTTAGCCAGACCTTTTTAAATCCATGTCTTACTTCACATACTTCAAGTTCTTTGAATTGTGAGAACACAAAGCAGATGTTTTCTAGAAATCTAGTTTCTGAAGAAAGCACTCCAGCCCAGCAGAAGCATCTTCCTCTACACCTTGGAATGCTTGTTACTCTCCTTCCCAGCAGGATCATCCCATAGACCCTGTGTTACTTCATTTTTGGGTGTCCCTACTCTTGAATGATGAGATGGCTGTACAAAACCATTGAGGAACAGATTTGGAATAGACTCTCCTTGCTTGCACTGACTCGCCACTTTGTTATCACTAGAGTTCTCCTGGAAGATTTTATTTATTTATTCGTGAGAGACACAGAGAGAGAGAGAGAGAGACAGAGACATAGGCAGAGGGAGAAGCAGGCTCCATGCAGGGAGCCTGATGTGGGACTCGATCCTGGGACTCCAGGATCACGCTCTGGGCCGAAGGCAGGCGCTAAACTGCTGAGCCACCCGGGCTGCCCATCCTGGAAGATTTTAAACTGGTGTTCTTAGTTGAACTAAATCTATACTACTTAGCTCAAGAACTCAGTAGGGAAGGAGCTGGAATTGTGGACAGTCCCAGCATGAGAACTTCATCTCCACATCATTTCTTAACTTTGTTTGGAAAAGCCATCACAACGGGGCCACTTGGCATTTGTTTGATCTCATCTTCAAGCCAAGTATAAGTTAAGGCTGGTCTGGCCCCTTTCCCGGTGTTATTCCCTCTCCGGCCTTCTGTGTGTCATAGCCACCGCTGAAAACCTAGACCTCCCCACCCCCACTGCTCCCAGTGTTGCTGCTTTCAATTGCTGCTGCTTGGCAGAGACAAAATGGAGGTCAAGTGATCTGCTACTCACCAGCTTCAGGGCTTCTGTTTTTTTTAAAACTTTTTTTTTTAAGGATATTATTTGCTTATTCATGAGAGACACAGAGATAGAGAGAGAGAGAGAGGCAGAGACACAGGCAGAGGGTGAAGCAAGCAGGCTCCATGCAGGGAGCCTGATGTGGGACTCGATCCCGGGTCTCCAGGATCACTTTCGCCCTGGACCGAAAGTGGTGCTAAACCGCTGAGCCACTCGGGCGGCCCAGCTTCAGGGCTTCTATTCCCCCCTCTTCATGCAAGGGAGCTCAACTGGATTCAGTTGAGTTTCATGCCCTTCGTGGCTAGTAATGCTATTTCTTAGGGAGGTTTTTGAGTTGTCGCTAGTACTATCATTCATAGGGTCTCATCATACTCCATTCAGCACAAATTCTTCAAAGCTTCTTGCAAGTCACTAGCACTCTTTCGTAATTTCTACTGTCATATGGTTTTTCACTGCTTATAGCTTTTTGTTATTTTAACATTTTCATGGTCATCCAGCGAAAACTGAGTCAGATGCCTGTGTTCAAGCTGCCTGGAAGGCAGGACTGTATTTCTAGGCCGCACTTGGTTGAAGTTGTCCCCTCATGGCCACTAATGTCATGTGCTGAGTGATGAGCCATTTGGGTGCTAAAAAGAGTAACTGGCATTTTACTACTCTCCCCGAAATGCAGACGTTCCCTGACGTGGCTGGTCCCACCTCTCCTCTCCCTTTGCTCCGTACTCGCACCTTCATCAACACATCTCTTCTCTTGGCTTGGGCTGCTTCTATACAGATGACCTTAAGAATGAAGACGCAGATGTGTTTATAGATATGCACCCTCTCTGGCCCTAACCATGCTCCTGAACTCCAGATTCGCATCTTAAAATCTTCAAATATCATGCTTGACATTTTTATACAAAGGTGTCCCAGGAGTGAGAAACTATGATAACATCCAAACAAAACATTTGCTTTCTCCACAAGCCTCTCTTCTTCCTGGCTTCCCTACTGCTGTTCTCTAGGGCTTGGAAACCTCACCATTCCCCTCACCTCACATTCAGTCAGTCACTGTCTTCTTGTCTTACCTCCAAACTGTCCCATCCTTTCCATTTTCACTTCCATTACCCTGGTTCGGGTTCTTATCACTCCTTACCTGGATACCGGAAATAACTATAATGATTTGATTTCCGGGTTTGCCCACCTCTCTCTTCTCTGATACTTTTCCTCTCCATGGTTATGAAGCCTCCTAAAGAACATACAACTATACGACTCCCTTTCTCAGCCATGTTCACACTCCTCCCTTATTATGGAATACGGTCAGCATGGTGCTCAAGGCCCATGGGGGTTCACCTTTCCCTCATTTTTTCTCCCACTACCCACTGCCCCCAGCTCCATCCCCAAACTCTGAACTCTAGTCCCTCTGCACTGTTTGTCATTCCCCAAACAGCCTCGTACTCAAGGCTTCTTGCTCTGTTCATAGGTTCCTTCTGTCTAGACCAGAGCTATGCCAACTACCTTTGGTGAATAAACAGTTGCTACTGGTCCATGACGAAATAGGTTACAGAAGTGAATGGTAAGCATTAGAAATGGGTATGGCAATTTGACAAAGTGCTTTTATGTTTGCTGAGTCTAATATTAAATAATATGAGTTTGTATCTTGTATGTTCATTTTTATATCTTTATTTCGGTAATTCATTTCTGTTTTATTTTATAAAAGTATTAGTCTGTGATCAATGAAAAAAACCTGGCCTCTCTCCACGTAAGGTTTGAGAAGCTCTGGTCAAGACTGTCCTTCCACCCTCATCCTTAAAAGAGTTACCAGTTGAAACTATGCTATTCCTTCATGGTCCAGCTCAAATGGCGGCACTTCCTCCATGAGTTTTCTCTACTTGCATAGTCCAGAAATTGCTCACACGTTTGTCTACATAACACGGTACTTTATTTAAAACACTGCTGTGGCCTTTATTGTATTGTGTCTTCTACTACAACTACACATGTATCCTCTTTCCCAGGTTAGTTTGAAGGCAAGAAACCTTAGGCAAAAGAGATATTCAACAAACATCTACTGGGTAAAGTACAGTTATTATAAACTATATAAAAGGAATGGGGAAATGCTTTCCATTGTTTGTGTATGAATACAGTGGGGGGTCAGGAATAAACTCTAAGTTCCTTGCCTGACACCTACCTGTCTCTTAGTTCCAAGTCTTTGGGTGCATTTTACACCAAGTGGAATCCTGCTCACACTGAGGGTTGGTCCTCAGCTCACACCGGAGGTGGCACAGTGTCATGCCTTTGTCTCTGCCATATTCTCTGCTGGGGCACTGTGTTCACTTTCCTTTAACTGGCTAATACTTGTGTATTTTTCAAGAGCCAGCTCATGGATCCTTTCCTGAAAAATAGATCCTAGAATCCCTTTCCCCTGGGCTTCCACTGCATTCTATGCGTCTGTCTACCCGGACGCCTACCATATTCAACTGGAATGATCTGTTGTTTGGGTGCCTGTTTTCCCTACTCCTCAAATCTCAGCCTTCTGGAGTGCAGGGACAGCATTCCATGAGTCTCTGTGCCCTCAGTGCCAGGCACAGTGCATGGCACATGTCATGGTTCAAAAACATTCTTTATCTCCAGCTAAACTCATTTTGAATTCCTAGAGGAAACAAAAGGAACATAATTGGTGGTTCATGGAGGTATCATGCTAGCCAAAGCAATCAGAAAAAGGCTAATTTAGTTTAGCCCAAGAATGAAATTACTGATTGTAGATTAGCAAAACGCTGGAGAGAAGATATGATTACAATCAGTGGCTTTTGTGGAAGGGATATTTTCTTTTGTTAGGGAACGCTGGAATCAGATTCCGATTCTGAACCAGTATAATTGAAGTTATGATAGACTCTATTCTAATGAGAAAATTCTTGCTATTGATTCTTAAAAGGCCCAATAACCAGGACTCTATGATATCCCATATAGAATCCAGTCAAGAAGCAGAGGGAGGTCACCAGTGATGGCTATCTTAGTTGAGAAGAGAGCCACAGCTGCAACAGATGCACACGCTGAAGCCGACATTAACAGGAGTGGCAACAACGTTCCCTTTCTTCACATCTCAGTCCAGTCACCCGGAATCAGTGCGTGGGCTTGAAGCTGTACTTTGAGAAGTCATCTCAAATGATGATTTGCTAGTTCCTGGCCAGACTTTCTGCTG
Source organism: Canis lupus dingo (assembly GCF_003254725.2). NCBI lineage: Eukaryota > Metazoa > Chordata > Mammalia > Carnivora > Canidae > Canis > Canis lupus. Next base: position 9,077,082 of record NC_064264.1, on the reverse strand, counting down.
TTCACCAAGGAAACACCCATGGTTACTGGGATTACACAGCAACCTCAAGGCAGCTGGGAGCTATTAGTCAATCAGAGCCACACAGGATTGGCAGACGATGGCGAAAAGGGGACCAAACAAAGCCTTCTTGTTTTGGTTACAAACTAAAGACTCATATTCCATCCAAGGCTCTGTCTCTCCTTGGCCAGTAGCTGTGTTTTTAACAAGCAATCACTCTCTCTACATGGAGCACTAGAAGGCCCACCTGAGAATAGCACTTCTGTGGATTAAAAAAAAAAATCTATATATATTCAATAAGGGAAACACTTGAAAATGCTATGTTGGCATCTGGATAATGATGCAAAATTCTTGATGAGAATATGCGAGAAGGCTACTTCCCATAGGCTTGGACAGTTGGCAGCAGATAGCAGAGGCCTAAGAGAGAATAGGGACCCGAGCTTCGGGCTCAGACACCTGCTTCACCACACGTGTGACCCAGGACAAGTCACATCATCTTTCTATCCTTCAGTTCCTGGCGTACAAAGCAGGAACAAAATAGCTGCGGTTCAGAAGACTGGGAAAATAGATGACTTACATGCCTCAGCTTCCTTATCTATCAAAGGTAGAAAATAACTCTTACTGGTTATCGTAAGGATTCACCAGCACAATGAGTGAACGTCAAGGACGTGACTGGGTGTCTGGCTTGCAGTCCAGGCTGATGAGTATTAGCAAAAACCATGGAAGTAACAAGGAAACAAATTCTTCCGTAGAGAATGCTACGGCGCTAATAAGCATGGTTTTAAACAGTTTACATGTATCATCTGAGTCAATCTGCATAACTTCCCTGTTATTTGTCATGGCCTTTTACAGAACCCAGGCTGTCTGGCTCCAGAGCTGGCACTATTAGTCACTAAGGGATGATGACGACGACGACGATGATAGAAGAGATCTTGATAATGCCGCTGATAACACAAGGCATCTAGTGGCATGTCTGGCACATGGCAATTGCTCAGTAAATTCTTGCTATTATTAAAATGCTCGTATCATCTGTGAAGAGTTGGAGAGATGGTAGTTCTACATCCGTTTTAGGTTTTCATCCAAGGATTAAATCATTTTTATTCCCTTTCTTATATCTTAAAACTCTTTCTTGCTATTATTTAAACCCAGGTTCTCTTTTTCAGATTTCCAGGGAAGAAGAGAATAAAAACATCCCTGAAATAATTAGTGACTCTATTTGAGGGTATCTAGAAAGTTATTAACCCCGATTGCTTTATGTTTTTTTTTTTTTATATGTGTCAATTTCTTGTTTTTCATCCATTTAATTGTATTTGTTGCTTGTCTTTGAGCCCTTTCCAGTTTTTTTTTCACATCTCTCTTGGAGTGCAGAATGCAGAACCTGACACTGTTTCTTATACTGGTCTCATCACTGTGGATTTTAGTAGAAATCACTCCTTAATGGTAACTCTAACTCGAACCCAGGCTTAACTGGTGTCCTACTTGAAGAAGTCACAGTAATGGGTCAACCTATTCTTCCTTTGGCTGATCTGGTGAACATAGTATCATTTATCTTAAAGAGCTGATGTGAGGATTAAATGTGGTGATGTTTGTAGAAGTCACTAGAGACTGGTGCCCAATGAATACCAATCAAGATCAGATGAGGATTCTCATTCCTTCAATTAAATTAAAAATGTAGTCTCGAATTCCTCTTTGGTACTGTGAATAATCTAATGGCCCATTTGTAACCAGGGTAAAACCCAATGCTGTCTGCATGGAAACGTGGAATCCAGGGCCAGGTTGTATTTTTTTTTTTTTTAAAGTTTTATCTTTTCATTTGGGAGACAGAGAGAGAAGAGGCAGAGAGGAGGGATGAAGAGAGAGAGTCTCCAACAGACTCTCTGCTGAGCATGGAGCCCCATATGGGGCTTGATCCCACGACCCTGAGATCATGACCTGATCTGAAACAAAGAGCCAGATGCTCAACTGACTGAGCCACCCAGGTGCCCCAAGGCCTCTGTGACTTTGACAGCCTTCTTCTTTGCCACTGTCCTCTACCACACACATGCTTTTTCCAGCCACACCCAATAACCTGCACTTGTACATCCCGTGTCCTGTGTCTGGAGCGCCCTGACTCCTCAACCATCTGAAAAATCCTCAGCATCTTTCAAGTGTGAACTCAAGTGTTATATTCTCCATGAAGACCTTCTTGTACATTCCATAGCATCGTACACATACTTCTCTACAGAATGTAAGAAATCATTTGCCTATTTGTCTTTGGGTTCCTTCTTTTGAGGGCAGGGGCTGCATTTTGTTTTTCCATCCCTAATGTCTGGTGTGTATCACAAACTTAAGAAATGAGCAACTCACTAAAGCATTCATTCTTCAGTCTTACTTAGCAATAAGCACTGCCGCTCATCGCCCCTCACATCCTGTGAACCACCCACTTTGTTTCTTTTTCACCTTTTGCCTTACCCTGGAGATCACAGCCCACCCAGAAGGTGCCCTCAATGCCCAGGGCGATAAGCACTGGTAACTGAGTGTCTTTACTAGAAAAAAATCCAATCATTCCACGTTACCTTTTCACACAATCTGCATATGGATTTTTTTCAAAGCAAATTATACAAATAACAGGTCTTTGCTTGGGAAATACTGAAGCATCTTAATCAGTATTCTAAGGGACAAGAGCAATATTAACTGTTCTGAGACAACCACAGTTAAAAACTGAAAAAAGGCAGGCAAAGTAGGGGTTGGGAGAGCACAGGAGGAGATGCCAGGAGACACAGAGAATGCACAGCCTGGATGATCCAAAATGCTCCTCTGTCTCCAGAGTCCGTAACGATAAAATGATTTGTAGGAAGACAATTCTATCTGTGAATTTCTAGTTAAGGTGGGATACTCATAGATCTCAAATGAGGGGAATCAGGACATCTAGTGTCTTCTAGGGTTGCTGGTCAAATTATTGTTTCCTTGATTGGACAGGTGTGGTCAAATATTTTTCCTTGGAGAACTCACCTAAGAAGGCCATGGAGTGATCCAGAGTTTTGCACAAACATTTCGGCATGAATATTTTTTGACCAGCTGATTAGGGTTTGGCTAACTTTCTCCAATAGTTTTGGGGTGGGTCTAGCTTTGGGCCCAGATTATTTTCTTAGTTCATTGTTGGAGGATTACCTGTAAATTATCCAGGATGACTCGAAGGGAGTGCACCTGCCGTCGAACAGCCCCTAAGAACCTTTCATATGTTGTGGCATCATATTCACTCATCTGGATCTCCTTTAACCTGAAACCAGAAGGGGTAAAAAAAAAGATAGCAGCTGAAATAATGTAGATGTGGTCTTTTACTTCCATTCATCTGCTGCTAGAACTGTAGCAAGGTCTTAGGTAATTGAGGTTGCCTTGGAGGAGAAAAGGCAAGAAGTAATGTTTCCAGCTAGGAGTTTCGAAGGAAGAAAATGTCCAGCAGTGGGCTGGTAAATGGTGAACAAGTAGCCTTCCAGAACAAACCAACCAAACCAAACCAAACCAAACCAAACCAAACCAAACCAAACCAACAAAAAGCCCTGATTTGTAGTATTTGCTGACTTCTGTGGGGTCAATAGTCCCACCATGATCAATTCCAAGCTACTAACAGGAAGATCATGGAGCACTGACTTGGAAAGAAATGTGCGCAACTGGCTCCCATGAGCCAATGAGTCAGCTCTTTAGCAAACCATTGCCATATCCCACAGACGTGTCATGGTGTTGGCAGCTGGTCAGTTCATGTGGCAAGTTCCTAGAAGAGAGTCTGTGGGTTGCTTTTAGAGACCAAGGACAGATATTGGGTTGACCAAGATAACAGTCCAGGCCCCAGGAATGTAATTGAATGTGTCGTTAGGTAGAATATAAGAGTTTTCTGGAATTGCTGTGCATTTTTAATGAGATAATTGTGTTTTGATATTACTGTGGCTTTGAAGTTCCATCCTGCTGGCGCAGTGCTCCTTTTTTTTTTTTTTTTTTTTTTTAAGATTTTATTTATTCATGAGAGATAGAGAGAGGCAGAGGGAGAAGCAGGCTCCATGCAGGGAGCCCAATTTGGAACTCGATCCCGGGACTCCAGGATCACGCCCTGGGCGGAAGGCAGGCGCTAAACCGCTGAGCCACCCAAGGATCGCGTGCAGTGTTCTTTTTTTGTCGCTCTTCCTCATTGGCTTCCAACTGCAGCCCCACCAGTGCACTTGCAGTTCCCTGACACACCGCACACCCACCACTCGGAGCTCCTGCTGGGCTTGTCCTTCACTAGGAACTTCCTTTCTCTGCCCCTCTGCCTAGAACTCCCACTTACTCTCCAGGACTCAAATCCATGAGGACTGCCTCCAGGAAGCCTGGACTGATCCCAGGTCTGTCTTCTGTGTTCTCACAGCACTTTGTGCTTCTCGATCTCAGAATATTTATTACCCATGCTACACCTGGTCTCTCCAACTAGACTCCTTTAGGAGAAGGATTGAGTCTCCCTCATGGTTAGGTGTACGGTGCCTAGCATGGTGCCTAGCACTTCACAGGTGCTCAAAATGAAGTGAAATGAGTGACTGAAATAAAAGTAAGACTCAGGCATCTTAAACTAATCCTAAGAGGAAGGTTCATTCACCTTCCCAGAGTGAGGCTTTCTTGGGTTTTACAGGGTTGTATCCATAATACACTACATTTGATCATGTTTCTGTAAGTTTTGATAAATGTAATGGTGCCAATCCTAGGACAGGCAATAATGAACACATATATACAAAGCCCAGCGATAGCATGGGCTTCTAAACTGCTGTGCACATGTGCATGTACGTGTATGCATGCATGCAGTGTTGGGAGTATGGGAGTATGGATCCCAGGTCCATAGCTGAAACTCTTATCTCAAATATAGATTTATCATCTTGAGTGGAACAGAAACCCCAAATGCTGAATGAGAATTAATAGTCTCTATTCCTCCAAATCAGGCCAAGTGCTAAGGAGAATCCAGCCATCACAGGGCTGAGTGTTGGAGGCCTGTTAGAAACACATAACCATAGGTCTCTATGGCCATGGGCAGATCTGCAGTTCCTGCCCTAACACCTGGAAGGGTTAGCTAACACCAACTCAGCTTTCAAGATCCCACTGGAAGGATTTCCAATGAAATCCTGCTCGATCCCTCCAGTAAAACTGATCATTCCCATTCATGCCTTTCCTACAGATACCTACTACGAAACCTCTGCACGTTATAGCTTTTACTAGAGAAGTCTGTTTCCTTGTTTCATAATGTTTTCAAATTTTATTTTCCACAGAAGGAAATATGCTTTACATTGAGATCGAGTACACAAAAATGAATACATATGCATATGTGTGTGTGTGTATGTATAATTAAACCAAAAATTTCATGAAAAATACATTTACCACATGGATAGTTTCTCTTCTATTCCTCTGGGAGAAGAAATAGCCTTATTTTTTTCTGTGAATTTCTAGTATCTAGCACAATGCCTGGCACTTGGTAGCACTCAATAAATGCTGTTAGGTAGCACTTTGAAAACACTGACTATCAAAAGGTAAATAATAGCTGAATGGTGTTTCCCAAGGTGACATGCCAAGGGGCCCTTCTAAATCTAATTTACTCTGTTCTGAAGAATAGCTAGGAATACGTGTATGGGACTTGACCTCCTAACAATACCTCTTATGTTTGGTTTTGGCAATCTCTTAAACTTCTCTATAAATTTTCATTAGATTAAGTTATGTCTCAAGTGTCAAGGCTGACAGAAGCTGGGCACCAGGAACATTGCAGGATATGCTACTTCCCCCCTTCATTCATAGGAAGCTAATATGCTCTTTCCCAAAGAAGGGAGATTAGTACTTTTCCAAAGGGAGGTTAGAAAAAAAATACAGCTTGTCCTTAGCAGGGGAAAAATACACAGACATACACACACATGTCAAGAAAGGAGTCAGGCAGTTGGCAAGTCACCTTGGGCAGACTGGTCTTTGTAGTCAGATGAGAATCAGCTCCAGTTATAGGGCTACCTCGGGCACGATCATGTTGCACCCAAAAACACACCACATACTGTTGTAATTATGAAGAAATCTGGAAATCATATTCCAGGTTGTGTCAGCTTTCAGAAAGATCACCTACAAGGTGTTCAAAGCTGATAAATTCTGAAAGATGAAGACCGAAGCAGGGAATGGGGAAAGAAAATAGGAAATTTTAGCCTCTGGATCAGATAAGCTTCCCGGTGTTAATACTCTCAAGCCCGCAAAACTAGCTGGAAATATGTCTTTTTGCTGCTTTAACCCTGATCAAAACTGCAGGGCACAGCTGCTTCACATCCTAGTAATCTATGTGGACTAACTGCATTTTGTTGGCACGGTATATTTTTAAAGGGTATATTTATTGTTACGTAAGAGTCTGGGAATTTTGGTTCTCATTTTACTTTTCTTATAGGTCAGCCTTAAATACTATAATTTTGGATCAGTTATGAGGAAAACAAACATAAGCTGAGATCTACTGTGTAAGGCTGATTAGTTTTACAAATGGTTGTAGGTACAACGTCCACAGCTGGTGCCCACCTTAAATGCTCTTTTAGGCATGGAAAAGTACCTCACCATCGATTTCATTCATAGTTTGTTGGTTTAATGTTTCTGCCCTGCTTTCTGCATGTCTTATATTGTCTACCTCTGTTAGTCCTCCCGAATCAATCTTTCGAAGTTTTAATTTAAATCCCAGTTAATTAATATACAGCATAGTTTCAGTTGTACGGTATCATCAATTCTTGATGTACAGAAAGAGGCATCAAACTGGAATCCAGATACAAGTGAATGCTAACTAGAGGCCATTTTGATGATGACAAGAGCCTATCAGTAGCGTTAGGCTCCATAAGGCAATATGGGGGACCTCTAGGCGGATGGCTGGGTGTGGCTGTCAGTCTGATTTAGCCAGTTTCTTTTCTTTTTTTTGAAAGTTTTTATTTATTTATTTATTTTTAAAAAGATTTTACTTATTTATTCATGAGAGACACACAGAGAGAGGCAGAGACATAGGCAGAGGGAGAAGCAGGCTCCATGCAGGGACCCCGACGTGGGACTCGATCCCGGGACTCTGGGATCAGGCCCTGAGCCGAAGGCAGATGCTCAACTGCTGAGCCACCTAGGGTGTCCCTTAAGTTTTTATTTTAATTCCAGTTAGTTAATATACAGTTTTATATTAGTCATCATGACGAGTGCTCTCCTTCATACCCATCACTCATTTCACCCATCCCCTGACCCAATCTGGTTTTAGCCAGTTTCTGAATTAAGTATTAGCCAATCTGTGAATAAAGCGTTGCTATTCATGCATGCATTATTCATTCCACCAGTGTGGAATGAGTGCACTGAATTCGAGGTACTGGGGCTACAGTAGAGAACAAAATGCCCTGCCCTCAAGGGACTAAAAGTGGAGAAGCAATCAACTCTTAATACAAATAACATAATAGGGGGAAAGAGTGAGAAGAAGCATGGAGAAAAGGTATAGGCCATGATAAAGCTTAAAAAGCATAAATGACCTCATTCTACATGTACCGAGAGTTGCAAAATAGCTTTAAAACAGACTATTTGATGACAGTGAAGAACGATTACCTTTTAAAGACATGATAATCGTAGTGTGTGTTTTTATTTTTTTAGGGGGTCTTACCTTTCAGAGGTTTACTCTGAAATATTTACAATGAAAAGATAGGACATCTTGGATTAGCTTCAAAACAATCCAGGGGTGGGGACTGGGAGTGGAGCCAGATTTTTCTTTTTGAAGTTGGGAGAGCAGGTCCATCAGGTTCTCTCTCTGGGTCTCTCTCCTTTTATTTATGTTTGAAAAGTTTCATAATACATAACGTTAAGAGAGAGCCTTTAGCAGTACTAAGTTGGACACTCACCAAAGAGGAGTAATTACTACCGGAAAGTAGAAAGCACCCACCTTGCTCTCTGTTTTGCTATGCCCTGAACTTCTCAGGATTTCCACGTGTTTTTATTTCTTCCTCTCTTTTCTCATACTCTTGCTCACCTCCTGTCTTTCAATCACCATATGGTCTTCTCTTTTACTTGGACTAGATTCTTCTCTGCAGTGATTAGCAGAGGTATATGCTTTTCTTACTCCCTTCCCCATGTTTTCTCTTTCTTTTCCCACTGCCACTAAATTAGTTGCCTTATGAATGCTCCTTGACATCTTTTCCCTGCAGGCTGGTGGTTAATAGAACCAGGTTCCTTATCCCTACCATGGAAATCACAAAAGGGGTTGTATACTTGTGCCCAAGCACCACTGAAAGGTCTTTCTGCCTCGCCATGTGCTATGTGTATCAAAGCACTCTCTCTATTTGTCTCCTTGTGCAAAATTGAGACCCCTCTGAGCATGGCAACAACAGGAGCTCGTTAGTCGGGGAGGGGAGAATGATGCATATCTAATATTCTGGTTCTTTTCCTAAATGGATGTTTTGTTTATATGAAATGTAGAACAGTATTTGAATCCTAACAAGTTCTTTCATATAGCATTCCTTCCACCTTTTTTTGAGAAATTTAAATTGCTTTCATTTCTAACAGTTATCTGTTCCCTCTCAGAGAAGGAGAGAGGAAAGTTACCCATCTCCAGAAGAAAAATTGTGGGCACAGTGAGCATAAATAAATAGTTTCAGGTCTCCAGGGAAGTCAGCAGAAAGGCTGGGAGTGACACTCTTGCCTTATTTACCTGCTGGGTACACGAGGGTCCTTCAGGCTTTCCTGAGGGTGGGGCAGGAGGGGCCCGCATTTTTGTCCCTATTGTTCTGTGCTGTTTATTTGCAGGATGTGTAAGCACAGCGTGTAACGTAATACCAGATGTTCTACGTGGGAGGAACTTCATAACTCACATACACTGGAGCATGCTTTTTTCCAACGGCACTCAGTCCCTTCCATTGGGCATGACGGTGTAAATCTGCCTCCCAAAGCACCACCGATTCCCTCAATCCTGAAGGAGATATTGCCCATCTTTTGGTATTTTTTGCTTTTGGCTACGGAACACATGTGGATGTCTAGTGAAAGCATCACGCGGATTCTTATTCTTTAGATGGTTCCAATCCAAGTGGCCCAGATTGGTTCTGGATCATCTAAAAGCCACAGGCTTGTTGGCCTGGATTTCAAGGCCTCCCTTCACCCACTGACAGGGACTCCACATTCAACCTCGCTCCCCACCACCCCAGCTGGAACCCTTTATCCTGGGGAGGCCAGCTGGCTCTCTCCGCCACAGACACTACGCTCATCCTGCTCTGGGGTCTCTGCTCATTTAGGTTTCCCCTCCTGGCAGATCCAAATTCTGGCTCAGCTCAGGCCCCACCTCACCTACCTTAGGCTTGACTGCATGGGGCAGGGGGCACAGCTCCCATACCACGTGACTGTAGCACTTGAGTGTGTGAGCATGTGAGTGTGAGTGTGCGTGTTCATGAGTCCCGTCCCCACATATATCCACGAGATTCCTGAGGGCAGGAAGAGAACATCACGGAGACTTTTCTAAATTCCCTTTGGAGACTAAGAAGCGATATGGATGGAGGGTCTTGAACTTTAATTTCTCCTAAGAGCTGTTATCTTTGGTTTTCCTTTCTAATGGGCTCAGCTCCCTTTTCTACTCAGCCATATGGGATCGATGCATTTAATACATCAAGCAAAAAGGACAAGGCATTATGTTCGCTTGTCTGTCTGTGCTGGGGAGGTGGGCGGTAGGGGTCTCTGTTTGTGCTGTGGGAGGTGGAGAATGTGAGGGCTGGGGGGCAACTCAGGTTCGGCCACCCCACGGCCACAGAGGCCAACCTGCCCAGGCAGTGGCCCACTCACCGCTGCTGAAATGCTTTCTGGCCCATCTCTCTGGCGGCTCTCTTGACCTCCTCGGGAACTGCGTCCTTCTCAGCCTCGGACACCTGGTACACGGTATGGCCTGCGTCCAGCCGGTAGGGACCTCCTTTGCCACCTAGCCCTGCGGTGTCTCTTCCTCCTGGAAGGAAGCCACAAAAATCCAGTGGTGAGTCTAAAAAGCCACAGGCTCATTGGCCTGGATTTCAAGGCCTCCCTTCACCCATTGACAGGGACTCCACATTCAACAAGACAAAAAAGTCAGATCTCGGCTCGAAAGCAGTCCCGTGAAGCATGTTAACTGCACCTAATTAGTAATTCAATATTCAGATGACCTCTCTCTGGAAACAAAGGGGATCCCCCTGTCTAGGGTGTCCTTTCTCTTCTCTATCCAGCCAGGGTTTATCCCATAGTTCAAGGGTCAGTCCAAATTCCAGGGCACCTCCTCTGATGAGGACTCCACCTGACAGGGAGCACTCCTGGCCACTATTTATTATTTTTTAATATATTTTTTTTCTGGTCTCACTAATTAGTGGGTGGGATTGTATCTTACACATTTGCACCTATAAGAGTGGCTTGAACACCACAGATAACTTGTTATGTGTTTGTTAATTAAATGAGCAACACTCCTTGTCTCTCACATGTTACCTTATTTTTCCCTAAAGTAAGAGAGAGACAGCTAGGATAGAGATACAGTCAGCCTTAGGGACTGTCAGCTTCAGAACAGTTTTCCTAATATAAGCCCTAGTCTGCATGCTTGTAAGTGTACCTTGTGTAAACCGTTTATGTTGTAAATATAAATTAAATGCCTGGAAGTCCAGGTAGATAAAACTGTAAGAGGTGGTGAGGACTTTGGCTAGCTAGAGAAAGCCTGCCTTGTCTCAATACATTCAGATTCAAATGATCATAAAACACTGTGCTGCTGACCCCCCAAATACATATATTGGTTAGCCTGGGCCTCTGGGCTACCAGTTTATTACCTCTGTTTTATAATGATTAAAATACTAGCAATCAGTTTCTTTTGTTCATTCACACGTAACTTGGGCACTTAGACGAGAATTCAATATTGGGGGGGGAGTATCGTATCATATTGTATCAGAGACTAGTGTTACGTAGCAGAGGGTTGTATAGTTAAACTGGACTGCCTGAATTTGAATCCTGTGTCCGTGCGCTAGGTTGTGTGTCCTTGAAGGAGGTTCCTTAACTTCATGGTGTCTCAGTCTCCTGTTCTGTAAAACGGAGTCGCTAATATTTACTTCTTGGCATTGTCACGAGGCTAAGTGCTTAGAACGGTAACTGGTGCAAAGTAAGAACTACATTATAAGCGGCTGCTCTTACTATTATTATTCAGACAACTTCCAGTCACATAGAATGAGGTCATTTCTAAGTTTAATGAAGTGGAAATTTTGAAAGCTTTTAGGCTTCAGTTAAATTATGTCACATTTATCTTTTCTCCTTTGGAGCCATAACTGGTGTAATAAACTAAAGGTAGGAACTCAGCACGCACTGCTTCCCTTACCAAAGTCTAGGTAGGTCATTTCCTCTGGGGAAATACCAGGAGAAGAGCCTATTAATAATAGTCTGTTTACCCTTTGATTGGAGTACATCTGATTTCATTTTTATTTAGAAATCAGTGGTGGAAAATTGCTTCTTAGATGTGTGTGATTGCTGGCTCTCACTCAGGGACAGCCTGTAGGCAGAGGGGCCCAGTAACTGGAAAATGAGTGAGCGACGGAGGCAAAAAAGCTGTTTCTGTGGATGATTCCCTTCCTAAAGGAAGTTCCTCTCAGGCATTGCGGAGTGGGGTACATAGGGGTCATGGATTAGCACTTAAGGCTTCCTGGGAGCCGAGATGATGTCAGTTTTGGTGTAGAGGAAAAACACCCACAATTGTTCAGAAGGTGGTATGAACAATGCTCAGCATGGGTCCCAGGAAGCCCGTGGGGCAAGTTGCACTGGGGCGGAGAGGGCATGAGTGGGGAGCTCTTCGTGACGTCTACTTCCAAGAGCCCTTAATTTGTACTATTTAAATGAAAATGCTGGTCAGAGGTTCTAGACTTCAAGGCATAATCTTGAAGCTAACCCTGGACATCCTAAATCAGCTTCAAAGATACGGGAAAATAAGCAAAGGAGGCGCTCTGATGATGAAAGAGGGATCAAGTGACTTGAGTCAGTGCTAAGTTCCACGTAGAGAATTCTGAGGGAGAATGACAGAGAATTTGAAGCCAAAAAGATCCAATAGATGGAAAAATAAAGGCTAAGGGAAACAAAAGCAGGGCCTTCAGTCTGGACAGAGGTGAACTAGTAGAGTCAAACTGAATAAAAAGCGAGAACCTCTGCTCCAGAGTAAGCCCACTGCTGGGAAAGACCTGCATCTGGCCACCTCGCTCCACAATGCATTCCATATGGATTAATCTTGCTGGCTTGACACTAATTTCAAGATCAAAGGACATTTCTAAAAATACCCTTTCTTTAAAGCTGATGCTTGATGAATAAACAGAACAGGCAAGAAGTCTCCAGGCCTATGTGATAGCACATTGTCTCAGCATAGAAAGCCATTTCCTCCTGAGCCTGTCAAGGCCAAGAGGCACACACCATCCTAAGGGAAGGCGAAGTATGGAGCTCGTGCCAGCACTGCTCCTGGCCAAGATAAGATCGGACAGTGTGCACACCGTCTGGCCCTATTCCTGCAGCCCAGCAGATGTGTCTGCTTCAGCTGTCGCCGAGGAAGGAGGAAGACAGCAGGCATGGGAACAATGCTCCCGTCAGGCAGCCAAGAGGAAGGAATAGACCACAGCCACCGGTTCCAACTGCAACCAACTCTCTTATCTCAAAATCCTGCATCCTCCATATACTCACTTCTGAGATGTGGAAGGCAAGGCCCACTCCTCTTCCAAGTCAGCTGGTCAACAAGGAATCTACTATAGATTGCAGGCAGCATGCCAAGGGCACGGAATTTAAAAGAAGGGATTAACATTTATAACGAATGCATTCTTCAGACCAGGTCCTGGGCTCAGCACTTCATGATCATGATTTTGTTTAATCCTCATCACCACCTTGTAAGGTAGTTAATATTTTCCCCTCTTACTGATGTAGCAAGGTTGGGGGTTCAGAATGGTCTCAGGGCCCAGGATGGCAGAGTCTGTGGGACTCCCAGTGCCACGGTTTTTCCACGTGTGATGTCATGCTGGGACACAGGGTGAAAGGCACAGTCCACCTGACTCACGGGGGTCGCAGAGATGACAGAGGGTCCCTGAACCTTCTCAGGGGTGGTGTGCAGTTTATATGGGCCTGTGGGGCCTCGGGGAGCTCGACGCAGGAGAATGCCAGGGCTACCAACCTGTTCCGCCAGCCCAAGTATTGCCGCCCACATGGGGCATGTTGTCCGGGTCCTCCTTCCCGTGTTTGGGGGAACTCACGTCTTTGCCACTGTCTCTGTGGATCGTGATCTACAAATGAAGAATTGAGACATTATCACTATCTCATGACCAACACCAGAAACTCTAGGGCAGGAAGAATTCTTTTCCCCCAAATCTTTAAGGTATCTTATAACCTTAGGCCTACAGGACACAACGGTTGCTGTCAGTGTCTCGCCAAAAAAAAAAAAAAAAAAAAAAAAAAAAAAAAAAAAAAAAAATTTCATCATATTTAATATCCATTTTGTTGGGAAGCAAACATTTAATTAAAAAAATTTCCTTAAAAAAAAAAAAGAAAAACTGGACTGAGTTACAGTTTCCGAATTCTCCTGGGGCAGGACATGCCTCAGGCATTTACACAAGGCACAACACCCACCAGACGCAGGGAAAGTGGATCTCACTGGAGACTGACGCTCTGGATGGATGAAAAGGATCACTGCCCAGCTGTTCCAGCCGAGTAATGGCAGATACACGTTTGCAAAGAAAATTAATTTTTAAAGAAATCCCAGTCTTCTGAGAAATACTTTGTATAAAATACATGGAAAAGAAAAACAGGAAATGTATCTATGTGTGCTTCAGTGGCCTACACACAGACATGAAAAACCCCTCATTCATTTTCCCAACCCTCTCTAATTTTATTATGGTGTTTTGTAGGCTTTCCTAATTCATCTTTATTTTAAAACCAGATTTACTGTTTCTGCAGCAGCAAACAGAAGAAGCTGCGTTTTAGCCCTCCTCCGTGAGAGCCTGTGGCTCATGGTCCCTAATTTCATTCAGCACAGATTCATCAAAATGACTGATAATCACCCAAGAATTCCAGTCCAACTAAGTTAGTTCAGTAGATATCACTCCACAATAAAAAGAACTTGAAGGGGATCCCTGGGTGGCGCAGCGGTTTAGCGCCTGCCTTTGGCCCAGGGCACGATCCTGGAGACCTGGGATTGAATCCCACGTCAGGCTCCCGGTGCATGGAGCCTGCTTCTCCCTCTGTCTGTCTTTGCCTCTCTCTCTTTCTCTCTCTCTCTCTCTCTCTGTGTGTGACTATCATAAAAAAAAAAAAAAAAAAAAAAAAAACTTGAAGGAGTCCCACTTCATGAATCCTATGAGCCCGCTGTCAAATGTAATGATTTCCAGGGCAGATCAGATCAAGATCCATTTATTTGTCTAATAAGACTTCTAGAAGATGTACTGGCAGGACATCATGTGAAGTACCATGGGGCCTGCAAAAGCCATGGAGGACAGGTCACTGCTCTCTAATTGCTTAGGGTGGAGGAGGGAGGCTTGCAGATGGCCCCAAAGCCTGATGCCAGGTCAGTCTTTAGAGCCGACCCATTCCCTGTTAGCACCTGCCCTTTCATTCTGGATGCTGAATTAATGAATGTGGGCAAGTAATTTAGAATCTTTACAAATGAAATGACTATTAAGAATGAATTCGGGGGGGATCCCTGGGTGGCTCAGCGGTTTAGCGCCTGCCTTTGGCCCAGGGCACGATCCTGGAGACCCGGGATCGAGTCCCACATCGAGCTCCCGGCATGGAGCCTGCTTCTCCCTCCTCCTGTGTCTCTGCCTCTCTCTCTCTCTCTCTCTCTCTCTGTCTATCAAAAATAAATAAATAAATCTTAAAAAAAAAAAAAAAAAAAGAATGAATTCAGGGACGCCTGGGTGGCTCAGTGGTTGAGCGTCTGCCTTCAGCTCAGGTTGTAATCCTGGGGTCTTGGGATCGAGTCCCGCATCTGGCTCCCTTCAGGAAGCCTGCTTCTCCCTCTGCCTGGGTCTCTGCTTCTGTGTCTCTCACGAATAAGTAAATAAAATCTTAAAAAAAAAAAAAGAATGAATTCAACATGACTTGCCTTGTCTATGTCCAGACTAATTTCAAATGTTACAACATCATAGAGAGATGTCTGCCAATAGCTTTGGCAAGATTAACGGAGTTTTGGCCACAATTTTAGCATACTTTAAGAAAATTTTAGCAACCAGGACATGACAATTGATATGAATTCCACTCACATAATCAGGTTCTAAAAATGGATGAAAATAAATATTTTCTCCTTTTTAAAATTAAACTATGCAGAATAGCTAGAAACATTTAGAGAACAAATAAACATTTAAAAAACTTTTCCAGGGGCACCTGGGTGGCTCAGTGGTTGAGCATCTGCCTTCTGCTCAGGACATGATCCCAGGGTCCTGGGTCAAGTCCTGCGTCCAGCTCCTTGCAGGGAGCCTGCTTCTCTCCCTGCCTATGTCTCTGCCTCTCTCTCTGTATGTCTCATGAATAAATAAAATCTTTAAAAATACCACAAAACCCCCAAAAACAAAAAAATAAACTTTTCCAGAACTTGTCACCACTTTCTAACTTCTCCAGAGGTAATGTAAGAGATTAAAATATTAAAATATGTATACTGGCTGTAAGAATTCTAGACCAGCACTAACCAATAAAATTTTCTGTGTTGATGGAAATGTTTTCATTTATGGTATCTTATATGGTAGCTAATAGCCCGCTGTGGCTACTGAGTACTTGAGGTCCTGAATTTTAAATTTTACTTATTAACTAAAACTTAAATTTAAATAACCACATGTGGGTAGTGGCTATTTCACTGGACTGCACAGCACAAGGACAAGCTTGCCTCAGCCCAGCAGATACTGTCTGGAGCTCTTTGTAGCATCCTCGAGATGTTCTCCTTGAGAAATGAGAAAAACAAGGAATGTTTAAGAACTAGGATAGGGTTTTATTCTGTTGCTAATTTAAGAAACTTATATAAAAGTTATAACTATAGTCTAGTTGGCTTTTCCAAATACAATGGAACTTACAAATGGAGATATATTTACTATGATAATATAGGGTTTTAAAAAGATGCACTTATGACAATCGTGTCACCACTCAGAAACACTTCTGGATGGCTTCTAGGGGAGTCTATTCTTTAGACTTCTTTAATATCTTTAATAGTGGCAACTATGTGTTAAAACTAAATAAAAAAAATTTTTTTTAATGTTAAAACTAAATTTGATTTTTAATCAACAACCAAAGGATACTTAGAGTTGATTTCTTGTATAAACTATTTGCTAACTCGTTATGTACCCTTTGGCAAGTCAATTAACTTTTCTGGCCGTCAACTTTCTCATCAAGAACTAAGGGGGTTGAACTGAATGATTTCTACCATTCCACCTACTGTTGGGATGCTCTGATTCCAAATCTGGTGAATAAGGTGATCAATTTGGGGTTTTACCCCAAACAGGTATATTTATACAATAATAAGATTAGTTTGCTGATAAGAGTTGTGACTCTGCTTTAGGCCCACCCTAAAAGATGAAGTGCCAAAAATGGTCTGAGCAATGACAGCATTATAAGACTAACTATTCTGAGCATCATTTTTAAGAACAAATACTAAAAATGATGGCACAAGACAAAAGAAGCCTTTCAAATTGCCCCTTTCCATGACCCCTGAAATCATGCTCTTGGAGTTGCAAAGACACCTACAATGGGCCAACAGGGAAGCAGAAAATTGGCTATGAAACTTCTGGGCAGAAAGGAACTGGTATGTTCTTTGCCGCCTGTGTCTTCCCAGGCCATCTGCCGGGAAATGGCATTGCTTACATTGCCAACAACACGGCAGCCATAAGTCAATCCCAAATGGGAGCCTAGAGAGGTTTCAAAATTGACAAATTCTTGACAAAAACAATCATCAGCCCAAACCCGATTTATTCCAGAGAAATACATACCACAGAATTCCAGGACACTTACTTAAAAACAAAACAAAACAAAACAAAACAAAAACATTTTGGGAAGTTTATCTAATTTTGTGTCATTTTATGAATGTCACTATACTCACAGGAAGATATTTCTCTAGTACATCTGCCAAAGCGTTTTCAAAGGCATTTTAGGGCATCTTCTACATGAATTGACAATGGTTCATAAAAAGTACAAGGCAGGAAGTCTAAGACAGTCCAACCCAGGAGAGAAACTGAAACAGATACTAGGGAAGGCCTATCCTTTGAGGAAGCTTGTTTCCTGGGGACAGACAGACATGAGCCACTGGTCATTCTAAAGGTTGATAAACTGCTGAATACTTTGAAGTATGCTTTGAGGATTTGGAATGCATTTCCTTTGAGGGTTTGTTTCACCTAGAATGAGATTAAGTAAGTCGTCCCAATTACTGAAATAGATACTACTATATTCATTTAAATGGATCAAAATACTCCCCAAACCACAAATATCATGGACTTTTACCACTTAAAAAAAAAAAAAAAAGATTTATTTATTTTAGGGGGAGGGGGTTGAGGGGAAGTGAGTCTTAAGCAATTTCAGGCTGAGTGTGGACCCTGACGTGGGGCTTGATCCCATGACCCTGAGATCACCAACTGGGCTAAAATCAAGAGGTGAATAGTTGGATACATACTGACTACACCACTCAGGCGCCCTGGACCCTTACAACCTTTGATACAAAGTGATGTATGCGCTGAGACCTCTGTGTTTTTCACGGCTGACACAATCTACTTCCTTTTAGGTAAGTGTGCCGTAATCCTAGAAACTGTGATCCCAGGAATCCTCTTACGTATGAATTAAAATGGAAAAAACATGGATCTTGTAAAATATAACTCATAAAAATGTTCCGGAGTAAAGCAACCCAAAATCAGAGCAGGGAAGGGACATGACTCATCAAAGCCTTGTAATTCTGGGTAAAGCTCATATATTTTAGGATCCTCCTTAAGTTAGGATTTTTAAAAACCATCAATAAAATGATATAAATAGCCAGAATATAATTTTGGAAGAAAAGTTAGCTCTTGGAGGTATGACTGGACAACATAGCTGATTCTCATTTTCCAGCTGGAGACTAGGTGTGGTGCAGCAGATATTTCTAGTTGCCTACCCAACATCCACACCCTCTTGCTTCTTTTTAAACAGAAGTCAGATGCATCGTTATTGAGTGGAATTAAGCAGAGCCATCCCATTGCCCTTTGCCAGTGACTGGTTTAGGCAAAAGGATGTGGCCTGAGATGGAAGAGAGAGTCCATCAGGAGGTTTCTGGGAAACATCTTCCTCCCAGAGCTCTCTTGCTGCCCTGGATGCACTGCTCTGCCCTCCCCTGAAACACATATGCACTTGCTGCTTTGGGAAACAGGGTGAGGGTGTGATGCATAGAGGTGCAGCCTACGTCTGATAACCGTCTGGCAACAAGACGAAGGTGGCAGAGGGAAGGATGGAGGAGCTTATGTCCCCATTGGCACTGTGGAGCTGCTGAGCCAGCCCTGGAGTCCCTTCACTCTGATCTTCCACATAAGCAAATAATACATGTCCTTCTAGTTTAAGCTACTGTCAATTGGGTTTTCTGCTACTGGGAGTCAATTGCACGCAAATTAATAAAATTGCGTGTTGAAGGATGAATGACAGGCAGCAGGGCTGAAGCTATTGTGTTGACCTTTTGGAGGATGTCCTATTTCTAAAAGGAAGACATTCTTTGAATTTTTTGACATCAAAACTGTCATCATAATTCCAGCACAGAAATCCTACTGCTTAAGGGTAGCCTACGATCTTCTTGATTGGTTAGCAGGCAACTGAATGAACTTATTCATTCTCTTATTCCAACATTCCTGTGTATGTTTATGATACATCTGCTACTCACTGGGACACAGAGATACATGAAACAGGATCTTTGCTTCTAGAAGAATACTGTACAAAGGGGAACAAAGTCACAGCATAGGGTGATACAGGCCAGAATAAGGTACTGAGCATACCTGCCTAAAACATATTTCTGTCTGAGGTCACTGTGACAGATTAGAAATTTCTTTCATAGCTACAATGAAAGTCACATGAATATGTCCCTAGGAATGATGGTCTTTCATATGAAGACAGCTGGTTAAAAAATAAGCAAACCTTCATCCAGTTTTCATAAGTAACATGTAGCTTCTATAATGAAATGCACGACAAAAATACCTTTGTCTGTAGGTACTTTCATGTGTCCCAATTTCGACTGCTGGCAAACCATCAAGTATGCAACTCTCCTCTTCAGGTCTTCCCTGGCTGATGGCAACATCTGCTTTCAAATATGCAATGGCCTCCTGCCCTCTTTAATCCCTCTTCATTTTTACAAAGTAGGAAAGGATCTCATTTTCGATCGTTAATATTAAAAAATTACACTGTGGCTGATGTTCATTCATACTAAGTAATTAAGCCCAGAGGGCATTCACACTGTAAGTGCCTTTAACACTAACCGAGAAATCAAGTCTTTCCTTTGAAAGTCTAGGAATAAGCAAGCAGACAGAGTGGCAGATGGAGAGGATGAGGCAGGGGATGGGGAGTGTGTACTTGGTCTGCTCCCTGGCCCTGAAGACAAATGCTCGTTATGGCGATTGTAGTATTACATGTAAGAAGCAGAATAGCTGTCTGTGATCTGTCTTGTGGCAGCTCTTGCTCTGATGGAGTGGGTGGACTCTTCTGGCATAGAAAAAGTTCCCGTCTTTCCTCAGGGGCTTCTTCAAGTCACCTAGCAGCCCTTCTCTCCTGACTTTGAGCTGGACCCCTTTGCGCATCTCCCCAGATTCAACCAAACTGTCTTACTCTCCTCCTTTCTGCTTGAATGCTCCTAGCAACTCATATGTATTTTGCTTTCCGGCACAAGTGATGTGCTTGGTTAAGTATTTTTAAACATTTGAAATTATAATCTAAAACACCTCCCTTCATGTGATACGATGTTCTGGAACACATACCTATGTATACATCCTTTGTTATTTCTCTAATCTGAGTTTACAGGTTCTGACAAAGAGCTTTCTCACTGAAATGAGATTATGATTATGTCTATCATTATGCAACACTAAGTCTATCATTATGCAACAAAAATACTCCATTTGATGAAAATAGAGGACACTTTAAAGATTTCACAGACTTGGGCTAAAAAGGGGGACCAAGTATCAGTTTATAATTTTACTTTACATGTTGTTGTCTGACAGCAGTTGGTGGCACAGTGGCTTACACACATCTCCTTAAACATAATAGATGTTTAATAAATATGTTAAATGAACATGTGGGAGACTGCTCACAACAGAATATGAGTTTAATCCTGTGTACAAACCTCTCCACAATGAGCTGTCAGCTGGGTGTCTGCTAGGACTCTTCCTGGCTCTTTCCTGCCAGCCCATAATTGGCAAACAGCACAGCAGGGCCCAGCCTCTGGGTCAGCAGAGAGCCGTCTCCCAACAGAGGCAGGAAACACATGGCCCTATTGGCTCTCTGGGTTGTTCTTAAATCCTGACCCTGCACCTCCCTCTGCCTGACTCTGATCCCTGCAAGGCCTCAGCTCAGTTTCTGGCCTATCCTTTCACTGGGCCGGGATGACTCCCCCTCCTGGCCTCCAAGTCTGTGGGTAGTGGCCTCCTTGCTCTCTGACCCATAGAGAGCTCTTTGGCTGTCCACAACAAAATTACAAGGCTGCAGAATCCATCCAAAACAACCTCTTAATTTACTTAGAGTATTTATTCATCTCTTTCTTCTACTTCAATTCAAACAGACACAAAAGATGAAGACGACTTTTGGAAAACGTGAGAATGGAATATAGAGGATGGGATCAAGAGAATGTCTCATGGGATAAGAGGCTATAATTACAGACAAATATTTTTTAAAAAAAAATTTATATATTTTAGAGAGAGATAAAGAGAGAGAGATAGCATAAATAGGATGGAGTGGTAGAGGGAGAAGCAGTCCCTACTGAGCTGGGAGCACAATGTGGGACTCTATCCCAGGACCCTGGGATCATGACCTGAGCCAAAGGCAGACGCTTAACCGACTGAGCCACCCAGGCGCCCTACAAACAAATCCTTATGGGAAACCAAATGTTATCATTGTGTATGTGTGAGTGTCAAAAACACATGTTAAAAAACCCACAAATAATTGGCATGGCAACAGTTTCCTGGCACAGAAATGCACCCTCCCCGCTGCCACTTGCAAGCACATCCAGTATTCTACAGTGTTCCCCCAGAAACACCTGCTAATTGAATTCAGACAGTGGAAGTGGGGTAAACCATCAGGTCTTTATTTAGTCAACCCTATTTTTGCCTCTTTAACTTTCAGGAGCCCTCCAAAGGTTACTATTCAACACTGGAGTGAATTCCAGCCTGGTCATGAGGCTTCCATAGGCAAGGAAAAGGTCAACAATGCAGGGCCACCTCGGCTATAGCAAAGCTGGCGAGCAAATGCTTTTGGTTGTGTTGTATTACGAGGTGGACCCGGCGAGGGATAGCTACTGTCATGTCCTTTTATCATTACTGTAGCTAAATGATCTCTCGTGATGTTTCCCGGCCAGGTGATTTCAGTCTCATATTGAATTTTTGTGTTCTAAGAGGTAAAACCTATTTGGGAATTTTTAAAGCTCTTGTGCCTTCCACGTCAACAGAATTCTCTGAGGTGTTACGTAGCTAAGGAAAAGAAAGGATGGGTAGAAAAGCCATTTGTACCACTAGAGTGGATGGAAGCAACAGGGGCTTTTAATACAAACCAGATTCTAAAAATTCTTGGAAGCACTGATTGCAACCCACACAAATGCCCCTGACATAGGAATCCTCTGAAAATAGAAACGCTCAGTGGATCAATGCTGGGCAGCTCCTCACAGCATACTTCCTCTAGGGCATCCCATACTGGCAACTGGGTTTCCATTTTCTTTGTTTTCACTGAAATCAGTCTGCCACTGGCTCTCTCTTCTTCCAGTTTATCCTTCATACAATCATGGGTTCATCATCTCAGGCTGTAATAATGTTTATAAAGTGTTGCCTACCGATGTTTAGCCTGCGCTTCCTTAACCATTTCCTCAGGTTCGTGGAGTTTCTGTGGAACCCATGTTGTAACATCCGGCAGCACCGTCTTCCTTGCTTCCTTTGCAACAGGGCCCACATTCTCACACACTTTTGACAGCCACTGTGGGTCAAAAGTAGTCATCAGGATGCAAAATAACGTCATAAAGAGAGTCCAGAGAGAAATAAGCTATATGCAGTGTGCACTTAAGAGAGAGTGGTGCATTGCTCAGTAGCTGAGCACTAATGGTTTGTGCTCCAAGGCTCACTCTGTGAGGGAACATTCCAGGCTGCCGCACTAGCTCAAATGGGCTGAGAGTGTGCCTCCCACGTGGAGCATGGGCAAAACACAGCCATTAAGTAACTGTGATGTACACTTTTATCAGACTCCATTTATGTAGGTGTGGACCTCTACACACATTTTTTTTAAAAAACCGTATTTCTTAAAGTGATAAGTAGCATTGCAGTGACTCTGTGAACCCCAACCGGGGGTATATGGAAATGTGCAGTCGGATAGGTTTACCGGTACAGATGCCCTGCCGTGAACATCCAGAGGGCAGGACGAGGTTATAGCACCTTTGTGTCATCGTCGGCACTTGCCACAGCCACTGTGGTCATTTCAAAGCTGCAGGATGGCTCTCGAGGTACATAAGCCACAAGAATATATAGAAACCTGCTAACTGCTCTCCTGGAACTTAGGGGGGGCAAGGTGCAAAGCAGAAGCTTTGGGGTGGGAGAAAAGACTTCTACTGGATCTTGCTTTGTGAAACATTCTTTTAACTGTAGTTGTGCTTCCTATGTGAGCAACAGGTTAAGAACACTCAATACCAATGGGTCAAACTTTCTAAGGACGTTGTGGCACAGTTATAGGACATAGGTTAGGTCACATATCATGGACACTGAGCTACAAAGTAATTAGACACAGACAAATGGTTCCTAATAATGACTCTAATTCATTAGGGACTTGTGCAAACACAAAGGAGTTTGTCATCTTCTCCTTTGTGTTAGTTTTCCAGTTTTTCTCAACAGTCTCCCCTTTACACCCTGAAACTCAGACTCCCCCAAAGACAAAAGCCTTGGCTACCATCCCAGCACATTCCCTCTGCATTTGCCTCCCGTGGTTCCCCTCTCTCCCCACACTTTGCTCTGGGCCCCCAGATCTGAGGATCCCCCCCTCCAGCAGCGCTAATTCTTGTGAAGCCTGGAGGTCAAAGGCAGGAGGCAGCAGGGACTCTGCAGCACGAAGCTGTATGTGTTTCCAAGAGTGCTGCCACAGGGCCATAGGTGATGAAGAGGATCACTCAGAAGGGAGAGGGGCCAGGCACCCTCCAGAGACTGTCTGGGGGCTGAACTGGGGTGAGTGGGGTGGCAGCCAGTCCTGCTCTCTGTGGTTTCTCAGTGCTGGCACTGTCTTTTACTAGTAGTGACACTAATTCTTCTTGACACTCAGGAATGTTTTCTTGTCGGTCTCCTTCTGCTGACATCATTGTACTCTGGGTCCTCATGCAGTGTGGTGCTCTAGTTGTGCAGCCAGGCGAGGGAGCTTAACGGAACCCTGGTTTTAAGAAATGCACTTCATACTCTGCTGTTGACTTAACTTGACATGCTTTAATGTCATTTTTGGGGGATGAGTAAGTTTAACGTAGGGAATGGGTTTAGGTATGTGTACGAGAGATTCTATACAAAGAAGAGTGCCTGAGTGGAGTCTAAGGGGATGGGGTACTCAGCTGAGCTCGGGCTGAAGGCTGGACTGAAATTTCAGCCCCCTTGGGGCCACAAACTCCCTGTGTGACACTCAGCAAGTCATTTAACCTTTCTGGGCCTTAGTCTTCTCATCTTCAAAATGAAAAACCAGATGAAATTCTTTCTAGTTCTAAGTTCCTTCTTTGGGCCCTTATCTACATTCATCTCAGTTCTAGTTTACGGGAAATATAAGCTGTCACCAGGGATCAATTTGACTAAAACCAGAGTTAAGTGTAAAGAATATTTTGATAGAGTCACATAAACGCTTGGCTTTTCTTCACATGGGTTCACTAAGATTTTAAAACAAAAAAAAAAATTTTTTTTTTTTTGAGAGGCAGCTTGATGTCATGGAAAAACCATATTACTGGGAATTAGAAGGCTGGCTTTTAACCCTGGTTCTGGCACTAACAGGCAAAATGGTTTTGGCTAAAGTTACCTATTTTCTCTTAGCTTTCTTTACCCAGAAAATGAAGGGGGACTGGCAGAAAGGTAATTCAAGTACACTACATGGTTCTTCCGGTCAATAACATTTAACATAGTATAATATGGAACCTGAGTGCTGGTCTAACCAGAATTCCAGCACAAATTGGCTGGGGGGTGGTGGGAAGCATGTGTCACAGAGCAGGTGTATGGAGGTACGACTGAGTGTCATGGAGTAGGCATGGGAAAGTGTAAGGGTGCCACCCTTGAACACCCATGGTTCAAGTGAAGAGATCATACTTAAAATGGAAAATCATGAAGAAACAGAAACATGTTAGTAAGAGATAACAGGGGCAAAAAAAAAAAAATCAGCAAAAGGAGCTGAAAGTGTTTGTCTCTGAACCATTTCTCATAACAAGTCTTTTGAAATTTATTTTAAAAAGCTTTACTTATTTTAGAGAGAGAGAGTGGGTGAGCATGGGATGGAGGGGCAGAGGAAGACAGAGAGAGAGACAGTCCCAGGCAGACTCCTTGTTGAGCTCAGGGTCCAACATGGGGCTCTGTCTCACAATCTTGAGATCACCGCCTAAGCTGAAGCAAAGAGTTGGGATGCTTAACTGACTGCGCCACCCCCAGTGCTCCACAAGTCTTTTGAATTTCATTTTAAAACCCTGTACATATATAACTTAGATGAACCTTCGGTTGCCACCCTTTCTTTTTTTAAAAGATTATTTATTTATTTATTTATTATAGACAGAGAGAGAGAGAGAGAGAGAGAGAGAGAGAGAGATAGGGGCAGAGATACAGGAGGAGGGAGAAGCAGGCTCCATGCCGGGAGCCGACGCAGGACTCGATCCCGGGACTCCAGGATCGTGCCCTAGGCCAAAGGCAGGCGCTAAACCGCTGAGCCACCCAGGGATCCCCCCCCAGTTGCCTCCCTTTCATCCTTTCCTGTCAGACCGCCTACCTGCCTGTAGTAGTTTTCAGCAAGCACAGACCAGGAGCTGGACCCTCTACTAGATGCTAAGGATACAAAGATCCATGATTCTGTTCTGTACCCTAGGGAGTTTTCATTGGTGTGTAGAAGGAGGTGGACTTGTTATTTATTTATTTTTTATAAAGATTTTATTTATTTGGCAGAGAGAAAGAGAGCGAGAGAGCACAAGCAGGGGGAATGGTAGAGGGAGAGGGAGATGCAGGCGCCCCGCTGAGCAGGGAGCCTGATGTGGGGGCTCGATCGCAGGACGCTGGGATCATGACCTGAGCCGAAGGCAGACACTTTACCTCCTGAGCCACCCAGGTGCCCTGGATCTGTTCTTACTAATCAGTGCAGAGAGTGGGTTGGGGTGCTATGCCAGGGGTAAGTACAATGTGCAAGTGGAATATAGTGGAAGGGCTCTTAAGGCGGGGTGTCAGGACCACTATCAGGGAATGTTTCCCAGAAGAGGTAACGCCCAAGAAGAACCTTGAAGGAAGTGTAAAGTTGCTTGGTACAGGAGGCTGGAGGCTGGAGATTTCAGGCAGAAAGAACAGCAGTAGGGGTGTTTAATTGAAAATAAGAGGGTTAAATGATAGTTGACATGGGGAGCCCTTTGCTGGGCTCACACCAGCACCCAGCATAATCTACCTGCGTAACACGTATTCACTGAGGCTTGTGACGATGCAACACCTCATCCTAGAGCCCATCTAAGTAGGATGAACTAAACAGAGCACCCAGAAGTTCATCACGTGAAGACCCCAAAAACCAAAGGAGTTAGGGCTGATCACTCCTACATTTATTCTCCTTCACCGAAGATCATCAGGGAGAGGGAGAAATGTATTTATAATTGTGGAATCAGTTCACTGCTAATCAGTACATACATATAAACAAACAAACAAACAAACAACCTAACTCAGTCTTTGAGTATGGATAAACACTTACACTCAGGATTTCTATGACGTGAAACCCCCCTCGCTGCCTCTCTTCCCCATCATCATGCCGTGCTATACTAGCAGGTGTGGCGGTTGTTGTGTGCCCGCCTCTCTCTTTTTAAAGGAAATCTCATTTGAAAATCTAATTTAATTAATTTAACTGCACCGATATTAGGAATGCAGAGAAGTGGTGTGGGGCACTGCTAAGAAACGAAGTGATCCGAGTTCTAGTCCTGCTACCTACGAGCTGTGCAACTGTGAGCAAGATTCAAACTTTCAGGTCCACAGTTTTCCCATCTCTTGGATGGGAATAAGTATACATGTCCTCCTGGAGTTCCTGTGAGGGTCAAATACGGCGAGAAGCAGTTGTGTGACTCTAGGAAAAGCACTCCCTGGCTTTGGACTTCCAAGTTCTGCATCTACAAAATGAAGGGGGGGTTGATCTGGTTTTTTCCCCCCCATTCTGAAGCCTGTGCATGGCTGTGTAAAGATGCTTTCCAAAACTGTAAAGTCCCATTCAAATATGTGAGGCAGCAGAGATGTATTGTTATTTTACTAAATAAGACAGAAGGGAAGGGCTCGCTCATTCTATTTTTTTAACAGGCACTTTTATAAACCCCTGCCACTTCTCTGGTTCTTTCTGAGCACCAACCACCTCAAATATGGAAGGGAATGAAGTCGCCTTGAAAGAGAATGTAGAGTGAAAAGGGCAGTGGCCCGGGAAATGAATCAACAGGTGAGACTGAGAGGAAGCGGCGAGAGGCAGGAGGAAAGTCAGGGGGAGACTGTGGTTATCATGAAGCCGAAGGAAGACTGAGCTTCGACAGAGTGTGCTGAGCTCAGAGCAAGGGAAGGCCACATGAGGTGACGACCGCGGAGGGCCCATGGAATTTAGCTACCTGTTGAGGGTCCTTAGGACTCTAGCAAGAGCAATTCTCTGGATGGGGAGGTGGGGCTAGAATTTCATACGAGGAGGAGGTGTGAATGAACAGTGGTCTGGAAGCAGAGTCAGTGTGTGGAGAGGATTCTTTTAGGAGGCTTCCCTGTGAAATGGCTTAGAGTTATCTAGAGTAGAGTTTGAGTAATAGAAAGTGCGACCTGTGGGGTCTGGGAAAACAGTAGAGCATGTTTCAGTGCTGATGCTCCCAGAAGGGAGAGCAAATGAAGATACCTGAGAAAAAGGAGTCAACAGCATGGAGGTTAAGTGCCTGGGAAGGTGGGAGGAGAGGCGGGCCTTTGTAGAGAGGAGGGGAGGCTAGTCCTGCTGTGGATGGGCTTGCCCCTTAGGGCTTGGGAAGTTGGAAGGGCTGCATTCTGGTAGCTTCCATTTTATTTTGGAAGCACAAGACTAGAGTATTGTGTGAGAGCATGAGAAAGAGTTGCTTGATGTATAAAGAAAGTAGAGGCTGTATGAAAGTCATTATGGAGATTAGGCCGAAAAGACTTTTTTCCCATCTCAAAAGAATTTTAAAATTTCCAAACATATTCCTTTAAATGGAAGTTTTGTGGCGTATAACCATCTGTTTGGAGATTAAGTATTAGCTATGTTGGTTGTGGAGAAAATGATAAGGAGGCTGCATTAGTGAAATCTAAAGCTTTAATTTGGACAAACTGCAAGTATCTGGCCATGAAGAGGGCCATTCTGCAAATGATACTTTCTAGAAGATGCTTTTGAATTTCCCAAACAAATGATGCTTTTATTCCTTTGGGGTCTCACAGTACTCCTTCTCCAAACTGTCCTCTGTGCCATAACAGTCTGACAACTCGTGTGTGCCTATCCACCTGCCAACCTCTTTGAGGATTTTCAATCTTTGAGGATTGAAAAGGCAAAAGCTCACAGTCCATAGCTTAATTGTACAGTGTGCCTTCCAATACATGTTGGAAGGCATGGTGATGTAACCAAGAGGAAACGTTATCTGATTTGTACAGACTGGCCTTATACATGTCGAGGAAGACTCTCATGGCATAAAGTGAGGTATCTCTGTAAGAACAAAGGATTTCCAGAAACAGCAACATAACAAATGGGTGGGCCACGCTTGGAAGCGATGTGCTCTTTACGTGGGCCACATCTCCGCTCTATTTTACAATTTCAAGAGGCCGATGTAGGCTAGCAAAGAAAATTCAAGGAAATGAAACAACTCCCTCCCTCTGCTCCTATTCTTCTGAGGTACAAAAGACAGATAATTATCTAAATTGTTTCTCAATATGAACAAAATGGAAAAGTGACCTTTGAGTCTGTGACAGAGTCTATTCATGTCAGTGTTTTTAGCAGAGGCAAAGCCATGTCCAGGCTTAAAGAATGCTCACAGGAGCCAGCTTTTGCTCTCCCTCATGTTACAGAGACCATAAATAAATAGGCATAGTTTAACAGGCAGCCAGACCCAAATGGCTCATACTCACCCTTGGGGAGTGATAAAATTCTCCTGCTGGTAGACTTACATAAACTAAGATGCAGTGAATTTTTTAAGGATACTCCCTTTGCTCAATAAACCTGAATGTTTTAAACTTGAAAGCTGGCTTGACTACGAGGGAAAATAAATCAATGTGGCAAGAAAAAGCAACCATTCAAAGTGTTGGTAGATTAACTGAAACATATAAGAGATCAAATTCAGTGATTTAAAATTCATATGCTTGCTAGTTAAAAATCTCTACTTCTAGTTTTCTGCCTATTTTAAAACACACTAGAGGAGCTGTATCTAGTGATTTGGCTACTCCCTGCTAAAACTGGACCTTCTGTCTTGTTTATATTCAAAAAAGAAGGTAGACTGGATTTCAGGGTCTGAGGCTTCTTATGGATTTATCTATTGGTTGGTGGCAATTATTACTGGCTTAATAAATTAATCCAGTTGATCATTCTGATGATAATGAAAATCTTAGAATTTTTTGGAAAAGTGATATTTTTAATTTACTGAAGCAAAGTATCCAAACAATTAATTGCTTTATTCTGTTTAAAAAGAAAAAGACATATGTTGATTATGCTGGAATTAAAATAAAAAAACTTAATTAAAAACATAAGAAAAAACATGAAAAAAATTACAAAAACAAAGAGGACAAGATAAACAAGAACAGGCTGGAGGAAGCAATAGGGGACTCTGTCTGAGAAGTCCTTCTATATAGTCCTGATCTCTGATAACCCCTGGGTTTATCAACAACGTGCAAATATCCAACAGCACACGTTCTGTCCTCAAGAACTCTCATTCTTTCCTCCCAGGTGTAGATGCATATTTTTAAAAAAACCTTCAAACACCAGCTTGAATGAAGACAAAGGATAAGAAGGAATAGCAGGGGAGTTATGTTGCTTGTAGACAAGATACGGATAAAAGGGTGGGGGGCATTATCTGGGGGAAAGTATATACCGAATGTACAAGTAGAATAAGAATTACAGTTCTTGGGATCCCTGGGTGGTGCAGCGGTTTGGCACCTGCCTTTGGCCCAGGGCGTAATCCTGGATACCCGGGATCGAGTCCCATGTCGGGCTCCCTGCATGAAGCCTGCTTCTCCCTCTGCCTGTGTCTCTGCTTCTCTCTCTCTGTGTGATTATCATGAATAAATAAATAAAATCTTAAAAAAAAAGAAAAAAGAATTACAGTTCTTGGGCAGCCCGGGTGGCTCAATGGTTTAGTGTTGTCTTTAGCCCAGCATGATCCTAGAGACCTGGGGATCGAGTCCCATGTCAGGCTCCCTGCATAGGGCCTGCTTCTCCCTCTGCCTGTGTCTCTGCCTCTCTGTGTCTCTCATGAATAAATAAATAAAATCTTAAAAAAAAAAAAATCTTACAGTTCTTTCAGAAAAAAAAGTGATCTTAAATATTCATAAAACAAAACCAATTCAAACTAAAATCTTAATTGTATGATGAACAATTAGGTTTCAAAGCATTTAGAAATGCCAGGTTTTTGAGAGAATTACAAGCTAAAGTCAGGTAGATTATTTCACTTTGAAATCACTTTAGAAATTTAATGTTTGGGGGACCTGGTTAGGATCATGCGTAGAAGGTCATGTTTGTCTGGAATTCTGAATTTCCTTATATGTACCAGCTCAGCTTTTTTGAAAAGAGTTATAACATCTATTTACTAGCGAGGGGCCAGTCCTGCTGTGATTCTGATGATTGGTTTTAAGATGGCTCTTACGCTCTCTTACTTCTAAAAGAAAGCAATTTCCATCAATCTAGAGAGATTCTGACCATGGGGAGTGATGTCTCCCTGGCAACACCAGGACCTTAGCTAGTGAGCCAGCCATGCTAATTTGTATTCATATGGTGTGGTGTTCTAGAATGCATTATAGGTTTATAATCCAAGAAGACTTTTATTAAAAAAAACCATAAGTGGAGGAGTGAATAAAACCTTTCCTTGGTATGCAAATATGTCTTATTTGATCATGTGTTCTGGATTTATATTTCCAAAATACCAGAGGAATCCTACAAAACTGCATTCTAGATAAAATAAAACAAATGGAAATAATATGACTAATAACCAGTTTCTCACATGTCCGTTGTGTGGGGGCGGTCCTAGTTAGTGCCTGTTGTCCCAGGGTAATTATTAATGGCACCATTTCAGTCTCATAAGTGGAATTATACAATCATTCATCCTATAATAACTGAGCGTTATACATATTACAACCCAGCCCCTTGGAGGACTTTATAACTCCTTTTGGGTATTGAATTAAACTCTGTTTCTGGGCAGCAATTGCCAAAGGCAATACTGGGTTATATACATCTTGCCATCTGAAAGAAGAACACGTACATGTTTGTCTACATTTGTCTGTAAAGATCTGTTTATTCCACGTCCGTATTAATAGCAATTTTGTTGGATGCAGACGTTTTTAAATTTTAAAATAAAAAATTTGAAGTTTTGAATTTTTGAAGCCTTCAAAATTCACAGATAAAGTTTCTGGCATGTTTCTCCCAGGGCCTCTTGATAAAAGGTTAATAGACAAATTTCAGATTTTTAAGGTAATTAATTCTATGGGTTCT
The DNA here is from genome assembly GCF_003254725.2 of Canis lupus dingo. Classification (NCBI taxonomy): domain Eukaryota; kingdom Metazoa; phylum Chordata; class Mammalia; order Carnivora; family Canidae; genus Canis; species Canis lupus. The sequence continues at coordinate 9,046,047 of NC_064264.1, read as the reverse complement.
AGACTAAGGCAATGTGACAGCTCTGGCCACGTGGGTCTCTTCTCTTTTTTGCACCTTACATCCTCACTGACCTTCTGGCTTTTCCCTTGTGAACAAGCCCCTACCCTGAATCCATCTTCTTGTAACCAGGTCCCTGTTTGGTTTCCTCCTGCATGAATCTGTTTTGGTTCCCTGCTTTGTCCCTTCTCTAGAGTTTTAGGGATCTCTTCACCTGATCTGGAACCTTTCCTCCCTGGGCTCCCAGCCATTATCAGGCATCATACATTCCTGATTCTCTACTTTGTGTTCTTGACAGTAAGACTAGACATTCAGAACTTTTCATCTTTGAATAGCTGGCACCTGGTACAATGCCTCGAGTATAGTAGATCCTCAACAAACAGCTGTTAAGTGAATGAATAATGAGTGAACCCTGCGGCTTTCTTCTCATTGACTGGAGCTTGGTTTCCTTATAAGGGCCACTTCCACCCTGGTTCTTTTCATTGTTGACAGGGCTCAGGGAGCTAATGTTGCTTGCATATATTACTGTTGGATGAGACAAGACAGGCACAGAGTTTAAAGAATGCTGGCGTGTCCCTAACTGCGCAGCTGCTGTCCTGGCTGAGGCAGTGTGAGTGCGGATGAGGTTCACACTATGTGTCACTAGCACCAGGCACGGGGAGGATAGCCTAGAGAAAGAGGCTCTTTCTTTTTCCCTAACTGGTTTGTCTAGAGAGGGCTCTCTTGCAATCCATCCCCCCTATGGGAAAGCCTTCTTCCGCTTGTGTACAGTGGCCAGGTGTGCTGGTAGGGGCATTGGTAGGACTGTCCATCCCATGAAGAAATGTTTTACGTGAGTTTTGATGAGTGCAGCTCTTAAGAAACAAGCACCTGTGAAGGAGTGAATCTACTATCTCCTTTTCTTCCTTTTTATTGTAGGTAAAACCCAATCACTTTGCTAGAAAGGTCATAAAGATAGACTTCATCGGAATTTAAAGACAAGAATTTCAGTGTGATAGCTGACTAACTCAGATGTTTTCATCGTGCCATTATATTAAAGTGTCTTTTTCCCAGGAAGGGAAAAAAAAGACTTAGTCTTGAGAGTCTAAGAAGTCTCCCTTAGTCTTGGAAGAACCCTTGGAGGGCTCTTTGGTAGGATCTCCTCATAACAGCCTCTAATCCACACATGAAACCTAGGCATGTTGCACATGACAAAAGCAGAGTGTAGGGAGGTGGTATGCCCTGCCCCTATGTACCTTTCTAGGATGGTCAGAGAAATGAATCCTAATAAAGATATGCATTCCTGCTACTCAAAAATATCTTCTAATGTAGCAGTTAAGAGCAAAGACATGAACCAGACTGCTTGGGTTCAAACCCTGGCTCTTGACACTTATTAGCTGGATAAGGTACCTCATCTGTAAAATGAAAATAACCATGGTACCTACCTCATAGGGTCACTGTGGGGTTTAAAAAGGATTAGTACACCTAATCACTTAGAACAGAGCCTGGCCACAGTTAGTGTTATAAGGTTAGCTATAGTTACCACTGCTTTACTTTCTGAGAGTGAAAAAGGTATTGCTTACTATAAAACATTCATTTTTCAGTAGAGATGTGCCAGATACATAACATGTGAATATCAGCATTGGGAAAAAGTGACCCAGGATTTTAATCAAGGATATTTTCTGAAATTTAAGTTGAATGAGAATTCAACACTCTAATTTTTATACTAACACTCATGATCTGCTGTTCATTCATGACCTCACACAGGAAGTTCAATATTGCTGCAAGTATTACAAATACCAAACTGATGTTTCCTAATGTAGCGCTCTGCCCAGAATGCAGCAGGCCTCTTTTATAGCTCTGGCAGCTGGAATGAAAACTTGATTATTTCTGAGCTCCTGAAAACATGTTTGCTCTCAGCTGCAAAAGATGTGACATGAAAGGGACTCAAAACATTTCCAGCTATGTAGCTGCTCCAAGCAAGACTTGAGAGAAATGGATACCTTTAAAAAATGAGAATAAAATGTGAGGAGTACCAATGAAAAGGCCATTCTTTGCCTACAAATCCCAAATTAGGATTTGCACTATTATTATTATTATTATTATTATTATTATTATTATTATTTTAAGTAGGCTCCATGCCCAGTGTGGAACCCAACGTGGGGCTTGTCATGACCCTGAGATCAAGACCTGAGCTGATACCAAGAATCGGATGCTTAACCAACTGAACCACCCAGGTGCCCCAGGACTTTCACTTTAATGCACTTTACTTGTTCACTTGTTAGATTAAAATTTTTTCTTTTAAAATCAGGTAATATTAAATGTGAGTTTTGCATTTACATCATATTTTTCTGGGCACATCTGGAAGAATGAAAGGCATATCAAACAATGCAAAGATGAAAATGTGTGCCATTTTTCTTCTTGTTAAAATAGCTTATAGAATTTTCCTGATTTGTATGTATGGAGTTGAACAACAGAAACTACCTAATCTGGTTGCTGAAGAGAATTCATGCATTCACTTACTCATTCACTCAATGAGTACAAGTGATGAATGCTCATGTGGCTGTCCATGCATTAGGAAGGGAATGTGGATGATACATCCATGATCCCTGCCCTCATGCCGTTCACAATCTAGTTACTTCACACATATTATGTCTAATATTCACAATTCTTCATGTGAGGCATTATTTCTACTTTGAAGACCAGCAGTCTAGGGTTGGGGAATGTTAAACAACTTATTGTCACATAGCTCTTAGGTGGTAGAGCTAGGATTCAAGTCCCAGTCCATTTTATTCCAAAAGCCAGGTTTATTAGATTTTTTACTATATCACACTGGCTTTAAATAATAAATGTGTTCTTGAAAGTCACAGAAGTCAATGTTTTATAAAGCCCATCGCAGTTTAAGGAAGCAAGGAATATTTCTGAAAAGCAACTGCTTTTTCCTTTTTACTGTACATCAGATTTGTAGAAAACAATGAATATCAGTAGGGCTAGTATAGTTTTCAGAAGGTTAGTAAAATATAGTATTTCTATATGGTTTGAATCAGTTTTATATCAGGCAATCTTGAGCATAACTGGCAAACTTAGTATCTGCTCTGGTGGCACAAATCTGATAGTGCCACTTACTGGCCACAGGACATTGGGTGTATTACATAATGAACTTCTGTTTCTTCATCTGTAAAAACCATCACCTAACCTAGTTCATGGAGAGCTACAAAGAGTAAGTGAAGGAAAGCATAGAAAGTGCCTAACAAAAATAAATAAATAAATAAATAAATAAATAAATAAATAAATAAAGTGCCTAACATTGGTCAACAAGCTCCAGCCTCTTCCCTTCCTCCCACATACAACACCCCAGCTTCTCTAACAATGGTAGTAAAGCCTATCTCTGCTTAGCGTTTACAGACAAAAAAATACTTCCAGTGGAAATGTGCCAGAGCATGAAGATCACTGATCCTGATGCCCTGCTTATGGTATAATATAAGACATAAATGAGGATTAGAAGCTTTTAGGATCCATTTCTAGATGGCTCAGGTTTAGGGTGACTGAAGAAGGGTTTGCATAGCTAATCCCTAAACCACAAGTAATCGCCCATTTATGTAAATGAGGTAAGGGTAGAGAAACACAGGAACACAGAGAATATACCTACAGACCAATGAGATTTTTTTTTTTTAAAGCAAACACATACTCATATAAACATCTTATTTGAAATTGTTATCCTGAAAGTGTACGTATTTATTTCATTCATTCATCTAAGAAATCCTGACTGCATGTCCAGTAAACTCAGGTCACTGGGTTAGCACCGGGCATGTGGGGATGAATAAAACAGCAATGCTTTGTCCCTTCAAAATCAGTTCGCATGCGGAAACAGTCACAGTATTTGTTGTTAAATAAATAATGCTAGATAATTCAGATCAGGGTAGTCTAAGCCTGAGTTTATCATAAAGCGAGTTCTGGATCCCACCAACTAGGAGAAAACATTAAAGCTACACATATCTTAGAGCATCAATACAGTCAGCAGAGAAGGTCCTTCCCAACACAATAGAAAAGTGCTTTTGGGCTATATCTGTAGCCCCGAGAGAGTGGTCTCCTGTTTCCTGAGCCTGATCACTGTTAATTATGATGATAAAAAAAGATTCTCTTTTTTTAGCCTTGGAAAAAATCTTATCCAAATAACTTTTCTGAAGCTTAACATGACATTATTTATCTCTTTCAGTTTTTAAAAGTGTTCCTGATTTTTTTCTGCCAATAACCAAGCCGTCTTTCCTCACGGGGAACAACCTTGATTTCTGAAGCAGCTCTTCCCTTGACATTACTGGGGAGGTAGGCATTATTTCCCCTGAAAAGCAAACAAGGGAATAAAAACAAGGTGACTCAAAGGATGAGGAAGTATGTTTTTCTAGAGAACAAAAGATCCTTTCACAGTATGTCAAAGACTTAACTGTGAACTTTCCTGAATATAAACACTGTTCAAATGGCAAAAGGAATTTCATCTATGTCTATAAAAGGTCCTGAACAATAGTTCTTGCTGGAAGCTGCATTTGGTGGGCAAGTAAAATAATCTTTTCTTCAGATACTTTGCATACAGACCTACAAAAACTTTTTTATCGTCTCAGGAGTGATGCAATTATAATTACCTTCATAGTAGCAATAATAACACACAGATCAGAGCAATTGCTAAAGGCAAGTAATGTTGTAAGTTACAAGTAACACCATTTATGCTTTGGGTCTTCAAGAATATAAAGAAACACTTTAGGAGAAAGTTTAAAATAATAGGCTGATGCTTTCCATTTAGCATAAGAGTTTAAAACTTACAGGGCACTTGATTTTTAAAACAGATTTTGTTATGATCATAGAAGAGGATTGTTGATATTTTAAACTGACAGGAATTACAAGGTATCAGCTAAATAAAATAAATATTCAACTTTTCCTACATTAAGTTTTATCCTTCACAAACCTCCTTGTTCTAATAAATTTAAAATTGATCCTGGTAATTGTGTTTTAATATTTAACAGCTATATGCTATAAGCAAATGTATAATTATTGCAAAAAGGTCAGAGATCTTTCCTTACCTGTCTGCAGATTTTATTATGTTTTTAATTATTTAAACTAAATGGTTATTATTATTATCATTAATCCAAATTGTACCGCAGCCAACTGCTGGGGTTCTTTCTCCCACCATTACAGAAGGATTGCATAGGTTCTAGTAAATGATCTATAAGGGCTAAACCTCATAGTCAGAGGATGTTGAGCTTTTATTTTGGGTTTTCTACTTCCAAATGAGGAGTATAAAATTACAGTAAGATATTCTCCAGGACCCTTTGGTCAGGGGTGAGAGAGTGGGGGCTGGAGTTTACTGTGCCACAGAGATCAGCCTGTGTGTGACATTCCCCATTCATGCCCATGGGGCTTTGCAGGGTCAGTTCTTACCAGGATCATAGAAGGAATGTGTTGTTTAGTCAGATCCTTGAGAAACGAGCTTGGTGCTTCCTCAGAGTCCTTGGGAGGGTGGAGGTGGGGGGCACTGAGGAGCTCCTGAATGATTTATTCCATGTGGAAGAAAGAAGGTATAATGTCTAGAAAAGGTGATGACATCTCCTGGAAGCCACCCCTGGTCAGAGTGGGCCTGGCACTTTTCCTGGGGGAGGAACATGTGATTTCAGGCTCTCGGAACAGACCCAGCTGGGCAGAGGAATCATGAGGTTCATGTTCTAAAAACAGTAAGAAAGAATGGTCCCTCCAATTCTCTCTTCCTCAATTCCCTTTTCTTAAGGAAAGGAAGAATCCTAAAAATACAGAACTGACTTTTCAACTTCTGTCATGAAATAAACATAATTTCAAGTAAGTCACTTAATCTTTCTGGGGCTCAGTTTACTCATCAGGAGTACCTTGTGATCTCTGAGGTTCCTAGAGTCAATAGATATCATGCATTTACTAAGCACTAATAGTTGCTCTATGATGAAATAGATTCTATGCATGGATTATCTCATGTATCTTTATAGTTCCTCTTTCAATTATCATAATTCCCATTTAATGTAGAGAAACCGAGGTTTAGAGAAGTATTGTGAGTTGCTCATAGTCACATAGCTAGTCTGTGGTGAAGCCATAATTCAAAGGCTAGTCTGTCTGATTCCAGAGCTGGTCCTTTTCGGAGTTACGCCAGATTCTCCATTCCATGATTTTCACAATAATGAACAGGTGTAGTCAATTTGTTACAAAAAGGAACCATAAAAAAAAAAAAAAAAAAAAAAAAGGATCCATTAGTTTTCTATGGGAAGAATAAACTAGACATAATCTACAGCTTTGGTCCTTGTGAGAGCAAAGCTTCCCTCAGCTTTTGTCTGCTATATCTCCTTTCCTAGCATCTGGCAGGGAAGAACTGTCAATTTGACTTATCAAAGACCAGGACATCCACTGGGCTACATTTTTCTGAGTGTGCAGAGTCATTGTGCATTCAATGTGTAAAAGGCTCCCTGGTAGCTCCTACTCTGGTGAAGTGAGCTGACCAGTGGTATGACTTTTCTCCATTACAGGGATCCAGCCAATCTTTTTCTTTCTTTTCTGCCTCTTCCATGCTTGCACCCAATAGGGGAGTTCAGGTTGGGGCATCCGTTGATCTAGCTTAGAGTTTAAGGGAGGAAGCAATAGACCCGTCTCAGCTTCCAGACATAAGTTTTTGCTTTCTTTGTTTTTAACTACTCCTGCACTGAAGATAGTTGGATACTGGTCCGCTTACTAATAAATGAGTACATATGCATTGGTACTTTGTGTCCCATTTGGCTAGTTTGCTTGAATTTATAGCTCCCTTGGTTTAGAATCCTGAAGAGATAAAGTATAAGCAATACGTAAGGCATTCCTTAGTCCTAGTCCAATATCTAATACCTTCAAAGTCTCAGGTTGTCCATAACAAATACAGAGACTGAACTAGTGACTTGAAAAGCTCCCACAAAGGAAAAATCCAGGCCCAGACTGTTCACCATTAAATTTTAATAAGCATTTACAGAATTAATAACTATTCTTCACAAATTCTTTGAAGAGAAAGGAACATTTTTCAACCAAGGTCAGCATAACTCTGATGCCGAAACCAGAAACAAATATCATAAGAACACTACAGATCAATACCTTTTATGAATATAGATGTAAAAATCTTCAACGAAATAATAGGAAACCTGAATCTAGCAATATATGATAAAAGGATTGCGTACTATGACCAAGTAGGCTTTACCACAGGAATGCAAGATTATCATCACGTGAAAAACGATTCATGTAATAATATACACACTAATAGAATGAAGGAAAGAAACCTACATGATCATCTTAGTAGATGCATAAAAAGCATTTGACCAAATTCAGCACTCCTTCATGTAAGAACACTCACAAACTAGGAATGGGAGGGAACTTACTCAACTTGATAAAGGGATCTACAAAAACCCCACAGCCAACATCATACTTAATGGTGAAAGACTGAGTGTTTTCCTTCTTGATGAGGTACAAGACAAGGGTGTCTGTGCCACATGTAGTCAATGTTGTACTAAAGAATCTAGCCAGGGTAGTTAGGTAAGAAACTGAAATAAACATCCAGATTGGCAAGGAAGAAATAAGACATCTCTATTTGCCAATAACATGATTTCGTATTTCTAGAAAATTCTAAGGAATCCACTAAAATATGTTAGAATTAGTAAACAAGTTCAGGAAGGTTGCAGAATACAAGACCAATAATAAAAGTCAATTGTATTTCTGTACACTAGCAATGAACAATCTGAAAATAAAATTAAGAAAGCAATTCCAATTGCAATAGCATCATAAAAATATTGTAAAACATATACTCTGAAAACTATAAAATATTCTTGAAAAAAATTAAAGAAGAACTAAATAACTAGAAGCATCTTCATGTTCATGGATCAGAAGGCTTAATGCTTAGATTGTGCTATGATCTGAATGTTGCTATCTTTCCAAATTCTTATATTGAAATCTTAGTGCCTGATGTGATGGCGTTAGGAGATGAGGCTTCTGGGAGGAGCTTAGGTAATTGGAATGGAGTCCTCATGAATGAGATTACTGCTTTTATCAAAGAGGCCCCAGAGAGCTTGCTAACCCCTTCAACCAGATGAGGACACAGCGAGAAAATGCTGGCTATGAACCATGTACAGGTTTTTCACCAGAATGGTGCCTTAATCTTGGACTTGCCAGACTCCAGAATGGTTAAGAAATAGATTCAATTCAATTCTTCCCAAATCCCAGCTAGTGGGCCCCCCAACCCTGCCCTGCCAGAAATGCCAAACCGATTCTAAAATCCATATAGAAATGTAAGGGATCTGGAACAGCAAAAATAATTTTGAAAATGAAGAAAAAAGTTCAAAAGAAGAAGAAGAAGAAGAAGAAAGTTGAAGGACTCATACTTTTCAATCTTATAACTTGCCACAAAGCTACAGTAATCAAACCTATGTAGTGGTTGTCATATAGATCATTGGAATGAAATTGGTAGTCCAGGGCAGCCTGGGTGGCTCAGCGGTTCAGCGCTGCCTTCAGCCCAGGGCGTGATCCTGGAGACCCGGGATCAAATCCCGCGTTGGGCTCCCTGCATGGAGCCTGCTACTTCCTCTGCCTGTGTCTTTGCCTCTCTTTCTCTGTGTGTCTCTCTCATGAATAAATAAATACAATCTTAAAAAAAAATTGGTAGTCCAGAAATAAACTTATACATCTATGATCAGTTAATTTTGACAAGGATGCCAAGACAATTTAATTAGGAAAGAACTGGCTTTTCTACAAGTAGTACTGGGAAAATTGTATATTTACATGTAAAAGAGAAATTGTACCCCACCTCATCCCATATACAAAAATTAACTAAAATAGATTAAAGGCCTAACTGTAAGAAACCTATAAAACTCTTAGAAGAAAATATAAGTTAGCTCTTCAAGACCTTGGATTAGGCAATGGTTTCTTTCTTTTTTTTTTTTTTAATTTATTTATTTATGATAGTCACAGAGAGAGAGAGAGGCAGAGACACAGGCAGAGGGAGAAGCAGGCTCCATGCACCGGGAGCCCGACGTGGGATTCGATCCCGGGTCTCCAGGATCGCGCCCTGGGCCAAAGGCAGGTGCCAAACCGCTGCGCCACCCAGGGATCCCTAGGCAATGGTTTCTTAGATATAACACCCACAGCACAAGCAATCAAAGGAAAAAGTGGATAAACTGGACTTCATCAAAATTAAAAACTTTTAAGCTCCAAAGGATTCTGGCAAGAAAGTAAAAAGACAACTAGCAAAATGGGGGGAAATAATTGCAAATCATATATATGATAATGGTCTAATATCCAGATGTATAAAGAACTCTTACAATTGAATAATAGACAACCCAATTAAAAAATGTGGAAAGGATTTAGCCATTTCTCCAAAGAAGATATACGAATGGCCGGTAAGCACATGAAAAGATGCTCAACATCTTTAATATAAGGGAAATGCAAATCAAAACCACAATGAGGTCCATTTCAGATCTACTAGGATGACTATAATAAAGACAGACAACAAGCGTTAGCAAAGATGTGGATAAACTGGAATCCTCAAAAATTGGTGGTGGGAATGTAAAATGGCGTAGCTCCTGGGAAATAGTCTGGCAGTTGCCCAAAAGGTTAAACATAAAGTTGCCGTATGATGTGGCCATTCCACTTCTAGATATGTACTCGAGAGAAATGAGAACATCTGTCCATACAAAAACTTGTACACAAATGTTTATAGCAGAATTATTTATAATAGCTAAAAAGTGGAAACAACCCATATGTCTGTGAATGAATAAACAAAATATGGTATATATACAAAATGGTAACTATTCAACAATAAAGGAGATTAAGTACAGATACATGTTACAACATGGAAAGGGGGAGAAGAGGGAATGGGCAGCAATGCCCTAATGGGTATGGAATTTCTTTTTGGAGTCAGCTTAAACCACTTAATACCATGGCTGGACATTAAGTGGTTTAACTTTGAAAATTATTTTAATTTTTTAAGTGTAATACATATCAGGATCTAGAAAAAATAAATATGAGGAAAACACAGTCCCTGGCTTCAAACACTTTAAAACCTTACAGAGAAGAATAATGCAATTTCACAAGCAAGGCAGGTTGTGAAAAGTATCATATGAAAGGCATAAGCCTAGTGGGTGGGGAGGGTTGAGGGAGGTAGAATTTGAGATGGATCTGTGAGACTGGATGGCCATGACCCACAGAAACAGGAAAGAGTGATAGAAGGGAAAGTGCCACAGATGGAAGTAGCATGAGCCTAAGTGCAGGAGGGCTGTGTTGGGAAAGAGGATGGGCTGTGTTGGGAAAGAGCCAGTAATTTAGCTTGAGGTGTAAATGGGGTGCTTCCAGGCTGGAGCATGCCATGGAGGCCCTGAACACTGGCAAGCATTGGTTGTATTTTTGGGTTAACGGTGGCTCAATTTCTGAAGGCTTCTGACCTAGAGTGATATGTTCAGAGCTACTATTTATAAAGAGTTAACTCAGTAGTTTATGTTGAATGGATTCATGTAGGAAGATTCTGGACCTTAAGCAAACTTTCATTTTTAGTCAAGGATTAGATATTGCAATGTAACACTTCCATTACTCAAGAATACAATAATAGAATGCTAGGGAATATAGGGATACTTGTATTAGATGAACAATATATGAGTTATAGTCAGGCAGAAAAATCATATTATCTGTATTTCCTGTGGGATACTTTTACTTTGTGTGTGTGTTTCTTTGCGAATAAGTTTAAGTAGAGCAGTCTTTCTGTTAATATTTTGAATATTGTTAAATTTAATATTGTTAGCATTCAATGACAAGGTTATTGCTTTTTCTTTCATACTAAAGTTATTTCTCTCAAAACGGACTTCCAACTTTATAATGTTTCCTAGTATCAAAACAGAATTCACTTCCAGTAAAAAGATGTACCAAAGCACAGAATTTTAGAGTTCAAGGAAATATACGAGAATCTTTTTTTTTTAAGGGTTTTATTTATTTATTCATGAGACACACACACACACACAGAAAGAGAGAGAGAGAGAGAGAGAGAGAGGCAGAGACACAAGCAGAGGGAGAAGCAGGCTCCATGCAGGGAGCCCGACGTGGGACTCGATCCCGGTTTTCCAGGATCAGGCCCTGGGCTGAAGGCGGCGCTAAACCGCTGAGCCACCTGGGCTGCCCTAGAATCTTTTATGTACACACTCAGAAGGAAGACATTTTACCACCAGTGGTTCTTTTATTATCATACAGTAACACAATTAATTATACATTCATTTACTGATTGATTCATTAATAATTTATTAAGCTCTGGCCCTGTGTTAAGCTCCTAAGCAGATGCCTCAATGGGACATTTATTCTGCTTTTGGGGAGCCTGCCCTTCTGTCACCAGTAGTTAGAGATCGTGTGTGGCCAGGGCATAGGGACACCGAGGAAGGAGAGAGGAATTCAGCTGGGGGGTGCTCAGCCTTGAAGGGTGAGACATAGAAATGGGTGGTGGGCATTCCAGCCAGAGGACATGACAATGCATTTAGAAGAGCTGTATGGAGAGTGTTCTAGCTTTATCCTTCTCATTCTTGTTCTAAGTGGAGAACTTTGCTTTGTCACTGATAAAATACATTAAACAAAACCACTCTGGGACATGTTAGATTCTTCCCCTTCCAGTTAAGACCTACATTGTTTCTCCTAACTTAAACAGCATATAAACAAACAAACAAACAAACAAAAAACCCCAAAAAACAAAAAACATTTGATATACTATGGCTTTTCTTAGAGGATATGCATATAACTTTGGAAGGAGAAACATATTTTTTTATCTCTTTCTGCCTGGATAAAATTTAGAGACATTTATGATTATTTTCCCCTTTTCCTTTCCTCTAATTTAGGTAGATTCCATTTTTCAATCTCAGGGTAGGTATACAAAAGGAGAGAAAGAAGAAGCAGATTGTCCACCTTTTTGCTTTTGTATTTTAAACCAGGGGCAGGCAAATGTTTTCTGTAAAGAACCAGGTAGTAAATATCTTAGGCTTTGTAGGCTATGATCTATGTTGCAACTATCCAGGTCTGCTCTAGTAGTGCAAAAGCAGCCATAACAAATGAATGGATGTAGCTATGTTCCAATAAAACTTTATTTAAGGACACTGAAATCTGAATTTCATACAGTTTTCATGTGTCACTAGATATTGTTCTTTGATTCTTTTTCAACCGTTAAAAATCTAAAAAACATTCTTAGCTTGTGGGCCATACAAAAACAGGTGGTGTAATTTGCCAGTTTTAAGGGCTTAATTCCATTGGGAGGACTTAAACATTTTGTAGAGCAAGTAAGGGAATTTACCAAAATAGGTAAGTAACTTCAAAAAGCTTATAAGTTAATAGGGCTTCATTTCTTGATATGGTCCTTCCTTGGTGAGAAGAAAGAGAGATCTGTGGGTCCCAGAATATTCTATCACCTCCACCCACAAAAAAATCTGAATTTCAGTCTCCTCTTGAAAATGTCCAAATTGAGCCTGCATTCTTATATGGCAACAGCTAAGTAGAGGCTTCTTTCTTAGCTGGGGGCATGACTTTCTGTTTACTTCAGACCCTTCTGGTCTGTGTCCCCCATTCAACACCTGTAAGCATTTGGTCTCCAGGGCAGAGAAAGAATGATTTTCTCCTCTACGGGTATAATCTCCATTGACATTAGTTTTCTGGCCCTAGGGAAGTCATATGGTGAAGAGGAATAAAAACATGGCCTTCTGAGTTAGATGGATCTAGGCTCAAATCTCAGTCTTGTTCATTGGTTAGGAGAGTGACCTAGGGCAAATTACTTAACCCAACCTCCAGAATAAAACAATCAAATGGTGGTTGTAATGATTATCTGAGAGAATGTACTGATTGCGGCTAGCACATCCTAAGCAGTTAATAAAAAAAGAATCACTAGTACAGAGAAGTTCCTTGATGTTTATCTTCATTTTAGGTCCTATCTTCACTACTGCCTTTTGCAGAATGGCCTAAAAGATCAGCTTACAATTTATCTCATTTTATAGATCAAGAAATTAAGGTCCAGAGAGATAGCATGACTGGTTAAAGCCACGGATGAGTGGTGGAAGCAGCAAGAGGATCTAGATCTCTTAATTGACCTGAGAAAATTCCTGTGTACACACAAGCTCACTAAAAGTTCTAAATTCTTCTCGTAAAAGCTTTTCATTTAATAGTTAAAAGATCTTCAAATGGAAAGAACATTGACTCAAGTCTTCTGGTTACCCTGACTATACTTTTTAATCATAACTTCCAATATAGTGAAATGACAAGTTATTAGTTATTGAAGTTCTGTTAGTTGTTGAAATTATCTGAAATATTTCTGTTCTAAGCTCACAGACACCCTCATGTGGTCAGTAGAAATCCTAATTCCAGCCAAATGAATAAGAAAAATCTGAAGCTACTTAACGATCAAGGATAGCAAGATGGATAGATAAGCATCAAAAACAATAATAAAGTCAGTATAATAATATTATTTTAGGCCTTGGCCAATGGCCAGATGAAATATTATTTATCTCTCTCTGACCAAATCTTTAATGAGACTGTAAGATTATAATGGATACTTTTTTAGGCCTTGTTCACAACCCAACTCTGCTATAATAAAGAAAAATATTCAACATATATGGTGGCTACATTATCTCACATCTCTGTAGAGTTTCCTTCAATATATATAATTATGAATGACAAAGCATTCTGGGATTCTCTGACTAAAACTGGTATGTGTAGGTAGTTCAACCTGAAGGTTCTGCTAAAATGTCTCCCGTCAAAGTAAGTACAACTAAATTAATTGGAGTAAAAGTGCTAGAGCACAATTAGAGAGAAGCTGATGAGCTGCAAATATTCAAGTTGCTCTGGACATTCATTCAAGAGGGTAGGTTAATTTGGTGAGTTGGTTGAATGGAAGTACTTTAGAATGCTTCTTTTCTATTAACAGGTTGATGATGATCTAAGTCAACAGGCAGTACCCAAAGAAACTGCACAAAGAAATAGTATTCATACCTGGACAGAAAATCAGAGACAAAAGTAATTGGCTTGATTTTTTTGTGCCACAAATTAAAGAAGTACTAAAAAATGATGACAGGCATGTCAAAAGGACAAAGAACTGGCTTGAAGGAGTTCCCACTGGCTAAATCTGGAACAATCTGAACATTAAAATAAGATTGGCAAGAGTTATAACCTGTTAAATAAGATAGAAATCCATGAGATAATACTAACAAAAAACAAAGTGTGGGGGGGGGTGCTGCCTGAGTGGTACAGTGGTTAAATGTCTGCCTTTGGCTCAGGTCATGATCCCAATGTCGGGCTCCTTCCTCAGCAGGGAGCCTGCTTCTCCCACTCCTCCCTGCTTGTGCTCTCTCCCACTCTTTCTCTCTTGAAAGAGAGAGCTTTCTCAAATAAATAAATATAATCTTAAAGGAAAAAAAAAAAAGAAAAACAGAAAACTCCCCAAGGGATAAGAAAGGTGTATCCTTCCTTATCTTAGAATACCAACTGATAAATGCAGGATGACTGATGAAATTGGGAAAAATCATTGTTTGGCAACCATAGGAGTAATAATTGATTCAAACAAGAATCTCTGATGGATGGTAAAATTAGTGAAAGTTTGAGGAGACATAGATATTCACATAGTCTCAAAATGTATGCCCATAAAAGACATATATTAGTTATAAAAGGAGAAAATATTAGCTTCATTCATAGTGGAGAAAAACAGTGGAGATAGAGAATACTTTAACCAGATGTTCGAAGTTAACATCACCAGTCATGGGACAAACGAACACTCTGTGCCACCTAACAGGACACACTGAGAAAAACACAGCATCACTTCTGTGATATTTCTGCCACAGATGTATAAACTAAATCTCAAAGTGAGAAAACATTAGCTAAACCCAAATAGAGGGATATTTTTACACAAGAATTAGGCTATGCTCTTCAAAAATGTCATGGTCATGAAAGCCAAGGAAAGGATGGGAAACCATTCTGGATTGAAAGACAACACATGATCTCTTTGTCTCTTTGTGCTAAAAAGGATGCTATTGGGACATGTGAAATTTGAATAAGTTCTGTGGATTAAACATTGATGATGTCTGGTTGCCGACTTCCTGATTTTGAGGTCTGTATTGTGGTTATGTAGGAAAGTGCTTTTGTTTTGAGTTAATACTCACTGAAGCGTTTAGAGGCAATGAGGTATCATGTCTATGGCTTACTTTCAAGTGGTTCATGGAAACAAAATATATAGAGAGAAAGATAAACAAAAAGTTTTAAAACATAATTAGATTTGGTGAGGAAAATAAAAAATTAAATTATCTGTTTATACCTGAAGACAGGAAATTACAAATAGGCTTGGGTTTAATGTTCTAAGGGGGAATGTTTTTCCTTTTTATTGTTTTTATCAGCAGTTGTCCTTCATGAACAATATATTCCTTTCAAACTCACCAAAGTTTAGAAGAGACAGTAAAAAACTCAGAGTGGAAGAGTCAAGGCCTGTTCTGTAAAAGATACTCTGTTTTATATATATGTGTGTGTATACATATATATATGTATGTAAATTATATATCTCATATATTTTTATAAACATATCTATCTATCTAAGTATTTCTCGAGCTGAATGAGAAGGAGAATTATATTCAGAAGCTTGAAGTCTGTTTAATTTTGAGAGTGGTTAGGTTAGAAGCTTATCCCTATCATCAAGCCAGAGTGATGCGTAGCTAATTTTTAAACTTCTAAGTAATTATGGGCCATGGGATAGGAAAAAACATCGTACTTTAGTACTAAGAGAGCCATAGTAACTATAACAGGTTCTATTTATTGCTGTGAAACAGTTCTTACATATTTGTTGGGAGGTCTACGGGTTAACTCAAAGCAGATTTAGAACACATGAATTTGTTTCTGATATTATGTCAGGGTTTCCCCTTTCTGGGCAATGACTTATATATGTAAATATGATGGCAGAGTGGTTGAGGTAATGACTCACAGTCAAATGCGGCACTTTCCCCTTTGGCTAGCACAAAACCTAGTTACGCTTAGACTTCCTGACCAGAGCTCTAGAGATGTCATCGCTCTTTGTGGAAAGGATTATTCAACCCATACCAGCACTGTGAAATGCAAGGCCTTTAACGGCATTGTGTTCACTTCCTTTTTTTTTTTTTTTTCACTTCCTAAAACAGGAATACCTAAGTGAAAAAAAATAATGAAAATTATCCAATATTGGTAAGTTCTTTGCACTGGGAGAAAAATCCACCATAATACCATCAGAGGGCTGTCAAAAAAAGACTTGACCATTTCATTCAGAACCCTCGCAACTGGAAAGTCTCATAAGACAATTGTAACTAGAATATTTATTTCTGCCCTACTTGTGCTTAGAAAACCAAGCATATATTTCTGAGGTATTCACTCTAGGAATTAAATGGAAGATGAAATTAATGAATGCTATGGATCAACGACTGGCCTAATTATCTTCATATTGCATTTGCTAAGCATCATGTTTCATGAATGTCATGCTGAGTGCAAAACAAAATAAATCTGACAATAGTTCTGGCCTTCAGGGAGCCCTAGCCTAGGGAGGTCATTAGTTGTCACTACCAAGGGGGTGGCTCTAGCTGTCAAAACTGCCAAAAAGAAAAAAAAAAATCACAGGTTCAAGTCTTTTGCTTATTCAGTATTTCTTTAGAGCTATTTCCCCTATTCCCAATTCCTAATTTTGTGGTTTGGATGGGACCAATAGAGTCCTTGCTCATTCCAAACTCTAGGAGTGAGGACATGACCTAGGTCTGACCAATTAAGAGTATTTCATCTCTTTGGTCGCAGTGATTGGTTCCGGATGGGCTTGTGACCCCACAGGCCTATTGGACTATCCCTGGAGACTTCTGCTGAAATTACTGGCAGAGACATGCCCCTTTGGCTGGAATTGCCAACTATGAGAACCATGTGTTGCCTAGCGCTGGGAGGAGGGCTATCTTTGCCACTAGATGGAGAAAAGGTTTTGTAACAATGAAGCAACTCCAGGAAAAAGAGCCAAGAGGAAAGAAACTAAGTCACATGACATATGTTGAGCCCTTGGTTTGAGCTGTGCCTAAGGCCTGGAGACTTCTTGGTTACATGAGCCAATAAATTCCCTTTTGTAGTTTATGTCAATGTGAGCTGAATTTTTGTCACGTTTAATGCTCTATGTAAACATTTTCATACCTTTTCCATAATAAATCTAGAATCACATGAAATAATAGGTCCTCTCTTCAAAGGTATAGGGATAGGTTATTCTTTTAACTGTCAACCCTAGATTTATTCCAGATTTATTCTCTGAAATCATAAATGCCATGCAACGTGGCTATATCTTGACCTGAGTCAGGTTCAGGATTAGCAATGAAGGTCTTGTACACTATCATATTTTTCCTCTTTGATGACCTCCAGCAGTTCCTAGCCACAGGGAGCCTAGAGCAGCCTAGTTTCTACTATTCAGGTAACTCCTTACTGCACCACTCCCCAAAAGGTGCCCCTTGCTTTTAGTTAAGTTTGTCTTACAATTTGCTACAGATATGCCTAACCAGACTAACATCCTTTCAATCGCTTTTAAAAATGTCCTGTGTCCACAAGACTGTGCTGATACTAAATTGCACCCTGTCTTCTGAAGTCCCCCAGCCTGTGGGTTTCTGGTGGTCACAGACCTGGCTCTTACTGCTGCCCCTGCTCTGGTATATCTTCCACTACCTCTTTGGGATACTTGGTGTTCAACCTGGATTTGCCCTGTGGGCTTGCATCACACTGGCTATGCTTGCATCACACTGGCTATGATGTTTGCTGACTCTTCTGGTTTCTGTGCCAGGTCACTCCTGGATTTGTTGTGATCCAAGCCTATGGCACAATTCATCCTCTTATTAAGGAAACACACAGTACTCATTTGTATCCATGCCTGTGGTCATGATTTTTGGAATGCCTGGAATGCTCTGACCTCTCATTTTGAACTATCTAAAGACAAAATAAAAGTTCAACCTAAGCCCCATCTCCTTCACTTATAAATTTTGTCTGAATACATACTTCTCTTCTGAACTACTGTATGGCACAGGGCCCAAACTCCCCAATATACATTGAACTACACATTGCTTTGTACTACGTCCTGCTGTTTCATGACTATCAGCCTCATCTCCCCAGTCACATAGTATAAACTCCCTGAGGGTAAAAACCATGCCTCATATTTCAGTATTTCCCCATCTCCCCATAGGTCCTATATTGGTGGGTACAGAGTAAGTGCTCTATAAGAACATTCTGGATGGCTGGTTTCCAAGGGACTCAAATATCTATTGTTTGTCCATAATTTCCATAATTCAGTAGATGACCCCCGGCCGGCCCATCTCACAAAGAAACTCTACAGCTTGGATCACTACCATCTCCCTAGGAGATTATGGTTTGTTGACTTTCCTGAAGGCAGGTGTAGAATATATACACTGTTTCATGAAAATCAACTAGAAATAGAGGGTGGGGTTGAGGGGAACCAACAGAATTTTTAAGGGACTGAGATTCAACTAGTAGAGCCATTAGATTATACATACAATGACATGACAGGAAAACTTCCTCATCAAAAAAAAAGTATTTAGAATGGCAAATATGTAATTATATTTGGATCTACAGGCATCAATTGTTGCTTGAAATATGTGGCTGGAAGGCCATTCATTACCACATATTGAGATTATACTTAAAAGTTTTCACTGTACTTATATGCAGACAATTACTGATAAATCAATTAATTTAAAAATGCAGCGACAGTTTTTTTGTAGGTACACAAATATGGCTGAAATAAGATTGATACTTGAGTGGTTAAATAAAATCATGAGAACACAGCACTTTGGAAAAGAAAAGTAACTTCTAAGTGAATAAAATGCCAGCTTCCTCTGGGACAGACCAGCTAGTCTAGTTCCTCTGGCTTTTGGGTCCCAGCCAGTTTTCTGCTCTGCCCTGCAGCTTGAAGGCTTCACACTCCCACTCCAGAAATAGTGCACATTTCTCTATGGGATCCAGTGCTTTTAGCAGTTTTCTGATGGAAGCAGAGAATATTGATAGCTCTGTTGTTAGGCTATAGATCATGGGGGACATATATGGACTGTGTGCTGCCTGGAAAGTGAGCAGAAGTCCATGGGAGAACACCCATTTTCCTGCCTCTGTCTTCCTATCAGCAAGTCCTACAGAGGTTCACATGAAACTGGTTCTAGAAAGTCATTTTAACCCCCTACTGGGCCTTGTGTCTTTTAACTTGTCAACTTTTAAATGTGTTACAGAAATAGGAGACAAGACATTGAATTAATGCAGCTGACTTGAGTATGCCAAATACTAGCAAATCAATGTCCAACCCCTCCTATAGAGTTTATTTTTGCTACCACTCCCCCGCCCCCATAAGCATTTGTTTGTTTGTTTGGTTGTTTTTTTAATTCCAGTATAGTTAACATGCAGTCTTATTTTAGTTTCAGGTATACAATATAGTGGGGTTCAACACTTTTATATCTGACTCAGTGCTCAATTTCCAAGACATCTTTCCTGTTCTTTGAAGGTTCCTATGTTAAATAGCATCACGTTTCTGTTTTATGACTAACATATTTTCTTTTACTTCTCTGAGAATATCAATTGTCACTTTGTGAAATGTTCTTTCTCCATCACATTTGTTTTCTCTGTTCATTTGTCTTTTTTTTTTTTTTTCTTTTTTTTAATTTTTATTTATTTATGATAGTCACAGAGAGAGAGAGAGGCGCAGAGACACAGGCAGAGGGAGAAGCAGGCTCCATGCACCGGGAGCCCGATGTGGGATTCGATCCCGGATCTCCAGGATCGCGCCCTGGGCCAAAGGCAGGCGCCAAACCGCTGCACCACCCAGGGATCCCTGTTCATTTGTCTTGATTTCCACTATTTTTGTATAGAAGGCTATCCAATAATATTTAAGAATAAGGCATTACAAAGTGGGCTGAAAAGTTTTTGCACAAAGGTAGGTCTTGATAATAAGTGGGTCTTCTTGTAAGGTTACTAGGGAGAAACTTGCAAATGTTAGCATCAGAAAGGTTTTTCTCTTGGACATGTCAGTTTCCAGAAAGGGGATTTTTCTACTCTTCTGCTCAAAGTGTATAAATGTGGATGCCAGCGTCATAGGGATCTAAATAAGAAAAGCAGACTTCCGCTTTATCTTCTTGTTTTCTATATGATCTCACTCTTGTCCCAAATTATACAAATCTCCATTATAGCTCCTGTTTTTGATCAATCTATAGAAGAGCCAGTGGCCCAGGTGCATAAGATGGAGAAGAAAATCTGGATATCTAAATGGTCCCTATATAGACTTCCAGTTAATCTTCCAATTTTTGGTGCCACCCTGCACTCCAACCTTCAGAGGTACGTGGTGCCTGATGTCCTAATGCTTTGTGGTTTCTGCAGAGTACAGCAGCTTGTGCCTTACTGGAGGAATGGGTTTTAGTTCTCTAGTTAATAACTCAGTTACTACCCACCCATTTATTTTCCATCCTAAGTGTCAGTGTGTTTCTAGTTCTCTTTGTCCATGTGGGTACTTTTTTTGATCCTTTATTGTTCTTTTACTAAGATTTTTGGCGAGAGACAAAACCAATCACATGCATTTGATTTATCAGAAGTCCCTTCCCCATTTCCTGAAAAACTGGGTTCAGGGATTATTTTGCCTTGGAACTCCTTCCAAAGAGACAGTCAAATTTTTCTGTGCTGTCTTCTGATCCTTTGATCACGCTCCTATCGGTTTATTTACCATATCACACTACAATTTATTTGGTTATAGCTCTGCTTGACCTTAAGTTCCCTGGGTCTGTATCTGTATCCTATTTATTTCTTTCTCCTAGCAATTGTGGGTGCTCAGCAAATGTTAACTAAAGAAATGAAAGAATGGTTCAAATTGTTTTAAGAAGAGAGGTTAGAGATGGCACCTGTGGCCTGCCCTTTTGAGGAAATAGAAAATAAAAAAAGAGACATTTTTAGAATGTTAGAAGGAGAGACAATAGAGTACTACTGCATATGGAAAAACTAAGACAACTCCAAATTTGACTTGCTCTTTTTAGTGTTCTTAGGACTCAGGCTACAGATGATGTATATTTTGCTGTGTGTTTTTTGGTCCTGTTCTAATTTGTCTTTTGAATAAGGCTAAACATTATAATCCTCTGCTGACAATTGTCCTATCATTGATTTCCTGCTTTTCTTCAAGCTGACAGGTTTAGGCACAGACCATTTTTTTAATTCCTTTTTTGGGCCTGACAAAACTTTTCCTAAACAGGATTATAAACAAACCTCACATCTTATAACACTAAGATAGATGATGAATTATGTAACTCATTGGGTCATGATATAATATTAGTTGTTTGGGGGAACACTGCTTCTTTTTAATTTGGCTTTGTTTCCATATAAGCATTAAAGAATTCAATGGCCCAATATTACCTAAATTCTAAGTTCCTAAGTTTTATTTGTTTACTGAGCACTCCATGCCAGATATTAATACATTTCATTCTTAACACAACTTTGCAAGGTACAATGGTATTGTCTTTATATATAAGTGGAAAGTAGAGCCAATAGGCTATACTGCTTATGAATAAAATTACAATTTAATTTATAGATGTGACAGCAAGGCTTTATTTCTATAGCCATTGTGATGTGGTGCTTATACAGAATTATACACATAATGGGCTCAGAATCATAAAAATTCCAGAACCATTGCTTGCCAACATATTCAATCCATTTGACATCTCAATTTATAACTGATATATTATAGAATTAATTTATTTTCCTTACATACTGAAAATATTGCTAAGATTACTTCTTTACTTGCTGATCATATTGTTAAATAGTATGCATTGGGGATATAGTACCATATGGAATAATAATCTTAAGGTCTGTCACGAAAGAAAGGAATTGAAATAGTTCTGTTGCTTCTGATTTAAAAAGCAATTTCCTAAGGTTAGGTCTTTTCTACAATGAGAAAGTGAGATGATATTTCTGTTTTTATATTAGTTTAAGACATTATAATGCCCTCAATTATTGTAATTTATAGGATTATTATTTTTGTTGGATATGCACAAAAGGTTAATGAAAACTCATGGCCTCCCTGAAAGTCATAAGCTTGTTGATTTGCTGGTCTTAGTGGGGTGGTTGCTCATTTAATGTTAGTTATATTTAGCAATTACTGACAAAGTTGTGATCTAATGGAGGCACTGCTTCTGGAGGAATGTAAAAATTAACTGGTAATTTCCTTCAGAAATGGTGTTTATAAGAAAGGAGGCTTGTACTCATGAACCCATGAGTGTCATCCTACTTGAGTGCAGACTTCATTCCAATTCTCTGCTCAGACTGAATTCCTGGTTCAAAAGAGCATTGTCAATCTATAAATGGAACAACTACATGTGTCAACATTTCCTAGGGATAACATGATACCATCTCACCTGTGTTCTTAGTACTTCTTTCTTTTTTCTGCTTTCTTTCTCTCTCACTCACATTTTTATGGTCTGATTTCTGGAAGACCTTGCAGTTAGGTAACTGTGACAATTCTCCTTAGAGAGTTAAAGGTTTAATCAAGCCAGTGGTATCCTGGAGCTTGACTGTACCATTTTTGTGAGAGATGGCTGCTAAATACTTAGACATTTAGCAAGTAAATTGTTAACTTTTGGCAGCTTGAAAGCAGCTATGGAGGGAGTATTTACACCATGGAAACTGGCAAATGTTATAAACGGCTCCACCCTCACCTCCCCAGAGAGCTGGTCTATCAGCACATCACTGGGTGTTCCACTCCCCCAGCCATCTTGCATTTTCATTAGAAACTTTATTCAAATCTGGAAGTCTTATTCAAAATCTAGATTCAAAATGAATTTCTATGGATGGGAGTTTCTTAACAGGAATAAACATGGGAAAATCATTAGAGGCATTGCTCAAATGTTAACATAGGCAAATGGCTAGACCATCTTGCTGAAAATGAGCTCTATTCACATATTGCTAGGAGATATGTGGGAAATTATACATTTGTTTAAAAAGCATTACTGTTTCAGGCCAAAGATACATGTACATGGGATAATCCTACAAAGTATGGATTGTTCTATAATAATGACCCACTGAATTAGGCTGTTAAGTATTTTTAGAGTTCCCGGCCAAGGTGAAGAATGAAGTACAAGAGTAAGCTATGAACTATCCTCCTTAAAAAGAAAAAGAATTGCAAACCCCCTCAGAGCATGTGGAGAGAACAGTCTGTATACTGTAAAACTAAATGTACTAATAGAGGTCCAATGAAATGATCTAGTGCTTTCTAAAACTAGAAGCAGGACTTTCCATCTTACTGAGATCTTAAAAAAAAAAAAAAAAAAAAAACAAAACCAAAAACCCCGTTGAGCTAGTAGTTAAAGAGAAGGCCAGGATTATTTACTAAAGTACAGCAATCTACCTTGACTCATAATCCTAGAATATCTTCTTTAAAAGGGGAAAAGAAAAAAAAAATAAAAGGGGAAAAGGATTAGTGGTGTTTAATATAAATTAGTTATCTTTTCTATGTATTTGTTTTATGCCTCTACTGTGCATCTACTGTGTACTAGGCACTATCTTCACTGTAAGAATGAGTAAGTGCCAGTCCCATGATGTGTTTCAAAGATTCTAACCATTTAAAAAGTATACAGGTAAATAAGTACTATTCGAAGGCTTCAAAGAGATTCCACCAGTAATACACAGAGTATTTACTTTCTAATTAGTTTATTTTAATTAGACAATAACATTTGAAAGCTATAATCTTTTAGCTTTTGTACTCCCACAAGAATAATCATCAGGAGCTTTTTAGAGAAGATGATTTCTGAAGAAAACTGGGGTGTAGCTTAAATAGTCTTCTTGGGATGAATCCAAATATAACTAAATAAAAATATGAAAAATATGCTTTATAAAGAACATAATGAAGCACGGTCAGAAAAATTTTTACTTATAATTAACACATGCTTCTGAAAATATGGAGTCTAAAGGTAATAAATATGAATTCTTTTTTTAAAAAAAAGATTTTGAGAGAGAGAGAGCATGAGAGCAGGAGGAGGGGTAGAGGGAGAGGGAGAAGCAGATTCCCCACTGAGCAGGGAGTCCAAAGTGGGGCTCCATCCCAGGACCCTGGGATCATGACCTGAGCTGAAGGCAGAAGCTTACCTGACAGCCACCTAGGTGCCCCATAAATATAAATTCTTAATCATGGGCTTTTAGAACTACCAAGTTACACTGACACTATGAGTTTGTTGTTATAGCTGTTTGCTGTAAGAAAAACACATGTTCCTATCAAAGCATGTAAAATTAATGAGCACATTTTGTATGCAGAGCTCAATAAATATTCTTCTTGCAAACTGTGCTCCTAAAAGAAAACTATCAGTGAATTCATAGGCAAAACCAAAAATTCGAGCAACAATGGCTTCTGAACTGTAGCAAGATATAAAGGATAGTGTTAAAGTATGTAACTGACATAGTTTATCTAAGTATGAACAGTTCTTTTGCTACCACGCAGAAGAGTCAGGGAAAAAAGTGGGTCAATAAGTAAGGCATGGCATGGCCGGTAGTGTGCCCAGCCTTCACTGCTGCCCGAAAGGAGCACCTTGTGACCAAGAGGAACCACACAAGACAGGCGTGTGTAAACCTCCCATGCCAGCAGGCCTGGGGATGCCTTTCAACTACTGAAGTGCAAAGCAAGCCTTTTAAATTTCTTGATGTAAAATAAGTCCATTTCACCACTAGATGGAGATCGGGTTACTCTGCCAGGAACAGGGAAAGCGACTGGCATTCAGCCAGTGATAAGGATGGTACTGAGAACATACTCTTTTCTCAATATTTCTAAGAAAGGCGTTTTTCCAGCTCCAAAACCAGGAGTAGACATATGCTGAATAAAGGGCCCATAAAGGAGGAATAGATTGAAGGATTGCACCTTATGGGGAGTGTAAAAAAGACACATTTTTGCTTGTTATTACTGTTGCTCCATAATGATTCCTATTTAGATTTGGTTGTATAAACTACTTGTAAATAATAACATGAGCTGGTCTAAGTAAAAACAATTAAATATACCATCTCATTATTTATCAAGCAGAGAGAAGAGGAGAGATGTGACCAAGAGCTAAAGCAATGGCAGACCATTTGGGCAATGAATCCTGTCTGTTTAGACAATAAAGATGCATGCTCACAGTCTGCTTCTTGGTTTGAGTATGAACATAAATACAAATTTCACTATCAACCAAGATGGATTAAGGAACATCAGGATGAAGGGAGAAGGTAGGATAACATCTGTTCTAATTTTCCAAATGAAACTAATATCCAATTCTCAAATGTAGAACTTTATTTCTAAATAAGTCTTGTTTCTATTACAACTGAACTTTGAACTGGAGACATAAAGTTATATATTTCCTGGAAGATGTTTGGTCTGGGAAGGATCAGATGTTGCCATGCACACTGTAGCCAAATATTTTGATTACTTTTGAGATGTTAGATAATACATTTCTAACTTCATAACTATGGATATTCACTCAATAAATACGGATTCGGTTACATAAAAACAAATGAATAATCTGTGACAGTTTAAAAGAACAATTCCATTTTTTCATTGAATGGGTTCAATGGCCGATGTAATTTAGTATATGTGAGTGTGAGCAGACACAAGCATATTAATTGCCTACTGTGGATCAATCCTTACGCTAGGAGCTGAGAACAGGAAGGTGAACAAGAGTCGGAGAAGTTACTGGGAAGAGAAAAGAATATGGCTAAAACACAAACAGGGGTTAACTTTTGCAGCAGTCAAAACCAGTTATGAAAATCATGAGTAAAATTCCTTCTTAAAGTTCTGTTGTGGAAGAAAGTTAATTTAGGCCACAATCTTGACCATAGGAAAAATATGACCTTTCATCTCTATGACACATGAGAAATTGAAATGAAATATAAGAAATACAATAATTTTTACTCTTTGGCTTCAATCACTGTAATGAAAAGAATCACTTAATTCAAAGGAAGCAGAAACTAATGTTTAGAATAATAAGAGAATCAAAACCATGGTTAATTAATTTTCTAATTACTGTTATGGATAGTGACCAACATTCAGTCTGTTGCTTTGATAGATTCACTGGACTTAATGAGATGTTTATTTTTGAGCAATACATTTGTTTTAGCTTAATTAAATTAATATATTCATACCCTTTCAAAAGAAGTTGAGGTTGCTTGCCTATGTTGGTTTACGATCCTCAAAATGTTCCTATAAGCTTTTAAGAATCTAAGAGAAGGGATCCCTGGGTGGCGCAGCGGTTTAGCGCCTGTCTTTGGCCCAGGGCGTGATCCTGGAGACCCGGGATGGAATCCCACGTTGGGCTCCCGGTGCATGGAGCCTGCTTCTCCCTCTCCCTGTGTCTCTGCCTCTCTCTCTCTCTCTCTCTCTCTGTGTGACTATCATAAATAAATAAAAATTAAAAAAAAAAAGAATCTAAGAGAAATATGTATTACTCATTCATAAATCTATACATTTCTCCCCTAAGGGAAATCACAAAAATAACCATGTAAAATAGTAATTATCAATCAGGTATCAGTGGAATAGTTGGTAGAAATTTTTTGTCTTGCTACTTGGCTCTTTACAGAGCAGCACAGCTGGCAGGAACCTACTTTTCTTTCCTACCTTGCTATATAAAAATGAAATGTACACAGCCACATTTTCTTCTGAAGATTAACATAAATCAATAACAAATAAATCCTTTTATGATATGCTTCAGTACTTATGGGCACACAGCTTTCCTTGTTGTTCACATGAGTTCTAGACAGCAACCAGATTAGCTGGTGGCTGAGTCATTTCTGGAGTTTTCCTCTCACCTTGGTGCCCTGCTTCCACATTTCTTTCCAGCGCATGGTTGGGTCTACTTCTCACTACCACTAAGTTTGTATTATCGGGACCTATACGGAAGTTGGTAAAGACACACCTCTACTGGATGCGTCATTTGCTTATCTTATCTAGTCTATAGGCTTTGGCCTTAGGGTAATGGGCTGCATTTTATATCAGTATTTCTGCTTCCTTGGTAGCATGTAGAGAGATGCTGAAGATGATGGTGGTAAAAGTCAGAACAGATGTGAAGGCAGTGCTGGAAACCAATTAATGCTGGAGGTTAAACAACAAAAGTTGATTGTGTTCTCATGTCGTGATGTGAGGGGCCTGCATATTTAAGCACTGACCAAAAAAAAAGAAAAAAAAAAGTAAACGTTTTAACTTTTTCACTATCTAGAGGGATAGATTTGTCTTTTTCTATTATGAGAAATTATTTTAGCTATTTAAGCAACAATATTTAAGTTTGGGGGCAAGAAGTTTCCACAACTGTAGCACCTGGAACTAAATTTATACCTGAGTATGCACCTTTTAAGGTCAATTTGAGTGGTACCTGCATCTGTCTGTCACCTTGTCCGATCATGTTTCTCCATTCCATGAGCGATCGCTGCAGATGTTCAAGTCCAGTTTCCCAAAGCCTGATGTGACCTCCCATGTCAACAGTAACAACACCGCCTTTGTCCCACTCAGCTAGAAGGGCATCTGTGTCTGAAATAGTAGATAGCCATGTGGTATACGGCGAGAGAGATTCTGACCTGATAACGAAATTACAGTAGTCAATTGTTTGGTAGTAATGAAGCTAGTTTACCTAATTTGGGTTCATTAAACATGCTATAAAGAATTCTGATAGCACATTCTAAAAGCATATTAAAAGACACCAAGAAATCCATCTGTAAGGAAAAAAATACACAGTTATCTATTGATTATTTATACTTTGCTGTATTTGCGGACCCATGATGATACTAACATTCACTGTCAGAAATGATGATACTAACATTCACTGTCAGAAAGAAAAGAACTCTAAACCAACTTATATCTCATGCACCTGCAACACTGGACTTCCTCCTTAGGGCTCTAAGTTTCAGTCTAAGTGCGGAAACTGATGTCTTGTTTATGGGCCTTAACTGCATTTGTATTATTATTTTGCATTTTCTAACTTAGGAAGTTACAGGAATTTATAACAAGGAATTTGTATATTTCTCATATTATATATTTCATACATGTACATCTTTCCTTTGTTATATATTCATTCCTAGGGATGCTGCTTTTGCCTATAAGAGTCAACTGCACACTTCCTTTTCCTGAGTATTGCTCTCACTATATAAAACAAACAGATCAGAAATTCTAATTACCAGTGTTAGCTCTCTAAATACATTTGATATTTTCAATATGAAATAAGTGGTCTAGAGGGATTGTCTGATCAGATAATAAAAACATAATAATCCATCAATGTAGATCTGGGAAAACCACAAAACCACTATATGTTGGGTAAAATCTTATAATATCCTAAAGAATAAACCAAGACTAGTTTGACTTTTTTTTCCAGTCTGCCTTAGTAGATATTCAACACAGAGTGACAAAGCTAGCTACTCTGGGACACAGAAGTTTTAGAAAATGTTAATATGAAGAGGATGATAACAGTAGGATGGGTCCTAGGGTTTCAGAACTATTTTACAGTTTCAGAAGGACTCAAAGAAGGTAACATTTGATATAAGACAGGATTTATCTCATGGGGTTCTCTCAAAAATATGTGCCTTAGGAAAAAATTAATAGGTACAGATGGTGAAGTAAAGGGCTATTCCAGAACAATGATGTTTATCTACATGCAACAATAATGTTTGAAATTCTTCTAAGAGCACTCAAGATGTAAGACGTGGTGTACTGTATATACTGGCTAAACGTCTAACTCTTCATACCATGAAACTTGAAATTTATAGGGGCAATTTCTTCAGTATGTCAAAAAAAGTGCCAAAAAAAGTGCTAAAAAAAAATCACATATTTACTACAATTTGCTCCCCAGCTCTACAATCTCTTCTTCATCTCATCTCATTTTATTTTTTTTATTTTTATTTTTTATTTTTTATTTTTTATTTTTTTTTTATTTATGATAGTCACACACACAGAGAGAGAGGCAGAGACACAGGCAGAGAGAGAAGCAGGCTCCATGCCCCGGGAGCCCGACGTGGGATTCGATCCCGGGTCTCCAGGATCGCGCCCTGGGCCAAAGGCAGGCGCCAAACCGCTGCGCCACCCAGGGATCCCTTCATCTCATTTTAAATGTATATTCCCCTTTATATATAATAGCAAGATCTTTAAAGAATACATACAATTATAGTAGAGCGAGGCCCAGATTTTCATACACTCACAGATGAGAGCTAGGCAGTATCATTTTACAGATGCAAGCAATACAAAGATTTGAGGAAAAATAGTCAAGTTTTACTGGGAGCAAAAGTGATGTATTCATTCTGGCCCTGTAGTTACATACGGTGTTACTGTATTTTATGTTATTTGAAGTTAGCCATCAGATGGAAAATTCCAGCTATCTAGCAGAATGCTAAATTTAAGCAACTAGCAGGAAAACTGAAATCCAGATGGGTTGTTCTCTTGGATTGCATATATGCCAAAAATGGCAATAGCTAATCTCAAGAGAAATTCAGGATATACTGATAATGAACAGACTCCAAATCACATGGCACTTGAAATATGGCAAGTCCAAACTGAGATGTTCCAAAAGTATAAAATACATACTGATTTCAAAGACTTAGAAGAAAAAAGGAATATAAAATATCTCATTAAAATTTTTATATTGAGCATGTGTCAAAATGATAACATTTTTTAAAATTAAAAAATATTTTATTTATTTTAGAGTACGCATGATAAAATGATAACATTCAAATATACTGAGTCAATAAAATGTTATTAATTTCAACTGTTTATTTTTCCTTTTTTAAGTCCTTTTTTAAAATGTGGCTAATAAGGACTATAGAATGACATACATGACTTATATTCTATTTCTGGTGGACAGTACGGCTCTAAATGAATGCATCATGGCGACCAGCTGGCATTGGCTCTATACACAGCTGTTTTTCCAGATGTTTTTTCCATGGCAGGTATAACATCTGGTTCACACAGAAAGTTAAAAGAGAAAAACAATGAAATAAAAGCTAGAGCTAATGAAAGAGAAATTAAGAGAAATAGTGGAGAAAAATGACTAATGCTTTAGAAATGTAAAAAACAAAAAGTTGTTCTTTGCTTTTGTGGCTTAAACTAATATTATATTTTAATAAGCACATAGTTCATCTGGAATAAGTGATTTCCCCAAATGACTAAAAGCCATTTTCCATTAAACGGACACATTAAGATGCTCTAAGAAGGCACACTTATATATGTTGGAATAAGTAAACTTTTTTTTTTTGAGTTATGCTTTTATTATTCCTATTTATTGAAACTGATTATGGGTCCTAAGAAATGAAACTGTGTTTCTGAGTTACTGTGTACTGTCATGTTTGGCATATGTTTGGCTATTTTCTTCTAGGGGTTGGAAGAGTTAGGTGGAAAGTGGCCTGATGATGCTGTGGGTGACTGACAGGTCTTGGTGTGGCTGGCCTTTCTTTCATGCTCCAGGCTCCTCTGTTGGGAGATTTCAGATGAGGTTTTCACCCCTGTGTTGTGAGGGCTCAGTCTTCTGTCAGGAAGTATATGTAAGGAGGGGATGTGATGTCAAACTAGGCTAAAGCAGAATAAAAGATTAGAAGGAGGCAATGGACTGGGTGGAGGTGGGCAAAGTATGGAAGAATGAGGGAGCTAGGCCAACTAGACGAGCGCAGGTGCATGGTTCAGCTGAAAGAGGGAGTTCAGGCATGGATACATTCAGAAAGGGACAGACTCCTGGTGAGGACACTTGTGATCCTCAAGGGTAGAAACCAAGCACATAATTTTCCTTCGGTATCCTCAGTCTAGCTGGTTTGGGTACTTTGCTTCCATCACTGGACAGTGATAGAAGCAGTGAATGGTCATGAGCTCCATTACAAAATCTCTGGAAGCCTTTAGCTACTGTAAAGCCTTCACAAAATTTTATTTTATTTTATTTCTTTTTTTAAATTTCATTTTTTAAAATTTATTTTTTGTATATTTTTTTATTGGAGTTCGATTTGTCAACATACAGTATAACATTCAGTGTTCATCCCGTCCAGTGCCCCACTCAGTGCTCATCACCCAGTCACCCCCTTCACATAAAAAAAAAAACAAAAACAATTTTAGGGGATCCCTGGGTGGCTCAGCAGTTTAGCGCCTGCCTTCGGCCCAGGGCGTGATCCTGGAGTCCTGGGATCGATCCCACATTGGGCTCCCTGCATGGAGCCTGCTTCTCCCTCTGCCTGTGTCTCTGCCTCTCTCTCTGTGTCTCTCATGAATAAATAAATAAAATCTTTAAAAAAACAAAAAACAATTTTAAATAAATGCTAATTAAATTCCTTTGATATTTTGAACACATTTATCTCTGAAAACTAAAATATAAAGTTAAGTATGGTGGATGGAGCTCGAGAGTATTATGCTAAGCAAAGTAAGTTAGAGAAGACAAATACCATATGATTGCATTTATATGTAGAGTTTAAGAAACAAAACAAACAAGCAAAGGGGGAAAAAAAGAGGGAGAGAGAGAGAGCAAAAGAGAGAGAGAGAGAGAGAAACCAAGAAACAGACTCTTAACTATAGAGAACAAACTGATGGTTACCAGAAGGGAGGTGAGTGGTGGGATGGGTGAAATAGATGATGAGGATTAAGGAGGGCACTTGTGATGAGCACTGGGTGTTGTTTAAAGCATTAAATCCCTAAACTGTACAACTGAAACTAATAGAACACTGTATGTTAATTAACTAGAATCTGAATAAAAACTTTAAAAAAATAGTAAGGATGAATATTTCTGCAATACTGAAAACATTGTTTCAGATACACAAAAACTGATCACTGGGATAGATCAATGAATAGATCAATGATAGAAAAATGAAGCCTCGTAGGTTGACTTACACCTATATATTGTTTGAACATTTTTCCCAAAGGAAAATAAAAATAGCAGTAAAACAGGCAGAACAGCAGCAAAATACAAGCCAACTGCAACTGGGAAAAAAAAAGGAGCTTGCTATTTAAGGAGGCAAAAGCACACATTTATTCAGAGCACTTGGTAAGACTTGACTTGCTTTTAATCAGACATACAAACTGAGAACATAGGTGAAAGTGGATTACCTGGGAATAGGGATATACCGGAGTGTCTTTGATTGAAGGTCAGTGATTTCTATATAACCAGCTGTTTGTGGAGGGGTAACATCTGCAAACAAGTCATGACACGAGCTGAGTATTAAATTACTGCACGGTATCAAAATAAGACCAGAAGAAAGCATGAATGTTGCTAAAAGTGGAATGAAGTTAGCAGTAGCCTAGGGCAGAGCTTTGAGACCCACCTGACAAGGTCCTGAGCCAAGTCTAGTCTCTAGGGTTGTTTTTGTCAAGGAAACACAAAGATTGTCAAACACCTGCATACTAGGCCACGATTCTTTACTGTCAGAAAATTACCTAAATTCTTTCCATTGTCTTTACTAGCTTCTCAAGATGAGACATTTTAGCACTTACAGTTTATTTGAAAAGATTTTATCACTTGAAACACAAAGATTGTCAAATACCTGCATATTAGGCCATGATTCTTTACTGTCAGAAAATGACCTAAGTTCTTTTCATTGTCTTTGCCAGCTTCCCAAAATGAGATGTTTTAGCACTTACAGTTTATTTGAAAAGATTTCATCACTCGAATTGTTTTTCTTTCCTAGGAAGTCATAATGAGAGTATAATGTGGTGGAAGCAGTACCCACTTTGTAATCAGACTGGCCAGGTATACAATCCTGGCTCTGGCATTTCTTAGTTGTGTTTTATGCTGGTCAAGTGAGTTATCTCACTGCTTCTGTCACTTGTAAAATGGGGTCACAACAGCATCTGAGCATCTGAGCACATTATTTTGAGGCTTAGATGAATTTAGTGAATGAAAAGCACTTTATTAATAGTTGCTCAGCACATGGTACCTGTAATTATTAGGGCCCTCTGACATAGGTGAGGGTGAGGTGAGGATGAGCCCACGGGATGAGGACTCTGGATCATGGAAGCTATGAAAGGGTTGGGGAAAGAGAGGGTATGACAAACAGGTGCCAGAGCTTCCATCTCCAATTCTGGAATTGCTTTCCAGCCAATTCCAGGGGTCTGCTGACTTCTTTTCCAAAGCCTTGAGTGCCATCACGCATGATCACTGGCTGACACCACCAGAAACTCTGCTCAGTCTTTATAGGTATTGATCTTAATACTGACAGCAAAGACACATGATTCCTGCTTGAGAGAGGAGGAGGCTGAAGCTAATAGAAGTACAATAATAATGTGACTTGCTTGAGGCGACATAGCTGGAGAGTGATGGAGATGGCTTTCTAATCCAGGCCTTTCTGGCTTTGAAATCTCTGCTCTGTCCACCATTCCACACAGCTCCCACCTAAGCTGATCCTAGGGCAACAACTTTTTAAAACAGCCTCATTTTACAAGAGATTGGTCATTAATGTCTCTTAAAAAAAAAAAAATCTCCCTTACACAGAACCTTACAACTTCACGTTAGAATGAGATATCCAGGATATGCACACTGAACTTATCCAACTTATAGTTTACAAAAAATAAGAAACTTGGTATATTTATTTAATGTTTGTAGCCAAAGGTTTTTGAGTAGACCATCTGAAAAACTCAAAACTCAAAATATGTCTTATTTATTCAACAAACATGGTTAGGCTTACTTTGTACCAGACACTATACAACAAAGCACTGAGGACAGAGAAGAAGGAGATGTGATTCCTGTCTCATCTGAGGAGCCCACAGTAAAAAGAGGAAAAGTTCCTTTAAAAACAAAAACAAACAAAAAACTACAACAAAACAAAATCCACTGTGGTCCTCTGGGGACTCAGAAAACACTCCAGGGTGGGACTCACAGGCCTGGGGCCAGGTATGAGCTGCAGAGTCAGGCAGAGGGAAGTGTCAAGGGTCAGAGGGCTAGGAGGAAAGGAAGGTAATGTCCAGGGTTAGTGGAGGGTAAGAAAAGACAGTTACTATGGTAACCTGACCACCCGGCTGAATTGGCTGTCCCTAGATGGCCATTTATATAAAACAAGCACGCTTATCATCAGTCACACACAGCCTGCATTAGAAATGCTGCCTGAGATAGAAGGTCAGTCTTGGATAAAGTTCTGCACCATATATCATTTTTGACAGTTCCTGCTGCTAAGACCCAGCTGAAGTGGGTTGAATTATTTATAGACCCAAGTTCCTTGCCAAAAATGACCAGTTATTGAAGCGGTTGGGATGACTCGAGCTGCCTAGCTAACCAACTTAAATTTTGGCTTGTCACTCACGGGTGCTTTTTTTTTTCATAAGTAGTAGTATTAAGCTGAGCTACAGGCCACCAGTGCTTTCAGACGGCCCATGAAAGCAAAGTAAGCCAACTTATTTTAAAATATCTTTTCTTTCACTGTGCAAATTAATTCCATGGCATAAAGAGGGTGAGAAAAATGCAGTAATGGCTGTGTCTATTTCAAGAAGGAGAAAGTAAGAATTTTACTCCTGGCGCTAAAAAATATTTTCACGTATCAGAAAAGGCAATTTGTGGCTATAAAGCACTTCAGAACAGTATAAAGGGAGTGGTGGTGGTGGTGGTGGTGGTGGTGGTGGTGGTAATGGCAAGCATTTGAAAAATAATCAGAACTGACGTTTACTGATTTGAAAATGAATCAGCTCAGAATATGTGATTGAATTAAGGAAGTGAACACCGTGGCCAGATTTCCCTCGAAATTTGGCCAAATCCTTGTCTATCCATTTTAAACATTTCAACACTATAGAGAGGACAGAGGCTCAGTAAATTTCCATTATATTTACAGTCCAGGTGGATTTCAAAGAGAGGTATAAGCTATGCGTGGGGATGAATTACCTAATGATGGAAGGCAAGTCACAGCTCCGTGTTTATTGCATAGGTCCCATGAACAGTGGGGACAGCTTATATGCACAACGCCAAGGTTAGGAGGACGTATAAAAGCTGTCAGACAAAACAACTGAGAACACATTCAGAGGGAGGATGAAATCATATTAAAAAATTCACTCCTTTTAGGAATGTAATTTGATGTACACCTGTTAACTACCAAGTTTAATGCACTTCTGTGTTAAGAGATGAAGAGTGAAATGAAGAGCCCTGCAATGTGGCTAATTGCCAAATCTTTGAATTTACTCAAAGTTCAAAACACAGAGTATCACTTCTAAACCAGAGTTGTTATTTTGTGTTTAAAGAGCTGAGGTCTGTAATTAAGAAAAAAGAAAAAGAAGAAAAAAAAAAAGCTAACATTTAACTAGAAGAAAAACAACTGGAAGACAACAGTAAATCTCTCCCTGTCTGCAGTCAGCAAAAGTTATACCATCTTTGTGAAAGCCACCAGGAAAATAGTCTTTATAGTTTCTATTGATTTCTTTAATAAACAGGCTGATATGCATTAGTTCCTGACTAATCAGATGGCTGGATTCTATTTACTTAAAGAAAAATAACTATTTTTTTTTATTCTAGTGTTGGCTCACGATTGCTTCTTAACCAGAGCAAAGGTATTTCTTATGCCATAATCTTTCTTCTACTACTTTGGAAGTTATATATTCTATTCCTACTTTACTGACACATAAACTTTATTAATATCATTGCTTTCCTCTTGAACAATGTAAGGTACAAAGAACACTTTAACATCAGTCACTCCTCTCTTAACTTGTGGATTATAATGGTCTCATAGTTTTGATACATGCTTCTTAAAATTTCACAAACTTATTATTTTTGTTCCTTATAACTGATGCTTGTTAGCTAAATATTTACAAATTTCTCATGTGTCCTCATCTGAACTGGCTGATCTCTAAGGTCTGTGCATAGCTATCTTCCTGGGATCTCCCTTTATCATTCTCCTAGGGTTTTCTGTTTTTTTTTTTTTTTTTTATAGTCCATGTTTATGAAATTTTTCCTATGTGCTGGACACCATTCTAAGCCCTAATAGGCAACTCTCAGAAGAGTAAATCACAACATATAAAAAGATTCTCAAGGTTATTCAATTAGGGAAAGAGAAACTGAAACCACAATACAAGGTCTGATCCTTATAAGAGTAGATAAGGATTGGGAGCACAGGACTTCTTTTATGCTGCCGGAACAATATTTGGGAAACAATTTGGTAATTCTACTCTTAAATATATATCCTATGGACTCTCAGCATGTACACAAGGAGAAGGGTATGAGGCTATTCATTGCCTATTATCTGTATTAGCAAAAATCAGAAAGAACTTAAGTGTGCATCAACAGAGACCAGATGAATAAACTGTAGTGTGTTCAGCAGTGAAAATAAATGAAGGAGCTATCAATATGGATGATGACAAAGACCATTCCCCTGGGACCAAACTCTAGTCAGGCTCTTCTGGATCCTCGTTCCAAATAGGCCCCAACTTTTGGGCTTCTGTGTTCATCTGTGCACTGCTCACTTTTAGCAACAGTCTTGCTAAGTCAGTTTAACCAGAATCCTCCACCCTCAACATGTGATCAGGTGTCCTCATCCTCCATCATCCTCGAGGTAAGGTCTCATCACCCTGGCCCACCTTCAGCAAGAATCCTCCCAGGTCAGTTTATCCAGAAGTCTTCCTTATCTTTGATTTCCTCTTAATTTTCTACCCACTGATACCTACCAACAGTTAGAAGCTCTATACTATCTGACTTTGACACTCATTATAAAGAAGTGTCAAAGCTAGAAAGTAATCAAGTGTGCTACTAGTGAAGGCATAGACACAGCGATCAATGGATCACAATAGAAAATACAGAAAGAGACCCAAACATATGTGGTCAGTTGATATTCAGCAGAGGTCCAACTGCTGAAATTCAATGGAGAAAGGACAGATTTTCCAGCAAATGGTGCTGAAACAAGTGAATATCCACATATAAAACAATGAGTCTCAATCCACACTTTGCACCGTATAAAAAAAAAGATCTCAAAATGGAGCATGACATGTAAAATCCAGAACTACAAAATTCCTAGAAGGGAGATTTTCCCTTCATCAAAATGGGAGAAAATGTTTGAAAAGAATGTATCTGATAGTGGACTTGTACTTCAGAATATATAAGGAACACACAAAACTCTTAAAAAAAAAAAACAAAAAAACCCCAAATAACTCAAGGGCAAAAAATCTGAGACATTTCATGAAGGAAGGCACACATGACAAGATGCTCAACATCATTAGACACTGGGGAAAATGCAAATTAAAATCATCATGAGATACTGCTGCATGCCTCCTAGAATGGTGAAAGACTGACTGTACCAAGTATTGGCAAGGAGGCGGTGCAACCAGAACTCTCCTTCATTGCTGACTGGAATACAAAACGTATTGTTACTTTGTAAAACAGTTTGGCGGTTCTTTCATCTAATGTAAAAATGCCACTCCTACGTATTTATTCAAGTGAAGCAAAGACTTATGCTCACTTAAGGATTTGTGCGCAAGTGTTCACAACAGCCTTATTCAGTATTGTCCAAAGGAGGAAATGATCCAACTAGCCCCCAACTTGTGAATGAATAGACAAAGTGTGCACATCCACACAATAGACTACTACTTGGTGATAAAATGAACTAGTGGCACAAACAATAATATAAGTGATTCTCAAATACATGACATTAGGTGACCGAAGCCAGAAGTGAAAGATCATATACTCTATGTTGCTGTTTATATGAACATTCTGGAAAAGGACAGAAATCAGACCCGGTCAGGGGATAGGGAAGAGGCAGAGAGGCTGAGTGCAAAGCGGGGGTTTGGTGGAGATGGAATTGTTCTTTGTCAGTTATGGTGATGGTTATACAACTGCATGTGTTTGCCAAACTCACAGAATTATATACAAAAAAGGATGACTTTTACTCCATATAAACTGAACCTTAATAAGAACAAATGCATACTTTAAAATATCATGGATGTGTGGGGAATGGGTAGGATGAGGAAAGAGAGGTAGAAGAAACGTCAGGAGGCTGTTGTAATATTCCAGTGCAAGATGGCAGTGATTTGGATGTTGGTAATAGAACTCTAGTCAAGTGGGTGAATCAAAGTATACTAGTGAGGTGTATCAAAAGGACATGGTAATTTATGATGGGATTAGATAGAGAGGATGAAGGAGAAGAAGTATCAAGGAAGACTCCTGGGTGCACTAAATTCTAGTACAGTTTCTTGTATTTCCTGGAATGTTGTCATGCCCCTGTACCTTTCACACAGGTTTCCCTCTTCCTGAAATAATTCCTTCATTTGATTCCCTCCTATTCATCTTTTCAAGGGTCAGCTCATAATCACCAGTCTGGACTACAAGCTTCTCCTTTTATAGATCATCTTGTGAATATACCTATCATAGCACTGTACTGAGATTGTCACTTTATTCACCTGCCTCTTCAACCTTAAGAAACATTTTGGGGAAATGATGATTTCTTTGGAAGGAATTAATTCTAAAGATTATCATATAATCAGGACTTCTCAAACCCAGTAACAGATTATAATACATCTAGCATTATATTTATTAAGTCCACAGTGATAATAATGAATGTAGACACAGGGTATGTTACGACTATGATGCAAATAATAATCAGTGGCTCAATGATCAAACAATTTCATCATTATCCATTGTGATGAAAGCCTGTGTAGTTCAGTGAGAATAGACCTGGAAGACTTGGTGCAGATCTGAGCTCTGGTGGCCACTTTGGGGCGGGGGTGGGGGTGGGGGTGGGGGGACCCTTGGCCTGCCATCTGAGCTCCCTCTGTCAGCTTCCCTGCATACAAGTTAGAGAGTTCATCGACGACAGAATGGAGATTTGAAGGTTAAATACATGTATACAAGGAAAAGTGATCAGTACAGGACCTGGCATATGTTTTGCAGTAATAAATATTAGACAGCTCTGAGAGCACTGCTAAGGCAGTAACTTGCATGAGTCCTTGGCCTTTCATCATGGGAGTTCAAGACAAAAGTCGGCCCCATATTCTATCCCTATTGGTCTGATGATTTTTAAGTCTCTTTGACAATATCTTCTAAGTAAAGTAATCATATAGACTGTAAGGCAAAGGAAGAAGAGTTTTATTTATTTTACTTATTTATTTTTTAAAGATTTTATTTTATTTATTCATGAGAGAGAGAGAGAGAGAGGCAGAGACACAGGCAGAGGGAGAAGCAGGCTCCATGCGGGGAGCCCGATGTGGGACTCGATCCTGGGACTCCAGGATCATGCTCTGGGCTGAAGGCAGGTGCCAAACTGCTGAGCCACCCAGGGATCCCCCTGGAAGAAGAGTTTTAACAGCAGTGGCTTCCACCACACACTGCGAGAAACTGAGTGAAAACCTTCTGGGCATACACGTAGGTCTTTTTAGCTACTTGACCCTGATAAAATTACATTTATAAATACAGAATGATAATGATAAATTAAATATCCCTACCAAAAGCAAACTACACCTTGACTACCTTGGCAAATTAGGAGTTGGTAAGTTTCTTACCTTTTGGGTAGATATCTTTTAGAGGGACTTCTCCTGGGGGCAGAATCCTGACGATCTGGTTAGTATCTAAAAGAGTCACACAATTGCTTTGTTTTGGAGTTTCACTTTTCTTTTTTCCTCCATAGAATGTTGTATCAGTGACACTTGGTTTATGCAAGGATGATGGCCTTTTCCAAGAATAGACTTCACTGGGTGACTGAAAGAAAAAGATTAAAGTGCTGAAATATAGGGGAGCTCGGTCAGTTAAGCGTCTGACACTTCATCTCAATTCAGGTCTTGATCTCAGGGTTGTGAGATCAAGCCCCATGTTGGGCTCCAAGCTGGGCATGGAGCCTACATTTAAAAAAAAAAAGTACTGAAATACTGTTGACCCTTGAACAATACAAGTCTGAACTGTGCAGATCCACTTATATGTGGATTTTTTACAGTACAGTAAATGTATTTTCTCTTCCTCATGATTTTCTTAATGACATTTTCTTTTCTCCAGCTTACTTTATTGTACATATAAAATGTTACGTAAGATACAAAATGTATGTAATCAAATGTTTATGTTATCAGTAAGGCTTCCAGTCAACTGTAGGCTATTAGTAGTTAAGTATTGGGGAGTTGAAAGTTATTCATGGAGTTTTGACTGTGTGAAGGGGGTCAGCATCCCTAACCCCCATGTTGTTCAAGGGCCAACTCTACTATAAAGTACGTATACCACACCTGGTATAATGCAGCCCTTTAAGCAGACACCAGATACTTGTATTTCACGAGTATAAAAAATCAGATTATTTCTCAACATTTTTGAATTTAGTATAGAAAATAGCTGCTTACCAATAATCATAATTTTCAGGCAAATGTGAAATATACAACATATTTTTTACCTTGAGATGAATTATAACTAAAAAGAGGGACTATAACAATAAAGTCAGTTTGAAAATGAAATATCTAATACACCTACTCTCTGGCATTGCCAGCATTCTGAAGTCCCTGAGTGTTCCTTACCATTCATATCTTTCTGTCTGCCCTAGATGTTCATAACTCTTCTGGAATTTTGAGTTAATTTTCCCCCTTGCTTTACTTACATTTTTTTGCCATATATGTATTTAGCCTTCCCTACTCCCAAATCATAGATACTCTCCTATATATTTTCTAAATGTTTTAAAGTTTTGTCTTTCACATTTAAGTCCTTAATCCATTAGAGATTTATTTTTGTGAATGGCGTGAGGCGAGATTCATTATTTGTCCTTTTTCCACTAATTGGAAATATTGTCTAAATACCATCAAATACCAAATAGCACTGATCAACACTGCTACTATAAAATACAGTTCTGAATATGCATCCATCTGTTGCTGGGTACTTACTCCACTCATTTATTTTTCTATCCCTACACCCATACCATTGTCTTAGTTACTGAAGCTTCATAATAAGCCTTGAAACTTAGTAGGGCAAATACCTCTGCTTCTACTTGGTTCTTCTTCACATCTTGATTATTGTTTATCCTTGCTCTTCCATAAAAATGTATGAGCTGGATTTGTCAGTATTTTTTTTATTTTAGCTGTTCTAACAGGCATATAGTAGTATCTCATCATGATTTTAATTTGCATTTCCCAAATAACTAATGATATTGGACATCTTTTCATGTACTTAATCTCTTAGCCTCTTAAAGCATCTGTTCAAATTATTTGCCTTTTTCCCCACATTTACCCCCAATATATTGAAAACCAGGAGTTCACACAAATAGATCCAATTCTAATGCAATGATTACAGGATTCATTCTGGAGTTCTCCCTTTCTCTATCTGTAACTCCCTTCTCCAACAGTGAGAAACTAGACTTCATTATCTTTAATAGATTTACTTTTCTTGCTCAATTCCACTGAATGTGACTTATATCCCATCCCATTACTAACCTTCCCTCCTGGGCAAATGCCTTCCTTACTCTGCTTGGTTCTGAGAGCCCACATTGGGCTACACTCATGAATGGATGCCTCCTCACCTTACTGGGGCTTCTAAATCCTACACCAGGCTACTTCTACCTCTTCATGGGCACTGTCTGCATCCTGCCTGGAGTTGATTCTCATCACCGGTGGTTATACCCTCCCCCATCTTGGATGGGCTCACCTGCTCAGACTCTGCCCTCTGATGCTTCACACTGAGCTACTGTTTGCCCATTTTCTATATTGGATGATTTGTTTTCTTGCCTTTGAGTTTTAAGGAAACTTTGTAGGTTCTAGATACAAGTCCATTGTGGGAAATGTGATCTGCCAATATTTTTTCCCAGCGGTACCTTTTCATTCTCTTAACAGTGTCTTCTATAGAGCCGAAGCTGCCAATTTTGAAGAAATTCAATTTATCAAAAATTTTGATATCTGAGATACTCAGTAGAGCGTTTAATATAAGTGGTGATGGTGAGTATCCTTGTCTTATTCTTGATATTAAAAGGAATGCTTTTAATGTTTTGCTATTGAGAATGATATCTGCTATAGGTTTTTATGGCTACTTGGCATTAGGTAAGGAAGTGATACTATGTTTATAATAATTTAGGTGCTTCTGATAATGCTATAAAAAGTTACTAGGTGACATATCCCTTTATTGATAGATTTATGAAGAGTCAAAAGAGATTCACATAAAAGCAGAAAGGCACTGTGGTACAGGAGAAAGGATACAGGTTTGAAGGTCAGTCACACTTGACCTCAAATACCAGCTCCTTTACTCGTATTTTTTTTGTGGCCTAGGGGATATACCTTCTCTGTTTCTTCATCTTTAAAACCTTATAAAATTGTTTTAAAAATTGTCATGTATGAAAGGATTTAGAATAGTGCAGTGCCTGATTTTTGTATTAGGACCTAAAAAATACGTTTGTTATCATAAAATGCTGAAAGGCTGCCTAACTGACCGTAGTCTTTTATTTAACAAATATTCACTAACATCTCCTATGTGTTGCTTACCATACTGAGTAGGGGGGTAGGACTTTTAATTTAACACTAGTCCTATAGGCTATAAAGGATTTCTACAGGGTTAATACAAGATGTGTTATACTCAGTGCCAAATACTTTTTAACCATTTTTTTTACAGTAACATTATATTCCTATACTAATTTCTTCAATCAGAAGATCAATATTTTAAATGACTACACCTTCAGAAACATAGCTCTAGTATTTTCCCTACTGAGGGCAGCAATCATTGAGAAAGCATATTAAACACAACTCTCATTCAGACAAGGCTATGTAGATACTGTATTACAACAATGTGTTTCATTTTCAGTTATATAATACCATAGCAAACGCTTTTTACTTAATAATTAGGAAGACATATGGCAAAATCCTAAGCCACATATTATCCACTGGGTTTTGGATTTCAGATACCTTAAATCCTGAAGTAGTCACCATTCATTAATTACATTAAAAATCTGAGATTGTTTGAGATGGGTGTACCATCAGGCAGAGCCCATATCTTTATCCTTAAATGATTCTATTCAAAAACAAAAGCTACAAACGTAATCATGAAAATTAAATGTTAAATCAAAATACACGGAGCTACATCTAAGGTCATTAGATGGCATCTTGGACTTAAATAGCCTTTATATTTCATTTTCCCCCGTTTTCATCAGGGGAATATGGTGACTAGTTTCATCTGAAGTCAATTACAAATAGCCTCTTCTTTACAGATAATGGTACATAGCAGCAGTGGTCCCTTCTGATAGTTGAGACTATCACCATAATCTGGATGCTGCAAAGATATGAGAAATCAGAGCAAAACTCAATGGAAAGTGAATTGATGTTCATGAGTGTTGAAAAATGTAATCCACAGTGATGAGACCCCCCCCAACAAATATAACTAACAAATTCTAGAAGACATATTATTTTGTCAGTCTCAAATGCTCCTCTTGACAGATTACATAAGCACACATTAAGACAACATAATGTAAAATTATAGTCAGTAGGTTAAACATTTAACCGTGTCACATGGACTCCCATGTATAAAGAAGACTGGTATCCCATGACTAAATCACATAACTGCATTACTCTCCAAATGTTAATTTTAAAGAAGCAAGAGAAGCTCAATAGGTTGAGTGCATTTTCTAATGACTGATTTGGAATATAGACTTGATCTGAAATGTTTACCAGAATATTGTTACATTTTTAATTAGCCCTATGATAGCCTTATAGATTACAGGCTAGACTGAGGAGAAGAAATATTTATTCAATAATTGAAAAAAAATGGTGCTTACCATAAGATCTGGGAAGCCAATAACAACTGTAGCATAACTATTCTTATCTGAGAGAATTCGGTTAGGAGATGCAATTTTCTGTCCCACAGCTGAACTTAGATTTTCAGATGATAGCTGATCACTTGAAATTTTATGAGGTATGCTGAGATCTGTTTCTGAAGTGTCAGAGAAACATTAGATACCATATGCCCCGAGA
This sequence comes from Canis lupus dingo, assembly GCF_003254725.2. Classification (NCBI taxonomy): domain Eukaryota; kingdom Metazoa; phylum Chordata; class Mammalia; order Carnivora; family Canidae; genus Canis; species Canis lupus. The sequence continues at coordinate 9,002,219 of NC_064264.1, read as the reverse complement.
TTTCATTCTTGTTAACTTGAACAGAAAAGCACAAGTTAAAAAAAGAGAAAACACTTTAAATTATATTCACGGCCTTTTGTTTGAGAAAATTCAGTTTTTACAATCAAGGCATCTTCTCTAAATGAATACAAGTATTTACTGAATTTGAAATTTCATTAGCAATATATATTATTAATATCACCCGCAGGAAAGATGTGAAACTGACCCAATCCAGTGCTGGTAATGGTATGTTTTAGGTTTTTTTCATAAGTACTATTCACCCCTCAAAACTGTGATGAATTAAGTAGAAAATCTGAGGTCCTGTGTAAAAAAAGAAAAGATGCAACCCTAAAAGGGTAATATATAATTACATTAAGTATACATTTAGAATTACATTTAATATACACTTAGAATGTATATTATTTATACATTTAGAATGTATGAATGTATATCTAAATGTATAATATACATTTATACATTTAGAAACTAAATGTATATTAAAATTCTGCTTTCTCAGTTAAAAAAATTCAAACAACTTAAAAGATAGTACATTCTTATTTACTAGTTCTAATGTAGCTACTAAGTTTCTCTCTTGGCATAAATTTAACATATGTGGATGTTATTGTTCTTAAATGATGCTAGAGGACTGTAAGCATGAACCATACGGCCATAAACACAAAGATCACACAATTTACCTTGTATAACTCCAAATCCTGAGCTAGGTGGTTCTTCTTTCAACATGTACAACTGGCAAACCCCACTATCCTCAGATTCAATGTGTGCAGGCTTAGTTAAAAGATATTTCCTGTAAACAAACAAAACACCTAAATGAAAAGTTTTTCCTTTTTGATAATTGTGAGTCCAGGCTATGAAAAATCAGAATTCTACCCCAACCCCCTGCCAAAGCCTTGTTTTTATATTTTGAGTATGATTTGCAGTTTCAGAGTTACACTCTGAACAAATAACTTCTCAACGTGGTGTATAGGGAGCATTGCATAATAACAATGCAGTAATAAATATGAACTAGAATCCAGTAAGAGGAAGGGCTGAAAACTGAAAAAAAAAAAAAAAAAAAAAAAAAAGCAACCCTAATGCAACACACCTGCGTTATCATGGAACCTGCTATTGATAGGACTGTTTGATTAGCCAGTATGTCAAGTGGGAACCTGGCCTCTTATTTGTGACCAGCTAAGGGACAGAGGCCCTAACTGCTATAATTCCCCATCTATCTATTTTTAAGGTTTCTAAAATAGGGATGTATGAATAGCCAGAAATCTTTTGCAGCAAGATATTTCTGCTTGTCACCCAAGGGGCAGAGAGAGAGAGAGTCTGTATTTAGCCAGTCAAGGTAATGCAGGAGGGAGGGGGACACAAAATTTACTGTGCACACTTTTTCATGCCATGTGCATATATAATTCCCTTTCATCAAGAAATATAGCATCCAATGGGAGGGAAGCAACACAAACATGAATGTAACTATATAAGAGCAACCAAGACAAAATGAAGAAGAAACTTCTAGGGGGTGAATTTTGTGAAGCTCCAAAAAGGCAACAGCTCTAGGACAGACACCATGGTCCTCCGAAGAGAGGATAAATCAAATATCTATTTTGAAATATCTCTAATTGGGCAAGAATACCATGAATTTTCAATGTAGTAATGGGAAAAATCCAAGGAAATATGGATCATACTTAAAAGTCATTATGTTTTTACTGTTAACTTCAACGTCATTCTCTGAAACACTTTATAATTACTCTGTGAAGTGATATTTATTTCCATTTTCCCCTCCCCTTTCCTTTAATTTTCATCTACAGAGATGCCAAATTCAGAAATTGTTAAAAGCCAGACATTGGAAGACAGAAGAGTAAGGATGCTGGATAACTGCATACACATGGTTGAGCTATGGTACACTCCATGAGATGCTATGTAGATCTACCCACTGATTTGTTTTGTCCTCCACCAGAAGCCACTTGTCCTCTGCTACAAGAAAAACTGTCTTGAGGTTGATGGGAAGTGAGATGGTGTGAGTTCGACCTTCTAGAACATCCAGCACAGTCAGGTTGTTCCTGAAAGAGGAGAAGAAAACTATCTGAAAGGAAATGGTGAGGATAATGGGTGAGTAACAATGGCACCGTCATTTCATGATCTATCATGCAACCCTAAGAAGATCAAGACTAAATAATAACAAAGAAAAATGTTAATTGAGACAATGGGGGAGGGGAGGCAGAGGGAGAGGGAGATAGAGAATCTTAAGCAGGCACGGAGCCGGACACAGGGCTCAATCTCACGACCCAGAGGTCATGACCTGATCTGAAATCAAGAGTTGGAAGCTTAACCAACGAGCCACCCCAGTGTCCCAAGCACTGTCATTAGGTCTGTTTTTAAATATTCTACAATGTGGGAGGAGTTACTTTTACAATAAAACATTTGCAATTTGTTACATTGGTTTTATAATAAGTATAATTAAATGAGGAAACAGAATGGACAAAACAAGGATCCCAGGTTAAATCTTCTATAACAAAGAGCTCACCCATTTTCTTTGTAGAATACTAGCCAGTTTTTGTGCGAAAATTCTTTACACATTTTATAAGTTTCCTAAAGACAAAACAAAATATTCACATTAAATGTTTGAGATGCAGTCATGTCTCTTCAGCTGTTTTTTCTTAAATAAAGTTCTTTGACATGTAAAACATGTAATTCTCTGAGAAGCTACCTCTTTATTTACTTCAGATTGTTATCATAATGTGGATCAAAGTATATTTCAAAATTTATTTCAACTATGTACTAAAATAACTTTAGGATAAAAATTTAAAAAATAATCCTAAATACTGATTAGAAATAAACCTACTATCTTGTGGTTAACTGTGGAATTTATACCATGATATAAACACATAAGAAATATAGTTTTTGTAGATTTGAATATATTTATGGTATTTAAGATATCTGGGTGTTTTTTTTTCATGGTCTTTTAAGACTTAAGTATGCTCTTGCATAGGGCAAGAAGTCAGACTTATTTTATATCTATTACTTTTTTTTTAATAAATTCAGAATAAATTCTCTTGGGTTGGCCTAGAACTTATTTACTAGTTTAATTTAGTTAATATATTTAAATGTTTATTTATTTAGTAGGTGCAATCAGGTGTCATATTCATCAGTTTATTACATGAAGCCAAGACATAAACATACAACTTGAAAATAGTTCAGTGACTGCATGCTCAGGAATCTGTCATGAATATCATGCTCAAAAAGTTCACGATGATCTATTATTATAGTTCAGTCCTGACAAGTCTTCATGTGAGTATGAGGTCTACAAAAAAAAAAAGTTACTGGTAACTTAATGATATGTGTATCTATGTCTATTTGTATTACATTAACATCTACAAGTGCACAATGAGAATTCTCTTGTGCAGTGCAGTTATAAACAATAGGTACTGAGAGGGATGGGCATGCACACATCTTTCAGGTAGAAAGCTCCAGAAATCCTTGGAAATTTGCTGGACAAGTTGAGTGTTCCTTACCGTGTCCTCCTTACTCCACCAGGAAGGTTTCTTAGATGGAACCTCTTCTGAAGGGAGGATGAGACGTCGAAGTGCTTGGCCAGTGGTATCCAATAATAGGATAACATTACTCTGGAAATAAAGTGAATAGTAAAAAGGTCAAGATTCATTCTTTTTTTTTCTTTTCTTTTCTTTTCTTTTCTTTTCTTTTCCTTCCTTCCTTCCTTCCTTCCTTCCTTCCTTCCTTCCTTCCTTCCTTCCTTCCTTCCTTCCCTCCCTCCCTTCCTCCCTCCCTCCTCCCTCCCTTCTTTTCTTTCTTCTTTCTAAAGCAGTAGGCTCTTGGCAATGTGGGAATAAAGAATACAGTGGTTAACCAAAGGGAAGATGATGATATTGAAAGACTTAAGAGACACCATAAAGACACTACGTGGTTTTCCTTAATATAGAATGTAAAGAATATATATATATTTATAAAACCCTTTCTAAATACATGCTACTTAACCATGATTCTGTTTTATTATATACTTGAGGAAATTAAGAGGATCAATAATTTTTTTTAAAATTTTATTTATTTATTTATGATAGTCACACACACAGAGAGAGAGAGAGAGAGAGAGAGAGAGAGAGGGGCAGAGACACAGGCAGAGGGAGAAGCAGGCTCCATGCACCGGGAGCCCGACGTGGGATTCGATCCCGGGTCTCCAGGATCACGCCCTGGGCCAAAGACAGGCGCTAAACCGCTGCGCCACCCAGGGATCCCCAGGATCAATAATTTTTAAAGTCTGTTCACTTTTATTAAAATGCTACTTAAAGAATATTTTGTTGAAAACTGTCTTACACTGTGCATAATTAAATCTTGTTTGTGGTTTTCACAAGGTTTACTTCAGAAGATATGTACATGATAAAATGATGGGTTAGCCAGAAAAGATCAAGGATCCTAAGAACCTAGTTTGCAATGAGTGTTTCTTCATTTTAAAATTCACTAAGCTTGAAGAACTCACAGTGGTGCTGTAATGATATACAAACAAGAGATTTCTCCAGCCGTATTAATTATAGTTTTGCAAATGAAGTAATAACCTCCCAGTGGTTAGCATTTTTTTCCCAGAAAAAAATGTTGAAATAAACTTTAAACATTAAAATCAGTGAACAGGAACACATGAATAAGAATTTAAAATTGAGAAAGGCAGAAAAGACGAAATATTTTAAAGAGACACAATGAACTTGGCTCTTTGTGGTTAAAACTTAAAAAATGTTTGAAGATTAGACAAAAAGGCTTGCAAAAAAGGGCACCTTTAAGTTCTTTTTCAGGCCTCATTGTTATGCAATTGTCTTCTTGATTTTCTTTTGTTTTGTTTTAAATTTAGGGCTCCTCCAGTTGTCCTAACCTGTATGAACTTTGCATTTCACAAACTTTCTTTGGGGAAAATGAAGTCATAATGAATCCAAAGAATGAATAGATAGTTTGCAAGATATAGGAAACAAATGAATATCCGTTTGCTTGTTCCTTAATAGTTACTGAACAGCTTAGGTTTAAAGCATAAAGGAGGACACAATGTTGAATTGACCACCACTCTTGCCCTGTCTTATGTAGTCCAGTCTCAAATGAAAAGAAATGCAAAAAGATTGATGATTCATCCATACATCTGGGACTTCATCCTGTGGTTTCAAGTTTATTTGACTTAGCTAATTGTACTGAAGTGCTCAGGCATTAAAGTCATTGTATTTGTACTGTATAGATTCCTACACTCCACATGGTGACTGTATTAAAAAATCCTACTAAGCATGTTGACAGAGCTTAAGCTTCTCTGCAAACATCACTCTTTGAGCGCGTCATTGGTATAATATGCAATTCTCCATTCAGAATGTGCGTTAGGGATATTTTTTAAAAAATCATCATTTCCTATGAGAAGTATTATTTCTGGCCTTTGAAAGTTCGAAAAACGGTGGCAATACCTTAACAGTTTTACTTAAGAAAATGTATTAAGTCAAAAATTTATAGTCTCCATTCTAGATTAAATCTTTTTTTTAGCAAGTATTTTTTCAAGGAGACACTCTTTCTCGTGTGGCAAATGTGAACTACATTAACATGATTTCATAGCACTTCAGCCATTTGGGATAATATTAACTCTTCTAAGCAAAAGAAAGTCCTAAAAATAATGTTTGATTTCAAAATATAATTAGGCAGAAGAATAAACAGATGATTAAATAGATACGATGAAGCAGAAAAAATAAGTACGGTTTTGCATTTTTCTTCCTTTTTAGGACCTAATACTTATAGGCTCATAATTTGGCATAAGTGGACTGAAAAACCGTTATCGTCTCACGTGGCAGAAAACATACATATATTTCCATCCATTGTTGTATTTAGAATGTTTTAGAAGCAATTGGCAACACCAAGGAGCTCTGTTGCTCCGTCCTTTTAGATGTTAATGGCTTCCTTCTGTAAATGACTAATAATATATTCTGTCTGAGTTTAAAAATAGAATTTTGCGTCATATCTGAGTACGTGTAACTGTGGCTTTGGTGCTCCTTTAGGGGGGCAGGGAGAAGAAGCAAGTGAGCAATTTTATTATGCTTGTATCTGACTGGGAGAAAAGTAACCTCTGGATGACCTCAATGTCCTAAAGTCTGAAATTCTAAACTCTGTACAGATGAAATAAGTAATCTCATGGCAGGGGAGGGGGAAGGGAGGAGGGTCTTTATTTTTAGGCATGGCAAAGTTTCCCTTCCCTTACTTGAGATTTTATTTTAGCGAGGAAGTTCTGAACAACTTTTTTAGCCAGAGAAATGCATCCTTAGCAAAGCTTTATAAAGACAAGGGATAGAGGAATTAATGGGAGTATTTCTCTACAATATTTTAGCTCTGCTTTCAGGGAGGGCAGAATGGAGAAGGAAAACAGAACTGAGGGCAGTGCACTTATTTGCTAGTTGGGGAGAATTGTTCACCATTTGCTAAATTTTACAGATGCATCCTGTTCAGATGGAATTAAAGAGGTCTGAACAATCTGCTTCTCCACTCCCTGCACCATGAGGTCTTATCTCCGAACAGGGCCATGATATAAAATAGACAGCTAAGAGATCCTCTCTGGGAAAAGAAGAGGTAGTTCAGGGTACAGTGGAAGCGTTCCTATAAGCTGTGCATGCTTGCTTAGGATGCCAAGGTAGTTTTCCAGAAAATGGTTCAGACTCTGGTCAAAGGGCCAAGTCAGGTAGCAAGGAAGGCCAGGAGGCCAAGGGCTGGCTATGCAAGTTAAGCACCTTTTTACACTCAACAGAGTATTAATGAGCAATGTTGCCAAATAACTGGGTCTTTTGAGAAAATATAACACTTGCTAAGAACCTAAAAATCTTGTACTTTCAAAGAATTGGTATATGTAGATTTGACAGCTAATTTGACAGCTGAAAATCTGGCAGGATCGTTTGGATAAATACTCCAAATTTAGATTCTTATTCAAATTTCGATTGGCTTACTGATTTTTAATTCAGTAAATTTTTAATTTTAATTAAAAATCACCAAGATATGTGCTTTTTATGACAAATTCTTCTCATTGTGGAATTCAATTCAACAGCATTGATATTTTATTAGAAACCTATAAAGTGAAACCCTTATTCCATGTGCTGGACACACATTTTTATAAGCAGTATCTGGATATTTGTAAACTCTGCTTGTAAGAGAAAGTGAAAATTCAAAAAAAAAGGGTGAAATTCAAAAAAATTTACTCAGAATTTATGATAATTATTTACACAAGGTCTAAAGTTAAAGTTGGCTTATTGACTCAGTGAAATACTGACATTTTATTTATGCAATATTTCCTCCTGATTAGACATGGTCTAAAAGTATTGCTTTTTGGTGACACTTTGCTCTCCTAGTGACTTTATATACTTATAAATAACAACATTGCATTTCTTGAATATTGTAAATATGTCTTAACTGTTCAAACTATTCTTTTCCCCAAGTAGTTGCCATGAGTGAGAGGGAGGATGCACTTTAATTCTGCTGGGGCCAATCCAATTTGGTTTGAATCTTAGTTTTACTGTGTTTTTAATGGGCAGGTTCTAAGCTCTATGAGCCTCCGTTTTCTCACATGTAAATATGGTTAATGGTGACCTCAATGTGCTGCTGCAAGAATGACATGGGATAATGTAGGTCATCTTTTATTTGGCACATGGCCAGCATTTAATAATCGATCCTTCTCCTTGAGGGGTTCATCACTTGCTTTCTGGGATACCATACTCCCTGGGATGCCCACCTACTTTGCTGGCCACTCATCTTCAGTCCCTTTGGTTGATTTTCCCTGAATCTCCCTGGTTTCTTAATATTTTATTGACCCAGAGCTTGGACTTCTTTATCCACACTCACTCCCTTGGTGATCTCTTTCAGTCTCACAGTTTTCAAGAACATTTGTGTGTCAAGAACCCCCAAATTTGTATATCCTGATCTGATCTTTCCACTGAACTCCAGGCTCAATTATTTGGATGTCTTAGAGGTACCTCAGATTTATTATTTTTTAAAAAGATTTTTAAATTTATTTATTCATGAGAGACACAGAGACAGAGGCAGAGACATGGGCAGAGAGAAAAGCAGGCTCCCTGAGGGGAGCCCGATGTGGGACTCAATCCAAGAACCCGAGATCACACCCTGAGCCAAAGGCAGGTGCTCAACCGCTGAGTCACCCAGGTGTCCTGGCACCTCAGATTTAATCAAATGTCTCATCCTTCCCAAATCAATTCCTCAACTCAGCTGATGGTGACTCTATCCTTTCAGTTGCTCGTGCCTTTATCCTTGAAGTTGCCCTTAATTAACTCTACCCTCTCTCACCCCATGGCTCTGATCTGTTCAGAAATCCTATCAATTCTACTTTCAACATACATCCAGAATCCACTATTACTGACAGCCTCCATCCTCTAAACTGCAATTATCTCTTGCTGGGTCACTGAAAAAAACTTCTTAACCAGTCTCCTTCATTCTGCCTTAGCACCTATAGAATATTCACCTCAGAGGAGCTGGAGAAATTCTTTAAAAATCTAAGTCAGGTCATGCTACTCCTCTGCTTGAAACGCTCTAACACCACCCTCTTCCACCCATAGGCAAGGCCCAGGACAGTACAATGGTCTGTGAGGCTCTGCACAATCTGCTTCTCTACTCCCTGCACCATGACCCTGCCCCACCCAGCTGAGGAACCTCTGTGACCTCACCTCCTTGTACTCTCCCTCTCACTCAATCTTTCCCACCACACTTCTTTAAAGATGGAACAAAAGCATGCTCCAGCCTCTGGGCCTTTGAACTTACGATTCCCTTTGCCTGGAACTCTCTTATTTTAGATATCTGTTCTTCTCAATTCCCTCAAGTCTTTGCTTAAATATCCCCACCTTAGTTAGGCAATCCCTGCACATCTACCCTATTTTAAATGGCAATCTTCCTGCCAGCCTTCTATTTTACTCTCCCTTACTTCTCATCTTCTAACTTGAGATGCAACTTAATGATTTCTTTTGCTTATTGTCTACCTTCCTGCACCAGAATGTAAGCTTCTCAGGACAGAGTTTTGTGTTTCATTTGCTGCAGCATCCCCAGTAATAGGCGCATGATATATATTTGTTGAATGAATAATACATTTGGTATGGTGGATACTAGGCAGATAATAAGTATGCAAAACATCACATTCCTTTCTATTGGTATAGTACAGATTAACTTAGACCTTTTGAATTTTCACTAATTGCAACACAGCTTGCTTTTTGATCTATATCTTCTGTGTGGAATTATTTTAAGCCTGACTCTAAGCATCTGTACTCTTTATTAGTGCTATCTTACTAGTGGTGGCTAGACCTTGAGCATCATTATAAATCAAAGGGTCTCCGTGTAGTCTTGCAGGGAACTGAAAGTTTATGTCCTTCCAAAATTCAGATGTTGAGATTCTAAACCCTGATGTAGTAGGAGGCGGAGCCTATGGGAGGTGATTAGGTCGTGAGAGTGGAGTCCTCATGAATGAGATTAGTGCCCTCATACATGGGACACCAAGGAGATTCCCCTGCTTTTTCTGACACGTGAGGTAACAGTGAAGAGACAGTGATGTAGGAAGTGGGTTCTCACCAGACACTAGATCCAGATCTGCTGGTCCTTGATATTAGATTCCTCTGCTTCCAGAACCGTGAGAAATAAATTTTTTTAAAAAGATTTTATTTATTTATTCATGAGAGACACAGAGAGAGAAGCAGAGACACAGGCAGAAGGAGAAGCGGGTTCCTTGCAGGATCAGGACCTGAGCCCATGGTAGACACTCAATCGCTGAACCACCCAGGCATCCCAATTTCTGTTGTTTTTAAGCTCCCTAGTCTATGCTAGTTGTGTGACAGTAGCCTGAACAGACAAGTCTATTCACTGTATTTATAAGGCTGTTTCTACATAATGTCATTCAGGTTTCAGATACAACGTCATTACCTAAGAAGAGCACTCTTTGATACTGTTCACTCTTCCATCTCCCCCTACCAAACCCCTATCACTCACTCCTTAGGACATTACCTTATTTCTACATATTACTTACCACTACCTGAAATGGATGTATTTATTTGTTGGCTTCCTCTGTCATTTATCTCTCTAAGAAAGAATGTAAACTTCACAACAAAGAATTATCTGGCCTCAAATGTCATCAGTGCTGGGGTTGAGAAACCCTAACTTACATGCTTCCAGAGTCACAGGTCAGGTCTAAGTCTCTACAGAGAGGAAGATATTGGCGTTCCTTTGTGGTACTGACAAAACACAACTCCCATCCCTCCTCAATCTTTACGAAAGCATGTGTTTTCACTCATGTGGCAAGTTACTCTTGCCTTTTCCTTCACATAGCTCACTCTTGGCATAATTGTACCATAAAAGTAGCCTGGGATGCATTACCTGCTGCTCATGGAGAATCACTTGATCCTTGAGGGGATTTCCTAGAGGTGCCACTGTCACAAATGGGTGCCAAACTCTACCGGCTGTTCTTGGGAATATGTCAGAAAAGTCCACCAAGTAGCCACTTTTCCCAGCCATATTCATAAAGTATAAGGTGATGGGATTGCATGCAACTACGTAGAGGGTATTTTCCTCGTTTTCTGTAATGACAAAAAGGTGTTAATTTTGTGGTCTGCAAGAGATTTTCTTTCTTTTTTAAGATTTTATTTATTTATTCATGAGAGACACAGAGAAAGACAGGCAGAGACACAGGCAGAGGGAGAAGCAGGTCCGTGCAGGGAGCCCAGTGTGGGACTCAATCCGGGGATTCCAGGATCACACGCTGAACCAAAGGCAGATGCTCAACTGCTGAGCCATCTAGGTGTCCCCGCAAGAGATTTTCTGACTGGTCAAGAGGTCCAGTGAAATCTGATTCATGAAACTGAGCACATAGTTGGAACTCAGTGGATGACTTACAAATGGATTGATTGGGATATATACATATATATACATATATACACACACACACATATATATACATACACAATAACTGATTCTAAGCTCTCAAAATACTGTTCTCTCACAAATACAAAAGAGGTAAAAAAAGCAACAAAGAAAAAAGCAACAGAAACTCAAATTTGTATATGTAGACAATACTAAAATAAGGAGTTAAATTATAGGAAGGGCAGCATCTGAGTTTTGTCTTACGGGCAAATTCTTACTGACAGCAGTGGAAGGTTGTTTTGAAAAGGAAGGCCAGAAAAATAAAAAGAAAAAAGAAAAAAAAATAAAAGAAAAAGAAGGCCAGGACAAGGGTTAACCAGAAACGTGTTCCAGATCAGTGACACCTCTCACAGGCGTGGGGCAGAGGATCTCAGCATATTTATTTCCAATCCCGAGAGATGTGACAAGGGCCAAAGTTGAGACCGTATCCCCAAAACCCATATTTATTTTCTACTAGTGAAAGTAAAATATCTTCACAAAAGCACCAGTCTGTTACCAAAAAAAGTGTATTTTTTAGAAGGTTTTATTTATTTCTGAGAGAGAGAGGCAGAGAAACAGGCAGAGGGAGAAGCAGGCCCCGTGCAGGGAACTTGACATGGGACTCGATCCTGGGTCTTCAGGACCATGCCCTGGACTGAAGGCAGCACTAAACTGCTGAGCCACCTGGGCTGCCCAAAACCGTGTATTTTTAAAGCACGTATTTTCACTAACAATGAGACTGATAAAAGAGAAATTACAGAATGAATCCCATTTACAATTGCACTCAAAAGCATAAGATACCTAGGAATAAACCTAACCAAAGAGATAAAGGATCTGTACCCTAAAAACTACAGAACACTTCTGAAAGAAATTGAGGAAGGCACAAAGAGATGGAAACATATTCCATGCTCATAGACTGGAAGAATTAATATTGTGAAAATATTAATTTTCACAGGGCAGCCCTGGTGGCTTAGCGGTTTAGTGCCGCCTTCAGCCGGGGGTGTGATCCTGGAGACCCGGGATCAAGTCCTGCATCGGGCTCCCTGCATGGAGCCTGCTTCTCCCTCTACCTGTGTCTCTGCCTCTCTCTCTGTGTCTCTCATGAATAAATAAATAAAATCTTTAAAAAATATATTGTGAAAATGTCAATGCTACCCAGGGCAATTTACACATGCAATGCAATCCCTATCAAAATACGATGGACTTTCTTCACAGCATTGGAACAAATAATCTTAAGATTTGTGTGGAATCAGAAAAGACCCCGAATAGCCAGGGGAATATTGAAAAAGAAAACCAGAGCCAGGGGCATCACAATGCCGAATTTCAAGTTGTACTACAAAGCTGTGATCACCAAGACAGCGTGGTACTGGCACAAAAACAGACACATAGATCAATGGAACAGAACAGAGAACCCAGAAATGGGCCCTCAACTCTATGGTCAACTAATATTCAACAAAGCAGGAAAGACTATCCACTGGAAAAAAGACAGTGTCTTCATAAATGGTGCTGGGAAAGTTGCACAGCCACGTGCAGAAGAATGAAACAAGGGGAAGCCTGGGTGGCTCAGTGGTTTAGTGTTGCCTTCAGCCCAGGGTGTGCTCTTGGAGTCTCGGGATCGAGTCCCATGTTGGGCTCCCTGCATGGAGCCTGCTTCTCTCTCTGCCTCTGCCTCTCTCTCTCTCTCTCTCTGTGTGTGTGTGTCTCTCATGAATAAATAAATAAAATCTTTAAAAGAAAAAAAAAAAAGAAGAATGAAACTAGACCATTCTCTTACACCAGACACAAAGATAAACTCAAAATGGATGAAAGATCTAAATGTGAGACAAGAATCCATCAAAATCCTAGAGGAGAACACAGGCAACACCCTTTTTGAACTTGGCCACAGCAACTTCTTGCAAGGTACATCTAGGAAGGCAAGGGAAACAAAAGCAAAAATGAACTATTGGGACTTAAGATAAAAAGCTTCTGCACAATAAAAGAAACAGTCAACAAAACTAAAAGACAACCTACAGAATGGGAGAAGATCTTTGCAAATGACATATCAGATAAAGGGCTAGTATCCAAGACCTATAAGAACTTATTAAACGCAACAGCAAAGAAACAAACAATCTAATCATGAAATGGGCAAAGGACACGAACAGAAATTTCACCAAAGAAGACACAGACATGGCCAACAGACACATGAGAAAATGCTCTGCATCACTTGCCGTCAGGAAAATACACATTAAAACCACAATGAGGGATCCCTGGGTGGCGCAGCGGTTTGGCGCCTGCCTTTGGCCCGGGGCATGATCCTGGAGACCCGGGATCGAATCCCACGTCGGGCTCCCGATGCATGGAGCCTGCTTCTCCCTCTGCCTGTGTCTCTGCCCCTCTCTCTCTCTCTCTCTCTCTGTGTGTGACTATCATGAATAAATAAATAAAATCTTTAAAAAAAAAAACAAAACAAAAAAAACCACAATGAGATCCCACCTCACACCAGTGAGAATGGGGAAAATTAACAAGACACAAAACAACACATGTTGGAGAAGATGTGGAGAAAGGAGAACCCTCTTGCACTGTTGGTGGGAATGTGACCTGGTACAGCCACTCTGGAAAACTGTGTGGAGGGTCCTCAAAGAGTTAAAAATAGATCTACCCTACGACCCAGCAATTACACTGCTGGGGATTTACCCCAAAGATACAGATGCAATGAAACACTGGGACACCTGCACCCCAATGTTTCTAGCAGCAAAGTGCACAATAGCCACACTGTGGAAGGAGCTTTGGTGTCCATCGAAAGATGAATGGATAAAGAAGCTGTGGTCTATGTATACGATGGAATATTCCTCAGCCATTAGAAACGACAAGTACCCACCATTTGCTTCAACGTGGATGGAACTGGAGGGTATTATGCTGAGTGAAGTAAGTCAATTGGAAAGGACACACATTATACGGTTTCATTCATTCAGAGAATATAAAGAATAGTGAAAGGGATTATAGGGGAAAGGAGAGAAAATGAGTGGGAAATATCAGAAAGGGAGACAGAACACGAGAGACTCCTAACTCTGGGAAACGAACAAAGGGTAGTGGAAGAGGAGGTGGGTGGGGGAATGGGGTGACTAGGTGACGGGCACTGAGGGGGGCACTTGACAGGATGAGCACTGGGTGTCATACTATATGTTGGCAAATCGAACTCCAATAAAAAAATATAGCCAAAAAAAAGCATGTATTTTTATTCAACAAAGCTGATTTTTAGGAATACACAATATTCAAAGAACTTATAAGGGGAAAAACTTGCGTCTGTATTTTCACCCCAACGATCCCTATCTTATGCAAGTGAGAGACTTTCTCCTTTTCCTCTGTCACCACCTCTGTTTAATAGGAACTTAATAACTGCCATCAATTGAAAACTTCTGCTAAGCCATACCCAGGGAACACTGCATGAATCAGTTGGTAATGGCAACAGTCCAGATATGTAGATGCCAAAATTCACATCCCTTATTTGCCGTTCTTTACAATAAGTTTAACGACTACAAATCACTCCAGCCCGGCTTTTGTGGTTCATGCAATCATCAGACTAGAATCCCAGCCCCCAAATCCAATGTTTCTCTTTTTCTTTTTCCCCTTCTATTCTTAGCACATGCCTGGGTGTGTTTAACTTTGTGCTACAATTGTAATGAGAAACAGACATATGCATACAAAGTTAGCAGCGCTTATGTAGATTCCACAATAGTATTTTGTTAGGTTGTTATAGGAAATTAGTTCTAAATTACATACAATTACTATCTAATCCAAAAATGACACTGTTACTGAATCTATCATAGACTCCTTGATGTTTAGAGGTTCTTTTAATCCCTCTTAAAAAAAAAAATCAGACCAGGAAGGAAAAATCAAAAGAATAAATTGACATACCACTTGATGTAGCAATGTCACAGATTAAGTTAATTTCATCCAATGGTAACTTCCAGGAGGCACATTCTTCAGTAAAGGTTTGGGATCTTTCTTCATATCTTTCTATTGGATACTCCTGTATGTTTATAAGTGCTGGACCCTAAAATAAAGTAATTATCTGGGTTAAGGAATTTAGGTGGCTACCAAAATGTAGAAAAGCTAAAGTTCTTCTAAAATACAGTTTATTTTTATTTTTATTTATTTATTTTTATTTTTTTAAATACAGAGTTTAAATTCAAAATACTCAACATGTTGAATTAACTCTTCTAATTCTTTTGACTGCCACGGTCCTATAACAATAATAATACCTTATACTTGCATTTATAAATGCTTTCATTTGTGCTATCTTATTTAACTTCTCACTTTCTTTTCTTTTTATTCACAAAATATACCAGATATAAAATCCCATAGGATCTCTCATTACTTCATTCCTTCTTAAGCCAAAAATTAAGTTTTGAACTCCAAGTATTAGGACCCAGGGCTGTCCCAAACAGGAGAATAATGTAAATGTATGAATCAGGTTCTGATATAGTTCCATTGTAAAGAATGATTATTATATCATTATATAGAAAATAAGGGCTGGACCTAGGTCTTTGAAATAAAATATTTAAAAAATGGCATTTGAAATAAAAAAAATGCTTACTGATAACCACTACTTTTATTTATAAAACGTAGACTATAACACACACATAGTGAAAAGTATTAAATATTAACATAAGCAGGTGGAACTAATTTAATAATGTTACTTATATTAGGGCTGGGTACTTAGAGATGAGAACTATATAGAAAAACTATATAGATGGAACCAGAGTTTCAATATCTGCATGTTGTACTGTCCTTAATTTATCAAAAATGTCTGGGTTTGATACTGGCTCTTGTAGCATCCCTGCCACACTCTACCTCGCTCGCCCCTTTCTATCTAGTCTGTATCTCAGGAGCTGGAAGTCTAGAAACTACATTACTCATACTCTCTTCCAGTAAGGGTTCTGGATATGATTCAGGTCCTGCCAACTAAATGCACTTGAATGGTCCACAGGTCAAGTTTGACCCACTGCCTACTTTTGTAAATAAAATTTTATGAGAACACAGTCATGTTTCTCTACTAAAATATTGTCTAAGGTTGCGTTTGTGCTACCACAGCAAAATTGAGTAGCTGCAACAGAATCTGTACGGCCTAAAATATTTTCTATTTGGCTCTTTACAGAAAAAGTTAGCAGATCCTGCTTGGCCATGTAGCTGCCAGCAACAGGGGTGGTAGTAGAAGCAGGAACATTGATCTTGAGACTAAAAATCCAGTGGTGGCCCATTGACTTCTGTTTCTTCTGTCCTTTCTAATGATTTTATAAGCATCTAATTCGTCACAGTAAATCCCTTTCTGCCTGAAATACAAAATGGAGTTTCTGTTCCAACTACTGATGACTGATACTTCTTCCCTTTGCCTCTTTACATGACAACGAATATCATGGAGTAACTGTCCTAGAATAAAACACAATATACCAAAAACTCACATACACACAACATACCTGACTCTAGTTCAGGTTAGCTCTTAGGAATTTTATTAGCCATTAGTAATTACATACATTGAGTATTATTGATTATTAATCTCAGAGGCCAGATTGCCCTGAGAGTTGGAGCAGAAGCTAAACCTAAAATAACCTCAAAACAAGTCATTTCTGAGATTGTATGGGTTTCTTTCCAGGGAAAATATAGAAAAATCTGTAACATTCAACATTTTAATAAAGAAATAATGGTATCAACCTTTATGTCTATATGGTGAGTTTCTGTTGGACACAACAGTTTTTGTATTCCATTTCTTGACTGACCAATTGTCCAGTAGCCCATGAACGTCTGCTCTGGCAGAGGCAACCTGGCAAGGATGATTTGAAAAGTAAACATTTCTTCTTGTTTCCAAGCCATAGTGGAAAAAAATAATGAGCTATTATCAACCGCATAAAAAAATTTGGAGAACGCTTCACTTACAGGTAAGTTATACTTTATTTTATCAAAAGGTAGTCTACAATACAACATTTAGAATATAGTTTAAGAAGATTACACTCCTGCCATTTGCAATGACATGGATAGAGCTCAAGAATATAATGCTATTGAAATAAGACAGAGAAAGACAAATACCATGATTTCACTTACCTGTGGAATTAAAGAAATAAAACAAGCAAAGGTAAAAAGAGAGAGGGGGAGAAATCAAGAAACTGACTCTTAACTAGAGAACCAAGTTGATGGTTACCAGAGGAGAGGTGGGTGGAGGGACTGGGGAAATTGGAGATGGGAATTAACAAGTGCACTTGTCGTGATGAGCACAGGATGATGTATGGAAGTGCTGAATTGTAGACCTGAAACTAATATTAACACTGTAAGTTAACTAACTGGAATTTAAGTAAAAACTTAAAAAAATTCTGAAACTCAGAAGGTAAGGTCCTATTCTGTTTTTACTTTGATGTAAATATAATTAAGGTGTACATATTTTTTCCTTGAGTTGGTAAAAAACTTAGTGACTTAACACCTCAGTTCCTAGTATAGGAAGGATATAGAGAAAAAATGAAGCAATTCATCCATTTTTAAAGTCTATTCTATTAATTTGGAATCAAATAAATACTACACAATACTACCAGTCACATATTTTTAAGTTTTTAAGAACACCATTATTGTATTCTCTCTTTTAAATGTAATAAAAACACATTTCTGTGTCAAAAGGGTAGATCTTGAAAACCTGTTGCAGACTAGAATCTCTTTCTCTTTATTCAATGAATAAATAGCATTCTTCACTTGTTTTCAGCAGTTCACTAAAGGAGAATTGAATCTCCAAATAAAGAGAAAACAAAAGGACACACCTAATTTTCGTCTAACCTAGAATTGGTGTAATAAAATGCAGGAAGCCTGAGTTCTAGTTCTTTCATTAACTAGCTCTGCAAACTTGGGAAGGGAAAGTTGGCTAATTTCTCTGAGTGTTAATTTCTTCTTTTGTGAAATGAAGGGGATGATCTGCAAGGTTCCTTACAGCCTGAGGAGTGAGTGGAGGGAAATATCAGTGCTAGATTCCATAGTCTTACATTGCCTTGGTGCTCTGGAGTGAAAGTAAATAATCAGAATGAAAATACTTATACCTACCAATAATCAGTGCCCTGGTAGACAAATATGCTTTGTTAAAGCTTATAAAAAGAGCCTCTAAATGCTTCTCAAATTAGCTCTTTAAAGACAACAGAAATAGTTACACATCTTGAAATCTAATTAGAAGTGGACAATTGCTTTAAAAACTGATCCTTGGTTGACAGGTTGATATCTACCCTTAAAAAATTGATCAAAAATAGCCTTTAATAATCCCACAAAAATATACAGATGCTTAAAAAAAACCTTCATCCATTTGAGAAAAAGTAACTTTATTCAACTTGCAGTTCTTATGGATAATTTCTGAGATACTCATGAAATCTGGTTTGAACTTGAAAACTCATTCTAAATAATACTCATGGAAATTACAGGCTGCCTGGCTCCATCCAAAAATACCACTAGCTGTTTGGTTGGCGGTGTATGGGAAGGGCCTTCAGGTACCCCAAATAGAAACTATTTTGGAACCACACAACAAGATTGCTGTTGGCAATAACAGCTAAAACTGAAAGATACATGTAGGGTGTTCTGGAGTCAGACAACACATGGACTCCATCCTGCTCCTTGGGAACACGAAGTGTTTTCTCCTAAGACTTTTCCTGTGGGCTCCAGACTGGTCAACTAAAGTAAACCAAAGCCCATTTATTTTTCACTACTAGGTCCTCCCAATAAGCTGTGGAAAAAATCTAACCAACTACTTCCCCTTATCTTCAATAAGTCAGTAGTCAGGGGGGAGGGGAAGCATTGTATTTGGGTGCATGAGCAAGCTTTGGAATTGGAAACATAATCAACATTAATTTGGGGCTAACTCTAAACAAATAACCAGGTAGCAAAAGGCCCTACATTCCATTACTGAAATCTGTCACCCAACTTGAACCACACTTGAATTGTTACACCTGATTTCATGGAAACAACAATGGTATTTTCCATGATTTTTAGGTCCTGACACTTGTGTTGTTTAACTCTGTTAAAGTCTTGGTTGGAATGATGTCTGGATTTGATTTTAGGAGGGAGGAGGATGAACTTAAGGCCTATAAATAGCACTACTTTTTAATCTTCAATGTCACTCATGAATTTATGTTTTTTAAAACAACGAAGTATTCATATGTTGTGATGTTTCTTAATCCCTTGTGGAAGTATTAATAAAGATCTGGAAGTAAAAGTTTTAACTAAAAGAAAGGTGAATACCAAAAATTATGACTCAGATCAAATTATAGCACTTGAGCAAGTTATAGAAAGCCAAAAAAAATGTTTTTCTAAACATGCATACAATTCATAACATCATGCATATGGACACCAAAGCTGAGTAATACAGTCTGAATGACATGCAAGAGATTTGTCTAAGATTGTTTCCATAAAGAGGTGAGCTGGGGTTTTAAAGAGTATGCTCTGGCAAATTTCTGCCTTCTCTGAACATTTGCCAATACTATTTCTGGAGTCTGAAAGAAACAGATGAAAAAGATTTGGATCTTTTTAGGGGCATTATGCAATTGAAAGTTGTTGACGTACCTATTAGCAACAATTCCTAAAACATCTCCTTACCACAGAACTACTAATTTTTATCGGAAGAGTGGAACCCTTCAGGGTAGTTCCAACCAACTCTCAAAACTTCATCAATTTTACCATCTTGGAGAAGAAAAAGAACTCCGATTTTAGCAGTCCTCACGAACTCCTAATGTTTTAAATCTAACCTCCGGTAAAAATTAGGTTGGACTGTCCAACTGAATTTACTAGAGCCTTTCATAGAATAACCCCAACACATATTTTTCACTTTTGGCTCTTAATGCCTTCCTCTTCCTCTCCAGCCAATTTAGGCCTTAGCCACCTTGAATTGCCAGCTGCTCTTCCTGAACACACTATGTATTTTCATGCTTCCATGAGGCTATTACCTCTTCCCAGAACTCCCTGCTATTGCCTCTTTGGTGAAGTCCTTCTCATTCTTAAGGCCCAAGTCAAACATCACTTTCCTTTGCATCTCTTGCCCATATTTCTTTCTGAGCAGAATGAATCTCTTGCTTTTCTGGGTTTCCATGGAAATCTGCACATTTGGAACTTTTAGAAACTTTGATTTTATTTATTTATTTATTTATTTATTTATTTATTTATTTATTTTTAAAGTTTTTATTTATTCATGGCAGGGAGAGGAGAGGAGAGGAGAGGAGAGGGGAGAGGGGAGAGGGGAGAGGAGAGAGGAGAGAGGAGAGAGGGGAGGGGAGGGGAGGGGAGGGGAGGGGAGGGGAGGGGAGGGAGAGGAGAGGAGAGGAGAGGAGAGGAGAGGAGAGGAGAGGAGAGGAGAGGAGAGGAGAGGAGAGGAGAGGAGAGGAGAGGGGAGGAGAGGAGAGGAGAGGGAAGCAGGCTCCATGCAGGGAACCCAACGTGGGACTCGATCCCGGGTCTCCAGGATCACACCCCAGGCTGAAGGTGGCGCTAAACCACTGAGCCACCGGGGCTGCCCCTTTAGAAACTTTTAGAATATAGTTCTGTATTTGCAATTTTCAAATTTAAGACCTGATACAGAATAAATTTACAGAGCAAGGTCAGAAGTGAATCCCTTGCAAATATTTATATTTACTAAAATAAAAAGTGTACTTAAAAAGAGAAAATAGAAAAGCCCCCTTAAAATACTTTAAGTAATAATGGATATTACTATTTCCCAGTTACCCACCCTCATTTACTAGAAACTTCTGAATCTCCCTGCCCTAAAATCTCACACATCGCTGGCAAATTACTTTTGTTTTGCTGCAAATGCCATGCACACAACAACTACGTATAGATGCATTTCCTTTCTTTGCCTGGCTCTGCATTAGACTTGATGGCTTTCACTTTCTTAGATTTGCGTACTTCTGTCACCTAGGTCCTGCTGAGGTCATAGAAATGAAGAATAATTTGGATGCATGAGATGGACAAAGATTTGGGGGAAACTTGGTATTCTTGGCTGATGGTTCTCAAAAACATGTCCCAATAATCCAGAATGCCACTGTGTAGTCTTAGCGCTGGTGCCTCGCGTCACTGTGCCAGAGCAGACACTGGCAGCTTGCTCCACACATCTCTGGCTTTCTTCCTCCTTGAAGAAGTTGCCAAAGTACGGTTCTGGGGCTTAGGATTCCTTTCTCTCATCTTTCTTCAAGTTTTACTGCAAAAACTTCTCTTTTTTTCTGCCATCTGCTTTACAGCCACATGTCAGTATTTTCTAACCTTAAATTCTTCCCTTTTCTAATCATCCACATCAAGAATGATTGGGATTGAATCTTTCCCAGTTGGAAATTCCCCACCCTTCCAACTCCCCACAGAGAACCTCTGTTATTTCCCACAAGAAGGACTCATAGGATGAGATAACCCTACTGTGAATATAGCACTTTGAATAGAACATTGCATGGCGAGGTTGGCAGTTTTCGTGTTTCCCCAGCGAGATGAATTTATCAAGGGTAAGGCTTACATCTCACTTGAATCTTTGACTCTCTGGTACTCAGAACCCATCCATTCTGCCACTGAAATCTCTCTTGCTCTTGGGCCTCCTTTCCTTCCTACTGCTACAGGCCAGTCCTCACTGATCATCACCTGGATAGCTGCAGCTGCTTCCAGACAGGTCTTTCTGCTGTCAGCTTCACTGCCTTTCAGTTTGTTTTAAAAAAGAAAAGAAAACAAAACAAAACAAAAAGACCCGGAAAAAAACCCAAAAGTAATCTTTCTAAATTATGCATTTGAGCATGTTACTTTTTGGCAGAAAATTCTTCTGGGATTCCCTGACTCTTTTCTCCCTTTTAGGCCCATCAACATGGCATGCCCTCACTTCACCCTTTGAGTCACCAAACTACTTGTAATTTCCAAAATGCACCACAGCCTCTTAAAACTGTCTCTGCCTGAAGTGTTTTATTTGACTAGAGAGGGCCCAGTAATCCCTTAAGTGTTCAGCCTGGTTAATCCTCCCTGACTCTCCTAGAGCAGAAGGCAGCAATCCTATGTCTCTGATTCTCTCTAGTGTGCCTCTCACATAACACAAGTCACTCTACTTGAGGGACCTCCTTGAAGGCAGATATGAAGCCTTCTTAACCTTTATATTTATGACTACCTACCTCGTGTTTATTGATGTAGGAAACAAAGGCAAAAGAAAAATATTAAATTTCCTTACTGCCTACACTTCATTGACAAGTCCTTGAAACAGGTAGAGTGACCTTCCTCTGGAGCTCAGCTGCCTGGATGTTGACAATTTGCTGAGGGCAAAAGGCCAGCCCCCCAGGATCCTGTAAGTCTTCTTTAACATACAAAGATTCCTTTGGAAACTTCCTTTTCTCCATCCACCAAGATGCAGGTTAGCAATCACCCTCCAAGCATATGGCCCACTAATTGACAACTGAAGGGTCACATGAGGGTTTACTAAGCAGTAATAAATGACCTTTTCCTAACAACAGCTAGCCGCCTTAGGATCCTGGAAACCTTGTTTCCAAAATACCGTGGAAGGTCTCAAGGATTCTTTCTTGGCCATGGGCCCCAAACCTCACCACTTCAAACCACACCATTTACCACATAAATGCTCAATGCTGTTTGTTAAATAAATGAATGCTCGGCTACCTCAGAAGTGCCAACATCTTTACCGACTTGTTTCTCATCTCAAGACCACCACAGCATTCTTCCCCCATTGCATTCTGACTGCATGACTCAATAAATGATGCAAACTACTTTGCAGTTGTATTTGGAAGAGTTAGTTATAGGTGGAGATTGGGGATTTCTATGCAGGCAAGTGACAGATATCACTTGAAAATGCTTAAGGGAATCCAAGGATAATTTTGTGAGACTGTTTACGATGAGTATGAAAGAAGATTCATAAACCTTAATGATTTCTATGTAGATTGATTATATTTTAAATTTTTTCTGCATCTTCATAAAGGAACTGAAAGCAAACTAAATGGCTGTGAAGCTACTTTATAACATACCAAGGGAATATGGGGCAAAGGGTATGAAACTATAAAACCCAATGCCACTCTTCTGCTTATTATAGTTCTGGGATGTCATTATGTAAATCTTATTACTTTTGAAAACTAAGAGCTCTTTTATGAAATGAAAGTAAATCATCATGCAGAATGGAACTGCACACCTTAAAACTCCAGGATCAGCACTGTGGACTCATTTGTAAAAACCAAGACTATAAAAAGAAAATTATAGCACATATAGTTTGGAAAATGGAAAGAGAATCACAAAACTTTAAGAAGAGTCTTAATTTAATATGATAAACAGTAAACTGATAATTATTCCTATTTTCAAAGATAAACCTAATGAAATTACTCCAAAGAGAGGTCCTGGCTGGAATGTTCTCCTTGATGCCTCTGGTACCCCAGAATTGGCTTTGGTCAGAGAAGCAGCTGCTATTGAGGTTCCAATTACACAGGACATTTCTATATCTTTAACATAGAAAACCAATTCTAGACAGATACCCTTTGAGACATTCATTATAGATGAAGCTGTTCTGTCTGCAAATATGCACAACAATTTTTATTTTTGCTGCTTTGAAAGTGTTGTCTTCCCTCATTCAATATGTTTATGATGATGTCTACCAATGCATAAATTTACTTATATTGTGTTGAAATGCAATAGAAATGCCTGCTTAATGTGATTTCTCCTTTGCTATTGGGAAGGGTGTCAATGTTAAACCCTAAGGGCAGGCATTACAGTGTGGTGTCCCCAAATATGGCAATTTCAGAATAGACCTTTACTTCATTATTTTTATTTTACTTAAATAAGAAAACAAAATGAATAATTCCAGTGCCCAGATAGTTGGTAGACATTTAAAAAATAAAACATAGAAAATAATACACGTTAGAATATTAAAAGAGTACAGAAAGTGGGGCTTCCTTTCTCTTCTGCAGGGCCTCTCTCAAAAGCAATTACTATCGATAGCTACCAATCTATTTTTAACTTGTTTAATATGTGAGTCTATTTAAAAAGTTTAATAAAAATATGGCTGGGGAGTCAGTTGAATAAGCATCTGACTCTTGCTCTCAGTTCAGGTCTTGATTTCAGGGTTGTTGAGTTCAAGTCTTGTGCTGGGCTCCATGCTGGGTGTGGAGCCTACTTAAAAAAAAAAGTTAAGAAAAATATTAGCTCATAAGGACCTAGATCTTATTAAATCAAAGTTACCTTATTTTGCCTGAAAAATGAAATTTAAAAAATTTTAAGAAAGCATATGAAGGCATAGAAAATATAGACGTCAATAGGACATTGGAAGTAATTACAAGGGCATGGAGATTGCTTAAGAATCCTTCTCTTTCCCTCGGCATCTCCTCCTTCATGCTCTCTCTCTCTCTCTAAAAAAAAAAACCCATAAAAAACAAACCAACCAACAAACAACAAAACTAATTTAAGAATAAACTAAGCTGCATTAAAAAAGAAATCAACAGAGTTGATGACAAAATATTTAGAGTAAGATGGATGATCATTTAAGTATTTTATAGACATGTGCATCTCCTAGGGAAGACAGGGAAAGAAAACCACATGATGATAACTTCAGAGGATAGAGATAACTTCTCTGAATGTTTGATTTATTTGGAAATGATCACAACCTTTGAGAAGATTCTATAAATTAGTTTTGTGTTCCAAATTAGGAAGGAATAATGGCCCGTCTGTTTTTTTTTTATATGGCAGACAAAGTCTAGTATTTATTGTTCTAAATGGGAACAATATGTTTTTATTATGTTTTATTTCATGATCCTTCACTATGTCAAAAAAAAAAAAAAGGAAAACTAAACTGGGAATGAAGGGTCTCTAAAATGATCTTTGTTGTGCCAAAAGTCCATGCTAATCTGCTTTTTGACTTACTTTTCATTGCGCAACATCATTGGGGACTTGGCACCCCCCCCAATCTGAATCTATTATAACTCTATGAAGAATTTGTATATTACACATGTATGACATCATAGTCAATGATAATTCCAACATGCTTACTTAAAATCTCAAGGACCTTTTAAACCAATTACAGCAATTTTCAGTATCCAAGGACTAACTCTGATTTATAGTTTGGATACCAATTTTATATTTGTACTTAGAACTGGAATTAAAATTATGTATATGCATATTATCTGCCCCTTATTAGCTATCTAACCTTAGGCAAGTGACATAACCTCAAATTTCTCATCTACAAAATGCAATACTAATATTATATGTATATATATAACATTATATAGGATAGGTTTGTTATGAAGATTATCTAAATTCAGGTAAAGAGAATGCCTGGAAATGTGCTGGGCACATAGTTTTCTGTAAGTTGCTTTCATTACCATCATTAATATTGTTATTAATTAACATAAACATACAGGTAGAGTATATTCCATTATAAATCTATGAAATGACAATTCTCTCATCTTAAGAAATGTCAAATAGACAGTGGCATATAAATTTAAGAAAAGAGGGAACCCTGGGTGGCGCAGTGGTTTAGTGCCTGCCTTTGGCCCAGGGCGCGATCCGGGAGACCCAGGATCGAATCCCATGTCGGGCTCCCAGGGAATGGAGCCTGCGTCTCCCTCTGCCTATGTCTCTGCCTCTCTCTCTCTCTCTCTCTGTGTGACTATCATAAATAAAAAAAAAATTAAAAAAAAAATAAATTTAAGAAAAGATATTGTATAAGTCACTTAAAATTATGTCACAAGATACAGATTTTTTTCTTCCTTTGAAGCAAATGTTTCTACAGCATGTTGAGTTCATAAATTACTCTGAAACACATTTTTAAACTTAGAAGAACTAATGCACTAGCAGTATGTTTATTTCTAAATAAAAGAAACTTCAGAAAAGAAGCTCATTTAAGGGAAAAACAAGAAAACTCTTTGAAATTTATGATCTATTTCTACTATAGTAGATAATCATTATGCCATTGGTTGGATCTTTGGACTTAATTATGTATGTGTGCACTCATTTATCCCCCTCCCCCCCCCAACAATGACATTTGGAACTCAATAGCTCAGGTTATTTTTTTAAGAGCCTGAATTTTGACCCAAATCCTTCTATCTCTACCTAAATTTCTCCCAGTGTGTCTCCTTATTTGGCCACAGCTACCATTTCTCTGGCCTATCCTATCTCATATATTAGAAACTTAAAAGGGAACGATGATTTAAAAAAAAACAAAAACAAAAACAAAACAAAAAAAACCTCTCAGGAAGTACTAGTGGGAAGAGACCAATGTAACGTGAGGGTCTAGGTGTCCAATTCTGATCTCAGTACTAAAAATTAGGAATATATTGTAGATCAGAAGAAGAGTTGCATTATGGCATGACCACACAAGGTAAAATAACCACCCAGTAAGACTTAGCCTAAAAGTACCAGGATTAGCCAAGGTTTATTAAAGACCTTTGAAAATCTGCAGAGATGAGTGATAGGTACCATCTCGCACCCATTAGGAGACAAAAGGGGAAGTGACAGCAACTCTTCTGGGAATTCACCAAAGAGCACTAATGCAACATCACTAAACAGCCAAAATATATTCTGATTGCAGCTGAGGAAAAAAGTGCTGTAGAAGACTGTACAAACAGTGGTGTAGTATCATCTGTGCCCATGTGAAAACTTCTTTCTTCTACAGTGTCTGCCTTACATCCCATTTTAGTTATATACAGTGGGTAGCCAATTATTTTCCATCCCCATCTTGAATGTGAATGTGAATGTGAACACTTTATTCTGGGCTCAATGCAATTTTGCTCCCATCCAATAAACACTATGGTTGGATTAGGGAACAAGATTATGAGGCTATAGCAAGGATTTTTTATTCAGGGCAAAAGGATATTAACAATAATTAAAACATTTTGTCTTTCTTTTTTAGGAACAGAAGCCCAATGTGGATCTCCTTCACTGACATAGTATATGCAGAGGTGGGCAGGAGCAGCCAGGAAGAACTGGAAGAACTGGTCTAGTGAAGTACAATATTTATGTCCTTATGGGGCAAAACTTCAGAGGTCTATGTGATTACTATTAATGGTGTGCTACTCTAAGGAGAAAAAAGAAAACGTTAGTATCAACTTCTTTCTTATTTTTGTTTTTGCAAGGAGAGAAAATTAAGGTTACATTAAAATGCAAAGGATGTTATAATAGGAAGGAATCTTATCTTAATAAAGTTCCCCTTATTAACTTTATGAAAATGACCCTATATTCAGGCCTTACTAGGACAGTCTTATTTTACATCTCTTTTTACAGAGTTACTATTAAATGTACCCCCTTCCATTGTTAAACATGGACTAATTAGAAGCTAAAATAATTACGCTATCTGTAATAAATGCCCTCATTTTACCAACGGGCTAAGATCTGTTTCTCCAGCACTGACCTGGCACACAGGTTGAATATGTGATGAACTGCTAAATTCCTAGGCCATTGCTTTGTCACCTTCCCATGCTACCCTAGCAAAGTACAGGACTGACTGTTCAACAGAAATAGACATATGGAACCTGTGGATTTCACTTAGAGGGCAACAAAATGACATCACTACTCTTCAGCTGCCCAAGTCATTGAAATTTACCGATGTGGAAAAAATGTGTGAATGTGCAAACTGCAGTCTACTATTATCTCCAACCCAAGGGAAAATTCACTCATCTATGAGACTATTTTTAGCTATATGCAGTGGGTGGACAAGCGGTTGTTTCCATCCCCATGTTAGGCATGAGTGTGACCATCTTGCTTAGAGGTTCAATGTACTATTTCCACTCACAAATATTAGAGTTAGAATTAACTTGCCATGGCAAGATTTTTCAGTTTAGAATGGAAGACTAATGAATACGCTAAACAATTTTACTTGTCTTCCTTAGAAACCTAAAATGCCAACCATTTTCTTTTGATTGACCTTACCAACTGATATGTATTTTAATTTTTATTTCAAGTGTTCAAGCATCCAACAGTTATTTTTAAATCAGAAGCCTGGCTTCCATGAAGCCAGTACTCTATAGAAATTTGTTAACAGTAATAAAAGCCATCTTATTTCCTACTGAAGATAAAGATATAGTTCATAAAAAGGAAGTAAAAAAACAGAAGAACTTATAAGAAGTTTGCATAATAAAGATAATTTCTTGAACTCTCTAATATAGAAGGCAAACTAGTTTCACAATGCCTACAAACACCGCTAATCAATCAGTAAAACAGTATTTTAGAGAAAATTGTATTAGTAACTGACACCAAATGACTCTTTTTAAAAAAAATTACTCATTCACTAGTAATATAAATCAATTCACTGATCATTTCAAACATAACTCCATCTTGTGCTTTTACCATAAAAGGGAAATATTTGTTTCTCTTTGAGAATCCTTGAAAAAATTATTAAAGCTTTAAAAATTTATTTTTATCTATATATAGTCTCACAAGTTCTTATTATAACTTTAAGGAATAAATGAGTAAGGATGATAAATACATTTAGGATATATATGTATATATATGTATGTGTGTGTATAGCTGGACTAATCATTAATTTATACTTAATCATTTTTTTTCTAAGAAAAGTAAAGAGTGCCTCCTATATGAGATTAAATTTAAATAATAATTTGAAAGTAATTACTGTCCCTTGAGAATTATGGTAATTGATAAGAAAAGATAGCATTAAATGCATTATCAATTAAGTGATACAAATCTAAAACTGTTTTCTAGTGAATTTGCACTGACTTAATTACTAATAAACTATATCAGCTATCTTTCTGGTAAACAATATTTATAAGATTCTTTACTAAGGTTAAGTATGTAGTCTATAATTTCAAAATAAAAGGCAGGGAATTGGCCTACATGAAACAAACCCACTTGTTTTCACTACTTCTTTCTTTTTTAAGCTGAAATAAGTAACCAACATTCTCAAGTTAAAAGATTATAAATTTAGAAAACGATCACAACAGAAAAATATATGGTGACATAAATAAGATCATCTTAACTAAAGACATATTTTCCCTTTATGTAGTTTTCATATTTGTACCATGATTTTGCACTAGATTAGGAAATAATGAGACTCACAGTAATTCAACAAAAGGACAGAGACTGTTAAAGAAACAAATATTTCCCTTTATTTGATTACATTATCTATTCATAAGACATTCAAAATAATTAAAATTCTCAATTTACACAGACCTATAAATAATGCTATTTGACTGAAATCCAGCCAGCAAATAGCAATAATATATGTGAAAAGGTTACTCATGGAATTTCCACACTATGCCAGTTTAGTAGCACGTAACAGTAGACTCAGAATTATCACCATTTCAGAATCAGAACAATAACCCCTAAGAGTATTTGATCAATAATGAGTTTGCCTTACTCCTTTGCCAGCTGCACACTAGTTGGTTTTGCTCCGATAGGTATCCCATATTTGTGCAAAGTGTTAATCAAAATCTCTCTCATGTCGTTGTTGTACGAATCAAAGTCAAACACATTCCTAACCACACTGGAGAGACCTTCAGTGGGAAATTTCTGTATTAAAAAAAAAACAAACAAAAAACCTTATGGACACGTGATAAAACATACAACATAATAAAGATTAAAAAAATAATAGAACAATAATGATTGAACAAACTTTAGCAGATATTTATGAACCTTTTCTGGTAACAAGATAGGAGGAATATATACATTTTCCTTTGTTTGCTCTGATAACTTAATATTTTCTTTTTCAAATAAATATCAGAATTTGAGGGGGAACACTTCCTTCTCTCAAATGCTATATCAATGCTCTGATCCTGTTTGGTGACTTTCATTGCCTTTAAGATGAGTAGTAGATTGACTAAATAAAAAAATGCTATTTCCGGGATCCCTGGGTGGTGCAGCGGTTTGGCGCCTACCTTTGGCCCAGGGCGCGATCCTGGAGACCCGGGATCAAATCCCACATCAGGCTCCCGGTGCCTGGAGCCTGCTTCTCCCTCTGCCTATGTCTCTGCCTCTCTCTCTCTCTGTGTGTGTGACTATCATAAATAAATAAAAAATTAAAAAAAAAAGGTATTTCCATAGAAAGAACAGTGTTGGATATCTATATAGAAGTATTTAGAGAAGTCACAGATCTGTGAGTAAATGAAAGGAAAGATAAAGGAGCAAGAAAAGAAGAGAAGAAGAACATAGAAAGTATAGTAAATAGACAAAAAGGGAATAGCGGAAGGAAAGAAAATATTACTAACAGTGAGATTTATACTGGCTGTGTACTCTGTGTCCTCTACTGGCTCTGTCTTGTTTTTTTTTAGGCACAGGGATCAGAGCTGGGCTTTTCATGGTTTAATACGCAGAATGAAGCTTTCTATTTTCCTTTCTAGATTTTCCTTAGAGGACTGGGGATAGGTCAAAGGTCAAGAGTCATTGGGTTGTGACTTTTTGCTAAGGACTATTATTTATTATAAAAGTACTGCTGACCTGGGTTGTTTTCTTCTCCAAGGTGGACTATATATTGTACATGGCTACAATGGATTGCATTTTCCTGTCCATTTATTGAATCTTAAAGAACTTTCTTGCAGTATTTACAGGCATATAATAGTTACTTCCTACTGAGTTTTCTATTTCCGTGTCTTTTGTTTTCAAAATGAAAATATTTTTCACTCAGATACAACATGCTTGTTGTATAAAGTCCAACAGTGGTAAAGTTTCCCTGCTGTCTCACTCTCTTGTCTTCCTTTGCCCTCACCAAATTTCCTAATTCCTTGATGATGGCCATGGCATAGAATTTCACCTAAGTCAATTCAAAGGCTAACATAAACTGTTAGTCTTCCAGATTTAAATCAGAAAGGGAGACAGAACGTAAAGACTGCTAACTCTGGGAAATGAACTAGGGGTGGTAGAACCCCTTCTACCACCCCTAGTTCGGGTGGGCGGGGGGTGGGAGTGAATGGGTGATGGGCACTGGGGGTTATTCCATATGTTAGTAAATTGAACACCTATAAAAAATAAATAAAAAAAAATTTTAACCTCAAAAAAAAAAAAAAAAAAGAATAGGATTGGGTAGAGACTTTCAACAGAATAGTGCAATGTCCAGGTGTTTTCAGTTGAGGATACTCTAAATTCATTTTAACATGGATTTTTTTGATATCTCATTTTTTTTGCCATCTCACAATCTCAAATTGTGTTTGTAAGAGTCAAATAGCAAGTGTATAAGTAAAAGCAGCAACATAAATACTTTCCAGTGAGATACATTTCAATAACTTTGTTTGGTAAGATTCATATTTATCATTAAAAAATGTAATAAAAATAAAATAAAATAAAATAAAATAAAATAAAATAAAATAAAATAAAATTTAGATTAAAACACTTCATATTATATAATCTGAATCAGTACTGTATCTTAGAAATTGAAAGACATGGTATAAATTAAGCAATCTAAAAAAAAACCAAGATTGATGGTTTGTTTTAAACCTTTATGCACTAGCGTGTGTCATACCTGTAAATGCTTCACTATGTTGACAACTTCTCTGGTAGAATAAGGATAGTTAATAATGCCCTGGTCAGCTAAACTCCTCAGCTCTCCAAAGGCAGCTACAAGCTTCTCAAGGATGGGCTTGGGCACATTTGGTCCATATTGCCTGAGCATTTCGAGCTCTGAATGGGGTTTGGGATTATCAACTGCATGGCAGCTAAAAATATCACCTGTAGGAGAAAAGATTCACATTGAGCATGCCAGTAATCCGTTATAATGCCATAGGAACTATGGAATGGTCATTTAAAGAGCCATTGGTTGTTCACCAAAGCACTTCTATTTTTAAGTGTGTAAAACTGCATAGAAAGCCTGTGCAACAATAGGATGGTATAGAGTAGAAAGCAAATCACTGAAGCAAAAGAAAAGGAAATTGAATGATGTGTGGTTTATTATTCACAGATTTATTTCTGTTAAAAAATTATATAATATTTGAATACAATCCCAATGGGAGATACTCAAATAAAAACAAAAAAGAGAAGACTCCCCGTGTCTCTGCCAATCCCACTCCCTCTTCCATAGGCAGCCAGTATTAACAGTTCAGTGTATTTGTTCTTCAATACCTGCATGAGTCTTTTTAAAAATGCATAAATACAACATATAGTTTTGGTAATTTATTCCTTTTCTATTAATTGGAAAATACTTTTCATATGGTTCTGAGACTGCATTTTTAACACATGTTGAATATTTTCGAAATTATATACACCTATCGTGTATATACGATACGTGTATATACACGTGTGCTTCTTTATGGATCCAGAAAGAGGGAATTAGTAGCATTGCTCTATACATAATTTGTATCTTGTACAGATTGCTAGAATACACTTTGGAAGTTAGTTTTGGAAAAGGAAGCCCTCAGAGACAATGTCTAAACTAAAATGAAGAAAAAGGAACATAGAAATATTTCAACTGTAATTTAGGCAACTTGAGATTATCCTGGAACAGTATAACCTATCCTTAAGACAGATGATTTCTCATATTAAAAGTTCACGTAATTTTACTGATTCATAATCCAAGAAACCAGGGGCCAAAGGAAGTTACAGTAAAGAGATATGCATTATTTAGCATGTTCATTTTATTTTATTTTTTTAGCATGTTCATTTTAAAAAGAACTTTCTAGTTCTTAAAAATCATTCAAATTATAGGGGTGCGTGGGTGGCTCAGTTGGTTAAGTGTCTGACTCTTGACCTTAGCTCAGGTCATGATTTCAGGCTCATGAGATTGAGCCCCATGTAGGGGGCTCAGCATGGAGACTGCTTAAGATTCTTCCCCTCCTTTTCCCTTTGCCCTTCCTCCTCTACTCATGCACACACTCCCTCTCAAAAAAAATCATTCAAATCATAATTTATCATTATTATGTATTTATAAAAGTAACTGAATAAAATGCAAGCCATGATAACTTCAAGCTTGTATCTCACAGACTATACACATTTGAACACAAATATGAAGTACATGTTTTTTTGCGGAAAATCAAATACAATACATTAACCCTTTATTCATTCATTCATCACATAATTATTAAATATCTCCCATGAGCCAAGTACTATTCTAGGAATTTTATACATGTCAGTGATCAAAAACACAAAATTCCTGTCCTTATTAAGTTTATATTCTGAAAATGAACAGTAACTATAAATGTTAGACACTGTATGTTTCCAAGAGAGAAAAAAAGAAGAGAGAAGCACAGCACAGGACATCAGAAATGGTAATGGTTGGGGAGGTGAGTCAGGTAGGTCTTGTTGAGAAGATGACATCTGAGCAAATGCAACTATTGGTAGAGAAAGAACATTCCAGGCAGAGGGTTATAGCTAATATATAGCCCTAAGGCAAGTGTATCTCGTATGTTCAAGAAGCAGCAGGAGGGTAGAGTGACTGGAAAAGAATGAGTGACGGGAAGAGCATCATAGAACAGAATGAACAGGAAGTCAGAGAGATAGACTCTTCTGTAGAAATTCTATATGTGTATAAGCATATTCATGTATATACCTCCTTCTTGCCTTTTTTTTTTTTAATTAATTCAAATGATAGACCACTATTATGGCTATCTGTTTCACTAAATATATCTTGAGGATTGTTTTTGTTTTTTTTTAATCAGCATAGGTAAACTTACCCCATTCTTTTTTTCACTGCTGCACAGACTCTATTATGTGTGTTTTATGGAATTACTTTATCCAGTTCCATTTGAATGGACATTTGGGTTGTTCCCATTGTTTGGCTACTTCCTGTAAACAATGCTATATTGTCTATCTTTGTACTTAAATCATTGTACAGGTAATTCTCTTGAATAAATTTGCTGATATGGAATTGTCAGATCAAGAATCCTCCTAGAAGACTGAGCCTGCTTCATATTGAAAATGAGAATTACTGGTAGCTAGAATTACCTCCTTGCTATAGAGAAGTCCTTCTAAAAGTCTCCTGATGATGAAGTTTGTCTAAGGGCCTCTCTGATCCATATGAATCAGTCACCTGGATTTGAGCTGGTCTCAAATCCTTATAGTTAACAGGGATGTGACAAAAACCACACTACAAACCATTCCTTATTTTGTGCAGGACCTTTTTTGTCCTTTTAGAGGCTCCAAACAACAAAGTATAGTATAATAGTTTGAGAAAACAGGATCTGGAATCAGACAGACTTCAATTTGAAGCCTACTTCTAACACTATTATCTAAGTGACTCCAGAAAAAGTGGATCCCTCTGAATATTTGATACTCTCCTTCCCTAAAATGAGATAACAAATACTCTCACCAGGTGGTTGTGATGATGACACAGCACATGCAGCATTCAATGAGACCTGCTTCAGCATTGCTACTAAGACATTATTGTTATTGCTATTATTTTTTTATTGTTTTCATTAATGTTTTTACCTAAAGTACCGAAGAAATCATTGCCTAAGAAAGGAAATCCAGGTCTGTTGGCCAAGACAATCATTCTAAAATCAGGATGAATCACAATAACGTTTTCTCTTCCATTGACATTAGCAGAATCTGAAAAACAGAATTTCTATTTAGTCTTTATTCATATTTAGTAATTCTTAGGAATATCAAGTGATGGCCTTGAAATAATATAAGCAGTCATGTTGTTCAGTCATAAAGAACTCCAAAACTCAAAAAAAAAAAAAAAAAAAAAAAAAAAGAAGAAGAACTCCAAAACTCTGGTTGTCACAATTTGGTTATAGGGAAAAAAACTTTCTTGAGAATTGTGCTTAAGAACAGAATACTGATGAAGCACATACTGAATTTTACAGGGACTTGTATTTTTATGTAAATTCAATGTACATCTAAAAAGCAAACTTGTCCAAATATTGTTTTGCAGTATTGAAATTTGGCTTGAGGTGCTATTATTTCTCAAAAAAAGAAAAAGATAAAGAATCCATAATGAAGAATAATCCAAAGGATACTTGAAGGACAATCCAAATATCCTTTGGATTTCATAAGATCAGTAGCTGCATCACTTTGCCTGCCATCACGCAGCAAATGAGTGATTCCTTTTTCCAATTATCTACTTTGAAACTTAATATAGAATAAAGCCCTTGAGCACCTAGTCAGCTCATTAGTGCAATGTTGACATATTTCCAATTAAAGAATTCTACCTTGGTTCTTAAAATAAGTAACTGCAAGTTGATGGAAACTTCCTTTGTGCAAATGTTTAAGGCAGTAAAGAAACTGAATATAATATTCTACTGGCTGATGTACATTTCAGATAGAACTGCTAGTCTAGGCGATAATTTCAGATGGTAAAAACTTTATTGTGGTTATTTTGAGAAGGAATGCTTGTCATCTGGGTTTATTTAAATTCCCGCCTTAGGCTGTCCATCTTTTAAAAAGGATAGCTGTGAAGCACCTGCAGTTTTGAGATGACTCTGTATGAATCTATACTTAATCTTTTTAAATATAATCTTTCAAATATGCCATATATTTGTGCACAAAATACAATTAATAGTCTTAATGTTTGAGCCCCGTTAATTTTAGTTGTGGTGGATAAAAGGGTATGTGTCACAGGCAAACTTTAATTAGTTAATTAAAATAAAAATGGCAATAAAAAATCAAAACTGAAAAAGGAAAGAAAACGGAAAACACAGCTCTAGAAGTGATGCTTTAAGAAACCATGTTCAGAACAGCTTCAGAGGCTCTTGTGTTTAAAATATTATGTACAATCAAATTGGAGTTTAAAAATTAGGATGACTCCTTTTCTTCTAGACTACTCTTCAAAAATACATTAGAAAATGTAGAGGATCATCAGGAGATAATCACTCTTTAACTACAATTTTGTTTCAGCAATTATTTTCTTGTTTTCTGTTAACTGTCTTCAAAATGCATCTAAAAAGGGCAGACAGATTCTGATCCTGAGAGTCTGAATGAGATCTTCATAGGAGGTAGTATCCAGGCTAACTCAAATTCTCATTTTTCCCATAAAATCACTGTGAAGTCGATATGTTAGAATATTTTTATTATTTATATTTATACTTGTATTATTTATATTGTATGTTAGTTTCCTAGGCTTGGAAATGGCCATCTCCCAATGATAATGTCTAAGAAGAACCTGTCTAGTGAGGCACTTGTACATTTTCAATGGGTTTTCTTGACATATTCTCTTTGAATACTGAAGATTTTAGTTCTTAGTTTCAATTTGCTTGGTTACTCTGCTATTGCCTATATGTATTTTCAATGGCTAGTTACAGATGTTCAAGTCTCATCACACAAAAATTTAAATTAGAAACTAGAAAATATTCTCACATTACATCAAACAATTTTTCTTTATAAGTTAAATGGACAAATGAGACTCATCAATCTACGGTTTTTCTAACAATAAGAAAAATAAATAAATGAATGAATGAATTGAATATAAGAAGATAGTCCTAAGCACAGGATAACTTCTTCCTGAGGTAGGGGTGTGTGGGTGTATGGGTGTGTGTACATGTGCATGAATGCATGAGTGTGTGTGTATATATACACAAGCGCACACATGGATTCAGGTATCTATGAAAAAAATATATATATAACATACAAAACTCCCTGGTGAGTTTTTCTAATTATTGAGTAATAATAACATTAATTTTAATATTATAAGTCATAGAAACATGCTAGAGCTTTTAAGAAATCCAAATAATAAGAAAACAAATTGCACAAAATAATGGAGAGATGAGTATAATAAGATTATAGCTGGTATTCTCAGAGTAGAAAAATATAAAGCTGATTTGTCTTAAGAGTACTATGGAAATTTTTAAAGGTGCTCTCTGGCTGTAAAAATGTGAAACAAAGATTCAGATGTACTGACTTTTAAAAATGACTGTCAACACAGACAGCTTCAGTTATATTGAATTTATGCTTGTTGCTTGTAGATTAGTCAGCTAAGTGCGTGATTTGATACCAAAGATGTAAAATTTGCATATATTGAAAGCCTTTTTATATACTCACTTGCAACAATGCGTCTTCCATCTGCTAGAATCATTTCTCCATTTTCTACTAGAGTTTTTAAAATACAGGTGACATTTGTTGGGGCTTTGTCTGCCTCATCTACCACCAGAACATGACCCAACTTTACTGCTTTAACCTTTAAAGACAGAACATTTATCATAAACAAAAAAATGAGAGCAAATGTTTTAAAATTTTTATCACCATTGCTTTGGGTTTATAATAGTAGCTAGTTTTATTTAAGTTATGGGTATACTACCACAAAAAAAAGTATGTAGCAGAGCTGGAAACAAAATTTATGGATCTCCACCAAAAGCTTCACATAGTTACTAAACTGTTAACTCTGCAGTAATCACTTTATTTCCCTTTAGCATCATAATTATTCCTATGTTGGTGATGTCCATATTTAACACCCCAGAGTCGTGTTTTAGAGGAGATTTAAAACAATATAACAAATACAGAAATTAAAGTGCCATGGGAATTAAGAAGATTGAGACATCACAATCGAGAGTAGATATTAGACTATTGCATTTGTTATAGCTCTAGAAGTACAGGATTTTAATAGATCAGAATGGATGGTGAAGACATAAGTATTCAGGATATCCATGTGGGATTCATTGATTCCCTAATCAATGGTCACACTCAAGAAAGCCTGAGGCATACTGAGGGAAGAGTGAATATGAGTAGTCTATCTTGGCTGAAGCAGAGGTTAAATGTAAGAAAAGAGAGAATGGTCTGAAAGGGTAGATCAGGTTTCTGCTACAATTTGATTGCCAGACCAAGAAATATGTACTTTATCTCATTAAATAATACATCTATAAAGATTTATGAGTTCAGGCATGATAGGAATGAAGCTTGGAGCTACACTTTAGGACATTTTATCTGGCAGCAATATGCAAATAGACTAAAAGGGGATTACTATAATAATTTGGTAAAAAAGTGGTTTGGGGGACCTGATTTTAGGGGAGGAGGAATGGAAAAATGGAAATAGAAAGCATTAAATTGATCTGAAGAGTTTTTTGGAGGTATAATCTATAGTCTTGGCAAGAGATTAGATGGGAAGTAGGGAAAGGAAAAATAGGAGACTGTCCTAGGTCTTAGGTGTCTGAATAAATGGTGATATTATGAAGAGAAAGGTAAAAGCTAGGATTACCTCTTAAAACCATTTTAAGAGAGTAGATGGGAGAAACACTCAATGAATTTAAAACTTTAAAACTTATTTTTTTAATAGTAAGAAATATCTCAGAACATAAAGTGAACCATATAATAAATTTTTCTCATTATATAGTTTTGGCTAGTAATTTTAAGGAAATACAGATTGAGAAATAGATGATACCCTCTACCACAAATATTTTATTCATATTCTTTTTTTTTAATAATTTTTTTAAAGATTTTATTTATTCGAGCAACACAGAGAAGAGAGAGAGAAAGAGGCAGAGACATAGGCAGAGGGAGAAGCAGGCTCCATGCAGGGAGCCCGATGTGGGACTCGATCCTCGGTCTCCAGGATCACGCCCTGGGCTGAAGGCGGTGCTAAACCCCTGAGCCACCCGGGCTGCCCATTTTATTCATATTCTTAAAAAAAAGTTGATACAGGTTTTTCTCCTTAATTTTTGGGTAAAAATAAACTGAATTTTTAAGAGGCAGAAAATAAAGAGCTTCCTAACACTAATCCCCATCCTTCCCATCTCTGTTCAGGGAAAGTTAGGCCCAACCTGGGAGAATTCAGAAGGGAGATTCTAAAGACTTTAATCACTTCAAAAACCTCTGGACCACCAAGGTTCTCATGTGGGTCTATTTGTGCCACTGACACAAAGGAGTTATCTACACAGAGGGACAGGCCCAGCAGGCCAGGATCTTATGTGAGAAGGTGAGGAATGGCTTTTTCCAGCTACCCAAAACACGGGGCTAATATTTTATTCATTAAAATTATTTTTAAAAAATTCTAGAAGCATTATCTAATTCTAAACTCTCATATTTGAAAACAGAAAACATTTTTTTTTTAATTCTGGAATGATAAAGAAATCATTAGAGGATTTCTATCATTCCCTAAATCACTCCAAAGAGCAAAAAAACAGAATAAGAAAACATTTTATTTTCTCAATTATTTGCATTTAAACGTTCACTTTCCAAATGACATATGAATGAGTGTTTTCCAGTTAAGACTGAAATCTTACAAATCCTCCCTCAAAGGCTGAAATATAATCATCATTGAGAAAAATACAGTTGAGAATACTTGTACAGTTAGATTACTAACCAAAGGTGAGTCTTCATATACAATTAGTCCATCTTTAACAGAAGGCTGAAGAGTAAGGGTTTGTACTGTGGTGTCCCTAAAATTAAACCAAAACATTTTAAAGTTAGTAAGGAAATACAATGACATGAATAAAATTATTCCACATTAAGACTTCTTTTCAAGTTTCTGTTCATCATTCTGCTTTTCGCAAAATAACAACAATAAAACTCCATTCAGCAACAGTAAATACACGTAAAGTAATACAGCAATACAAGATACAAGTAAAAATTACAAGGGCTTGGGAATCCATCTAAGTTTACAGATTATCTAGGTTCTTCTCTTTTTCTTTCTAGGAATTTCCCTTGTGATCACTTCACTCCTCAAAATCACCTCCTGAGGGTGAAGAGGAGAGATTAAAATATATGTTTGCATTACAGAAATAATAGTTTTAATATTTGAAAAGCATTTTGACAGTAAGTTCGGTGATGACTGGTGTGTTGACATCATGGCTAATTAAGGTAACTCTGTGAATTACACATTCTGGCCCAACTTGCCGTCAGTGTGTGCAAAAGCCGGACTGTCTCACCTCCCTCTCAGAACTGTAGATTTTTTAATAGTAAGGCAATCCATTTCATTTTCTTAAATCTATTTGCAAGTATGTGCCAGACCTTGCTTTAGATCAGGATATTCAAATTTTCAGTAGTGAGCTATGACTTTCTCACATATATGAAGTTCATATCACGTAAGAATATTTTGGCCAAAAATGTAGAAGCTGCAGGTGATAGGTAGGTCTAGATATGCTCAAGGGGACCAATTTTAAATATTCATCTTCTACATATACTCTATCTTTAAAGCAAAAAATCCTACAGCCATTTTGAGCATGTCAAATGGAGAATTAAATTACTTTCAAAATGTGAATAGCATCTTTCTTTTTAAGAATTCAAAGTTGTCTTTTCAAACTACTCTACCACTTATTCAAGTAATATGTGGAGTTACAGTCATATTCTTCTGAGTACCTACTATGTGTGAGGCTTGTGAACCTCAGGGTTTAGTGCTACAATATGTTTCTGAAACTCAGAATGTGAACCTCAGGGTTTAGTGCTACAATATGTTTCTGAAACTTCTCTCCAAATGCTAACATTTATCACAACCTGTTAAATTTCTAAAATGTGTATCTATTAAAAAAAAAAACAATAAATACCATATGACAATCACAAATAAAACAAACTTAAAATGTCTTTCAAGTGAGGTTTTGCTTTAGCAAAACAAATTAATCAAAATCAGTTAATTGCCTTGAGAGGCAATTGTGGAGTAGTGGAAAGACTTTGGAGTCAGACCAATCAAGATTGAGAATCTAGTTGTCACTGTCTCTCAAGGCAATTATCTGATTTTGA
The DNA here is from genome assembly GCF_003254725.2 of Canis lupus dingo. NCBI lineage: Eukaryota > Metazoa > Chordata > Mammalia > Carnivora > Canidae > Canis > Canis lupus. The sequence continues at coordinate 8,961,863 of NC_064264.1, read as the reverse complement.
TTAAATTTGTTGAATAAATGAATGCATGAATAAAATGACAAAGTGCTAAAAGTTAAAAATGGATGCTGAAGCTTATAGCACAACATACAGTATGTGGATTTCCAAATATATTGGACCATGAGCCCCCTCCCCCTTTTTTAATAGAGAATCTGAAACTATAGAAACCACTTTAGTAAATGTTGCGTTAGATTAAGTCTAACTCTCCTCAATGTAAGGAATCTTTTTTTATATATAAGATTTTATTTATTTATTCATGGAAGACAGAGAAAGAGAGGCAGAGATATAGGCAGAGGGAGAAGTAGCCTCCAGAGAAGCAGGCTCCATGCAGGGAGCCCAATGTGGGACTCAATTCTGGACTCCAGGATCACGCCCTTAGCTGAAGGCAGGTGTGCTTAACCGCTGAGCCACTGAGGTGTTCCAGGGTGGCTTTTTTTTTTTTTTAATTAATCCCAGGAATCTTTTTTTAAATTAATTTATAAGCACATATTAGTACAGTCATGTCAAGAAGTACACTTGGGGTTGACTAGTCAAAGGATGTCCCCATAGTTATGGTTTATGTCCAGCATGGACTCCAGTTGAGTTGAATTTAGAGTGATTGTTATGAGTGACTTCTCCATCAGAGTCCTCATTTACCAGGGCTTGAGCAGATATATTGGCAATACAACTATTAACATTGAAAATTTCAAAAAAAAAACATTGAAAATTTCTAGACTGGACGCCTGGGTGGCTCAGTGGTTGAGTGTCTGCCTTCAGCTCTGGGTGTGATCCTGGGGTGTGGGATCGAGTCCCACATGGGGCTCCTTGTGGGGAGCCTGCTTCTCCCTCTGCCTATGTCTCTGCCGCTCTCTCTCTCTGTGTCTCTCATGGATAAATAAAATCTTAAAAAATAAAATAAAATAAGATTTCTAGACCACCTAACTTCTTTGCACCTAGCTTAAAAGGCTTCTCCTTCTATTTTGACTTAATGGCGATTGGCTTCAGTTAATTCCCTGGAGGTCTGGCCTATTGCCCTTCTTGACCTCTATTCCAAGCTCCCCCCCCCCCCCCCCCCCAGATTCTGGCTCTCATGGATCTGATGCTTGTCCTGTGATCTACCGCTTCCTATAGCCCAAGCACTACACTTTACAAAAAATTCAATATTGTTCTTTCATATTGGCTAAAATTCAAATTAAAATGTGTTTGATATAAAGCCTTGAAGATGTTAAGAAACGTGAAAACATATTATGACACTTTATTGATGCTTATCAACTTTTAGTGCAAATAAAATGTTTCTTATTCAATATAATGATATCTAGTCATATACCCATTTTCTGTATTCCTGGGTCTTATAAGTCTCCTATAGGATATACTTTATGTTATCTTCTACTAAAAAGTTAATTTTTAGAGTTTTAAACAAATAAGCACATAGTTTAATTTCACATAAATTCGCTGTTAATATTCTAGCAATACAGAAGGGGGGAGGTGGGTGAGGAAAAGAAAGAGATGTGTTCACACAGATTTTTATAGCAATATAATGAATTTCTCACCTCGTTTGTCACATATTTAATGGGCATCAACATGACACCTTCTAGCATCAAAATGGAAAAAGGAACTCTTATGTCATTGTCAGTGGGAAGGAAATTCAAGCTGAATTCCAATTTTAAAAAGGCAAACATAATTGTTCTATAACACTTGAATTCTGATAGGATACAACTTGCCAAATTAGATTTATCAAAAGACTTCTGTGCTAGAAATAAAAACCCCAGGTTTGACAGAACATGTATAAATCAGATGATTTCCAAAAGGGACTACAAATGAGAATGAATACAAGTGTAAAGCATGGCTTTCAGTGGAGTGAAAAAGAGGAATTTATAGGAAAGTAGTGGTTTTGTTCTGTTCTTTTCATCGATCATCCTATACATCAAAGGAAAAGCAATCGTTAGTAAAATATGTAAAATAATATGCAATTAGAAAAACTGTTCGGCTTATATGATAATAAGTTTCACTGGTTATGTAAGAGTGGAAAATAACCCACGATCTTCTGCATAGTACTTAACACAACAAGAAAAAAGCTTGTTTTTCAAGGTACCTTACAATATTATAAACTTCAAACTTAGTTAAATGATAAGGTAATCATTACTGTCACAAGTAGCATATAGCCAATATAATGATTCTTTTTCAGAAACATTGATTAAAATCATTGCTCTGTATTTAGGAGCATCTTGGATCAAAATATATTAATTAGTTTTCCACACATATAGGCAATAACCCTAAGAGAATATTTTATTTGCTACCATTTTAATTATATTATGATTTTTTTCTTCTCAAGAACAGCTTTGAAATATAAGCTTATAAAAGTTTAAATAGTCAATAATTTCAACAATATTGGGGAGAAGGAAATTTAAAACACACTCAAATCACATTTCCTTAGCCTAAGTTTTAATGAAAAGATGGTTTTCCAGTTATAACTGTTATCCTTAATGTTTGAATTAATTAGAATGTTCAGCTAATTGCTGTCATAAATGTTCTCACTTCTCACTGTCTTGCAAATTAAAGCTGTCTATCAATTAAAGCCTGTGTAGATAGAGGGGTTACTCAAAGAAATACAATGCTAAACTCTAGTCTTCTTTTAACTCTGTGATTTAAAAATTTTTTAAATTAGAGTTATTAATGTTTTGATAGTGATTTAAAATCATTCCAGATGCAATAAAAGTAATTAGGTTGTATAAAGACCAAGTTTTATCAAAATAAGGAAAAAGAAAATTGGCCTTTAGAGAGCAAGCCGAATCTGTTCTTGGAATTTTGCTTGTAAAGGTACTTAACTAAGCTAATAACTGCTGATTTACTGAGGAGCAAATGATCTCAAAATAGTGATGTTTATTTTGAAAATGATATTTTAGTAAGTTGTGTTTAAACTGGCTTATGATTAGCTTTCTTTTAGAAGAATAGTAGCTAAACATAAGAGTGAAGGAAGAAAGAAGATACCCAAAAGTTTCAAATAGCTAACAAAATTATCTCTAACTTCATAGTTCATTAAATAAAATTGGCTATAGGAATAAACTACTCATTAATATGAGCCAAACATGAGAAAGCAAAGAGAGAATATAGCACATAGGAGGTACTTAAGAAATATTTGCTTAATATTTTTAAAAGAGGGATGATTATGAAAACAGAATTAAATCTTAATTTTTGCCAATAAGAGATAAGCATAACATCACTGATTGAGAAGTAAATGATGCTGAAAGATATTTTCAAGTGAAAAAGAGTTCATGGTATCATCAGGAATATCATTTCCATAGGCTTATTTTAAATAATCAATGAAATAAAGGTAAGGGACACTAATAAGAATTTCTTTTTTTTTAATTTTTTAATTTTTTAATTTTTATTTTTTTACTAATAAGAATTTCGACCAATAAAACAAAGAGTGGTAATTAGAAACAGTTGATACAAACAAATTTAAAATTTAAACGATGTTTACAAATATTCTGGGCTCTCTTGAATAGTAGCACACCACTTCTCTACCCTTGCCTATAAAAGGCAAATATATTTCTCCATGTTGAGAGAGAAACTTCCCAAGGCCCTCAAACAGAAACAGCCCCTAATATAAGCAGTGCTACCATATAATACAAAAAAAAAGAATGACGCAGCCCGGGGGGCTCGGGGTTTAGCACCGCCTTTGGCCTAGGATCTGACCCTGGAGACCCGGGATCGAGTCCCACGTCAGGCTCCCTGCATGAAGCCTGCTTCTCCCTCTGCCTGTGTCTCTGCCTCTCTCTATTCTTTCATGAGTAAATAAATAAAATCCTTAAAAAAAAAAAAAAAAGACAAAATTAGCTGTGATTACTGCAGTATTTGTTAAAAACCAGCTCTGGCCTAAATGTGAGTCCTCCAAAATTGGTCAATCACTTAAGCTCTCAAAGCCCAGGATTACTCATTTCTACAGAGGGAATTAGAATATATGAAGAATGTAGTAAAAATAAAAAGCCAGGAAGTTAAAAATGGAGAGAGAAATGGTATTATTATATGTGCTTTGAATGCTTTGAGGAAAAAGTCCTTTTAATAAGATAAGCAAAATATCATTTCTGCCAAAGTGATTGAAAAGACTCCAGTTCTTAAAATAGCTGTTTGGGAGGACTAACAGTTTATTTAGTAGTCAATCACTCATCAGTAATGTGTCCAGATGCAAAAAATCCTAACAAACCATAAAAGAAAGGAAGACATTAGGGAGATAATATTTATGGAAGGAAATCTACTGTGATGCAACACTTCTTTGCTCTTCAAGGGTAGGTTCACTGGGAACAGCAGGTAGAAAACAGCCACAGTAAAGTAATATACAATGGAAGCTAAACATTTCAAAATATGCTTCATTTTCAAAATCTACTTCCCTCCTCACATCTCCTAGCACTATATTAACACTTATTTAAAAAGAAATTCCTCCAATGTGCAAAAGCCATGCTGATAATCACATCTTTTAACAAAATCTGAAAGTTTTGAGCTGTCCAGCCTTTAAAAATAAATCTATGAATATGATATATTTAAAAATTGGATCTTTGGTCTTTACTCTGAAAACTAGCTTTCTGACTTGGTGAATTTTAGGAACTCAGAATGATCTAGTTTCTTTGTGGGAACTTAATTTCCCCTTTTCCAGCCCCAAAAGAAAAAGTTATACAGGTCCCTTATTTCCCTTTCCCCTGACATTAAACAATGCATTTTCTAATCAGTTTTTAAAAAGGAATAGAAGAACAAGATGCAGATTCAATTGCAAAACTGAGTGGGCAAGGATGCACACTGTGTCCACTGGATAAATCTTTATCAGAAAATAATGAGTAATTTATATTTTTTAAAGGCTTCAGTAATTGGATAACAACATAAAAGTGTGATAGTCAGAAATTAATAAATGAATACCTTTTCATACCAGGATATTACCTAATCTCTCATTCAGTAAACATGTATTGAATATTTTACTAATGGGCATTGCTTTAGATGTTAAAGTATCTATGAACAAAACAGGTGGAGACTCTTTCCCTTGAGGGGTTTAAATTCATAATATATTTAAGTGAACTTAACTCACCATACTAATTAATAATGTACCATCTTTGGTACAGTATGAACTCAATCTTGCATGAGATTAAATATCGAAAGATATTTTACCAGAAGCAATTCAAAATAAAACTGAAATACCTATTTTTGATCTCTAAGACAAATGAGAAAAAGCCTGCTGCTACTGAAGTCCATCAAAAGACTGAAGTCCACCAGTTCTCCAAGATGCTGGCTCGGCAGGTGTCTCATGGTTAATTACCCTAAACACATTCTCTGTGTGATACTTAGTGCCTAAAACTCACTATGTAAGTGCATTGTTTATATATCACAATATTATTCAGTATACCATAATCTTGAATTATTTTATTCTCATTTCTGGCTGTTCATCAACTTCAAAAAACTCACAATGCTTGGTGTTAAATTTATGACTTCAATGACTCAGGTCAAATAGAAAATAGTATGTAAATAAGCATATATTTGGAGAACTCTTAAAGGGTTTTTTTTTTTTAAGTTTTCTGTAATGTACCTATTTTATTTAAATTTTTTATGATTGACTTTATTTATTTATTTATTTATTTATTTATTTATTTATTTATTTATTTATGATAGTCACACAGAGAGAGAGAGAGAGAGGCAGAGACACAGGCAGAGGGAGAAGCAGGCTCCATGCACCGGGAGCCCGACATGGGATTCGATCCCGGGTCTCCAGGATTGCGCCCTGAGCCAAAGGCAGGCGCTAAACCGCTGCGCCACCCAGGGATCCCTATGATAGATTTTCTTAAGGAAAATCATTTCAGCCTTACCCACTTTCCTGTGTTATTTTATTTTATGTTTTTTAAAGATTTATTTATCATTTGAGAGAGAAGGAGTGTGCATGCATGTGCATGGGAGAGAGCAGTGTGAAGCAGACTTCACACTGAACGCAGGGCCCAACAGTGTAAGAACACACTGGGGCTTGTTCTTACCGCCCTGAGGTCATGATCTGAACTGAAACCAAGAGTCAGATGCTGAGGGATTATACCACCAGGAGCTGTTCAAGGTCATTTTAATGGCAGAGAAGGAACAAATATTTCTAACAACTTAAAGGCCAGAGGACAGGAGCAGAGCTCTAAGCACATTTCCTTGTCATCTTATGTTTCATCTTAAAATTTGATGGGGATTTTGAATGCTACTCTATAACAAATCCAGTAGTTTCAATACAAAAACTGGATCAGTCACCACGAGAGAAACAGCAAGGAAACCTGAGCCGACACCTGCAGGACACTGGGTTGAGCTGAAGACAGCTGACACTGCAGAGCAAGTTCAGCCTCTGGCCACTTTTGCTCTTCTGGTATCTATCTTATTTCTTAAATCCAAATTTAAATAAATGAGCAGTCATAAATGGCAATCATGTGTCCACTGCTTTATGAACTCTGTCAGGATAATCACTGTGGAGGGCCTCCAGAATGATGCCATAAAGACAGTCCCAACACTTTCTGACTCATGCTGGTGGGCATTCCGACAGCTCACCTTTTCAGATATCAAGCAGCTTGTGTCTTGTTGGGACTTGAAAAGTTTTCTCATCTGCTGGGCAATCTCTTTTACTCTAACAGGATGAGTATGAGACTGTGGTTCATTTGTCCTGTTCTCTCATTTGAATTTAGGTATTATGGCCATTTATTTAAGGTTAGTCAAGAGATCTCCAAAACCACACCAAAAAAAGGAAAAAAGTACTTAATTCATAGATAAAACTTACAAAAAAAAAAAAAAAAGGCGTGTTTGTAAGAGGCAAAAGACGAGAAAGAGGCTGCTATCCATCAATGATACTCAAAAGTCAGCTTCTCTGTGAGGCCTTCTTTGGTCAGCCTATTCAAAACTGTAGGTAAGTCCAGCTCCTCCTCTGCTTTATTTTTCCCCATGGCACTTACCATCTGATGTACCATGCATTCTAATTATTTTGTTCTTACTCTCTCTCACTCTCTGTCTCTCCCTCTATCTCACCAGCAACTAGAATATAAACATAAAGCTGGGGTTTTTAACTCTTTTGTTCCTGATGTCATCACTCATGCTAGAGAAGTGACCAGCATATAATAGATGTTCGAAAATGTTTGTTGAAATGGATGCATGCCACTCAGCTATTTGAGTCACACACTCTAAGGCTATAATGAATTATTGGCAGTGTTTTATGCACTGTGTGAATTGTGTACATTTTTTTTAAATGTTTTCTTATTTTTTTTTAAAGATTCCATTTATTTATTCATGAGAGACATGGAGAGAGAGAGAGGCAGAGACACAGGCAGAGGGAGAAGTAGGCTCCATGCAGGGAGCCCGATGTGGGACTCGATCCTGGGTCTTCAGGATCAGGCCCTGGGCTGAAGGCGGCGCTAAACCGCTGTGCCACCTGGGCTGCCCAATTGTGTACATTTTTTGCTGAAAAGTTTTTCTTCCCTCTCCTCTGGCAAACTATCCAGCTCAGCTGAATGCTCAGCTCGAATGCTGGCCCCTCTGTAAAGTGTTACTTCTTTCTCATTTCTATCCTAATTGAACTAATTGTTTGATAGATAGTATTTTACACTTAAGAACTTTTTAGTTGCTCATATGACTGTCCTTGACTGTGAGGACAATGCATACCATCTACACACAAGGGGGTATCAGCTACATATCTAGTGCCTATCACTGTGCCTCATACCTTTTAGGCATGCAATAAATGTGTGCCCAAAGAAAGGATGAATGCATGAGTGTATTAAACAAATATTATATACTACCAACATGTAAGGCAGATAATTAGGGATGATGGATTATAAAAGATCAGAGATCCTGTTCTCAAGAAGCACACATGATAAACAGACATAAAACAAATATAATTCATGTCAGGGGGTGATAAGGTCAATAACAGAAATTAAAGTTCAGTGGGAACACAGAGGAGAAGGCAATTAATTCTGACTAAAGAAACAATTAAAACAATTAAATATTGTTTTAATTGGCAGGTATGGATAGAAAAATGCTTGTAGGCAGAGGAACAGACAAACACATGTAGAAATTAGGAGATATAAGAGAAATTTTGGGGAACACTGATATAGTTGCATGGAGGGGAACAGAGCTGGCCAGGTGAGGTGAGCCAGTGTTCAGTCTTCTTAAATGTCATGTCCAAGAGTTTAACTTTCATTTCATGGAAATGAAGGATCTGTTCATTTGAGAGAGAAGACTAATGGGATGTCTCAAAGATGGATGGGAAAGAAGAGACACTGCATTTATTCATTTGGATAACAAATGTTTATCAAACATCCACCACGTTCCAGACATCATGCTGGAAGGAGGCAGTTCAAAGACATATCCTTACCCTTAGGGAGACCTCACTGATCAACAGGGAAGACAGAGATGGGAACATGTAATTGTGATAATGAATGACATGCACAATAGCAGAGACTGTTCTAGGTCAGTGGTTCTGAATATACTATCAACAAAAGTTTTTTTCTGGGAAGATATATTCTAAAATATCTAAAAACAGTAACAAAAACTGAACTACGATGAAAAACGGTAACTTAAAAATGTTTTAGATTTTATTTGTTAATAATACAAAAAACTTTTGTTCTCATTAAATATTAAAGAAGGATATTTTGGGGAGAACAATGTGATTGATATACTTTAGTATTTGTGTGAAGCAATGGTTTAGTCCTAAATTCAGTTTGAGACCTGTTAATGGCTATTATAGCTAAAAAAGAACTCACAAAGAGATGGAGATCCAAACAGAAATGCAACAATGTCTGTACCCCCTATGACACAACATGTATTTTTCATTCTCATTTATCAGACTATAAACGATCTCATTCCAACCAGGCTTGGGAATTTCCATCTCTCCTGATGTCTATCAATGGCTTTGCAAGCTAATCAGTGGAACATTTTTATTTTGAAAAAATAGGTTCAAAACTCACCAAAACTCTTCATTTATAAGATTTTTAAACACGTTAGGAAATTGTATTTGAAATTGTTTTAGTGTGGAGATGAGACACTTTAGGGATACATGATCTATTTCTATATCTCAGTACTTCTGACACCAAATATGTGGGTTTTTCACACCTAACAGTTCTCTAATTCTCTGAAGACACTAAATGGGTGTCTACAAGGTAATTCAATTATGCCACTATGTGGCGGAGCAAGCACAGACCCCACTGGTCAAGGGCTCAGTTTTGCAAGAATGCCCCCACTTCAGACACACAATTCCAAGTCCTGTCTATACTTTCGACAGAACAGCTATAAGTCAGGATTTCCCAGGACCCTCTTCTCAGGTTCCATAATTTGCTAGAACAGCTCTCAGGAAGGTACTTTACTTACTACACCTGATTTATTATAAAGGATGCAATTTAGGAATAGCCAGATGGAAGAGATACATGAGGCAAGTGATGGGGAAAAGGAGGAATGTGCATAGGGCTTCCATGCCCTCTCTAGGCACACCACCTTCCTAGCACTTCAATGTGTTCACTAACCCGGAAGCTCACCAAACTCCACTGCTGAGGATTTTTATAGCGGTTCCATTAAGGAGACATGAGTGATCAAATTACCGGCCATTGATTAACTTCAGTGCCTCTCCTCTCCTCTCCTAGAGGTAGAGGGGTGGAATTGAAAGTTCCAATCCTCTAATCACAGGGTTGGTTCCTATGGCAACAGGATCCCAGTGGAAGCTAACCAGGAGCCCAAGAGTTACCTTATTGCATGTGAAAAGACTCAGCTCACTCCTGAGATTACAGTCTTTTCTTTTTTTTTAAAAGAATTTATCTATTTAATTCATGAGAGATGGGGCGGGGGGGAGGGAGGAGCGTGGCAGAGACATTGGCAGAGGGAGAAGCAGGCTCCTCAAGGAAAGCCTGATGTGGGACTCTGGGATCACGCCCTGAGCCAAAGGCAGATGCTCAACCACTGAGCCACCCAGGTGTCCCTTAGATTACAGAGTCTTAAAACTGGGGAAGAAGATCAATGTTATAACAAAAAGATATCTTATTACTTAAAAAATTACAAGAGTTTTAGATGCTCCTGTGCCAGGGATGGGGAATGAAGACCAAGCATTTATTTCTTATTCTATCACAACATCACAGGGTAAAATATATTATTTTCAGCAATAAAAAGGTCTAACACATATAAACTATATATTTATAGTTATAAACACCTGACTTAAAAATGCTCTCTTCAGAGAAAATCTTTTTTTGAGAGAGAGAAAGAGAGAGAGAAAGCAGGGAAAGGAGGGTCAGAGTGAGAGTGAGAGAGAGAATTCTAAGCAGGCTCCACAGTCAGCATACAGAGCAATGTAGGGTTCCAACTCAGGACCCTGGGAACATGACCTGAGCTGAAATCAAGAGGCAGACGCTTAACCAACTGAGCCACCCAGATGCCCCGAAAATTTTAAGTAGTTATTTTCTACTTTAATGCTAAAGCATGATTTTACCTTGAAGGATCCAATTAAATGCTTTCTTAATTCTTAAAATATTTGTTATGGGGCATCTCTCTGACAGTTATTGAACAGACATCAACAAATTGTGACCTCCTGACTTTGTAAAAGATAAATGTCTTTTAATTTGTAGGTTTGACACATCTTTTGAATACTTTACAATAAGATTACAAGTGAGACTGTAGTGTAAAAAGGTTTTTGTGGCTAGTTCCCATCTCATTACAAAATATTGAAATAATTCTCATTTTATATTAAAAGTCTTGGTTTTATATGCCACTTCAAACTGGTGACATCCTGTAACACTTTGTGCAAGTCTACTTTCAACTTCTTTGTAGCAGTGCTTTGTTTTGAATCATTATGAAGAGAATACTATTCATGTGTGGTGAACTCCATAATCTTACTCCAGAGACTTTTTTTCTCTTTTCAATCAAATCAGATGCACATTCTGATGGTTTAACCTACATAATTTTCTGCCAATTTTAGTTCATTTATATTTATATCATTAATACTACTTTCAAACCGGAGTTATTTTTCAAGAATGTTTTAAACCAGTGTCTATTATGCGAAGGCCAGCTTAGCTAAAACTAGGTTAAGTAAGACTTTCCAGGCAGAGTTGGTGAGAAAGGGCATTCTAGGTGTAAAAAGCTGCATGTGGCAAGTTATGGAGTCATGAGTATGCACGTGATACTTGAGAATCATAAGCCGTTCATATGGTGTAAGAATTAGTATGCGGGAGAAAAGGGTAGAGGTAAGACCAGTGAGGGGGCTCAAACTGGATGCTGCTGGCAGCAGGAGGCATCAGAGGGTTCTGAGCAAGACAGTAAGTGATCAACTTTATTGGTTGGAACAACATGAAGCATGAGAAAGACAGACGGGAGGCTGAGCTCTTAGCCAAGGGACTGCCACGATAATCTTGGCAAGAGAAGATGAGGAATGGCCCAGAGGAGGAGGCAGAGAGATACTTTATCTATTACAAGGAAGGAATTGAGAGGACTTGGTTACAACTCTGGAGTGCTTGAAAAGAAACTAATGCCAATAGTCCAGGCACGGCCAGTGGGAAAGGAAAAGAGGAGGATATTTTGGTGACCTTAAGAAACAAAAACGAGATTTCATAATGATTGGGTGTCAAGATGAAGGACAGGGAAAGATACAAGGTACACAGTTTACAGGCCAGGTGACTGGATACAGAATTCCATAAGCGCAGAGAGAAAACATCTCTTCTTTCCTTTACCAATCATATAATTAACAGTGCCTTACTAATACCTGCCATGCACCAGGTATAGAAAGGGGGCTGGAGGACATCAACAAAGTAGAAGTTGGTATGAAGAGATGGATATTTTGGATTTGAAATGCCCCAGAGACACCTATGAGGATATTTTTAAAAGAAAAATGCAGGTCTAAAGCTAAGAAAAGAAGGGGCGGGAGATGTGGCACTCACCTATATATGGATAGACGATAGTACAGACTTATAGAGAGGACATTTAATTTTAACTGGCTCCCTACCACATACCAGGTGCTGTCCTATTACATGTGACATATGTCATTTAATCCTTATAATAACTCTGATAAAATTTGGGCTCAAAGAGGTTACCCAAACTCATGCTTTCTTTGTAAAATGTGAGGCTTCTTTTTAAAAATGTGAGGACACCTGCATGGTGCAGTTGGTTGAGCATCCGACTCTCGGTTTCAGCTTAGGTCGTGATCTCATGGTAGTGAGACTGAGCCCTGTGTTGGGCTGGATTGGATCCATGCTCAGTGCAGAGTCTGCTTGAGATTCTCTCTCCCTCTCCATCTGCCCTTCCCACTTTCTCTCTAATAAATAAATAAATATTTTTTAAAATGTGAAGCTTCCATTTTATTTTAGCCCAGTTTTATAATAAATGATTTATAATTTCTGACACAAGGTATCCTAAAAACCATACCTTAAAACATATTAAAGTGCTGATTATCCCATTACTGCCATCTAACCAGTTATGAACAGAAACCAGTAAAAAGTGTTAGTAACCCTCTTCAAGTAACACACCATCAGAATTGAAGTCCTGAGTGGTAAATGATATTCAATTATATACAACTGCCACTGAGAGTTAAAAAAAAAAAGCCTTATATTCCGAATGTGTGTATATAAAAGACACCTTTGTTGCTACAAAGTGCAACACTTGTAGTCCTGTTCCTTGCTTTATTCAGTTTCACTTGGGTGCAGGCTCAGACTTGGTCAGTTCCTGATTTCCTATTCTAATCAAGGAATGAGACGGATGATACCCTGCTCTTGCTCAAAGAGGTTATAAATCTCATATTTGGGGATTTATAACAAGTTGCATATACTTTCTGCTTCTGTGCCCTCTATTTTTAAACAAAGATTTTATTTATTTGAGAGAGAGAGCGAGCATGAGCAGGAGGGGTAGAGAGAGAAGCAGACTCCCCACTAAGCAGGTAGCCCGATGTGGGGATCTAAGGACCCTGGGATCAATCCTGAGCCAAAGGGAGACACTTAACTGACTGAGCCATCCAGGTGCCCTGTGTCCTCCATTTTTCTGATTATCACACCAAAATTCCCCCTTAGTACCAGTATCCCTGGTAACCCTATTTCCTTTCATCCTATTCCCCTGGGTCAGATCCTAGCTAGACCTGGTAACTTGGGCTGCTGGCGGAACCCTTATTCCAACCTATCACTAGCCTCACCACCTTCTCTCTAGTCACTGTCACCTGTAATCGTTTATGGATTCATTTTGCACTGGGTGAATTCATCCACTGAGTCTCCAGAACACACAAAACTACAAAATGCTAGGATGTCTTGCTGCAAATCCCACCACAATCACGAAGATGGTCATTGCTGCCAAACATCCATTTTCGTCTTATCACGTTAGCCTTTAAAACACTTTCACATAATTTCCATTATAGCATTGATACTTCCTGTTTACTGTATTATTTACTTACTTATTGCATATTTCCTCATCATCACCAGAAACAAAGCTTCATGACAGCAATGACCTTGTCTGTCTTGTTCATTGCTATATTCTTCAAGGCCTACAACAATGCCGGAGACTGCACTTTCCCCTCAGTAAAGGTTCCCTGTAGGATATGCCGTTGGTGTCCTACACAGATCTCCTTTACCACCAAATGCACCTAGCCCCCAGCTACTGTAGCAATGAATTCTGAAAGCACGTAGCCATGCCCCTTCTCCAAAGAACTGCCCCACCAGTGGGGAGCTACTCTGCCCAGAAATGCCTGGGAGGTTAGAGGTTCCCCCTTATGCTCTCCTTGGGGGCAGCCCATAACCAATGACTTCTTGAGATGAGGGCAAAACAGCCTAGCCCTCTTGCTTCCAGATGGGCTAACTGGGAGCTCCATTCATGCTCCAGAGCTCTCTGTGAGGAGGCTGAGGCCAGACCTCAACCCAAACCATCTCTTTTCCATAGCCGTATCCTAACTCCTTTGCCAACCTGCAAGTTTTACTTCAAAGCACTCCCCCTAAAATTACTTACGCAAACATTTCCATCTCTGGCTTTGCTTCTAGAATACCCATCCTAGATATTTTTGACTGTTGAATGAATGAATGATGCAAAAATGTAGAAATAATTCTTAGATTTTTCTAGCAATGTTCTGAACTCTTCCTGTACAAAATATTACAGATATATCACAGTTAATAGAAAGTACTTAACGGGAGTTGTGAGCTGAGCAATCCTATTAGGACACAAATGTATTTACTTAATCTAGGCACCTCATGCTATCTCTGTCTGCTTTTGTTGTCACTGCTGCCATCATCTGAAGAGTCTGGCCACAGCAATATCTGCCTCGCTTACAAGGACTAGCACTTTCTAAAGCCTTTTAGATTTTAATAAATAAAAAGACTGTGGAAAAATATAGGGCACTGGTCCAAGCTACTTTTTCACTCTCTCTGCTTACCTAAGGGTGCTGTAAGAAATTGGCCACTCATACTCACTGGAGAGATCAATAAAGAGAAGAACAGATATAAGTGGTTAGGATGCAATGTTAAGCCTGTTCAGATAATCTGATATTGAAACAATTGTAAGCCTGAATTTATTTTTTATTACAACTGATGACTGAAAGCTTTTTAAATCTCTTCCCCATCAGAGTATCCCTAATTTTATAATAGAAGTCAGTGTGAGAAAGTAATTCTCTTAACAAAAATGTGTTTTACAAGTTAAAAATCCACAAAGGTTTGGAAGACTGTAAATTAAATTTACATTAGTGATGGGCTTGAAGAAGAGGAGATGAGATTGGGGTGGTGGTTGAAGGGGACTTTAGCTATAATTACAACATTTTATTTCTGTAAAAGGAAGAGTAGAATCAAATTTGAGGAAAATATTAACAGTTGTTAAGTCTCAGTGATAAATTTGGGTATGTATCATATCATTCTATTTCCATTTCTTGGATTTTTAAAGTTTTCCCTCAATCTAAAAAAGTACATAACACTTGAAAGGAATGTGGCTGTTCCCTAATGGCAAGGGATACGGCAAAACTAAGACAAAATGCATAGGGCATCAGTGGTTCTCAAGCTTGTTTTTAGCTTGTGACTTAGGAAGTAAAAATGAAAAATCTTCCTTGTTTCCAGTCTTCTCTTCCAAAACAGCCTACAGCATGCTGGGTGCTGGTACTACTAGTGTCAGGGGTCTGTGCACAGCTCTGAATCAGCAACCTCTATAACCCTCAACCTGTGGATGGAGTGCCGAGAGAGCTGAAGCAGCGTCGGCCTGGGAGGGACATCACCTAAAAGGCTAAATTAATTTGGTTTATGTTTTTATGAATTACCTGGGTGACAGTTGATGATATACCTCAGGGGAGAAAAAGTAAGTTTAATAATCTGGAAAACTGATCAAGGAAACAAAAAAATGAAATTTTATATTACTACCGAAAGATGGAAATATATGGGGTAATTGGCCAAAGGAAAGACCTTGGGGTCAAGTTGAGCAAGGATTAGAAATAGGATGCTAGAATTTTTAAAAGTCAAGCTATTATACATGGACTGAGGTCTAGAAAGTAAGACTTGTTTGACAGTCTTACCACACGGCTGGTGCTTTAGTGAGGAACTGATTAAGGTTCTATCATCATGAAAATACTATTTGATCAACACGACAAAGTTAAGATGCAAGGCGGTGCAGTGTTTAGAGCAGAGGGCTGATGCCAGGTTGTGAGAAACCAGCTTTGTAACCTCAGCCAAGTTACTTAACTTCTCTGTGCCTCATTGTCCTCACCCGTAAAGCAGAGAGGGGAACAGTACTGATCTCACAGATTTGTAGAGAGCAGCAATGAGTTACACTTTGAATCCAGCTTAGAACAATGCCCAGTTCAGAGCAGCTGCCGTGTACATGTTTGTTAAATAGGGAAATAAAAATACATGGAAATTTAAATGGATTTGAAGATCATCCAGAAAAGAGTAAAAAATTATTGCAAACTTGAAGATTTATGTGGAAAGGTTAGAGGGACTGGAATAATTCCTTTAGTGCAAAAGAGGCAGCAGAAGGCATCATTAGTGGGAAAACTGCTGTCCAACGGCTGATAAAATTGTTTCTAAAATAGCTTTTCAAATTCCTAATGGGTAAGATGAGACAGGACTATCTCAGGGGTTTTGCGCAGCAGCTGACATGTGACATGTCTCTAGTTCTCTGACGCTATCAGTGCTAAGGATGTTTTGATGGCTCAGTAATCATTTTTTCTATGAGACTTAGAAAAGCTTTTAGTTTTTCTATTTTCTGTCAATACAACCATTTTCCCTCTGGGACTTTGTGAATTTCCACATTATACTGTCACGTTCAGTTTTCGTCAGCATGAGGAAAAGTCTTGTACGTTGAATTATGCGGTGCCCATATCTCCCTCTTGGCAACAACCCTTGCATCTATGCACAAACATCCTATGTTATACCAAGCTGCCTCTGGCTTCCTGGGTTTTAGATAGTATGTTGCCAATAACCCTAATGTCCTGTTCTCTGTTTTATACTTAGAAAACTTCTGCTTATCCCTTGACACCGTTTGAGTGCCACCTTTTCCAGATACCTTCACCACATCACATGCACATACTCAAAGTTGGGCAGCCTTCCTACAGAGCCTGCACATGCTTCTTTCATAGCTTACATACAACATCATATTGTAAAGTTGTCGTCTCACCCCCAGACAAGCAAGCAAGGTCCTCTAGGTGATGATTGGGATCATCATCTACACATCATCAGTGCCTTAAAAGCCACTGACAAACAGTAGGAATCTAATACATACAAATTAGATAAAAGAATTAACAAATAATGAATAAGCTAGACTCTGGCCCTCAAAAAGTTCCTACTTAGATGGAGAGGTATGACTGGGGAAAGTGGAGAGGATGCAAATGAGATGTAGAAATTGAATATAATGCAAATCAGAGTGAGATAAGAAAGTGGGGTATGTGGGAAGAAACTAATTAGTTTGCCTACATATCTAAGTGCCTAAAATATGGCAGACACTGATTGATTTTTTCCACACATTCTCATTTAATTTTCACAACCATCATGCCAAGTATTTTTATTTCAATTTGGTAAGTAAGGAAATGAGGACTTGAGAAGTTCAAGGCCACCAAAAAGTTAATGGCAAGGACATGGCTTGTTCTCTAAAACCCATTTTCTTTCTTTCAAAATGGTTCACATTTAGTCCTATGGAGTTTCAGAAGAGGGAAAAGTTATACTCAGAATCACAAATCAGAAAAGCTTCCATGTAGAGGTAAAAATGGACCAAATCTTGAAGGATTAAGAGGGAAACAGAGTACATTTCAGATGGAGGAATAAAGACAGGTATAGATACAAGTCCAAAATTGGTGAGTAGGACATGGAATGGCATAGTCTGGAATAAGTTGAGCATACGTGTGGAAAATCCCACTAAAGAGAAAGTTTGGACTAAACAAGGAACCTGGGAACTCTATATTCACAATGGGCACCACTATTAGAAAGTAACCAATCAAGAGCATACAGGTCATACTACTGATTGGATCTGTGCTGTCATCTTCATATATGAAGGGTAGCAAATGAAAACATTAACTGGTAAAATAAATATTTCAAAGCTCTAAGATAATAATTCTTCCATATAGAAGTGTCCTTTTGTCCACAGATGAAATATAGCTATAGAAGTTGACATATCAAATACCCTCTTTAACGTCAAAGTAACATAACAGTGTGGAAAAACAAATAAATAGATGTACTTCACAAATATGAACTATGTAGTCTCTTCTGTTTGTAATATATGCCATAAAAGTAATTATATATATTAATCTTTTAAATTATATAAATCATACACAGGACATCTTGATTTTAACTGAAGACATGAATTAAATTATGTTTCACGTATGAGATCTGAACATTAAAACATAAGATGGTAATACTTAAAAAATACACTGGCTGTATGTTTTATTCATGTATGTTTGGTTATGGTTTTACTTATCAAGATTTTGTTTTGAGTGGCCCAAACTGGTTTTGTTGGAATGACATCTGTAATTTATACTGAATATGACTGATTATTTAGATGGTAACATCACAAATCCATTAAAAGGAATCTAAAATAAACAAAGTAAAGATGCTAAGTAGGACACCCATAGATCAGAGAAGTCCAGAACATTTTATTGGACTACTATTTTTAGGTCTTTTAAAACACGTTTTTCTTGAAGCAATTTTATGACCTTAAACTTTACGGCAAATATAGCCCTAAAGCTGTATATAATGAAAAACTCCTCACATTGAAATTAGTGAGAATACCGTTTAGTGAAAATCCTTTAATATTATATATTTTAAGTAGAAACAGAGAGTTTTTACTTCCAACTTCATAGTAAGTATCAAATATTGCCAAAAGGTCCTGGGTCCCTGTTATAATGAGTAGAAATTTGTAATACATCATCAATTATGTAGCAATGGGTGCTATAAACAAAAATAATACAAATGTTAGGCTTCGAAATTTTATTACATCTTGAATTTAGAAAGTTTTTCATAGATAACACATTTATACACTTATGTGGGCAATGTCAGAATTACCACGGAATATAAATAAGCAGCACAGTATTCTTTACTATATATGGATCATTTGTTACCTTAAGACAAAAGGTTGGTATAAAAGACATTGTAGGCAGAAAGCAAGATGTGGTATCTCTCTCTAATCTTCTAAACTTTCTAAAGCACCTTGAATACCATCTTCTTGCCTATTTAAAGATATTGGAATATAGAGCTAAAAGATACTAGGAATGTCTTTGTCTACCTTTTTTAATCAGAGATGAAAGAATGGAGACACAAAGGGAAACACAATGATAAACAGTCTCAAACACATACATAAATTAAAGGTTGAAAATCTATTATTTAAGCATCCATAGAAGAAAATTTAAAAAAGAAAAGCATACTAAACCCAAAGAAAATTAAAAGAAGCATATAACAAAGATAAAACCAGAAATTATTGCATAGAAAAGAAATACACAACAGCCAAAAGTTGGTTGCTTAAACAGACCAATAATATTGATAACTTTCAGCCAAAACTGATCATGAATAAAAGAGAGAGAAGGCAAATAACCAATATCAGGAATAAAAATGAAGATATCATTACTGATCCTAAAGACTGTAAAATATCATATGATATTATAAACAACTTTATGCCAATAATTAGAAGACAAGGAATAATTTCTAGAAAAATAAGACTCATCAAAACTTCTATGACTAAAAAAAAAAACTTCTATGACTATTAAAAATAATGAATTATAAGCAAAAGATCTGTTTATAATCAGTATGATGGTGACATATACCCAGGAATAATTACTAAGTACCTGTTTTATTTCTTTGCTTCCTTTTTTGCTGATTGTGCTAAGTAATATTACTTCATAATTTACAATCAGAATTGGTTGACATAATTCAACCTAATACATCTTTCTTTAAAAATATTTTGGTGTCAAAAAAAAAAAAAATATTTTGGTGTCCAATATATACAAATGGAAAAACTGCCCTATCATACAAAGGGACTCTTACATAAAGTGACTTCTTTTTTTCCAGGGCATAAATTTTTGAGCTAATTTCAATCTCTGACGTCATCTTCAAGAGAAGTTGGCTTTCTGTTTGGCTATCTTATAACTTAAATTTAAATTAATTTGTTTTTGCTTTAAGTTGACAATATATGCTTGAATGCATCAAAATATATACCAATTAAAACTTTCAAGTAATTACATATTTTTAAGGGCAGTAGAAACTAAACACAATGCGACCACAATAAAGGAGCACAAATTCTCCTAAGAATGAACAACTGCAAAGCTCACTGTGTATCATACTTAAAATGTAAAATATGGTCTTTCCATGTGTCTTGTGGCTCAAAAACTTTAGAACTGTGATGTTATAAAAGTTATTCAGGTGAGAACTAACAAACTAGTTAAACTTCATGATTCTTTCATTATTTTCCTCAAACTTTGTCCAGGAAGGAAGAAAAACTGGTTTTAAAGCTTAAAGGTGAGGGGGAAAAGTCATTTTTCAGGTTCACAGGAACATAAAATATTGAAATCATAAATAAGAATAGTATTAGAGTTCCTTAAAAACAGAAATTATGTTGATTTCTTTATCTCCTAAAACACTTAGTCCTGTAATCTTGACATAGTAAATTCCTAAAAAACAAGTGAGTTGAAATTCCTAGGTTTACGTAAGGGATCATTCATACAAAGAAGAACTATGAGAAGCTGAGTAAATAGGTTAGAAATTTTCTGAAACTATATAGGTAACCTATACAAGTTAAGAACTTGCTATGCCAAAAAAAATAAAAATAAAAAATAAAAAACGAACTTGCTATGCCTTATTAAAACTAGCAAATATATAAATATTTGTATATATTTTGCTAAATTTATTTAAGTATTTCATATTTTATGCTATTGTAAATAATATTTGAAAATTATTTTCCAATTGTCCATTGCTATTAAAAATACACAACTGATGCTATATATTGACCTTGTATCCTGTGACCTTTCTCAATTCACTTATTTTGATTTTTTTTTTCATAAACTTCCTAGGATTTCCTATATATACAAACATTTCATCTTTAAATAAAATTTTACTGGAGGCCTGGGTGGCTCAGCAGTTGAGCCTTTGCCTTTGGCTCAGGGCATGATCCTGGAGTCCCAGGATCAAGTCCCACATCAGGCTCCCTGCATGGAGCCTGCTTCTCCCTCTGCCTATGTCTCTGCCTCTCTCTGTGTCTCTAATGAATAAATAAGTAAAATCTTTAAAGAAAAAATACTTCTTTCATTTAAACTCGTAGTTTAGTTTTTTGTTTTTTTTTTTTTTCTTGTCTTATTTCACTGGCTAGAGTCTCCAGCATAATGCTGAATAGTGAATATTCTTGCCTTTTCCCCAGTCATAGAAAGAAAGCATTTAACTTTTCACCATTAAATAGAAGTTACCTGCAGGTTTTTCATAAATGCCTTTGATCAAGTTGAGGAAGTTTCCTATTATTTTTAATTTGCTGCAATGCTTTATTATGAACGGGTATTAAATGTTATCAAATGCTTTTTTTTTTTTTTGCAATGATTGAGATGATAATATGGTTTTTTCCCTTATGCTGTAAATTAAATGAATTACATTATTTGGTTTCAGTTTTGTTTTGTTTTGTTTTAATGTTAAATCAGCCTTATATTCCTGGGATAAAACCGACTTGGTTATGATGTATTATCCTTTTTATATATTCTTGAATTTGATTTGTTGATAATCTTTAAAGATTTTTTTTTTTTTTTTGTATCCATGTTCATGGAAAATCTTGAACTGTAATTTGTTTATATTATGCAGGGTCTGTTAGTGAAAAAATATTTTCAGCTTTTGTTTATCTGAAAATGTCTTTATTTTCAAAGACTTTTTTTTTTTTTTTTTTTTTTGCCAAATACACTAGTCTACACTCACTTTTTTCATTCTCTTGGCACTTTCAAAACAATCATTTTGCTGAATTGTGGGCTTAATTTATATGACAAATCAGCAGTTATTTTTATCATTTTCTCCTGTATGTAATATGTCTTTTTTTCCTCTGTAAGTTTTAAAGATTTTGGCTTTCAATTTTCAACAATTTGAGCATGATGTATTTTGTTTTGGTCTCCTGTTTATCCTGCGTGAGATTCACTGAGTTTCCTGGATTGGTGATTTTATGCTTTCCATCAAATTTGGAAATTTATCCATTATATCTTCAAATATTGTTCTGCTCCTTCTTTTTCCTTTGAGTCTCCAATTGCTCATATGTGAGACCTTTTTAGGGTTGCCATTCCTATATTGAGGATTCCTAATTACTCCCTCATTATGCTCATTTTCCCCCCTTTAAATGCCTGAATATATTTATGGCAACTGTTTTTAGACTCTGGCTACTAATTCCACCATCTGTCATAGCTCTGTTGACCAATTTTCCTGCTTCTTTGTATGTCTAGTAATTTTCTATTGAATGCTTGTCATTTTGAATGCTATGTGTTGTTAATAGATTTTGCAGTCTTCCTTCATTTCATGTTAAGTTTGTTTGGCTAACCAGTTAAGGGACTTTTGAATCAGACTGACCTCTTAAAGACATTTCCCCTCTAACGTCCATCCCCTTAATTTTTAATGTCATTCTGTATGAGAAATAAAGACTTCTCAAATACTACTAAATAGCAAGCATCCTTGTGTTTTCTCAAGGCTAATTTTTAAACTTATTAAGGATGGACATAGAGTAGCTTTTATTCTAGGGATAGACTGGTTCTATTTCTAATGCACAGACTTTACAGAGTATCTTCTGAATACCAGGACTGAAGGCTCCTAACCACATGGGAGCTCTGGTACTTGTTCAGCTCACAGATCTCTGGTAGTTGTATATTTCCTAGTGTTTGTGAGTCTTGTACAGTTTTGTAATTTACGATGGTAGGACTAATCTGGTGCCACTTACTCTATAACAGCCAGCGGTGTAAATCCTAAGACGGAGTTTCTGACAATCCCTCAGCTTTATATTGGTTCTCTTCTCTTCCTCTATGATTTATTAATTCTGCCTTTTTTTCCCCTATATTTTTCTCTCAAGAACATATCATTACATAATGAAAGGACCCAAATGAGAAATTAATTCCTGTGAATCAATCCAATGTTATTTCCACTACACAATATTTTTTATCTCCTGGGATCAAAATAACAATTTAATCTAGTTTTAAGTTGCTGGTTACTTGGTATATTCTTTTTCTTTCTCTTTCTCCCCTCTCCATCTCTCTGTCTTTGTCTCTCTCTCTATTTTGGTAGTAGATCTACTACTTATTTTTATCTTAGGAAGATTTAGAACAAGTTGATTGATAAAGCTAGAAACAGTTGATGTCTAGAATATCTATCTGGCTAAAAGCTGTCCCTGAACCAGCATTCTGATCTCAAAAAAACTAAATAATCCAGAGTGTTTATAAGGAAGACAAGGAGACTAATAACTTATTCTACATTTTTGGTCCTTTACCTCATACCTGAGATCATATAGTTTATTGTTTCTCCTTGTGAGCTATTTTAGCTTCCTGTTAGTGAATGGGCTTAGCTTCTACATATTTTTATTCTAATTTAAGAACCTTTATGTTGATGAAATCTGCTCCTAGAATGTAATGTTCAACACTCTCTGTCCACAAAATATCTATTAATTCATGTTTATAAAGCATTAGTCACTAAAAAAATAAATTTTGCAATGTTTTATTGCCTTTTAAGGAGAAGAGGGATAAGGACAGGAGGAAAAGAAATGAAACTGGTTTATAAAACGGGCTTTTAAGAAAGTATTTTTAAATTGCACTGGGAGAAAATAAATGATTAAATTAAGTCTCAAGAGCCTGTGGGTTTTATACTCTTACCTGTGCAGCTGGATGTATTCTCGGGGCCTGTTGAGCAGGTGAAGGAATCTGTCAACAATCTTGTTTTTTCCTACACCCTGTAATTACATAGAGAACATTAAATAAAAAGAAATTTTTGTGGAAGTAAAACAAAGTAGAAGAATATTTTGCCAAAACTTATTTTCTCAAAGTGCGTACTGTTTCAGCTCACTATTAATGAAAACATACACATACATACATCCACACATATATGTTTACATATAGCAAACAAATATGCACAGCTTCTATGACATAAAGAGATTGTTAACAAATTTACTTCTAAATACACTAGCTTCATTTACATCAAATACACTAAACACACTCGTCTTATTTTAAAGGGACTTCATAATTATTTTTAGCTTCTACAGTTTGTTTTTTCAGTTTTGTAATTTTATACTTAAGTATAGACATTGCAACACAACATTAACCATTGCAGATTTGAAGAATGGCATCAAAGGCAATAAAGTAAGTATAAAAAAATGACTTTTCTTATCAGTTCCTTGGAAGTATGGTTTTTAGTTACAGGCAGATTAATATAATACTGCACTTCTGTTTTAATTAAACACTCATTTCTTCTCCTTTTATCCCACTTTCCAGTCCCTCAAAACAGTGGAAACCTAAATTATAACCAGGGTTTATTAGTAAGTCTCAACTATATCTGTTTTTGCCAGGAATGTCCTCATTTCCTTAACATTTATTGGTGCTGAGAGTTGCTGTCCTTTTGCAGAAGACAGACTGTTACAAATGGAAACCACTCCCATGCTAGTTCCCCTTTTTAAAGTTTTCACCTAGAAGTGGAATACTCTATTAATGGGATGTGACTCTTTTAATAAGTGGGTTGTGTGGGAAGAATAGAAGTGGTTAAAAAGCTAACTACCATGTATCATATGTTCTAGCAATAAATAACACTTGTTGATTTCTTATACCCTGCCACACTCTATGCTAAGTATTTGCATGTGTTATTTCTTTTAATCATCATAACAATTCTATGAGGTAGGTATTATGATTACTACAGACTCACAAATCAAGACACCAAGGTTCAGAAAAGCTAAGCAACACGCTCATGGTCACACAGCTAGTCACAGGGGAACTGGGATTCAAATCCAGGCCTGTCTGATTCTGCTGCTGACTGAGCCAGCCAGGAGCCCCCTATAAATATAGGTTCTAATAGCCTTAAAATCTTTCTCTTCTCTTTGATCCACTAAATATGTCATAAGATGATAGATGCAAGAGAGACCAAGGGGACTGGAATGATTACCAACTACTTAATAAACAAAACAGAGGTATGAAGCACACACAGTCAGTAGCAAGCAATTAAAATCCATTGTACATCCTTGAATCAGAGAGAAACACAATGAAATCAATGTTTAAAGAAGGTCAATATGGCAATAATATGCAAAATATGCTGACTGACAAAAGGAGAGACTTGTATCCAGAAGATTGTTTATTCATTCAACATAGTAACAAACATTTATTGGGTGCTAGCATATGTCAGGAGAGATGGCAGTGAACAAAACACAGGTAAGGTTTCTTCTGCTCTTATGGAGGAACTTCCACTTCAAGAGTCTGGAGGCAGACTGGAAGGTAGATGAGAAAAGTAGGTAGAAAGGCATCAAGGTATAATTGACCATTAAATAAGTAAATAAAGTTATCAAAAAGTGATATTCTCTATACAGAATTAAGATTGGGTAAGGCAATAGTGAGTGGGTGGTAATCAATATTGATTTAGAAATGAAGACCTTTCCTTAAGTAACTTTAAGCTAAAATCTAAATGATAAGGAGCCAGTGTTATGACGATTACAAAAAGGGCATTCCAGGAAGAGTTGCTACAGCCGATCTCCTAGAGTGGAAATAAACTCAGGATATTTGAGGAACAGCCAGTGTGTTCAAGTGCTGTGGGTGAGAAAAGAATGTATGAGATAAAGAAATAAAAGTAAGCAGGGCTGCGGGGCACCTGAGTGGCTTAGTTGGTTAAATGTCCTACTCTTGATTTCAGCTCAGGTCACGATCTCAGGGTCCTGAGATTGAGCCTGTGTCAGGCTCTGCAAGCAGCGGGAAGTCTGCTGGAGATTTTCTCTTCTTCTGCTCCTGCTCTATCTCTGTCTCTCTCTAAAATAAACAAATAAGGGTTGTCTGGGTGACTCAGTAGGGGGAGCATCTGCCTTCAGCTGGAGGTTGTGATCTCAGGTTGATGGGATTGAGTCTCACCTCAGGCTCCCTGCTCAGCAGGGAGTCTACTTTTCCCTCTCCTTCTGCCCCTCCCCCTGCTCCTCTGTGCACGCTCTCTCAAAGTAAATAAGTGAATCTTTTAAAAAAAATCCAATAAAGTAAACAAATAAATCTAGAAAAAAAAAATAAGTAGGGCCTAATCAACTAGGTTTTACAAGCCAGGTGAAGAAATGGGATTTTATTCCATGAGATGGGGAGCCACTGGAAGACTTTTTAGCAGAGAAGTGCCATGAACTAATACAGATAATAAAAAAATCACTTTAGTTAGGTACAGAGAGTGAATGATAAGGGAGGGAGTAAGAATGGAAACTAGGAAACCAGTTAGAATGCTACTGCAAGAGTCCAGGTGAGAGACAGTGATGGTTTAGGCTAGGGAGGTATAAATGGAGAAGGATATATTCAAGTTGTTGGCAAGTAAAGTTGATAAAACAGGCTGACGGATTAGATATGGGAGGATAAAGGAAAAAGAAAGATGAAAGATTACTTCTGGATAATTCCTTGAGCAAAAAGATGGGAAAGGCTAGGGGAGGAAGACTTCTTTTCTAGAGGAGAATCAAGAGCTAACTCTTTCTTCAAAGTACTTATTATCATTTAACATTCTATCAATTTATTTACTTCTTATCCTTTTTCCAGCCTGGAAATGTTAGATCCTTGAGAAGCTTATTTTGTTCACCACTGTATTGCTAGGGTGTAGAACAGTGCTGGCACAAGGTAGACACAGAACTACTGGTCAAATGAATTAATGATGTTTCCATCTCCACAACTGTTTATGGCAGAAAGCCCAGCCACTCTCACTACTTCTCACTCTACCTCTCAATTCATAACTAATTCCTCTCGTTTCTACCTCCAAAATATATCTTATGTCTGCCAAATTTCTCCAGAATCATTTTAAACCAAAGGAATGTCATATTTTGTCTAAAACAGTGCTTCTCAAGCTTTGATGAGGGAATGAATCACCTTTGAGATCTTGTTAAAATGCAGACTGATTCAGTAGGTCTGGGGTGGGATCTGAGACTATGCATTTCTAAGATGCTGCCAAGTGGCACCAACACTGCTGGCCGGAGGACCATACTTTGTACGCCAAGAATACATACCTGCAAAAGTCTCACGACGGAGCTCCCTACATTCATTCATGGTACTTAAAATGTATTTCCCACATTGCAGCCAGAGTAAATTCTTGACAGATAAATTAGATTGTGTCATTCTGCTCAACCCCATTCAATAGCTTCTCACTGCATTTAAAATTAATTTGGAAATCCTTCCTGTGGGCTGTCTGGTCCCAGCGGCTCTACCCTTCTCTCCAGCCCTCCTGTGCCACTCTTTTCCTCCTAAACACCGTTCTAGTCACATCCAACTTCCTTCAGTCCTTAAAAGATTCCAAACTCTTCCTACCTCAGGGGCTTTTGCACAAGCACATCCTTCTCCTTTAGGGAGCTTTTCTCTCACTCATCATCGTAGCCATTTTCACTCGTTACCTTAATTCCCTTCCTCACAAAGGCCTTTACTACCTCCCTATGTAAGTCAGGCTCTTCTTCATCTCCTATACTCACCTGTATTTTCCTTCTTAAGCATAGAGAGATTTGTATGTGTGACAACTCACTTGAAGTCTCTTTCCACTGTTCTGTGAACTGAAAGTGCCATGTGGCCAGGGCCCAGGCCTATTTACTGCTATGTCCCCAGAGCCTTGCACAGAGTCTGACACAAAAATGCATGCATGCAATAAATATCTGTCCAATGAATGAATGAAATACAGAGAATTTGGAAAATACCAGAAAAGGGTATAAATCCCAGTAAGATATAAACTGTGAACATGTTAAAAAAAAGATAATGAATACAAGAAACTGTGATGAGTTATAGACTTGTAAAAACTGGGCAACTTTTTGCAAATGATCCAATTTATACATTTCACCTACGAAAGATTCAGTTATCGGAGCTGACTGTCAAACTGACAAACACACTAAAGTAAGGATAATGGATCATTTCATCCTCTAGGAATCTTTTTTTTTTTTTAAGTATTTTATTTATTCCTGAGAGAGAGGGGTGGGGGGCAGAGACAAAGGCAGAGGGAGAAGCAGGCTCCATGCAGGGAGCCCGACATGGGACTCGATCCTGGGTCTCCAGGATCAGGCCCTGGGCTGAAGGTGGCGCTAAACCGCTGAGTCACCAGGGCTGCCCTAGGAATCTTTTTGATATCTAACTGGATTTCTCCTGAAAACAGTATAAGCCTAACATAGAAACAAAGAGAAGGAAAATATTTTCACACTTGCACATATACTACAAAGCTCTGTAAGCTTTAAATGGCATGCTACAACAAACAGAATTTTAAATAGATACATTTAGATGAGTAAGATGTGTTTGTTAATACATTACCTCTGTTAATTTCAATGAATCTAGAGAAAAGCATGTATCACAAATGCATTGTAATGTCAGAAATGTGAGGACTGCCTGAAAGAAACAAATCATGAAAAGCTACTATCAGGAGTTCCTGCTCCCTTCCCCCCGCCCCCCCCCCCCCCCCCCCCCCGCCATTTCCAAAGTTACTGAATCAACCATGTCTTTTCAGACTGTTCCTGAGCAACACACTGTTTTAGGGGCTTACAGTCCCATAAATGTAGGATGTGACGTGAAGTCTCCAGCTGCCACTAGGGAGTTCTTTTGCTGTATTCTTTATGTTAGGGTCTTTAGAACTTCAACCTCAGCTGTCTTCTTGCTCCATATACTCTCTCTGGGCGATCACACTCATTCCCATAACTGGAATCGTCACACATGGCTCACACTTCTTTCCTAAGCTCCAGCTGAGACCCCCTATTCTTAACTGTCAAATGAACTTCTGCACCAGATGTTCATACTGGACTCATTATGCTGTCACCCAAACCTACTCCTTTTTCTTTTTAATCCAAGTATAAGAGTATTACCATGTACCCAGCTGCTCAATGAATGAATCTTGGAATGTTTTTAACTACTCTATTTTTCCCCATGGTATCATTCAAAAAGGCACTAGAACTTGCGTAGTCTCTACCTGTGAAACATTTTGATTCTTTCTTGTCCCTCCTTTCTTTCCTTCCTATCTTCTCCCCCTCTCTTGTCTAATCCATCAACTGTTTTAACACATAATGTTATAGGAACTGTACTTGCTGAGCAAGATATGATGGTAAATAAAACAGCCACAGCCCATGGCCACACTCACAGCTTACAGTCTAGTAGGAAACATAGACAATTAAGCAAACATAATCGATTGGCCTGTAATACATGCTTTGCTATGGGACATCCAAGATGCCTCAAGATTTTAGCAAAGGGCTCAGGAAGACCCACCACACACAGTGATGTTTACTAGGGGTATCAAGGAGGTAAAGGGGAAGCAGAAAAAAGAGGAATGCTTCAGGTAGAGAGAACAGTGTGTGTAAAGACTTGAGGGTAATCATGAACTGGAACACCGGACAAGTCTGAGAGAAGTCAAAGGCTAGGGCAGGTACGAGGTAGGTGGTGGTAATAAACAGCACAAGAATGGCAGGCAGGGTCTAGCCCTGGCAAAGCCTTGGAAGGCACTTTAAAGAGTTTGGACTGTTTCCAAAAAGCACTGAGAAGCCACTGAAGTAGAGGGGTCATAGGATCAGATTTTGATTTTTGGAAAATCATGCTGGTATAATGATTTGGCAGAGAGCAAAAAAGAAAGCACAGGAGAGCAGTTTGGAAACTCTTTAAACAAATAGGAGATGATGGTGGCTTAAACTGAGGAGAAGAAATGGAGGGATTTAGGAGATATTTAGGGAAAAGAACTAATAGGCTTTGGTGATGGACTGGATGTGGGGATGAGGAGATAGGGAAGTCAAAGTTTCTATTTTGGGCAACAGGGTGGAAGGCGGTGCCATTTACTGACAAATGAAACAGGGGAGGAGAAGTGCATTTACTGGGTGGGGGAGGGAAGTTTAGTTTTAAAAAAGGCAGTTTAATTTTGGATTTGTTTACTTTGAAGTGCCTGCTTCCCATATCTGCTCCTTCCTCTCCAATGCACTGTCACTTCTCAAGGGCAGCCCATCATCTTGCTTGGACTCCTAGAAAAGATCCTATTTGGTGTCCTTCCTCTGGACTCACAACAGGCCAACCCATCATTTGTTTTGTTATTTTTCTAAAACAAGATCTCATCAGGTCACTTCTGACTTCATTTTAACAGCTCGGATAGTTCCTTCGAGGAAATGCTAAAAGCATAACCTCAGAAGGAATTTCTGTAAATATCCTGAGCAAAAAGGAACAATTACAGTGATGTGCCCTTTCCAATCATAGTTCTTGCCTAGAACAGAAAATCCTCAGGGTTAATTTAATTGAATAAATACATAAATAGTATCTTAGTTTTCTACCATAAAAGTTACACATATTAATTTTCCTCACTGGGAAATGTAAAACACAAAACATTACCTAAAGTGCAACTGCTAAAACAAATCTGCTACCATATTCATTTTGTTCTTGTGAATTTTTAATGTTGTCATTATTCTGTATGTAAAATGTGTATTCTTTAATAGAAATTAGTGTGAAATCATTTTTACATCATTATTAACTCTTATTGAGGATAATACTTAGTGAGTGAAAGTTTAAAAAGGGAAAAGGATGCTGTGGAGTGAGAAATCCGAAAAAATACAAATTGTCTCATGAGAATGGTGCTTTCTTTACATTACTGTTCTCATTCTGTTCTTTCTGACAATATACCGGAGACAAGGACCTTCACAGAGGTAGGAGTCAGATGGCCCTTTAACCACAGGAATAAGAGAAGCAGGGAATATATCATGTCCCACAGATGGGAATCAAACCGAGGATAGGACGGAAACATGCTTCTAGTTTCTGGGAGAGAAAAGATCAGGGACCATGACTTTAAGGACTTTGAAAGATTCTGAGATTCTTAAAAATTCCTCAGGTTTATTATTTTAGTTATCCTGTTTCCTCAGAGAGATTAGCAGTCACATCCTTTAAAGAAAAAATGCTGTAGGCTTGGCATGCTGGATGAGAAGAACATACAGAATTTGGGAAATGCCATCTGTATTGTATTAAGGGGGAGGGCAAGAAAGAAGAAGAGCAGGAGAAAAGATCCAAGGAGGAATGGAGAGCAGGCAAGAGAAGATGAGTTTAGGGATGGGATTTGGGCTAAGAGTAAGTGTCCTGGGACTTAAATGTTGAAGGATCCCTGCCATAGCAGGTCAACTTGCAAGCTGCTATGTCAGCCCTCTAAGTTTTACTCAAACATGGTCTTATTAATTAATTTATTTGAGAGAGAGAGAGAGAGAGAAAGAGAGAGAGAGAGACAGCAAGCATTTGAGAGCGCATGAGAGAGAGAGAGAAATGAGAGAAAACAAGGCGGGGGGGAGGGCATAGAATGTGAGGGAGAAGCAGACTCCCCCTAAGCAGGGAGACCCACATGGAAAACTTGATCTCAGGACCCTGCGATCATGGCCTGAGTGGAAGGCAGATGATTAACCGACTGACCACTAAGGTGTTCCTCACTCAGACATGTTCTTCACCAACCAACAGAGTCCAGAACCTTTGTGCTTCCACACCCTCACTTATGTGTTTCGTTCTGACGAGAAGAGCCCATCCTTCCGGCATCCAGCCACCTCCTACTCACTCCTTAGTGTTCTTATGAGATGTCTCACTTTCTGGAAGCTCTGCCTGACTCTCCCATTCTATTCCCTCCTTCTGTTCTGAGCACCAGGCTTTCCTCCTCGGGGTTCCTAAAGTGTTGTCTTACAGCACTCAGCACACTGACCTCTAGTAACGTGTCAGGTGCCTCGACAAGAGGACTGGTGGCCGGGATCAGCCCCTGCTAGCATGCCTCTCACCAGCGCCTCACACATAACCTGCGGGGCATCGCCACTAACATCTAAGAAAAGAAAGAAAGAAAGGAAAGGGAGGTCATGCGACATGCTCTTGCTAAAGGAGGTAGAAAGCTGTTCCAGGAAGCTTCTGCTCCCTTTGTGCGGACAAAGAGGAGGAAGCTCTGCCGCATGCATGCACACCCCTTCAGTGCTTAATCGCTTGAATCTTCATGCCAGCCCATGTGAGGAGGAGGTCATGTACCTATTTTGGGGAGAAGCAAACTTAAATTCTAAGTAGTTAAGAACCCGGCACCCAGTGGGATTTGAGGGCAAATCCATTCTGGGTGAACAGACTGGGCTGTGCTCTGTTTCATTATACTGCAAAAGAGAATGTCGGGAGGTCACCTCCCTGCACTGATTTACATGGGAGTTTACATCCTGATGTCACTCCAAGGTTATCATGGCCTAAATCATGCGCCAGGAACGCCCTATATAGAATCCAAGGCTCAGAAGGGAGAACAGTGAGAAAATCAGGTTGGATCTTCCCTTCTGCAGTAATTTTTAAAATGGACTCCAAGGCAAGTGCTAACCACCACCAGTGCTCGCTTTCCTCACGTTTGCCTGATCTTTGGGGCATTCACTGCAGTCCCCCCTAATTCTTTAATAACATTCACACAGTTAGATCAGCTTGTATAATATTTACAGATTATTTCTTTTAAAAAACTGCTATATGAATGTCATTAACAACTACCGACTACAGAAAAAAAAATAGACTAATATTAGAGTAAAATCAGGAGAAATAAGTTATGGCTACCTTTTTTTGTTTAACCTTAAAATTTCCATCGAATGTTAAACTTTCTAATTCTTTGCTTCCACCTGAAAACACAATTAATATACTAGCAGTTACGAGACTTGGATTACGCACTCTGCTTCCTGTGTCTCCAGATGGAGGCCTCTACCACCATCTTGAGCCTAGATTTGCTCATTTGACTACAGAGAGCCTAGACAAGCTGATCTCTAAATGCTGTTTTATGCTAATATTCTGTAATCCCATGATAAAATGTGAGATTACTGCTCTATCAATCTCTGGGAATTTCTTATTTTCCAAATTCTCTCAGTGAACATACATTACTTAGGCAGTGAGAAAAAAACGATTAAAACTGAATAGTAAACCATCCAAAACAATTGCACAAATGTCCACCCTGTCACGGAGCTAAGGAACAGTACCCAGAAGTCAGATGAGAAGACACACATTTTAACTGCACTACGAGTTTGCATGGCTCGAAAACACCCTGACTTAGAAGGCTTTCTGTCAGAGTCATAACCTCTTTTTCTTTTTTAAAACTTTTTTTAGATTTTTATTTATTTATTTATTTATTCATAACTGGAATGATAAAATCAACTTCCCTGTAATTTCTCTGTGAGATACTGTATTGCTATAAATGGCAAAGGTATAATCTTTGCTAGTTTGGTCATTAGGTATGACTAAAGCAGCCATGACAAACATCGTGGGGGAGATAGAATTTGTGTATGCGCAAGAACAAAATAAGGATTTAGAATGAGAACAAGAAAAATAATCACTAGGAAACACTGGATCAACAGAGTAAATGTTAAAGAGAAGGTGGCAGAGTGGTAAAGAATTTCCACATTGTAATTCAAGCAACTTCACTAAGGGGTTGGAGGAGGGACACAAGATAATTTAATATCAAATAAAGATGAATGTCCCCCAAGTATTTCATAGCCTTGGGACTCTCAGGTTGCTGGAGCTACTAGAAGCACAGCATACTTAGTTATCAAATTCTCTGCCACTACCAGCTGGGTACTACAGGCAGGAGGTTTCTGGACAAAGTGTTCAGTCCCTTCCCAGACACTAGCCAATTATGCTGGCATGGCAACGTGGTATATTTCTGATGTCACATGGTAGCAACCTGCCAGGGCTCAGTTCAAATTATTAATTAGCAGAATTCACACATCCTTTAATTTTGGTAATAAAATACTCACAGTCTCTCAATATTAAATAATTCAACAAACATGACTTTACCAGGAGAAAAACTAAGTCCATGATCACAGTAAGCCTATGATTAATAAATGGAAGAGATACAAAGAATTATACAAAATCATATAGTAACAATGTGCATAGAGTTCTGCTTAGTTGGCACTAAATACACTTTACTAATGTTCCCAGTGTATAATTATCTTAAAGTCAAAGGCTATGAAGATCAGAAAAGAAGGCAATTGTTTCTAGTCTCGAAAAAAAATGGATATGGTTTGATGTACTATGACATCAACCAGGGAGATAACTGGTTTCACAAAATATACTCTAGACAATATTTCCTCAGAAGTTCATTAATATTGGTATAATTCTGAATAAAATGTTTTTATTCATGAAAATTTGTTAGCACCTCTCAGGATAAAGAGAACAGGAGGATATATCTTTCTTTTTTCAAAGAGACCTGGGAGGTACATCGGCTAAATACAACTAGCAGCCTTTGTTTAAATGTTGATTTGGAATAAACCAACTGTAAAATGACACTTTTGGAGATAACTGAGGAAAACTGAAAATAGGGTATCTGTATATCCAGGGATTATTATCAACTTGCTAGGTGCAATAATGGAATTATGG
Source organism: Canis lupus dingo (assembly GCF_003254725.2). Classification (NCBI taxonomy): domain Eukaryota; kingdom Metazoa; phylum Chordata; class Mammalia; order Carnivora; family Canidae; genus Canis; species Canis lupus. Next base: position 8,927,953 of record NC_064264.1, on the reverse strand, counting down.
GTATATTAGAAATAAATGCTGAGATATCTGTGAGAAAAATTTATTACATTAAAGAATAATGTATGAAAAGACAACATAAAAAAGGCGTTGGGGGAATAGATAAAATAAATTGGACAATATGCTGTTAACTGTGAAGCTAAGTAACTGCTACAAAGGGGTTCATTACATACTCTACTTTTTGTAGAAAGTTATAAAATGCCCTGTACTCTGGATGTGAAGCATTGTCCCTGGTCTACTATAAGCACTCAACAATAGTTAGCAATTACATAGTATTACTGTTGTTGCTGTTACTATTATTGTTAACTAGTGTAAACAATAGTGTGCTATGATGAAAAAGAAGTTTGAGCTTGGGCAGTCTGAGCCCTAACTCTGCCATTAACTAGCTATGGGATCTTCAGCAATATTTTAACCTTTTTGAGTTTTAGAAGACTTATTTGTAAGATGTGAAACATAAAGATTTTGCATCAAAAGGTTGTTGTAGAACTAAAAGAGATGATTTTTTAAAAAAATAGGAAATTGGAAATTATAAAATGTATATTACCATTTTTAACCCTTACTCAAAAGAAACCTATAATTCAACTATATATGAAATCAAATACATACCACAACTTTAAAAGAGTGAAAAAATACTATAAAATTTCAGAAAAAAAACCCAAGATTATTTCTATTTGAGGAAGACTAAGAAAGGCTTCACTGAAGAAGAAACATCTGAGCTTTTGAAAACTGGCAGGATTTTCCTTGGCAAAGATGAAGGGAAGCACGGTGTGAAGCAAACAATATGAAAAATGACTGAGGGAACAAAAGGGGCTGGCTCACTCAGGGAGGGTAAGAAACTCAAATTTGGAAGAACTAAAATTATAAAAAGGAGTTTGGATCCAGGTCATGGTCTGTTTTGAGTGTCTGTGTACGAAAGATATTTTATCTCATAGGCAAGGAGGAGCCACTTATAACTTTTAGCAGGAAAATAAAATTAAGAGGTACTTTTTTTTTTTTAGATTTTAATTTATTCATTCATAAGAGACAGACACATAGGCAGAGGCAGAAGCAGGCTCCCTGTGGGGAGCCTGATGCAGGACTCGATCCCAGGACCCTAGGATCACAACATGAGCCAAAGCAGATGCTCATCCACTGAGCCACCCAGTTGCCCAAGAGGTACTTTCTAATGATGGAACTGAAAAGAATACCTAAAGAACCAGTACTGTAAAAACATGAAGCACATGAAAAGTAAGGGATAGAAAAGACATCTCATGTAAAAATCAGCCAGAGCTAACTTTTTATTAGATAAGGAAGACATAACAATAGAATTTTGATAAGGGCAAAAAATATGAACTGTGAAATACAAGGAGAGCTTAAGTATGAAAACTTCACCACACCACTATTATTGGTAAAATGATACAAAGGGATGGCTCGAAGAAAGGAAGGAAGGAAGGAAGGAAGGAAGGAAGGAAGGAAGGAAGGAAGGAAAGCAAGCAGGAAGGAAGGAAGGAAAGAAGGAAGGAGACAAATCTGGCAAATTACTGGATTATATTCATTTAGAAGTGATTGTGAATTTTTATGTTCATTAGTAAAATTAAAATTTGATGATTTGCTTTGCAATTTGATCTAACATGATATAGAGATGGTTAAATTTTTACTTTCTAAAATAAAATGCTGCATATTAGAAAAATAACTCTTATGTAAGGAGATACCTGAGCATATTAGAACACTATATTGCTGGAATAGCTCTTCCTTCAAATATCTGATAAAATGCAACTGCCTCTCAAAACTCAAGCATTCTTACATAAATACTTAGTTTATTCTTAGGGAGTTTGTAAACAATAATAAAAATTATGCACCTATGGGTTGATTCTATCACCCAAAACATTCACAATCAGCATTCTGTGTATCAAATAGAATATAGCTCTATAAGTCAAAAGAAAAGAAAACAGGGGAAGGAAAGAGGCTTATCCTCCAGTAGAGTTGGGACAGAAGTATCATCGACTCAAAACAAAATAGGCATTTATTTCCCTCTCAGTAAAGCTAAAATAAATAGAAACTCATGCTATGATTTAAAAAAATAAAAGAAAAAGAAAAAGAAAAAAAGCCAGCATGAGAACTCCTAATTCCACAAAAGGCACATGTAATATTATAATTAAAGTAGTAGAAAATAATGAGTGTAGCAGTATACTAAAGTCATGCTATAATATGTAGCATTATGTACTAACAGACCATCAGATGTTGTAATTTCAGGCACATATCTCTTTTGGCTCACAGGCAGCAATTCTGTTTCTCTTATTGGAAAGCTGCTGTGCTATGCCATAAAATCCTACATAGAAAACTGAAAGGATAAAAAATATCAATTTTATTTCACCCAATAAGATGTGAGCTACTTAATTTTGCTATGATAAGTAATGTTTATGGAACTGTTTTCAGCTTCCCAACAGTTATAAAATCTTGTCTAGTATCAGATTTCTTCAAAAAGACAGTATCATATAGAAAGAAAAGGTGGGATTGGGCCTATAAAGATGAGAAACCTTAAAAGACCTCAAGATCACCACTTAACTCTTGAATTTCCTCATTGTAAAAGCTGCTCCCGGTAATAGAGCAATCTGTCAAGGCATCTCTATATAACTTCAACTATTAAAAAGTTTTTTTCATGGACATCAGCCAGTTTCTAGTTTGCAAACAGAAGGTTAGGTAGACGTATGTATGTACAGATAGTTTGTATTAAGACATTCATCGCAGTTTATCACTTAATTATACCAACAACCCACTGCTGGTTTCTCTGCTAAGATTTAATCCCCAAAGCTTAACTTCTAACTTTTTTTTTTTGAGAAATCATTATGTAATGTTTTAGAAAGAGAAAGAAAGGAGCTCAATCAATTGCTACAAACAGTTTACTTAGGTTCAAAATAAATCATGTAGGGGTGCCTGGGCGGCTCAATTGGTTAAGCATCTGCCTTCAGCTCGGGTCATGATCCTGGGGTTCTAGGATCAAGGCCCATATCAGGCCCTCTGCTCAGCAGGGAGTCTACTTCTATCATTCCCACACCTTCTCCCTCTCCCTCTGCTCATGCTCTCTCTCTCTTTCAAATAAATAAAATCTTAAAAAAAAAAAATCATGTGATTAAAACAGGCATTTTCCCACTTGTCACTTTGCATTTGAGCGAAAACCAGTGGTATCGCCCCATGAGAGTCAGCAGTCCTCAACCTACCAGTTGTACCGCTACTTGCTTATTATCCTTTTCCTTTTCTCATTATTTTGCTTCAGAAGATAGAAACAAGAGTGCAAGTGAGAAGGTGCATAAAATATTGAGGTGCTGAAATATTGAAAGGTACTGATGAAGCAAGACATTTTCAAAGCTATTGATGAAATGTCTGAGTTTTGATGGCTGCAAAAGCACACATTCCTAAAAAAAGAAATCTAGATGATCAGAATTCTGAGGCAAAGCATGAGGAAACAACATGAAACTCCATTCCATCTTCAGCAAAATACATCTCCATGGGGTTCTTACTCTGCATTTGCCAACAAGTACTGCAGGTGGCTTTAAACTCCCTTGTACATACTAAATGGAAGCAGCCAAGAGTCTAATGAACTTGGAGGGCATTCTGCAAAGTGAAATATGACAGAGAAAGACAAATACTATGTGGTATCATTTATATGTGGAATCTAAAAAAAAGAAAAAAAAAAGTCAAACTCAGAAACAAAAGTAGAAAAGTGGGTAGGGATAGGGTAATAGGAAGAGGCTGGTAAAAGGGTACCAAATTTCACCTATAAGATGAACAGGCTCTGAGGATCTAATGTATAACTTGGTGACCTAGTTTAATAACACTGTATTGCCTAATAAAATTTGCTAAGAGAGGAGAACTTAAATGTTCTTACGATGACAGAAAATATGTAAAGTAGTGGATGTGTTTAATTAACTAGATGGGTGGAATCCTGTCAGCATGGATACACATATCAAATCATCACCTTGTACCCATTAAGTATATTACAACTTTGATAATTATATGTTAATAGAGCTGGGGGAGAAAAGGAGTCAAGCTATAGAATCTTGCTAAGATCTTAACACCAATGTTAGCTTTTGAAAACAAGTTTGAAAGGAACTGAAATTGGCGAAAGTAATTAAAAAGTTCTGTTTAGACTTTAACTAGTCACTTTGGTTCAATTTCTACCCCTTGACCTGATAAATGTAAGCATGCACAAGATTAAGTGTCACTTAATTAGGTGAATTCTAAATAGCATCTAATTATTATTATAAATTTAAAAATATTACTATTTCATTATTCTGTCCTAGTGATAATGCTGCCAATCTTTGATCCTGTCAACATATAAACCTAATTAAGTTGAATAGGCCACTTAACTATTCACTCTCTTAAGTAGGCATTCCCTAGATCCTAATTTATTTGTTTCCTTCACTGATGAAACTTGCAAATTTACAAAATAAAGAATTCAGTCAATATGTTTCAGACTCTCCAGAAAATAATCCAACTAAAACGGAATTTTAAATTCATATTACTTCTAATTCATTTTACCTACCAGTTAGGACTCTATTCTTGGTAGGCCTCTAAAATCCAGTAATTTATTCAGCAAACATTTGTTGAATGTCTACTGTATGCTAGTCAAAAATCACTAAGGCTTTTCTCAAGGGGCTTTCTGTTTAGTAGAGAGATGGCAGGTAGATATATAAGTCTACGAGAAGCCAAAGGAAATCGATAACTGGGCTGCTATAGCAGCTCAGGGAATGGGCCAAAGCTTCAGGCCTGTGTTCAGGAAGACTTTATTAAAGAAACATATTATAGAATATTAGAGCCAGAGGGACTTTAGGAAATACCAATTCCAATCCCATCATTTTACAGATAAGGGGAAAAAAAGAGAGACAGATGGAGAAGAAAAAAAAAAAAAAAAAGAAAGAAAAAGCCCACTAAAAGTAATAGCAATCTACCCAATATCACCTAGAGAATTGAAGAGTCTGGATGAGAAAGCAGGTCTCTGGATTCCCAGCTTTCTGGTTTCCCATGATAGCACATTGCCCCTCTGGGGTTGGATGGATTTCAAAAGGCAAATATGAAGGAAAGAAGAGAGTGCTGGTAAGATCAAAGGCTGGGATATGACACTGATAAGAAGATATGTTTGGAAAACAGTGTTAAATTTATCTGAGGACAAACGTTTGAGGGGAGGAATGAGACAGGCTGTGAGCCGAGTGGGATCAGACAATGGAGGACATCAAATGACAGGAGGACATCAAACAACAGCCTAAAAGGGTTAGTCCTGTTCATGAGATAATTCCATGGACACGAGAGCAGAATTTATTCGGTAAATCTGCAAGTGCCTTTAACATTGGTATTATTAAATGACACTGATGGTCTTAGAGGTTTATCATAAATGAACAAAAAAACTCTTCTGATATGAAAAAGGCCAATAAAATACAGCACATTTATACTGAATACAATCTCTCTCTGTCAATTTTTCTTTCTCCAAAGCAGACGGTAACAGAACAAGGACAAAATAAGGCAAAACACTGTGATCTGCTGATGGCAGGGGCAGTTTGTGACAGCAGCCATTGAGAGACGTTCATGATACCCCATGCCTCCACTTTGCTCCTCCTGAGAATCCCCAACGTGCCAGTTCTGCCCAGCGCTTGCTGAGCCAACCTGAGGGAAGCCTGAAAATCAATGGGATCGCCTATCCTCACCAGATGCTGGGGTCTAGGCATGTACCTCGCTGCTCTTCGCTCTACCCCATTGCTTTGCCCTTTGTCTACTGTCTTGCTCTCCTCTTTGGGACTGGAAATAGACTAGAGGTACCATACTGGATTTCTCAGCCTTCATATAGCACTCTAGAGTGATTTCAAAGCATACTGCCCCCTTTTTCATTTATCAGAAAGTGGAAACAAACCTCTGTTCAATCTCACCCTCATCCTGCAGAGCTCTCCTCAGTCTCCCAGAGGTTAGAATATGCCTCCTGTCCTTCTGGTTACTGGGTAGGTTCTAACTTTAACCTTTCAACCTAGACAACTCTTGTGAAATCCTGACTCTATATCTGCTCAATGTAAACTTTGCCTTTGCCAAGAAACTCTTACTGCATCCCACTCACTAAACCCTTATGGAATCAGTATAATCTAGAATACTTAAAAGCTGCATCATAGCTTGACCTCTAGGGACCTTCCTTTTGAAAGCCTGCTCCTTAGGCAAAATTGTTCTTCAAGCCCCAGCTCTATATATTCTTGGTCTACTCTCTTTGTCATGCTGGTCTGCTACTACCAGCAGAGTCTGTGTCTAAGGCCATTCAGGCAGAAATCTTGAAAAGGACACACTGAGCATACCAGGGTCTAACCACTTCTAAAAAGTTCGTGAAATCTCTCGGCTATATAACAGCATTTTTCAACGTGAGATGAGAGTCACTATTTTTTAGAGATAGGTGAAAAATTGCCTTCCTGGGTTTTGAAATCAAGGTCTGAATACTGGACTGCTGACTGCTCTCCATCCTTCCACTCTGGTACAGATACTCATCAGGAAAAATGATTTTTCAGTAAATAAAGGTAGGTAAGAGTCTTGAAACAGTGAACAACAACAAAAAAATCTGTGAAAAATTCATCACTCTTCTTTTAATTCTTATTTAGAAAAACATGAAACAAGAAAATATTAAAGTGCTTTTTAAAGCACAGTGAAATAGATTTAATTTTAACTGAGCACCTACTATGAGCTAAGCACTGTGTGAGGTTTCTTCTGTGCATTGCCTCATGTGTCTCTTACCCGAGTGCATACTATTTTTATTTCCAGGGTAGATATCAGGGAACTGAGCCTTGGTAAGATAAACAATTTGCCATCACAGTCACAGCCATCTGGGAAAGGGTTCCTATTGTACCTTTAGCCAGCTAACCTCTAAACCTGTGCACTCAATCAGTAAGCCATTCAACTGGCTCATTTTAATTAAAAAAAACAAAAACAAATCAACCCTTTAAAATTCTAAGTATGAGAGGCTAAATATATAAAGAATATGTATTGTTTTTGTTAACTTTTAAAAAAAGTAAAAATAAAGACCAAACTCCTTCTGAATGTTTTTTGTTAATTTAAGACCAAGTTAAAAAACCAAAGTTGTTGGTCACCATGAATCTGATCATTCAATTGGGGAACATCAGAAGATGTTCCATCTTTCCATCCATCCATTGCTTCCATAAACACTTGCTGAATATCTATTATGTAGCAGACATTGTTCTAGGAACTGAGAATACGGAGACAAGTAAGAGAACTATGTCGTCGGTCCTTGAGGATCACATAGACGAGTTGGAGAGACTATCATTCTATATGTAAACAGAGTAACATTATTAGAGTGATGACTACCACTAGAGTGTGAGAGAAGGATGAAGAAGCAGAGGAAACTTTATTCAGCTAGGGACAAGGGAAGACCCCTTAGGAGGTAGAGGAGGGGGATAGAGGAAGGGGACTGGGAGTGCTCCATGTAGAGAAGAGCATGCACCAAGGACCAGGACAGAGATAAGAAACTGAAGGTAGTTCAGAGTGGCTCAAGCTACCACCTAGTGAGAGAAAGGGAGCCAAGGCTTAGGACTATAAAGGTGGGCAGAAGCCAGATACTGAAGAATATAGGTAAGAGCCATGGGAAGCCAATTTAAGCAAAAAAGAGAGACCTAGTCAGATTTTAGTTTGACAAGTATCAATCTGGCTGCAGAGCAAAGAGTAGATCAGAATAGGAGTAAGGTTAGGGTGGAGCTATATTGGCAAAGTACTGCTGTAGCCCACGTGATAGATGATGGTGAGCTGGGCTAAGGTGACAGATGTGGGAAAGAGGAGTCAACCTTTATGAGGTATAATGGACATAACTTGATGAGTGACTGAATGGTGATTGATGCTCTGAGGTAATTCTAAAGTGTAGAAGGTGAAAGACCCTCTAAGTTCCAGCCATACATAACTCACCTGATTACCAACCAATAATAGGTGTTCTCCAAGAAGAAAGTCTTTCAGCATGTCTTCCATCACTATCATGTGCTAGAGAAAAAAGAACTAGAGGTTAATCATGTTTTGCATTATCAAGGTGAAGTAACAGAGTTAACAATAAAGATTATTGTCATGCTAAGTAAAGCATTTAGAGTTTCAGTTCAAGATGGCAGTGTAGAAAGATCCTGATCTTACCTGCTCCCATGAACGTACAGATTGTACAGCAATATATGAAATAATTACCTCTTAGAAAAATCTAAAGGCTACCTGACTGATGACTATGCACTGGATAAATAAGAAGAAAATCATGAAAGCAAGTAAGAGAGGCTGGGACACAGTCTCACCACAAACCCCACCCCTAGTACAGCATCCTATAACTGGGAGGGAACTCAAAACATGGAGCTTCTCCCTGAGGATGAAGGGGTTCGCACCCCACATTGAGCATTCCAACTTTTAAGACTTACACTGGAGAGATGAGCCCCCAAAACATCTAACTTTGAAAACGAACAAGGCTCACATCCCAAGACCCACGAGACCCTGGCAGTCTGAAAAACTGACCTGCCCTGGAGCCTAGCTCAGAGGCAGCTGACTGTGCCCAGACTTAAAGTGAAGGAGGCTCACCTGCTTATATTAAAGCATTGGCCTGAGGGACAGGCATCTCATTTAACACATGCATGTAGAAGCCTACTGGAATTCTCTCTGGGGATGGAAACTGGCAAGTGCCATCCTTGTGTTCTCCATCTGCTGTGATTCAGAGTACCAGAATTTTTGGAAAAAAGCTTTTGTGTGTCTGGTGTCTCAATTTTTATGGCTGCCACCTAGGCTTGCCTGGCTATGGAGGCCAAAGGAGCTTGTATTCCTGGTCCCATACGACTGATAATTGGTGCTGCCCAGAAAGGAGCTCAGGCCTCTGGCACCCTGATTTTTGTGACTGCTGCCAGGAGATACCTCTACATCACCTGGCTCTGGTAGCCAGTGGGGCTTACACTTGTAGGCCCCACAGGATTGTAACCAGGGGACACAGTTCTTAAATAGCTACTGTCCCAGGGTAGAGCAATAGGCAGCAAACCCAGGAGCTCAATCTTTCTATGAAGGATTATAAACTAATCATCATGACTGAGGCGTGAGGGACAGTATTTAATTTAAAATGAATCTTGGGGCTAGCTACAATCCTTGCTAGAGACCCCAGAGGGCTGGTGTTATCTTTGTGCTCACCCTCTATCACACCAAAGCACCAGTGTCTCCTGGAAGGGAGCTTTACACACATCTGTGTCCTGGTTTTTATGTCTACTGCCCTAGTTTCTAAAGCTGTCACCCAGTAGATACTCCTTAATCACCTGGCTCTGGTGCCTGGAGGTGGGGAGGCCCTTACATTTCTGGGTTCCATGGAACTCTGGCAACTATAAAGATGGTTCTTGGCAGGCTACCAGCCCAGGACACTGCACAGACAGTGGACTGAGGCACAATCCTTAGTTTTCTATGAAGGAAACCTCTCTGCTTGCCTTGGAGATTCAGTCTAAGGAAGAAGCTTCAGGTTTGGCACACATTTAGAGGCCTATGGAGTTCTCTCAAGGAACATAGGCCATCGTGGATGCCATCCTGGCTATCTCTCTTTGCCTTGCTCTAGTTCATCAGTATCACCCAGAAAAGGGCTTACATACTTGTTTGGAGCCCCAATCCTGTGGCTGTCACCCAGTAGATAGCACCAGATCACTTGGTTCTTGTGATCAGTGGGGCTTACACTTGTGGTACATAGGATTATATTATTGGGCATACTTTTAAAAGCTGATGCCTGAGGGTGTGGTTTCTAGGCAGCCTAAATTTAAGTGCTGAGTCTCTCCCATATGAGACACAGAGATCTTTACACATTCTCAACTCCTGGGAACTATTAAAAATATAATAGGTAGCTTGGACAAACACAAAGATTTAAGAGATAATAAAGAGCTAAGGCACGGTTGAATGACAAGGTTCATTTTCTGCATGAGGCCACTCCTTTAACAGTGGGAAAAGTAGTCATCTCACACACTGTATAGAAATCAACAGAGACAGTTAAGCAAAATGAAAAGACAGAAGATATGTTCCAAATGGAAGAACATGATAAAACTTCAGGAAGAAAAAAAAAACTTTAACAAAATGAAGTAAGTAATTTACCTGATAGAGTTCAAAGTAATGGTCATAAAGATGCTCACCAAACTGAGAAGAATAGATGGATGCAGAAGAACTTCAATATAGAGATGAAAAAAAAATTTTTTTTAATTTTTTTTAAATTTTAAATTTTTAAAAAAATTTTTTTTAAATTAAAAAAAATTTTTTTAAATGTAAAATTTAAAAAATTTTTTTAAAAATTTTTTTAAAAATTTTTTTCTGCAAACAGAAGTCATATTGTTGAAGATTACAATACCTGAACCAAAAAGGTTCAATGGCAGACCAGATGAAGCAGAAGAAAGGATCAGTCAACTCAAAGACATGGCACTGGAACTAACTAAATCAATGCATCAAAAAGAAAAAAGAATTACAAAAAGTAAAGATAGCTTAAGGGACTTAAGGGACTAACATTTGCATCACAGGGCCCCAGAAACAAGAAGAGAGAGAGGAAGAGGTAGAAATTTTACTTGAAAATACAATGACTAGAATCTTCCCCAACCCAGGGAAGGAAATAGACATCAGATGTAGGTTCCAAATAAGAGGAATCTAAAGAGACCTATACTACGACACATTATATTTAAAATGTCAAAAGTAAAAGGAAAGAAGAGAATATTAAAAGCAGCAAGAGAAAAACAACTTGTTACATACAGGGGGACACCCATTAGGCAAACAGCAGATTTTTCAGTGGTAATATCACACACCAGAAGGCAGTGGTGTGATACATTCAAAGGAATGAAAAAAACCTTGCCAACCAACAATACTGGCAAAGTTATCACTCAGAAGTGAAAAACAGATAAAGAGTTTTCCAGGTAAGCAAAAGCTAAGTGAATTATCACCACTAATCCGACTGTATGAGAAATGTTAAAAGGACTTTAAGCTGAAAAGAAAGGGTGCAAATTAGTAATAAGAACATGTATGAAAATACATTTCATTGGAAAGGTAAATATATAATAAAAATAGTGGATTAATCACTTATAAAGATAGTATGTAGGTTAAAGGCAAATATATAAGCTATTTTTACTGCTTTTAATAATTATGTAAGGGATTACAATAGTAATTTTTTTAAAGATTTTATTTGTTTATTCATGAGAGACACAGAAAGAGAGAGGCAAAAAAAGACAGGCAGAGGGAGAAGCAGGCTCCATGCAGGGAGCCTGATGTGGGACGTGATCCCAGACCCAGGGATCATGCCCTGAGCCAAAGGCAGACACTCAACCACTGAGCCACCCAGGCGTCCCAGGGATGACCATAATTAGTTAAGGGATATGCAAGATAAAAAATATAAGATGTGACATGCAAAACCATAAAACATGAGGGAGAAGAGCAAGAATGTTGAGCTTTACAATGGGATTAAATTTAAGTTGTTATCAATTTAAAATAGGCTGTTGCAAATATTTTAAGCCTCATGGTAACTACAAGAAAATAACCTATAGTAAATACACAAAAAATAAAGAGAATATAAGCATAACACTAAAGAAAGCCAACAAACGACAAAAGAGAATAAGAAACAGAAAAACTACAAAAATAGCCAGAAAACAATTAACAAAATGACAATAAACACATACCTATTAATAATTACTCTGAATGTAAATGGACTAAATTCTCCATCAAAAGACATAGAGTGGCTAAATGGATAATATACCAAGACTCAACTTTAAGCTACCTACAAGAAATTCATTTTAGATGTAAAAATACACAGACTCAAAGTGAAGAGATGAGAAAAGATATTTCATCTAAATGGAAACCAAAAGAAAGCTGAAGTAGCTGTACTTATATAAAACATATTACTAGTAAGGAAATTCAATCTTTAATCAAAAAAACTCTCAACAAATGAAAGTCCAGACCAGATTCTACTAGTGAATTTCACCAAACATTCAAAGAATTAATACCAATCTTTTACAAACTCTTCTGAAAAATAGAAGGGCACTCTTCAGAACTAGCATTACCCTGATATCAAAACCAGACAAGGAAGGAAATTATAGGTCAATATCCTTGAGTGAACATAAATGCAAAAATTCTCAATGAAATATTAGCAAGCCATAATCTAACAATAAAATAAGAGAATCATACACTATAATCAAGTGGGAATTAATGCAAGGATACAAGGATGGTTCATTGTATTCATTGTCTGCGAATCAATTCAATGTGGTACAATGTGGTACAAAGTGAAGGGTAAAAATCATGATCATTGCAACAGATGTAGAAAAAGCACCTGACAAAATTCAACATCCATTTATGATAAAAAAAAAAAAAACTCTCAACAAAGCAGTATAGAGTGAACATATCTCAACATAATAAAGGTCATATATGACAAGCCCACAGCTAACACATACTCAATGGTAAAAAGCTTAGAGCTTTTACTCTAAGATCAGGATCAAGACAATGATGCCCACTCTTGCCAGTTTTATTCAACACAGTACCAGAGAAATCAGACAAGAAAAAAAAAGGAAATTGGAAAGGAAGAAGTAAATCTATCACTATTTGCAGATAGCATGATATTATATATGGAAAACCCTAAAGACATTATCAAAAAGCTGTTAGAACTAAAAAAAAATTCAGCAAAGTTGAAAGATACAAAAGCAATACAAAAAAAAAAAACCTGTTGGTTTTTCTGTACACTAATAATGAACCATCAGAAAGAGAAAACAGTCTCACTTACAATTGCATTAGCAAGAATAAAATACCTACAAATGAATTTAACCAAGGAGGTAAAAGACCTGTGTATTGAAAACTGTCAGACATTAATGAAAGAAACGGAAGATACAAATAAATGGAAAGATATTCCATGTTCATGGATTAGAATAGTTAATGTTGTTAAAATGCTGTACTACCCAGAGTAATCTACAGATTCGATGCAATCCCTATCAAAATTCCAATGGCATCTTTCACAGAAACAGAACAAACAATCCTAAAATTTATATGGAATCATAAAGACCCCAAATAGTCAAAAAGTCATGAGAAAGAAGAACAAATTTGAAAGCATCACAGTTTCTGATTTCAAACTATATTATAAAGCCATAGTAATTAAAAAAAAAGCTGTAGTAATCAAAACTGTGTAACATTGGCAGAAAAGATACATCAATCAGTGGAACATAATAAAGGGCCTAGAAACAAACCCATATATATCAATGGCCAATTAATTTATGACAAAAGAGTCAAGAATGGAGAAAATATGGAGAAAGGACAGTCTCTTCAATAAATAGTACTGGGAAAATGGACAGTCACATGCAAAAAAAATGAAACTGGATTGCTATCTTTTACCATACATAAAAATTAACACAAAATTATTATATTATAAAATTATATTAAAGACTTGAACGTTAGGCCCTGAAACCATAAAACTCCTAGAAAACATAGGCAGTAAGCTCTATGACATATGTCTTAGTGGTGATTTTAGAATCTGACACCAAAAGCACAAGCAACAAAAACAAAAATAAATAAATGGGGCTCCATCCAACTAAGCAGCTTCTGCCCAGTGAAGGAAACTATTAACAAAATGAAAAGGCAACCTAGTGAATGGGAGAAAATACTTACAAATCATATATCTGATAAGGGGCTAATATTCAAAATATATAAAGAACTCATATATTTCAACAGGAAAAAACAAACAATCCAAGTAAAAAGTGGGCAGAGGATCTGAATAGACACGTTTCCTAGGAAGACTTACAAAAGGCCAATGGGTACATGGAAAAATGTTCTACATCACAGCATCAGAGAAATATAAGTCAAAAACCTAATGAGATGTCACCTCATACCTGTTAGAATGGCTATTATCACAAAGACTAGAAATAACAAGTGTTGGTGAGGATGTAAAGATAAGGGAAACTTTATGTATTAGTAGAATGTAAATTGATCCGGCCACTATGGAAATTCTATGGAAATTGGTATAAAGTTCCTCAAAATATTAAAAATAGAACTACCATATAATCTATCAATTCCACTTCTGGGTATTTTTTTGAAGAAAGCGAAAACAATAATTTGAAAAGATATTTGCATCCCCACCTTCACTGCACCATTATTTATAACCGCCGAGGTTTGGAAACAACCTATGTATCAACTGGTGGATGAATGGATAAAGAAGATGTGGCATATATAGATACAACGGAATATTATTCAGCCATAAAAAGAATGAATGCCTGGGTGGTTCAGTGGTTGAGTGTCTGCCTTAGGCTTAGGTCATGATCCTGGGGTCCTGAGATCGACTCCCATATCAGGCTTCCTGCATGGAGCCTGCTTCTCCCTCTGCCTATGTCTCTGCCTCTCTCTGTGTCTCTCATGAATAAAAATATAAAAATAAATAAATAAATAAATAAAATTAAAAAATAAATAAAATAAAATAAAATAAAATAAAATAAAATAAATAAATAAAATAAATAAAATAAAATAAAATAAAATAAAATAAAATAAAATAAAATAAAATAAGATCTTGCCCTTTGTAACAACATGGATGATCCTAGGGGGCATTATGCTACTTGAAATAAGTCAGAGAAAGACAAGTACTGTATGATCACTTATATATGGAATCTAAAAAATATACATGTGCATATTTGAAATATATAAACAAAATATATATGACATATATACTAAAAAAAATAAAACGTCTAAGCTCATAGATATAGAAAACACATTGGTGGTTGCTATAGGCAGGGGGTAGGGGTGGGAGAAATGGGTAAATTGGTTTTGTTTTTGTTTTTCAATTTAAAAAATTGAATAAAAAAGAAAGCAAAACATCTACTGTAATAGACAATACTCAAACAATTTTTTTTTAAAATAAAAATTAATGCTGTGGTTGTAAGTTATATAACCAGTTAGGTCACTGGTACTGAAAACTTGAAATAGTCCGCCTAAGCAAGACAAAGCCACTCATCATTACTTACAAAGAGTTTTTGTAATTAGCTCAAATAAATTTTCACTATTGCTTTCTGTAGGGTTGGCTTATAATTTAACATCATATTTAAATTAATACTTGCTAATAATGTAAATATCATAAGCGTTCCAAAATAATTGGAGATTTCCATGGAACATTTTACACTAAATTGCTCTTAATCATTACCTTCAAAGATGTATAACTTTAGAATTAGAAATATACTATTTAGTTCCCACATTTTTTATTTGAATTAGGACAGGATATAATAAAAGAACAAGATTAAAGTTGTTCACAACAGCCACGAAGGAAATTACATTGCTCTTCTATATCTGGAAAAATAGGCCAACCATAAGTAGGTCACAAAGGCTCTACGTGGGGTTTGGGGGAGGAAATATATCCCAGAACAATTAATATCCCTATTTCTTTCTCTTGGTTTTCTGTATCAAAACAGTAACAGCCTCCTAAGTCTTGAAGTTATTGAAGCTCCCTATTTGTGGAAAAGGCAAATTAACTGTTTGCATTTAATACATGCTGCAGATATTTTTCTAGTTTGTTACTTGCTTTTCTTAACTTGTTTTATTGATTTTTTTTTGACATCTCATACATTTTCCTCTTACTTGTCAAATTAAGCTGTACTTTCAGAGTTCTTTTCTTAGAAAAACTGAGAAAGATTTTTCTTTCCTTCAAAAACAGATGAGTATTTCTGAATGTTTATCTTTGTAGTTTTTTTTTTTTTTTTTGAAATGCTTTCAGATACACCATTGAGCTATGGTTTTAACAAAGCTTGAAGTAGGTGGGCCTGCCAATTTATTGTCCACTCTGGAACACTTTAACGAATCAAAAGAGATGCTGTTAATAATGAGAGACAACAAATGTAAACAGGAACTATTTTAGGGCCTATCTTAGGCAGGCCAATGTGTGTGGTTACCCTAGTTAAAAGGGAGTCCTACAATACTCTTTATTCTGGGTTCTAGTGATAATATGGTCTGGAGACTTCTTCCTTCTAAAATGAAAAGTTAGTGCCAATTTCCAGACAACATTTAAGCCCTTCCAGGGCTAATCTGCGTGAGAAATAGACAGAAAAGCTGGAACGAGCACTTGCATGGCCAGATAAAAAAGCAATGTCAATCCTGAAAAATAATTCCAACTATAGTTGCATTCTTCTATCCTGTACTCATGTTCTCCTACTTCACACCCTCATTCCATCTAACTTGATTATTCAAATCGACAAACATTAGCTAAGGCTAAGGTCACTGCCTACTAAGGCTAAGGTCACTGCCTACGTAATTCTTCTCTTAACCTCTTGGCCCACTTGAGTACTACAGACAGTTTCTTAAAAGTCTCCTCTTCCAGATAGATGTCCATCTCTCCTGAACCCTCCCACCTGTCTAACAATTTCTCTCCATAATCTTTTAGGTGGTATCTTTTTGTATCAATTCCTTAGGTACTGACTTCCCCCATGTTCTTTCATTTGCTCTGTCTCAGTACCTTTTCACATGCTCTCCTCAGGAGTCAAGGGTTAGGGTAGAGTAGCTTGTGCCTAGTTGCCCACGGGCACCCACCCAAGGGAGATGGAGGGCGGTGTGCAGAGTTGGGTATCCATGTGTTGGTGCCTGATGAGCTACTTCTGACTAATCTCCCCAAATCCTCTCACCCATTCCATTGCTTCAGCTATCAATTCTATGCTGAACTTCAACAGCAAGACTTTCCTCCTCAACTCCAGCCTCATATTCTGAGCCACTATCAAACTATATCCTTGGTTACTTCCCAGTCTCCTCAACCTCAACGTATCCAAAACTTGTCTCATTACTTTCTCCTCAACCTCACTCCTTAGGCTGTATCTTTTACCCCCATTAATAGCATAACTTCCTACCACCTGACCAAACCTCGATCATCATCTTCCTGCGTACTTCATTCCTCCTTTATCAAGAGCCAGGTAAACATCAAGTCTAAGCTATTAAGTTACCCAAAAGTCAACGGTATCTCTCCCTTCCTTTCTATTCCCAGTTTTCATTTAGGTGTTTGCATCTCCGGCCTAGATTTTTATCAGCCAATTTGGCTTCTCTAACTTCAGTTTCTCCTTGAGGCAATGTGCTCTTTATAGTACTGACAGTCACTTCTTCGTTCAAAATCATGTCACTTCTTTTTTTTTTTTTTGAAATTCCTTAAATGACTCCTAATACCTTTGAAACAAAGGTTCATCCTTACTGCCTTTTTCTTTTCCTTGCACTAAAGGCTACTTACTTTTTTTTTTTAAATTTTTTTAAATTTTTATTTCTTTATGATAGTCACAGAGAGTGAGAGAGGCAGAGACACAGGCAGAGGGAGAAGCAGGCTCCATGCACTGGGAACCCGATGTGGGATTCGATCCCGGGTCTCCGGGATCGTGCCCTGGGCCAAAGGCAGGCGCCAAACCGCTGCGCCACCCAGGGATCCCGAGGCTACTTACTTTTTTGTTGAGGTATGCTTGACATTACAACGTTAAATTCATTTTGAGTTGTGCAACATGATTGAACGTTTATATACCATGTGAAATGATCTCCACCATCTGCCACCTTGCAAAGTCAGTACAATAGTATTGATTATATTTCCCGTGCTATACATTACACCTCCATGACTTCTTTTTTTTTTTTTTTTTTTTTTAATTTATGATAGTCACAGAGAGAGAAAGAGAGAGAGGCAGAGACACAGGCAGAGGGAGAAGCAGGCTCCATGCACCGGGAGCCCGATGTGGGATTCGATCCCGGGTCTCCAGGATCGCGCCCTAGGCCAAGCGCAGGCGCCAAACCGCTGCACCACCCAGGGATCCCCCAACTTCTTTATTTTTTAACTGGAAGTCTGTATTTCTTGACTTCCATCACCAATTTACCGCCCCACCCCACAGAACCCCTTTCTCTTTCTTATCTTCTTGATTTGGTCTTAGCCTCATCTCCCGTCACTCTCCTCCAACGTTATATTAAGTCAAAAATTAGAGTCATTTTCTGTTCCATTTACTTTTCCACCAGACTATGTGCTCCCTGAGGCAGAGTCTTGCCTTTCATCTTACACATAGTTCAGTAACTCTACCCACTGCCTAAACAGACCTGCTATGTGTCCTCTCCACTCTACCCCCTTCGTTCAGATCCTTCATCCTTCCTAACTTGCATCTAGACTACTGCCACGGCTCCCTAACAAGTCTCTCTCTGCCTTGGTTCCAACTTATAGACAACATTAAAGAGCGAATGCAAAGTTACTATGGGAAATGTCCTTAACACCTTTCAGTGGTTTCCTCATTTCTTCTGAATAGCATCCAGATTCCTTAATTAGCAAGGCCAACATGTTCTGACCCTTTCCTAACCCACTGGCCTCATCTCTTGTCACTATTCTACTTGAAACCTTAGCTCTGTGCCAGTGATAATTAGTTATATGTAGCATCCTAAATGAACTGCTCTGTCACATATCCAAGTCTCTGCAAATGCTGATCTCTGCCTGAGAGAGCCTCTCAACTTTGCCTGGTCAACTCATTTTCCATGATCATTCCAATCTGGGACCATCATCTCATCAGTGCTACCACAGTTACCCGTGTGTACTTCCATCACACTGTAATCATGTGTATTTTCTTGTCTTTCTCCCCTGACAGACCTAGGTAATTTGAGCCCTGGAGCTACACAAGTATGTGTGTGTATGTATGTATGTATGTGTGTATGTTTATGTGAATGTATTTTAATCTCTTTATCCAAAAACTTCAGAACAAGGCTCGATACATGGTAGACATTTAGACATTTTACACATTCTTTAATGACAGATTTAATAAAATGACACTCCCAATTATGAACATTCAAAATCTTATTCCTTCTTTATTAATCCACTGAACACACATTTGTTCAGCATTCACTATATGCCAGGCATGTGCTATTTGCTGAAGACTCAAAATAAGGAAAAATAGACTTGACTTTAGGGGTGTGGAAAACACATTTAGAAAATCTATTTCAATACCATGTGGTCCTAAGGGGATCACAGAACATAGAATAGCATAATACGGAAGCCCCTAAATATTCAAGAGACATCAAAAAGTACTGCTTCGAAATGAAGTACAGCATAAAAGGAAACAAAAACCTATGCAACAAAAGCAAATTTAATCCAAAGCCACAGTTCCTTGAATTGGTACAGCTAAGATTTTTCATTAATGGTTAATTC
Organism: Canis lupus dingo; assembly: GCF_003254725.2. Classification (NCBI taxonomy): domain Eukaryota; kingdom Metazoa; phylum Chordata; class Mammalia; order Carnivora; family Canidae; genus Canis; species Canis lupus. The sequence continues at coordinate 8,908,830 of NC_064264.1, read as the reverse complement.
ATAATGCTTGATGAAGCAAAGGTACATCTGGAGACAGGATACAGCCAGTCCCTCAGGGCTGCTGTGTAAAGTTCACAGCAGCCCTGCGGTCCTCAATGTCTATGTCACAAATACCATGGCAACAGACACTGTTCAAGGGCACAATGGCCCTCCCTGCTACTGAATTTCCTACATTCTTAGTTGCTGGGAAGTGTTTTCAACCTTTGCTACCATGGAGTTTTTTGAATCGTCACTTATAACAAAGTTTCCTGGTTCTTTTTTCTTTATTAGTTTCTAGTACATGGACACTGTGTGTGATGCCATCAGTGCTTAGAAATAGTAAATTTTCCTCATAATCATGTTTTTGTCTTTCTTTGACAGGCAAGGTTCTTTTCCTCCTTTGTGTTTTAAAAGTATCTTTATTATCTGTTCATTTGTCCACTTCTTGTGTAAGAGCATTAATGCTCTGGAAGAAAAGTAAAACCTACGTTAGTTAATGGGCTACAGAATAAATACATAACAAATACAGGTGATGCCTTTGCCTATGTCATAGGGAGTAATTAACAGTTTTGACAGATTTCAAAACATTGGATCGTGATTTTTATTGAGAAAGAATTTGCCCCAATACTTCTATGTTGTTAATATAATATAGGGATATAAATTATGGTACTAATTGAACAACAAATATGATTGAGAAATAACAGATTAAAACCTTTTTTAATTTTCCTAACTCCTCAGTAGAGTAAAAATAGTAAGAAGTGGGGGTGTGGGGGTGGTGCAGTCAGTTAAGTGTCCAACTCTTGGTTTTCAGCTCAGGTCATGATCTCAGGATCATGAGACCAAGCCCCAGGTAGGGCTCTGTGCTCAGCACAAAGGCTACTTGGGATTCTCTCTACCTCTCCCTCTGCCCCTCCTGCTCATGAATTCTTTCTCTCACTCTCTCAGAATAAATAAATAAATCTTTAAAAAGGAAATAGCAAGTATAAGTTCTTCTAACATAATTTAAGGTTTTTATTTACATGCATATTAGGGACCAAATATAGAGAAAATTTTAAGTATATTTCTTTTTATAAAATAAATATATAACCACTTGACATAAAATCTGGAAAAGAAAAAATTCTTCTACATTATAGGTAATTTTCTCTGGAAAACATTCTTATTAAAATGAAGATTTATAGTAAAGATTTCTGGGGATAGACTTATTTCTGTGTCTTAGTAGAAGGTCCATAATTATTGGTTAATTTACAAGTAAGAAATTATCTATCTTCCTCCCTTAAAAAGAAAAAAAAAGGACAAATAGAGAATAGAAAAATATTAGGGATTTTCAGGAAAAGGAAAGGAATATGAGGAAAAAAACAGGACACATCCTCTTTGAACTACTAAAAGCAAAAGAGAGGATGAGTATTAGCTCATTCTGCTTTTAATTTAATGATATATTCACTTTATTTGCCTGGAATCTAGTGCATGTGCACATATAAAATATATTACTCTAATCATAGTAGCAACTCTTCCAATTTTCAAGTGTCTTTGAAAAGAGTTTAAAGAGTTTATAATGCCTTAATATAAGATGTTTCAACATCTCATTTTGCATCATATGAATTGAACTTAGCAAATTACAAAAGTAATTAAACATCAGTTTCACTGCAGAGTTAATTACCACAATGTAAGAGGTGATTTATCCATAAGTGCAAAGCAACGATCTTACCTGAAGGTTGTCATAGAACAGAACATCAGGCACTTTCATTTTCTCATGGGTATTATAGATCGGTGCACTAATGGCTCCAATCCTCAGATTTCCAGATGCTATTTCACCTAAACATTTCACACAGGATAAAGAGTTACTTGTAACCAAGTTCAATGCAAACATAATGCGATACAGCATCTTTAACTTCTTTGGGACTCATTAACGAATTCCAATTTCATTTAAAAGAAGTAAGCTTGAAGGTAGTAATAAAACACAGATTTATGTAAGATGCTTAAAATGTTTCAAAATATAATAAATTTTACATAAAATAATGCATGTAGCAAACAACATATAGATAAAATTAGAGAAGAACCGCCCCCACCAGAACTCAGTGAAGCCACCTTCATAAGCTTGTTTTGTCAGAGACTATAACATATAAACAAACCAAATACATATTCAAAAGTTCTGAAGTACTCTGAATATCATTTCTGGGGACCCATGAATAACTCCAAATGAGAACCCCCTAAAATTCTAGTAAAAAAATATTGATTAACCAACTCACCCCAGACCCCTGAAATTACTATTTCCAGGGATAGTCCAGGAGATCTGTATTTTTAAATAAGCACCCCAGGTATTACACAGTTATTCTGTGACAATTACTATTTGATGTCTCCTATTTGCTTTAAATAGTTGATCCAGAATAGAGTATGAGCTCACTACAGCCAGCAAACCCAGTAATAAATCTGAAGTCAAAGAACACATCTCATTTGCGCTCTCTCCAGTAAAGAGATATACATGTTCACGGCCTGACACAGTCCAAGGTTAATAATCATAACATTAATGGTAGTAGTTGTTAGAGTATTACTGATGATCACTAGAGGAGCTATCACTTACTAAGGACCTTCTTGGGCCAGATCTCAAACTAGAAGTTTCATTGTTTTCTTACATAATTTCATGTAATTCTCTTAACAATGAGACAAGAACTATGAGGAAGCTAAGGACATAAATTAAGTAATGTGTTAAAACCACCCAGCTAACATGGGCAGAGCTAAAAATAGAACTTAGTATAGTCTAATGTTCTTTCTGCCAAGTGGGGTATGTTTAATCCTTTGACTCCAAATAATACTCCATCCTGTGGAAATACCCGAGTAAGCGGACAGATTACTATGATACTTAAACAACGGATCCATCTATCCCGCCCCCGCCCCGTCCTTCTAATAAGAAAACTGCCCTTTTGTGCTAAAGCATTTTGAAAGACAAGTGGAGAAAAGTAACATTTGTGTTCTGGAGTACTGCAAAAGATTTTGACCTAAAAATATCAACTGTCACCCTGTTTAACCAGTGCGGAGTGCAACACATTTACCAAAGCACAGGAGACCTCTTCCTCCAATAGATCCTTGCCATTTCCCTTTTATTTACACATTCTACAGGGATGAAAACCCATAAGCTGTCATGTTGAGAATCTACTGTTTATTTACTACCAGCAGTTCTCTGAAACAGATCCAATATAAAATTGTATAGAGAAAGACCAGGATTGTGGCAGGGACTTTACTATATACATGTATGTTGAGATGACACACATAATTTCAGATTCAAGTGCAACTGATATCATCTATGGTTTAGTTTATGGAACACATCTGTTCAGTAGATTTAGGGCTTTAGGACAGTTTAATTCACTCAAGTAATGTTTATTGTTAAAATTTCAAGCTTGGAAAGGGAAATGCATTCAGAGGCTGATGGTACTTGTACTTCCTTGGGAGAAACCTGCTAGCTATCTACTAAGAAATCTCATAGAATGTTATTATTATAGTCCATTTGTCAAGGCCCTTAGTCTGGAAGACTCAAAACCTAATTTTGTCATATCAACTGAATGCAAACCTGACTCTCAGAAGAATATTAAAGTCATATATTCTGATCTACATATAAATTCTGATATATAGGGGATCCCCGGGTGGCTCAGCGGTTTAGCGCCTGCCTTTGGCCCGGGGCGCAATCGTGGAGTCCTGGGATCGAGTCCCCCATCAGGCTCCCAGCATGGAGCCTGCTTATGCCTCTGCCTGTGTCTCTGCCTCTCTCTCTATGTCTATCATAAATAAAAATTTAAAAAAAAATAAATTCTGATATATAAAACAAGAATAGAAAATATTACAATGCAATGAAAACTGCAACTTTTATAAGGGCCTATGATACATTGGATGCCCTATCAGCATATTATTTGGAGGGAAACCTATACTGAAAGCCAAATCCTCATCAGAATATTATTTGGTGAACCTTGCCCTCCAAACAAGGAGAGTGCATTAAATGAATTCTCCTCAAGACAGATGACATTAAAGATAAATGGAACCAGATGAGTCAAAAGTCTCTTAGGTTCATTATCCCCTATGCAAGGCTCAGATGGAAACTGCTAACACTAGCTTGTTACCAAGACTGAACAAGTTATAGTCAGAACAACCCAGTCCTTCAGTGGATGTGTTAAAAGATTCAAGCAAGTAACATTATGAGTCAATAGGTCCCAGAGTTATTGTCTCTTTGAGCTGGCTCTGCATATCTACACCCAGATCCATCAGTATGTGGAGTTTGTAAGTTTACTCAAAAAAAGTAATCTCATTTCTTTATATATATTTTTAAGACTTTATTTATTTATTAATGAGAGACAGAGAGAGAGAGAGAGGCAGAGACACAGGCAGAGGGAGAAGCAGGCTCCATGCAGGCTCCATGCAGTTCCTGATGTGGAACTCGATCCGGGGACTCCAGGATCACGCCCTGGGCCGAATGCAGGCGCTAAACCACTGAGTCATCCAGGGATCCCTCATCTCATTTCTTTAACACCAAATTCCTGTCTCAGTGTAGCCCCAACTATTAAAAATATCTACTACAAAGAGGACCACAATAAGTCCTTGTCAGACAGTGGCTCCACATTGGATTTTTGATAGAATATGTAATTACCTCAAAAAATAGAGAACCTTTTGTTGTGCTCTAATTGAAGAATCAGGAACTTCTACAGGAAAAGCTAAACTTTCCAAAAGCTCAAAATACTTATGGTTACCCAGAAGAAAAGTCTCACAAAAGACAATGAGTGGAAACAGAAGGAGTAAGAAGGCATGAAAATGGTACTCTGAATATTATTTTATTTTAGATCAACCTAGAACAGTTTCCTGAACATAACCCATAGGACACTAGTGGTCCTCAAAATGTAAATGTTGGACAAAGAAAATAGAATTCTAGATTCTATGGTGAAATATATTTGGGAAAAAAAGGTAAAACCAAATCATGCAAGTTTATTTATGGCAGGGATTCTTAGAGCCTTGAATATGTTTGTGTCAACTGTGAATCTTTGGAGGAGGACCTATATCTGGTATGCACTGAAATAAAGGAAATATTCTGTTTCTAAAAAAAGATTTTATTTATTTGAGAGAGAGAGAGAGAGAGAATGTGTACACAAGTAAGGGGGTGGAGTAATGAGAGAGGGGAAGTAGACTCCCTGCTAAGCAGGGAGATCCCAGGACCCAGAGATCATGACCTGAGCGCAGGCAGGCGCTTAACCAACTAAGCCATGCAAGTGCCCCCAAATAAAGGAAATATTCTAAGATTTAATTTGTAAGTGGGTTTCAATTTAAAAACAAATAAATAAAAGATTCTTTTCTTCAACCCAATACATAAAACAAAGTAGATGGAAAACAAAGCCACTTTTTATTGAAATTATAATAATAAATAATACAAATGTTTGATAATTATTATTTCACTTAAAAAAGAAACAAGTCAAATACTTACATTTGTAATTCTCCAGTTCTGGTTCCTGATGATTATCCGTACTTATTTCTATTTCAGCATCTGCCAAGTTTTTTTCTAATGCTGACCTCGCAAGGCTTGGTAAGAACCTGGTGGGGCAGGGAGGACATAATGATAAAGTCAAAGCTTACTGTGATTCCTAAGTATCTTTTTGGCACACACACACACACAAACTCTTTCTCTCCTTCTCTCTCTTTATCTCAATACAATCAATTAAGGAAGATGAGTCTTGAGCCATGAAATCCAAGTAATAAAAAGTCTTGAAATAAATATAAACTTTAAGTACCTGTGAGGATGAATATTGGTTGATCTCCTCTAATAAAACTTACTTGTAATTAGCAGTATTCAGGTATATACAACATTTTATAGGATAAGACTTAATTTACTTTTTAAAATGGATTTAGTGTACCTCATAAATCTTGTTTAACTGTTTAACTGGATTACCAAATTTTCTTAAATAGATAAAACAACACTTTAACCTGCTCTAACCTGGCAATCAGAAATTCAAATTAGTGGATTAATGATGTTTACTTTCTAACACAGATTATTCAATTTAGGATTATACAGTATGGTCTTTCCTTCCATTTAAAAAATATACCAGCTTGTCTATTCTATATATATGCTGTCAAAACAACAATCTGGTGAGTGGCAGAGGCATTCTTCATCGACAGATAGATTGTATGAGCCTCATGGGCTTACATCATGAAAATGAAGTTTTCCACCTACCCAAATCAAGTTGAATCTGGAATTTATGATCCCAAGCAAGCCTGCAGAAATGATTTTTAACTTTTTACCTGTGCTATCCTACTATAAAGTAACTGCTATTGCCACAATATTCCAAATAAACTAAGAACATAACACTTTTTTTAAAAGAAAATATTTTACTTATTTATTTGAGAAAGAGAGCTGGAGAGAAAGCAAGAGTGTTGGGTGAGGGGGGTCATGGGTGGGGTGGAGGATTAAAGGGAGAGAAAGAAGCAGACTCCCCACTGAGTGGGGAGCCCAATATAAAGCTCAACCCCAGGACCCTGAGATCATGACCTGAGCCGAAGGCAGATGCTTAACTGGCTGAGCCACCCAGGTGCCTCGAACATGACACTTCTAACTTAGGATTTCCATAGCTCTAAATCCTTGGTGGTGGCTCCTACAGCCTTGAGTATAAGCTCTAGCAAAAGAGACACTGGTGTGAGCAAGGCAGCAAAAGAATGAGTGTGTGAGGAATTGATGGATTTCCTGTCCCTGTGACAGAATTCACATACATGACCCTGTCCCTCACTTGCCTCCTCATTTTGGTTCCAGGCTATGATTGGGGGGATTTCTATCACTCTGTGTCGGTAGCTCATCAGTTGAGCATCAAGTAGGACTTAACTGTTGTTCATCTCTGACCTTTCATCGTAGTTCCTAGATTGTCACCTTTTTTAAAACCAAGGCCTCACTTCATCTTTCAGACCCAATACCTGGGCTTTCATCTTGTTTCCAGAGCCTCGGTCTTGGCACCATGTCTGACCTGCCCATCTCCACATATTAGTGTCCTACCCAGCTGTACCTCCATTACTTCCTGTCAGACCACCTTGATCAATAATAACCACTTTCAAGTTGAGACTGTGTGGTATTCCCAGAAACCCCTGACATCTATACAGCCTCACTGACTCCTGTACTGGGACATTTCTAGACTGCCCTCCGAAGCCCGTAGGGAACTGCAAAAAAGGGCATATAGGCATATAGGCATCCCTTCCATTGGCAGTGACAGACACACTGCTTGCCAAAATATGATACTCTTTTCTACTGAGATTGAATGTTTCAGAATTATTCTCAACCTCACACCCAGACAGCACTACCACATAATCAAAGGTAATATGGAAGCTGAAATATATTTACCTCTAGAATCTACATTTTAAAAGATACCGGCTGACCCCACAAATGAGGAGAAAGTATGTCAGGTAGTATGAGGTCGACCTTAATTTTTCTAGGTTTCAATTTTTTCTAGTTAATGACTTCCTTTTCCATTGCTCACTGATATTTTCTACTTGCTTTTTCCTCTCCTTCTGTGGCCTTTTGTAAAATAAATGAGTGAATGAATGAAATATCACTCTATCCTACTTTCCTAGAACAAAAGCAAAGGCATATCCTGTTGTAAAGTTTTAAAGCGTATTTATCATTATGAGCATTAGTGCCTTTTAAAAACCATTATCATTGTTATCTTCATTTACTACCAGCAATAAGAGAACTGGAAAGTCTCCAGTCTCTATAGTCTTGGTTGTAACAAAAAAATAAAGATTCAACCACATTCCGGGAAACACAGAAACAGGAGTAGTTACCCGAGGCTAACTCAAATAACTGTGTCAATGTCACAGAAGTGAGATATAATCTTTGGATTAAAGAATAAGATAGGATGGTAGCATGAGAAGCTAGAGTAAGGATGGGGATGCTCCCAAATTACCAGTGCAGGAAAGATGGATGTTGCCATTAGTAGTAAGAGTGGGAGAAAAAGACTGTGGGCCTCAGGGGTTATCAAGACAGCCTTCTGACTTCTATTTAGAGTGTGTAATTAGTTAATTGATACCCGTGATTTTAATATTAAGTTTATAAACAGCATTGGAATATTTAAGATGACATATGGCTCGGGATGTGTGGGTGGCTAAGGGGTTTGACTGTCTGCCTTTGACTGACGGCGCGGTCCTGGAGTCCTGGGATCCAGTCCCACATCCAGCTCCCCGCAGGGAGGCTGCTTCTCCCTCTGCCTGTGTCTCTGCCTCTCAATCTGTGTCTCTCATGAATAAATAAATAAAATCTTACAAAAAAAAAAAAAAAGATAACATGGCCCATCCTATTTATAACATTAGTTTATTATATGTGAGTTATTTACTTTTCTGGGAAGGTTTTGTTTGTCAATTCAGACAGATGAAGTACTAGAAAAGGAAAAAGGGCATATAAAAGTTATTAACAAATTTCAAATGTTTGAAGGTACTTACTTTAGCCAAGATATCTGGAAGATAAATGGAACCAAACAGTTTCCAAAGACCCATTAAAATAACTGAGATTTGCTAGACTTATAGAGTAAGCTGAGTAACAAAAAAAAACTAAAGATCTAGGTTTCTGAAATTATAGTCTTAAAACACTCAACAGCAATTTTTTTTTTTTAAAAAGTAGGCTCCATGCCCAGTATGGAGCCCAATGTGGGGCTTGAACTCATAGCCCTGAGATCAAGAGTCATATACTTAACTGACTGAGCCATCCAGGTGCCCCGAACAGCAATTTTTAAAGCTAGAAATAAATCCCTGAATAGTCTCTCCCGAAAGCAAAATCATTCTTCAGAAGAACAAAAAATACACATCAACAATAATTATAATCATTTCATACTGTGTATGATTAGTCCTATCAGGCTCATGATTTTTAAAACATTACTTAATATAAAGAGTGGGAATTTTATATAGATGTCATTCATTTTATGTCACAAGAAAATTCTTGAAAAATATTGTATGCAAAGTAGGTTTTTGGTGAATGAGAAAATTACCTCAATGTCAGAGACAGTTAATCTTCATTTCTAATTTTTATAATTCTGCCTCAAATTTCAACGCTAAAGAATCATCACCCCAAGATTTTCTATAAGTAAATACTGTAATGGAATGCAAAATACTTGCGTGGAATAGGACTCTTATAGGAACTACACATTAACTCTTCTACAATAAAAACTTTTGGAATATAAAAGATCTGATAACTTCCTAACCTTCTAAAGTTTCTTCCCTTTGGTTTCTTAGGTTTTCAACTATCCAGAAAATGAAGTAGGCATTTAGCTCCAAGACTTGGTGTACATATTAAAGTATATGAGAGAAGAAAAAAAAAAATAGTATATGAGGATCAAGTACCTAGGGAACTATTCCCTCAGATGAAGAAATGTTCCAATCTGAACTCAACAGGCATAAACAAATGAAAAGTATTTTAAAAATTAAATTAACAAGATTTTAAAAGCCAAGCTAATATTCAATAAATTTAATGTTTAACAAATTTACACTAGAGCATTTCTTTTGTTTTGTTTGCTAAATAATAGACTTCATGAATATAAATTATATCAATTAAAAATTTTTTGTGTGTGAAATTCAATTTCTTTTCACTGCTTCAATATGGAATAAGGTCATTAAAAAAGAAAAAACCTTTATGCATCAATAATTTTCTTTTTTCCTTTCTGTGATTGTGGTATTCTGAATAGAAGGTTAGTAAAAAAGGTTTTTTAATTTGTAGGCTTGCTAAAGCCAACAGATAATGCATAAATCAAGAGAGCTGTTTCACTTTTTGCAAAGTGCCATAGAGTGGTAATAAAGTAGAGCTTAATGTGGTCAGTTGATAACACTGGAAAAATTAAGTTATATAGTGAAATATTTGTGAGTATAAAAGTAAGCAATTTTAAGTTTTTTAAATTGTTTAAAACTATGAAGTATTTCAAACATATAGAAAACTACAGGAACTATTAAGCATTTAATCTCTCTCCATCCCTGGAGATAATTCTCACCCTGAAACTGGTGTGTATTTCTCTTATTCATATTTTTATTTTGCTATATATGTATGAATTAAAAATAATTGCATTTTTGCTGTATTAACATTTTTAGAGATGGCAGTATATACCAACTCTCCTCTTGCAAACTGTATTTTTTTTCTACTTGATATTAAACTGCCATGATTGATACACATAGAGCTACTTCATTTTAACTACTGTTTAGTATCTCATTACATGAATATTTCAATTTATATATTCATTCCCTACAGATGGACAGATAAGTTATTTCCAATTTTTCATTATTACAATGATGCAATGAACATTCTTATACATGCCTCCTTATCCGTTCATTTAAGTCTTTCTCTGAGGTGACATCAAGAAATAGAATCCTCAACTCAGAGTATTAATATACTTAGGCATAAAGATACTGTGAGATAACTCCAAAGTGATGACACTTCCCTTCCAACAGTAGTAATGTAATTACATTTTCTTCTATTCACAGAAAATGTTAATTTTTATAGGTAAAAGTTATAAGAGTATAAAATGATAGCTGATTTTTGTTTTAAATCTCATTTCCCTGATTAATAATGAAGTTGAGCATCTTTTCAAATGTTTATTGGTCATCTGAATTAACTTCTGTGCATGCCTATTCATCCTTTGCCCATTTAGGGTTCATTCTTTCATCTCTTTAGTTTGTATACTTTATAGTCCCTGAATACCAGTCCTTTTGTGATTACAAATTTTATCAAAGATCTCTTGGTTTGTGGCTTATAACTTATAGAGTGGCTTATAATGTTTCTGTCATATATCTGGATTTTACTTTTTGTATGAGATAAATGGATATTTTTCATTTTTAATCATCTATTGACAAGTCCATCCATTCCCACACTGACTTATAATGCTACTTTTGATATATACTAACTTCCCACAGATGTGTAGGTCTGTTTCTGATCTCTGTAGTCTATTCTAATAATCTATTTGTCTTTCCTTGCACCAATATCATACTATAAGCAATGAATATAGTTTTATAAAGGATTCTGATATCTGACAGAAAAAGTACAACTCTTAATGTTCCTCAAAATTTCCTCTGCTATTATTTCCATGCCAATTTTGAGATCAGCTTGCCAAATTCTGTATATCCTTAGTAGTATCCGACTAGATCATATCTATATAAAATTTGGAGCAAAACAGCTCTACAATACTTCCCTTCCATGAACATGGTATAGCTTCCCTTTAGGTCCTTTTCAGCTTTCAATAAAGATTTATGCTTTTCTCCATAAAAGCATTACATGTCATTAGACTTACTCTTAGGTGCTCAAAGCATTCTACTATCATTTCAAATGGGATTATTTTTAAAAGTTAGACTTCCTCGGGATCCCTGGGTGGTGCAGCGGTTTAGCGCCTGCCTTTGGCCCAGGGTGCGATCCTGGAGACCCGGGATCGAATCCCACGTCAGGCTCCTGGTGCATGGAGCCTGCTTCTCCCTCTGCCTGTGTCTCTGCCTCTCTCTCTCTCTCTCTCTCTCTCTATCATAAATAAATAAAAAAATTTAAAAAAAATTAGACTTCCTCAATTGATTGTTAGTGGAATATAGGAATGTCACTGATTTGGATTTATAAGTAATCTCACTAACTCTATTTTTCTTTTTTTTTTTTTTTAAGATTTTATTTATTCATTCATGATAGACAGAGAGAGAGAGAGGCAGAGACACAGGCAGAGGGAGAAGCAGGCTCCATGCAGGGAGCCCGATGTGGGACTCGATCCCGGGTCTCCAGGATCACGCCCTGGGCCGAAGGCAGCGCTAAACCGCTGAGCCACCCAGAGATCCCCACTCTATTTTTCTAATGACATACTGTTTCTCTTGAATTTTTTAGGTAGCCAATCAGATAACTTTGGGCAAATGCTCTGGCTGAAAGTATAGAAAGGTGACATTCTTGTTCTACTCCTAACTCTAAAGGAAATATAAGTATTTTATCATAAAGATGTTTGCTTTAAACTTTTGGTATATATCCTTTATACCATGACCTGAGCTGAAGGCAGATGCTTACTGACTGAGCCACCCAGACGTCCTTCTTTTTTATTATTCTTTTAATATGGTTTCATGCAAGTATGATTTTGTAAAAAAAATTCTATAAGCCAATATTTTATATAATTTCCAAGCAAGTATAAAAAATATTAGTGTAGACTACAAAGATACTAGTTTTGTTAAACTTAGGCAATAGGAGAGTACCATCAAGCACGGAGAGTTCCAATGGTAATTTGGGAGGTGCTCAGTATAATGCTGAAGAGCACCAGTTCAGAAGACACATAAACCACCATTCAAATCCCAAACCCACTTTTACTTATTTACTACTCTCTGACTTGAGCAAGTGACTTAAATAGTTTTCTCATCTATAAAATATCTCTTAAAATTGCTATGCTTAAGTAGGATAAGATATGTTCTAACAACTGAACATGAGATTGAAATAGCTACATATTCAGGCAATACTTTCTCCAGACTTATGGGTATTGACTATTAATTAAACTTATGTTACCATTTTAGCAAAGACACAGAAACTTGAATTTAGTGAGAAAGAGGAATATGGTTACCTGGAAAGGCAGGCTTTAGTAACTGCACTGTGAAGATTTTCATTCGGGTACTGTGATAATCGACGAGAAATCCGCAACAGCTGTCTGGTGGAAAGTGATGCTGCCAGTGACTGTGCCTGTCAAAAGGCAAAGACAGCCTGTTAAGAGTCTTGTTTCAACTTGCTGAGTCGCTTTAGATGAGTAGCAGAGCAGAATTCATTATTCCTGAAGGACAAGGCCAAACTTAAAATACATATGTACTGTTAATGAATTACAAATAAAAATAAATGAAAACCAATTTACACTTAACAACCTTAAAGATGGTTTTTTAAAAAAGAATCTATAAAAAGTGTTTATCAGTTAAATTCAATAACACTGTTTTCGTTGTGCTAAGTGCTGAGAATATATGTTTTTTGGGTGGAGGGGAGAGGACGTTGGATGGAGGAAAGATGTTACATAATACAGATCACACCTGACTTACAAATAGCTTTTATGTACAGTTATGTACAGTTGTTAGGTTTTGTGGAGGCAGGAAAAAAAAGAGCTCTTTTTTTTCCTGCCTCCACAAAACCTAACTGTTAAGATAGCTTGAAAATGCTCAGAGCTTTAAGTAGATCTATGGCTTCTGATACAGAGAAAAGGAATTGTGGACAATTTAGGTTTCTGACCACAGAGGTGTCAACCAGTTTATCCTTTGGGTGGCAGCTTGCAGTTTGAAATCCTTCCCTTAAACTGCCAGAATAATTTCACTTTGTTTTCTTATTCTTTAAAAAAAAGAAAGAAATTCCATTAATAGAGCTGCTAGTATGGAACTCAGGATATGTGAGTATGAGTAAGTATTTGTTGACATGGTATTGAAATCATCCTAGTGGGCAGTGTAATGTAATGATAAAGTTTATCACTGTTCAAATCAGACAAATCAGGCTCCCATCTATTAGCCTGGTGGATTATTTGACATTTTCAAGCCTTGGTTTTCTCATCTTTTAGTTGGCAATAATAATGCCTTCACTTTTAAGGCTGTTAAGAGTGTTAGTATCCACAGTCTATAAAAAACTTACCAAATTCAACACCTAAAAAACAAATAACCCCGATAAAAAATAGGCAGGAGACATGAATAGACATTTCTCCAAAGAAGACATCTAGAAGGCTAAAAGATATATGAAAAAAAAGCTCAACTTCACTCAACATCAGGGAAATACAAATCAAAACCATGATGAGATATCACTTCACACCTGTGAGGATAGCTAAAATTAACAACACAGAAAACAACGATTGCTGGTGGGGATTTGGAGAGAGGGGGACCCTCTTACACTATTGGTGGGAATGCACACTGTTGCAACCATTCTGGAAAACAGTACGGGGTTCCTCAAAAAGTTAAAAATAGAACTACCTTACAACTCAGCAATTGCACTACTAGGTATTTAACCAAAGGATTCAAAAATGCTGATTCAAAGGGATACATGCACCCTGTTTATAGCATCATTCTCAACAATAGCCAAATTATAGAAAGAGCCCAAATGTCCATTGACTGATGAATGGATAAAGAGGTGGTATACACATAAACACACACAATGGAATATTACTCAGCCATAAAAAATCTTGCCATTAGCTGTGACATGAATGGAGCCAGGAGTATTATGCTAAGTAAGTCAGAGAAAGATAAATACCATATGATTTCACTCATATGTGGAATTTAAGAAACAAAACATGAACATATGGGGAAAAAAAAAGAGAGGCACGCCAGAAAACAGACTCTAAACTATAAAGAACAAACAGAGTTGCTGGAGAAGAGGTGGGTGGGTGGGATAGATAAATGGCTGATGTAGATTAAGTAGGGCACTTGTGATGAACACCGGGCATTGTACTGAAGTGTTGAATCACTAAATTCTACACCAGAAATTAATATTACACTGTATGTTAACTAACTGGAATTAAAATAAAAACTTGAAACAAAAAAAGAAAGAAAGAAAGAAAGAAAGAAAGAAAGAAAGAAAGAAAGAAAGAAAGAGAAAGAAAGAAAGAAAGAAAGAAAGAAGAAAGAAAGAAAGAAAGAAAGAAAGAAAGAAAGAAAGAAAGAAAGATTGATTGTTCTAAAGCCCTTAGGTCAGACACATAGGTGTTCAACAAATGTCAGCAATTTTTGTTGAAAGTCAGCCTCTTCAAAATGGAAAAAAAAAAATCTAACACAGGAAGGGGATGTGACTTGTACTTTAGATGAAAATTTTTTTTAAAGATTTTATTTATTTATTCATGAGCGACAGAGAGAGAGAGGCAGAGACATAGGCAGAGGGAGAAGTAGGCTTCCTGCAGGGAGCTTGATGTGGGACTTGATCCCAGGACCCTAGAATCACAACCTGAGCTGAAGGCAGATGTTCAACCACTGAGCCATACTAGGTGCCCCTAATATGAATTTAATGTATCAGATTATTACTGGATTAATTCCTAATTTAGATCAGCAACATTAGGAGACAGCAGTTTTCACTGAAAACCAGAAAAGAGAACTTCTGAAGCAACTTGCTCTTTAGGAGGTCAGAAGAGGCCAGGGTGAAATGTCACAGGAGGCGATGAGGGCAGTACAGTGGCCCTGAGCCCCTAACAGAACACAGAAGAGGACTCCATGAAGTTAGCAGAGGGTTCAGGATAGATGGTGGAAGGATGCCAAGATGCCCAAGTCACCTCTACTTGCTTACTCCGGCATTTCACTGAAGGTAGTCTCTGCACATCCAGGAAAGAACAAAGGGCACTGACCTCCTCCCGTGTGTATTTTGCAGCTCCAGGAGATGCTGGTGTGCTGGAGCTACTATTATATTTCAGCTACAAGATGGGTTAAATGGTCCTTTGGGGACTAGGTTGGGAGCATGATCATCATTTATGATGTATCCTCTTTTCTATTAAAGAACACATTCTATGTCTCAAAGAATTCATTTACAAGCAAACATTTGGTTCATCCTTGTTTTCGACAAATTTGCATTCTAGACAAGGAGACAATATTTAAATATAAGAAAGTATAAATTGCAATTCAAACTAGCATATAATTTAATGCCAACATAAGCGAAGCACTTGACAACTGCTAGAGGGGCTTAAAATTAAAATGTTCAAGCGGGCAAGAGAAATGCTATGAACAAAGGCATGAGAGCAAAAGGAACAGAAATAAATGCAGAATGTGAGGAAACCGGCCCACTTCTACTAGAACGTCTTGCTGGGTGACAAAGACCTGATACTTGGAGGAGTTTGGTCTTACTCTAAAGGCAACAGGACTTTGTTACATGCAAAGCGGTAATGTGATTTTAGAAAGATTAATCTGGCGGCGGTCACACACAAAGTAGCTGAAGGACAGAGAGACCTTAGACAGGAAACAGAAAGTTACTGCAGTGATCTGTCAATAAAATGATAAGGTACAGAAAGGTTACTGGCAAAAAAAAAAAAAAAAGACTGGAGAGAAGGAATCAACAAATATTTCAGGGAACTTGGCACCAGATGGATATAAGAAAGAAGGAAGAATTGAGAATAAGCTTATTTCAGCCAGTATGATTTAAAGTATCAAAAGCTAAATATGACCTAGCAATTCCCATGTGGGTCCACAAAAAATTCCCATTTTAATCATAGCAAATGTTTGATAAAAAACTCCCAACCTGAGGATTCTCATGATGAGGGTCCCAATAATCCCTATGGTAACTTCCTCATGTACCATATTCTAATCTCATCCAAGAATGACAATGAATTCAGGCTTCACATTTCATTCCAGTGTTCAGTGAGGGAGGCTCTCTATTGATTTTGAAAAATACCATTTTTCTCATTTGATAACACCGAGATGCTTTACAATAACATCCAGTGTTAAAAAAAAAAAAATCAGAATAAAGCTTAATGTTGAGCCATTTAAGTGTTGAATAAAGGGTTTGGTTATTTCTGCTCTCACACTATCAAATAAAAATTGAGAATGCACTTTAATTTAAAAATTCTTAATGTGTTTAATGTTTATAACATTAACATTTCTTTTTCTTTTTAGGATTTTATTTATCTATTCATGAAACACAGAGAGAGAGGCAGAGACATCAGCAGAAGCAGGCTCCCTGTGGGGAGTTCGATGCAGGACTCCATCCCAGGACCCCGAGATCTCGACCTGAGCAGAAGGCAGACGCTCAACCACTGAGCCACCCAGATGCCCCTATAACATTAAGTTTCTGACTGTAGTTTTATCTTGCAAAAAAGAGTGTGAGGACATGAGCACATTCCCTTTGGTACCACAGTGATGGAGTTTAAGAGCACAACTCAAGGGCTTTTTTATATTAGCAAGATTAGTAATTGTAATTCAGCTTAAAAATATGAAGGATTTGATCAGAAATTTTTTCAGTAAGTTTCTCTTTTTTTCTCTTAAAGAATTGTTTCTTTTATGAAAATAATACCATTCTCAGGGACAGAAAACTTTAGGGACAATGTGTCAATAAAGTAGTAGTTAATTAACTAATCACTTCATTCATTCATCCATCAAGCATTTGTTAATTGTCCCTTATGGGCCTGGCACCAGGCCAGAAAATGGGAAGAAAAGAATAAACAACAGTGTGTTCAAGTAGTTCAAATACTAATACTAATTGAAGAGATGAAAATAAACCTGTAATACAGCCACATCTGATCAATAACAGAATCATATGTCAGGCGACAGGAAAGCAGGTTGGGGAGAGAGGTTACTTCCCTCTAAAGGGCAGAACAGGGAGAAAGCACATCCCAGAGTCACCGGAAGTAGAAGCAGAGGCATCTGTAAAGTAAGAACAGTCAAGGCAGAGGAAACACTGAGTGCCAAGGGCCCTAAGGCAGACACGAGTGGGTTCAAGGAACAAGAAAGAGAATGGTGTAGCTGAAAAGAACAAGTAAGGGACAAATTGGAGATGAGGTTATCAATCAGGGGTTATTAATAGGGGATCTGTGACAGCTGGAAAATGGTCCTCCCTCCAAAGATACCCAATTCCTAATCCCTAGAACCTATGAGTTTTAGTTTATATGGCAAAGTTGACTTTGCAGACCACACTAAATAAAAAATTTTGAGATGAAGATATTATCCTGGATTATTTGGGTGCTCCTAAATGCAACTGCATATATCCTTGCAAAAAGGAGGCAGAAAGAAGTCTGAAGAGACTCAACGAAGAGAAGGTGATGTGAAGAGGGAAGCAGAAATTAAGATAGTGATGTCCCAAGTCAAGGAATGCTGGTAGCCACTGGAACCTGGAAAAGGCAAAGGACAGATTCTCCCCTTGAGCCCCTGCGGGAGCGCTGCTGATACCTCAGCTTCAACTCAGTAATACACATTCCAAACTTTTGGCATCCCGAAGAGTGAGAAAATAAATTTCTGTTGCTATAAGCCAGCAGTTTAGGGTAATTTGTTACAACAGGCACAGGAAAGCAATCCAGGGCCACACAAGGAATGAACTGTTGGTGGTGAGGGTAGTCAAAAGGAAAGAGCAATATTCCAGGAGAAGGATTATGAAACCAAATACTAGGACAGTTACTGGTGATAGGTAAGAGAATGGATGAGACATCATGATGCCAAATTGATGAGATGTGCTTTCAGGCTAAGTGGAGATCATGGGAAAGCAAGGAGACAGATTATTAACACAGTCAGAAAACTAAATAAGAAATAGGAATAGATTTAAAGGGGAAAGACAGGTTAGTGGTATAAGATATGTTGGATTTCTACCAATCCCAGAGGATCCAGTTGGGAAGTGAAAGAAACCATCTATTAAGTAGCTACTAAGGAAGAGATTCTTCACACACATTCTCATGTTTAATCACTACGACTTCCTTATGAAGTGGATGGCACTTCCCATTTTACAGAGGAGAACACAGATTCAGAGTTGGTGATAACCCTTGATCCTTCAACATATGCAGTGGTTTCCAACTTTTTAAACATGAAGCCCCTCTTCTTTATTCCCTAAGTGTCCTGAGTTTTAAAAGATTTCACTTACCAAACTGCATTTGTTAAGGAAGAATTAGCTCTTTATTTATTTTTTGCTATTCGAATGCATATGTAATCACCAATCACACTTCCGATTGGCATGATATGACCAGGCGTCAGTACTAAAATTCTAGCCCAAAGCAAATAACATTTTATCCCTTTGTGGGCAAATATATAATTTGCCTTGGCCTATTTAAAATATTAATTATTGCTTCAAGACCCCAGACTGAAAACTAACCTTTTCACTTCACCCCTGATAAAGCATGAATTATACTGAGTGTATTAGATGTTTGACAGCAGGGGTTAGTTTTTGTTAATAGCGCAAAAATGTTTTCAACTGTGAATGCTAAAAAAAAAGTCATGCAAAAAATTTTAAGAGGGGGACAGAATATGCCACCCCAAAATATGCCATTTTGACATATTTATTAGTTTGAATTAAAGTTACTTAAGAAACAGCTAGTGCAAGGACATTCTGACCCTCCTCTGTCCCAGGAAAGCAGGAAATAAATCCACCCTATGAAAGGCACCCTCTCTGTCCCAGGAGGGTAGAAGGCATCCTTATCTCTAGAAATAGGGAACAAAGGGCCAAGATGGCAATATAAACAAACGTTGTTACTTCGTCACTAATTTACTACCCTTACTACCCCAGGCCCGAACTTCTTTGTCTTACTAATTCTTTATAAATTTATTGTTTGTCTAAAAGGTATAAAAGCTGTCTGCTTTGGTCACTGCTTTAAGTCAAGTATTTTTACGGGGCTCCTGTACATATGGAATTAAATCGGATTTTCTGATATTAGTTTTTCTTTAGTCTGTCTCATGTGAATTTAATTTAATTTAATTTAATTAGGTCAGCCAAAGAACCTAGAAAGAAGGAAGGGAAAAGTTTCCTGCCCCTACACCATCCCAGGATGGAAATACAATTAGAATCAATGAGAAAAGCGAAATTAGAAGATGAAGAGAAAGATTTGGTCATTAACAGAAGAGGTCACACTTGAAGTGTTAAGACTGGATGAGACTGCTCAGGACAGGAGCCCGGGGGCCAAAACCGAAACCCTAGGATCACCAAGCTCTAGAGCTAGTTGTTTTTCTATGAGACCAGCCATGAGTAGCTAGAGTAAATAAATGTTCAAATCACTGAAAGAGTAAAATATATGCACAGGGCAAAGCACAGTATAAGAGATAAAAATACCAGCTTGAAAAATAGATTTTAAAGCATTAAACTCTGAGAACATAAAGCAACAGCATGTCAACAACAAAAAATCCTATGGGAAAAAGCCCAGACTTACCGTGGGATCCTGTGTCTCTCTGAGTTTGTGTGTAAATGATAACAATCTGTCCAAAGCTTCCTGAGGTATATTTGGGACCTATTTTATGAGAGAATTGAGAAAAGACAGAAAGAATAAGTGGGAATAGCTGACCAATTAACCAGAAATTCTGGCTACTTAGCAAACAATATTAGAATTATATTTTTAGAAAGTCCCTAATGATAACACTTAAGCATCTGCTTTCTCTTTAACAATCAGGAGGTTAAAACCAAGCCACTCTTCATTTACAATCCCATCACCAGGATAAAAGAGAAAGGAGCCTCTAACTCAATTAAAAACTGGCACAAAGTGTACCCAGAAAAAACTTCTCATAATTATTTGTTAGCTCCGGCATAATTTTTTGAACACTAATTTAGGCATTTTTCTTATTAAAACCAAACTCCTTCACTTATTAGTAATTTGTCTATCTAGTGACGTAAGGCATCTGGTACAAAGGATGGATGCCCAGGCTATTCATTTTTTAAAGGACTTTAAAATCACATACATAGGGGGCATAATCGGTTTATCAATGACCTCTAAAGAACAGTTGCCCAAATAACACACACTGGTTGCTTGAATTCTAACAATTTTAATCTAATTAAATAGTTAACTGAATTAAATTATGAGAAATTTAATGGTAACAATGACATATCTTTCATTTTAATTTACAAAGATCAGAGAGTTGTTAGAACAATGACTGGTATACTGTAATCATTTCAGACACTATGGTTAGGTAATCTACCCAAGATCTAGAAGCTGTTAAGGAGTGGATTTGGCACTTCAGAATAAGTTGTTTCAATTGAAAGCCTATGCCCTTATCCACCACTGCGCGCACAAGATCTAAAATTAATCAGCTCATTCTGGTGTTTAAAAGGGGATGAGTGCATTTATGTAAAAAGTTAATTATTTGTGATTGAGAACAACACTGCCTACTAGAACTTTCTGTGATGATGGAAATGTTCTTTACCTATGCTATCTAATACAGTAGCTGAAAGCCCCTGTGTGTTTACTGACCACTTGAAATATGACTGAGAAACTGAACTTTTGAAATTTATTGAATGTGGCTAGTGCTACATTGAACAATGCAGTTCTAAAACTCTAAAAGGTGAAGCACTTAATAACACATTACATATACTACAAGCCACCAGATAACTAATCAGGTAAGTGTATGATACATTACAGTACTGAGGAGAACAGAACTACTTTGTATTTTCTAAAGGCTAAGGAACTAAAATATATTTGGCCTCCCTTTATAGGAGGAACTCAAAATAGTCATCCTTGGCTGATTTTTACATGGAAAAGGAATCCTAAAACTGCCTCCTCATGAGGAAAATGGAGAGATAGCTTATATCCACAGTTCTCAAAGTGTGGTCCCCAGATCAGCAGCATGGGTATCACCTAAGAATTTCAGAAATGTATATTCTCGTGTACCATCCCAGACCTAATGCCTCAGCAATCCACATTTTATTAGGCCCTCCAGATGATTTTGAAAAATGCTGAAGTATGAGAACCATATATCAGGAAATTTGGGAGTAAATGGGAAGAAGCAGCCAGAAATGTCCAACTCTGCTCTGACAGGTGTCAGAGTACCTTAAAATAAGAAAAGTTGAAGGCAGCAGGCTAGAGCTAGCCTTACTCTTACCATTTCCTTAATCACTTGAATTTCTTCACTTTTGACAAGTGGTTTCATATAATGGAACAAGAACATGGTTAAGAATTCTGGTCCCAACCACTGCTGTGTTGTGCTTCCAATAACAGGAGGCTCTGCCAAGGCAATGATTCTGAAGGAGGGGTGGACAGGAAAAATGGATCTAAAAGGGGAAAAAAATAAAACAAACAAACATAAACTTTCACACCAGAAATCAGGTCATGGTAGCTAAAGCCTAGGGCAATGATAAGCCTCTTGCTGGTTTTTTTTTTTTTAATGATAAATTTATTTTTTATTGGTGTTCAATTTGCCAACATACAGAATAACACCCAGTGCTCACCCCGTCAAGGCCTCCTGCTGTTAATATGGTCAAAGCTATTATCCAAAGAACAAGCTTTGAAAAAAATCAGGACCAAATGAAAGATGAAAGAAAGAAGGAAAGAAGGAAAGAGAAAGGAAGGAAGGAAGGAAGGAAGGAAGGAAGGAAGGAAGGAAGGAAGGAAGGAAGGAAGGAAGGAAGGAATAATAAATCAGGACATCCGAAGAACCTATCATTAAAACAAAAAAAGAGGGGCACCTGGTTGGCTCAGTCAGTTAAAAGTCCCACTTTTGATTTCAGCTCAGGTCATAATCTCAGGGTCATGAGACTGAGTCCCACATAGGGCTCTGCACCGACTGTGGAATCTGCTTAAGAGTCTCTTCTTCTCCCTCTGCAACTCTTCCACTAGCTGCACTCTGTCTCTCTTCTCTCCCTGCCCCTGCTGCCAATAAATAAATAAATCTTAGAAAAAAAAAAGAATAAAGATTCACCTACTGCTAAAACATATGTACTGTTTCCACTGATGATCTCCATCCCTGCACAAACCATTGTTTTGGATATGTTGTTATGCCTCCAGCAGATTTTCCCTATAGTCCCTTGAAACAAAATTCCATCCAGTTCATATTCATTACACAGGCTCCTTTTCTTTATTCCAAATCCCCTCAAAATCTCCTATCTTGCAAGAAATCCACTCTATGTCAATCATAGAAAGACCAAGGAGTATGATTCAGGATGAGAAGACTTTTCACAACATAGAAAATTTAAGCAGCATGAGGGACTGGATTAAATTTAAAGTTTGGATTGACAATAAGAATATTTAGGTCTTCAAAAAGATAGAGAAAATGAAACTTTTACATAATTTACTCTTCTGTCATTTTATAGGAAATAGTATGATTTTTAAAGTGATCTGTTTTATAAATCTCTGTTAGGGAATCCAAGGATGTAAATATTCTAGAATACACAGAAGAATAACATAAGACTTCCCACCATTTGTGAAATGACTTGAGTATGTTTGGGAGAATGGACTAGACACCCCTTATGATCTAATCATGTGGGTGATAATGCCAGTTCATATTAATTGCACTCTAAACCCCAGTGGAAATAAAACTTTTTTTTTTTTTGGAAATAAAACTTTAAAGGGTAATATCACCCTTGCTATGAGAAAGAAGAGATAAAAGCAAAAACACCTGTGGAGATCTTCACAAAAACAAAAATACAGGCACATAACTGGCATTTCCCCAGAAATGGACTATTCATTGCCATTACTATTACAATAGAGCCCTATAGTTAAGTGAGTAGGCAGCTAGAATATTAGGAGGTAGGACATGTGTGGCGAGAACCAGATAAGTACTCTGAAGAGCCGAGGTAAGAAAATGCCCCCCCTCCCCAATACAACAGGTAGGTCCACCGAGTCCCTAACTACATGATCTGTAGTTTTAGAGGCCACATCATAATTTGTAAACCAGGGTAAAGCAGTTTTTAGAAATGGTCACATGAAAAGTCTACAAGTTTTCATAAAAGCTACCAGATATCATTTCATTTCTCTAGGTAGGAAAAAAAGAAATCCTTATTTACAGATATTCAAGCAGGGCATGGGAATGATCTGTCCAAAGGAGTTGTTCTGGGAAAACAGGAAAGAATAACAACTTGAGCAGTGTCTGAAAGTCCTGGGGATAGCATGATCACTGAGGACTGCCAGCAATTAGATAGTCACACAAGGGAATCTAGACGCAGAAAATTCTGTGATCTAAAAGCTAAAACGGGAAGGTTATCCCATTTTCCACTTCTGCCAAGTGGTTTGCCATATTCCAGAAAACTAAGTTCCATGGCCTAACAACAGATGTTGGATTCATCCTTGATCCTCCTCTTTCCTAGTTGGGACAAAAGAAGGTGGGAGACAGAGCTGCTTTGTTGTGACTTGACTACACAAAATTAAATCTGCAGATGTAGTTTCTTACTCAAGATCATGAGGGATACTAAATCAGGGAATAAACAAAGCCAAAATCCAATACGTAAGCCAAAAGAGGAAGTCCAATTTATATCCTTAAACCAAAAGATCAGGAAGCAGGTATCACAGCTGAGCTGTAAATTTAGGACTAGAAGAGTAATTAATAGGAGAACAAGCAACATGAGAGCAAACTAGGTGGTTTGAGTTTAAGTAGGTGATGATCGCTGCTTAGGATATACACTGCCTGTGGCTTGCTTTTTGGTACTGACTCTAGCAAGGGTACGTGAGTAAGCTGCACCAATTTAAAGAGGGCACTTTCTGAGACAGCAGCTGGATGTGTCAGGCAGAGAAATGTACACTGACTATGAAGCCAGCAAACTCAGCCAGCAAACTACTGAATAACAGGATAAGGACCTGTTGTGCTGCTAAGTCTCCCCCAAAGGCTTCCTTACACATAAATAGGTCATATGGAAAATCATTTCCTGATAATGATAGGATTTCCATGTCTGAAAGTTGGACAACAGAGAACTCCTGAGGATCTGCCATCTACTTCCAGGTGAGTTAACATAACCGCCGTGTAATACAAAGGCTGGATAAGTGGTAAATAGTGGAGAATTAGGAAACAAGCACAATTGAAAGTCAAAACCAAGGTTAACTTTAATTTTACTAAATTTAACAACAATAATAACAAATGAAACTAAGGTATGGCTTAACTTCAGATAAGTAAATATTTCATAAAAGTTAGATTAAAAAGGCAAAATGCCCTTTTTATTTTTATTTTTTATTTTTTAAAGATTTTATTCACGAGAGACACAGAGAGAGAAAGAGAGAGGCAGAGACACAGGCAGAGGGAGAAGCCCGCTCCATGCAGGGAGCCTGATGTGGGACTCCATCCGGGGTCTCCAGGATCAGGCCCTGGGCCGAAGGTGGCGCTAAACCGCTGAGTTACCCAGGCTGCCCCCAAATGCCCTTTTTAAAAAAAGATTTCAGAGGTGCCTGGGCGGCTCAGTCAGTTAAGTGTCTGCCTTTGGCTCCGGTCATGATCACAGGGTTCCTGGATCAGTCTCATGTTGGGTTCCCTGCTCTGAGAGGAGTCTGCTGCTCCCTCTGCCTCTCCCCCTGGCTCATGCTCACTCTCTCTCTCTCAATCTCTAATAAATAAATAAATAAAATCTTTAAAAAAAAAAAAAGACTTCAAAAATAAAAGTATTGAGGTCAATATGTTTGTTTGGGGACATAAACATGTTTTAGAAAGTAAAGTGCTCTCCACTGCATCTCAGCAGTAAAAAGGAATGAATTCTTGATACACATAACAACATGAAAGGAGCCAGATCAAAAAGAGTATATACTGTGTGATCACATTTATATTAAGTTCTAGAAAATACAAGATATATCAAGTGACTGGAAGTAGATTCCTAGAAGTGGAAGAGGAGGGTGACAAGGGTCAAGAGAGGGATTACAAAGGGGTCTGAGGACACTGGAGGGGTGGTCATAGACATACTCATTAACTCGACTGTGGAGATAGTTTCAGAAGTATATACGAATATCAAAAATTGTGAAACTGTACACTTTAAATATTTAGTTTACGATATCTTATTATACCTCAAAAATGCTACTAATTAAAGAAGAAAGACTTCAGTAAAGTCCAATCTTTTGAAGGAACTTAGATGGTAATTTTTGGCAAATGTGTATATTAAGGAAATGACACAGAAAAATTTTAAAAGACATTAATCATAAGCCAGAAAAAGACTTTATAAATGGTCTTTATACTACAGTGTTCCCATTCTGAACCTACAGGGTATGCCTTTCCGCACACAGCCCACATTTCACCTGTTTTTCCTGTGCCACGTAGCAAACTGCACAGATGCATTTCTTACTCATCTTTATACCATAAAAGGTCTAGAGTGATACTTGGGAGAGAGCAGATGCTAAAAACTAAATAAATGTATTGTTGTTGTTAAGAGCCATCATTATAAGAAACTTTTTAAAGACCTTTGATGGGAAGGACAAAAGAAAGGTAATTGATAAGAACTGGGAATAATGGCTTTCCACTCAAAAGAAGAGCAGCTAGTCTAGGTCTGGTCTTGAATGAATATGTTAGAGAAGGTACATCCTCTATATCAAAAATACAGGGCTCCTGGGTGGCTCAGTTGGTTAAGTGTCCGACTCTTGGTTTCTGCTCAGGTTTCTGCTCAGGTCATGATCTCAGGGTCATGGGATAGAGCCCTGAGTCAGGCTTTGTGCTCAAGCAGAGAGTCCGCGTGATATTCGCTCTCTCCTTATTCCTCTGCCATTCCCCCCAGCTCATGCTCTCTCTCTCTCTAAAATAAAAAATAAATCTTAAACAAAAAAGACAAAACCCAAACACAATAATAATTAGACTCTTCACAGACACAGAGTTTAGAACTTTTCCCTGACTATAAAAAATGGTTATTTTTCAAAATCAGAATTTGCTTAAGACTCTTTAAGAATCAAACTGGGCATAAAATCCTTGATCTATCTTGAATTTTGTTAAAAATTGACATGGCTTAATTTGCCAACAAAGAGATGCTGAGGTTTCTGGGGAGGCAGAAGAAAATGCTCAGATCCTACCTATCTTCAAGCATGGGAGTAAGAACAAAAGGGTCTGGAGAAGCTAATCAAGCAAGGATTACACCCAATGTCCAGTTATGGTTCACCACTGATCAAGAAAAACTGGAAGATTATAAACTGTTTTCAAGGTTCGATCACAATCAGTACAAATAAAATATTCAATAAAAAGGAAAAATATCAGAGCATATATAATTATATAACTGAGACTAGGCCACTAATCTTTATCGCTCTCCTGAGGCAACCATAGCCCTTTCTTGGTAAAATAAACTATTAGTAATGCACAGAAACTCAGCCCCTTCATCTATGCTCTGACCAACAGCAGGAAGGAACACATTTAGCAGCCTATAGTATTTGTACTCCCCCTTTCCCCAAAGAAGTTTTTCTCATCAAAGGAAACAGTTCTATTTTGGTCCTTATTTCCTGTGAGAAATGCAGGCATGGTGTCTAGTGTGTGTGGCCATCATGCTACTTCAAATCACCATGTCCACTGTATTCTTGGTGTCATGCAACAAGAGAAGGAAAGTTGCTAACACTTCTGATGCCAGATCTAAGGGCACATTAGCTGTGTAATTACCTGCAAAGAATGCCTGTAGAGCATTCTGATGAAGATAAATGAACTTGGTCAAGAATTAGAATACAATGAAGGTCAGTAAAGGAGTCAAATATAATTGTTTAGAAACTAGGCTTCACAGTATGAAGTTGAAAGGCACTGTAGTCCACTAATAGTAGCTATTAAATTTGAGATCCTGTGGTTATCAGACTTGTCATAAAAGGCAAAGTATTCCTGTTAGTAGATTCAAAAAAAGTTAACACTGCTAGCTCAGAAGGTCTTCTAAAACTAGATTACCAGAATTACTTTTACCTTGAGTTTCCTAGAATCTGTACTAGGTTAAGAGTTATTCACTCGTTCAAAAACATTTACTAAGTGATCAACTATGGGTCAGGAATTGTGACATTCAAGACAAAGAGATGAAGTACAGAGCAACAATACCCTGCAACAGTAAAGTCCTAAATCCCAGTTAATTCCTGAGGTCCAACTGCATCCTTGCCTCTCCTTTGACTACATGAAATGCCCATAAATTCCTTTTTGCAACAGTTTGATTTTTTTTTTTTTTGTTTTTTTGGGTTTTTTTTGTTACTTGTCACTAAAGAAGTCCTGCTAGACATAAATATGAGAACCGGTCCTATCTGAAAACAAACATATTGAAATTTACTAAACTGGGTCTAGAGGCCAAGAAGCTCTTAAATCTTCTTTCCTTTCATTCTAACTTTGACTTTTCCCTCTATCTCAAAATTCCCCAAGGAAACAAAGCATTAATAGCTGAGTTTCTTTAAAGACTATCAGGAACAATAATCATTTCACTGAACTTCAATTCTGTGCTTAGGGAGAGAAATGAAAGGATAGGTGATTCAGATGATGGGTTCCTAATTTATAGTTCAAATGCTAATGCCAAGAGTGACCTATTAGATATGCAGAGCACATAGGATCAACCCATGCATGACAGTTGGTCATATTATAAGAACAACTCAAGAAATAAATTAACTTCCTCAAGGATTACACATTTCCCACTTTATGCTAAGCTATGTCCTTTTGGGTAAGCCATCAGCTCTCAACTAATAAACACAGCACTGAAAGAGATACTGTCAACTGTCATAAACTTACTCTATTCTTCCCTAATATAACATATTATAACCCTAAAAGAAAATATATTTATTCTTGGAAAGCCAAAAATAGGCCACAAAATTAAATCAGATTTAGCCAGGAAAAGATAAATTTACTAACAATCAGAGTAAAGCAGATTCTATAACATGACTGTTTAGCAACAAAATAGAGAAAAATCTGTGTACAATCATAAGAAAAGAGTGTGTTTCTCAGGCAAAAGAAGGAGGAATACTAATAAGGAAAGGAATTAGGCTTTCAACTGGTAGAAATATTTCAGACAGAGAAGAATCAACTGTTAAGACATCTTGCCTCTGAGAAGTCAGTGAAGACCTGACAAATTGACAGAACGTAAGAAAGAACAGAAAATTAGAATTTCAGTCCAATAGGTTCAACATCTAACCTGATGAAAGATGCAGAAACAGAGATCAGAGGAAATGGGAAAGTCGGAGTAGACAGAGATCTAGCATGACATGTGTGCTACAAATATGAAGGGCAGCAGGTCCAGAGCAGGGCTGGCTGGAATGTTTCTATGGGGCAAAGATGAAACTGATAAAAGCCTGATGTGCCTGAACATGCTGAGAGGAGATTTAGACAAGAAGGGAAGTGTCTGGGGTAAAAAAGTGATAAATACACAGAAAACAGGGTCACTTTCTCTTCTGTGTTCCCATAGCATTACTGCAGAGATCTCTGTTCTAACATTTAAAAGATGCATTATAATTATTTATCTCTGTATCTGCCTCTCTTCATATGTATGCAATCACTAACTTTACAAAAAACAAAACGTATGTTAAGAAAGGAAAAACGACTGTAGTTTACCAAATGTCTCAGCTACTGTACAGTCCTTATGCTGTGATCATCATGTGGACATTGAGTGAAGTTCTAAAGAAAATTATTCCATGACTACTCAGGAAGAATGAGAGATGGGATGTATGTTTATGTAGTGGGAAGAAGGATGATAAAAAGAGCTAAACTTTAATTCTGCATAGTAAGAAACCAATAATTCCTAACATTGAAAGATAAATCAAGAAATATCAATGAAAGCATATTATGATATAGTAATGTGATGTATGGGGGCAGGGTAGCTACACTTGTGGTGAGCATAGCATAATGTATAAACTTGTTGAATCACTACTGTACACCTGAAACTAAGCATTATATGACAACTAAGCATTATATGTCAACTATCCTTTAAAAAAAAAAAAGTATATTATTTAGTGATAAGGAGGTAAGTACCTGAAAAAAATAGCTTGAAGCTGAAAGTAGTGTCCGGGCTGTGGGAAATGGGAAAGTGTCTGAGGACAGATGACAGAGGACTGGTATGTTTCACAAAAAGCCTTGAAAAAGCTATCTGGCCCAAGTTTCATGCACGTTTAACAATGATACAAAATTCAAACGAAAATAAAAAATAAGTGAAGGAAACCAAGCAATGCCCTTACTACTCGTTTCCATCTACTCGGAATGACTTCTAGAAACAGAACTAACTGAGCCTGGTTTGTATTCATGGGAGTGATGAATTTCAATAGTGATGAAGATGGAACACTTTGAGGAGGAGGTACTACTAACCAATGTAAGCCAAAATTGCAACACGATGCTTAGGGCCACTCTGTTCCTGAAATTGTTTTCATTTGTAAAACCTCTTGTGACTATTAGGGAGAACTTGGGTGCTTCTCAGGGAAGAGGGGCTGTCATTTCCTGGACATCTGACTACAAATACAATGCTCCTGAAGTCCAAAAGAGCCTGACAAGGAGGCTTGCTGAGAGCTACTGCCTAACTGCTTTGATTCATCTCCCTGAAAACATAAACTGTTCCCTGATGGGTGGTGGTTCATATTCAAATACTGTACAAAAGCTGACTGTTATAAATTAAAGGTATGAAGTGAGAAGGATCTTTAGAACTTCCCTCCCTAGACAATCAACCAAACTGTTTACTGGGCTAGAGGAATTTGATGATGTGTATCCCAGAAGCATAAATAGCTGTGTATAATTAAGTGAATTTTTAAATAACTTATACAGAGATGTAAGGAATTTAATATTTCCTTTCTATAAAAAAATTCCAAGGAAATTTTTATTTTTTTTTTATTTTTTTTTTCTTTTTTATTTATTTTTTTTTAAATTTTTTTTTCCAAGGAAATTTTTAAACAAAACTTTCCATAAACCATAAACACAGTAAGAAATACACATAATTATCATTTGTAAAATTTTAATGTTTAAAATACGTCAGCAAGCCCTTTGTGGGGAGGAGAAGCTTCAATTAAATAAGATTCAATTAGGTGACTAGGTATTTGCCAAGTTAACAATCTCTAATTATGTCAAAATATCTATGAAAATGTAAGGAGACAGAAAACATATATTCCAAACGTCCTCAAAGGAAAGTAGTATGTAGCTAGAAGAAATATTTTGCAATTTTTCAAACACATTGAAAATTTGAAAGAATAGAATATGAATACCCATATATCCTTTACCTAGATTTCCCCAATTATTGAGATTTTACCACCTTGCGTTCTCATTCTCACTTGCTCTTTCTCTCTTTCTGTGTATTGTATACATGTACACACACATACATATCTTTTTTTTTCACCATGAATCATCTGGAAAGAAGTTGTTGATCTCTTTTTACATTACCCCTTAACTCAGTGCACATCTCCTAGGAATGAAGGAATATTCTCCTTCAAAACCTGAATACCATTATGATACCTATGAATTTTTACTCAATATCATGTAGTGTACATAGTCCATATTTAAACTTTCCCAATTGTCACAAAGTATCTTTTCTAGCTGTTTCCATTTTATTTCCTGATCTGGGATGCAATCAAGCCTCCTGCATAACATTTGGTTGGGACATTTTTGGTAGGAATAAGTAAATAAGCCACAAAAGGTAATCCTGCGTCAGGTGGTTTTACCTCAGTAATAAGTGATCACTTCCTAGGAGGGAGGGCCCGGTAAATTATGAGAACTATGAGGGTTTTTTTTTTTTTTCCTGAAGGGATACAAAGTATAGGGCCAAAACCGAGTTGCTAGGACAATAAAGGGAAGATTACCTTCTCAGAGTTAATGTTCTTGTGAAGTGTTGAAACAGAAACAAAAGTAAGGCTTAGAGTATAGAGCACGTCTTGGACGACAAACTCAAGTTGTAAGAAATGCCAGATTATGAGCATGCTCAGGATGCCAACTTATTAAATGATTTAAAGTTTGCTCGGCTTGACCCTAGGTTTAGAAGAATAAAAAGAAGGCACACCTGACAACAAGAATGAGGACAATGCACCCAACATTACCTCTTCTGTAGCTGCTCGTCAGACAGTTGCAGCTCTTCCTTTAAACGCATGTACCTGTCTTCTCTCAGCAGCCTGGAGCCATCATAGAGGCTTAGCTCCCGATCGTGGATCAACCTAAGGGAGAGAGGAAAGTCAGGGAACAAATTCATCTGTCTTGAAGGCTGAAGTCACTAGAGGTAGAATCAGTTCACATTTTAATCCTGTCTATTATTACAATTGAGTCTAACAATTTTGTTTGATGCATCTGTTGAAATTTCAAGCTGGCCGGTGCTATTATACTTGGCAAAACTACTGGTGTCTATCCTGGAGAGCAGTAGTCATGGTTACTAGATGTGGACAGTGAGGAGGAGGATTGAAGAGGAGCTGGAAACGGGAAGGAGGAAGGAGATGAAAAGAAGTAGCTGAATGAGTGACTCAGTATAACCATGAGGTGCATATTAAATCAACAAGGCAGGTGGTACATACTCTGAGTCTATTGTAACTCCTTAAGGGAGAATATTACCAACACATTTCTGTTTCTGGAATTAAAGGTTTTAACATATCAAAAATTGTTATAATGAAATAACTGGTGCTATTTCATATACCAACCATGATGGTGACCTGACCATCCACAGCACAGAGAACATTGTCTTCCAGATGTCAGAGGGCTCAAATAGCACTATATCTAGATTTTACACCAACCGCTGAGTCTCCTTATGCCCACATTACAGTCCCCCCACCATGACCTCTACTCAGTATGCACTGAGGAGAGGGAAGACTGTATAATGCAGGGGTTGGGGGATCCCCAGGTGGCTCAGTGGTTTAGCGCCTGCCTTCAGCCCAGGGTGTGATCCTGGAGACCCGGGATCAAGTCCCATGTCAGGCTTCCTGCATGGAGCCTGCTTCTCCCTCTGCTTGCATCTCTGCCTCTCTCTCTCTCTCTCATGAATAAAAAAAAAAAAAAAAGAAAGAAAGAAATGCAGGGGTTGGGAACATGGGCAGTGAGGCAGTCAAATCTGTGTTCAAATCCAGCTCTGTACCTCATTAGAGGAATGACTGGGGAAGAGGATAACTACTACTCCATCTCTCTACACTTTTCTCTTTTATAAAATTAGGGCAGTCATATCAACCTCATGGTATCGCTGTGAAAATTAAACACCTAATATAAGACAAATGGTTACTGAAGTTGTTCTTAATCTTGGCAGCACATTAGAATCTTCTGGGAAGGGTTTAAAAATGCCAGTGTACAGGACTCATCCTGGATCGCTTGTATCTGAATTTGAGAACATGGAGCTCAGGCATCAGTGATTTTTAAGCCCCATTCCCACAAGGTGATTCCAAGGCTGAGAACCTGACAAGCAGTGGCTTGCTTTCCCCACCCAAACTGAAATAAGGAAACAATTACACAAATGTTTGAGTTTATAAACACAGAGTGAGATTTTTAGTCTATATAAAATATCATCATCCATTACATATTTTATTTTTTTAAGATTTTATTTATTAGAGAGAGAGAGAGAGAGAGAGAGAGCATGAGCAAAAGGGAGGGGCAGAGAGAGAGGGAGAAGCAGAGTCCCTGCTGAGCAGGGAGCTGGACACAGGGCTCAATCCCAGGACCCTGAGATCATGACTGGAGCTGAGGGCAGACACCTATCCAACTGAGCCACCTGGCACCCCTCCATTACCCATTTTATATAAGGAAATATACTTTCTCTCTCAAAATAATTCCAACAGGATCAACCAATAATTTAGATCTATGATTCATAAGGTGTTTGAACACAGTGAAGCTGTAACTGACAAATTGTAAGAAGTGTTAGCTGTATGACTTACTTGTGTGTACCAATCAGCATGTACGAAGTCTTTCAAAATTACTACCTAAAAGTTTTCTTTTTCCAACTCTTACGCAGAGAATTTTGCTATGGCAGGCAGTGTTTTTTTCCCCAAATGTTCATTATTTGAAGTTTTACTGTGTTGTGTTTACGATTATAAAAATATCTGCTGTTCTGGCTGGAAACAGAAGATAAGTTTCTCGTGATCTACACGACCCAGTTTAGAAAAAACTGACAGAGTTCCACACCTACTGTTTACATGGTGTGTTTTTTTGTGTGGATGACTCATACAAACCTTTGCAATACAGCAAGCGTGCCCGCGTTGACCCGGTGAATGCCATCCAAGAGGACCAACTTTCCTTCCAGGGCAGCATTCACAAGGGGTGAGGACCGCCAAGCAGTATCTCCATTGGGAAGAGTGTATCTCTGCTGGAGCAGGTCACGTGCTGTCATATCCTGAAACCAAGCCCCACCAACCACCAAAGAAAATGCAGAATTAATTTTTAAGAGAGGGATGGTAGGGTTTTTTTGTAAGACTTTATTTATTTATTGGGGAGAGAGAGAGAGAGAGAGAGCAAAAGAGAACACAAGCAGAGAACAGAGGGAGAAGCAGGCCAGCCAGCCGAGGATCCTGATGAGGGGCTCGATCTCAGGATCTGATGCCTTAATTACATCCCAGGACCCTGAGACCATGACTTGAGCTGTAGGCAGATATTTAAGTGACTGAGCCACCCAGGCGCCTGTGGATGGTAGTTTATTTAGCTTTATAGTTACCTCTCTGAGCATACATTCCATACAACTAGAAAGTCATCTTCTCCAATTCACCAAAGAGAATAATTTTCTTGGTCATTTGAGGTTTTTCCTGTTACTCATCCACATAATATAGCAAGAGGAAGGGCTTCCCCCCTTCCTTATTATTCAGCATTTTCCCCCTCCCTTTAATTGTTCATTTGAAATTTATACACATGATGGTAGTCACTGCCACTTGACAGTAATGTAGTTTTATTCAGCCAGCTTTATTTTTGCTGGGACCAAAATGTGTGAGTTCCTTTTTAAGAATTAGAGGCCATTAAAAAAAAAAAGAAAAAAAAAGAATTAGAGGCCATACAAACTCAATGGGGGAGATGCTTATCAATCCTGTTCCATTTTCTTGCAGCTGAATTCTCCTGAGAGGTTATGCTAGGTGCCCATCACAATGACTCAGTATATTTGAAGAGGTTTGAAAATGGAGGAAACTGAGGAGGACAGTCATCAGTTGAGGTACAGGAATTGGCAAACAATAGCATAGCAGTTACAAGCAATTTTTTAAAGCACACACACAATGTGTTAGTGCTAAAACAGTGTAATAGATTTAAGCAAACTATTAATAGCAGTGGCATAAAAATATATACTTTAAAATATTTGGGGTTCCATATAATACTAACAGGTTTTTCTTACATGTATTAATGATGAAAATAATAGTTTGTTTTCCATTATCGGCTTCAGAGAACTTTTGTGCAACTTATACCAAAATCTCAATTTCTGCAATCAATTTTATTGAAAATTTTAGTCTTTTGTAAATTCTTTGATATCCAATTCCAGTTTTAAGAAGACAGAAAACTAAGAAATTTGTTTATATTCACAATGGCAACAGATCTACATTGAAATCAAGATTAAAATGTAAGTCTCAATTATTTCCATTTTCTCACTATCAAGGAAGTACTGACTTAGGAAGTATGAATACGCTTATGTTGAATCATAAAGACACTTGAGAATAATAATAGTCTCACCAAGTCCCCATAGCTTTAAAGGTCTGGCTTTGACACATTATCAAAATTTGGCTTAACTCGTTAATTTTATTTACTTTTTTAACTACGAATTTTAAATTCTATGCAAACTATATGAGCATGGCATTCTTAGCTGCCAATGATACATGCCATAGTCAATACCATATTGAGCACCATTATCAGTGTTGACTGAGATAGTTTATGGTGAGGAGGAACTCATTCCTATTCATGGGTATGCCGCATAAGGAGAGAAAAGGAGGGGTGCCTGGATGGCTCAGTCAGTTAAGCATCTGTCTTCGGCTCAGGTCATGATCCCAGGGTCCTGGGATCGAGCCCCACATTAGGCTCCCTGCTCAGAGTCTACACTGACCAGACTCCCTCTGTCCCTCCCCCTGCTCATGCTCTCTCAAATAAAATCCTTAAAAAAAAAAAAAAAAAGCTAAAAGCACAGGAAAGGTTATCACTGTGTAAGAAAAATAGGACAAATCAAAATAAATGTTTGTGATCATTTTCATAACTAAATTATGAAAAACAACCAAATACACAGAACTCTTTAAAAATTAATATAAATTAATATACAAATTGATAAAGTTAAAACTCTTGGTACTAATTATCTCAGAAAAATATTTATTATAGAGCTATATCATGTATTGTTCTAGAGAATAAAGAAAACAGAAAACATGCTTCAACATAATAGTTCTAAATCAAAGATACATATCAGAAATAGCTGGGGGAACTTTTGGAAAATACATAAGCATAGGCCCAAGATCTGGGTTCAATTGATTCAACGTGGGGCTTACTACTTGTACTTTATTAGACATTAATTACATAGATGATAAATTAAATGCCACCCAGAAGGGAAACACTGCATTAAAAAAGAAACATTATAAACTCAATGTGAAATTTTGTGTCATCCTATTTATTTATATCCCTCTCTTATTCTAGTAGGAATTATAAGATTACACAAGGATATATGAATGTATAACAAAGTACTACAAATTAAAAAGTGGAAAAAAATGAAGAAAAAAGAAGAAAGAGTAAAACTTATTTCCTTTAGGTATTCCTACTGGTATTCAGAGAGGAGGTAACATGAATAAAGCATCCCACTGATACCATATTTTAAAGAAATGGATGGGTGTTAATTTTGAAAATGCCAGCTTCACATTGAAAATATATGGTATCCTGACCCATTTTAGCTCTTGAGTCTTGTGTGGGCCCAGGAAAAAAAAAGATGAGGAATACGACTCTGGCATGAGAGGCTCGGACTTGTAAGGAGCTGAGGCTAGCAACTGGCAACATTTTTTTTTTTAATTTCAACAGAGAAAATTCCTTACTCTCATACCAAGACATCCTGAATCACTGTTCTGTGCACACTATGGAAAAGCAGTACTTCATTTGGTGATGATTCCAAAATACTTGCATATCTTGTTAATTCACACACTGTCTACAATAGTTGCTTCATTCAAATGAGTCAATATTTACTAGTAAAAATGATGAAAAAGACAACCAGTACACAGGGCTCCTTTTCCAACCTAGCAGCTAGAGCCTCCCTTCTTCTGACTGAAGCGAAGCATGATTATTTGTTGCTATACAAGAACTAACAGATCGCCAGCGCTGCTAACGCCAACCACAACTACAGACCAGAAATATTCTCCCTTTCTTCAATCCTCGCAGGAGTAAAAAATGGAAAACACTTGGCATTTCTTAGAAGACTAACTCAATCCAGTTTTACCACCTAAACTCTCTCATACTATCATGGCAAAAAAGAGCCATTCTTCACTTCTAGTATGTCTTCACATTAAAATTGGGATCCCTGGGTGGCGCAGCGGTTTGGCGCCTGCCTTTGGCCCAGGGTGCGATCCTGGAGACCTGGGATCGAATCCCATATCAGGCTCCTGATGCATGGAGCCTGCTTCTCCCTCTGCCTGTGTCTCTGCCTTTCTCTCTCTCTGTGACTATCATAAGTAAATAAATAAAAATTAAAAAAAAAAAAAAAAAAAAAAAAAAATAAAATAAAAACCCTCCTGAGAAAAAGAAAGAAGCATTCCCTTTAATAATACAAGTTGCTAGCTTTCATAATTAAAATCCTGTACTTGGAGAAAAGATGAAGATTCCAGCTTTTCCTTAAAGAGATAATTACCCTCCACTTTCCATAATATTAATTAAAATCAGAAATTATTTTTGATTGTGAGACAGTGTAAGAATACCAAAATGAAACTGAACTTTTGTGCAACTGAACCTAATCAAACCTAATTATTGACAAAATTTTTTCAGTATAGTCTGAATGGGTCAGTTATATGAATTAATTTCATAATAAGCTAATCTTTAAAATAAAGTAATAGCATTTCCATCTATAGAATATTTGGATTTTAGTACTATAAAACTGTTGTAACATCTGTATTTATTTAAACATATACTGTATTATGAAACTGTTAAAAATATATCATGTCTTTACTCTTCCTGCCTACACATGCATCCTTAAAGCAAGGAGAAGGAAAAATTTAAAAGAGTGTGCTTAATCCATATGATTATTTTGAAAGTACGCCAATTAAATTCAAAAAAGATGAATGTCCCAATTTTTGCATATATTTTTCTTATCCCTGAAGCTTTTGAACTTAAGAGAATAAAAATAGTACTAATGATATCATAGAGCCCAAACCATTTCCTCTTTCTGTATTTCCTTAAAAATTTTAAAACAACAGGACATGAAATCCAGTTCCTTTACAGCTACCATTGTCTAATCTTGAACACCTCACCTTCTCATTCAGATCCCTGGAAAATATCCAGATATCTCTTAAAATTCAGTGTCATTTGGAATTTTATTTTACTGTTTTATTTTCATTTTTTGCAATTTT
This sequence comes from Canis lupus dingo, assembly GCF_003254725.2. Taxonomy (NCBI): domain Eukaryota; kingdom Metazoa; phylum Chordata; class Mammalia; order Carnivora; family Canidae; genus Canis; species Canis lupus. Next base: position 8,871,199 of record NC_064264.1, on the reverse strand, counting down.
GCTCTTTTGATTTGCAAAGGAGGAACTCTACTGAAAAAAAAAAGTCCTATTAAAATGAGAAGCATGGCTGCGTGAAATGTATCAGAAAACATAGATCTGAACCCTAAAGCCATTGTATACCTTGCAGGTTCTTAGTACCTTTGAATGATATACGTTAATTTTTCTGACATTTCCTTGCGAAACTTGGATGTAAGTCATTAGTTTTATGAAATAAGTTCAATAAGTCCCTTGTGTGTCAAGGGACTAGAATAAGACTAGGATTCGTTTTCTAAGGCATAGTATCATTCAGAAAGATAAATGAAAATATTACAGTGAGTTTTTAGTATATATAAAGAAATCTGAACTACATCTCTTTAAATATAAATATTAATAAGAAAGTAAAATTTTACAGCATAAAGCATATATAATTTTTCTGGTGGACAATTTTTATTATTATAGTAAATGGAGGATATCAAAAACTATATAAAGTATGTAAACATATGCATTTCCACCACATATATGAACCCAGAAAAATTTCAGGAAGTACTTTAGTTGGCTTACAAAAATATGTATAATACAATGTTATAAAATTTGAAATAAGTGAATAAAGAAAACTAAACAAGGGAAGATGAAATGAAGAAAAGTAAAGATAATACACAAAAAACGTATTAGAAGAATTTAAAATGTGAATCTAATCTTTTTAAATCTAACACACAAAAAAAGAGAGAAATAAAAAAGTTATGTAAGTCGCAACAACCACAGCACTGACACCAAAAAAAAAAAAAAATGCAGCACTATACTTTTTGATGATGATATAGAGAAAAATTTGTTCCATGGGTCAGGTCATCATATAAAGTACAGTGTGTTAAGGAGTTAAAAATAGTAACAATAATTATAGCCATTAATACTTATGGAGAGCTCACTAAGTGCCAAGTACTTTATATAAATTAACTCATGTAATCCTTATAACTCTAAGAGATAAGTATAATTATTGCCTTCATTTTGCAGATGAGATAACTTAAGAGGTCTGCTTACCCAAACAAGAACACATGCTAATAAGCAGAGGAGCTGGGTTGTCCTCAAAGGTATTATTATAACAAACAGAGCAACAAATTTCAGTAAATGAAATTCAACAGTGAAAGAGCTAGTTTGGATGAATCAGTACGTGGATGTATGGTAGAGTCAATATAGGAATGTACCAATTACACACCTCTCAGGCTGACCTCCACGAACACTATTTATCAAGTTCTTTGAGAAGAGTGAGAAAGTAGTGAGTATGGTACGACCACTCTCCAAAATGCCCCCAAATATAGGTAGTTTCCATTGTCGTTTAAAAATATGTTTGTATGCATGTGTAAAAGATTAAAAGATCCTTCACTTTCTTCTTAATTCTGAAATAAAAATATACACTGTGGGCATTTAATTTTTTTTGGATATGTAGGTATTATTAATGACTTTTTTTTCTCCCAAAAGAAACTAGCTGACATTCTGTGGGCTTTCCAGGTCTATCTCAAACAAGTTTTGCTCAAATAAGCAAAAATATCCTGCCAAAAAATATCCTGCCAGTAGATCATAAATACTAAGAAAATCTGGGATTTAAGTGAATCAAGGAATACACCAAGGCTAACTGGTGTAAGCCATCAATTTTGAAATAAGGGATTAATTATGTCCATACCTATTAGCAGCAGAATACTGCATAAATATTGTATAAACACAGAATGTTAATAATTTTTAGGTCCCAGAATAGAAATGAAGCCATTATTTACAGTCTAAGCATGCTCCGTGAACAGAATGTAAGGCATGCTGCCAACATTCCTCAGTGTCATTTATGTTTGATCTTAAAGAAGCTTCTCATTTTACATATTATAAAATTATCTGTAAACTCTTCCATGCTTCTCCTCCACATTCTTCTCATAAAGAACTATTTTTAACCTGCCACCCGTATAAAAAAATGCTTCCTTTATATATACAGTGCTTCCTTTATGTATACAATGATGTATACAATGATGGCCTTACGAGCCTAACATGATTGCCTTAAGTGACTCTGCTACAGATGGGAAAAAGCTGATTTTGAACCATTTATAACTCTCTTCATTATAACCAATGGGTTCTATTCAAGATGATCTGCTTTGACTAAAGACTCATTCTATGAACACAGAACAAAATTCTTTTTACTAAAGCTAACCAAAAGTCAAACCCACTGTTTCACTAACAACTGACCCAACAAAAGCAGATCTTAATAAAGTTGCAAAATAAAACATAAGTCAAGGTCAGTGTAAAAAAAAATGTCCTATGTACTCAGTGAAGATACCCAATCAAACACCCTTCTGATACTATAGAGGTTAGGAAACTAGAAACATTATTTCTTAGATGCTTTGCAACTGAAGTTCTGTAGGTGACCCAGGTTCTCTAAGTATTCTCACATACACACAACTGGGAACGGAAAAAAGTGTCAGTGAGCAATGAGAGTGAGGTGGCAGCCAGCTTCAAGGGACTTGTTCTTTTAGAACAGCCACAGCTGAAACTCTCTTGGCTCTGTCATTTCTAACTGACAAAATCTACACACTATTCCCCATCTCTCCCAGAAATTCTGTAAGCTACTTAACACCCAGTGATAAGACCCTTTCAGTATTAGATGGTCAGGATGGATTCTATTGCCCACAACAAAAGCCACAACCTAAGGATAGCAATATTGTAATAAGCCAACTTATTAAAGCTTGTGCAGAAATGTTCATGGACAACAAAGTATATAAAAGAAGGTGAGAAGCCTTTCAAAAAGAAAGGTAAATAGCAGGTATCACTGAATGGAACCCCAGCAACACACAAACTAAAGAATCACATTTTATTCAAATGGTAGCACAAACTCTGCTGCATTTTATCACAAGCATATGACGTTATTAGAAGAACACGTGAGAAAATTACAATCAATTCTGCTTAAATATTTGCAATGATATCTGTCTTTTTAAAAGGAAGTGATAATATATAAAATCAAGGGCATTGTTAAGTATGAATAAGCAGTTCAGTATTCAGTAAAAAGAACAGATATGGTATTTGGCCTCATTTAGCCAGGCTCAAAACCCTTCTGGTCAGCCACATGGAAATAGCAGGTACAGTAGAAGCAAAGCAGGGTTTCGACACCAAATCTGCCACTTCCTTATAATACAATAAATGGATGCTGTGAGGAAAATATCTTTAGAATTAAATGAGATGTGTGGCACCTAGTGGGTACTTGATAAATAACAGCTGGATTAGGAACAAATAAAGAAAAAAAATACAAATACATCAACATTTAACAATAAGTCTAAGTTAACAGCTCAGGACACCCAATAGAAATCATGTGACAATGCTATATGACAGAAGAAATTCTTGTTCTAGGATTTAAAGAAAAGGTAATATGGAAGGAAGCTATGCAAAGAAAAGTTGACAAAGGTCAGATTTGAGCTGGTCTTTTAAAAATAATGTAAATTTTTCAAAATTATTTATCTGCTCATTAAGCCACTGTTCCAGGTGTTGAGGATACAGCAGTGGAAGAGATAAACACGATCTCTACATTACAGAGGGAAGAGAACAAAAACAGACAAAGGAAAGGAGACAGAGGACAAGAAGGAAGGAAGAGAGGGAGGAGACATGACTAAGAAAAAGGATCACGTAGCGGGTCAATGCTATACAGAAAATATTGGGGAATGTGATAGCTAAAGACTTGGTGGGCCATGGATGCTTTCTCTCAGTATATTTAGGTTGTAATTTGACAAACGAGAGGCCATGCAAACATTGGAGGTTAGAGTATTTGAGGCTTAGGCAACAGCCTGTCCAAAAGCCCAAAAGCAGAAGCTAGCCAGATTTAAGGGACTGAAAGTACCCAGTGAGGCTGAAGCATAATCAGCAAAGGGTCATCCAGCAGGGAGAGAGAAGGCTCGAGAGGCAGGCCTCCCAACCCTGGGCAGTGGTTCTCAACCCTGGCTGCCTGTAGAATTACCAACCAGCTTTTGTCAAAAATTCTAACCAGTTACTTCAGACAGTCTGGTGATAGGACCTGGACACTGGAAGTTTTTCAGAGTTCCTTGGGTGGTTCTAATAGGCAGCCAAGGTTGAAAAGCATTAATGGAGGGCTCATAAGCCAAGGTACAGAGTTCTTAACTTTATTCTATCTATGACAGGAAGCTATTGACAGATTCTAGGCAAGGAAATGTCATGATCTGATTTACTTCTACTATTGTTTAGAGAATAGATTATGGGATGCAACATATTCTAATTAAATATCTATATCTGTTTAATATTTACAAATTAAATATCTACAATTGAGTGTATAATTTTAATGTTTTCACCAAGAGATAAATTTTAAAACAAATAAATAAACTGAAAACTATAAGATATTAATGAATGGAAGTGAAGAAGACACAAATAAATGGAAAGGTATTCCAGGCTTATAAGCTGAAAGAATTAGTATTGTCATAATGTTCCAAAGCCTAAAGCAATCTACAGATTCAATATAATCCCTATCAAAACTCCAATGGCATACTTCACAGAAATGCAGCAAACAATCCTAAAACTTGTATGGAACCACAAAAAGCACTGAAGAGCCAAAAGGTTTTGAGAAAGAACAAAGGTGGAGGCATCACATTTCCTGATTTCAGACAACATCACAAAGCCATAGAATTAAAAACTATGATACTGGCATAAAAACAGACACATAGATCAATGGAATATAATAGGGACCTCAGAAGTAAACCCACACACATCATGAAGAAATTTATGACAAGAGAGTGAAGAATATACACTGGGGAAAGGATATTTTCTTCAATAAATGGTATGAGGAAGACAGTAGAACCATATACAAAAAAACGAAACTGGACCTCTATCTTACACCATTCATAAAAAAATTAATTCACAATGGATTGAAGACTTGAATGTTAAGACCTGAAACCACAAAGCTCATAGAAGAAAATATAGACAGTAAGTTCCTTGACATTGGTCTTGGATTTTTTCGAATGTGACCGAAAGCAAAGGGAATAAACCCAAAAATAAACTAGTAGGACTACATCAAACTAAAAAGAAAAGGTTTCTGCAACAAAATGGGGGCACCTGGGTGGCACAGTGGTTGAGTGTCTGCCTTTGGCTCGGGTCGTGATCCCAGGGTCCTGGAATCAAATCCCACATCAGGCTCCCCACAGGGAGTCTGCTCCCCCATCTGCCTATGTCTCTCTGTGTGTGTCTCTCAAGAATAAATAAATAAATAAATCTTAAAAAAACAAACAAAACAAAAAAAATAGAAAACCAACAAAATGAAAAGGGAACTTATTAATGAGAAAAAATATTTATAAATCATATATTTGATAAGGGGTTAATATCCAAAATATATAAAAACTCATACAACTCCACAGGAAAACAAAATAAAACAATCTGATTTAAACATAGGGATCTTGGGACGCCTGAGTGGCTCAGCAGTTGAATGTCTGCCTTGGGCTCAGGGTGTGATCCCAGAGTCCCAGGATCGAGTCCCACATCGGGCTCCCTAAATGGAGCCTGCTTCTCCCTCTACCTATGTCTCTGCCTCTCTCTGTGTGTCTTTTGTGAAAAAATAAATAAAATCTTAAAAAAAAAAATAAATATAGGGATCTAAGCAGAAATTCTTCTAAACAGCCAATAGGTACAAGAAAAGATGCTCAGCATCACTAATCATCCAGAAATGCAAATCAAACCACAATGAGATTACCTCAGACCTGCTATTATCAAAAAGACAAGAGATAACAAATGGTAAAGATGTGGAGAAGAGGGAGCACTTGTGCACTATTAGTGGGAAAATAAATTGGTATAGCCACTATGGAAACAGTATGAAGGTTCCTCAAAATATTCAAAATACAACTACCATGTGATTCAGCAATCCCACTTCTAGGTATATATCCAAAGAAAATGAAAACAGGATATTAAGAGATTATCTGTACTCCTGTGTTCATTGCAACATTATTCACAAGAGTCAAGATAAAGGAAACAACCTAAATGTCCATCTATGGATGGATGGATAAAGAGAGCATGTTTTCTATACATATAATGGTGTATTATTCAGCCATGAGAAAGCAAGAAGCCCTGCCATTTGTGACAACATGGATGGGCCATGAGAGCATTATGCTAAATGAAATAAGCCAGACAAAGAAAAATAAATACTCTCTGGTATCACTTACATGTAGAATTAAAAAAAAAAAAGTCAAACTCTTAGAAACAGAGAATGGAAAGGTGGTTTGGTTATCAGGGCCTGGGAGAAGGGAAATAAGGAAAAATTGGTAAAATGGTACAAACTTTCAGGTATATGATATATAACATCAGGGTGACTGGGTGGCTCAGTCAGTTAAGCATTTGCCTTCAGCTCAAGTCATGATCTCAGGGTCTTGGGATTGAGCCCCATGTCAGGCTCCCTGTCAGTCATCCATTCATGCTCTTTCTCTCTCTCAAAAAAATAAATAAAATCTTTGGAAAAAAAGATGAATAGGATCTGAGGATACAATGTAAAGCATGATGACTACAGTATTACATTAATTGATATTTACTAAGGGAGTAGAACTTCAATGTTCTTACCAAAACAAAAGGGAAACTGAGAGAGAAAGAAATATCTACAGATACTCAACCAACATAACTGATGTGTGTTCTTAAAAATCCCAAGTAAGGTTCCATATGCCAAATATATTTTCCACCAAATTCTCAACAATGGGTCTAGAAATATTGGGTTAGAGCTACTAGAGATATTCATAGCTATAGTAGATCCTATAAAAAGTAAATGATGCTAGACTACTGACTGGCTGCGGGGTTAGGTTAGATAGGGAGAAGGCTAAGAAGTGTGTCAAAGGTGAATTACTTAACAACACTTTTGCTCAGTCTAATGTGTCCCCTTCGGCACTTTCCTGACAAAACTAAAACTGCTTTCTCTGAATTGATCCCCATGGCAGACACTGTGCAGCGGGGAGCCAAACACTTTTTCATTAGGTGGGAGATAGGGGAGAGTGGATGGATTCAAGGAGGGTCATTAAGGATAAATGTGGAGCCTCCTGCCTGAAGCAGCACAGAAAGAGGCTTGCTAAGATTAAAGAAATAGGCTGGTAGAGGAAGCAGGTCAACCTCACCTTGCTCACCTTCTTCTCACCTAGATGAGGGCATAATGGGCATCACTCCTTTCCTCTGCAGAGGCTGCCTGCCCATAGCTACCTAATTCCAGAAGAGTTTAAGGGAAGACAAGAAGCATCACAGGAGCTGGGAATGGTCAAAGATCTTCTTTAGATTGTTAATATCTTAACAGTAGTCCATAGAGTATAAAATCAGGAATGTGACTTGTACCACCTTGAATTCCAAGCTACTTCAACTCTAAATCCCCAGAGGCACTAAATGAAATCTGTTAAAGAATACCTTCCCTTTGCTGTCCTTTTTGACTGTCTCTATGGCTTAATCAAATGGCTTTCATGTCAGATACCTCAGAAAGCCCTGTTTCTATTATGAGACCAGCTTGTAAACAGCAATAAAGTTCTACACATTCAGAAAGTGGTTTGGATCCTGAGTAATTGTGTTTTTTTAATAGGGGAAAAACAGAAAAACAAGGCATTTTGGAATCACTAAAGGCATCTAGACAATAAAGCTGAGGATATATTTACTTTTTATTTCCAAGAATAAAACACTTGCAAAATACGCTGTACATACAAAAATTGTGAATTTCAAAATCAAACCAAAGTTTTATCTTTCTTTTCTTTTTTGACATATTCCTCATAAAAAGAATATAGATATATAACATCATCACTAATCTCATTATTCTCTAGCAAACTCCTCATTCTTGCCATGATCTTTGATTGACTATAAAATACTAAGGCCCCTTAAAAGATTGCTCTAAGAGCTTAAAGGTAGAAAACAAGTGGCCATAATTTGACATAAGAAAATTATGATTAAAAAGACATAATGTGTAACAGCCCATACAGGAAACATGAAGGAGCAAATAAAAAAGGATTTTTTTAAGAGTGTATTTGAGATTAAATGACCATCAACTTAAAATAGACTGCTATATATTTAGGATGTTATAAATGAACCTCAGGGTAACCACAAACTCAAAATCTGTAACATATACAAAAAAATAAAGGGGAAGAAATCCAAACACCGTACTACAGAAACTCATCAATCACAAAGAAAGAGTGTAAGAGAGGAACAGAGAACTACAAAAATGACGAGAAAACAATGAACAAAATGGCAATTAGTACGTATCTATCAATAACTACTTTCAACTACTAAAATGGCCTAAATGCTCCATTCAAAAGACACAGGGTGGCACAACATATTTTTTTAAAAATCCATTTATATACTGCCTATAGAAAACACACCTCAGACATGAAGATATGAACAAAATAAAGTGAAGGGATGGAAAAACATTTGCCATGAAAACAGACATGAGGAAAAAAAAAAAAAAAAAGCCAGAGTAGCAATACTTATACCAGACAAAATAGATTTTTTTTTTAATTTTTATTTATTTATGATAGTCACAGAGAGAGAGAGAGAGGCAGAGACATAGGCAGAGGGAGAAGCAGGCTCCATGCACCGGGAGCCCGACGTGGGATTCGATCCCGGGTCTCCAGGATCGTGCCCTGGGCCAAAGGCAGGCGCTAAACCGCTGCGCCACCCAGGGATCCCCAAAATAGATTTTAAAACAAAGACTGTAACAAGAGTTAAAAGGGGCATTATAAAATTACAAAGGGATCACTCCAACAAGAGGATGTAACAATTATAAATATCTCTGCATCCAACCCTAGAGCACCTAAATACATCAAGCAAATATTACTGAATACAAAGGGAGAAATTAATGGTAACACACTAATAGTAGAGGACTTTAACACCCAACTTACATCAATGGATGTAAGGAAAATCAATAAGGCAACAGTGTCTACAGATGATACATTACACCAAAAGAGCTTAACAGATACATACAGAACATTCCACTCAAAAACAACACCTGACACATTCTTTACAAGTGTACATGTGACATTCTTCAAAACAGATCACGTTAGGCCATAAAACAAGCCTCAATAAATGTAAGAAGACTGAAATCATAACATGAATCTTTTCTGACCACAACAGTATGAAACTAGAAACCAATCATAAGAAGAAAACTGGGAAAAACACAAACATGTGGAAGCTAAACAATTCTAAATAACCAATGGGCCAACGAAGAAATCAAAGATATAAAAAAGTACATGAAGACAAATGAAAATGAAAATATAATGGTCCAAAATTGCAAAAACAGTTCTAAAGGAAATACATAGCAATATGGACTTACCTCAAGAAACAAGAAAAAACTCAATCTAACTTTACACACCTAAATGAACTAGACAAAGAAGAACAGATGAACCCATAGTGAGTAGGAGAAAGGAGATAACAAAGATCAGATCAGAAATTAATGACACAGAGACCAAAAATAAATAAAAATAGAAAAAAAATCAATGAAAGCAAGAGCTGATTCTTTGAAAAGATAAACAAAATTGATAAGCCCTTAGCCAGATTCATCAAGAAAAAAAGAAAGGACTCAAGAGAAAAGTAACAACTGACACCACAGAAATACAAAGGATTATAGTACTCACTATGAAAAATATATGTCAACAAATTGGACAACCTAGAAGAAATGGACAAATTCCTAGAAACATACAATCTTCCAAAACAGAATCAGAAAGAAATAGAAAAATCTGAACAGACCAATTACTAGTAACAAAAATTGGTAATCAATTACCAAATTTGGTAATCAAGAACTACCAAAAAATAATGATCCAGGACCAGATGGATTCACAGGTGAATTCTACCAAACATTTATTTTTTTTTAAGATTTTATTTATGAGAGACACAGAGAGAGAGGCAGAAACACAGGCAGAGGGAGAAGCAGGCTCCACTCAAAGAGCCCGACGTAGGACCCGATCCCAGGTCTCCAGGATCACACCCCGGACTGCAGGTGGCGCTAAACCGCTGCACCACCGGGGCTGCCTCTACCAAACATTTAAAGAAGAATTAGTGCCCATTCTTCTCAAACTATCCCAAAAAATGGAAGAGGAAGAAAAACTTCTAAATACATTCCATGACACTAAAACTACCCTGATACCAAAACCATACAAAGACACCACAAAAAGGGAAAACTACAGGCCAATATCCAACAATACTTTCAATGGATCGCTCACCCTCACCCTGATCAAGTGGAATTTATTCCAGGGGTGCAAGGATAGTTTAATATTTGCAAATCAATCCACATGATACATACATCACAGTAACAAGATGAAGGATAAAAATCACGATCATCTCAATGGATGCAGAAAAAGGGTTTGACAAAATTCAACATCTGTTCATGCTAAAAACTCTCAAAAAATGTACATTTAGAGGAAATATACCTCTACATAATAAAGACCATATATGAAAAACTCACAGCAAACATCGTGCTCCATGGTAAAAAACTGAGAGCTTTTCCTCTAAGATGAGGAACAAGACAAGGACTTCCAGTCTTACCACTTTTATTCAACATAGTATGAGTATTGAGCCACAGCACTCAGACAAAAAAAAAGAAGAGGTATCCATATTGATAAAGAAGAACTATCACTATTTGCAGATGAAATAATACTATACATAGAAAACCCTAAAGACTCCACCAAAAAAAAAAAAAAAAAAACTATTAGAAGTGATAAATGAATTTGGTAAAGTTGCAGATATAAAATAGCCAGAAATTAGTAGTAGCATAGGAAACATAGTCAATGATATTGGAATAGCACTGTATGGTGACAGATGGTAGCTACACTCCTGGTGAGCTTAGCACAAGACATAGAGAAGCTGAATCACTACTGTACACCTGACACTATATAACATTGTGTCAACTATAGTCAAATAAAAAAATAAAAAGAAAAAAAATTCTCCTAAGATTCCTAATCAAGATTACTTCAAAGTACATTTAAAACAAAAGTACTAACTAACAGAGATGATCAAGTATAACAATGTGTTCTTACCAATAGTACTGGACTTCATTACACAGTGTCCTTAAATTTGGAGCTATTCCACAGAGAATCCCCAAATTTGAAAATCTTTCCTTCTTCAAGTTTACAGATCCCATGTTTTTGCATCACCAAGGATGGTAAATGAAATACCTTTCAGGCTACAGTTCCTTATTTGGTAGGATTCCTTGGTCACTTGTTTTCTTCCCTGGGCTAATGGATTTGGTTTAATCGTAATGTTTATTTTTATACACATGACCAAAGGCCTCCTACTGTGTTTTTAGAAATCTAATAAATACCTCATGATAACTAAATTTGTTAAGATAATACAAAAGATTTTGTCTATTACTAAGAAGTACATGGTTTCAATTAAATAAGAAGTCTAGTGCATAGTTCAAAAATATTATAAAAGATTTGATTATCAAATTTGGATACTTTTTTAAAAAGCAAATATAAAATCTATTGTCTTTTAAGTGGCAAATTTGTGCAATATAAGGCTATTTTTTCTAAATGAAACTTTATAATTGTGCAGTTAAATTTTAACACACTTTTCATTTTTTACAATATATGTTTAAAAGATGATCAAGTTAAACCAGCAGTATCTTGACTTTTCAATACATAACTCTGTGCTATGTCCTGTCATATACACACTCCAAGTAGTTCGAGTTGTGAGCTTAATGTAAAATACTGCAAGTGTCATTACATTCGACTTTTGACTATGCCTCTGTCAAAATGAGAACCTAAGATACATTTCAGAAAGCTTCAGTTATAAAAATAACACACTGTTGAGATGGATTTCTATCAGTTGAAGATAACCATGAATTTTTTTAAATTCCCCCATTTCATTATGTTGTTTTTAAAAAGCTAGCAAGTAGAAAAACAGACCAAGACTAAAAAACAAACTGATGTGACAACACTAGCAGGCTAAAGTAGATCACGCTGATGTGAAGCAAAGCATTTCAAATAAAAACAGATGGTAGTAGGGCCTCGACCCAGTTCCTTCTTATCTCAGAGTGAGCCTCATTGTCCACTGCTTATTGTTTTTAAAGATGTACAATTAGCAGGCAAAAAAAAAAGGGGGGGGGCTTGAAAATTAATAAGCTAGAAACTATTGTACAAGCTTTGGCTAATTTGAGGTATAAACTCTGGCACTTAACCTTTCTCATCCTTAATTTTGAAAGTCAGGAAATTCCACTTTACTGGCATATTTTAGAGTAACTCATTGGTTAACTTTTGGTAAATAACTTTGATTACTTCAAAGAGGCTGCAGAAAAAGTATTAAATCATCACGAAACTTTATTTTGGAAAAATACTGGAAATACATAGGAAATTACAATTCTAGAACTGAAATGAATTTGTCTCAAAATAGTCTCCTGCTTTATCCTATAAGAACTTGTTCTCAGAAATCAGAAGTTGATCTAAATAATTCTCTCGCTTTTTCTACATTTCAGAACACTATAAATAGAGAAGCTCTTGAATGGTTTTATGGGGAGAATGAGAACAATGTCTGAATAATCATACCTATACCTGACATACATAAAAATAAGTCATTCCACCTTAGAATATTTTTAGATTTACCCCAACCTCTAAGATGGTACATATTTCCTGAGCATCTTCTTCATGCCAAGCACTGTGCTATGGTCTAGCCCACTGGCTCTCAATTATATTGGGCCCCATACACCCATTTTATAAACAATACCTTGTAACATTTGCTTTATAAGCTTGAAAAAATCCACAGGTAATACAATGCACCTATACACATTATTTCAAATAAAAATATAGGATAATGCCTAAACTTTAGTACAGGGAAAATAACTTGGTTATAAAAATACTACATAACTTCAACAAATACATAGTCACAACTACACCAAAAAATATAATGATGAAGTCGGGTGCTTGTAGCTACAGAGAGAATCACTATCGATATGAAAACTATATAGGCTGATGCAGGTGTGCTTTATTTGTAACTCAAATATGAATGGCAATGCTTTCCAGTGAGGTGATCCAAAATGGTCAGGGTGGTAGGCAGAAACATGCTCTTATAAAGACGTCCATGAGCCTGTGAACGTGTTACTCTGCATGACACAGGAAATTTTGCAGATGTGACTAAATTAAGGACCTTGAGAAGAGGAGGTTATTCTGGATTACCCATGTGGGCCCAATCTTAAAACATGAGTCTGTAAAGCTGCAGGACCTTTCCCAACTGTGGTCAGAGAGACACAGGGAGGGCAGCACAGGGAAGACTCAGTGATCTGTTGCTGGCTGTGAAACAGAAGGTGCTATGTGTGAGGACTGGAGAGAGTTCAATCTAGAAGTTGAAAAAGGCATGAGTGAATTCCTTCGTAACCTGGGTATAAGGAAAGACTGTCTACCATGACTCAAAAGCTAGAGGTAATAAAACAAAATATTAATAAATTAGGCTACAAAAATCTTTTTTTAATTCTATGAAGCAAAAAAAACCTTATTCAGAGATAAAGGCAAAGGACAACTGATGCAGAGAGAAAATAGAAGCAGCATATATCACAGAGAGCAAAATGACTAATACATTAAGAACTCAAAAACAGATGGGAAAAAGGACCAAAAACTCAATAGAAAAATGGGCAAAAAAAAAAAAAAAAAAAAAAGATAATTTAGCAAGAAAAGCCATAATGTTCCTTAAAATTAGAAATGATTCTTTCCTAATGTAAGAAATGTCAATTAAAACTACTCTTAGATACTATTTTGAAGTATTAAACTGGCAAACATTAAAAAGCTTGGTATCCCTGTCTGTTGGCATTATTGATGGGAAAGCAAAATGGTATCATGTTTATAAAGGAAAATTTGGCAATTCCTAACAAAACTACCCATGCATTTATCTATCAACCTCACAATCTCACTTTTAGGAATGAGTCCTGAAAATACACTTCTAATGATATAAAAACACATGTGCACAAGGTCACTCACTGCAAATTTGTGTGTAATTACAAAACAATGGGAATAAACTAATTGTCCATATATAGGAGACTGGTTGGATAAACTCTGGTCTGTCCATATGAGGGAATAATAGGCTAAGACAATGAAGAAGGATGAGGAAGATCACTATGAAAAGACAACTGCCCTTATAGTTTATTACAAAATTCACAGAGGATATAGAATTTGCAAGTTTCACTTTCATCCTGACAACTACTATATGCCATGTTCCTACATGCTGCTCCTACCCCCTAGGAGCTTGCAAATGATGGGACAGGCAAATAGCTAAATTCCATCAATTCCAACATAAACACTTTTTTACGTTTCTATATCCCTGAAATCAGGATGCATCTTCAGTGGACAGAATCTCACAACAGCTGCTAGCCAGTGAATTATTCTCTGCCCATTTCTGAACTCAGTTTTTATATGTTTGTGGGCAAAAAAAAAAGGACAACTATAATCCATTCATGTTTTAGTCAATAAATTAAAGACCACTCGGGAAAATAGGAGTCATAGCTATTGCCTTAAAACATTTCAGTCAACCCCCTGTTAAAATCAAGAAAGTATCAGTATCAAAATTCAAATGGCTATCAGTAGTTTGGAAGAATATCCTGGAAACAATGGAAGAGCATTCTGTTCCTGACAAAGCACAGAGGGTGAGGAGAATATTATGTGAAACAACATACACATCTACACCTGAACCAAAAAATGCTTTAGAAGAGTCAGTCTCTGAAGGTAAAGGAGTTTTGAAAATGCTTCCACCATTTATCGCAGTTTTACTTTCTTTTTTCTGCATGCACAAGCGATACATGATCTAAATTAAGTCTAAAAGAGTTCTTCCATACGAATAAAATAAAAATGCTAACTGATAAAGTCATGTCATAATTTAATTTGCTGCACTACCTTCTCAGCGAGACACAAAATAATGGTGTGTCTTATAATTGATGGCATGTTAGACTAAATCAGATACGGTATTATTACAGCACAGAACCACAGATTGAAGAGCCAGTGAAAGGCAGAGGGAGTACATATAAATCAAATTGGGGACATAACAAAAAACAGAGAGATAGCAGCAATGGAGCTAAACTGTGAAGAGTAAATGATCGGGTCCACAGGAGAAGGAGGTTCATATAGCACGAGCAGGGCAAGAAAGCATAGCTGCCTCACACAGCAAGTCATGCTGAAGAGACCACGAGCCATTTTTGATGGCTGGAGTTAAAAGGTGAATGTTAGCCCTATGGTTGAAGCCTCAAACCTAGCTATGAGAGGCTTGGAGGGGCCAAATTTAAAAAGTGGTGTGCCAGGCAACAGAATTTGAATAGTATCCTCCAAACTATTAGAAGCTGAGTCAAAGGCTTAAAGCAGGGGGAAAATGACAAAGAACAAAATTGTGTTGGAAGGATGGGTTGGGAAAAACCCAGGCTGCAAACAGGTGGGAAGCCTAGAAAGTTAGTGTTGATAACCAAGGTGAGAAGGGCTGAGCACCAGAAAGAAAGCTACTGTTACAGGAACACACAGAAGTGCTGACATAAATACCAATAAAAATGTGATAAGATTCTGAGCAATTAAAAAGAACAAATACTAAAACACCCAACAATGTGGATGAAGTGCAAATGCATTATGCAAGCGAAAGAAACCAGACTCCAAAGGCTGCTTAAATCCATTGTGGAAAAGACAAAATAGGTAGAGGAAACAGATTACTGGTTGCCAGTGGCAGGGAGGGGGTGGCTACAAAAAGGCACAAGGGAATTTTTTGAGCTGATGGAAACATCCCATTATCTCAATTGAGATAGTGGTTATACAACCAAATGTGTTTATCAAAATGGACTGAACTTTACTATATGTGAATTGCACTCAATTAAAAACAACAACAACAACAAAAACCCTCTTAATTAAAAGAAGAAAAACAAAAACCACCAAAACTGTGCTAAGGTGGAACACAGCCACACTCATTCATTCATGTGTTGCCTGTGGCTGCTTTTATCCTGCAACAGCAGAGTCGACTTGTTTCAACAGGGTCCACCTGGTCCACAAAGACAAAAATATTTATGACCCAGCCCTTTCAAGAGAGAATTTATCAACCTTGTTATAGAGTAATTTCACTCATTTGTTTGATGCTCCTTAAAAAAAGCCCGTAAGTGTCCATAAAAGAAATGGGAAGACAGTAACAGAATGTGCATAAACATTCAGTTCAAGCTAACTAGAGAATAGAAATGAGTTGTTTTCTAAATACATCCTGAATTAAATCTCCAAAAGAAAAGAGTATATATTCGGTTCTAAATAACAGCCATAGGTTGTTTTTAGAAATGTTCACAAAACCCTCCCATTATATTACCACATCTTCTGATTCAACCTATTGCTTAAATTATATATTTGATAGATATTTTTTTCTTGTTAAAGTGACAAGAGACTGGCTTTTACTGAAGTAATTAGCTAGTGCTCTAAAACTGCTTCTTTATATAACTTCTATGAAACAACTAGCTTTTCTGTGTATTTGAGGTGTGAAGTGAGTGTGCATTCAAATAATTAGAGACATTATCACTTCATTTCCTTAAAGCTGCAAAATATGGATAACAAAGCTTGTGGCATTTCTATTTTAAAAATAAAGCACAAGCACTATATGAAAATCTTTAAAATGTGGTAAGGAAAGAAATTATATCAGCTACCTAAAAATGATTTTGATATATATGAATTGTATTCATTATTCATTTTTAAACTGAAAAAATGAAATAAACAATTTTGATATATATGAATTGTATTCATTATTTATTTTTAAAATGAAGAAATGTAATAAATGATGAAATGTATAGGCAATAATCACAATGGTGAGTTTAAAATTAGTTGAGCATAAATTTGAGTAACCTTTTCCAATAATGGTCATATATTACAGAGAGCCACCTACACTCTGTTGTTTCCAATAAAGTTTATTTATGAAGCAACTTGTTGGAGTAAGGTTGTAGTTTGTGGCTTTACAATTTAATTTGTAAAATTCCCTGTGTATGCAACTGCCACCTGCTTATTAGTACCCTGATGAAATTTACTGAGGTAACTAACCCATACAATGCATAATTATAATGCACTCTAACTTATCTATGAAATTATGACAAACGTTATAGTTATTGGTCCTTGTAGCACAACTCTGACATTCCAGGCAAGAAATATGAAATCCTATTGAATAAAAATGTTCCTTCAAATTAGAAGGGAAATTTTATCCTCCTGACCTTGAAATTTTTATATGCACCAAATTTTATACTTTGATAGACTGCAATAAATTTTAAAGCACATTCTATACAAAGGAGATAGGAAACAAAGCAATGTCATCAACAAGGAGAATCTGAAGAAGACACGAGATAGGAACCTTAGTAAGCCTGAGACTTGAAAAGGACTGCTCACGTCAACCATTTTAAAGTTCTCAAGTGACGATGACATACATTGTTTTCTAAAAATATATTTTGTAATACAAGAAATTTGAAGGAGCTGAGGTAAATAAATTCTAAGGTAGCCTAATGAAGGTCAGTCTAGTGAGAAAAGAACAAATACAAAGAAGAGAGGAAGGATGACACATGGTAGCGAAATAAGAAGTCAAGAAGACAAGATGAGCTACATAGAATCATAGAAAGTCTGCCTCCAAGGTTGAATATTAACCATTTAAATGAATACAGTTATCTGAAAATCTTGATGAGAGAAAAATCCAAAGTCAAGGCAAAGACAAGAAGTGAGTAAATAAATCCAAGACATAGAGTAGTGAAAACAAAGAAGAAAGAATGAAAGAAAGAAAGATACTTTCCACTGTGTTCGGTTAAACAGGAAGAAGTAGAAATTGTAGATAAAATGGAAGATAGAGAAAAGGATTTGGTTTGAGTTTAGCTATAGGAAGAAAAACTTAGCTAAAAAATCAAAATGACTCTAAGATTTCAATATGTTTTCAATAGTGATTATTCTCATTAAAAGTCCCAGGAACTCATTTATTCTTAAAATTCTTATTGGAGTTGACTTGGCTTTTATCCAACCAGTACTTTAACAAAAGAAAGATATCTCAGCTCTGGTGCTGTTTATGATGGTGTGGAAAGAAATCTGGAAACATGCCCTTATCTGGTTATGAAGGAAAATAATAATAACTTGGATTTCTTCAATAACTATGAAATCACTGGCTTCAACACTATAAAAAGAATAACCAGTTAAAAGAATCTGACCTAACACTTGAGCCAAGTGATTTAAGATTTTTATAACCTATTATAAAACTTACTTTATGTACTGCCACAAATTTGTGTTAAGGCTGTTTTTCTTTTTCTTCATATGAAATCCAGTTCTAAAAATAGTTGTCTAAAAATAAAGCAAAACCCACAGATTAAGTGTGGCTTTATACATGTACAAATAACAGGGAAATCTCCACATCTTCTAGGAAAACAGATGTTGGGTTACTTATTCCCACTAAATTCTCTATGTCAGCTCAAACTTCCAGAAAGTTTTCACTAATATGGACTATACTATTATAAAACCCAAACCCATCTTTAATTCTAGCAAATTCGTCCATCTGTCCAAGAGAGATCAATGAACTCTATAAATTAATGTGAAAATGTGAACAAAGAGTCTTATATTTGATCTCAGGAGCTTGGTTTCTATCACGAAAACAAACTGATTAACAGTTTACAAATCTGTAAATGTCAATACAATGCCTAATTTATGCTTTGATCCAGTTCATGGAAAGAAGCTGAAGCTCTATGGAGAGAGATGGAAACAGACCTCACCTACATTTTTATATTTCTCTATCCTTTTTTGAAGTCTATGCTTTCAGCAATGATTTTTCTTCTAGATATTTCTGTAAAGACTAATGAACAGAAAAGCTAAATTGGAAAAGGGGTTTTCAGCATATGCAATTAATTTGCATAATTAACTCTGCGTAGTTTTCTCAATCCTTTCTGGTAGAATCTTCCTACCTTTGTTTAGCCATCAATTAACAAACTGAACAAGAAAGTAAAAAATCATTAAAATAGTATTCTTGTTAGCTTGCTGTCACTCTCCAAAAATACATAAGAATTCTGTTCTCAGCCTCTTAAACTAATTATTTCACATATAAAGATAAGATTTTCAATGACAGGATACTTTGGATAATTTTCCAGTGGAACTGAGATCTGAATTGGTAGATACAAAGACACTCTCTTGCTTGGTTTTTCTTTTAATGAACAGCAGAATTAGGTGACCATAATTTTCACAGCTCAAGCACACAATCTTAGGATAATTTACCACTACCTGTAAATCACCATAAACGGACTATAGAAACCTGATAGAGAAACCATATTATCTGGAAAAACTGATGAGGTAAAAGTATTTTCAGCTTTCATGAGAATGAGAGTTTTTATTTTATTTTTAAAGATTTTATGTATTTATTCATGAGAGACACAGAGAGAGAGGCAGAGACATAGGCAGAGGGAGAAGCAGGCTCCATGGAGGGAGCCTGATGCGGGGCTCGATCCTGGGACTCCAGGAACACGCTCTGGGCTAAAGGCAGGCGCTAAACCGCTGAGCCACCCAGATGTCCCAAGAGTTTTTATTTTAATGTGAATAATCATGTGTATAATTTTAGAAATAATACTACTAACAAATTAGGTTGGAGTCATAGAGAAAAGAAATATTATCCTCAAAAGGTCTCCATATGATTTCAAAGCAATGGCACCTGGGAAATAAATTATCCTTGTATTATCCTTGACCTATAAGTGGAATATAAGATACCATAGAAAAATTTAACTTATTTTACAAATATATTAATGATTTGGGTCCCCCTTCAAAATTTAGTAGAACAGTATTTTCATTGGAAATTAGAAAGGTGATATTTAACAGGTTGATGAAATGATAAAATGCAATCCTCAGATCACTTCTAACATGAGCTATGTAAGGGTAGAGACAGATGAGCTAGCATACTGAACTACCTTCCTTCTGATCTCTACAAAAGACATCAAGAAGAGTGATTTCATAAGAGGGCAAGGTAGCCTTCATGGCATCTTCCGGATATTTAATTTTAAGATAAACTCCCTCTCCCACTTCCTTAATTCCCTTTAAAAAGCCAATAGATCTACAATTAAGTCATAAAAACTGATTTCAAAATTTATTTTCAGTGGGTTCCAAGACTTGTCACCTCCTGTACAGTGTAGAAATTACTTTTTCTACATGTTTATAGCTAAAGACCAAGGATATCACTACTATTTTAATCTCTTCACTTTTATTTTCTTTATGATTTCATAAACTTGGATCCTATGCTTCTTCATAGATTTTATTTAAGCTCTGGCCAATTCAACCAATAGGCACAAATTACCCTAAAGCAGTATTGAAAGGAATCTTTTCAACACTTTGAAAGATGAGCTGCTGACAACACTTTCTATAATCCAGAGTCACAATATGTGACTGGTTTGAATGTCATTTTTCCAAAAAAGAAAAAAAAAAAAATTCTTAATGTAAGTTAACAGTAAGAAAGTTTAACTAAAGAATAAACTAAAACTGCAAAATACAACCTAAAATGTACCTAACTAGTATCACATCCACTTAAAAAATTGTTTAAAGAATAAAAACAGAGACTTTGCTGTAAGTAAAAAGATCCACCCAAAGCCTAACATATAGAATCAATACATTAGTAGGATAAAATGTCTTAGGAGATACCATTACAAACAAATACACACGAGAAAACTTTACTCAGTAAAAACATCAGTTATAAGTTTGCTTTTTTATATACTATACACAACATGTACCTTCACAAAAATAATTCAAAAGACTTAGGAATAAATTTAACCAAGAAGATAAAAGAAAACTATACAACATTGCTGAAAGAAATTAGAGACAAATAAATAAGAAGATATTCGTGTTCACAGATTGAAAGACATATTAAGATGATAATACTACCCAAAGTGATCTATAGATTCAGGGCAGTTTCTATCAAAATCTCAACAGCAACTTTTTCATAAATAGAAAAACTTATTCTAAGATTCAAATGGAAACTCAAGGGATCCTAAATATTTAAAACAATTCTGGAAAAGACAACAAAGTTGGGGGTCTCATACTTCCTGACTTCAAAACTTACCACAAAGCTGTAGCAATCAAAAGAGAGTGGAATTGAGATAAGGATAGACAGATAAAATAAGGGAGTAGAAGAGAAGGCCCAAAATTAAACTCTTGTATATACGCCCAATTGATTTTTGACAAGAATGCCAAGACTAGGGCAGCCCAGGTGGCTTGGTGGTTTAGCGCCGCCTTCAACCCAGGGCCTGATCCTGGAGACCCAGGATCAAGTCCCACGTCGGGCTCCTTGCATGGAGCCTGCTTCTCCCTCTGCCTGTGTCTCTGCCTCTCTCTCTCTCTCTCTGTGTCTCTCATGAATAAATAAATAAAATCTTAAAAAAAAAAAAAAAAAAAAGAATGCCAAGACTATTCCATGAGGAAAAGACTGTCTTTTCAACAAACGCTGCTAGGAAAACTGGATATCCATATACAAATGATCTGAAGCTGGACCCTTACTTTTCACTGTGTACAAAAATTAATTCAAGATGGATCAAGGGATCAAAGACCTAAATGTGAGACCTAAAACTATAATAATCTTAGAAGTAAACATAGGGAAAATTCATGATATTGGACTTGGCAATGACTTATTCTATGTAACACCAAAAACATAGGCAACAATAACAAAAAGATAAATTAGACTTCATTAAAATTAAAAATTTCTGTGCATTAGTGGAAAGTATGAAGAGTGAAAAGACACCTACAGAATGGGAGAAAATATTTACAAATCATGACTGAAAATGGGTTAATATCCAGAATATATAAAGAACTCCTACAACCCAACAACAAAAAGACAAACTAATTGAAATATAGGCAAGGAATTTGAATAGGCATTTCTCCAAAAAAGACATACAAATGGCCAATAAGCACATGAAAAGATGCCCAATCTCATTAGTCATTAGGGAAATGCAAATCAAAACTACTAAGGAGTTACCACCTCACACATTGCTGCTGGGGAATGTAAAATGGTGGTGCTGCTCTGGAAAACAGTTTAGCAACTCCTCAAAAAGTTAAACACAGAATTACAATACAGCAGTATCATTTCTAGGTATATACCTAAAAGAACTAAAAGTAGGAATTCAAACAGATACTTATACACCAATGTTTATGGTAGCATTTTTCACACTAATCAAAAGGTGGAAACTACCAGTGTTCATCAACATTTAAAAGATAAGCAAAAAGTAGTATTATCTATACAAGAGAAAATTATAAAGCCATATAAAGAAATGAAACTGATGATATATGCCATAACATGAATGAACCTTGAAAACATCATGCTAAGTAAAATAGAGACAAAATGACAAAAAGTGTATGATTCTACTTAAAAGAGGTACCTAGAATAGGCAAATTCATAGGGGCAGGAAGCATAGAGGCTACCAGAGTCTGGGGTTGGGAGAATGGGAAGTTATTCTTTAATGAATACAGACTTTCTACTTGAAGAAAAATGTTCTGGAAGTAAGTCAGACAAAGAAAGACAAATACCATATGATTTCACTTAAATGTGGAATCTAAAAAACAAAATGAATAAACAAACAAAAAGCAGAAGCAGATCTGTAAATACACAAAACAAACTAGTGGTTGCCAGAGGGGCGGGATGAGGGGGACGGGTGAAAGAGAAGGAGAATCAGGAAAGAAATTTAAAAATTCTGGAAATCAATAGTGGTGGCAGTTACACATTTAATTCCAAGGAACTGTACACTTAAAATTGGTTAAAATGGTAAATTTTATGTATATTTTTCCACAACAAGAAAAAATAGTCTCTTCAGTCAAGACCTAATTATCTCCCACTGCTGCAGAAACCCATTTTGTTTAGATTTCCAAATTACTACTAAATGTGTTCTGCATATGTATGCACAGGTAAATTGAATCTCTCTTGAAAAGCAGACCCTGGTATGTTGTGCACAGGAGATGTCCCAGAATGCATTTTCAAAAATTCCAAATAAATATAATTGTACTCCAAATTGCTGATGTCATTTATGTACATCAAAATTAACAAGTCATAACTGAAGGAAAAATATTCTCAGGTTCTACTGATGGTCCAAATATGTATGTTTACAGTCCAACTGCTAAAAATGAACGTCATACCTGATAGAGCATGATGGGTTCTATGTTGTATCCTAAGTTATCTGCAAAGTTCTTAGCAATGACTGTTTTTCCACAACCCTACAAATGGAAACACAATCATTCAAGGGATAAGTCAAAACAACCAAAAGTCAGGAAACAGAAATATGCAGTGAGACTGCTATTCTTACTTTTCCTCCAATTAAACATATGTCCTTAACCATGTGAGACTGCATCATTTCAGCCAATAGTTGTTTATGGCTTAAAGTCTGTATAAAATGGTCTGATGCACAAGGTTGATTTATTGGCCTGGTCCCAGCTGGCACCTATAATTAAAGAGAAGTAAATATAATATGCATATGTTTTTCTCAAAACAGTAAATGAAAGCACATAACTATGCTTTAGAAGCCCCTAATAATTCCTTGCTCAATTTAATTCTGTACTGTTTTTGACATTTTAATACAGCAACAAGTATTTTCTCATTCACAGATCTGATCATCATTACCATCAGCCCTCCAAATCAATCATCCCTTTAAAATTAAAGCTCTGTGCTGTCAGATATTTTCATAAGAATCATGTCATTTTCAGGCTATTTATAACTTATAATAATAATGTCACTACTTGAGAATGAAGCTTTTTGTCCAAATTCCAATGCTCAGTACAGAATTTAGAGTCAGTCCATCAGGACTCTCCAAAGTCACCACTGACCTCCTGATTTTTAAAATCCTTTTCCTTTAAAATCCTACAAATCCTTTTCCACTCTTAGCTTACCACTCAGAAGCATCTGTTCTTAAAATCTCTCCTCCCATCCTTCACACCTACTTCTTTTATTTCCTATCTCCTCCTTATTAGTCTCCTGGGGACCCCACTAGAAGATTTCCATGTTCTGCTGAGGACTCAGGACTTGATCATACTGTACGCAGCATGAACCCTACAGAATTATAAGTTTGGAAGTGACAAGCGCAGATTAGTATTTAAGAAAGATCATCCTGGTGGTAACAAAAAAGGCTAACTGGAAGGGACTGCAGGCAATGAAGTCAGAAAGCCATTATCAAAGGGAAACAAATAGTGAAATCTTGTTCACACTTCATGCCTCTGGACAAACTGTTTAAACTGCCTCAAGTGTCTTATCACCTTTCCCCTCCTGACCGCTGGAAAAATCCTATGTCATCCTACAAGATGTATATATATGTACATATATTCCACAGCCATTCCAATGTAATCCTTACTCATCTGATTCTATTTAGACCATCAGCCTAGTAAGGTCATTGATCTGAAGAGACAGCAGAGCGTAATGGAAAGTGATCCTATCTAGAAATCTCATCTGTGATGTTTCTCAGCTGGTGGCCATGGGTGAATCAATTACCCTCTTTACATTTCTGCTTTCTAATCTATAAAATGGACATAATAAAACCTGCCTCCAGGGTTATTGGGGGATTTAGTGGCATAATATATGCAAACAGGCAAATATAGTAACTAATACAGAGTGGGCACTAATAATTCTTAATACAGAGCCTGGCTCACGGTAGATATAATCAATGTCCAGATTGATGAATGAATAAATACATTAATAAGTATTAATAATATCATTAAAGCACATAAAAAGTTTATAATTAACGTGTACTCTGGCACATAAGAAGGCAAGCATTTTTCTTTCCTACATTCGCTTAAAATTCACTTAAGTCTGTGTTTTTCAAGCTGTGTTTCTAAGGGACAGTTTCTCATCACCTCTTGGGGTTCTCAGGGCCCTCA
The DNA here is from genome assembly GCF_003254725.2 of Canis lupus dingo. Taxonomy (NCBI): domain Eukaryota; kingdom Metazoa; phylum Chordata; class Mammalia; order Carnivora; family Canidae; genus Canis; species Canis lupus. The sequence goes on along the minus strand of NC_064264.1, from coordinate 8,846,432 downwards.
AAGAAAAAGAGGTAGAGCAAGCAGATGGAGCTCTATGACCAAATATCCTTCCCTTCTTCTAAACACTTTGTAACTAGAACAGCTCCTCTTTTAACTGTTTGCATGTAGCTAAGAAAGATTTTATTTGAATAGAGTGGTCCTTAGCTGCTAAAATATGTTTGAAAACACTATTTCTTACTAAGGACTCAGAATACACAATGCTTTATTCAGTACTTAATTTGATTTGGTTTTTGGTTTGGTTTTTGATGAAAAGCTATCCCTGTGTTTCTCCTGAATTTTTCCAGTTTACAAACATACATGACTGTGGAGCCATAGATAAATAGAGATACAGATATATATATAGATGTGACATTACAGAACCAAAGAAGATTTATAAGAGGATGATAAACCCAATTTAGGTTATAAAAATGCGCAGAACAAAGCACATCTTAGAAAGTATAAAGCTTGATCTGTTACCTGAATGGTCACCTCTTTTTCTGCAATCCGGACAGTCACCGCAGCTTGGGGGGCAGGGCTGTCCACCAGCCTCTCCACTCTCACCACCTCTTTAGGAAGCATAGAGCTATCTGAATCTTGGAGTTCAAAGCGCTACAAAATTACAAGAAAATCATGTAATTTACATTTTATTTATTTTATTTTTTTAAAGATTTTATTTATTTATTCATGAGAGACACACACAGAGAAGCAGAAACATAGGCAGAGGTTTGAGAAGCGGGTTCCTCACAGGAAGCCCAATAAAGGACTCGATTCCCAGATCCTGGATCAGGACCTGAGCCGAAGGCAGATGCTCAACCACTGAGCCACCTAGGCGTCCCTACTTTTTATTATAGTATTAATGTTGTATATCCGGAAGATTCCATCTTAATTAGAACTGAAACTCACTCTATATTATAAAAATAGAGGTAAAAAATTAATGAGTATTTTTTCCTGTTTTTATAAATGCCATTCTCTTTAAGCCAATTAGTAAAGGTAATATGCAAATAGTCCCTAAAATTTACTAAATGACAGGAAATGGAGACACTGAATTCCTGAACTGCTAGCAGTTTGCAGCCTACACTTCTTGTTAATCAAAGGTTCCAGTTTCCTGGAAAGGACGATGAGACTCTTGACAACATGTCAAAGTAAAATAAGACCTATTTTGGTTGATTTCTTAAATCAACTGACGTTAATGTTGCCTAAAATTAATGAAACCAGAACTTCCTGAACACCACTCTGCTGTTTGCTTATGTGGTTAGCCTAACTGATTACAATAAATTCTAACAGTCTTCCAGAGTATCACTCATGGTCACCATGCCTTCTATGGTGTATGTTCTCAGTATTTATCAAACTGGTTGTAAAAGACCAAGACCATTGATTCTTTCTCCATGTGGATCAGTTATCAATGTTCTAACACTTGGTTACAGTCCTCATACCAGCTGGTTATATTTTTTAAATATGCACACAAAGAATACAAACAAGTATATGAAAAATGAGAATACTAATTAAAAATTAAATCCTTTGCCCTTGGATAGCAGCATATTCAAGATGAAAAGCTTAATTCATTTTTAGTATCAAATAGGCAGAAATTATCCCCCCAAAATACTACCATAGTTTTAGAACATTATCACTATAATGAAAGAACTGAACCTCAATGCAAGAATAGATCACTGCTTATCCGACAGAATGACACAACTCCAGAAGTCAGAAGTACTTAAGACAATCACTTATTACTTTAACCTAAGAAAAATTGTCTATTTGTGCTATTAAAAAAATATATGTCTTATATATTATGCATTTTATACACGTAAATTCCCATAGTATTGCATAATTTGGTAGGAGTTGCTTCCATGTAGTAGACAAATAACAATTATTGACACTTTAATTTCATGCAAAAAAAAATGCTATACTGTATTTTAAGGGAAGTTCAATAGGAAAAGAGTAAGGCCTTAGCCAAGTAAATTCATTAGAATTTAGAACCTAGAGCCGTTAAATTCTAGAAAAATAAATATATTAGCTTAAAGATATACCCGCCTACCATAACGTCAGCCTAACTTGACATAGCATTGATTGCAGGGAACTTATATTCCAGAAATGAACACTAATGCCTTGAACCACTTGCTATAACTGGTTATGTCCTTATAAATAATTCAAGCTAAAATATTTCAGTAGAATTAAAATAGGAGGCTGGAATACCCTAAGATAGGAAAAGAACTCAAGTTGCAAGATGAATTACCACCTGCTGGCATAGGAAATTTAAAGGACTATTAATCAAAAAGGTAATTGAGGAGTAAAATACATATATAATTCTCACAGACTACATGTTAGCAAGAAATAGAAAATCAAATAAACCAAAGTTCATTTACTTTACCATTTTACATTAATGAGTTGCTCCTATTAATTCTGGCATGTCATTTAAAAAAACAATACTAATGTATTTTTTGATACACTTTCTTTGGGATTACATTATTTGAACCATAAAATATAATATAAGAAAGGGACTGTTAATTACATGTTGCTCTGTAAGGCCTCCATACTCACCTTCCCAAGTCCTAATCCTGTCCCTCCAAACTATTCATTTTCTTTATATCTTTTTCTAGGATGTGGAGCACTAGAAAAGAAATTCTCTATACCCTATTTCCCGGTTACCAAAAAAGTATGTAGCCCCCAGTCTGTGCTGGGCTCCTTCCCAAAGCCTATCAGCAACTAACACAAACCAATACTACTCTCCCTTAGGATCATCTGAACCAATTCATTCCTGTGTCAATAGGTCATCTAGCTGCCTTCTCCAACCACAACAGAGCCTTCAGGCACACACCCCTCCATTCTTTGCTAGAATATAAACTCCACTGACAAAATAAAAATATATCTATTGGGTTCACTCAAAACCTCCAGAACCAGAATCACACATGGGGCATAGTCAATGGTCAATAGAGGTTTGTTATATGAACAAATAAATGAAATTTTTTCCCTTTAATCCTCAAAACCATCTCTATTTTCAACAATCCTCACTTCTTTTCCCACCATCTCAGTAGAAAAGACTTTTGCTTTAATTATGAGCAAGTGGAAAGCCACTATAAGTCTGCTTTCTCCGTCTCAGTTAATGGTAACTCCTTCATTCCAGATGCTGGGTAGAAAAATATGTTCTTCCATTATTACAAACCAAGGCACAATGGTGCTCTGAAAATGTCCTTTCCTGCCTTTCCCAGATCATATTTCCATAAATATTTTCCATGTATTCCACAGATTATATCCTTTCTTCCTATGAAGATGTTTGTCTTCCCATTTCAAGAAACAAACGAAAAGCCATTTCTTGATTCTATATAATCCTTGAGTGACCCACCATCTTTTCACTTTTCCCCATTTTTATAAGTAGTATATAATTACTGTTTCCATTTCCTTATCGCTGATTTACCGTCCAGCCTACTGATTTTTTGGCTTGCATTCCCACCACTCCACTAGCATTATTCCTGGTAAGTTCACCAATAATATTCTATTTGCCAAACTAAAATAAATAAATAAAACTAAATAAATTAGTTTTCCTCCTATTTTACTGTTCCCTCCTTCTCAGTCTTTCCAGTGGGTTCTTTTCCCTTAACTGAGCAGTGTACATTGGGTACCTCAAGGGTAGATTTTTCATATTTTCTATGTTCACTGTTTAAATAATCTCATCCAGTTTCAGACTACAAACCATCTGTATGCTGATTACTCTTCCTCTGCTTCATTTGAAGGTTCTCCGCACACTGTCCAATTCTTAAATGTTGTCTCTACCGTGTTTAGTCTTTAGATAGTATTTCTTCTCACCATATATGCAACTCTTCGGTTTTTTTCACCCATGTGATCAATTCAACTAATACCCATACATTACTGACTCCCAAGTATTTATCTTTAATATCAAAAGAGCTCCAGATCCATATATATGTTTTCAGGTCTATGAGACAGACACACTTGGTCCTACCTAAAAAGGACTGAGAGTCAAAAAGAAGTACTAGAAGGTACTAGAAGACCAAATATACTTGTTAACACACTGCAACAAAAGCATACCATCTCAAAGTAGAGCAGATTCACAAAGAGAGTATTTTCTTTAAGATATCCTTAACTAAAAGCTAGGAGTGATTTTATGTATATAGAAACATGTTTTTAGAGCATCAACATCATACAGTGAGTACCATCTGAGATTTCTCTCAGATTCCTTTTAGCCATTTTAATAGTTTGCTTAGGAAAAAATGATGTTCTGAATTTCAGCTAACTATATTTTCAGTGAGTAATAATTTTTCCTTAAAAATTGTCTAAGTTGTTATGCTAAAATCCAAATGAATATCTAATTCATTCAATTATCCATTAATTTCTATGACAATGTAGGTCAGAAAATGATTATCCAGGAAAAGTTATATATGCACCTTCTTGGTTTACAATATATAATAATATTTCTAATTCTTAATTCAATATCCTTCCCCAATTCAACAACATTGCCTTAATCTTCACCTCTGGTAATTCAAAATTATTTAAGAATATATAAAATTTCATTCCTGTGAACGAAACAGCTTGAGAAAACAGAGAAAATTAGAATAACAAATGGGCCACATGGACTGTGCCAGGACAGATCACAAAAATTATACCAATAGATAGACTGCTACCATTTTTAAAAAGAGTGATTTAACACTTTGATCTGGTTGTATGTATCAGTGTGTAAAGATCTCACAAAAAGAAAGTTCTTTAGGTTCAGACAAATGAATTTAAGCTCTCTATCCACCTTTATGTATGTTCCTTAATTAGCTCTATACACAATTAAAGCAAGAAAAGATAATCACTTTTCTAATTGTATCCAAGTAATATTGTTTTCATTTTTTTAGGCTCTAAAATAAAATTTAAATTATTTACTGTTTGTAATATGGACCTTTAGTCATTTTTCTATGTTCCTCTTAATTATAAAGGCCAAACAAAATGAAACAATACTAGCTACTTTCTTTAGAAAACTCAACTCCTTAACGGTATTCTTTAACTCATCTGTATGACTAATTGTTTTAATTCCAGTAGAGTTACATACAGTGTTATATTAGTGTCAAGTGTACAATATAGTGATTCAACACTTCCATATATTAGTCACTGCTCATCATGATCCCCTTCACCTATTTTAACCATCCCCCCACTCACCTCCCCTCTAATAACCTGTTTGTTCCCTATAGTTAAGAATCTGGTTTTTGGTTAGTCTTTTTTTTTTTTTTTCTTTGTTCATTTGTTTTGTTTCTTAAGTTCCACATATGAGTGAAATCATATGGAATTTGTCTTTCTCTGACTTATTTCTCTCGTTATACTCTAGCTTCACCCATGGCAAGATTTCATTCTCTTTTATGGCTGAATAATAAATATTCCATTGTATATACCACTGCAAGAGTTTGCATTTCCATCAACACTGTACAAGTGTTCTTTTTTCTCCACATCCTCACCAATACTTGTGGTTCTTGTGTATCTGATTTTAGCCATGTTTAAAGATCTGAGGTGATATCTCATTGTGGTCTTGATTTGCGTTTCTCTGATGAGTGATTCTGCACATCTTTTTTTTTTTCTTAAAGATTTTATTTATTTATTCAAGAGAGACAGAGAGAGAGAGAGAGAGAGAGGCAGAGACACAGGCAGAGAGAGAAGCAGGCTCCATGCAAGGAGCCGATGCGGGACTCGATCCCGAGTCTCCAGGATCACACCCTGGGCTGCAGGCGGCGCCAAACCGCTGCGTCACCGGAGCTGCCCTGCACATCTTTTCTTATGTCCGCTGGTCATCTGTATGTTTTTGCAAAATATCTGTTCATGTCTTCTGCTCATTTTTTAATTGGATTATTTGGGGGTTTTTTTTGATGTTGAGTTGTTTAAACATCTTGGATAATAACCCTTTATTGAATACATCATTTGCAAATATCTTACCCCATTAAGTAGTTTGTCTTTTGGTTTTCTTGATTGTTTCCGTTGCTTTGCAAAAGCTTTTTTATTTTGATGTGGTCGCAACAGTTTATTTTTTGCTTTTGTTTCCCTTGCCTCAAGAGACATATCTAGAAAAATGTTGTTATGGCTGATGTCAGAGAAATTACTGCCTATGCTCTCTTCTAAGATTTTTATGGTTTCAGATCTCACATTTAAGTCCTTAATCTACTTTGAGTTTATTTTAGTATATATGTAAGAAAGTGATCCAGTTTCATTCTTTCACATGTAGCTGTCCAGTTTTCCCAACACTATTTGTTGAAGAGACTATCTTTCTCCCATTGCCTACTGCCTCTTTTATTGAAGATTAACTGATCATATCATTGTGGGTTTATTTTTGGGCTATTTTATTCTATCGATCTATGTGTCTATTTCTGTGCCAGTACCATATTGTTTTTGATTACAATGGCTTTGTAGTATATCTTGAAATCTGGAATTGTGATCTCAGTTTTTTTCTTCTTTTTCAAGATTGCTTTGGCTATTTGGAGTCTTTCATGATTCCATATAAATTTAGAGTTTTTTTTTTTCTAATCCATGAAATATGCTGTTGGTATGCTGATAAGAATTGCATTAAATTGTAGATTACTGGATATTCCTACAGTGGGGGGAGGGGCAAGATGGCGGAAGAGTAGGGTCCCCAAATCACCTGTCCCAACCAAACTACCTAGAAAACCTTCAAATTATCCAGAAAATCTATGAATTCGGCCTGAGAATTAAAGAGAGACCAGCTGGAACGCTACAGTGAGAAGAGTTCGCGCTTCTATCAAGGTAGGAAGACGGGGAAAAAGAAATAAAGACACAAAGGCCTCCAAGGGGGAGGGGCCCCGCGAGGAGCCGGGCTGAGGCCGGGGCGAGTGTCCCCAGGACAGGAGAGCCCCGTCCCGGAGGAGCAGGAGCTGCACCGACCTTCCCGGGCGGAAAGGGGCTCGCGGGGAGGTGGAGCAGGACCCAGGAGGGCGGGGATGCCCGCGGGCTCCCGGGGACAGTAACAGACACCTGCGCCCCGGGAGAGCCCCACACCCCGCGGCCGAGCTCCCTAAGGGCTGCAGCGCGCACGGCGGGACCCGGAGCAGCTCGGGGGGCTCGGGGGCGGCTCCGCGGAGGGGGCTGCGGGGCGGGAGCGCGAATCCAACAGCGCAGGCCCCAGCACAGGGCGCCGGGACACAGCCCAGGATCCGGCCTCCCCCGGGACAGGCAGAGGCCGGGAGCGCCCAGGACAGCAAGGACGCTCCTGCCTGAGCTGAGCAGATCAGCGGCCCCGCCCGGAGCCTCCAGGCCCTGCAGACGGAGAGCTCCGTGGTTTCTGCGGGGGCTGAATCCAGGTTTCCAGAGCTGCCGCCCACTGCGGTTATTCCTCCTGGGGCCTCACGGGGTAAACAACCCCCCACCGAGCCCTGCACCAGGCAGGGGCAGAGCAGCTCCCCCAAGTGCTAACACCTGAAAATCAGCACAACAGGCCCCTCCCCCAGAAGACCAGCTGGACGGACAAGTTCCAGGGGAAGTCAAGGGACTTAAAGTACACAGAATCAGAAGATACTCTCCCTTGGGTTGTTTTTTTGTTGTTTTGTTTTGTTTTGCTTTTTGATTTGTTTGCTTCCCCCACCCTTTTTTTCCCTTTCTTTCTTTTTCTTTTTCTTTCTCTTTTTCTTTTTTTTTTTCTTCCCTTTTTTTCTCTTTCTCTTTTCTTTCCTTCTTTCTCTCCTCTCTTTTTCTCCTTTTCCCAATACAACTTGCTTTTTGGCCACTCTGCACTGAGCAAAATGACTAGAAGGAAAACCTCACCTCAAAAGAAAGAATCAGAAACAGTCCTCTCTCCCACAGTTACAAAATCTGGATTACAATTCAATGTCAGAAAGCCAATTCAGAAGCACTATTATACAGCTACTGGTGGCTCTAGAAAAATGCATAAAGGACTCAAGAGACTTCATGACTGCAGAATTTAGAGCTAATCAGGCAGAAATTAAAAATCAATTGAATGAGATGCAATCCAAACTAGAAGTCCTAACGACGAGGGTTAACGAGGTGGAAGAACGGGTGACTGACACAGAATACAAGTTGATGGCAAAGAGGGAAACTGAGGAAAAAAGAGACAAACAAGTAAAAGACCATGAAGATAGATTAAGGGAAATAAACGACAGCCTGAGGAAGAAGAACCTACATTTAATTGGGGTTCCCGAGGGCGCCAAAAGGGACAGAGGGCCAGAATATGTATTTGAACAAATTCTAGCTGAAAACTTTCCTAATCTGGGAAGGGAAACAGGCATTCAGATCCAGGAAATAGAGAGATCCCCCCCTAAAATCAATAAAAACCATTCAACACCTCGACATTTAATAGTGAAGCTTGCAAATTCCAAAGATAAAGAGAAGATCCTTAAAGCAGCAAGAGACCAGAAATCCCTGACTTTTATGGGGAGGAGTATTAGGGTAACAGCAGACCTCTCCACAGAGACCTGGCAGGCCAGAAAGGGCTGGCAGGATATATTCAGGGTCCTAAATGAGAAGAACATGCAACCAAGAATCCTTTATCCAGCAAGGCTCTCATTCAAAATGGAAGGAGAGATAAAGAGCTTCCAAGACAGGCAGGAACTCAAAGAATATGTGACCTCCAAACCAGCTCTGCAAGAAATTTTAAGGGGGACTCTTAAAATTCCCCTTTAAGAAGAAGTTCAGTGGAACAATCCACAAAAACAAGGACTGAATAGATATCATGATGACACTAAACTCATATCTCTCAATAGTAACTCTGAATGTGAATGGGCTTAATGACCCCATCAAAAGGCGCAGGGTTTCAGACTGGATAAAAAAGCAGGACCCATCTATTTGCTGTCTACAAGAGACTCATTTTAGACAGAAGGACACCTACAGCCTAAAAATAAAAGGTTGGAGAACCATTTACCATTCGAATAGTCCTCAAAAGAAAGCAGGGGTAGCCATCCTTATATCAGATAAACTAAAATTTACCCTGAAGACTGCAGTGAGAGATGAAGAGGGACACTATCTCATACTTAAAGGATCTATCCAACAAGAGGACTTAACAATCCTCAATATATATGCCCCGAATGTGGGAGCTGCCAAATATATAAATCAATTAATAACCAAAGTGAAGAACTACTTAGATAATAATACACTTATACTTGGTGACTTCAATCTAGCTCTTTCTACCCTTGATAGGTCTTCTAAGCACAACATCTCCAAAGAAACGAGAGAGCTTTAAATGATACACTGGACCAGATGGATTTCACAGGTATCTACAGAACTTTACATCCAAACTCAACTGAATACACATTCTTCTCAAGTGCACATAGAACTTTCTCCAGAAGAGACCACATACTGGGTCACAAATCAGGTCTGAACCCATACCAAAAGATTGGGATCGTCCCCTGCATATTCTCAGACATAATGCCTTGAAATTAGAACTAAATCACAACAAGAAGTTTGGAAGGACCTCAAACACGTGGAGGTTAAGGACCATCCTGCTAAAAGATGAAAGGGTCAACCAGGAAATTAAGGAAGAATTAAAAAGATTCATGGAAACTAATGAGAATGAAGATACAACTGTTCAAAATCTTTGGGATGCAGCAAAAGCAGTCCTAAGGGGGAAATACATTGCAATACAAGCATCCATTCAAAAACTGGAAAGAACTCAAATACAAAAGCTAACCTTACACATAAAGGAGCTAGAGAAAAAACAGCAGATAGAACCTACACCCAGGAAAAGACGAGAGTTAATAAAGATTCGAGCAGAACTCAACGAAATCGAGACCAGAAAAACTGTGGAACAGATCAACAGAACCAGGAGTTGGTTCTTTGAAAGAATTAATAAGACAGATAAACCATTAGCCAGCCTTATTAAAAAGAAGAGAGAGAAGACTCAAATTAATAAAATCATGAATGAGAAAGGAGAGATCACTACCAACACCAAGAAAATACAAACGATTTTAAAAACATATTATGAACAGCTATACGCCAATACATTAGGCAATCTAGAAGAAAGCCACAAACTACCAAAACTGGAACAGGAAGAAATAGAAAACCTGAACAGGCCAATAACCAGGGAGGAAATTGAAGCAGTCATCAAAAACCTCCCAAGACAGAAGAGTCCAGGGCCAGATGGCTTCCCAGGGGAATTCTATCAAACGTTTAAAGAAGAAATCATACCTATTCTCCTAAAGCTGTTTGGAAAGATAGAAAGAGATGGAGTACTTCCAAATTTGTTCTATGAGGCCAGCATCACCTTAATTCCAAAACCAGACAAAGACCCAACCAAAAAGGAGAATTACAGACCAATATCCCTGATGAACATGGATGCAAAAATTCTCAACAAGATACTGGCCAATAGGATCCAACAGTACATTAAGAAAATTATTCACCATGACCAAGTAGGATTTATCCCTGGGACACAAGGCTGGTTCAACACCCGTAAAACAATCAATGTGATTCATCATATCAGCAAGAGAAAAACCAAGAACCGTATGATCCTCTCATTAGATGCAGAGAAAGCATTTGACAAAATACAGCATCCATTTCTGATCAAAACTCTTCAGAGTATAGGGATAGAGGGAACATTCCTCGACATCTTAAAAGCCATCTACGAAAAGCCCACAGCAAATATCATTCTCAATGGGGAAGCACTGGGAGCCTTCCCCTAAGATCAGGAACAAGACAGGGATGTCCACTCTCACCACTACTATTCAACATAGTACTGGAAGTTCTAGCCTCAGCAATCAGACAACAAAAAGACATTAAAGGCATTCAAATTAGCAAAGAAGAAGCCAAACTCTCCCTCTTCGCCGATGACATGATACTCTACATAGAAAACCCAAAAGCCTCCACCCCAAGATTGCTAGAACTCATACAGCAATTTGGTAACGTGGCAGGATACAAAATCAATGCCCAGATATCAGTGGCATTTCTATACACTACCAATGAGACTGAAGAAAGAGAAATTAAGGAGTCAATCCCATTTACAATTGCACCCAAAAGCATAAGATACCTAGGAATAAACCTAACCAAAGCTGTAAAGGATCTATACCCTCAAAACTATAGAACACTTCTGAAAGAAATTGAGGAAGACACAAAGAGATGGAAAAATATTCCATGCTCATGGATTGGAAGAATTAATATTGTGAAAATGTCAATGTTACCCAGGGCAATATACACGTTTAATGCAATCCCTATCAAAATACCATGGACTTTCTTCAGAGAGAACAAATTATTTAAGATTTGTGTGGAATCAGAAAAGACCCCGAATAGCCAGGGGAATTTTTAAAAAGAAAACCATATCTGGGGGCATCACAATGCCAGATTTCAGGTTGTACTACAAAGCTGTGGTCATCAAAGACAGTGTTGTACTGGCACAAAAATAGACACATAGATCAATGGAACAGAATAGAGAACCCAGAAGTGGACCCTGAACTTTATGGTCAACTAATATTCGATAAAGGAGGAAAGACTATCCATTGGAAGAAAGACAGTCTCTTCAATAAATGGTGCTGGGAAAATTGGACATCCACATGAAGAATGAAACTAGAACACTCTCTTGTACCATACACAAAGATAAACTCAAAATGGATGAAAGATCTAAATGTGAGACAAGATTCCATCAAAATCCTAGAGAAGAATACAGGCAACACCCTTTTTGAACTCGGCCACAGTAACTTCTTGCAAGATACATCCATAAAGGCAAAAGAAACAAAAGCAAAAATGAACTATTGGGACTTCATCAAGATAAGAAGCTTTTGCACAGCAAAGGATACAGTCAACAAAACTAAAAGACAACCAACAGAATGGGAGAAGATATTTGCAAATCACGTATCAGATAAAGGGCTAGTTTCCAAGATCTAGAAAGAACTTATTAAACTCAACACCAAAGAAACAAACAATCCAATCATGAAATGGGCAAAAGACATGAAGAGAAATCTCACAGAGGAAGACATAGACATGGCCAACATGCACATGAGAAAATGCTCTGCATCACTTGCCATCAGGGAAATACAAATCAAAACCACAATGAGATCCCACCTCACACCAGTGAGAATGGGGCAAATTAACAAGGCAGGAAACCACAAATGTTGGAGAGGATGCAGAGAAAAGGGAACCCTCTTACACTGTTGGTGGGAATGTGAACTGGTGCAGCCACTCTGGAAAACTGTGTGGAGGTTCCTCAAAGAGTTAAAAATAGACCTGCCGGGATCCCTGGGTGGCGCAGCGGTTTAGTGCCTGCCGTTGGCCCAGGGCGCGATCCTGGAGACCCGGGATCGAATCCCACGTCAAGCTCCCTGGTGCATGGAGCCTGCTTCTCCCTCTGCCTGTGTCTCTGCCTCTCTCTCTCTCTCTCTGTGACTATCATAAATAAAAAATAAAAAAAATAAAATAGACCTGCCCTACGACCCAGCAATTGCACTGTTGGGGATTTACCCCAAAGATACAGATGCAATGAAACGCAGGGACACCTGCACCCCGATGTTTATAGCAGCAATGTCCACAATAACCAAACTGTGGAAGGAGCCTCGGTGTCCATCGAAAGATGAATGGATAAAGAAGATGTGGTTTATGTATACAATAGAATATTACTCAGCTATTAGAAATGACAAGTACCCACCATTTGCTTCAACGTGGATGGAACTGGAGGGTATTATGCTGAGTGAAGTAAGTCAGTCGGAGAAGGACAAACATTATATGTTCTCATTCATGTGGGGAATATAAATAATAGTGAAAGGGAATATAAGGGAAGGGAGAAGAAATGTGTGGGAAATATCAGAAAGGGAGACGGAACGTAAAGACTGCTAACTCTGGGAAATGAACTAGGGGTGGCAGAAGGGGAGGAGGGCAGGGGGTGGGAGTGAATGGGTGACGGGCACTGGGGGTTATTCTGTATGTTGGTAAATTGAACACCAATAAAAAATAAATTTAAAAAATAAATAAATAAATAAATTGTAGATTACTGTGAGTAGTATGAACACTTTAACAATATTTGTTTTCCTAGTACATGAACACGGAAAATGTTTTCCATTTCTTTGTGTCACCTTCAATTTCTTTCATTAATGTTCTATGGTTTTCAGAGTACAGGTTTTTTGGATTTTGGGTGCAACTGTATATGGGATTTTCTTAATTTCTATTTCTGCTTCTTCATTATTAGTATATAGATATGTAAAGGATTTCTGGATATTGATTTTCTATCCTGTGAGCTTATTACTGAATTCATTCATCAGTTCTAGCAGTTTTTTGGTGGAGCCTTTAGGATTTTCTCTATATAATATCATGTCATCTGCAAATAGTGAAAGTTTTACTTCTTCCTTACCAATATGAATGCCTTTTGCTTCTTTTTGTTGTCTGATTGCTGTGGCTAGGTCTTCCAGTACTATGCTGAATAAAAGTGGCAAAAGTGGACATCCTTGTCATGTTCCTGATCTTAGGGGAAAAGTTCTCCATTTTTCACCATGATGTTAGCTACGGGTTTTTCATATACAGTCTTATTATATTCAGGTATATTTCCTCTAAACCCAGTTAGTTAAGGGTTTTTATTATGAACAGATTTGTACTTTGTTAAACGCTTTTTCTCTATTGAAATCATCATATGCTTTTTATTCTTTCTCTTATTGATATGATGTATCACATTGATTGATTTGTGAATATTGAATCATCCTTGCATCCCAGGAATAAATCCCACTTGATAGTGGTGGATAAGTTTTTAAATATATTGCCGGGGGCTCTCTGTGCCTCCTGGATCTAGGTTTCTGTTTTCTTCCCAGATCAAGAAGTTTTCAGCTATTATCTCTTCAAATATACTTTCTGCCCCCTTTTCTGCCTCTTCTCTTTCTGGGATCCCTACAATGCAAATGTTATTATGCCTGATGGTGTTGCTGAGTTCCCTAAGTCTATTTTCATTTTCTATTATTTTTTTCTCTCTCCTGTTCCATTTGATTACCTTCCATTATTCTGCCCTCCAAGCTGCAGCTATGTTCTTCTGTTTCTTCCAATCTATTATTTATTCCATCTAATGTGTTTTTATTTATTTTTTTTCAAATATTTTACTTATTTACTCATGAGAGACACAGAGGAGAGAGGCAGAGGGAGAAGCAGGCTCCCTACAGGGAGCCTGATGCAGGATTCAACCCCAGGACCCCAGGATCATGACCTGAGCCAAGGCAGATGCTCAACCACTGAGCCACCCAGATGTCCCATTCACCTAATGTATTTTTAATTTCAGTTATTGAGTTCTTTAACTCTGATTGGTTCTCTTTTGTTTTCTATCCCTTTGGTAAGGGTCTCGCTGAGGTCCTCCACTGTTTTCTAAAGTCCAGTGAGTATCTTTATGACCATTACTTTAAATCTCTACCAAGCATATTACTTATTTTCATTTTACCTCTTTTGCTGTGATTTTTCCTTTTCTTTCACTTGGGAAATATTCCTCTGTCTCATTTTGTCTAACTCCTGTATCTATTTCTGTGTGTCAGGACAGTCAGCTACATCTCCAGGTCTTGAAAGTAGTGGCCTTAGAAGAGGAGGTTCTACAGTGCTCTGTAATGCAAAGTCCCCTGTTCACCAGAACCTGGCACTTCAGGGGTGTCTTCCATGTGTCTTACATGCATTCTACTGTTATGGCTGAGCCACTTCTGCCTTCAATCCAGTCATTTGCAACAGCTCTCCTTCCCTGTTGTGGACAGGATTTGATCCCTGTGTTGTAAGTGGACCAATCTGGGGCCACCTTGGGCCAGTCCGGGGCAAGAGTCACTTTGTCAAGGTGCTCATACCTGTTGGAGCTGTTTGCACACTGCCAGGTTTATGGCATCACTTTGGGTGTGCTCTGGTCATGATGTATTGGAGGGGATGTGTCCACAGAATGCAGGGGTAGGGCACACTGTTAGCAAGTTAGGTAGGTTGTGTTAGTGCTACACTAGTTCATGTAGTCCACTATTAGTCCATGTACACTAGTCCATGTAGTCCATCTGAGGGATGGGGAGAGAAATGGTACCTGCCAGCATTTTTTTCTTGGAGAAGTCTCCCAAGGATCCCTGTTTCTCCACCACATGCTCGGAAATTAGTAATCAAATCTTCCTCCCATTTACCTCAGTATTTTTCAAACTGCTATTTCTATGTTGTATTTCAACTGTTATGCTGTCTTTTTAAGGGTAGGTCTCAGACTGATATTAGCCTCCCAGAGCCCAGCCCATAGATTTTCAAAGTGCCAGGTGTTAAGCCCCACTAATTGTAAGAACTCACAAAATTCAGCAACTCTGGTTTTCAAAGCCAAATGTTACAGAGATGCATCTTCCCAGTCCAGGTCTCCATACCTGGGGGACCTGGTATTAAGAGCCTGTACTTTCCCCCCCTCTGAGTCCAGTGTGTCCCTCCCACCCACAGACAGTTCACCAGGTACATTTACCTCCTGATCACATCTCCACCTTTCCTACCCACTTTGATGTGGCCTCTTCTCCATATTTAGCTGTGGAGAGTCTGCTCTGCCAATCTTTAGATTGTTTTCTGGGTTATTTACACTGATGTGGGTGTTATCTAGTTGTATCCATGGGACAAAATGCCCTTAGCATTTTCCTACTCCACCATCTTCACTGGAAATCTAATTTGTGTAACTAGTTTTGAAATCAGAGATCAGAAACACATCAAAGTGGCTTCCTTATAAAAATAAATACCTTTGTTTATAACTGAATTTTCTAGGCACTGAATATCTTCTCTCAGTTGTATCACAAAAGAGTCCACATTGCTTCATTTTATCAGACTTTGCCATGACATTTTCTTCATCCCTGACTATTTACCCTTGTTCCTCAGGCACTGAGCACTGTGCTGATGGGCATCCAGGGAGCACATCTGGAATCACAGCCTCTTTCTTAAACACTACATGCTCTATTTCAATGACCAATGCCAACTTAGTTCAGATGTTGGTTAAATCAAAGATGAATTCTAGTTTTTTCAGTGCCTAGAATACAACTTAAACTATATAGTTATATTTAGATTATGCTAATTTAGATTCTTTCCCCAAATATACTTCTTAGCATCTATAAGGAAGAGCTTTTTATTAGTTTTAAAAAACTTGCTAAAGTACCTAGAATCTACTTCTGATTTCTCACTATCACTAGCTACATAGAGAATACTTTTCTTTCTGTAGTCCCTTTGTAGATTTTGGGATAGGGAGAAACAAATACTACTCCATTTGCTTAAGGTGGTAAAATCTTGGCCTCCAGAAAATGAAGGGCCTATACATACAGGCAACAGCTTAGTGTTCACGTTCTACCTACTGCTTAGAAACCTGTTCCTTGGGATCCCTGGGTGGCGCAGCGGTTTGGCGCCTGCCTTTGGCCCAGGGCGCGATCCTGGAGA
The DNA here is from genome assembly GCF_003254725.2 of Canis lupus dingo. Lineage (NCBI taxonomy): Eukaryota > Metazoa > Chordata > Mammalia > Carnivora > Canidae > Canis > Canis lupus. Next base: position 8,830,148 of record NC_064264.1, on the reverse strand, counting down.
CCCGGGATCGAATCCCACATCGGGCTCCTGGTGCATGGAGCCTGCTTCTCTCTCTGCCTGTGTCTCTGCCTCTCTCTCTCTCTGTCTGTGACTTAAATAAATAAATAATAAATAAAATATTTAAAAAAAAAAAAAAAAGAAAAGAAACCTGTTCCTTAATCCAAGGTGCAAAGAAAAACAAAAACTATCTTTCATAAAAAGGAATTAATTTGGGTAAGTCAATAAATCTCTGCCAAGAGTCAACATGTCTAAATATATTGTTATAAATTATGACTGGTCCTTTAGAAAACACTACCATTAAACTATACAATGAGGAAACTATGCCATGCATATTTTGAAAGAAAATCATGCTCCATATATTATGAACCACATATGATAAAAAATAAGAGTTTCATTAGTTTTAATAACAGGTGTATAACAATTTCCATAGTTTAATATAAAGGACTCATTTTTCAAGTTAATAATTTAAGTTATAGGCAGATAAATTTTACCTTAGTGTCATATAGTTATATTTGTTTTTTAAATTTATTTATTTTGAAACAAGGTGTAGTGAACATTCACTTTATAAAATGTTTTATCTTGAAATAACTTCAAAGTTACAGGAAAGTTGCAGGACACAGTTGTTCGAAGAATGTCTCTTTTGCCTTCACTCAGATTTCTCAATGATTACCATTGTAGCACATTTATTCCCTCCTTCCTCCCTCCAGCAGCACCTCCAAACCCATTATCATTGGTATTTTTGTGAACCATTGAGGAGCAAGCTGCAGATATGATGCCTCATCACCCCTAAACATTCTAGTTCATATTTCCTAAAATAAGAACTCGGGACAACATAATCACCACATAAGCTTCCAGATCAGGAAATCATTTTAATAGAACACTATTATACAATCCACAGACTGTATTCAAGTTTAACCAACTGTGCCAACAACGTCACTTTTTCCTATCTGGTCCAGAATCCAATGCAGGGCACATGTTGCATCTAGCTGTCATATCTCTTTAGTCTCTTTCAATCTGAAGTAGTTCTTTAGCTTTTTTGTCTTTTACGGACTGGAGAATTCTGAAGAATACAGGCCTTTCATTAGGTAAGATGGCCCTCAACCTAGGTCTATACCATACTTTCTCACGGCCAAACTCATAAGATGAATCTTTACCCAGAATGTCCCTGAAATGAGGCTGAACTCTTCTCAGCTCAACACTCAGGAGGGACACAATGTCAGTTTGTTCCACCTGGTCAAGTTGCTGTTTACCAAAAAAGGATCATTTTCTTCTTTTGTAATCAACTGAGTATTTTGGTAAGAGATATTCTTATATTACATCAACATCCTATTCTTTTTTAATGATATTTATTAATTTATTAATTTATTAATTTATTAATTTATTTATTTATTTAAAAGAGATAGAACATTAGTGGGGGGGAGAGAGAGAATCTCAAGCAGAGGCCCCCTGAGTGTGGAGTACGATGCGGGGCTCAATCTCACGACCCTGAGATTATGGCCTGAGCTGAAATCAAGAGTTGGATGCTTAACTGACTGCACCACTCAGGTGCCCCATTATCCTATTCTTCATAGAACATCCAGTCACCAGCTTTAAAATCTTTGATGAAAAAAAAAAAAAAATCTTTGATGACTCCTGCCTATATCAGCTACCACTGGTGGTTGCCAAATGGTGGTTTTCTGTTTATATAATTCCTTTTGCATTCATTCAATAAATTTTTCTTCTCCCTCTTATATTTATTTATTCACTTAGATCAATATGAATTTTGGGACTCCTATTTTGTTCGATGGTTTATAATTAGTTGTTACCATTGTTTATTTTGAGGCTAAACTTGTCCTCCATTTTAGCCAACAGAAGGCACTTCAAGCTGGCTCCTCTGTCACTTTGGCATATCAACATCATTTGTGAAACATTTCCTTACTTTCTGGTACAGTAAGATGATCCAGGTTCATTTCATTTTGTACTTTCTCTGTGCTGAGCCTTGAACCAGCTCTACGTCCTAGGAGCGTGGTATTTAGAAACCGAGGTCTCAGCACTTGGCATGATCATTGCCACTGGAGTGTCAGATTTTAGGCGTTCTTAGAGGACAGAGCTAAAAAATATGTGTCTGTATTCACAAATACACTGTATCTATTACTCTGTTTAGATATATTGAAAAAAAGATGAGTTCATTCTAATTCCTCCAATTCCAATTTAACACCTCAGGAGTCTTTCTTCCCCTCTTCCTTTCTATATTTATAAATTCTAATTTCAACAGTAAGAAACAGAGCTCTTATAATCCTCAATATATTCATTCACTCAATTGATTTACTTATTTGTTAAATGTAGCTAATGTCCCAGCCACACCAACTACTTCTGTACTTGTTTCCCTATCACTGCCATTCCCGTGCCTTCATGCCTGGAAAAGAGAGGGAAAAGCAAGGGAAGGCAAAGGAAAGGAAAAAAGATGGAAAGTGAAAAGTAGTAAGGGATAAAAGGGAGAAATGAGAAGAAGGGAAAAGAAAGGAGGAGAAGAGACAATGGAAAAGGAAAGGAAAGTGAAACAGATACGCATTTTTTTAAATTTAAATTCAAGTAGTTAGTTAAAATATAAGACACTTACTTTTAAAACACCTTCCACAGCCATCTTCCCTTCATGTCCCAGTAAAATAGTGTACGGGTAAAGCCACTGGATTGCATGTTTGATTGACATCATAGGAAAAGAATCCTATTTAGGAGCAAAAATGCATAGGAATGAGGAATATCTAAAATAATCACAGAAAATTGATCTGAAATACATATATGACATTGAAATTGCCTATAAACAATAACCAACAAGTTTCTCATGTTTTCTAGAAGACTACACAAGTAAATACTCATTACTTCCTCTTCTCTTCCTGTTCCACACCCTTTCCCTGGGTAAGCTCACCCACTCCCACCTTTCAGCTGCCATCTATCTGTTAATGGCTCCCATGTCTCTGCCTCTGATCCTGACCTCTGTCTCTGTCTCTGCCTCTGATCCTGACCTCTTTCCTGAGCTCTAGACTTGAACTCTCAATTGCCCAATGTGACTTTAGATTTTCCATGGACTCCCATTCAGCATATCTGAAACTAGAAGTCTGAACACATTTCCCTACCCTACTCACCCCAAAGTAGCTTCTCCTTCACTTTTATTCCAAATCTGAGTTAGTCACATTCACATGTACTTAGCTTCACAGTTATTAACTGTAAGTTAGAAGTACTTGTAACTCTAAAAACTTTCTTCCAAATCAAAATGTCTTCCCAATTCTGTTCACTCTACTTTCAGAAGTCTATTAACAAGGACAATTAGAGAAATTTCGGTATAGGTTGTCTATTAGATGATATTATAGAAATACTATTAACATGATGAGGGGTATGATTAACAGTTCTGGTTATGAGAAGAACATTCTACAGAATTCTTACAAGTTGCACACTGAAGTTTATAAGAATACTGACCACAATTTATTTTTAAATGGTTCAGAAAAAAAAGAAAAAGCAATCAAATGTGGCAATATGCTAAAAATTGGTGATTCTAGTTGAAGGCACTGCGGATGTTCATTTTACTATTTGTGAATTTTTTTTTTTTTTAGATTTGAGAATTGTAAAAATAAAAAGTTCCAAGCAAAAACAAAAAGAAGGAAAAGTGAAAGACATGCTAAACAGGAAGAGGGAAGCTGTTCTAAATATATAGAACAGGGTAAACAATACCTGTAAAACCTAACTCAGTCTCAGGAGACATAAATGAATAGCAATAACAGTTTAAAAATAAATGTCTTGTCCTGGTAGTATTCCTACTACCTGGGATGATGCTCTCCTTAGCAGAATCTCTCCTGTTTGCTCCTTATGCCACCATGCTCTCCCCATCCCTCCTCCCTGCCAGCAGAGGTATCATCCTCCAACATATATCTGATTACTATACACTTCATCCACTTAATATCTCATGGGCCACTTCTTTCACCCCATAAAATCCAGAAGCTGCACTCACCATGCCAAACACTTGACAATAAAGTTCTAACTTCTCTCTCTCCACCATACACACTTGCTCTAGTAATACAACTCAGCATTCTTCAAACATACCAAGTCCTTTTGTGATTCAACACCTTTGTAAGTGCTGTGCCTCCTGCATGGAGGGCATTTCCACCACTCCTGACACAGCTCTCATGACCTCTGGTAAACTGTAGTGGACAATGTTAATGCTCCACCAAACATCTCAGATCTGTTTTTATCCTTTCTGAATCTCTCACCTTTCCCTTTCAACAGCCAACAGCTGCAGGCCTTTTAAAGAAGACTGCTCTTGAACTCCTGAAGCCAGTTTTGCTACAGGCCGAGAGCAGCTAGCGCCTGGAAATTTGTGTCCCTTGCAATGACCACTGAGTAATGACTCCTGGTGCCTGAGGGTGAAAGTCCCAGCTCCCTGCCTCAGGTAGGAGCAAGTGTGAGGCACAGCTTAGACTACAATATGCCTCTGCAAGCTCTTCATGCCTCTTCAGGTGGGGTCCTCCTTCCCTCTGTGGAACTTTTAGCTGAGTTGCCGTCTACCTTCCCTCCTCCAAGGCTGGAAGCTCTTTAAGGGCTCAGGACATGTTGCTGGTCTCTGTCCAGTTTACTGTGCTACAGCCAATTAATTGCAGGTCTTACAATATTTATAGAAGAATATGACATGGCAAACTGAAGTGATTAATCCCCAAGGATTAACTTTTAAATATTCTTCACCACATTTGGGTATACAAGTCATTAATATATTTTATACATACCAGGATTTGAACTGCAGCTGGTAAACTATCTAAAGGAAAATCTGGAAGTCCAAGAGTAGAAGATTCTTGGGAACAAAGAGTGGTGGCAAAGGACAGGAGCTGAGAAATTCTAGGGGAAAAAATAAAGTGATGTTAAATGTTATTCTAATAGTTTTAATATATAAAATGTGTTTATTTTTAAAATGTAAAATGGCTGAGCCAATTTAATTAATCTAAAAGATGACACTTACTATTAAATTCTCAAGAAAAAACAGCTTCATGTTATAATATTCCATTTAAAATTCAGAAGCTGATTAGATACACAGGTATATTTCTTATTTAAAAGATTATTTTTGTTTATTTATTTGAGAGAAAGAGAGAAAAAGCGGAAGTGGGAGCAGAGGCAAAGGGAAAGGGAGAAGCACCCTGCTGAGCAGGGAGCCCAATGCAGGGCTTGATCTTGGGGGCTTCATCCCAGGACCCCAAGATCATGACTTGAGCTGAAGGCAGATGCTTAACCACTGAGCCATCCAGGTGCCCCCAGACAGACTTCTTAAATATGACAATGTGTGAGATTTTTCACAACCTGGCCCAAATTTATCCTGCCAACCTCCCCTCCCACCCTTCCTAATCCAAACCTGAATCCCAGCCACCAGGAGCTTTTTATAGCCTCAAGAACAAGGCATGCACTCTCATATCCCATGTTTTAAAAATAACTTCTTAGAATTCCTTACTTCCATTCTTTATCTGGCAAAAGCATACTCATTCTTTAGAACCCATCTTAAATGCCAATGTCTTTTTGAAATTAAGACGCTTACTATACAATATTAAATGAATATATTTCCATATCTTTAAACTCCACTAAGTCTTGTTTCTTGCCTTCAAGAATCATGTCTTATTAACCTTATCATTGGTACTTACCAGAGCTACTGAAAAATTCTCCAAAGAACAGTTGTTGAATGGATGAATTAATCAGTCAATCAACGTGCAAAACAAACAAATTGTAATGTTAAGTGTCCAGATATTTTTAAGAGTCTGTGTGTGTATGTGTGTCTCTGGTTGTGTGTGTAACTGAAATACTTACTTCTCAGCAGAGACACTGGCTCCAACTGAATATAACAGTTTAAGTTGGTCCTAAAATAACACAAAAACATCAAATCAATAAGGAATGTAACAGACTAAATGCAAAATTTTATAGAAACATTTCAAACTTTGAATGGACACTAGTAATAGCAAAAAAAAATCATTTCTTGATACTTTTTAATCCATCAGATAAGTAACACCACAATATTTTGTCTTCCTAGTTTCTGGAGATTTTCTTTACCTTATATATTTTTCTCTCCATTAACTAAGGAAAGGGACATACAAACACAGTAACATTTTTATAAAAGTAAACAAATATAAATAGAAAAGGTACTTTAAAAATAAGTGATCCTTGTTCATACATACCTTAAAGGGCAGATAATAAATATCTCTGGCCTGAAATCGAGAACGGAGAGGGGGATCTAATGGATTCCCAGAGTACTTAGGCACTGGCAAGCCCAAGGCAATGACTCGGAAGTTTTCACTAACCCGAACAATCTTCCAAGCATCCAACTCTGTTTTGGTATGATCCTGAAAGAAAGAGATCAAAACTTACAGCATAAATGATGCAGATTACAACTGCAAGAGCTGCCAGGCTAAGGACTTTAGGCCCTGATTGCTGAGTAAATCAGAGAACCACCTCAAAACCAAACTGTCAAGGAAGGGAGCAAAGTGAAATCGGGATCACGGTGCCAGGGAAGGCTCACAACATGAAGACTAGTGTTGAACAGTCTTAGTATTAGTATTAGTAGCAGCTAATACATCAAGGAACAAAGGCAATGTAGGTCAGATCTCTAAGCTGGAGTCATTAACACAGAGAAACTGAGTGGGGAGGGTAAGGAAAAATATACTGATTCAGACCAGAGGATGTAAAAAGGTAGTCCTAGAAGCACTGACCACTCACTGGTAGAGCAGAGACTGCCCATGGACCTCAAATAGACAACCATGGTTATAGGTCTATTTCTGCCAAGGTATATCAATAGTAACACCTAACAGGTATTGAAAAGTCACCATGTGGTAAGTACTTTTGATGAATTTTGTTCAGTTAAATTTACCAGAATGTAAATGAACATTTAATTCCTTTTTAAGGATGAACAACCTGACATTCAAAGGAATTCTATAACTTGCTCATGGTCCTGCAATTATATGGTGGAGTTGAGACTGGAAACGATACAAGGTTTGGTGTTACAATTCCTGGTTCTAGCATTTGGCGTAAATTCTAATGAAGTGACCAAGAGCATGTTATTATACCCTCTGACCCTCAGCTTTGTCATCAATAAAATGGGAACAATATCACCAACATTACCGTGGCTATTAGGAAAACTAAACCTGAGAGTGTATGTGGAAGTAACTGGTCCAAAGGAGGCCCCTGTTAGATGGCATCCCTTCTCTCTCTGCCTGACCCTATCAATGGCTCTTCACTGTCCTCAGCTATACAGCTTACAAAGCTTATATGAATGTGCATGCCCTCAGCTTTCAGCCTATCTTCAGGGGGTGCAGCCCATTTGACAGTGTAGAAACTCTTCACATGACACAACGCTTTTCCTGGCTCAATTCATGTCTGATTCTCTCAGTCTCAACAACTACTGCACACCCACCCCTCAACCTCCCTTCCTGACCCTGTGGCTCCAGCCCCATCTCACAACTGTGGCTCTCCAGATACATGCTGCTTCACCAACACTGCTCCACTTGCTTGAAACATCCTTTTCACTTTGCACAGCATAAACACAGGTATAATTTAAAGCTTAGCACAAACAACATTATCGCTAAACTGGACCCTCCCTCCATTAGAGCCATTTTTGTATCCTCCACTGCATCGTATGCAAGCTTTTATCATACATGTGTGCACTGACTTCTGTTCATTACTACCCCATGCTGGATCCAAGCTCTTGAGAGGACTTATTATCTCTTAAACATAACAGGACAAATCTCTGTTGATTGCATGAAATAATTTAAAAACATAATGAACATTATGACCAACATTATGACCCTACTTGAAGTAACAGGGCTAACAGTGATGATATGTCGCATGCACTAGAAAACAAGAGTCAGGATCTAACCCTGCTGAGAAACAAACCAAAAGAATCAAACCATAACAATCCTCAGAGAGCTGAATATTTTTATTTTCCACTTACCCAAAAAAACAATCATGATATAAATAAAATTTATACAAATGGAATGTATCTATTTCCATAATAACAAAATTCTACTACAATTGCCTCTATGAAATCATTAAAATTTTGAGGTATTCAGATTTAGTATGCTAGAAATAGATGAGACTTAAATGATGGTGTTGAAATCTTTTTATCACAGAAATTGTCTTAGGGTGGTGGTTTTTTGTGAAGGATCTTGCCTTCATATTCTATGAGATTTTTATGAGACAGATTCTCTGAATATAGAAATGACATTTATCAATGAAAATTAAGTATTTATACTAATATTTACATTGGGAAAAGACAATGTAGTATATCCTTCTCAGTAACAAGCACTCCTTGTATATACTAAAACCCTCTGCACCCCGTATCTCAAACTTTTGTCCAAAGTAATATGTTCAATAACTTTGCACAAAATTCGAACACAAATAAAGAATATATCACACTTCTCATTGTGAAGTAACTGCTATACTTAAGAATAAAAGGTCCCATATCTGAGTATTCTTTTCCAAATCATTTACTAAAAATGACAAATAGCTATAGGGGCAAATAATAGTTCTCTTTTAATTAGAAAGTATCTAAAGAGAAAATGTTCTGCCTAGCATCTACCTACTTTAAAAATAATATAAATGACTATTCTCATATTTATTCATATTACTTATAAAATATTAATTAAAATCTAAAAAAATTAAATAAGTGAATAATAAACATGTCTTTCATTTCAGTAAATTAACTCTAACAATATGAATGAATTTAACTTTTATTACTGCTTAAATCCTCAACTATCCTCTTCTAATTATATTCGTATGATATCCTCTTCAGAGAGATCCAAAACAAGACAGCTATGCCTCACAGTGAAGACACCATCTAGAGACTCTTCTAAACAGTAAAGAAACAGACTGGTGAAGGTTAGCAAGACAGGTTTCTCAGAAAACAAACTCACACAGAGAGAATGAAAAAGCTATTTCTGGTCCTGCCAGCCATGGAGCATCAGTTCAGTTAGAACCTCTGGTGCCAACATGTATTTAGTGCCTAGTGTGTCCTGGGCTTGTATTTGCTGCATCAAGAAGAAACATACAACATAGATTCTGTTCTTGAGTAATTTGTAACCACCTTGGGGCAGTTAAATTAGCATATGTGTACCTCTACAACACAGGTGCCAGAGAGACTCTAAGTCCTAGAATGCAGACTTGCCCTTTTGTGACATTACATGAAACCCTTCTCCAAAGCCTCTGAAGGGCCCCACACCCTCTTATTGTGGCCCTCTTTATATCAACTTGCAACACAGCATTTAAAGATCTTATTGTACTTTTTAATTCATTCAACAAATAATTCTTGAGCACCCCCCAAGTGTCAGGCATTGCTCTAAGAGCTTGAGATAACATCAGCGAAAGAAAAAAACTCCTGCTCTACTGAAAGTTATCACATAGTAGAGGGAGGTAGCAAATAAACTAAAAACATAGCAAGTAAATAAATCCTATGAGATATTAGAAGATGAAGGAAAAACTAGAGCAGAGTCAGGGAACAAGAGGGCAGAGGGGATCCTGAAATGTCAAATAGGCAGGTGAGAGCAGGCTTCACTGATAACAACATTTGAGCAAAGATTTAAAGGAATACAGAAGTAAGCCAGGCAAGTATCTGGGAAAACCATTCTGGAAGAGCAAGTGACTTCTGCAAAGCACTAGAATGCCTACCCAGCAGATTTAAGATATAGTAAAGAGAACACACTATCAGCTGAAGTGAAATAAAAAAGGACAGCAGGAAGTAAGGCCAAAGGAGCAGTAAGAGCTCAGATCAGACAAGACCTATTTTCCATTGGAAGACTTTGGGTTTTATACTGAGGAGAGGGTTAGGAACAGAGGTCTGATCTCATCTTTCCCACGTTTTAAAGAGATCACAGAGTGCTATGGGGGGAGCCAGAATGGAATCGGGGGTTGTTAGAAGGGTCTTACAAAAATGCAAGCATCAGATACAGGCAGCCTGGACTGTCAGAGTATCTGTTAAATATCTTATTCACTTCTGCCAATATCTACTGGAGTTTGAACTTCTGGAGGCCAAGACTATACTTTGCCCATTTGTCTTCCCTGAGCTTCTAGAAGCCATTAAGACTCTCAGTACAGTTCTTGGGAGACAGAAAAGGAAGATAGGAAAGGAGGGAGAAAGAGAAGAGAGCGTTAAAAGGGGATGGGGTGGGGAACAAATAGTTATTATACTGCCAAAAAAAACCCAAAAGTAAAAATCTGAGGGATCTTCTAATATGATCTGCAGACTCATGACCTAAGTGCAGCAACCTGCCACAGCTATGAGCCACCTGAACACTTTCCTCATTCCTATACAATCATGTCTTACAACAAATGGCACCATCCACAGCTTAGCTGCCAGGACAAAGGATCCGGATTTTTCTTCTTACTTGGAGAAGCTTGTCATAACGCTCTGAAGACATGAGGAAACGTCCATCTTCAAGCTGCATTTCCCTATTTTCCAGCAAGTTGTTCAAAACGGGTAGAACATTCCTCTCCGCCTTTTCCAAGCCTTCCAAAATAAGGGTTCTGCCTTCTGTGGCTGCACGGACTGCACACTATTGCCAAGAAACAAAAGCAATATGAGAACACTGAAGATGCCAGAGCATGGTCTCATTTCTCGTGTAATTCAAATTAAACTCGTGGTTCTTATTAGAGGGACCAGGAAACCAGGAAAGCTGAGTATGGAGATGTTGGTTTTGTTGTATCTGCCCCTATGATCTTAGGCAAGTGATTTTTCATTCTTCAGGCCTACTTAGAACATGAAGGGATGGGAAGAAAGGATCTCTGAGGCTCCTTTCAGCTGCAACATTTTAGATAGTTGCCCAGTGAAACAGAAAACCATAGCTGTTTGTAGCTGTTTCTGAATCGACCACAGAGTTAAACAAGAGAATAGATCCCTTAACTAGAAAAAATAAATGAAGCGTATGGTCCACCCTGTCTCTCCCGCAAGCTTCTTGCGAGGATCAAATAAGCTAGGTGAGAACTTGTGGGGGTGGGAATCATTGAAACAAGAGTCACCATCAAAATGAACTTGGGTTTGTGTACTGTTCAATGCTGACAACATTATAAACTTACCAAAACAGAAAAAGAGTCAGGTTTAACAGCAGACTTATTATAACTATAGTCCTAGAAGTCTTCCAAATAAAGTTTAAAAAATTAAACTTAATTTTTAATAGAATAATAAAAAAATAGGAAAATAGAAAAAAAATAGGAAATAAAGTAGACCCCAAACGGTGAGAGACAGGAAAACCAACCAAAAAAGTACTAAAGATGTGAAAAAAAAATTTCTTTAATAGATAAACCCTGAATAAAATCGAAAAAAAAAATACTTTTTGGTCAAAAATCCTTGAAAACATGGTTAAAAAAAAGAAAACCTCAATGACATTTCTCCTGTTCATTCAACAACAGACAGAGAATTAACATGCTAAACTTATGCTCTCACTCTCTCTATAAGTCTCCTTCTTCGGCCTCCATGGTACTGTCTTCTCTTAGAAAAACCATTTCTCTTTTGTCTGCGTCAGGCAGACATTCCCTGTAGGTAATGCAAGAATCACATGTTTAGCTCACAGTTCTTACTCTACGAGGTCTGGCCTGAATGATCTCACTTAATCATAAAGTTTCAACCACCTTTATGCAGATGATTCCCTAATCTTGAGCCCCCCCACTAAGCTCCACCATAGACTCATCATATGGTCTCAATTTAGACTCCACAAAACACCTCAGGCTCCTCTGTACAACACTGAACACATCATCCTTTCCCCTAAATTTGCTCTTCCTCCTGTACTTTCTATTTAAGATGGAAGTACCATTCGCCTATGCCAGGATCTTTGATTCCTATCTCACTTCTTACATTCAATTTATCACCATGTCCTGATGATTTAACTTCCTTAATATTTCTTTAACTCATCCATTCTACCCCCTTACCTCTCCCCCCCCCCCACTAAGTCTAAGCTCCTCAAGTTGGCATATATGTCCTTTACAATATGGCATCTATGTACCTATCCAACACCATTTTCTGGCAATAGCTTAACTCATATGTGGTGTTTTTGCACCAATGGACTGGTTGTGATTTCCTCTTAAACATATATATAACCCTATAGCTTTACTAGAAAAATCTGTATTTATATTGACCCTTTTGCTTAAAATTTAATTTTCTCAAAAAAAATTTTAATTTTCTCCACAGTAGTTAGCCCAAAATGATCTGGATGTTTGATGGGAAGATATAAAGATTATTTCTTTTTTTTTAAAAGAGTTAATATCTAGAGAAATTTCTCAAATAGCAATACAATGACTTTCCAAGTGTAGACAAGAAAACAGACATTGTTTAATCAAGTATCATTTCAATAAAATGTTGAATTTTATACTATATTTTAGAATTTAGCTTATTTATACATTTTTATGAAAACTGCATTAGACTTAACATGATCACCTCATTTTAAAAATAAATGTATGCATAATCCTTCAAATCTATCATTTTCAAATATATTTTAATTATTTTCTACCAAACTAGCCATCTTGTGGTAGTAGCTTCAGTTTTTGTTTTTGTTTTTTTTTTAAGATTTTATTTACTCATTTATTCATGAGAGACACAGAGAGAGGCAGAGACATAGGCAGAGAAAAGCAGGCTCCCTATGGAAAGCCTGATGCGAGACTTGATCCCAGGACACTGGAATCATGACCTGAGCCAAAAAAGCAGATGCTCAAACACTGAGCCACCGAGGTACCCCAAGTAGCTTCACTTTTAAAAATAATGCATGGATATAAGTGACTCTGTATTTCCTAAAAAAAAAAAAAAAATTAGAATCTCATTTCTGCTAGCTTTGTAAAACACAAAGCCACAAAAATGGTTTCTGAGACATTAAAAATCAAAATGTAAACTACTTCTTATAAAAATTCATGTTTCAGCTAACATCTCAATTAAGCTTTCTTTCAAAAGAATCTATTTACTGCAAGAAAGCATCACTCATAAGAAGAAAAAAATAAATATAATTAAGAGAAATAAATATAATTTATAATTATAATTCAAGAGAAATAAATGTTATCAAAACCTATGGTAATATTCTTTAAAAGTTCTATCAATCTTTGTTACAAGACAGACTAAATACTGTATTTGACTTTTAAAAACTTCATAAAGATGAAAACACATGTTTTCTAAGATAAAACTAGAAATACAGATATCAAAATTTAATGGTTTCCCAACTGTGTGGCAGGGAAGACAAAGTGTAGACAACATAGGGCAACAACAAACACTACTTCTATTCAACTCAGATATATTTTGGTTTGTTTATATAAAGAATCTTTTCAGAGGCATTTGGAATAAGCTATAGTGAGAGATCAGAAACGGAAGCTAAATACATAAATAATTCCTTTCATCTACTCTAATGGAGGTAGGTGCTGTGACCATAAAATGGAAAAAATAGTGCAGATGAAAGATGATAATACTATCTAAAGACCACTGGAGGGTGGCCCGGGTGGCTCAGCGGTTTAGCACCTCCTTCAGCCCAGGGCGTGATCCTGGAGTCCCGGGATGGAGTCCCATGTCCGGCTCTATGCATGAAGCCTGCTTCTTCCTCTGCCTGTGTCTCTGCCTCATTCTCTCTGTATGTCTCTCATTAATAAATAGATAAAATCTTAAAAAAAAAAAAAAGTTAAAAAATAAATAAAGACCACTGGAAAACCTAACAAATGCCGCACCTCTTCTCCAGAGTAAAACACATACATGCAGGTATATGTATACAATGGAGACCTCAAGTTAATAACCTTACTAGTAAAGAATGATAGAAAACCACCATAAAAATTCTTGTTGGAAACAAGAATCATCAATGGTTGGTAAAATAACTAGGTAAAAGTGTGATGAGAAATGGAATATTTGTATAGATTCAAAAATATCTCCCTACAACACATTTATAAGAGACAAAAGGAAAAATAATACAACAGTGGAGGAATCTGGAAATTACCGCCTTAACCAAGTGATCAAAATTAACATTTCCAGTAAAGAGATGTATCAATTTCATGTGCTAAATTTCTAATATAATGCTCTGAGACAGGTACAACACCACTTCTATGGTATTTTTGCTAAAAACGCATGATCTCAAAAAAAATAAAATAAAAAAAAAATAAAAATAAATAAATAAATAAAAACGCATGATCTCAATCAACTCCTGAGGGAATAGACAAGCCCAAGTTGAGCTACATTCTACAGGATGACTGGCCATGAAGAGAAGAGAGAGACCTGCTGGTAGTAAGGGCAACTGAGCTGGGACAGTGCAGCTGATGGCAGCCAATTCTTTTTTTTTTTTTTTAATGAAGCAAAAAATTGAACATGTTCCAATGGTGATGAGGAAGAGCTGGTAAAGGACAGAAAAGAGAGTGCATAATTATTGAAATAAAACTGAAGAATTTGCTACTTGATGTTGGAGATAGTTTGACCCACTGACTGAGAGCGAAAGTCGTAGGGTCTACAGTGTAGTAACTGGTATGCATGAATCAAGTTCTTCCATTTATGCTATTTGATTTAATCCTCATGACAGCCCTCTAAAGTAGACACTATTTTACCCAATTTTTCAATTGAGGTTATACAGCTTGAAAACGGCAAAGCTAAAAATTTTAACCTGTCCTTAAGTGATGGAGAAATTGAGTAGATAAAGAAACAAGAGGTCAATGAATAACGCAACCGCAGATGATTAGTAACTTCACAATCTAGTTTTACTAGGCGTTGGAATTCGTTATGCCTGTTTAAAAAAAAGAAAAACAAAATCTGCACAATACATTTCTATACATACAAGAGACTCCATTCAACTCAAACTTTATTTGACTATGTAGCAGTGCCCTAAAGTTTTCTAGGGGTAACTATAATCACATTTCCCCCAAATTAATATTATTTTTCAAGTCAATTGTGATATTATGATATGACCAAATATATATTTGGTCAGCAGTTCCTGCTGTAGAACTTCTAAAACTCTTGGAATTTACTGAGTGATGGAGGTGAAAGGGGAATCTTTTGTTATTCAAAATAAATCCCTCTCAAACATACCAACCGAGTTTATGCTAATGAGGCAGATCTTGATTGATCCCTAATAGCTTTAGGGTGGGGGATGGTTACCAGAAAAACCTACCACACGATAGAGCTGGAACATGAAGTCCTAGCTCCAGACCTCTAGGGAGAAGAGAGGCAAGACTGAGTAAATCACCAATGGCCAGTGATTTATTTAATCACTCAAGTCAATTATTGGAACTCCCTCAAAAACCCTACACAATAAGATCTGGAGAGCTTCCTGGTTGGTGAAGACATCCACATGCCAGAAGGGTGAGACACCCCAAATGCCACAGAGGCAGAAGCTCCTACACTCGGGACCCTTCCTGTCCTCACCTGATGTACTTCTTCATCTGGCTATTCATTTGTATCCTTTATGATATCCTTTATAATAAACCAGTAATTATAAATAAAGTGTTTCCTTAAATCCTATGAGCCATTCAAGCAAATTATTAAACTGAAGGAAGGGGTTATAGGAATCCCTGATATACAGCCAGTCAGCCAGAAGTATAGGTGGCTCAAACCTGCAGCTGGCATCTGGAGTAGGGGTAGCCTTAGATTACGCCTCTAACTTGTGGGGTCTGTGTTAACTCCAGGTAGTTAGCATCAGAATTGAACTAAATTCTAGGATACCCTGTTGGTGTCTGCAGAGAATTGGAGAACTGCTTGGTATGGAAAACCTACACATTTGGAGTCAGAAATGCCACGAGCAGAAACAAATCATAATAGTAGTACACTGTCAAATCAAAGAAATCTCTGGAACTGAGTAGCAGTGAACTAGTCTTTTCCCTAAATTTATGTAGGAAATTTACCCTTTGTCTTCATCTTTCTACTCTACTCTAATTTCTGTCTTTGACGATTACTCCTCCTACCCCCCAAAGACCAGTCCTTTTTGTACCTTGAGCTTAGTGGCATCCCCTCCCACCACCTCCAAAATCTTCCAACAACTATACCATTTCTTAATTGCATTTTCAACTTCCTTCTCTTCTACAAACATGTCTATACTTTAGGAAAACCTACAGTCTCCTAATACTTCCTAACATCCTCTCTTTATCTTCAAGCCCCTTGAAAAACAGTCCCATACACATTGCCTCTATAAGCCTTTATCATTCTTGTTTTACTGAAACTGCTCTCTTGCAAGCACCAAAAGTCAAACAGCCAAGTATCAGGTATTTTCTTGATCTTCATGTTCTCTTTTCCTCCAAGTATTTTCCTTTGATTCTCTCTGGTGCTTCATCTTCTATCTTAGACATTTACCAAGTAGGTTTTCCCTCTGGCTTTCCCCAACCCTTCTGACACCTGTACTCTTTACAAAATTAAAAAAAAAAGAGCAAACATTTCCTAAGGTTCTATCCTCAACCTTTTTCCATTTGTTATTTTATTGGCAAAGTTCTAACCTACTCCCACAAATTCTTACTTGTTGACTGAGTAGCCATTATATGGCAGGTGCTATGTTATGTGCTACATTAAGTAAACAGCAACAATAGCAATAGATGGCATATTTTTCATTTTCTTTATCTCATCTTTCCTGAGAAACATACCATATGCCCCTAACCATCCTCCTGAGCTCCATACTCCCATTTCCTTTTTAACATCTCCATAGAGGTATTCAAATTCAACATGCTAAATCAAATATGACTTCTATCCTAAACCAAACTCTCTTCCTGATGTTGATTTCAATTAAAGCCTGCCAATTAAAGTCTCATTGATTCTCTTGCCACCCAGAATTCATTACTTCTGACTCCTGAAACGACTCAAGTATAATCTCTAAATAGTTCATGCATCCATCACCCCTTCAATCCTCACTAGCACCATCTCAACAGGAGCCTTCCTTCACTTCCTGTTCATTTTACTGAAAGAGTCCATTGGAACAGGCACCATATCTACATATCTATTATTGTCCGTTGTCCTCAAGATGATCATATTTTACTTGCTGGAAGTTAGAGACTGAATCACACCATCTGAAAAGTCTATTCCAACAATGAAATCTATGATTATGCAATGTAGCTCAACTTTATTAAGAGTATTATGTTTTAAAATTCTTCAAAGCTTTTTTTCTTATTATTTTACACAAAATTTGAGTGGCAATGATGGTGGATGCTTTATAGTGCAAATGAATTCAACGATAAGAATATAATAAGAGGATTACAAATTTATAAGAGTGCTATATTTATTTTTAGAAAAAAAGAATGAAAAGAAAAAATTCAACATGCAGAGAAGGACCACCCAAGGTTTTTAACTTTCTTCCAGACTTGCCCTTTGGATATGTGGCTATAGACCCAGTACATACACGTAAATTAAAATGTTTAAATGCAGGCAAGAATACAGGCTAAAAGGAGAAAACCTTAACAAGATGCTTTTTGGTAATAAAATCTGAATCACTGAATTTACAGAAATAATACTAGTTAGTGGGATCCCTGGGTGGCGCAGCGGTTTGGCACCTGCCTTTGGCCCAGGGCGCGATCCTGGAGACCCGGGATCGAATCCCACGTCGGGCTCCCAGTGCATGGAGCCTGCTTATCCCTCTGCCTGTGTCTCTGCCTCTCTCTCTCTCTCTCTCTGTGACTATCATAAATAAATTTAAAAAAATTAAAAAAAAAAAAATAATAATAATACTAGTTAGTAATTCAGCATCATCTTGCTTCCTGATTGTTCCTTAAAATAGTCTAAAAATGATGAAAATAATCAGTACTGCCAAACTTTATTAATACAATCTCATCACATTTGTAAAGAATAATGTTGAAAAAAATTTTAAAAAAAGAATAATGTTTAAAACTACATAGAAAATCCATTAAGTAATATATCTACAACATATTGTATCATGCAGTAAGTCTCTTAATTGGAAACGCTGGAGAGAAAAAAATTGTTACAGGTTTTGTACCCAACAGAGGCCCAAACATGTTACCCTCCCTGCATTGATGCCCCTTTGCCCCCTGTCTGCTCAGCATATAAGGGTGGAGCCATAATGCTGAAGTTTTCCTCGTTCTCCCATAAGCCTGTTTCATCTCCCCAACAAGAGTCTCAGGTCCCCAAAGGGTGAGAACCCTGCCTTTGCATTGTCCTGGTGCAGAACTGGCTCACAGAAGGCTTTTAGTGTTTATGGAATAAAAATGTAACAGCTCAATTAAAAGATGCTGTTATGTAAGTATAGGAAGAATTTTTTATATGAAGGATAATAGCTATCTATGCCCACACTTGTTATGAGAAGAGAACACGTTTAACTGTCAGCATGAATGACTGAGGCTATATATTTCAAATATTTTCTATACAGATTTTTTAAATAAAAAACTTTCAAATAAAGTAATGGTGGTATACTTTTCCCTTGAAATCTTAAAAAGAAGGGAGCACTACATACATATTTTATGTGGAATGAATATTTGTAATCGTTACTCAAAGTAGAAATTACATCAACCATAAGGATCCTTTCCTGCCCTTCAAGCTATAGAACTTCCAGAGACCTAATTTTCTCAAATAGAAATCAGAAAAAATGCAGCCAGATCCTTCTGGACAAACCATATCACAGCTTTAACAATCCAACATGCAGGCATGCATCTTTCAAGATAAAAGAGGCTGCATGACCTAAAAGTCAAAACCTGTCTAAGCCCCTGTTCTAGATTTGCTTCTGACTTGATAAAAGACCTTAGGCAAACAATTAATCTGGAGGTCTGTGTCCTCATTTACTAAGTGAGAATATCCTCAAGGGGTATTGCACAATGCCACTATTTATGAAAGAAAACAGCAAAAGACATTTAAAGCTATCAGATCTATTAAAATAGAAATTATTATTAATATAACCATGATTTAATGAAAATAGATTCCAAAGAGCTTCAAATGACTCAAAATGGCTACAGTAACAGCACCGAGGAAGCCAAAAAAAGATGAAAATAATTACATTTTAAGTTCATTTCAAAATATCAGAATAGGATCAGATTGATTTTTCATTGCACCACCACTTATCTGCTATTGGTAATTCAGGCTAGTTACTTTCCTTCTCTGAGCTTCCATTTCTTTCTAAATCTATACTACTTACTGTGCTTATCTCACAGATTCTGGTGAAGATGAACCAAGATAAACTCTGGCTCACAATAAACCTCTACAAAATGATTAGCTGTTATTACTATCAATACTGTCATCCTTGTAGTCCTGGTGGCCATCATCATCATCATCATCACCATTGCTCTTTCAGGGAAATAGCATATGGTACAAAGGACCAAAACTTTGGAATTGGACAGATCCCAGTTCAAATTCCACCTACTATTTATCAGTTGTATGTCCATGGCCCTCTAAGGCTCTGTTACTTTACCTATAAGATTGGGAAGTCATCTCCCTCCTAAGGATGTTCTGAAGATTAGATGCAATCACATAAAGCACATAGTACTATAGAGGTCTCAATAAAAGTTGTTTTTCTACCTTGATTTTTAAATTTTATTTTATTTCAAATTCCAGGATAGTTAACCCACAGTGTTATATTATGTACCCTGATTTTTTTAAAGAATTATGTAAATCTTTCAGTTAACATCATATGAGTATACAAGAGTTGGCCTGAGCAAGAGGGTAACATGGTTAAGGACCAAAGGCCTGAGTTCTGACTAACACAGAGGCCAGAATAAACAGAGAGAGACCTTCTCGAACTGTCCAAGTGACAATCAGAACATTTTATAACAATATGGTTGTAAAGGGTCTGGTGCAAATAACAGAATTCAGCCACTTTCCACAGCTTTGTTTCTTCTATACACGATGCTTTTTAAATTCCAAACAATTTATCAATGAACTTCTGAAATATAACTTTGTAATTTTATTTTTTTATTTTATTTATTCATGAGAGACAGAAGCAGAGACACAGGCAGAGGGAGAAGCAGGCTCCCTACAGGGAGCCCGATGAGGGACTCAATCCCAGGACTCCGGGATCATGCCCTGAGCTGAAGACAGACAGATACTCAACCACTGAGCTACCCAGGCATCCCTAACTTTGTAATTTTAAAAGTGGTTCCACGTGGAAAGTAGCTTCAGCATCCACAAATAGGATTAAGTGTACAAGTAAATGTTTTCCTCTATTTGCTAAAATAAGTAAAATGCATTTTGACAAACTAGAAATATTATTTTCTGATCAATAGCACTGTTATTTGATTTATTAGGAGTTGCTTTTGATGACCTATAATATTTAAGCAGTGCATTAAGAAAAGGTTAACCCTTATTTTTTTTCAATATCAATAAGAGAGAATCAAGAATAATCCCAAACAGCCAAACTGGGTGGCTTAGTGGTTAAACATCAGTCTTTGGCTCAAGTTACAATCTCAGGTTCTGGGAAGGAGCCCCACATCGGGCTCCCTGCTCAGCGAGGAGTCTGTTCTCCCTCTCTCTCTGTCCCTCCTCACCACTTGTGTATACTTTCTTTCTCTCTCTCAAATAAATAAAATATTTTAAAAAAGAATAATCCCAAACAGAAGAAAAGACATTAAAATATAATTCATTTTCTCTATTTTGTATACGATCAATAAACACTTTTTAAAGAGGAAAAAATATTATATAATTGTTTAAAGTGCATTTTTATGCTTAATATTAAATACATACATCATACATTATGGAACTGCATGGTACCATGTCAAACAAATTAACAAGATTCTAACGTGAAAAAAGCTCCTGGCTTAGGAAAAGTTAAAGAAAATCATTTGAACTGTCCCATCCTGGCTTTTTACTCCCCAAATTATCTTGAGTGTCTCCTCTCAATAAAACATTAAAACCAAAATATAATTTATTTGTGGGTCAATTTATATTGGTTCAAATTTGAGTAATGGAAGCAATTTTCTATTGACTTAAAGTCTTCCACTCTAGCTTTTTGTAGTCACATGGTAAAAAAGAGAATTAGTAAAGAGAATGTCAACAAATGAGGTGAGAAAAATATCAATGATAATTTACTTTTTTCAGGTTATTTTATCTTCTGAAGTAAATGAAAGTTAATGTGGTAACAAAATATCTTTTGGTCTCCTTATGTCTCCATGGGTGTCAAAATGCCAATCATAGAAATTTCTTTAACCAATTCTTTTTTAACAGCTTAATCTGTAATCCAATCAGCAAAGTAGTTGTATAATTTTAAATTACACGAACAAGTGGGTAAGTTTTGGCAAATATTTATATATACAAAACAGTGTAAATTTCCATTTTCTTTTTTTTTTTTTTTTTAATTTTTATTTATTTATGATAGTCACAGAGAGAGAGAGAGAGAGAGGCAGAGACACAGGCAGAGGGAGAAGCAGGCCCCATGCACCGGGACCCCGACGTGGGATTCGATCCCAGGTCTCCAGGATCGCGCCCTGGGCCAAAGGCAGGCGCCAAACCGCTGCGCCACCCAGGGATCCCTCCATTTTCTTAACAGACTATACCTTACTTCATTGGTACCCTTTTCCTTTTCCATATCCTCTCAATTCCTTGATATCTGATAGAAGCAGTACGCAATAAACATATAAAAAAGATTCAGCCTGCTTAGTAATTTTTAAATGCCAATTAAATCCTACTAATTTGGCAAAGTACACTCAAAGAAATACCCAATACTGACAAGAATACATGAGGCAATCCTCATCGCACACTGATGAAAGCATGAGTTGGAACATCCTTTCCAAAAAGTAATTTGGCAGTATATATTATTCTTGAATTATTCTTGAAAATGTCTAGATCTTTTGATGAGTAATTATACTTCTAGTATTCAAGTCTAAAAAATACTCAGAGATTACATGATACAAATAAAATGATATTTAACAAAGCCTTATTTATAATAGTGAAAACTTAAAAAAAAACTAAATTACCAACATGGGAATATGGATAAAATGGGAATGTTAAATAAATAATAGCACATCTATTAGATAAAATACTGTATGGACACTAAAAATTATATTTTGAGGAATATCTAGTATCATAGGAAGATGCTTCTGATAAAATATCAGGTTTTTTAAAAAGCAGGCTATAAAATGTTATATATATGGTATATAATTTTTGTAAAAATTATTGTACATGATTAAATAGATATGCATGTAGGCATAGTAGAAAATAATATAGAAAATATTTATACTGTTGTTCTTGAAGGGGAAGAGAAAAGTAATTTTTATATCCTTCCCAATGCCCTTTAGCAATTACTTTATTATACTATCCTTCATTAGGATATGGTTTTGTTTCCCCCATTAGAACATAAGCTCTATCACGCCTGGGTGGCTCAGTCAGTTAAGTGAACGACTCTTGGTTTGGGCTCAGGTCATGATCTCAGGGTTGTAAGATTGAGCCTCATGCCTGGCTCCGTGCTGAGTGTGGAGCCTGCTTAAGATTCTCTCTCCCTCTTTCTCTGCTCCTCTCCCCACTCCCTACTCCTGCACCTGTGTGTGCACTCTCTCTCTAAAAATGAATAAACGAAATTAAAAAAAAAAAAAAAGCACTACAATGACAGGAATTTGTTTCTTTTGCTCACTGCACCTAGACAGTGCCTAACACACAGCAGTCATTTGATAAATATTTAACAATTCTCTATATTATATATATATACATGTATCTATAAAAAGCATTTATAATATTGTTAATCAGGAAAAAATAAACATTATTTTGAAAGAAAATACAAATTCCCTACTATAGAATTATTAACCTAATTCTAACCTTCAAGAGTAGCAATACAGGTTAACCTCTCACTTTATCATCAATCATCCTTAATCCTGCATGCAAATAAGTGAAGAAGTTGATAGTCATGACCCTCAACTTGGAACTGGGGGTTTTGCCAAGGTTTCCAGCTGAAATGTCAATTAGTAATCACTTGAATGTCAGTCACATATGCATGCATCGAATACACTGAACAATCCAAACTCTTTCTCCCAGCACCTACCACATGGCCACAGGCATTTTTTCACTGATGTTGGCCCACCTAGGTTAGAGCCATCACCTACTAGTGAATGATGATAGTGCCTCCCCCTTGATAATCAGACATCAAGATAAGAATATCCATTATTCTTAATGTTCCATTATTATGGTTAAGAGTATTAAACAAATAAAAGAAATTCCCAAATGACCAGATGGTAGTCAATTGGCAACTTCATCTATCTAGAATCCAGATGAGAATTATTATTCATTCTGAAGATTCAAAATAGGTGTAAAAAACAAATCTTTTCCACTGTAGAGCCCCTCTGGTCTTAACCGGAACCTACTTATTCTTAATTTACTTAAAATTTTAACAAGATTGATTATCCAAAGGAGAAATCTATCATCAAATGTAAATGCCAGTCATATTCCAGACAGTTTTTAGGTGCCAGAGATAAACAAGAAAGTTACATTCTAAAAAAAAAAAGAAAGTTACATTCTGGTGGGACACACAGACCATAAACATGGAAACAAAGAAATAATTAGGTAAATTCAGATAGTGATAGGTACTCTGAAGATCACATTGTGTAACATGATGGCACCATATATGTGGAAGGGGGTGTGCATCATCAGTGATTACTAAAACGTTCTGAGAAGTTATAATCTGAATGATGAGGAGGCGGGAATATATAGATCTGGGAAAAGATCATACCAGGCAGAGGAAATATTAAGTACAAGGGCTGTGAGGGCGGAAAGTGTTCGATCTATTTTTAAGAAGAGAACAAGGCCACGCAGCAGGAGCCGAGAAAGCAAGGGAAGGGGAGAAAGGAGCTGAGGTAGACAAGATCTGGTCCCGTAGAGTATTGCAGGCCTTATTAAAAGGATTGGATTTTATTCTGAGTGTGATGGGACTGCACAGGTGTAAGCAAGGAACTGTTGTGATCTCATTATGAACAAATAATAAAGAGCTATTAAGAGAAGAAAAAATATGAAAATCAGATACTATCTCAACAAACAGTCTGAAGTAACTTAGGAAAAGGACAATGTTCCTATACCACAATCACTGGCTCTGAAGGTGTCCGTGCATTACATCCTAAGTCACCGATGTTCATCATAACAAGTAGGACTTGCCAAGAAAACATAAAATATAAGATACTAGCATTGATTTATAATAGCACTTTAAATATTTTTTAAACTTTAAAATAGATATCATCCAAAAATATGCTTTTTAGAATGGCAGGGAGAACATAATATTACATAGCATTATCTAAATTATTTACTTTAAGAAATACAAAGTTTTAAGGTACCTTTAAAAATAGTAAGCATATTAAAAATAATAATAGTAAGCATATCAAAGTCCACTTTCACTTCCTCACTATTTGTACTGCAACAATCAATCCAAATACAAAATTCACTCAAAAAGTATGTTTTTAAATCCACACTCTACCAGAGCCAGTTCTTCCGGTGTCATTAAGTCTGTTCCCATCTCCTCTCTGCTACTTAGGCCGTAATCGTGGTTTTCTACGCCCTCTCCCGAGCTCCTTACTCTTGGTCTCACTACATTCAGAAAAGAAGTAGGCATTGTAAAGGTATATTTTCTTCCCATGTGTAATTAGAAATAATGTATAAAGTAAACCTTCGCATCATGTGAATAAAACAGGTTTCTTTAAAATGTACTTGTGTGCTTCATCCACAAAGGATTACTTTTTAATTGGAAATGTGAACTTCTCAGGTTTTCCACTACATAGTGCCAAGTGTGATCACCATTAAAGGTGGTGACTGCCAAATCTCTCCATTTTAAGTACATTTTTCCTTTTGTAACTAATAAGTAATCTATAAGACAAGGTGAATATCCCGGTCTTCAAAAATTCATTCACTCAGTGTTTCCTTTTACAATTATACTTGACCCCTGAATAACATGTTTGAACTGGATAGGTCCTCTTACATGCAGATTTTTTTCAATATAATACAGTACTACTGTAAATGTGTTTTCTTTATAATATTCTTAATAACATTTCCTTTTTTCTACGTTGCTTTATTGTAAGAATACAGTATATAATGCAGATAATATACAAAATACATTAAATGACTGTTACTGTAAGGCTTCCAGTCAACAATAGGCTATTAGTAGTTAAATTTTGGGGAAGCCAAGATTTATATGCAAATTTTTGATTGCTCAAGGGTCAGCACCCCTGATCTACTCACTGTTCAAGGGCCAAATGTATATTCTTTTAAAGTAATTAAATGTGCTCCCGAGGAAGCTTTCAATTTAGAGAGCTATGAAAATTCCTTCCTTGCCCCACCCCAGATTCTGGGTCACATTTCCCAGAGGTAAGCTCTATTAACTGATTCTTGTGTATCCTTCTGGAAATTTCCAATATATACACAAACATTTATATATTTCTCTTTGTCTTTTTACCACAAATAGGATCAGATTACATATGCTGTCTTGCAACATCACTTACATGCTTTCTCCTAGATTTCTTTCCTATTACTACATTCATCTTATTCTTTTTAATGGCTCTAGAGAATTCTACTCACCATTATTATTTAACTAGTTTAACTAGTTTCCTAAATATTCTTTTTATTTATTTATTTATTTATTTATTTATTTATTTTATTTTATTTTTTTTTTGGAGAGGGAGAGACAAAGATGAGGTGAGAGGAAGAGGCAAAGGGAAAGAGTACCTTAGTCAGACTCTGTGCCCACTGCAGAGACCTACTTGGGGCCCAATCTCACAACCCTGAGATCATGACATGAGCCGAACTTGAGAGTCAGATGCTTAACCAACTGAGCCAGCCCGAAATTGAGAGTCAGATGCTTAACCAACTGAGTCCCTCCTAAATATACATTATTATAGTTTTCATTTATAGTTTTATATGATATCAAACAATGCTATGATAAACACCGTTGCATATGTAACTTTGCATGCTTTATACAAATAACATTTGGAAGAAAAATTGCCAGAAACATAACCACTGGGTCCAAATATATTTAATTTTTTCTCTTTTGATCAATATTGCCAAATTTTCTTTCAAAATTGCATCAACAGCAATGCTGCTTCCTCATAACTTTTTTCCTCATCAACAATGGACATTAGCAGATTTTTAATCTTTGCTAATATGAGAGGTAAAAGAAAAACAATAGCTCATTAACGTTTTCAGTTTTATTTTTATAAATGAAAAGGTTAATAAGCATCTTGTCATGAATTTATTAGACATTTGAAATCTTTCTCCTATGAGTTACTTATTTAAAATCTCTGTCTTTTTTTCTACTAGGTACTCCTAATGAAGAACAATAGTTAATATTTTAAGCTATTTGTTTGAAGAAATATTCAACAAGCTTCATTATAATATTAATAAAATATTATCTTATTTGGTAATCTGCACCTAAAAACCTCCCTCCCTACCCCCCCCCCCCCGTAAAAAGTTGTAGTTCCTGGAAGTATATATTTAATTTCACTATGTTTAACACACCTTTTTACCTACTTGACTTTTAGATCAAAAATACTTTTATAAATGTGCTAGAGAATTTCCTTTTAAAAGCTCCTCATCTCCTCTTCAAAAATTCAAATTTTATTTGCAAGTACTAGGAAGCAATTAAAAATTCAGAAATCACCATATTGATCTTTAGGTAACATTTTAGAACCACTCATTTCATCTACAGTTTTTTATTTAGTGCTAAACCAAGAAGGCATTTCCAAGAACAGGAAAACCAAAAATCTAAATTAAATCTATCTAAAGAAAGCACAGTACGTTATCTTTCACTATCACACAGGCTATATCTTTGTACTTTAAAAATCAATTTTGCATAGACCTGGACTAAACAGTCATGTGTTGGAGTGTGATAAGAACTTGCCTGATCAATGTAAAAAGCCGTCCCTGCTCGGATCTCTCGACGCTGTTTGAGATCGCTTTCAGTGGTGTCCCTTGACAGGGCAATGTATTCGACTTCCCGTTTGGTCAGCTCCTGCAGAGCAGAGGGTGAAATTGTTCCAAAATTTTAAATCAAATTCCCAACATGTGCTTTGGAGCCACTTATTCAACAATGCCACTGCCCTAGAGAAAAGCATCTTAAATGTTATTCTGAATTAAAACCTTCTGAGTCTTAGCTTTGAGAAAAATGCAAAACATTGAGCATTCATCAAAACATGCATGTACCTCTCTTCAGAGCTCTACTTTTGCTGCACCCAATAGTTTACTACTTAATAATGATTTACTTTTTAAGCAATAATAATCATAATCAGATCTTATCTTATTATCTTCTATACAATTCTTTTCAAATACCATGAGTGATGGCTTGCCGACTTGCTTTTTTTCACAAATGAGAGCCATTTCAGTAAGTAATGTTCACCTTTTTTTAAAAGGGCATCTAAATTAATGTAGTCCACTTACCAAGGTTTTCCAACCTTACATAATACACTGGGTTCACACTTTACCAAGTGTGAAAATAAGGTAAATATCAATAGTGAGATTAACAGAAGAGGGAAAGAAAACAAACATAGCTATTCAAGAAGGACAAAGATGAAAGGATGAAGGGGAGGAGGAGAGGGAAAAAGAATTCTTTCACAAAAAACAAACACTTTTGGTTTAAAGAGGAAACCATCCAGAATTCACTTCTTTTAGAATTTATTCATCCCTAATGTCATTTTGCCATACATGTGACAATCATGCACAAAAAGTTTTTAACATTATCCTTCATTTTACAACACTGAATTAAAAACAACAATGCTCTCCAATTGAATAAGGCATACAACATGTTGTTATTAAACAGGAAGAACAAATTAATTTACTGAAGTATAAAGAAAAAAATTGAATGAGCATGCCATTCATGGTAGAAGAGGATATTTCCACACAACAGAATGTTTTTTTCTCTGCCTCATCTCCATGTGATACTGATAAAAATAGGTTATTGTTGTCATTTTGTTCTTAGAAAATATGCTTGTTCCCATGCACCCATAAATTTAAGTATGTATGGAAAAAAGAAAGCATTTTAAACAGAGAAAGCATACGTCACAGTGGTGAAGATACGGTAATATCAAACAATATTTTTCTTTTTTTTTAAGATTTTATTTATTTATTCATGAGAGACACAGAGAGAGAGAGAGAGAGAGAGAGAGAGAGAGAGGCAGAGACACAGGCAGAGGGAGAAGCAGGCTCCATGCAGGGAGCCCGAGGTGGGACTCGAACCCGGGACTCCAGGATCAGGCCCTGGGCTGAAGGCGGCGCTAAACCGCTGAGCCACCCAGAGATCCCCCAAACAATATTTTTCTAAAGAAGAATGAACTGCCTGTGAAAGCACACTTGGACTAAAGCAGCAACTTCTCTGGTTAGTGGACACCCCCTTCTTGCTTCTGGAACACATCACTGGTGCCATAATATCTGTTTCACTGACTAGGTGAATGTGACTACTGAAAAACGCTGTCAAAACTGGTTGACAAGGTCATAGATACCTCTTGTTAAATTGTACCATGGTAACAACCCAAACTGCCACACCAAGAATATCATCCTCTGTCTTGACAGTTTCCTGGGTTTCTTCCTCGGGCCAGACAAACACCAAAGTCTCCCCAGCTGCTACTTCCCAGTAAAGGTCTGAGCAAGTTCACACACAGTACCAGGAGCAGCAGATGGAGGAAGCAGCAGTGGTCTGTTGAATCTTTTTGAGCTATCTATAAAACTCCCTCTGTGTGAATTAAATATAAAATAAACACAGCTATCAAATTATTTCTACTTAATTTCTCACTGGTTCAGTGGGCTTACCCCCAAATCTCTGTCTGTAAAGACTTCAACTCCTCTGGATATTACTAGGCATAGGATCTTATATCTAATGGCAACAAACCCACTGCAGAGTTTGTAGGGCAGCTTAGGCTATTAAGTTTTCCTATGTGTATTTTCACATCTTAAAGCTGCCTCAGCTCTGTTTCATAATTTAAAGTGTGTATTTTTAAAGATACAAGTTTCACACTCACAGACTTATACTGCATTTCTGAATCAACAAGACTCCCATAATCTCCTAGCCTTTCTCATTCCACATTCCTAACAAGCTTCAGGATCTTGCCAGAAACAAAATCAAAGTGAGATATCCTGATCTTTGATATGAACCAGGTAGAGCGATTCTCAGTAGCTGACTTGGTATTACTAAACAAGACACTTTTACCTTGTTTGTTAATAAAATGAAGATAATACTGTGATGTTCTATTATGCCTCACAAACTGGTTATAGGAACAAACAAAAGATATGAAAGGTATGGGTTCGAAGGAGTTAAGTTCTGATTTGTCCAATGTATTTTTATCGCCCTCACCCTACATGATTTTGGAAGTACCAAAATAAATTTACCACTGAAATAAAACAGTACACGAAGCATATTTCAGTAGCACAGAAATCAATTCTTTAATATCAAGTAACACAAGGAAGTTTAAAGCAAAGTTCTTCTCTTCATCCTACAAAGTATCTTCAGACAGAACTTCAGCTGATAGCATTCTTCTGCCCATCGATAGAACAATGCCTATTAATGCTGGCAAAGTAGGGGGAAAAAAGTCTTGTACAATTTTTTTTCATTTGTGTTGAAAATTTAATATTTCAATTCACCTCACAATCATACTCAGAGAACTACAAACATTTAAGAGGATAACAGGTCAAAAAGAGGTTTGAAGTCCATCATATAGTAGCTGGATAAAGCTTGAGTGAGCTATTTAATAAACTTGTTTTTTCATCTATTTAAAGGGAAAAAAGCATGTAACACATAGAGATATTTTACAAACCACAGGCTCCCTTTAAGGATCATATAACATCAAAAAGTCAAGAAAATTTGTTTGGCTTTTTAAAATGTGGATTTGAGATAAAAGAATAGTCCCTGAGTAATACAAAACTCAGTTTTCTTTTGTAATCTCAGAGTTTATGATCCTATCTGCCACTCATTGCCTGAATTTATATTTCTTTTTTTTTTAAGATTTTATTTATTTATGAGAGACAGAGAGAGAGGCAGAGACACATGTGAGGGAGAAACAGGCTCCATGCAGGGAGTCTGATGAAGGACTTGATCCCCAGACCCAGGGATCACGCTCTGAGCCAAAGGCAGACAGACACTGAGCCATCTAGGCATCCCAATTTATATTTCTCTTTTTTACCAGAGGTTGAGAACTTTTTAGTTACAGTAAAAATATCCTACTGCTATGAAAGATAAATGTACATTTCCTTCCCAGATAACTTATTCCAAACTCTTTATTCAACAAATCATCTTTCAACATGAGAATTTTTTTCAAGTAATGAGTAATCCCGATATTTTTGTAAATTCTTAGTTTATTTTAGAATATCACTAATCCAAATTAAGATCCTTAGGAATCCATAAAAATTGATTGCTCACCAGGTACTGCATAGCAATAGACCGTCGAAGAGGCCCAGGAGGTCCTATTAGAAAGACATCTTGCCCTAAAAGATCCTTCTGCATCATCCATTTTAGATGCTGAATTACAGATTGAACCACAGAGTCTGAAACTTCAAGGGGGAAAGAAAGATAAAATGAAATGCAAATCAGAGTACTACTTATAAATCTCCAAGCAATAAATGCATATAGTCTATTATATTTTAAAAAGCATATTTATCTATCTGTATACACATACACATTCATTGATATATACACCTGGTGAATTCTCACACTGCTCACACACAATAAAACCATTGTTATTAAGGTTAAAACAGGACAAAGTTTATGATCTCACGAAGAATCATATAATCCCACATTTAAAAGCTTGTAAGAACATTTGAATGATCACCTATAATGTCACCAAAGAAATAAAAGTGATTTTCAAGGGTGATATAAGGAACTAGAATCAATACCACAATTTTATAGCCCAATACTTTTGTTCTAAAAAGGGGACATGATCAAATCATCCCAGACAAGTCATGGTTATCATATTTTTTTTAAGATTTTATTTATTCATGAGAGACAGAGAGAGAGAGAGAGAGAGAGCGCGCATCAGAGGGAGAAGCAGGCTCCATGCAGGGAGCCTGATGTGGGACTCAATCCCGGGTCTCCAGGATCAGGCCCTGAGCTGAAGGCGGTGCTAAACTGCTGAGCCACCCGGGCTGCCCTGGTTATCATATTCTTTAAAAATTTAAGAAAACTATATTATAACTTTAAGTTGGCAATAGGTTGTGAGGGCTCACAGTAGAAGACGACTTCATTCCAATGCCCATCTAAGTCTACTGTTAAACCACCCATCAATCTGCTCATTTTCTGCCTAAGCATTCTGTAAATGTTTGAAGTAATACAATTAACTTGTGCTTGCTCATTTGTAAATCACCAGCGGCCCAGGAAGTGCATTCCTAGGTACATAAGAAAAACTCTTTTCCTTATACCTCAGGAGACATATGGAATACTCACAGAATGTTATTCAAAACCGAATATAACAAAGAAATATAAAACAATCATTTTTTTAAAAATTAAAATACAACTGGAGACTGGAAATGGATGAAATGCACATAAAAGAATATTACAAAAATATAACAAAAATGGAATGAACTACCACTACTTCCAATAATATGTTTAAGGTTTTTTTAAAAAAAAATATTTATTTATTTACTTGAGAAAAAGAGAGTGAGGGGGAAAGAGAGGGAAAGGGAGAGAGACAGAGAGAGAGAGAGAGTGCACCTGCGCACATAAGCTGGGGAAGGGGCAGAGGAAGAGGAAGTAGCAGACTCCCTACTGAGCAGGGAGCCTAGTGTGGGGGCTTGATCCCATGACCTGAGATCATGACTCTAGTGGAAAGCAGACGCTTAACTGACTGAGCCACCCAGGCACCCCAACATATTTAACTCTTAAAAGGTATAGTAATATTAAAAAACAAAAAAGGTGTAGTATTCAGTGAAAAAACTAAGTCACAGAATAAATCTCATATGATACTACTTTGATAATGCTCAATACACTAGCAAATTAAACTTATTAGAAGTAACTATATGTATAATAAAATAATGCTTGAGAAGCAAAAAAGCAAGAGAATGATAAATTGAGGATAATGGATACTTGGGCAGGGAATTAGATTCTCATGGAGATCTTCAATGGTGTTTGGTAATATTCTAGTTCCTAGATTGAATGTGGGTTACAGTGTTTCCTTTACTATTGTGTTGCATTTTACACATAAATACATACATATATACATATACATATACATATATGTATATCCTAAAAGTCCTTTATATGTGTTGAATATATACCATATTTTTTATACTTTGTTTAATCCCCCAGTGAGGTCATGAAAGAATTCAAAGATTAAACTAAGAACACTTACCAAGGCTAAAGCTGTGCTTACCCCACCAACCCCAACAGCACAACCTTACAAGTATAGTCTACTCCCCTACCCACAAAGCTAATGATTAATCATTGGAAAAAATAAAGATGAATTTCTGATTTTCTTATTCATGGTGAGATGACCAAGAACAAGGTTTGGGGCAGCAGGGCTGGTTTGTCATGTCACTGGGATCACATTAAAACATTCTATAATTTCCCCAAACCAAGTGCCCCTATGTCTGAACATCAGGAGACTCATCATCTAAGTGGAAGTGCTTGGCTTCTCTCCTGTCCTCTATGAATCCTCAACAACATGCACAAGGGAGCATATTACCCACAAGGAGGCAAAAACTGATCCTTGGAAGAGGGGCTGAAAAAAATTCTTAGGGACACCTGGGTGGCTCAGTGGTTAAGTGCCTGCCTTTGGCCCAGAGCATGATCCTGGAGCCCCAGAATCGAGTCCCACATCGGGCTCCCTGCATGGAGCCTGCTTCTCCCTCTGCCTGTGTCTCTGCCTCTGTCTCTCATGAATAAATAAATATATTTTTTAAAAATCTTAGATGTTACAATGGTCTGTTGTCCACTAAAGGCATATCGTATGTAAGATATATAGTTTATCTGTGGTATTGACATTTCATGAGATTGGAGAAAGACAACTGGGGGGTAAATATCCTCAGAAGAGCAAAAACGAAAAACAGATTGACAAACACTGCTCTAAGACCTAGACCATTTAGAATCTACCGAGGCGCTTCACGATGCTATGGAAGCAATTCACCTGAGATTGGAGATTCAACTTAATTTATAAATATTAATTGTCCACTTAAACTATTTTCTTTCCTACTTTAGGCTTAATTCCATCTTTGTGATATATTGTCTACTTTTTCTTATTTCAAGATGAGTCATTCTGTTTGCTGTTTAAGAAAATAATTAAGAAGCTCTAACTTTTCTATTATAAAATTACACAATGTTCCCTATCCTACAGATCTACTAACTCTTCTTATGCCAATATCAAATACATAATTAAAAACATAAACACTTTAGGGATTTTTTTCTTTATGTTTTTACAAATCCCAGCTTTGGCCACAGGCCCTGTCTACACTGTCCTTACAGTTTGGTTTCAACCCTTTGTATTCAGCTTTGGCAATGTGCCTGACCTTCCATTACCTGGACTTGACTATTTAAGATATGACATCTCCAAAGTTATAGAAGGTAAAGCCAAGTTGGTTTCTTCAGCTTCCTCCCACTGTTTATTATTTATAACTATCTGTAACTATTCATAATCACAGTCTCTATTTAGTTCCATTCTATTTTGAATGCCTTGACCTTGGAACTATATACATTTTCAAAACGTTTTTAAAGTTGAATGCAGCAGTTTCTAATCAAATGTGAGGTTTGCCCCTCACAAGTTGTCAGTGTCAATAAAGTGCTGAGGTTTAGGAATATTTTTTTCTTTTTAGCACACTCGTAAAGAATCAATTATACCTATAATTACGGAGCAGTTTGTATACCATGTACTTTCTTAAGTACAAGAGAAAGGCATGGAGTTATTTAAAGTAGGAATCCTGGTAACTGAGTTTAATTTTGTGTATGCTCAGGAGTACCTCACTCAACACGATCCTCATGTTGAGATCCACTGGCCTAAGGCACATCTGACAATTCTCAGCAATCCTTTCCTCTACTCTTGCCACTCAACCATGGTTCTCAACTAGTGGCAAAACTGCCACCACTGTATGCCTGCCAGAAGGCATTTGGAAATGTCTGGGGGTAATTTTAGTTGTTGCAAAGCTTTCGAGGATGAGGGATAATCTGGAACACTATTGACATTTAATGATACTAAATACAATGTCCAAGACAATTCCATATGCGCAATACGTCAATGGCACTCTTGTTGAGAAATACAGTGCCTGGGTTTGTTTTTTTTTCCCCAAGGTTTCTGTTGCTTGCGTACCACTAATGAGTTTATTTCTAATTAGTCACAATTAAGCCCTGAGGAAGAGCTCCTCTTAGTTTCCTCTAGCTTCTGAAAAATGAAATTGTCAGGGAGGCAAGTCAATAGTGAAAAAGTTTGGATTGAGCTGCTAGGTACCAAGAGATCTAAGGCTCTCATCACATTTCAGTTCTATGTAAGTTTCTTTCGTACAGCTGGCCTTGTAGTCTATACTCTACCTCCAGTAAGACTTCTCTTTTCCCTTACTTTTTCCTTCCCCAATAGACAGGGATAATAATAATAATAATAATAATAATAATAATAATAATAATAATAGAAGAAGAAGACGACGACAACAACGACGAAGACAACAGGGATAATAATAGCCATAATTTATTGCATCCTTTTCATGTACCAGGTGAAAATACAAATGATTTTTCATACAGGATCTCTTTTGGAACTCACAACCACCCTGGGAGATAGACTATACTGTGTCAGGATACAGAATCAGGCCAAACTGTTCAAATCCCAACTCTGCTGTTTACTAGCTTTGTAAACATCAGTTATTTCAACACTCTGTGCTCAGTTTCTCCAGCTGTATAACAGATATAACAAATGTACTTATTTATAAGGCTATAATGAAGATTAAATCAGGCACTTAGAACAGTGTGTGGTAATAGTGCCATATAAGCATTCTTTAAATATTCATTACCTACCTTTCACGAATAAGAAAATCAAAGTTCTTGAGGTGCTATCATTTACCCACAGTTCCTAAGCATATAAACCAGGACCTAGACCTAAGCTTTTGAGTTCAAAGTCTGCACTTTAGCCATTATGTCCTATTGCCCCTCCAAAATCTTTTTAACAGGCACTATCTTCAGATCCAAGACTTTCCCTACAAGTGTGAGCCTCATGGGGCTACATCAAATTTAACGGACTTGCTTTTCTGGACATTAATTCTATTTCTTGGCTTTTGAGGAGGACAATGATATCATGCTTTACTTCTTTTATTGAAATTTCCAATTCATTTTGTTGTTTACATTATGAGAGGACTTGTTTTTCTTAAAAAAAAAAAAAAAAGAAAAGAAAGAGAAAGAGGGAACTCTCATTTTTTATTCATATTTTAGCATAGTCTATTTTGTCAAAGAAAATATTTAATTTGTCAAAAAATTGTATTACACTACTGAAAGAAAGCATCATGTACTGCTGTGTGGTGTGTCTGTGGTGTATTTTACATTAATGCTTAAAACTAGCTGTATTTTTAGGATGGCCTCAAAAAACCATGAGTCATACTTAAAAGCATTCCAGAAATAGAAACAAGATGTAAGACTGTACATTACGAACATCTGCAAAACAAACTGCCAAACTGCCATGCATAACCTAATATAAACACAGCCCTGTGCTCAAGAGAAAACCCTGACTTCAATGTTTTTAGGCACAAGATGCTACCTTCCAGAAGTCCACATAATGATAAACTGATGTCAAAATAATACCAGAGAGCTTGATCCTATATTCTAACATTTCCTTCCCTATGTAAAAATAAAACATCTGGTTCATGTTGGGCTACATTCCATATTCAATCCCTAGCCAATACTTTTTTCAAAAAAAAAAATATGTACTATTTTTGCCCAGGCATATTCAAGGGCTTTAAAATAAGTCTATTAAAGGAATCCAGATTATAATTTTCTCCCTCCCCAGACTTAAATTTGTCATACATGTAAAGATTAAAATTAAATTTTCAGAAAATTATGCATAGTTCTAATTTCATTATAATAAGTCCTTTAAAACTAGTGATGTTTTCTAAGCATCTCAAGGAGCAACATATTATAATGGAGGGGAAAAAAAAGGCTTTGAAGCCAAACAAACCTAGTTGTGATTTCTCACAAAGTGTCCTTGTGATTTCTTGTCCAAGTGTCCTTGGACAAGAATTCTGAATCTTCTGGGCTTAAGTTTTCTTATTTTCAAAAGAGTAGTACTAATAACACTTATCATATATGACTATTATGAGGATTACAGGTAAAGCACCATGTCAAACCCCTCAGCCAGTGAGAACCACCAAAGGAAAGATATTAAAGCCTTATCCTCACCTGCAAAATCCTCAACCTGATGTGCATCCTAGACAGCAGGCTGCACAGTGTGGATTTGGTGGTAATGAATGGGCTTCTGGATTTATACTCAAATAACCTTCTGGACCTAGAGCCCACCCTGAAGAAATAAAGGAGAAAGGAACCCAATATTTACCACACCCCTAACTAGTAGAGCTTATGTTAGGTATTCTTCATGGCATTTTATTTTACACACCACAGTTATCCTACAAAATAGTATAGAAAGAATTTGAACCCAAGCCTGCCACACACCCCTGCATTCATTCCTACCACATCATGAGAGATTTCAAAAGAATCACATCTAATCTTACTGCAAGTATACTTTCATTTACTAAATAATCACCTATCACTCTACTTGGATAAAATGGACGTCAAAGTAAAAACATACAGTATGTTTAGAACTGAAATCCTCATTATTTACCATAGGCTAACTTAACTAAGAAATTAAATCATTCACATAACTACATTTGTTAAGGAGCTACTATATAGGCTTAGCACCAAGAACACAAAAACGAATATTAATAAGGTCCTCTAAATGTGTCAAAGGAAAACAATGCATATATATATAAAGCCTCAGTTTACATGAACCCATTCATCTATAATGTAGACTGATGAGTCTGATCCAATATAGCTATAATCAAAAAAAATTTTTTAGATTTTATTTATTTATTCATCAGAGAACGAGAGAGACAGAGACATAGGCAGAGGGAGAAAGAGGCTCCCTGATGTGGAACTCGATCCTGGAACTCCAGGATCATGCCCCAAGCCAAAAGCAGATGCTCAACCGCTGAGCCACCCAGGAGTCCCACTATAATCAAAATTAAATGAGAAGTACATGGGATCCCGGGGTGGCTCGGCGGTTTGGCGTCTGCCTTTGGCCCGGGGTGCGATCCTGGAGTCCTGGGATTGAGTACCGCATCGGGCTCCCGGCATGGAGCCTGCTTCTCCTTCCTCCTGTGTCTCTGCCTCTCTCTCTGTCTATCACTTTAACTAATAAACAAACAAACAAACAAATAAATAAATAGGAAGTACAATATTGGCCAGCACAGTACTCAGCATAGAAAGGGCATCCAATTTTTGTTAAAACAGGAAAAACACACCAAAATTCATTAAATAAATGGAAGCATATTCTTGTGCAATGGTTGTCAAGCTGTTTTTTTTGTGTAAAGATATCAGAATAAGACTATATATATACACATATATATGCATGTTTTTCTTGTATTTGCATACAGAAATACAGAAAAGATACCCCTGAAACTAATAATATGGCAATATTATTTCATAATATTTGGCATATATATTATGCCAATAATATGGCATAATATTTCATAATAGTATGAATGGCAACAGAGGTGAAACTAAGATTTCTCAATGTGCACTTTTTTATATTGTTTTGGTTTCTGAACCACATAAATGTATTATTTCTGGGCAGCCCGGGTGGCTCAGCGGTTTAGCGCCGCCTTCAGCCCAGGGCCTGATCCTGGAGACCCAGGATTGAGTCCCACGTCGGGCTCCCTGCATGGGGCCTGCTTCTCCCTCTGCCTGTGTCTCTGCCTCTGTCTCTGCCTCTCTCTCTCTGTGTCTGTCATGAATAAATAAATACTTTAAAAAATGTATTATTTCTACAAAAAAATAATGTTACCTTTTTTAAGTCAAGTTTTAGAAAATATTTGAGATAGGAAAATTTCTGTAATTTAATGCATTATGAAAATGATCACAAAATTGTACATATAGAACATTTTCCTAAATAATGTATGTAAATAGTCATTCATAAAAACACTGTGTAGATTTATTTATAAGATTTGACTCACACGAAGTATGTTTTCTGACCAAAATTAAATTGGAAATTAATGATAAAAGTATCTTTGGAAAATCTCCAAATATTTAGAAACTAAATAGCACACTTGTGAATAACACATCAGGTCAAAGAAGAAAAAAGGGAAATTGCCAACCACATGGAACAAAGAAAGTGAAAACACAATGTATCAAAATTTATGGCATGCCAGGAAAGCAGTATTTAAGGAAAATTTTATAGCACTAAATGCTTATATGGAGAAGAAGGAAGGATTTCAAGTTAATCACCTCAGCTTCTACCTTAAGATACCAGAAAAAGAGCAAGTTAAACCCAAAGAAATGCAATTTATACTGATCAGAGCTTAAATCAATGAAATAGAAAATAAAATAATTTTTTTAAAAATCAACGAAACCAAAGGCTCATTCTTTGAGAATATCAATAAAATTGACAAATCAGGAAAGACAGAAGAAACAAATTAACAAAATCAGGAATATGAGATGGGGGTTGACATGAGTACAGATATTTCCAATACTGAAAGGAGAATCAGTGAATATTATGAAAAGTTTTATGCCAATACATTCTACAACTTAGATGAAATGGACAAATTCCTTGAAAAACAAATTCCTTAAAAAAGTCAGCTCTTCTTGGGGTACCTGGGTGATTGAGTTGATTAAGCATCCAACTCTTGGTTTCAGCTTAGGTCACAATCTTGTATTCATGGGATCCAGCCCTGTGTCTAGCTGGGCACTGAGCATGGAGCCTGCTTGAGATTCTCTGTCTCTCCTCTCCCTTGGTCCCTCCTCTCCCCCCACCCACTCTCGCAAGCACATGCTTGCCACTCTCTCTCTCTCTCTTAAAAAGAAAAAAAAAAAAGGCAGCTGTTTTTCAGCTAATACAAGAAAAGTTAACTTCAATAGCTATATCGAACAAAGAAATTGAATTAGTTAAAAATCTTCCCATAAAGAAAACCCCAGGCCAAGATAGCCCCAAGGTGAAGTCTACAAAACATTTAAGGAAAAAAGCCAATTTTATACAAACTCATTCAGAAAACTAGAAAGGGGGAAACACTTCCCAATTCATTCTATGAGACCAGCATTGCCTGAATACCAAAATCTGACAAAGACATCACAAGGAAATTGTTATGGACTGAATGCATGCCTCCAAAATTCATATGTTGCGATTCTAACTCCCAACATGAGTATTAAGGGTACTTCTATGTTGAAATTAAAAAACAATACCACTTATAATAACATCAAAAAATATGAAATAGTTGAATGATGACTGACAAAATGTATACAAGACCTGTACATTGAAAACAACAAAAGGGTGCCTGCACAGGTCAGTCATTTAAAGGCCAAGGTCATGATCTCAGGATCCTGGGATCAAGCCCTATGCCAGGTTCCATGCTAGGCAAGGAGTCTGCTTAAGATTACCTCCTTCCTTCTTCCTGCCCCTTCCTGCCTGCCATGCCCTTCTATCTCAAAGAGGAAAAACAAAAAGCAAAACAAAACAAAACCATTACTGAGAGAAATTAAAGATGTAAATAAATGAGGAGATATACCTTGTTTATGGATTGAAAAGCTCAAAATTATTAAGATATCAAGTATCCCCAACATGATGTACAGATTCAATGCAATTCCAATCAAAATCTCAGCAGGCTTTTTGTGGAAACTGACAAGCTGATCCTAAAATCAGATAGATGCAAAGGACCTAGAAGCCAAAACATCTTTGTAGAAGAGCAAAGATGGAAGACTAATGTTACCTGACTCAAGACTTATTGCAATACTATAATAATCAAGATAGTGAGACTTTGGTGTCAAGGCAGGGATCAATGGAACAGTCTAGAAATAGACTTAAATTATATATGAACAACTGATTTCTGGCAAAGGTACAAAGGCAATTCAGTGGAGAAAGGATAGTCTTTTCAGGAAATGGTTCTGATATAATTAGATAACCACATGTAAAAACAAACTTTGACTCATACCTTATATAAAATGATCTTTGACCCACATCATGTATAAAAATTATTTTAACACGGATAATCTAACTAAATGTAAATTGTGTATACAACTGTCAAGACATCTAGGGAAAAAAATGTGACCTCTGGTTAGACAAAAATTTCCTAGGTATGATACCAAAACCACAATCCATAAAAGTAAAAACTGATAAATTAGATCTCACTAAAATTTAACACGTCCGCCCTTCAAAAGACACAATTAAATAACTTAAAAGACAAGTCAGGGATCCCTGGGTGGCGCAGCGGTTTGGCGCCTGCCTTTGGCCCAGGGCGCGATCCTGGAGACCACGGATCGAATCCCACGTCAGGCTCCCGGTGCATGGAGCCTGCTTCTCCCTCTGCCTATGTCTCTGCCTCTCTCTCTCTCTCTCTCTATGTGACTATCATAAATAAATAAAATTAAAAAAAAAAAAAAGATTTAAAAAAAAAAAAAAAGACAAGTCACCAACCAAAAGAAAATATTTGCAAGTCTTATATCTGATAAATTTCTTATATCCAGAGCATATGAAAAACTCTCAAAACAACACAAACAACCCAATTAAAAAAAAAAAGTGGGCAAAAGGTTTGAACAGATACTTCCAAAAAATATACAGATGGCAAATAAGCACATAAATAAATGCTCAACCTCACTAGTCACTAGGAAATGGAAATTAAAATTACTATAATATACCACTACATACTGATTAGAATAGCTGAAATTAAAAAGACTAGCCATACCAAGACCTGGCAAGAATGTAGAGGAACTAGAACTCTTATACATTGCTGGTAGAAATGGAAAATGACACAACTACTTTGGAAAACAGAATGGCAGTTTCCTGAAAAGTTAAATATCTACTATGTGATATAGCCATTCCACTCCTAGGTATTTACATACACGAGAAAAAAGAAAGTTTTATGTCCATATAAAGATATACATGAATGTTCAGAGCAGCTGTACTTCAAGAGCCTCAAAATAGTAACAGTGATGTCCATCAACAGATGAATGAATGAACAAACTGTAATTACTCAGCAATAAAAAGTAATGAACTATTAAGACATGCAACATGAAAGAACCTCAAAATAATTATGCTAAGTGATAGAAATCAGACAAAAACAGAGTATATATTATATGATTCCATTTATATAAAATTCTAGAAAATCCAAATATATCTACAAAGCAGATCAATGATTCCCAGAAAATGGAAGAGCCAGGGGGCATTTTAAAGGGGTACCAGTACACTTTGGGGGGTGATGAATTTATTTGATCAATATTTTAACTACGGTGATGTTTCATGGTTACATACATATATCAAAACTTATGAAACTGAAAAATAACCAACTTATTAAACTGTACATTGAAATATGAAATTTAGGGATTCCCTGGGTGGCGCAGCAGTTTAGCGCCTGCCTTTGGCCCAGGGCGCGATCCTGGAGACCTGGGATCGAATCCCACATTGGGCTCCCGGTGCATGGAGCCTGCTTCTCCCTCTGCCTATGTGTCTCTGCCTCTCTCTCTCTCTCTGTGACTATCATAAATTAAAAAAAAAAAAGAAAGAAAGAAAGAAATATGAAATTTATTGTATCTGTAAATTATACTTAGTAACATTTTTAAAAGATTAAAATATCACATTAAAATGTTAACAGAGTTTATAATTAGAGTTATAAATGATTTCAGTTTTATTCTTTTGCTTTTCAGTATTTCAGTATCCAAATTTTTTTCTATTAGTTGCATTTGATTTCTATAATAGGAACAAAAATGTGTGCATTTCTTTAGAAATACCACATTGCAAAGTAATAATAGCCATACTGGAAGTACAGAATAACTGATACACAGGGAAAGTAGTAATATGATGGGTAACATATATTAGAATATCTTGACTAATCAACAGATCACAATTTAACACCCAAAATTCAATTTGCAACTCAGCTTCTTATAAAGTTCTTATCATCCATAACATATTGTTACATTGTGATAATTTACTGAAGACATCTTTGCTGGTCTTAGGGTAGCTAGTCATATTCGTGATAAGACTATACCAACCAAAAACATAAAATAAAACCAAAGATATGACCTTTAGTATAAACACATCTCAGAAGAACCAAGAATTTTTTAGGCCCTGTCAAATGAGTCCAAGTTCTCTAAACATAAAGCATGAACTTTTTATTTCTATGACTCAGGTCATAGAAAAAGTGATTATAATAGATGTATTCTTTAGTAAGTTTCACTTTAAACATGAGGGCTTTATTAGCTATTTTTAAAGTTACAATCTAATACA
Source organism: Canis lupus dingo (assembly GCF_003254725.2). NCBI lineage: Eukaryota > Metazoa > Chordata > Mammalia > Carnivora > Canidae > Canis > Canis lupus. Next base: position 8,787,911 of record NC_064264.1, on the reverse strand, counting down.
TACTTACTGTAATGAAGAAAAAAAAATCCAAAAATGTAAAAAGAAAAATGATCTCTCTTGACCCCTTCCATTCGCAGCCTCACTCCTAACCAAATGCCCTCAAAAAAAAATCAAAAACCTGGAGTGTAACCTTCCACACTTTTTTCTGCATACAAAAGGATGTATAATGTACCTATGAAAGGTGTTTAAGCTGTTAAAAGAAAAATAGTATCAGACTTCATATACTACCCTAAAGTCTGCTAACTTTTGTTTTTCAGTCTGCAACTTTTGCTTAACAATATGGCATGGCCACCCTCAAGGTCCACAGATAAAAATCTAACATTCCTTTTTAACAGCTCCAAAAGATTCCATAACACGGGTAAACAATAATTTATTCAACCATTCCTCTACTGACACACTCATTGCTTCTAGTTTTTGTTACTATCAATAACACCAAAATGCTACAATACATATTGTGTACCAATACCCTTTATATATTGACTTTTTTTCCTTAATGAATGGAACCTGAAAAAGAAACTGCTACATCAAGGTACACATATTTTTTATTTTAATAGTCACTACCATATTACTTTCCAAAGAAGCCCTATCAACTCACATTTCTACCAGCAATGTATGACAACACCTTTTCCCTGCAATCTTGTAGGTAATGGATAGTATAATACTTTCTGTTTTTTAAGATTTATTTGACAGAGAGCAAGTGTTCGCATGCATATGCAAGCAGGGGTAAGGGCAGAGGTAGAGAATCTTCAAGCAGACTCCCTGCTGAGTGTGGAGCTCCACACAGGGCTTGATCCTACATCCCATGAGATCATGACCTGAGCCAAAACCAAGAGTCCTATGCTCAACCGACTGAGCCACCCAGGTGCCTCTATAATACTTTTTAATCTTGGCCCAGGTGATACATGGAAATTCCTATTTTATAGTATAATTTGCATCTCTCTAACTATTAAGAAGGGTTGGAGCATACGTTCATATACTCATTGGCCACTTGGATTCCCTCTCCTGTGGCATGCCTATTTAAATTCTTTGCCTATTTTCTACTGGATGATATGATGTTTCTCATCAATTTGTAAGATATATTTGTATATTAAGGGTATTAATCCTCTATCTATCTATCATATGTGTTAGCTATCCATTAAAATGTCACTTTTTAAGGGGTTTACTACCTGAATTCATTTTCTCTTTCAAACAATGTCATCGTTAGCAGTTAAATTACCACATAGATCCAAAGAAGCCTATTTATACGTTACATAATTCAAAAATTGTGCATCTGCAATGAAAGTTGCAGAAAGCAGCAAAGAAAATAAAAGGTAACAAAATGCATCAAGAAATGCTGTCTTTAGCATGTTGCCTAGGAGAAAGGAGACGAAAGAAAATTTAGGCACTGAATGAAGGCTACTGTAGTGACTCTGGAGGAGACTTCAGGCCATGGTACACAGCTTTAAGAGTTGATGGGACTCTTCCCTTTGAGGGCTCTACTCTACAGAAATCTCAACTGAAATCTTTGTCTACAAGTAAATTTTCATGTAGTGAGTAGCAATTAGTACACTACTGAAAATAAGGCAAATCTCAAGGATCGAACGCTTTGCTCCTCAAACTATTGTTGAAGCTCTGACTCTATTCTGTAAGTGATTCTTAATTAACACCTTCCTGCAGGCCTTCTGTGTAAGCTTTGCCACTCATTCATTAAAACTGACAAGCAGCTGAAATGATCGCGGACATTATCCACAGACAAAAAAAATGACCATTTTTTCCATGCTACTGTCATTTACACGTTGATGAATTCTCAAACCTCTTGAAATTATTTACAAACATCCCTGTCCCCCAAAAAATCTTTCACATGGTCGACTTTATGCCAAAAATCACCACTTTAAAAGCACCATGTTGTAATTCTTGCATAAAACCTTTGTGTGCCCTAATTGCTTGGAAATGAGTTCAGTGTGTCCAGTAAACCTTAAACGACCTCACATATAATTGGTCCACTGACTGCAACAAGAAGATTATGTAAGGAAGCAGAAATATACTCTGAAGTCAACTTTAAAGACATCTATTAAAAACCTGCTACCCTGGAGCATAACTTCATAAGGCGAACACTGGAAGAAATACCAGCTTGATACACTATAGTTTAACTTCAAGAATAAAAGCATGAAGGAACCCTTTTTCAACAGCTAACAATTTCATCTAAGGCTTGAGATTCGGTTTTCATACAAAAAAGTAAAAATCTTCAATTACCCACTTGAACACTTGCAGGAGTGAGACTAGGGACTAAGATGGTAAGTGGGAGTTATAATGGTTAAGGCAGGAGGTGACAAGACCTAGATAATAAAAAAGCTGAAGAACAGTCTAACTCCTCTGTCTGTTATGTGCCCGGCACTGGGCTAAATGCCGTGTCCAACCCTGTTCAAGTAAGAAGCTGACGACCAACTATAAAATATAAGCATTCATTGTCTCAGTTGAATGGTCAGTGAATTAAGAAATTTTACTTTCATAAGGTAATACTGCTTTCACATGGTTCTAAACTGAATTTTAGACTACTTGAGAATATTCCCAGTCTACAGCATCTCTGTCAGCTAATAAGATCTCTGCCACTTCTATTAAAAAGATGTTAAATATGAGTATCAGGGTTCATGTTTTGACACTGTAATTTTTTATTTCTTCATTACTAGAAGACAATAATTGATTTTCAGTGCTCTTGGAAAAGACAGAAGTAAAATAGCATTGCCATGCCTCAACTATTTCAATATTTTTCAGTTTTCAATATTTTTCATACTCTTAAATTCCAAAGGAGTCACTTAACAGACCAATCTTCTCTGCATTCTCAAATTTAAAGAAAAGTAGCCAGAAATACTGTAACAGATTTTTTTTTTTGTAACAAATTATTAAAGAAAAATCAAACTGAAGTCAGGAAATCTGGGCTTTTGCTACTAATTAGTCCTCTGACCTCTTTCTTATGGTCCTACTTTCCTGATTATGAAATGAGTTTCAAAGAGGATAATAATTGCTAAAGTTCCTTTTCTTAACAAAAGTCTGTCTTTTTATGTTTCATTTAAAAATGTTAAATATGCAAATAGCAAAGAGTTAAATGGAAGCATAAATATGGGTAGGAAAGTAACAGGGTATCAAACTTCAACAAAACACCATTTTCAAAATATAAAGTAACTCCAAAAGAGGTTAAAAAATAATATAGATATTAATTATAAATATATATCAATCATAAAAATAATATATATAGATATATATCTCAAAGTTCTCTCATAACCAAAATCCATTATCCCCAACCAGTCATGTAATAGCAAGAGTAAAGCCAAACAACTATGGCTTTTCCGTCATGGAAACAGTCCCTGAGAGAGAGAGAAGTAATTCAAATAATATGATACTTGAACGGAATATAGTAAATAAATGCCCCAAAACATGTTTTATTAATAAATAAATAATCAAATCCAATCAATATGTAGCAACAATATGCTTACGGAGATATTTAAGATTTTAATTGACTTATTAGCTCAGCAACTTTTCCTATTTCAAGTTAACCAACTCCCAATAGTCTTTTCCTTACAAATGGGTGCTGTTGCTCATACAAAAGACAGAAACAATGTTAATAACTTACTACTGGGTAAAACATGCTACTATCACTTTGATATACAACTATTACTATATCTAAAGATACTTGTGTTATGAATATGGTGGGAACAATGATGAACGCATAGCAAGCACAGAAAATGCAAACTGAAGTCTATACACTATCCAATTGCTTTCAATATAAACTCTCTTCTGATAAATTTCAAAGAGTAAACTACTAACAACTAAACAGAAAAGAAGTGAAAAATTTTGATTGCATAACAAATGTATGAAAACAGCAATAAAAAGTCAAAGTATGCTAAACTAGAAAATGTTGAGGGTTTTTCTTTGTTTGCTTTTCTAGGGGTTTTTTTGATGACAATATATTTGAGTTTTACTGTATTTAAAAACTGATACCTTCTATACATGGAACTTGATCTAAGCCAACCTCTACTATGCTGCCCCCAGTCATTTGCAAAATATGAAAACATGTTCATTCAAAGCCAATGTTTGTAAGACTTAAAATTGATTGATAATATTACTAAGATCACTAGTAATGATTCCCTCCAGATTCATTTTTTAAGGGTATAACTGAATGAAGATGTAGATGTTTTTAACGTATCTCTTAAGCAGAATCATACCAACCCTTAGTATTAACCATATTCAACAGTGTTACAGTCATAGGATAATGGGAAATAACGAGGAACAGAATCAGGAGATTAAGGAAATGACTGTGTCAGGGGCTCATATTTATTGAGTACTGTGTGCTGGGCACTATCTTACACATTTCACGTAGGCTATTTGATTCCTATGTGATATTTGAGGCTTATAATACATCCATTAGGTTGAAATGATTGTACCCATAGTATCAAGGAGATTTGGAGCAGTTAAAGGACTATAGAAACTCACACATGGAAGGAAGGAAGGAAGGAAGGAAGGAAGGAAGGAGGGAGGGAGGGAGGGAGGGAGGGAGGGAGGGAGGGAGGGAGGGAGGGAGGGAGGAAGGAAGGAAAGAAAGAAAGAAAGAAAGAAAGAAAAAGAAAGAAAGAAGAAAGAAAGAAAGAAAGAAAGAAAGAAAGAAAGGGAAGGGAAGGGAAGGGAAGGGAAGGGAAGGGAAGGGAAGGGAAGGGAAGGGAAAATAGAAAGAAATTCATATCTAGGAAAGAGTACAGATAATTTTTTTAAGTTTTTTTTTAAGATTTTTTATTTATTTATTCATAGAGACAGAGAGAGAGAGATGAGAGAGGAGACGAGAGGCAGGAACAGGCAGAGGGAGAAGCAGGCTCCATGCAGGGAGCCTGACGTGGGACTTGATCCCGGGTCTCCAGGATCACACCCCAGGCTGCAGGCAGCGCTAAACCACTGTGCCACAGGGGCTGCCCAGATAAAATTTTAAACATAATCCTCCTCCTACCAAATAGATATTTACATACAGAACACAAACTATGTAACAGTTTTCCTACCTTCTCTCACCAGTGGATATTACCCCTCACTTCTGAAGTTCATTATAAAAGTCAGCTACATTCATCATAAGAAAAGATACAGAAATCAGGGGGAAAATGAGTGTTTTTTTTTTTTTTTCAATTATCATGTAAGGTGTTAAAATCTATTTTGTTAAGTTTTCTCTAGGTAAATACAACAGTTTCTTAAAGATTTAAGAGTCCCTAGGCTCACCTCCAGAAAAGAAAACCTATCAATTACAATATGATTAGGCATAACCAGTAAATAATGAACATTAAAAACAAATGTTCCTGACTCCCCCACTTCTAGTTAGGATGAAGAGAGTTGAAGAGAATTTTACTTTCAACCTAACAACCAGAACAGGGCAGTTGATCTGTAAAACTAAGTTTCCTAAAACCCGTCATAAAGCTAAGAATACAAAGAAATCTGAATGAACTAGATTCTAGAGAGTAAGGAGTAACTTCAGGGAGAGAAGAAACCCACAGCTTACTTTAATACCCAGTAGGATGGCAGGAGGAGGAGGAATCTGACCTAGGTGTATCAGGATAAGCAAGCTGAACTTTCAGCAAACTTAAAATGGCCACACACAAGGTGACATGACTAATCAACCTACTGAGAAGTTTCAGTCATGAGAGGATCTGCACCTACCCACTAACTGGCACAGGAGCGAACACTAATACCCAGACACAATGGCAAGAACGGAGAGGTTATTCTTCCTGAAGCATGCTGGACCTTTTGTGAGTCCAAGGCGACAAACCACAAGGCTGGGGATGGGACAGAAAAAGCAACAGAAATCCCTCCAAGGCGCTTCATGTCTTTATACCGTATAAGGCAGCAGTTCTCAAGGATGGTGCTGGGCAGAAATGCTGATATAAATTCTTCTGCAGCACTCTTGGCCTTCATTGATATGGCCTCTGGAGGCCAGAGGCAGGGCAACAGCATCAAGAGAGATCTGGGTTGAAGCAAGCGGAATATAGGACTAAATGGCAAAGTTCCCCAGCAATCCAAAGATGCAGCTCGACAAAGAGAGACTAGCCATGGTTTGTAGAGCTGAAAATTCAGCTAGAAAGCATAAAGAAAGCTCTGGAATCTCACCAGAATTCACATCCCAAACATTACTAAGAAAATCCTGATCTTTTCCTCAATACCTTTGAAGGCAGAGATAAATGGGATCTAACTAATCAACAACAAAGCCCAGTCCCAGCTCAAGCACGTATTAATTTGACTCAGCATTCCTCCTCCAGTGGTCCCCACGCCCCCCACCATAGACATGGGGCTGAGCAGATGAAGAGGCATGCCCTTTTTGGGCGTAAATATCATTTACTTCAGTCTCTACTTCTTTTATACACAATGTCTGGCATACAATAAAATATTATGAGACAGAGAAGAAAATGTGATCTATATTCAAAAATCAATAAAAGCAGTTCTAAAAATGGCCTATATGCTGGAATTATTAGACCATGAAAAATGTTAAAATATCACATGCAAAAGGAGGACAACACGAATGTATTCAAGTATGAGAGATGGAAAATATAAAGAAAAACTGAATGAATGTAGAAATGAAAAATATACTAGCAGAAATGAACGAATCAACAGGTGGGATGAACACAAGACTGTACAAAGCTGAAAAGAAAATCAATCAACTTAATTATGGTCAAGAATTTTCCAAAACCGATTAAACTTATTAACCCAGAGACTCAAGTTGCTCAGAGAAATGCAAAGAAGATAAATTCAAAGAACACACCGAGGTACACCAAAGCCAAACTTCTAGTTAAAAAAAGAAAAACTAAAAAGAAAAATTTAAATGCAGATAGAGAAAAAGGGCAAATTACAACTATTAGTACAACAAAAATGACAGCTGACTTTTTATTGGAAACAATAGAAACCAGAACATAATAAAATGGTTTCTTTAAAGCACAAAAAAGGAAACAAAACCCAAAACAAAACAAAAACTTGGCATTCTATATCCAGTGTGTTGGGGGGGGGGGGGGAATTCCTTTGAAAATGAAAGCAAAATAAAAACACATGTTAAGATGAACAACAGATGAAGGGCACCTGGCTGATTCAGTCGGTAGAGCATGCAACTCTTGATCTCAGGGTTGTGAGTTTGAGTTCCACCTTGGGTGTAGAGCTTACTTTAAAAAAAAAAAAAAAAAAAAGAGGAGTGCCTGGGGGTTCAGGGGGTTAAGCAACTGACTCTTGATTTCAGCTCAGGTCATGATCTCGGGTCTTTAGATTGAGCCCTGCATCTGGCTCTGCACTCAGTGGGTGATCTGTTTAAGATTTTCTCTCTTTTCCTCCACCCCTCCCCCTGCTCATGCTCATGCTCCCAATCTCTCTCTCTCTCAAAATAAATGAGTAAAATCTTTAAAAAAAAAAAAGAAAAGAAAAGAAAAGAAAAAGACAACAGATGAGAGAATTCCTATCACAAGCCTACTAAAAAGAAGCGCTAAAAAAAACACTATTCTGGCTGAAAGGAAATGCTTTCAGATGGATGTCTGACTGCAGGAAGAAATGAAAAGCAACATAGAATATTAAAATATGGGTAAATATTAAAAACTTTAAAAATAACCTCTATTTTATACATATATATTAAATTTAAAATTCCATTGGTTGCCTAAAATAAAAAATAACAATATTGTGGTGTTCTTAGCATATGCAAAATTAAAATATATGATAGCAAGACTACCAAGGTTATGAGAGGTATAGGAAAGTATAGTGTTGAAATGTTACCATTGTTCCTAAAATATATCTTTATTTGAAAGTAGACTATGATAAGTTCAAGATGTATATTATGATCCCTAAAGCATCACTCTTCAATAGAGTACTGACTAGTCATGTGTTGCTATTTAAATTCAAGTTTAAATTAATTAAAATTAAATAAAATCTAAAATTAGTTTCCTTAACTGCACTGTTCACATTTTGAATGGTTAATAACCACATGTGGCTAGTGCCTGCTATAGTGGACAACACAAATATAGAATATATCCATCACTTCAGAAAGTTTCATTGGACTGAACTATACTGGAAAAAGAGGTGTAACTAGATAGCTAATGGAAGAGACAAAATGGAATATATTATCCCTGAAGAGAAGAAGGGATGTATATAAAAATATAAACAGGAGAAAGAGCAAAATACCATTAAGATGGTTGACTTAAACACATCTACATCAATAATTATATTAAATATAAATAGGGTGAACATTCTATTTCAAAGAAAGAGCTTGTCAGAATGGATAAATAAGCTGCTCATAAGACACACTTGAAATATAAAGGCACAGACTAGCTGAAAGTAAAAGAATGAAAAAGACCATACCATACAAACACTTAGCACAAGAAAGATGGTGTGGCTTACATTATTATCAGACAAAATTAACTTTAAGAAAAAAACTGTTACCAGACAAAGATAGCATTGCATAATAATAAAATGGACCATTTATAAAGAAGATATAACAATTATAAATGTGTCCATACCTATTAGAGAGGTTTGAGATATACAAAATAAAAATTAATAAAGGGAAAAACAGACAAATCTACAATCATTATAGAAGTTCTAACACCACTTTATCAGCAGTTGATGGAAGAGGTAGATAAAATCAATAAAAACATAAATGACTTGAACAATACTGTCAACACTGACCTAATTAATATTTATAGACTACGATACCCAATATCAGCAGAACACTAATTTTTTCAAAGTTTACATGAAACACTCACCAAGAAAGTCCATATGCTGATTGTTAAGTCTCAGTAATTCCAATTTCAAAGAACTAACTCTACAAAGTATGTTCTCTGACCATAATAGTATTAAATTAGATACTCTGAACATAATAGTATTAAATTAGAAATCAGTAACTGTAAGATAAAGAAAAACAAACCAAATACTGAAAATGAAGCAAACATACCTCTAAATAACCCCTGACCGAAGAAAAAATTTGTGATTTTTAGAAATATCTTGAATGGAATAATAATGAAAACTTAAATCATCATTTGTGAGGCAGAGCTAAAGTAGTTTAGAAAGGCAGGAAACAACACATGTTGGAGAGGATGTGGAGAAAGGGGAACTCTCTTGCACTGTTGGTGGGAATGTGACCTGTGCAGCCACTCTGGAAAACTGTGTGGAGGGTCCTCAAAGAGTTAAAAATAGACCTGCCCTACGACCCAGCAATTGCACTGCTGGGGATTTACCCCAAAGATACAGATGCAGTGAAACGCCAGGACACCTGCACCCCGATGTTTCTAGCAGCAATGTCCACAATAGCCAAACTGTGGAAGGAGCCTCGGTGTCCATCGACAGATGAATGGATAAAGCAGCTGTGGTCTATGTATACAATGGAATATTCCTCAGCCATTAGAAACAACAAATACCCACCATTTGCGTCAACGTGGATGGAACTGGAGGGTATTATGCTGAGTGAAGCAAGTCAATCAGAGAAGGACAAACATTATATGGTCTCATTCATACGGGGAATATAAAAAATAGTGAAAGGGAATAAAGGGGAAAGGAGAAAAAAATTAGTGGGAAATATCAGAAAGGGAGACAGAACATGAAAGACTCCTAACTCTGGGAAACGAACTAGGGGTGGTGCAAGGGGAGGTGGGCGGGAGGTGGGGGTGACTGGGAGACGGGCACTGAGCCAAAGGCAGACACTCAACCCCTAAGCCACCCAGGAGTCCCAGAACTAGAAAGTTCTTAAGAAAAAAACAGACTATCTTCACAACTTTGAGATAGGCAAAGATTTCTAAGACATAATAAACACTAATCATAATAAAAGATAAACTATGTAACCAAAACTTCTGCCAACTAAAAGATACCACTGAGAAAATGATTAGGCAAGCCAGAGACTGAAAAAAAGTATTCATAATACATATATATGACAAAGCATATATATGCTACTCTCTGTGTCTAGGGTCTATGAAAAACTTCTACAAATCAACAATAAAAAGGCAAACTGTTTTTTAAATAAGCAAAATATTTAACAGATATAACACGAAAGATACACAAATAACAAATAAGCACAGGAAAATATCTTTGACCTCATTACTCATCAGGACAGGCAAATTAAAACCATAATGAGAGGACGTGCACTACTAGACTTCTGAAAATCCACTCCTCCACAAAGGCAATGGCAATACTAGTAAAAATTGTCAAAAATCAATTGTTTCAGAAATCTAGAAATTAACAAGAGACTTTCAACAATCTGACAAGCATTTATCCAGGAAAAATGGGTGAACCTTAATATGAACAGTAAGTGCCATGGTCTTTTAACTTCCCCTGATCTCCCTCCCCAGCTTTGTGGAAATCTTTGAAAACCAACCACCCACAACGCTGGGGAAAACCAGCAGCCTGGCAACCACTGAATGGGACAGAACAGGGTTGCAGCTTCCTAACAGTCCTTCCCGTAGAAAACTATCCCTACTTGACTTCTCTAACAGCTCCCTGAAAAGCTCCTTTTTTAGAATTTGACTTCATTTGATCCACTCAGAGCTCAAAGCTCAGTGTGCAAACAACACTACCCAGGGTGTTTGTAAAAAAAAAAAAAAATCAACAATTGTTTAACATCACAGCTGCCTGAGGCACCCAAACCAGTTGAGGCTAACAAAAGGATGAACAACACACAAACAAAACAACTTAAAAGGAAAAAAAAAAGGGAATAAGATATCCAAAGGAAGGCTTGAAACATCACAGTGTATGTCTAGGAATCTAGAAGGCCATGCACATGTTTGGGAAAGTTATGAGAAGGGCCTCATGGCTCACCTCTGGTTGACACTGAAGCTTTGCACAAGCAGGAAGACATACTTAAAAGTTGCCTCTGGAGCTTCATGGAAATCATGCCCAACATGCACACTCAGGCCCTGGTCAAAGACTGGGAGAACAGATGTGTTTGAGGCATTTAAGAAATCTCTGTCCCATCACTGGCTGGCCAGTAAGCTAACTGAGCAGAAACCAGTGGTTGCATGTGACAGAGTATAGGCTTCAGAAAAACAATCTGTAAATCTGTATAAGTCATTAAATGAACAAGCAGAGAGAAACCAAGCCCGAGGCAGGCGGGGGAAGCTGATGTCCAGAGTTGTCAGATTATACTATTTAATAAGTCTACTCAAAAAAAATAGGAAGAAACACAAAGAAATAGTAAAATATAGCAGGCAGAGAAAAGAAGCAGCTATCGATAAAACTATTTTTGAATAAGTCAGACAGGGAACTTAGTAAAAAACACCTTAAATTTGCTTCTATAAATATGTTCTAAGAACCCAAACAAACCAAATCTAAAAACTTAGAGTATAATAATATCTCACTGGAAAATATCAATAAAGAAATAGATATTATAGGGATGCCTGGGTGGCTCAGTGGTTGAGCGCCTCCCTTCGGCTCAGGGCGTGATCCTAGAGACCCGGGATCGAGTCCCCATGCCTGCTTCTCTCTGTGTGTCTCTCATGAATAAATAAATAAAATCTTAAAAAAGAAAGAAACAAACAAACAAACAAACAAACTATAGAGGTCAGAGGCAGTAAGATGACATATTCAAAGTGCTGGGGGGAGGGGGGGAACCTATCTGCCAAGAATTCATCAAACAAAAAAGGTAAAGTTAAGAAATTTCCAGATATGGGATCCCTGGGTGGCGCAGCGGGTTAGCGCCTGCCTTTGGCCCAGGGCATGATCCTGGAGACCCAGGATCGAGTCCCACATCGGGCTCTCGGTGCATGGAGCCTGCTTCTCCCTCTGCCTGTGTCTCTGCCTCTCTCTCTCTCTCTCTCTGTGTGACTATCATAAATAAATTTAAAAAATTAAAAAAAAAAAAAAAAAGAAATTTCCAGATAACCAAAATTGAGAAAATTAATCTATCCTACAAGATCTATCCTACAAGAAATACTAAAAGGAGTCCATCCTTCAAGCTTAAATGAAAGCACACTAGACAGCAACCCAAATGTACTCAAAGACACAAAGAATGCTAGTAAAGGTCACTACACATGTAAATATAAAGACAGGATAAACAACAAACAAAAAGACAGGATAAACATATTGCTATTTGTAATTCTTCCCTTCTCCTGATTTAAAAGATAACTTCAGGTAGTGATAATTAGAAAATTGTGATGAAAGACTTTAATGTATAAAGATATATTTCATATGACAATAACACCAAAAAGGGAAGTAGAAGGAAAGAGAGCTATATTAGAGCAAAGCTTTTTGTACACAATTGAAATTAAGTTATTATTAATAGGAACAAGTTTGTTTCAAGCTAAACTGTTAATTGTAATCCTTAGAGTGGCCTCTAAGAAAATAACTCAAAAAAATATAGTAAAAGAAAAGTGAGACAGAGTGGGAGGGGACAGACAGCAGAGTCATTAGGGAGGTAGAGTCATTGGAAACTTATGTTAGATGAAAGTGAGAGATTTCCCTCAAGGAGAACATAGTCTAGTGGAAGAATCTGAAGAGTGAACAATTATCTACTTTGTGTCCAATGACTAGAAAAAAGGAAGGAGAGTAACAGGAGATGAGGCTGAGAATAAATCGTGAAAAGTAAGGAGTGACCTTGGTTTCCAAGGTAGGAGGAGTCATTTAAGGAATTCTGAGAAAAGAAGATATGATTTTGAGCAAACAAGTGACTGCAAGTCATTATGGAGATGCATATCACAACGAGCTACCACCCCATACTGATGAAGATGGCTATGATAAAAAGGCAATAGTAAGTGTTGGTGAAGATATGGAGAAATTAGAACCCTCAGACATTGTGAGTGGGAATGTAAAATGGGGCAGCCTCTGTGGAGAACAGTTTGATAATTCCTCAAAATGTTAAACATAGAGTTACCATCTGACCTAGCAATTCTACTCCTAGGTGCATATCCAAAACATATGCCTGTCCAAAAACTTCTATGAATGTTCATAACAGTACCATCTGTAACAACCCAAAAGTAGAAATTAACCAAATGTCCATCAACTGATGAAGAGATAAGCAAAAAGCAGTAGAACCATACTAGAGAATATTATTAAGCCATAAGAGGAATCCCATACTGATAGGTGCTATGACACGGATGAACCTTGGAAACACTATGATAAATGAAAAAAGCTGATGCAAAGGCCACATATATTGTATGATCTCATGTATATGAAATATTCAGGGTAGGCAATCTACAGAAACAGAAAATATATTAGTGATTGCCAAAGGCTGGGGGGGGGGGGGGGGGAGGGCAGCTTACAGCTGTCAGAGGACAAAACAAGGAGTGACTGTTAATTGGTACAAGGTTTCTTTGGGGTGTGATGAAAATGTTCTGAAGTTAGATAGGGGCATGGCTGCACAACTCTGTGAATATATTAAAAACTACTGAGTTGTACACTTTAAAAAGGTAAATATTGGGGAAGCCCGGGTGGCTCAGAGGTTTGGTGTCACCTTCGGTCCAGGGAGTGATCCTGGAGACCCGGGATCAAGTCCCATGTCGGGCTCCCTGCATGGAGCCTGCTTCTCCCTCTGCCTCTGTCTCTGCCTCTCTCTCTCTGTGTCTCTCATGAGTAAATAAATAAAATCTTTATAAACAAAACAAACAAAAAAAAAGGTAAACTTTTTAAAAAGGTAAGTTTTACATAAATCAATTATATCTCAATAAAGCTGTTGTAAAACAAAGGCATGGTAAGTTACTATTTCACACCTAGTAGAATGAATAAGCTCAAAAAGACTGGAAATTCTAGTGTTGGCAAGGATATAGAACATCACTGTTGGTCAAAGGGTAAAATAGCATAACTACCTTGGAGAATTGTTTGGCAGTGTCTTAAAAGTTAAACAGCCATCCATCCTATGACACATCAATTCAACTCCTAGTTATTTATTCAAGAGAAATGAAAAGTTATGACTACAATACTTGTACAGGAATGTTCATAGCACCTTATTCATAACAGTCTAAAAATGGAAACCCTCCAAATGTCTATCAACAGAACAGATAAACAAATTGTGGTATATTTATACAATAGAATACTACTCAGCAATTAAAAACAAATCGATAAACCCGGGAACATGGATGAATTCCAAAATCATTATCTTGTTGGAAAGAAACCAAATACACACACAGAAAAGCTTTATACTATATATAAAACTAAAGAACAGGCAAAGCTAATCCATCATGGTAGAAAAAAAGAACACTGGCTTCCAGAGCAGACCAGAGGGGAAGGAGCACAAAAGAATATTCAGGTGATAAAAGTAATCGGTGGTTATATAAGTTTATAAAATTACCAAATTAACTAAAATGAATACGTAAGATCTGTGCATTTTATTATGTGGACATTTTATCCCAACTTAAAAAAAGAAAGAGTAGTACATGAAAAAATAAATGCGTCACTGAAATATTTGAGGGTGAAGTGAAAGGATGTCTGGGATAGGTTTTAAATACTCCAGAAGGAAAAATAGGGGTCATTTAAAAGAAGACTGGCATATATCGATAAATGTTAAAACTGAATTCCAAGTACATCATGTTTATACTGTTATTTCTAGTTTTGCATATGCTGAAAATTCCCATAATGAAAAGTTAAAAGTTATTCATTCATAAATAAATGACTATTTCTTACTGTAGTTCTGTGGCACGAGTTCTGGGCTCTTAGGAGTTTTCAACTTGTAGGATACATCTCCAATATTAACTGTTTCACCTAAAAAGATAATAAGGAAACACACCATTACAAGAGACAAGAAAACCACCCACTATGCCTTTCCCAACCATGACCACCCCAACTATTATAGAAATGTACCACACACCTGTGTTTGGCCCCGTGGACATACGTGTCTACATTAACCACTACGTCCTCAAACTTGTATCCAAAGTATAGATTATATAATGGAAAAATGAAGCATTGGTGAAATTCACATTTTAAATGCTACATCAGCAAAAAAAAGGCAAAGTACAATAGAATTTTATCAACTGGCCTTATTTTCTCATTAATAGCAATACTAGTAAAGTCAACAGCAACACAGAAGGATGTATTTTGTTTAAGATCATCCAAAGCACCCATAAGGTGACATCTTTAACACAATTTACAACCTTTTTATATCCTTATAGGTTCTTAATTCAACTCTATACAACTTGAAGTTTTCCAGCAATGTAATCCAACTTATTTCTAGGAAAGCTCCAGCCTATATGCCAAGAATTCCTACATGAAACAAGCAAAACAGGCAAAAGTTCTCACTTCTACATGGTTCTGATTTTGTTTCATAACATTACTGTTTGGTTGATCTTCTAAAGTGCAGGACTAAAACCAAAACAATCCCTGGTTTGCTCTCTCCAAGAGCAAAATAGACATACTGATCCCATCTGCACCTGGAACTTCATTTGTAAAAGGCTCAATGACACTTAGAGAAAGTAGCTGTGCAGGGCACTTCGATGGCTCAGTCAGTCAAGTGTCTACCTTCGGCTCAAGACATGATCCCTGGGTCCTGGGATCGAGCCTCACATCAAGTTCTCTGCTCAGAGGAGCCTGCATCTCCCTCTCCCTCTACTGCTCCCTGTTTGTGTGCTCGCTCACTCTCTCTCAAATAAGTAATAAATAAATAAAAATTTTTAAAAAGAAAAAGTAGTTGTGCAAAATACAACTTTCAGCATTGCCATCTGTGAGCTAGTTAGGTATCCCAGAGACTAAGGCCTTAAATCACTGTAATAATAACAAAAGCAGCCAAGATTTGTTGAATGATTACCATCTTCTAAGTACTTTATACATTCCCAGAATAACTATGTGAAACAGAGGCTTTACAAATGAAGAAATCTGTAACTCCATGTAAAAAAAAAAAAAAAAAAAAGGAAAAAAAATATTTTATAGATGAAGAAATATACTACAGCTATGTGGTAAGTTGAGAGGAAACATCATGTAAAACACAGATATACTTTCTAATACAGAAAACGTGTATATTTAGAGTGTAAATCAGACTTTTCCTCCGAATTAGTCTAGATTTCAACTAATACTTAATGAATACTGGCTATTTGGCAAATATTGTTATAGACATGTCATTTATGTTACTTCATTTATTTTTTTTAAAGATTTTATTTATTCATGAGAGACACAGACAGAGAGAGGCAGAGACACAGGCAGAGGGAGAAGCAGGCTCCATGCAAGGAGCCCGACGTGGGTCTCCAGAATCACGCCCTGGACTGAAGGCAGCGCTAAACCGCTGAGCCACCCAGGCTGCCCTGTGTTACTTCATTTAATCTTAACTCCAAGTAACCTGTGGTTCCCGTGAGTTATTTCCTATAACTGCTGTAGCAGAAACCCCATCTCAAGTTAGCCTAGTAAAAGTCACTGCAGTTTCTGTTGCAGCAGTTACGGGAGGGAGCTTCAGGACCTGTGGGTCACTGAAGAGACCCAGGCAAATAACTAGTCCACAGCATGGAGGGAAGGCAGTGGACAAACAGCAGTCACACAAAGTCACACCCCAGGATAAGTTCACTGAGACACTGCCCCTGGCACCCCTGGATCCGCACCTGGGCCACCATGACCAGAGGACTTTTTCCCCCATTTTCCTTTTGATATTTTTCAGACCTGTAGAAAAGTTGGGAAAGGACTATTTTAAGTTCCAGAAATCAGGATCCTTCATCTGTAGTCTAGTCTTCAGATGCATCTTCTAATAAGGACACTGCCCTCAGGTAAACTGTGGAGAACTCTGCATAGTTCCCTGGTGCCTCAAAGTCCTGGGCAGGGCATTTAACTGGCCGAGCCTTGGTTCCCAGCCCTGCTGCTGGGGGCAGGCAGGAGAAAGTGCTGACCCTCTGATTTCCAGGGTAAGGTGGGGGCCGGCCCTGCCTCCTTTCAAGACTTACACCATCAAGGATTCCACCTCTTTCTCCCTCTCTCAGCCCCCTCTCCTGTTTCCTTCCTACCTCACCATGACTCCTAATCTTCCTTGCTTGCTCTTCCTCTTCTCCTCAACTTGGTCTTTTCTAAGTCACTTTTCTATTCCACCTACCACATCTCCTTGATGAGCTCTTCCAGTCTTACGCCTTTTAGTGCGACCAGTGTATTACTGGCTCCCAAATTTATATCCCTGGCCCACACCACAGAACTCTATACAGGGAAAGCAACAGACACTGAGATGCCTAGTAGATGCTAAACCTAACATATTCAAAACTGTGCTTCTGATATTTCCACCAAAATGTGCGATATCCACAATATTCCCCAGTTCTGCTAATGGCAACTTAATTCCTCCAGGGGCTCAGATCAGGAATCTTGCAGCCATTCTTAACTTTTCTCTCTTGCCTCCTCAGAAAATCCCACTTACTCCACTTCTCACCATATTCTCTACCAGCATAATGTTGACCCAAGCCAGTTAGGGGTTTATTACTACTTACACTAATTTTCTCACTTGAAAAGCATTAACTCTCACCTACTGACAGTTCTCCTGTCACAACTCTTGCACCCTGCAGTTTATTCTTTTTTTTTAATTTTTATTTATTTATGATAGTCACACACACAGAGAGAGAGAGAGAGAGAGAGAGAGAGAGAGAGAGGCAGAGACATAGGCAGAGGGAGAAGCAGGCTCCATGCACCGGGAGCCCGACGTGGGATTCGATCCAGGGTCTCCAGGATCGCGCCCTGGGCCAAAGGCAGGCGCCAAACCGCTGCGCCACCCAGGGATCCCCCCTGCAGTTTATTCTCAACAGAGCAGACACAGTGATCATAATAAAATAAAAGTCAAAAAAAAACAAAACAGTCAAGTAGTACAAGTTCTCACTCCATCCTCATCTTTGCAATGGCCCAAAATGCTGTTCTGCTCTGGCTCCCCCATTTCCTCTCTAACCTCCTCTCCTGCTAGTGTCCTCCCAGCTTACTCTACTCTAGCCACACTGGTCTCCACACTATTCCTTGAACATGTCAGACGCATACTCATTTCAGGCTTTTGCACTGGGTTTTCCTACTAACTGAAATGTTTTTCCTAAACATATCCATTTATTGATCAGGGCCCCAGCAAAAGCGGATGCTACATTCAAACTGAGTAACTAAGGAGAGTATAATAAAAGAATAAAAGAGAGTATAATAAAAGTATAATAAAAGAATTTGTGAAAGTGGGACAGTGTTTAAGAAAACCAACAAAGATAGTGCAAGTATCCTGGGCTAGTAACAACAGAAAGCTATTCCCACCCCTCTCCCTGAAGGGGCCTAGTGGAAGCAGAAGGGGAGAGAAAGCAAACAGAGAGAGTGAGAGTACTTAGAAAGCTTCCTAAAAGGAGCTGTGACCTTTTGTGCAGGAACACAGCAAATCTACAGTGGTGACGTGGCAACGTAGAAGAGGGGAGATTAAACATGAAACAAAAAATTGACAGAACTAAAAGTAGAACTATGTAAATCCATCATCATACTTGAGTATTTTACTATATCTCAGTAACTGATGGAAGAATGAGAAAAAGAAATAGAAAGATACAAAAGTAAGAATAATGATTTCTCAGCCTTTGGCTAAGATTAATTAGAAAACAGAATAAGGGATCCCTGGGTGGCACAGTGGTTTAGCGCCTGCCTTTGGCCCAGGGCGCGATCCTGGAGACCCAGGATTGAATCCCACGTCGGGCTCCCTGCATGGAGCCTGCTTCTCCCTCTGCCTGTGTCTCTGCCTCTCTCTCTCTCTCTCTCTGTGACTATCATGAATAAATAAATAAAATCTTAAAAAAAAAATTCTCATGATTTTAAAAAAAGAAAACAGAATAAGGGGGCAGCCTGGGTAGCTCAGCAGTTGGAGACCCGGGATCGAGTCCCACGTCGGGCTCCCTGCATGGAGCCTGCTTCTCCCTCTGCCTGTGTCTCTGCCTTTCTCTCTGTGTGTCTCTCATGAATAAATAAATAAAATCTTAAAAAAAGAAAACAGAATAAGGAAGATCTGAAAACACTATTAAACACTCAATATAAATGACCTTTACTCAACACTACACCCAATGAGGACAGAATGCATTTTTTTTTAAATACACATGAAACATTCACCAACTAGATCTTAGGCTGGACCACAAAGCAAATCTTTAAAAATGTCAAAGGACTGAAATCATACAAAGTATGTTTTCTGATCAAAATGGAATTAACTGGAAATCAATAACAAAAAGATAACTGGAAAGTCTTTAAACATTTGCAAATCAAGCAAAAGGCATCTAAAAAATCTAAAGAAGCAATCACGATGGAAATCAGATTTGTTAAGAAATAAGGTAGTGATCAATTAGTCATATCTGCTGTAGGCAAAGAGGAAAATGACATTTGCCTTTCCAGCCTCAATGTTGGTATTCTTGGCCACCTTTTGTTACCATGCTATGCTTTTCCTGAATCACCTAATCTATGCCAATAGCCCAACTTTGACCTCTGTACAACTAAAGTCTTAAATGTCTCCTTTGGTTCAGATCTCTCTCCTGAGTTCCATACCGATCAGTAGGCTACTGGACACATTACTTACATATTACCTCAACTTTAGCATGAGAAAAACAGAACTCTAGATTTTCTGTTGTGTGTTCTCCAACCAGCCTCAACCAACTCTACCTCTTTTATTCCCATCTCAGTGACTGATGCTTTATTCCATGGCCTGAAAGGCCTATCCCTCTTTCACACCCCTTTTCCTTCAGACAACTACTCTTCAAATATCCTTATCTCCTCACTGAACTTACCCTATCTTTTCCTTCTGCACACTCTCCACCTCCATCAAGAGTCCCACTCCTGTCTTTCTGCTAGCATAGTACCTGGTTCATGTTTCTCACACTGTATTAGAATTATCAACTATTGTTCTTCTACAATAATTGTCTGTAGAGTGCATATTTTCTAAGGGTACAGAGCATGGCAGTCTTAAGGAGATCAGTTTTTCAGATCCTCACTTCCATGTGTTCTTCCCTAACACTGAACTGAGAATGGGCCCTACAGGTTCTCCATTCCCACAGGCCTTTTCAGGAGCCTCCCATCTATCTTACCATGGTGGACGGTGCATTGCTCCAGTGGGCTAAACAAATGAGGCATAGAACATTATGGTTTGGGAAAAGTCTCTTTTTAAAGACTATTCAAATCAACACACACCTGCCTAGGAATACTTTTCCATGTCTTATATATTCCTACTGAAAGTGAAGAACAGCTTTAGAAATGACTGGACTATCTTGGCCTGTGTCAAATAGAGTACATTGCAGAGCAGAGACGTGAGAGTTAATATTGTCAAATAATCCAAGCTGGGAGAGCTCTGAGTACAAAGCAAAGAAAGCTTCAAAAACTGGCTCTTCACATATTAAAGGTAAGGTGTTTTTTCAGCTTTTCTCAATACTTCTCTTGAGAACATACTGTTCACACACACACACATACACACACAAAGGCACCTCTGAACATCTGAAGCAGTACATATGATTGATGCTGATCCATTTTAATGTAACTGAAATAGTTTTCAATACTACCAAAATTTTCACAGTACACTAGATAAAAACCACAGAAAGAGCTTTTAAATGTTTCTTTCAGGTTGGATGTTTATCTTCCAAAAAGGCAGTTAAAAATTTATTCTCAAATGTTACCATGAAATATTCATTACAACTATACTCATTCCTCATCTTACAAAACGGTTCTTTTTTCTTACTATGAAAATGTTCTGTACTAGCTTCTGAACCAGTGAGTTTTCATTTCACTAAGTACAATGTCATAAGTTTGATCAGGAGTCTAAACAAACTGATGAATTTATTTCTGATGTTTATACATGACTTTAATTGTTCTCTAAAGCCCACATACAAAGTTCATTACACATTTAACAGATAATATCATGCCTTCTACCATAGTCCTCATTACACAAATAACTTATTTTAACTGCTGTTACATTATTTATTATAAATTATTAAAGAACAAAATTGCATTACCATATATCATGAAACAGGTAATTTAAATATGTAACCACTAGACTCCTTTATTCTTATCTTTAATGTATTTAGTAATCAAGCCTATAAAATGTGGCCCGTAATTCATCTTTCAGTGGCTTTTTTTTTTAATTTTTTTTAATTTTTATTTATTTATGATAGAGAGAGAGAGAGAGAGAGAGGCAGAGACACAGGCAGAGGGAGAAGCAGGCTCCATGTACCAGGAGCCCGACGTGGGATTCGAACCCAGGTCTCCAGGATCGCGCCCTGGGCCAAAGGCAGGCGCCAAACCGCTGCGCCACCCAGGGATCCCCTTTCAGTGGCTTTTAAAACATTCTCTAAAATATATATTAACATTCATTCGAATTGAAAGGAAAAATACTTTTTTTCTGTCATAAAGTCTAATTTAGCTGATTGAATTGATAGTTACAGATTACTTTAATTATGAAAACTAAAATTTAAAAAAAAAACAACTAAAATTTGATGAAAAATTAAACAGGTGATAAAAGCATTTTCTCAAAAAAAATACTGTATTGGCAAAGGTACGCTGAATGAAGGGTTTTAATTTTATCAACTCTTTCTGATTAGACTAAACAAGCAGCCTCTTTGTGCGGAAATAACCATAGCCATTTGATAAATTTTGGTAAAGGCGTTCTACTGATCCTCCCAGAAACCGAGGCAGGAGTGATTCTAGTGGCTAGGTCAGTGACTCTACTTACAAGTCAAGTGGCATCCAATTCTTTGCTATGAACAAAACTGAAAAGGCTATAATTAAGTTGTCAAATAAAATAACATTTTTGAAAATCAACATTTTGATTTGGCTCAGACCTAAAAAGTCTAAAAAGAACTAAGTGATATTGGTATATCAAAATTATTTACATGCAGTAATAATAATATTCAGTTAGGGACTATTAATTAGACTAATTAATATTTAACTGGGGGAAAGCACCACTCATGTTATTAATAGGTCTGTTTCCACAAAATTTTAGGTTTTTTAGAAATTTGAAACATATTTATATTCTTTTGAACTGTGCTTTAATTGTAATGATATGTTTGAACATTAGATATTTTTGTTGCAGAAAAATATGATAAAGACAAAACATTTCAAGAAAAAATATTAAGATAAAATTATGAGTAAGTGTAATTGAAATACAAATTCAAGGAGATAAAAAATGCAAACTTTCTGATTTTTTCTCTTTTTATCTATTTTTCAAAACAGAGCTAGTAGCTAACAAATTACTAGGATATTCTGATTCCAATTAAAAGATATACTTTGACTTGTTAACAATCTTTGTTTTAAATGTCAATATTTACAACATACTGCAAAACACCATACTCTGCAACTATCTATCCTTGTCAGGAAAATTTCTAGATATCAACTTCAAAATATACAAAGGGATACATGTTTGCTAAGTCCTTTTAGGAGATAAGTGAGAAAAATGTTTGAAGAGCACTGTTCGGTCTAAAAATTCTGTGGGCAGGGCCTAGGTTTTAATGATCTTTGTACTCACAGTGCAAAAAGTAATATAGTAAACCAAGTAGGTATTCCATAAATGTTTGATAAATGAATAAATGAAAGATTATATCTTTTAATTAAATCCTGTTTTCTTAATTGGGTACTGTTTTAAGCCCTGTTTCACTGATTTTCTGCATTCTTTGGTAACAATCTCTCTTCTAAAATGCTCACAAAGAGCATTCATTTAAATGAAGTAGTGAGTATTAATCCATAGGGGAATGGAGATACTGATCATAACACAATAGGTAACATAACTTTGGCAGAAGAAAGTAACGTATACCTTTCCTCAAATATACTATTTTGGTTAAGTGCAATAATTTTTTTTAAAGATTTTAGTTAATAATATAAGATATTCATTATGGAAACTGTTAGAATAACTAGAAGGAATTAACCAGTAGAGACTTATAGAATATGCTGCTTAACATTTAATTACATTATTACAAATAATGCAAAAAAACAAGCACGCATAACTCAGATTAACCTAAGTCTCTGTATAGCACAAACTATCACACAGATACTGCTACCAATAAACTGATAGATACTCTATTCAGGCATGGAAAGTTGGACTTGAAAATGAAAAGCCCTGAAAAGAATCCAAAAGATAAAATCTTCCAAATAAAGTTAAATTTAAGGCTCATTTAGAGTAATAAGGCTTGCTTTTTTCACTTGCAATGCTCCTAATTTAAAGGAATTTCCCAAAGATTCGTAGGAAAATAATTTCTATATTCAAACAATAATTAATAGTATCTTTTAAATAATACTTATTCTTGTACAAACCCCTTTGGATATTATGTACGTGATGTTTAGCAGACAGCTATTTTGTTTTACCTGCTCAATATTATTTTCCCGTTGGACAAAAGAATTCCTCACTTTAGTGGGGAAGCTCATCCCATTTGGTTCAGGTAGAGTACCACTCATCCCACCTTTTACCCCTGCACCAAAATCTCCAGAAGTAAGTATCCTGCCCAACCCTTGACAGAACATTCCACCATCTGGCCACAATGATTGGTTTAGAGATGGGCACATGACCCAAGGTTGGACAATAATTGTTCTCACAAGGATTTTTGTCAGAGCTCACAGGAAAAGATATTCTCTCTTCTTCTAACAGTGTGAAATGTAAGGACAATCAAAACCTAGGGCTGTCAGTATGGCTCTCATTGCTACCATTTGAAGAAATCCTGGCAGATGTTGAGACCAATACAGCAAAAAGTAAATCCAACAAATGGAGAGTGGAAAGTGGGGGAACAGTGGGGAAAGGCAGAGAGAACCCAATCCCTAAGGATGTTTGAACATCCCACATCTAGCCTGCAACCACTGGACCTCTCAACTATGTGAACCATATTTTTCTATGCACATTTTCCCCTGAGGGAAGGGAATAACTCTTGGTTAAGAATCACTGATTTAGTGTACCTTTTTTTTTTTTTTTTTCAGTACAAAACTTAGACCCAAGAGAAAACCAAATTTATTCGCAATTTCCAGATTAATCTTCATGTTCCTACCACAGGTCTTCCCAACGATTTATTAGGTTACAATTGCTGGGGGATTTTACTGCTAAATGCTTATCATAGAAGGGTCACAATGCCCTCAGAGTCAAAATAGCCTGCTCCAGGTTCAAAGTAGTTAATAATTTCCCCAAAGTTCAATACCTAGTAAACACTGAGCTAAGACTTGAACCATAGTATAGTTTTTCCCTTCACACTGCATTTCTCAGTTGAAGCAAGAGTTCTCTATTTCCCCTCACCAGAGTCATTAATTCTATTGTAGCCCAAGAATAAAATCTTAAAATCACAAAAAAAAAAATGATTTCTGGATGGATATCTATTGCACTTTTTATATATTTAAAAAATAGACAACCTGTAGCATCTGACTGGCTCAGTCAGTAGAGCATCTGACTCTTCATCTCAGGATTGTGAGTTCAAGCCCACACTGGGTGTAGAGATTACTTAGAAAAAATAAAAATAAAAATAGACAACCTGAATGTCCAAGAATGGGAAACTGGTACAATAAATTATATGGATAAATATAAGAGCTTAATATCCACCTAAAATAATCATGTATGGCAATATTTATCACTGCCAATATGCTCACAATAATGAGTGAGAATAATAAAATATACATTATCCCACTTTTAAAAAAAGAAATGTGTATTTGTACAAATATTATATGCATTTTTGAATGTCTAATAATATTAACAATAAAAAGTTGACAATTATGACTTTGCATGGGAGAATTAGTCCTTAGGGGATTTATATTTCACTTTTCTACGATGAACAAAAATTTCTTCTATGAAAAGTATTTTTAAATATTTTTCTTTTTTAAAAAAATATTTTATTTATTTATTCATGAGGCAGAAACATAGAGGGAAAAAGCAGGCTCCTCACAGGGAGCCCGATGCAAGACTGGATCCCGGGACTGACTAAGATCACACCCTAAGCCAAAGGTAGACAGACGCTCAACCCCTGAGCCACCCAGGTGTCCCTATTCAACCACATTTAAAAAGCAGAAGAAAGAAAAATTGTGCTAAAGAAATCAAAAAAGATTTAAGTGGATGAATGAGCTTCCAATTGGTGCTGTCACAAATGACCACAAACTTGGTATCTTCAAACAACATAAATTTTATCTCTTACAGTTCTGGAGGGCAGAAGTACAAAATCGGTCCCAGGAGTATAAACTCAAGGAATGGGGAGACATTCACCTCATTCATCTGTATGAGCCAGAAGTCTGATGCAAATGACTTGTCAATATTAGTCATGTATCAGTAAATCTGAAAAGCTCTGGTAATAAATCTTTATATTATGTTTTCTTTTTTTTTTAAGTTTTCATTTTTATGCACACGACTGTGTAATCTCAGAGCAATACAATATTAGTATTAACCATTTTAGCGTGTACCACTTTTTTTTTTTTTTTGCTTCATTGAATTGTTTGGTACCTCCAATTAAATGAAAGAAACATAACTTGGAACTTTCCCATCACAGAGCAGGACTTCAAGTTCTCACCTTGAAAGATGAAAGAAGGTGCTGATTCCTACCATGCCTTCATCAATTGTAGGAAATATCCTTTATTTCTGAAGAGTTTTTATTTTCATTATGAATTGTTGGTGTGTGTTATCACAAGCTTTGTATCTGTTGTTATTTCTTAATCAAAAAAAATTTTTAGGTACAGCAGACATATAATAGTATATTAGTCCAACATAAGGAGTCAACAATTATATACATTATGTAATGCTTAGCATATAAAGTACAGTTATCATGCATCACACAAAAAAATTATCATAATGTTACTGAGTATATTCTTTAACTGTATTTTTCATCCCTGTGGCTCATTTGTTATATAATAAATATTTCTTTAAACAAATTTATTTCATACACAAAGTCATAAAGATAAGACAGTGAATCCTTTTAATAACAATGTTGTTAAATGACAGCACTAAACATATTATGGTGGATTTATACAGGTACGTTTCCAAGTTTATCACTTGATCTTGCTCCATGGTATATCTAAACCTATTTAATGTCAGAATCCTACTGAACCAACCTATTTGGCTCCATCCATGAGAACACCAATAATCTTTATTGAAAACTTTTTACAGTAGCTTACAAGGATGTAAGCCTCTTTGTTCCTAAAACTAAAAGAAAATACTAACTGAAGTGTAAAGAGGCATTAAAAATTTATAAATTGTGGACACTTGAACTATCCAATAGCAAAGGATAAAAAGCAGTGGGTTTGGGGATTTTTTTTTTTTTAACATAAAAGACCCCCTCTTCCATCTGCTTACCAGGCTTTGTAAAGCTCCTATCTTGAAGACCCACAAGGCATTCCAGCCTCTTCTGCTCCTTCTCTGTATGAATTTTAGCATTATGAGTCACTGAGTGCTCATTATGTACAAAACGGTGACAGGCACCAAAAGGAATATAAAGATAAGTAAGACATACATACATTCCAGGAGACAAGAACAGTATACGATGTGAATCTATTGTTTCTGTACCTTGTAGCTCTTTTTCCAAACTGCTAGCAAGCAAGGTCAATTACACAGAGAAATGAGTTACTGACACAGACAGGTGAGTTACTGGTCACATGTGTCTATGCAGCTGGGAGCATCTCCCCAACCTAAACTGTAACTGATTACAGCATAGTGCTATTTGTGGTTTTATTTTATCTGTGTATGACCTCTGGTTCAAAATGAGACATTCCAACCTTGATGGCCAACATTCATGTCCTCGGATAGCCAAGAGCCTGCCTCCTGTTTACCTGGCTCTCAATTTTTTTTTTTAATAGAGCCCACATCTCTGGTGAGGATCCAATGGCACTGATCCAGTCCTCCTTCCTTCAACTTTGCAACAGCAAGGCAAGTAGGTGTAGCACAATTTACTCCCTGTGGTCTGATCCTGCCAAGGTCAGTGACTGAGTCTAAGAAGTTAGTTAATATGTTGTCTGTAATGTGTTCATGAGTCTCACATTTGAAGCAAACCCTGCACTTTGATTTGCTGAACATAATTTTTTAAGTTTGTATGAATCAACTTTTTTCCATATGCCTACTCAACTAGTTCTAACAATTCTAGACCTAAAGTGACTGGTTTCATTTCACCTAAAGCCAAGGAAACGGAATAACTCTTGTAGCTGAAAATGAATATACTAAGAATCATAAAGAAGTTAACTTTTATTGAACATTAATATGTGGCAGGAATTATATGAATCAAATCCTCACAACAATCCTATCAAATATACTCTCCTTACCCTCATTTTACAGTTAAGAAAACTAGGACACAAAAGTAAGCCACCCACCCTCAAGTCTCCATATCCAGACGGTGCAAAAATGGACTCCAACTCATTTGTTTAACTCCAAAGCCCAAGTTATAGATTATGCTGCACTTCTACCCTTGTCCTCTCTGCTTTCTAAGACAAAGAAGCAACAAACAAAAACCTCTATCAAACAAACACCCTAGAGTCAAAATAAGTGGTAAAGAGGCAAAACTTGAAATCACAACTCTACACAGGAAAAAGAAAAAAAAAACATTTGTTCAATGAATGAATGAATGAATGAATGAATGGAATGTATGGGACCTAAACTTCACCACAAGGAAAATGATTGGGGTGGGGTTGGAAGACAAACAAGGAAACCTGCAACTTCCTAGTAAAAACCTCCATTATTCTAAGCAACAATGACACTGGCAAAATATTGCTTCCAATCACCTTGCCATTCAAGAGCCACAACACACATCCCTCTCCTTAAACAGCACAAATGCTGACTCCGACATAAAACCAAACCAAATCAAACAAAAACAAGATTCCTAAAACCAGCTCTGGTGGATGCAAACAAACCAACCAACCACACACACACACACACACACACACACACACACAAAAAGCAAAACAAACACCAAAAAGCTGAGCTTAGAAATCAGAGCAATGATTCTAAAGCTGTCACTAGTTAGGGGTGTGATCGCCTCCAAGACACTTTTTCTCTTCTGAGTACCTGAGTCTCAGGTACTCAACTGTGCACTCATGAGTCTTAAAATTAAGTTGTGGGGCACCTGAGTGGCTCAGCAGTTGAGCACCTGCCTGCAGCCCAGGATGTGACCCTGGAGGCCCGGGATCGAGTCCCACGTCGGGCTCCCTGCATGGAGCCTGCTTCTCCCTCTGCCTCTCTCTTTCTCTTTCTCTCTCTCTCTCTCAAATAAATAAATAAAATCTTTAAAAATAAAAAAACACATAAAACTAAGTTGTGACTTTCAGCTCTAACAAGATGTGAGCGCTGTGAGAAAGGAAAGCCCCCTGGAAAATTCAGAAAGGCTTGTGTTATACATTTAAAACACTGTAACGATGGGGCGGATCCTGGGCGAGAAGGGGTGCACCTGCCGAGCCGCCACTAGCCCCGGCGGGCAGAGGACGCAGCCCGGCCCCCAGGCCGCCGACACTCGGAGGGCAAGGTCAAGCCCGGGTCTCAACAATTCCCGAGGGCTGCGGGCTGCCTTCACCCCAAACCGGCATCGGGGGGTACGGCGGCCGCGGCGGGGGAGGGGAGCGCACTACCCCGGGTCACCCCCGGGCTGCAGGAGGAGGCCCGGAGAGCGCAGGCGCGCGGCCCCGCGTCACACAGCACCGGCCGCGAGAGGCGGACGCGAGCCTCGGGGTCCCGGCTTCCCGCGCTTCCCGCGCTTCCCGCGCGGCGCTCCTCCCGAAGCCCAGCAGCAGGGGGAGGGGTGCGGAGGAGCGCGGGGCGTCGCGGGGTTACCTGTGTCGGCCCCCGCCCCGGCCTGCAGCAGTCGGACCTCCGCCCGCCCGGCGCCGCCGGGCCTGCCCCGCACCACCTGCCGCAGGAGCAGCCGCACGCGCCGCGCCGCCGGGCCGCCGGGGCCGCCGGGCGCGCCGAGGAGCAGGAGCCGGGACTGCATGGCCGCCGCGGGGAGGGGGGCGGGGGGCGGAGCTGCGGCGGCCGGGGAGCGGGTCCCCGGCGAGCGGCGTCCGGGACCAGGCAGCGGAGGCGGCGCGGCGAGAGGGACCGGAAGCGGCGCCGGGTCCGCCGGAAACTCCTTCCCCCGGGCGCCGCGGGCTCGGCCGTGTGGGGCCGGTGCGGGCGCAGGGACCCCGCGGAGCGCGAGCCCCGGGAGCCCGCCCCCGCCCCCGCCCCCGCCCCCGCCCGCGGCGCCGGGGAAGCCCGGCTGCGGAGCTCGCCTCGCGCACCTGCGAGCGCTCACCTGCCTTTGCCCGGCCGGCCTCGCTCGTCCCCTGCAGGCCCGCAAACTGGGTCCGGGTGGGGGGGACGCCTACGGGTTTTAGGAGCGCTTGCTGGTGCAGCTCCCGGGATCCTTGTACGCGGCTCCCTCTCTCCATCAGCGGCCCCGTCTTATCATTATTGTGCGCTTTCCTTGCGAGCTGCTTCACACCATACCTGTTTCCATACACTGTATTTTTTTTGCATAGTGTCTTTTTATTTTATTTTATAAATATAAATAAAAATTTATTTATTTTATAAGTAAAAATAAAAATAAATATGCTTATTTTTTATTTATTTATCCATGAGATCCAGAGAGAGAGAGAGGCAGAGACACAGGCAGAGGGGGAAGCAGGTTCTTTGCAGGAGCCTGATGTGGGACTCGATCCCGTGACCCCGGGGTCACGCCCTGAGCCCAAGGTAGGCGCTCAACCGCTGAGCCCCCCAGGCCTCCCTCCACACACTGTTTTAAAAGCCTCGTCCTTTATTTTTCTCCCCCTATCTGTTGATTACCACGTCTTGTATGCTAAATGCAGAAGTCACATCTTTAATGATACATACAAATCGCCGGAATGTGAGAAAGGACCCACATCAAGCCCCTGTTGAGGCGTTCTACAGTGGAAGAGTCAAGTAAATATAACTTATGTCTCTAGAGAAAAAAAGTAAGGACGCTGGCTGAAGCTGGCTCCCTGTTGTGCATGCCAAAGGCAAAAGGGGGCCTACCCAAAGCCAGCTAAGCCTGATCTAATTATACAGCATCCCCAAAATGTCAGGAGTGAACGGGCCAAGGGTTTAAATCGGTTTGTTTGCACGGGTGCAGGACAAACAGCAACAGAACAGCAGAAAGAATGCAGAAGGCTTCACCTGCAGCTAGAGGCCTTGGTAATTCTGGAGCTGTCGCTATCTTTGACTCTACATGGAGCACTGACTATGTCAGGACCCTGTGAGGGGTGCTGAGAGGTGATAGGTGGCCATAAAAGATAAACTGAGCTGGATGAGGCTTTGTGCATCTTGCCGAGGACTTGGACCTAAGCGGTGAAGGCTGAAACAGACTTCTAACCTAGTTAGGACATAGTGAAAATAAGGGTAAATGTTTGCAAAGTGCATTACAACATGGTTTCATGCATGTGTTCTCATATGATCTTCAGCTCTCTGAGACTGCTGGGGGAAAATGATGGAAATGTAGGATGTAACAGTGTACGAAATGTTTTCCCCACCTTGAGTTCATTCTATGTGCCAGGCATTATGCTAAACACTCCCATGCAATACTTCATTTCACACTATGATTGAGGTGCTGTTATTATCCTCTATTCTATAGGTGAGGACACTGAGTCTGGAAACGTTTAGTCTTTTTTTTAATATATTATTTATGTATTCATGAGGGACACAAAGAGAAGCAGAGACATAGGCGGAGGGAGAAACAGGCCCCCCAGGGGGTGTTGGATGCGGGATTCAATTCCAGGACCCTGGGATTACTACCTGAGCCAAAGGCAGAAGCTCAACCACTGAGCCACCCAGGTGCCCCTGGAAAAGTTAAGTCTTGATCAAGACATCTGTATGTAATCTTGCTGGAATGCACTTGAAACAGTAGAAGAATAATCTGAGGTAACTGAGCAAAATGAATGATGTAAGCTCTAAGAGCTCTTGGAGTTGAGACAATGGGGAAATCAATACAGGTTACAGCATTCAATCATTCAGCAACACTTTTTAAGCAACTATAGTACAAACAGTACCCTGCTAGGTACTGTGTAGCAATGGCTCATTTCAAGTACAGAAGACAAATACAGAAATGAAGAATTATGATACAATAAAATACATGTTTAGGATGTTCAGACTCAAGGGGTAAAGTGCTTCACCAGGGAGAGGTCAGTGAGGTTTCAGAGAGAATGTAATGTTTAAAATGAGTCTTAAAAAATAAATTACATACATACATACATACATACATACATAAAATAAAAATGGGTCTTAAAAAACACTTGAGAGTGTTCAAGTGGAGAAAAGGGTAAGTCATATTTGGCAGAAGGAAGAGCATGTACAAAGGTACAGAAAGCTGGAAATATGTGGCAAGACTGAGAATCAAAGTGATTCACTGTGTCTGGAGGTCAAGTATGTCAAGTTTGTGGAGATAAGACTGGAAAGAGAAATTGGGGCCATGTTTCATGTAAAGTGAAAGAGTTTACATATTACCCTCCAGGAAGTGCCAAAACGAGGATATTTTAGAATGACAAATCTGCAATGTGAAGGAAAAATTTGAGCCAGAGGAAAGGTAACACCTGAGGTTTACTGTGAATGCTAGTTTAGACTTGGATAAACAAAGAAGTGTGTATGGGGTGTGAGCAGAGGCTTACAGTCCTAACAAGCAAGTCCTGACAAGGACAATGATACCAGTCAGGTGAGAAGGGCATAATCTCTAGGAGAGCAGGGGAGGGAAGAAAAGATTATACAAAGAAGAATCTTGAATGGCAGGGATGAAGTTGGAGAGTTAGACGTCACCATACAGGCAGCTTGGGCAACCACTGGACGTTTTGCTCATGTTTTTTTTTTTTAAGATTTTATTTATTTATTCATAGACACAGAGAGAGAGAGAGGCAAAGACACAGGCAGAGGGAGAAGCAGACTCCATGCAGGGAGCCCGATGTGGGACTCGATCCCGGGTCTCCAGGATCACACCCCAGGCCGCAGGCGGCGCCAAACTGCTGCGCCACCAGGGATGCCCTTTGCTCATGTTTTAGATGAGACATGAATTGTGAATTGAGTAAGGAAGAAAGGAAACATCAAGTTCTAGCTCTGTGGCAATAAAAATAGTCTCTGCTTGCAACAATGAACCCCTGTCAGTGACAATGAGTCTGAATCAGAAAAAGTAGACCTCAGCAATGTTCAGAAGATAAACCAGAGGTCTTTGGTTTTAAAAGATGTCTATCACAACCTCTGTGTAATTTCTCTCAAATTCCCACTGAAATAACCAGTCACATACTTTTTTAAAAACCACACTACCAAAAACTGGTATTGATTATTCATTTTTTCCCCAGAGTCTAGAGGAAATATTCTTCCTACCATATTAATGTAACTGGATGGAAAAATTCAATTAATAATCCATCCTTGTAAAAAATAATAATAATAATAATCCATCCTTGTTATGCCCTATTTTAAAAGGTAAGTGCTTCATCCCTCTTTACTGTTCATCCTCCTGAGAAATCATAGGTCCACTGTGTGGACCACACCAGTGGTTCTCAGAATTCAGTGCACAGCCCAATCATCTAGAGATGTAGACTTCATTCCCCACCCCTACCCAGATATTCTGACCTAGTAGGTCTGAAAAGGCCTGGGAATGTGCATTTTTAATAATACCTATAGGATATTACCCACATGCCACACATTTCAGTCACAAAACTAGGTAACAGTCCTTTCCATTATTCTGTTTTGCTGCTAAAGCTGCCCCACCTATTCATCCTCTTCAGCACTTTTAAAACAATTTGTAAATACTCTCCCCTTATCTACCAAGCAATCAAAATAAAATAAAATAAAATAAAAACTGATCAGGGAATTGGAGAAAAGAGGAAAGAAGAGAACAGATGATGGCCTCTTTACATCATGAAATGTTTCTAGACAAGGACATGGCAGGGATAGTAGCCCTGAGAATACTTTGAACTGTAGGTTTTCTTGAACTCCATCTATTCAGAGTATGAGAAGGAACCTGAAGGAACCACAAGAGCCAAAGCCTGCTCGATCTTAAGATCTGTGAAAAGAATCTGACCAGCAACAAGTGGACAAACAAGAGGGCCAAAGACAACTTGGCCAGTCTGTCTGCTGGCAAACACCAGGTCAGGACAGATGGAATATTCTGTATGCAAAAATAAGTAGAAAGGAGAAAAATGGAATCCATTTTAAAATACTGTGAGACAAAGAAAATAAAATAGCATGTCAATTCAGAAGGTAGGTAAATCACTGAAAATTTATACAGTGATGAGGAGGGGAATTGCTACTTTTCATGGTTAAGATTGCAAGAATACATATCTTTATGAAATAAGAGTGAGCAAGAACATGAGAAGTTGAGAGAGAGAGAGATGAGTAATGTAAGAAAGATATACTAGAGGAACACCACACACACCCACACACACACACACACACACGACAATAATGCTGGATAAAACATTTTAAAACAGCACTTAAAAATTAATTGGCTTATAACAAATTAGGGAAAATTCTCTAAATCCCAGAATAAAGCTGGAGGAAGAGCCTGGGAGGTTGAGGAATCATCAGAGGTGCTGGATGCCCTGAAAACATCTACTCTCCCTGGTGCCTGTAGCTATAGGTGACACACAGGACAGGGAGTGAATTGAAGACCCCAGCATAAAGCCAGGGTGGGATAAGGGCTACACAGTTAGCTAAATGGAAGACTAGGAGGGAAAATTGCTAAGGTAGACAATAAGGCATCACATCTATCTGCTTAATTCTAGGTAGAAAGTTTTGTTTCTTGAAGAATTTGGGGCTTCTCCTGAAACTCAGATGGGTTTGATGCCTGAATATACAGAATTTGCTTGTTGTGAAGAAAATATAAGGCAATAATTTTAATTTAAACTGACTCAGTAAAAAAAAATTGACGGTAAATATATAGGATATTTTCACAGGACAGTTAACAAGCTTTATTTGATTAACAAAAAAAATTGGCAAGCATAAGTGGGAGAGTGCACATTTTCTGCAAGAACAAATAGAACATAGAAATGAGTTATGTTAAAGAACATAAAGCAAGTTTCAACAAAAAAGAACAGAGAACAGAATTTCAGATCTTAATGCAATTAAGTAAGAAATCAATTTCATGACATTTTCATAAAATAGACATACTTCCGAATACTAATGGTTCAAAGAAGAAAATAAAATTAGAAAACACTTGGAACTTAACAGTAATGAAAATGCCTCCAATTAAATCCTGTAATGTAGAGCTAAAGCTTTACTGTGCTTAGAGGCTAAAAATTAATGGACTGGTCTTTCAACTTAAATATAAAAAAGAGAATAACAGATTAAATCCAAAGGAAGTTGAAAGAATACTAAAAACAAACAAAAAGTAATAACATGAAAAACAAAGATAAGAGAATCAACAAAAAAATTAGCTATATGTAATGACTAATTTTTGTAGCAGAAATAAAATGAACTTAAGAGAAAGTTTGGAAAATAAAGTTACACTAATCTCCCAGAAAAAGGAACAGAAGTATTAAGAAAAAGCAAAGTTTAAAAATTAAAGAATCAGTTCAAACATTCTAATGAATGAGTTCCAGAATTCAAGAGTTCCTCAAGTAGAGAATACAATGAACAGGGTAGAAAATCATCAAAATTCAAGAAAACTCCCCAGAAATGAAGGAAGCAAGTGTTCAGATTAAAAAAGGCTTAGCCCAAGGAAGCTATTTGTGAAATTTCAGTAAACTGACAACAAACACAAATATTTGCTAGTTTTCAGGGAGAAAATCAAGCTTTACATCAATAATTAAGAATTAGCACTGAGGGATCCCTGGGTGGCGCAGCGGTTTAGCGCCTGCCTTTGGCCCAGAGCGCGATCCTGGAGACCCGGGATCGAATCCCACGTCGGGCTCCCGGTGCATGGAGCCTGCTTCTCCCTCTGCCTGTGTCTCTGCCTCTCTCTCTCTCTCTCTCTCTGTGACTATCATAAAAAAAAAAAAAAAAAAAAAAAAAAAAAAAAGAATTAGCACTGAATTTCCAAAGTCATAGCCAAAGGGAAAAGAGAGAGGCAGTATAACCCCAGGTGCCTGTTTATCAAAACATAATAAAGATGCCAGTAAGAAAACTTTTTATTTTAATTTTGCACTGAGTTATAATATTTAAGTTTGTTGAATGTTTAACGCAAAAATGGCATATTTTTTATTTATGGGTAGATTAGGGAAAGAACTTTATCCTCTATACATTACATTTGTCCCTGGAGAGAAATTTGTTGGCTATAGCAATAATGGAATCCAGAAGACAATGAAACAATGCCTTCAAAATTTGGGGGAAAAAATATTTTCAAACATTATATACCCAGCCAAACTATCAATTAAACTATCAATTAAGCTGGAAGAAACATTTTCAGACATGTAAAAATCCCCAAAACAATGTATTTTGATGCATCTTTTCTCAGGAAGAGGGACAGGGAGCCAAAAAAGAGGAAGACATTTGACCTAGGGAGATAAAGATGTGGCCCAGGAGAAAGGAAAAGGAAATCCCTAATTAAGGAAGAGAGAGCTGAAGGAGATGGCTGTACAGCAGGCCAAAAGGCTACCAGTCTCCATAGGATCTGATCAGAGAGTTCAAAGAGACTTCAAGACAATCAATGTCACTAGATATTGTTAAGAAAATGGAAACAAAAATAGTTAATGAGTTAATAAAGATTTCATGAAAAACTAAACAAACAAAAGATTATTAATTTTGAGGAAAACAGAACGTGCAGGAAAGGTAAAGTACAGTGTAGTATGTGGCTTAACTGTAACTGGCATTCATGTAGTCATAATACCATAAACATTGAATATTATGCTAGCCAAATTATGATATAACTGAATTAGTAAGATAGGAGGATAGTGACTAGTGAGAACAGAGCTAAATTCCCATCATCCAAAGTCGAAAATCAATAGATAACACCTAAAACTGAAAACTCAAGAAAACATCTAAAATTGAAAACTCATGTAGTAGAAATATAAACATGTTGTTGGAGATATTAAGAATTGGGATAAATACAGTTAAAGAGATGAAGACAGTTGTGGGAAATGGATTGATGGGGAGTGGGACTTCAGGGGATTGCTATTTTCTCATAATTATCTTGAAAAGCTAGATTTGGGGAAAATAAAGGGATTGTGCCAATATTTATTCTTACCAGTTTGTATGAGGGTCTCTGCCTCCCTGATCCCTTCCCTACACAATTAAAAGAAGGAAGAATGGAAGGAATGAGGAAAGGAAGATGGAAGGAAAGGAATAGAAAGAAAATCATTAATCTATTTGGCACCTCCAAACTGACATTGTTATTTTAATTTCTATGCCTTTGATCACCAGTGATGATGAACACTTAACTCATACGGTTAAGTCATTTGCACTTTTGTTACTAATCGGTCTGATACTCCTTCCATGTATTTTTTGAAACACTGTTCTGATTTAAAAATATATATATTGTTCTGATTTTAAGAACTCTCTCCATATGAAGAATATTAACACTTTTTCAGTAAGTTGTCAATATACATACATAGCTATTTCCTCCCAGTGTACCTCTCTAGCTCAATCCTCAAATCCTTGTGAAAAAAATAAGTGGAACTAAGGAATAAACATGAGGTAGTAAAACCATAGGCTTTGGAACCAGGCAAATCTGGGCTCTAATCACATTTCATTTCTAGTTGTGTGACATTGAACAAATTACCTAGCCTTTCTGAGCCTCAATATCCTCATCTGGAAAATATAAATAATACTTAATAGAATATTGTGAGGATTCAATAATAAATGGAAAGTGTCTAAGAGATCACACAGTAGGTATTCAGGAAATGTTAACGATTTGAGTAAACAAGCATTGGACATGAGGTGATTTGATAATTTAAAGGATTTTAAATGGATATTAAATGTAAATTCGGTATGGGCAGTGTCTAGAAGTCTTGATTAGTATGATAAGTAGCTTTTGTTATATTTGAAGAAAAAATATATATGGATATGGATACAACAGTCTTCTGTCTCTTTTCCTCCAAAAGAGCAATTTCTTGGTTCTTTCTCTGCTGGATAGTCTGTTATATTTCCCTTTCCACTTTTTTCTAATGGGAGTCATCACTTTTCCTTTGGGCACCTGAATCTCCCAGACCTGGTCCCACCTCACCAGGCAGGGGCTGGTCATATGACTCACACTCACAGAGTTTGACCCAGCACCAGTTAGAGAATTTCATCAGAGATGGCTATGGGTGCAGGGACTCTTTCTTACTCAGATTACAGGTTCTTACAGCCCCCGTGTAATTCAAGAACTGCTGAGACCATATTTGCTGTAATTCAGGGAAATCCTGCCTAAAACAAGAGAAAAGCAAAACAAATGATTAAGGCAAAGAGAAACAAGGTATCCTGGCAATATGTTTTGAACTTCGAATCAGCCAAATCTGAACCACTCCTTTGGACATCAGCGAGAAAATAAATATTTATTTAATGTACATTTGACTTAGCTTTTGTTACTTATAATTTCGGAAGTTCTGACTGATGCCAACTTTCCCCCAGAAGCCTTGCACAAGTGGCTTGGCTGAGAGATGTGGCTGTCTTTAGTATCAATCACCTAAGAGTACCTCTCTATATACGTGAAAATATAATGAGCTGTAGATTATAAATGCAAGTCACATCAAGCTCCTAACTTATTAACAAAGGAAAAAAAATTTTGGTCAAATGAAGATGGCCACAAGTGTATTTCTCTAGGCCCCTAAAAAATCCCTAAAGGGGCACATCCTTCCAGCACAACTGCTCACTCATGGTAGGGTATTGTCAAGTTGTGGGAAGCTCAATTCTTGCAACACCGTAATTTTCATTACATTCAAGGCCTATTCAGGAAAAATGTAATCAACCTATGTACTTCTAGGTAAGGAAATATATATGTGAGGCTCCTTTGATCCCTGATTTCATCCTGCATCTCAAAGGCCAGCAAGGGAGAACAGAGTGAGCCCAGGCATCTCTGCTCCACGTTTTCCAGCGTTCTGGAAACCCATTTCCCCAGCACCATCCCTTGACTCTGAGTTAATACATTATGCCAATTGTTCTTCTACTGAATTTGGACTGAAAACCACAATCACAAAGCCATTTCACCATGTATGAGCTTATCAAGAAACTAAATCAGAGACCAATCTTCACTGTTTGAAAGGATTATCTATAAGATTCCTTTAAAATTGTCAATCCAGGGATGCCTGGGTGGCTCAGTGGTTTAGCACCTGCCTTCAGCCCAAGGCGTGATCTTGGAGTCCTGGGATTGAGTCCCAGATTGGGCTCCCTGCATGGAGCCTGCTTCTCCCTCTGCCTGTGTCTCTGCCCCCCTCTCTCTCTGTGTCTCTCATGAATAAATAAATAGAATCTTTTTAAAAAATAAAATAAAATCGTCAATCCATAGTGTATACAATTAATTGATAAAAAGCAACATGTACCCATTTTTTCAAGACAATTCTATTTATTTAAGATATATTTTCCTTTGTAAATGATTTATCCTTAAGGTATTTCTTCAAAAGAATCTAGTTATCGCAGAATATTAACCTCTTATTTTATAGCTGAAAACATTCCATTAGTCTGTAACCTTATGGAAGTCCCCTTCATTCAGCACCATTCAAGGTATGCAAACATGTATAAGTACCATTTTCGTCAGTAGTTCAGGAATTATTGAGCTTTTACTCTTGGTATTCCCTCCATCCAGAATTCTCTTCCATAGCTAGTTCTTTCTCAGTTTCAGGTATCAGCTTAAAATGCTCCTTCTCAGAGAAGCTTCCAGATTCCCTATCAAAGTAGGCCTCCTTCCCTATTTTCAGTCTCATTGCCCTTATCACACATCCTGTATGTGCTATCCATGTTTCATTGTCTCTCTCATTCACTGGGCCCTAAGCTACAGGGCAGGGTGGTGGTGGGGGGGGGCTGTCTGGTTGAGCATTTTCTTCTGAGTGCCTAGCACTCGACCTGGCAAAGTGCTCATTAAGTATTTCTTGAATAAATGGAAATGTTTTTCTACATTCTTAACAAGTCTCAAAAAATTAGCAAAGACTGGTAATAGCTGCCATTACTCCCACCAATACCAGACTTCATAACACAAGCCATGGATAATGAGGTTGGTAAATAACACAGTCACCATTGCTAACTTTGCTGACGTCACGGTTTATATGTATGTTTAATAGTTAAGACTATTAGTTTAAAAAAAAACATTTTTCAATTTTTAAAAATCATGGCAAGATGCACATAGCATAAAATTTACCACCTTAATCATGTTTAAATAGACAGTTCAGGGGGGTTAAGTACATTCACATTGTTGTGCGACCATTACCACCATCCATCCCCAGAAGTCTTTTCATCTTCCACAATCAAGTCTATACCCATTGAACAAATGACTCCCCATTCATCCCACTCCCAGCCTCTCCCCACCATGGTTCTACCTTCCGTCTCTGTGAGTATGACTACTCTAAGCACCTCATACGTAGTAGGGTTCTCCAGAGAAACAGAACTACCGGGTTGCATAGACACATACTTAGACATAGATTTAGATACAAAGAGATTTATTACAAGGGATGAACTCACGCAATTATGGAGGCCAAGAAGTCCCAAGATTTGCAGTCAGCAAGCTGAAGACCCAGGAGAGCTGATGATGTAGTACCAATCTAAGAGCTGGCAGGCTTGCAACCCCAGAAGAGCTGATATTTCCGTTGGAGTCCAAAAGCAGAACACTGATGTCTCAGCTCAAAGAATCAGGCAGTTGGAGTTCCCTCTTCTCTTTTATTCTATTTAGACCTTCAACAGAGTGGATGAAGGCTGTTCATACCAAGGAGGACAATTTGCTTTATTCAATCTGCCAACTCAAAGGTTAATCTCATTTGAAAACATCATCACAGATACACCTACCATCACAGAATGTTTAAGCAAATAACTGGGCATCTCATGACACAGCTATCTGGCTTATTTCTTATTACTTAGCATAATGTCCTCACGATTCATCCATCTTAAAACATATGTCAGAATTTCCTTTAATTTACTTTTGGAAAAAAAAAACAGTTCTACAGTTTCTTTTTTTTTTTTTAACTTTCTAAAATTGAAGTAGAGTTGACACACAATGTTCCATTAGTTTTAGGAGTACAACATAAGGGTTGGACATCTCCATGTGTTACTCTCTGGTATTTGTCTGGATTTATTTCAATTACCCTCTAGGTCCATCCATATTGTTGCAAATGGCAAGATCTCACTTATTTTTTTTATCTGAGTAATATTCCATTGAATATATATATAGATATAGATACAAAGAGATTTATAAGGATATATATATTTATATCACTTCTTCCTTATCCATTCATCTATTGATAGACACTTGTGTTGCAGAACTTCTTTCCTTTTTATTTTTTTTAAAGATTTTATTTATTTATTCATGATAGAGGGAGA
The DNA here is from genome assembly GCF_003254725.2 of Canis lupus dingo. Lineage (NCBI taxonomy): Eukaryota > Metazoa > Chordata > Mammalia > Carnivora > Canidae > Canis > Canis lupus. Next base: position 8,747,740 of record NC_064264.1, on the reverse strand, counting down.
GAGAGAGAGAGAGGCAGAGGGAGAAGCAGGCTCCATGCAGGGAGCCTGACATGGGACTCAATCCCGGGTCTCCAGGATCATACCCTGGGCTGAAGGCAGCGCTAAACCGCTGGGCCACTGGGGCTGTCCTTTCTTTCCTTTTTCAGTTTGAAAAAATCCCTTTGTGTGTATATACAGGTCTCCTGAGAGACTCTTTGAACTCCTTTCACCTTTTGGATATTGTGAGTAATGCTGCTATGAACATGTGTATACAAGTATCTCTTTCAGTCCCTGCTTTCAATTCTTTTGAGATACACTTAGAAGTGGAATTTCTAAATCGCATGGTAATTGTATTTTTTTTTATTTTGGGGGGATCCACCATACTGTTTTCCACAGTGGCTGCACCATGTTACATTCCCATCAACAGTGTACATCAGTATACATAAGTTTACTAAGTGTTCCAGTTTCTCCACATCCTCCCAACACTTGTTATTTTTTTTGTTTTTGTTTTTTTTTTAAATATTTTATTTATGTATTTATTTGAGAGAGAAAGAGCGGGGGAGGAGCAGAGGGAGAGGGAGGAACAGACTCCATGCTGAGCACCAAGCCCAACATGGGATTCTATCCCACAACTTTGAAATCTTGACCTGAGCCCAAATCAAGAGTCAGATGCTTACCCAGCTGAGCCACCCAGGCATCCCAACCTAACCCTTTATATTCTCATTTAAAGAGCCCCAAATTTAATTGTAGATGATTATCTGAAATTACCATTGTGCTTTATTTGTGTTATGACCGAATCATGTGTGATACCTATTTTCTTTTATTTTTTCTATTTTCTTTTAAATGACAATGCCATTTGAAGTAAATAATTCTTTCAGCATTGTGCATTATAATTATTCATAAAGAAAGATTCATTTGTTTAAGTAGCATTTATCATACCCTTAGAATATACAAATGCATCTAGCCTCTAGGAACTTAGACACTAGATATGGAGAAGGGAAAACACATATCAGAGCTTGAAATAACGAGGCAAAAACGTCACAGGCAACATATGAATGAGTTTAAGGAAAGTGCCGTGCAACATTACGAAATGTTCACTGTATGCTACTCACCGTGTAACTCACTAGAGGAATGGTAGTGAATAAGCCACCTCCCTGCCCTCATGGAATTTATCATCTATTTAGGCTATGTTATATTTAAAAGCTTATAGTTTGCTCTGTTGGTCAGTGGTTTTCAAATTTTGCTTTGAAGCCTGCCCTACACTACAGAATTTAGTCTTTTTTCAGGTTCCTGGTAGGGATAGAAGTGTCTTTGTTAATCGTGAGCCTTTTGGATCACATTTGAGTTATGTTAATGAGGAGACTCATGGTGGGCCCCTGCATAGTTTGATGGGGGCTGGTCATGCTTGAAAGACCAATGACATGGTTAGAAGGTCAGTGCTTTGAACCACAGGATGTCGCTCCAACTTCCTGACATCTGGGTAGGGGAGAGAGGATAGAGATGGAATTTAGTTATGGAATCAAAAGTCCTATAAAAACTCTGGGCATCAAATCACATGGCCAAACTTCTAGACAGGGTGCTTCCTGGTTGATGACTACATTGATGTGCTGAGAGGTTGATACATCCTGGTACCATAGGGAGAGGGCATGGGACCCTCCCAGACCTTGTCCTATGTGTCTCTTCATTTGCCTATTCCTGATTTGTATCCTTTATTTAAAAAACCTGTAATCTTGGGACACCTGGGTGGGTCAGTGGTTGAACACCTGCATTGGGCTCAGGTCCTGGGGTCCCGGGATTGAGTCCCCCACCGGGCTCCCCGCAGGGAGCCTGCTTCTCCCATTGCCTATGTCTCTGCCTCTCTTTGTGTGTCTTGTGAATAAAAAAATAAAATCTTTGAGAGAAAAAAATAAGCAAAAATAAGGAACCTGTAATCTTAAATTTAGTGCTTTCCTGAGATCTGTGAGTCATTCTAGCAAATTATCAGACCTTGGAGGAGTCATGCAAACCCTCCAGATTTGTAGGCAGTTGGTCTGAAGTGAGGATAGTCAGGTTGAGGACTGTGTCCTTCAGTTTGTGGGGTCTGGGCTAACTCCTGGTTGTTGGTGCCAGAGTTGGATTGCAGGACCAGTTGATGTCCAAAGAGAGCCCCTTTGGGGGACTGCAAAGGAAGGGGAGGAGAAGGAGGCACCATCCTAGTTGTAAATCCTGTTTTCCTTATTGGCTTCCTGAGTAAGCTTTATTGAGTGCTGATTTCATTTCAACCCCTGTCATTTTTGTTTCACGAGTGGGAAAACCTAGACTTAGAGGGGATAAATCACTTACCCATATATAAACGTGAAGTGTCCAAGGACTTGACTGTTTCGAAAAACATAGTAAATCCAAGAACAACCGTGGAAGAAAAATTACCAGGTGGCTAATTATCTGTGAAAATCAAAAGAGAAAGATCCAAAGCTAACTTAAGGTTGTTACCCAAAGGAAACCAATGTTTGGGCATCTTGGCAACCACAAAGGAAGAAGGATGTCACTTTGAGCAGCAGTGATTACTTTGCATAACAGAGAAACAAAAACATCTAAAGTTCAAAGGTGAGTGAAAAGAGGGAGTAAACAGAGAAGGATCACGAGGTCTGGCTGCCTTACTCTCCGTTAAAGCCTTGGGTTCCTCACGGATAAAATGGAGAGCTAGTGATCTGGGGATTCCAGGTTAGTTACCCAGCAGCACCCTGACATGTTTCGGGTTTTCAACAGACAATAATCCCCTTTCCTTCTCCTTAGTGTGCACAGTTAGAGCAGGATTGAAAAATGATCAGGGACCCAAAGCAGAAACTTAACCACCTCAACATGTTCAATGTCTACCCTATTTACTCAGACCCTTTTACAAATCCAGTGAGATGCTGTGATTATAGCAGAAATACCACAGTTGCTTTCTGTTCCCTAGCTAGAAGTTAGGATTGTTGGAAAAGGGTCATGCTAAATCACAGCCCATAATCATGCATAATAAAATTTGGTGTGTTTTAAAACATTTGAATCTTGGTTTTTGTATTTAATAATTTTATGGTTATATAAACAGTAAAATGAAATTATAAAAATACTTGTATTTAAAACATAGTTGGGTCCTAGGCTCAGATAGTTCTGTATAGGTTTCTGACATGAATGAGCAGAAGAACACTGGATAATTGCATGGGACAGGTTTGTAGCAAGATAGCATTTGTGCCCCGTAAATCATCTACCATCCCTAGTCCCTGACAATGGTGCCAGGAATGGTTTCTTGTCATTGTGACAACTCCAAAAACCACCTCCACAAATTTCTAAACTGTACCTCGTGAGGTGCTGCTACACCAGGTGAGAACTATTGCCCAGAGCTTCCCAGACAGGAAAGACATTTAGGGCAAAGAACAAAGGTCTCTTTATTTACCCGGTACAATTATAATCCTCTCCTTGTTGCTTATCAACGGTTCTACTAAATTGTGTCATCACTGCCTTGTGCGGCCATTGCTCAAATGTGAGCACTTCAAGGGCTGTCGGCCCAACTTCTTCAGAGGCCCCCCTCTGAAGCACAGTGTCCTGAGGAGACCATCCAGCTCTTGCCAGCTCAGCTCTTGCCACTGTGGCAACTTCCACAGCCTTTGCAGCTGGGATTCCCCTCAGGGGTGGGGAAGCCACATGGCTCTCATTCAGAGGCATGCAATGGTGTCCCTGACTCACAGGAAGCTCCAACACCCTTGCCAAGTAAAGTCATGAGGAAATGGCTGTGCCACGGCCAACTCCTTCCCTTGGACCCTTCCGTTTCACTTGGCTTTGGGGGTGGAAGGGGTAGGATATACAAGCATACTGCCTTGCTCTCCCCAGGATAATAGCAAGGCTTTCATTTCTTCTCCCCATCCCTGCTCTCCCCTTACGTGCTAGGGAGTCAGGCCCAGTGCTTGCTGATAGTGCTAATGCAACTTCTGCTTGCTCTGGGGACGGTGCCCAGCTCCAAATGTTGGTAGGACTCTTGAGAGTGTGGAGTCATTTTGCTTCTGCCCTTAGCTCTAGGCCCTACTTGCCAATTCCAGAGAGAAAGAAAAAATTCTTCTTAATATCCTGTTATTATATACAATTGTCACCTCTGAGGAAGAAGACTGAGTGTCTGGGGTGAGAGGCACACAAATATTTCATTGTATACATTTGTACTGATAGAACTTTGTACAGGTGCATCTATTACTTTATTCAGTTAAAAGCTATCTATTTTTAGGACCCAGAAATAGACTCACACTGTATGGTCAACTAATCTTCAACAAAGCAGGAAAGAATATCCAATGGAAAAAAGGACAGTCTCTCCAACAAATGGTGTTGGGAAAATTGGACAGCCACATGCAGAGGAATGAACCTGGACCACTTTCTTACACCTTACACAAAAATAAATTCAAAGTGGATGAAAGACCTAAATGTGAGATAGGAAACCACCAGAATACTGGAGGAGAACACAGGCAGCAACCTGTATGACTTGGGCCATAGCAGCTTCTTACTGAACACACTGCTGGAGGCAAGGAAAACAAAAACAAAAATGAACCTTTGGGACTTCATCAAGATAAAAAGCTTCTGCACAGGGAAGGAAAGAGTCAACAAAACTAAAAGGCAGCCTATGGATTAGGAAAGGATATCTGCAAATGATGTCTCTAATAAAGGTTTAATATCCAAAATCTAAAAAGAACTTATCAAACTCAACACCCCAAAAATAGCCCAGTTAAGACATGGGCAGAAGACATGAATAGACATTTCTCCAAAGAAGACACCCAGATGGCTAAGAAACACATGAAGAGATGCTCAACATCACCCCTCATCAGGGAAATACAAATCAAAATCGCAATGAGATACCACTTCACACCTGTCAGAATAGTTAAAACTAACAACACAAGAAACAAAAAATATTGTCAAGGATATGGAGAAAGGGGAACCCTCTTGCACTGTTGGTGGGAGTGCAAACTGGTACAGCCACTCTGGGAAACAATTTGGAGTTTCCTCAAAAAGTTAAAAATAGAATCCCACTATGATCCAGCAATTGCACTACTAGGTATCTACCCAAAGGATACAAAAATACTGATTCGGAGAGGCACATGCACCCTGATGTTTATAGCAGCATTATCAACAATAGCCAGATGATGGGATGAGCCCAAATGTCCACTGACTGATGAATGGATAAAGAAGATATGGTGTATATACACACTGGAATATTACTCAGCCATCAAAAAATGAAATCTTGCCATTTGCAACAACATGGATGGAGCTGGAGTGTATGATGCTAAGCAAAATAAGTCAGTCAGAGAAAGACAAATACCATATGATCTCACTCATCTGTGGAATTTAAGGAAGAAACAGATGAACATATGGGAATGGGGAGAATTAAAAAAAAAAAGGAGTGTAGGAAATGCCATAAGAGACTCTAAATGATAGAAAACTGACTGAGGATTGATGGAGGGAGATGGGTGGGGGATATTAAGGATATTAAGGTATTAAGGGTATCACCACTGGGTGATGGGTATTAAGGAGGACATTTGCTGTGATGAGCACTGGGTGTCATATGCAAGTGATGAACCACTAAATTCTACTCCAGAAACCAATATTGATTGCAGTGTATGTTAACTAACTAAAATTTAAATTTAAAAAAGTAAAAGCTCCCTATTTTTAAAAGGGAGGAGGAGGGCAGCCGGGGTGGCTCAGCGGTTTAGCACCACCTTCAGCCTGGGGTGTGATCCTGGAGACCCAGGGTCAAGTCCCGCAACAGGCTCCCTGCATGGAGCCTGCTTCTCCTTCTGCCTCTCTCTCTCTCTCTCTCTCTCTCTCTCTCTCTCTCTCTCTCTCTCCTCTCTGTGTATTCTCATGAAGAAATAAATAAAATCTTTTAAAATAATAATAAAAAAATAAAAGGGAGGAGGAGTAAATTAGCCTATATGCCTTGACTTGAAATGATATACATGATGTATTGTTCAGTTAACAGAACAAGCTGCAGAGTAATGGGCATAATAGTAATAATAGCAACAGGCATAATAATAAGAGGCATATTAGTAAAAGGAAAAGAAATGAACAGTCCCCCCACGCTCATGTTGGTACGTGTTTTGTATGTGCAGGTAGAGGTGTGGAGGCTTGCATACCAGTCTGTTAACATAATTACCTCAGAGGCATGGATGAAGGGATAAGAAAAAACTTCTATTTCCTTTGAAATTATTTTAAATTACAAAAATGACACATGCTTGTCGTGACAAATGCAGGTTCAAACAAGTGCATGTTGCTTTGTAATTTGCAAAAGGAAGGAAGGTAGGGAAGAGGGAGTAGGTGAAAGAGAAGGACTATCTCACACCACCATGCCCACAATCCCAAATCCAAAGAGCAAGTCAACAAAACAAGGGAGAGCTCTCTTCTCCAGGTGACCCTTGGTCAGACCAGTCTCAGGAATCACTACTCAATACCGGCATTGATCTCACTCTCTCAGGACCAGCTCAGTCTTTCAGGAACAGGGATCTTCTCTTAAACCCTCCAAGACTTGTAGATGATACCAACCATCCTTCTCCAAGGTAGAAGAAACATTTCGCTGTGCTTGTAAGTAAAAGAAATAAAATCAAAATTTAAATACCCATCAGTGATTAAGAAATTTAGCCTTCCCCAATCTCAAGCAATTCCTTTTAAGAACAAAATTTGAAAGAGTTAAAAAAGTGTAAAGATGCTGGATGCTCCTAAGACAAGAGAGGTTTTGTGATTTTGTTTTTAGTTTTTGTTAGAAAATTTTATTTCATTTCATTGTTTTATTTTTAAGTATTTTTTATTGGAGTTCGATTTGCCAACATATAGCATAACACCCAGTGCTCATCCCATCAAGTGCCCCCCTCAATGCCCAAAACCCAATCACCCCAACCCCCCACACACTTCCCCTTCCACCACCCCTTTTTCGTTTCTCAGAGTTAGGAGTCTTTCATGTTTTGTCTCCCTCTCTGATATTTCCCACTCATTTCTGCTCCTTTCCCCTATAATTCCTTTCACTATTTTTTATATTCTTTATATGAATGAAACCATATGATGATTGTCCTTCTCTGATTGACTTGCTTCACTCAGCATCATACCCTCCAGTTCTATCCACATCGAAGCACATGGTGGTATTTGTTGTTTCTAATGGCTGAGGAATATTCCACTGTATACATAAACCACATCTTCTTTATCCATCAACTTTCATTGGACACCGAGGCTCCTTCCACAGTGTGGCTATTGTGGACATTGCTGCTGTGAACATTGGGGTGCAGGTGTCCTGCCGTTTCACTGCATCTGTATCTTTGGGGTAAATCCCCAGCAGTGCAATTGCTGGGTCATAGGATAGGTCTATTTCTCACTCTTTGAGGACCCTCCACACAGTTTTCCAGAGTGGCTGCACCAGGTCACATTCCCACCAACAGTGTAAGAGGGTTCCCTTTTCTCCACATCCTCTCCAACATTTGTTGTTTGACAAGGGAGGTTATAGGAGGAAACTGTGCATAAGGGGGTTTGGGTGTGCAGATTCACTTCACTTCCCTCCTCACGGTGACCTGGCCTAGCCCAGGCCTCCAAGCAGCAGCTGAGCCTGAATGCTTTTCCTTTCCCACTTGAACAATGAGTGTTGTACCCTTTAGGAAACAACTAGTAACACAAATCTTATAGCCTAATTTAAGGAGGGAAAAAAATGATCATGCACATCAGATAGGCAAAGTTGTTGTTTTTAAAGTTTTGGTGATGAAGATGAGAATGGGGTAAGAGACTCACCTTACACATCACTGGTGGGTGTGTACATAGTACAGTTATTCTGGGATATGACATGACAACATGGATCAGGGACCTAGAAACATTTTATACCCCTCTAAGACTCTAGCTTGAGGAGACACACAGGGATGTTATCAGAGATTTGGTCTAAGAATGTTCTGTGGGGGGGATCCCTGGGTGGCTCAGTGGTTTAGTGCACCTGCTTTTGGCCCAGGGCATGATCCTGGAGTCCCGGGATCAGGTCCCATGTCACGCTCCTTGCATGGGGCCTACTTCTCCTTCTGCCTGTGTTGTGTCTCTGCCTCTCTCTCTGTGTCTCTCATGAATAAATAAATACAATCTTAAAAAAAAAAAAAAAAGAATGTTCTGTGGGGCATTATTTAAAATCCTGAAATACGGAAAGTTAATCTCTCAATAAGAATGACTAACTATAGTATAGTCATCAGACCTCCACATTATAATGTTTAAAAAGCTGGGAGATAAAAGCATCTATCCAACTGGATTCCAATTTTTAAAAAATGTATGACAAGGATATAAAATCTAGAATACGCCTGAGTGGTCAGTTCATGAACAATTATACATTTTTTATCCTTTTTCTGTTTTAGACATTTCTATAATAAATATATATTTGTCGTATTATTGGAGAAGATAATAAAATGAAGGGAAAGAATCAGGTCTATTCTCACATAGAATTAATTCTCCTTGACACATTTAAACCCATGAATTTAGGACAACCCTGTTATCTGACCAGTGTTAAGTGATTGAACAGTCTGTTTCTGGATTCATAGATTTCCCTAAGGTCCTGAAACATCCACCTATTTAGCTATTAAGGAGCCATTACTCCCAGGCTCCAAAATAAAATTTTTTTTCCTTTCTCATTTTTCTCTTTTTCTAGAGAGGAATTTCTCTATATAGGCAAGGATTTGACAGCAGTGTGTGCCCCCTTAGGCATTTTAAAGAACTGACACCTTGAATGGGATTCTGAACAGAATTTGTGCAGATGGGATTAAATATCATCCTGAATTGAATTGGGCCCTCATCCTGTCCAGCCACTCTGGAAATGTCTAGTGAGCTGTTTATTGTGTGAGTATAGAACTCACGAGAAGGTGTGGGCTGAGATGCAAATACGGGTCCATTAGGATATGCAAGGCAGTGGAACCCCTGGGAACAGCCTCCATCTAAACCCACGATGCTAGAGCTGAGGGGACCTGAGCCGCTGCCCCGCCATGCCTCCTACCCGCCACCGACTCCCTGTCCTAGGACTCACTCTAACAGCCTATTAAAACATGGTGGATTACTATGATGTTCTAGGCGTGCAGAGACATGCCTCAGCTGAGGATATTAAAAAGGCATGCCAGGGGGATCACTGGGTAGCTCAGCAGTTTAGCACCTACCTTCAGCCCAGGGCATGGTCCTGGAGTCCGGGATCAAGTCCTGCATCGGGCTCCCTGCATGGAGCCTGCTTCTCCCTCTCTCCCTGCCTGTGTCTTTGCCTTTCTCTCTGTGTCTTTCATGAATAAATAAATAAAACCTTTAAAAAAAATAAAAAGGAATACTGCAAACTGGCCCTAAAATGGCATCCAGATAAAGACCCTGAAAATAAAGAAGAAGCAGAGAGGAAAGTAAGTAGCAAGTAGCTGAGGCATATGAGGTGTTATCAGATGCAAAAAAACGGGACATCTATGACAGACACGGCAAAGAAAGGCTAGATGGTGGAGATGGGGTTCATTTTGACACTCTGTTGGAGTTTAGCTTCACATTCTGTAACCCAGATGACTTCTTCAGGGAATTTTTTGGTGCAAGGGATCCATTTTCCTTTGACTTCTTCAAAGACCCATTTGAGGACTACTTTGGGAGCAGAAGAGGCCCCCCTGGGAGCAGGAACCAAGGCATGGGGTCGTTTTTCTCCGCCTTCAGTGGATTTCCATCTTTCCAAGGAGGGTTTTCTTCTTTTGATACAGGATTTACTTCCTTCGCATCGCCAGGTCCCGGGGGCCTCCCTTCATTCTCTTCCATGACATTTGGTGGTAGTGGGATGGGCAACTTCATATCTACATCCCCTTCTACTAAAAGGGTTAATGGCAGAAAAACCACTACAAAGAGAATTGTGGAGAATGGTGAAGAAAGAGTAGAAGTTGAAGACAACGGCCAGTTAAAGTCCTTAACGATAAATGGTAAGGAGCAGCTGCTACACTTGGACCACAAGTAACAATGCATGCGTGTAGCAGACATGTTAGCTGTAACGGGCACCACTGAGGACTGACAGGAACACGCTTTTTTGAAGATTTCAAACAAACTCAATTTTTTTGGTATATATTTGTATATTTTGTATATATTTTTTTATTGGAGTTCGATTAGCCAACATACAGCATAACACCCCCCACCCACCTCCCCTTCCACTACCCCTTGTTCGTTTCCCAGAGTTAGGAGTCTCTCATGTTCTGTCTCCCTCACTGATATTTCCCACTCATTTTCTCTCCTTTCCCCTATAATCCCTTTCACTAATTTTTATATTCCCCAAATGAATGAGACCATATAATGTTTGTCCTTCTCCGATTGACTTACTTCACTCAGCATAATACCCTCCAGGTCCATCCACATGGAAGCAAATGGTGGGTATTTGTCGTTTCTAATGGCTGAGGAATATTCCACTGTATACATAGATCACATCTTCTTTATCCATCATCTTTCGATGGACACCGAGGCTCCTTCCACAGTTTGCTGTTGTGGACATTGCTGCTAGAAACATCGGGGTGCAGGTGTCCTGGCGTTTCACTGCATCTGTATCTTTGGGGTAAATCCCCAGCAGTGCTGGGTCATAGGGTAGATCTATTTTTAACTCTTTGAGGACCCTCCACACAGTTTTCCAGAGTGGCTGCACCAGGTCACATTCCCACCAACAGTGCAAGAGGGTTCCCCTTTCTCCACATCCTCTCCAACATGGGTTGTTTCCTGTCTTGTTAATTTTCCCCATTCTCACTGATGTGAGGTTGGATCTCATTGTGGTTTTGATTTGTATTTCCCTGATGGCCAGTGATGCGGAGCATTTTCTCATGTGCTTGTTGGCCATGTCTATGTCTTCCTTTGTGAAATTTCTCGAACTCAACTTGCAGTATAACTGTACTTAATCTAAAGTATTTATACACAGCTCATTAGAGCCCTATTTGTCAACTCAAACTTTTGAGTTTACTGTTGGGACCGTTGTTTTGGGTTTTTTTTTGTTTGGTTTGGTTTTTGTTTTGTTTTGTTTTGTCTTTTAAAATTGTTGTGAATATTTGTATGCACTTTGCTTTTTTATTAAACATAATCCAAGGTGGCCGTGACTCTTTCGTACACTAACATCAGAACGGACCTGCTTTTCCATTGTGTTTGAAACATAAGCCAAGTAGAGTCAGCCTGCTGTGAAGTTCACATTGCCAGGATGAATCTTCCACAAAAATAATCTCAATTTTTTTCAGTATTTAGTAGGCAGAGATGTTAATGCATTAATGGTAATACGTTTCTCGTTTAATATAAATTGAGGATGTGTTTCTTTTTTTTTTCTTTTTTTAAAATTTTTATTTATTTATGATGTCACACACAGATAGAGAGAGAGACAGAGACACAGGCAGAGGGAGAAGCAGGCTCCATGCACCGGCCCAACGTGGGATTCGATCCCGGGCCTCCAGGATTAAGATCTGGAGTTGCCAAACAGCTGCATCACCCAGGGATCCCCTGAGGATGTGTTTCTAGTTGTGCATGAACACTGGCAACTTAGTAAGATTTGACAGTTGTTTAAATATGTAATGTTAAGCTTAGGTTTAAAAAAAAAGTAAAGCCAGTAAACTGGGTCTTTGTCATTTGCTTAAAAAAAATGTGAATGTGTTTGGAGCATTCAAAATAAATAAATAAATAAATAAATACCCACGATTCTCAACAGAGAGAGGTTTTGTACCCCAGGGAACATGTGGCCATGTCTGGAGACATCTCTGATTTTCAGGACTGGGAATAGGGTGATCCCAGCACCCAGTGGGTCTCAGGCTAGGGATGCTGCTAACCATCCTACAGTAGACAGGACAATGGCTTCCAACGAAGAATTATCTGGCCTACAGTATCAGTGGTGCCCAAATTGAATAATCTTACTCTAAAGAACTCACGGGTATTTCAGATTCATTTTAGACTTAGATAAACTTATCCCAACTCTCTCAAAACTTGATTCTCCTCCTAGGTCCCTCTCCTAGTCAATAGTAATTTATTTTAATCTTTTAACCAAATTAGAAGCCTTAGGTAACCCTTAAACTTTTTCATACCTTTACTTCTTACATCCAAGCAAATCCTGTCGAATTTACCTCTCTCATAGCCATCTATTCTTCCCTTTTCTTGATCCTCTAGGGTTTAGGCCTTAATGTTAACTTTTCTGTGTGCTTCAGGAACCTCCTGAAGTTTTCCTCTTTCCAATCTTGTCACTCTCTCATCTCTTCCCCACATCCTTTCCAGTATGATCTTTCTAAAATGCAAATCGAATCATGTCACTTTGTTGTATGATATCTTTGACTGATTTCCTTACCCTCTGTGTGTGTCTGTGTGTATCTCTTATTCATTATTCCCAGACCAACCCCAGACCAACTTCCAATTTCTGAGTTTCCAATTTCTTCCAATACTGCCATGTATCTCTCTGTCTTTTTAAAAATATTTTATCTGTTTATTTGAGAGAGAGAGAGAGCACAAGAAGGAGGGAGGTCAGAGGGAGAAGCAGACTCGGTACTGAGCAGGACCCTGATGCGGGGCTTGATCCCAGGACTCCAGGATCATGACCTGAACTGAAGACAGACGCTTAACTGACTAAGCTACCCAGGTGCCCCATGTATCTTTTATAGCAATAAGCACCACTGCAACTTTACATTTATTAGTGATTCTTTGATTAATACCTGTCTTTACACTAAAGTGTGGGCCCCGTGGGAGTAGGAACCATGTCTTTTGTGGTTGTTGTAATTTATTATATTCCCAGCACCTATTATGGTGACTGACACATGGTAGGAACTCAATACATATTTGTTGAATGAGTGAATGCCTGAATAAAATAAATGAGCTAATACTTTGAAAGCTTTTAGCATAGTGCCTACTTGTAGTAAACCATCAGCAAATCTTAGCTATTAGTGATAATTAATTAAAATTTCCAAATGCATTTACCCTGAAATTGCTTTGTAATACCATGGACCCAGTATTCCTTGGATGCTTTTGAAAATGCTGGCATAGACTGTCTTTTGAAGAGTTTGGCTATGAATGAAAGGAAAGAGGTGGGAAGTTGCTAAATGAGGATTCAAGATCAATGAAGAGTATTGGTTTCTTAATGAGAAAGGCTTGGAGTGTCAGGACAGAGCAGCTCAGAAATATTTTGCCAAATGGTTTCCTTTCTACAGAGATGGTTCTAATGAACAAGTCACACATTTTACCATCTTAAAGTCAAATCACAGTCTCTTAAGGCTCCATTGACTTCAGGAGTATTACAATAGTTTCTGTCAAAATCCCCTCCCCTTTGGAGCAAGGTGGGTGCTGTTTGACAGTGAGCTGTAGGCACAGCTCAGAGTTGCTGCTACATAATGCGGGGGCAGAGTAGAATATATTTGGTGCTCAGGTAATCCATATGAGCATCTCTTGGTTCTCAGTGGCCCCATTTTGATAGTAAATGAACAAATACAGAAACTGCAAGGTCATAGTAGCAGGGGCTCGACCCCTCAGGAATAAGAGTCTGGGTGACTGTACTAGGCAAGCCACCGAGGCCAAAATAGCTTCTGGCTGAGGTTAACGGGAAACCAGAGTCGGCAAAGGAAGAGGTTGGCATCAAGTTATCAGTATATTCTCCAGATCAGCTGCAGAAGTGGGGGCTCTCACTCTTCCCACTGACTTTTTTTTTTTTTTTTGTAAATTCTGCAGGAAATGAGACCAACCAGAATCCTGGGTAAGCTGTTTCCAAACAAAGGAACTTACTATGAAAATGCATAGGGGTATGAATGGCATAAAAACGTGGACTGTAGTGGATACTGTAGTGTTCTGCTTAGAAACCTCTTTGGGGCCCTGAATACCCCTACCTCAGATGCTGGACTATCATCTGCTGATGTCCCACAACTTCTACAACTTACAAGCAATGGCATGACTGATTCAGAAAACTTCCAGAAGAGATTTAAGTTGTTTAGAAAGTATCTTTGCTCATCCCAAAACGTGTCAAATAGATTCAGCTCACCGTCAAACATAGATCGTTTATGAAGAAGGTTTGTATTTGTAAGTGTGTTTGACAAGAGCTTCATCTAGAAGGATCTGAATTATAAGGATAAGCATGATCTCCTCAACTCAACAGTTTTGGAAAAAAAAATTACAAGGTCTAAATAGGAGCTCTTAGTTATATTGCAGTATTTCAAAAGAACCATTTAAACTCTTAAAAATTCATGTACATAAAAAGCATGTTGTGAAAATGTTCTTTGTTACAATAGCTTAATTTTAAAACTACCTGATTTCCTGGAAAATTTTATTACTTAAAATTATAGTTGCAAAACAGAAATAGTGATGTAAGTAAATATGTCCTCTTAAAAAAAAAAAAAATGCTCTCCACCACAGGAAATTCTTCTTTCTCTTGGAGAGCAGCCTATGGCCAGTGCCTGGCTTCTGCGGATATACAAAAGCCCAACTGGGCTTGCCTCGGTATGGAACAACACTGAAAGGCCAGCCCCCCTTCAGGTTTGGCCATAAGATGAGCTAAATTCTTAGCCTTTCCACCTGCTCCATCTGCTTTTCTTACTTCTTTACCAGTGTGTCATCTTAGAGCACTCCCCAAAACATCTTAGACCACTCCTCAAATTGTGCTGTGCACAATTCTCCATCTCAAGTCTGTTTCCAGGAAACCCATCCTAAGATAGGGAGGCTTAGAAGACAGCACTTCGTGCCATGGACCTTGACATTCTTGGTATAGCCAGCATAAATTGTGATACAAGGAGTCTCCAGGTGGCTAGAGGAAGCAAAAAGATGTGAAATATCCCTTGTAGATGCTCAGAAATATCTGGAAAATCTCTATCGAGGAAAATGAATGGTAGGGTTAAGGAAAGAAAAATTTTAATGAGATCTCATTTGTTGGAAGACAATGGTGAAGTACCAGGGAGCTTTAGATAATACTTCTAAGGAAACAGTCCAATTACTACATGTGTGTCTCTTCTAAAATTAGATTGTATCGTGCTGTATTATAATCACTTTATCTTTAGAAGAGAGATGCTCAAAATGTGGTTTGTAAACCAACTGCATCAAACCACCTGGGGGCTTATTAAAGATGCAGATTCTAGAGTCTCACCGCCCCCCTCCCCCCCCGCCCCATATACCGGGTCAGAGTCTCTGGAACTTGTGAATCTGCATGTTGAACAAGCTTTTTATAAGAAATATTTGCAGACTATTTAAGGGGTATGGGGTTTCTTTTGTGAGTAATGAAAATTTCCTGGAATTAGGCAGGGGTGATGGTTGCACAACATTGTGAATATACTACAACCCACTGAGTCATGCACTTTAAAATGGTTTCAAAGGTCAATTTTAAGTTATATGAATTTTATCTCAATTACGGACAGAAATCCACATGAGCTTGCCAGGGGCTGCAACTAGAGGAAAATGATGGACTACAGAGGGTCATGAGATTTGGGGAGAAGCGATAGAAATTTTCCATATCCTGCCTGTGATGATGTTACATACCACCTAGAACTATCTGCCTAGGGCACCCGGGTGGCTTAGTGGTCGAGCATCTGCCTTTGGCTCAGGGCATGATCTCGGGGTCCTGGGATCGAGCCTACTTCAGGCTCCCCACAGGGAGCCTGCTTCTCCCTCTGCCTATGTCTCTGCCTCTGTCTGCGTCTCTCATTAATAAATAAATAAAATCTTTAAAAAATAAGAACTAACTGCCTAAATTGGTAAATTTTACTATATGTAAACTATTTCTCAATAAATGCACCAAATAAACAAATAAATCACCTCCAAAAGATTCATAAACATGCTAAAGTGTGAGCTCTCCTTCTCTGAAGCAGTGGTCTCCAAAGTGGAGACACTCCCCTTCCCTTGGTTTTGGAAGACAAACCACTGGGGCCTGGGAAGAAAATAATAGTAATCCTATCTACATATTTTTAAATCTACAGACAAGAAGGAAATTATGCTTTCCTCACATTTTGAGATCCACTTTAGAGGCTTTACTAATGTTTATTTACAAAATGACGTGGTTGCCCCCACTCGATCTGTGTCATGTCAGGTACACAAAATGTTCTAGGGAAAAGTAGAACATCTTGCATAATGAGGAAGTTGACCTTTGTGATCTCATTCATTCACTTGCTTTCTCATTCATTCATTACTGCCACAAACTGCTGTTTACGTGGGTTTATGGATTATAATATCTACCTTTTTTCAAATCTACCTTTAAACAAATCCTCAAGATATGGACAAATGGTTTGAAAAAAAATCACAGCAAAGATGCTGCTGATTGAAGGTGGTACTAATATTGTGAGTCAAGGGGACATGAAATGACAGAGCTGACTTTTTTGGGAACTGCTCTTTCATCAGTCACATTGGGAGGGGAAGCAATCATGGTCTCAACAGATCTGAAAGAGTGAGCTAAAGAGTAAGAAATTAATTACTTTTAGAAAGAAACTCGTATTGAGGAGAGACCATTTTGAAGATGGAAGTTTGTCAACGTCTCCACCATTAAGTGAATCTGTTGCCTCATCAACGTAAACATAACACCTACTGAAACTGTCATATCTGCACACCTAAAATATTTGGGAAAAAACTTGGAAATAGAATTTTATTTAAATTTAATTTTATTAAAATTAAATTTTATTAAATTTATTTAATAAATTGATATTGAATATTAATAAATATTTAATATTATAAATTTAATAATATTAAATATTCATATAAATATAAATTTAATATTTTATATTTATAAATTAAATAAATATTAGATAAATATTAAATTTATTTATAAATTTATAAAATTTAATTTTATTAAATTTTTAACCAATTTAACCATCTATCCAATGGAGAATTTCAGTAGCCTTTCAGCCCACTTGTTAAAAATTTTAAAACACACTTCCCAATTACTTTGCAAGAACAACCAATTGATACCAGGGAAGACAGAAATCGACCATCTGGATTTCAACAAAGGCTGCTGCATAATTAATGTATAGGAGAGAAAAATGAGTATCATTATTTAGTAAGTGCTGCCAATGATGCACTTCTCCCTTTGAGTCTGTGTATCTTTGTGAGATACTTTACCATTAAAACAAGTGTAGCTATCAATCAAATTAGAAATAGGCATTGAGATCAATGAATCACAAAATGTCAAACCCCAATGTTGAAAAATGATGCAGCATATTCAACCACATGGCTTTCACTGGAAAAAGCTAATACGAGAGTTTGATGAAGTCATTCTGTAGTGTCCACGGTGGACCCCTTCTTCACTCTCTCTCTAGCACTTTCTTCCTTTTGCTTTCACACCATTAATTGCCATCTCTAAGGGGATGAACTCCAAATTTAAGTCCCTTGCTCTGAGTTGTGTCATTCCAACTCTTGAGATATAATCACCTTCTGGTTCTGCGGTAGATCCTTCAAACACAGTATGTCTGGGACAGAGCTCAGTATTTGTCCCCACCCCTACCGGTTCTGCTCTTGGTCTTCCTCAGCTGAGTTAGTGGTACCACCTTCTACCAACATTTGAAACCTCCGTGTCTTCCTCTTTTTACACCCCACATTCCATCGACCACCAAAACTTAATTTGTCTACCTATCTGGCTTTGCTTTTGTCTTTATCTTTCCTTTTGTAGCTTGAGTTCTCTATGCCTATCTGTCTCTCATCTTTTCCTCTCATTCTATTTCTAATTCTACTGGCTTCCTCAGCCTTCCTTCTCCTCTGCCTGTCCTGTCACCCAAAGAGAATACCAAAGCATTTTTTTCGTTTGCTGTATTTATTATTTATTGTACTCAAGCATGAAATGGAACACTTTCTATTTCTCTTTTTAAAACCTATATTTATGTCTGCCTTGACGGATTTTTGTTGTGGTTGCTGTGGGTCAGCAGGTTTGGATAGAGAAGGAAAAAATTTCCACTCCAGAATTAGTAAATTAGTGTTTTCCTTGTAGCCTGACATAGTTAATATAAGGCCACTTGCAACTCCTAAGGAAGAAAAAATTGTTAGGCAAATGTTCGTGTTACCAGGAATCTGGGGCTACTTAAGTAGCTCCGGTCAAAAGCGCTATTTTTAAAGACAAGATTTGCCTGGGAGGAAGAAGCTTTGTAGGTTGAAGGAGGGCCTTCTAATGCAAAAAGGGGCCTTAATATTCCTTATTAATAATGTTCATTAAGCACTATTTAGCAGAATTTGTTTCCGAATGCACATTATTAATGTATATGTTATTGTGGACATTATTCAGAATATATATGATTTAGGAAAGTATCCTAGGAAATTTGTTTCTCGCAAAAATGACTGTGGTTCAAAGAATCTTTAAAACAAGACATATATTTAGCATTCGTTTTCAATGGGGGCATTTGAGCTGTGATAATGATTTTTGACATTTGCTTTTGCTGAGGCTGTGATACATTAAAGGGAGAGTACAGGAATTTCCTGACTTACTTGTGTCCAGTTTAGCCCAAGTTCCTTGCCTGTTTTAAAAGTGGCTCTCCCTTACATCAGGTGCTGAGAAGCTCCCTCCTTCACTGGGATCCCTCTCTCTCCTGCTAAAGTAGATCCTCCACAGCCCCATAATAAATCAGACTCTCACATGGACTGCTGTTCCTTAAACCTCACCGCTCCTCATCTTGTCCAGAGCCTCAGTCCACTCGTCACTATGCCTCAAACTGGTAGTAGAATGGATTCAATTCTGTAACAACTGCACTACGGATAAGAGGCTTAGTGTCCTCTCTCAAAGTGCTCACCATCTCATAGGAGAAACAGAAGCAAACAACTAAAAATGCTAAGTTAGAGGGGGACCCTAAGGAAGGTTCAAGGGGGTCTGGCCAACCCAGTCTGAGGAGGTGAGAAGGACTCAGTCAGAAGAAATGAGTGGAGGCATGATAAGATGAGGCCCGGGATCCCTGGGTGGCGCAGCGGTTTGGCGCCTGCCTTTGGCCCAGGGCGCGATCCTGGAGACCCGGGATCGAATCCCACGTCGGGCTCCCGGTGCATGGAGCCTGCTCCTCCCTCTGCCTGTGTCTCTGCCTCTCTCTCTCTATCTCTCTGTGACTATCATAAATTTAAAAAAAAAAAAAAAAGATGAGGCCCAATGGTTGGCAGCAGCCAGGTACGAGGAGTTTAGATTTGATCCCCAGAGAATTGGAGTCCTTGAGGAGGAGAGCAGCATGATGAAATTTGTCTTATGTCCAGGATGGAGAACAGACGGGATACATGAGAGTAGAGACAGAGAGAGTCATGCGAGTTGCCAGGGAGAAATGGTGAGAGCCGGATCCAGGCAATGGCCATGGATGCAAAACAGAGATAAACTAGAGATGAATTTAAAGGTGGAAATAAGACAACATAAGGTACGAGGGGGCAAGTGGCTCAACCACGAAGAATTAAAGAGAAGTCTTTTGAGAAAAGGGAGAGAGTGAGGGGGAAATGGAGATGAGAGGTGGAATCTGGAGAAAGAGGGGAGAGGGAGGAGTGAAAGAGAAAGGAGTTCCCATCACTGCCCTCACAGCACTCCCAGAAACACAGGTTTGTGTTTGCAAGGTGATGGAGGGACTGACAGACATAGGAGATGGCAAAAGTCAAGACAAATTGAGATTGGCATGGCGGAGGGGGAAAATCCGCCTATCCTTCCTCCTCACATCCACCCTCCAAAGCCTTGACCCTTCCTCCTTTTTGAGTTTCTGTTTCCATTTTTTGAGTTTTCTTTACACTCTAAGTTGCCATGTTGAATTGTATTGTGAAGGAGGTGAATGATCTTTTTAAAGATATCTTGATATGCATAATATCCCTAAGAATATATTGTAGCCTGGGTGTCTGGATTGGCTCAGTTGGTTGAGCATTAGGTCTTCATTTTGGCTCAGGTTATGATCTCAGGGTCCTGAGTTCAAGCTTCGTGGTGGGCTCAGCCCTGGGTGTGGAGCCTGCTTAAGACTATCTCCCTCTCCCTCTGCTCTTCCCTCCCTGTTCAAGAAAAAAAAAAAAAAAAAAAAAAAAAAAAAAAAAAAAAATATATATATATATATATATATATATATATATATATATAACTGAAGAAGAGGTAAGTTCTTAAAGTTCTAGGTACGGTAGCCTTTTGTGGGTTCACTCAGGAAAGTAAATGCAATTTAGGGCATTATTTCAATGGGAAATATGTTCCAAATTCCAAACAAATGTCTTACAACTAACTTTTGGAAAAAAAAAAAAACCTCTATTTGAGCTTGAGACTAACCATATTAAGTATATGCTATGAAGAGGAAAATCAGAAAATGCTTTAAACACTCTCTTCTTAAACTTTGGCATGTTCTTGCTTATTACTCACTATTTGAAAGTGCATGATAGCTATATTTAGAAGGAAAGTGAGAAATTCAGTCAAGAATGTTTTCATACATCCATAAATATTTGGCACTATATGGATAATTTCTTGCGTTTACACAGAAAATGATCCTCAAAGCACTTTTTACATATATTGTTTTTTTAAAAATAAGGTGTCCCTGGATACAACTGGATTCCAAGAGTATGGTACCATTGACGAGAAAAGGCTGGTAGGGATCTTTACTGAGGTTGGCAGAGTGCCATTTGGATTAGCTGCTGAAATGCCACATGTGGTGCTTTTCAAGATGGAATAACCCATATTTGGGGAATATACCACTATTAGACATTTGTGTGGTTGTCTATAAACCAGCCACACTCTCGTGGATAGCAGTGGGGTTTCTATGAGGGGAAAGGACTTTCCCTTTGTCAGTCATGTAGGGGAGAAGTCTGTAGGACGTGAAGCAGGACATGAGGCTACAGGAGTCGACCTCAGACTTTGTCTCATTTCTGGAGTCAGGGGTCAGTTGGTGAGCATGGGAGGCCAAGCGATGCAAAGGCATTTCTGATGATTTGGAGTGGATACCTAGAGGTGTTGAACTGTGCGCAGACCCAGGAATGTGCAGTGCTCAGAGACCCCTTCAAGGAAGACTCACTGCCCAGCTATAAGTAGCAAGGTCAGCTGCCAGCCTCCAGCTGTTGACTGCCTCAAGTCCACCTCCGCAAAGACAGTCCTCGCTCTGGTGCTTCCATTGGACAAGATCTGCATCTCGGTCTGATGGCTCTCCTACTCAATCCCAGTCCCTCCTTTTTCTTCCAGTAGGTTTTCTTCCCCAGTAAACCTTTTGCACTGCCAACTCCAAGCCCACATGTGCTTTCCAAAGGCTCTAACTGACACACGCCACAGTGAGGAAGCAGCCAGCAGATGGTTGGGAGTGGTCACTCTAAGCAGCCCAGGAATGGCTCTGGGCCTGCGCAATAGTTATTCTCTGTGTCATACTTTCTTTCTAATAGCCTCTAAATGTCAGAAAATCTCATTAAAAGTCCCACGCTGATGTCCACCATGTGAGGAAGGGAAAACCCTCCACGCCTGCAGAGAGAGAACATCTCAGGAGAGACTTGATCCCTGCAGCAGGGATAGCACCTTGACAAAGAGGATGGAACGGAGGACCCCAGGGCTCAGATTCAGGGCTCCCACCTCGGCAAGCCCCTTGGGGCACCGCAGAGGCAGCTAGGATCACTCTGAGGTCCTTGTTCCTGGTAATAAGTCCAGGACTGACTTATGCCATTAATCCTGGGTTGCAGTCCACTAGATTTGCACCACGACAATCCAAAAAATAGATCTTATGGTCCCCGTTTTACAGATGAAAAAATTGAGACACTGCTTAGAAGTTATGTAGGTATTTTCACTATCTCATGATGCTGGCCAACCCCCCACCCCATCTTCTCAACAGAGTGTAGCTCTTGGTCACCATTTCCTATTACATAATTGAGCCTAATGTCAAAGGGCATCATAGTGGTCTGAAACAATTCAGGGCTTTAGGTGTGGGGGGTCAGTCCTCTAAAGAGCGGTACCATAGTACTCTCTCACCTCTAGATGCCGTTAGTGTTACCAGGAAGCTCATTTATTTGTTTGAACAAGAGGGCAGTAAGTTTGATGGAGGTGGGGATGGGGCATATGGAGAGTTTGTGATAGTAAAGTGAAAAACAAAACAAAACAAACTACACATTTCCCCCTGATTATATTTCTGACTCTTCCCCCATCTTATGAAAAGGACTTTCTGTCGAAAGTCTTCAATGAGCAGGTATTTTCTAATCTCTTAATTATTTAAAAGAACCGTAAGGTTAGAATCCTTTTTCCTACTAATTCTGAACTTTCTGAGCCCAGAAAGTTCCTTGATCCCCTTTGATCCCCGTGACTCCTCCTGCTGTCTGGGCTTCCCCTGAGAATCTGTTACTTCCTACAACAAACATTTCCTTCTAGGTAAGGAATGCTTGATCCTTTTCCCTTTCTGGTGAATGTGCTGGGAGTAATGCTGCCCTTGTCTCTTATTTTTCATTGCTTTTGCATCACGCTGCTAGCTTTTCTTTACTCTGCTGTCCCTGTTTTGGGGGCTGTTGCTGCATTTTAGTATTTGTGGCAAAGCTCCTTTGTTTAAACCTTGGAATTGGGCTGCGCTCCACTAGTTCCCACTCTGTTCTCTGGTTTTGTATAAAGTTGTAGCTTCTTTTCTTTCTTCGGGTCCTCTGGGAATTTTATTTTTCCTGCTCTCACATCTTTCCTAAGAAAAAATGGAAATAAACGTAAAATATTTACCAATTTCTGATTTTGTTTCGGCTACTCGAGACTTCCCATAAGAGTAAAGTAGTCAGAATTCTTTATTATGTCTTCATCTGGTATAAATTCTCAGCCGCCCTGGGCAAACAACTGAGTGGTTATTGCTAAGCCTGCTTTATAGGAGTAAAAATAATTATCCTTGGATTTCTTTTTCATGCTCAATTTTCTCCTGGACTTTATTTCTGAGCTTTGTATCTTTTCCAAGGAAAATGAACAATGATTTTACTGACCTTTATTATGCTTCAAGCTCTTAATACTACTCTGCATCTAAAGGAATTTTTCTTTTATTCTCTGGACCATGAGCCAGAAAATATTTTAACCAATATTTTCTGGAAACTTTATTCTCTGGTTGTCATGCTCTGTGGGACAGTTTAGCAATTTCCTTCTACCTGTCATGACTGCAGAAGAAGAATGGAGTAGTTTTGCTCCATAAAGATACTTTGACCTGACCTCGCAACTGAGAGGTAAAAAAAAAAAAAAAAAGTTAAATGGGAAAGATTCATGTTTAACTTTGAGTGATTTAACACATGAGAGGCACTATGATACTATGAAATAATTCTTTAATAGTTATACAACACTGTTTTTACCAGGATGTTGAAACCCACAAACTTTTTAAGTTTTGTGCAGTGTTTCTGGAATGGTTTCTACTGGATGACTTTAGAAGGGGGAATGGATACTTTTTAATATAACTTTAACACAACCATTCAAGATTCTCACACAGCTTGATCAAGTGAGAAAAACTTTTATGTTGACCAGTATTACCTCTTGTAATTTGAAAATTTGTACTTTAAAGAAATCATAGAATTGAGACAGCAAGAAAATCAAGAGATCATCTAGTTTAACTTCCCATAGAATGTTTAATTCTCCAATATATCATTGAGGTGTGACCATTATGCTCTTTCTTGGATGCCTCCATTGTAGAGAACTCCTCCAAAAGCCCATTTTTGTTAAACAAGTCTAAGAGTTAAAATCTTTGAACCTGAATCTGCTATAGTACTTCCATCTTTGAAACTAGCTTTTCCTTTAGGAATGACTCATCACTTCCGCTCTTTTTATGGCAGATCTTTATCTATTTTAAAAATTGAGGTACATATCTCCTTACTTTCCTTCTTTGCATGTTCAGCACCGACACCTCCTTCAACCATTCTTTATGGTTTACAATTCCTTCTCCACCTTCTTTAATTCGCAAATGATACTCTCAAATGTGATGTGCAAAGTTATGCTCAGTTCTTTTTTGTTTCTGTATTTTTTTTAAGATTTTATTTATTTATTCATGAGAGACACAGAGAGAGAGAGGCAGAGACACAGGCTCCGTGCAAGGAACCTGATGTGGGACTCAATCCTGGAACCCCAGGATCACGCCCCAGGCCGAAGGCAGGCACCAAACCACTGAGTCACCCAGGGATCCCCCCTTGTTTCTGGTTTTTAAAATTTTTGTATTACTTAAATTTTTACTGTTTTTTATTATTTAATTTTTAAATTATTTTATTTATTTAATTTTAACCTTACAAAAATAATAATTTTAACCTTACAACATTATATTAGTTTCAGGTGTACAACATAATGACTTCACATATGTATATATTGCAAAGTGATCACTGCAATATGTCTAGTTAACACCCATCATCACCAACAGTTTGGATTTTTTCTTGTGATGAAAACTTTTAAGGTCTGTTCTCTTAGCAGTTTCCAAGTACACAATACAGTATTATTAACTACAGTCACCACACTGTACATTATTCCCTCATGACTTACTTATTTTATAAATGGAAGTTTGTATCTTTTGACCACATTTACCCATTTGCCTCCCAACACCCTACCTCCCTCCCTCGCCCCCAGCTGCTACCTATCTGTTCTCTGTGTCTTTGAGTTTTGTTTTGTTTTTTGATTCCACATGTAAATGGAGTAATATGATATTTGTCCTTCTCTGGCTTATTTCACTTATTATGCCTTCAAAGTTCACCCATATTGTCAGAAATGGTAAGATTTTTTTTCTTTTTATGGCTGAATAATATTCCTTTATATATGTATATATTATGTCTTCTTAATCCATTCATCTAAAGGGACACTTAGGTTGTTTCCATGTCTTAGCTATTTTAAATAATGCTGCAATGACCATTGGGGTGCATATATCTTTTCAACTTAGTCTTTTCATTTCCTTTGGATAAATACTCAGAAATGGAATTGTTGGATTATATGGTAGTTTTATTTTTATCTATTAAGGGAACCTACATATTGTTTTTCCACAGTGGCTGCACCAGTCTACATTTCCACCAACGGAGCACAAGAGTTCCCCTTTCTCATGGGGTACTTGGGTGGCTCCGTCAGTTAAGTGTCTGATTCTTAATCTCATTCAAGCCCCACGTTGGGCTCCATACTAGGTGTGGAACCTACTTAAAAAAAAAAAAAGGGAGTTCCCTTTTCTCCACATTCTTGCAAACATGTGTTTATCTCTTATCTTTTTTTATAATAGCCATTCTAACAGGTACAAGCGATATCTCATTGGGGTTTTGATTTGCATTTTCCTAATGATTAGTGATGTTGAGCACCTTTTCATGTAGTGAGTGGCCATTTCTATGTCTTCTTTGGAAAAATGTCTATTTGATTTTTCTGCCCATTTTAAAAAAAGATTTTATGTATTTATTCATGAGATACACAGAGAGAGAGCAGCAGAGACAGACAGAGGGAGAAGCAGGCTCCCCGCAAGGAGCCTGATGTGGGACTCCATCCCAGGATCCTGGGATCACAACCTGAGCCAAAGGCAGACACTCAACCACTGAGCCACCCAGGTGTCCTTTCTGCCCATTTTTAAATCAGATTTTTTTTTTCCCTATTGAGCTGTATGAGTTCTTTATATATTTTGGTCATTCATCCCTTGTCAGATATATGATTTGCAAATATTTTCTTCCATTGAGTAGGTAGCCTTTAATTTTATTGATGGTTACACTCAATTTAAACTTTTGACTTTGCTATTATACTCAATATACACACACCTCGCACAGTGCATCCTCTTCCTAAACCTGTGGCCAGCTCTACGCAGCCAACTTGTACATTCTACTCTGTGTGGCCTTACCTTGTTTCCTCTTAAAATTCCAGGATCAAAAATACTGCCTCAGATGGCACATTATAGCCCATGCCTTATCCTGCAAGAGAGAAAGGAGAGAGAGAGAGAGAGAGAGAGAGAGAGAGAGAGAGAGAGAGAGAGAGAGAGATGACCTTTGGAATCACTTCTTCTATCTCCAAGTGCTATAGCCTTCTACCCTGAGAACACCCTCCCTGAGGGGGCTGTAATGAAGGGGTAAAGCTGTGCGTGACTAACACTTCCGCACATTCTGTAACATAAATTGTTTTAGGCTTCACCAGGCTATAGGTATAGATAAGGTTATGTTAATAGCATTTATCAAATTTGTTCGGGTAGGTAAATGGACTTTTGCCCATTCAGCTTACCTGTAAGTCCTTCTGCAAAGACTCCTCCAAATACTTCTGGGAGTCCCCAGACAATATCTTATATGCCTTTGCAAACAAATTTCCTCTCACACCTGCCATCTGCCAGCTTACTGGGACATTAGCACCTCCCGAAACA
This sequence comes from Canis lupus dingo, assembly GCF_003254725.2. Taxonomy (NCBI): domain Eukaryota; kingdom Metazoa; phylum Chordata; class Mammalia; order Carnivora; family Canidae; genus Canis; species Canis lupus. The sequence continues at coordinate 8,721,596 of NC_064264.1, read as the reverse complement.
GCTGAGGACACAGCAGAGCTTTTGAGATGTTAAAGCATTGCAGTGTTCTGTTCCAAAGTGGGAGAGTGCCTCTTAGGCGTTACACTCTCAAAGGGGGCAGAAAGCTAAGCTTGTGCTGTGGGGTTATCTCCTTTAGCTTTTCTTTTACAGATCCCCTCCTAATAATCCAATATAACTCCCAATGAGCTCCGGGTCAGGAAACAAATTGCATTATCAGTATTGAATATTGGAGATTGATATTTGAGATTCAATGCTATTTCCGTAACATCCCATCCTCCCCCAATAATCAAAGCTTTCTTACCAGAGTCAAGCTCTTACAATGTCTAGCATCTGCTTTCTGCAGGATGAGTTTTCCTCAAGAAGCTTTTCAGAGCTCAGGATGTGCTTCTGGAAGACTCATCCCACTGTTGTGTCGAATATGTTCAGACACATCTGATTTTCAGCTTCCTGTGATGCAGATCTATTATTTCCACAGTAGCCCTTTCTCAGCCAAGACAGAGCATTGGTTTGGTTAAGATGTTCCCAGTGCAGATAACACAAGGCCTGACTAATGATAGCTTAAACAAATAGAATTTCATCTGTGTCTCATAACAAAACATTCAAATGTAGCAGCCCAGGGGCCAGGGCAGTAGCTCAAAGAGAGTGTCAGGGACCCATGCTCACTCGTTCTCTCCTTGCCTTTGCCATCCTTAGCTCATGAGCTGTTATTCTTACATCCCTCATGACCGCTGTATGGCTGCTGCATCTCCAGGCCTCAGGTCAGCCCTGCGTGCAGAGGGAGAAGGAGAAAAGGCACACCTACAGACTTACCTCTACCTGCAGCCAGCCTCTGGTGTGGAGTGGAGAGGGCGCTCTCCATTTAGTCCAAGCTGTCCCAGCTGAAAACAGATTCTCCGTTAGATATCACAAGGACATCTACTATGTGGAATCCTTAGACATTCTCCTGGCAGCACTGGACTCTTGTCCACTCACTTTGCGTCCCACCTTCAAAGTGGGCCACACATCTCCATGTCTTGCCTGTCTTGGTGAATGATAACATGAAGCTAACTCACTAAATGGACGATTTAGAACCGTAAGATTTTTAATGAAGTTCCTTAAGTGGCTTCTAGAAAGCCATTGAATGTTTTGGGACATTCCTTCAACTAACCATGTACCTTGCCAGACTATTTTCTAGGTCAAGAATTCATCTGATATTCCAGAACTTCTCAAAGTATGTTTTATAGAACACCAGTCTTATCAGATGAAACATGTGCAGAAACAGAAATGCTGCATATTTATATCTGGCTCTTAGAGCTATACAATGCACGTTGGCATTTTAGATGTTCCTTAAAGGTACCATGTAAATAAGCTCGTTTAACTGTTTAGCCCACTGCTTCTCAAATTTTCTATATAAAAGAACCCTTTGAGACATAATGGCTATGAACATGTAAAGGAACTAGGTTCTTTGGAATTCACTTTGGAAAATACCAATGTCCTCTTTTCTTATGTTAAATTCTAGCTATGTTGTCCAACCAAGCTTATCAGTTTGAGTTGTCAAGTGTGAAGTATAAATAATATGATACCTATAAGGCCATTTTCACAGTTTAACATGCTTCCAAGTGGTCACTTTTACCTTATCCCATTTGAAATTTATTAATACAAATCCTCTTCTTAACAGGAAATCCATAATGTAGTTTATTCATATAGATTAATTAAGAAAAAATGTTGGGTGGCTTAGTTGGTTAAGTGTCTGCTTTGAGCTCAGGTCACGATCTCGGGGTCCTGGGAGGGAGGCCCTCATCAGGCTCTGTGCTCAGTGGCGAGTCTGTTTCTCCCTTTCCCTCTATGCTCTCTCTTTTGCTCTTGCTCTCAAATAAATAAATAAAATCTTTTTAAAAAACTTTTAGTTTTGGGGATCCCTGGGTGGCGCAGCAGTTTGGCGCCTGCCTTTGGCCCAGGGCGTGATCCTGGAGACCCGGGATCGAATCCCACGTCGGGCTCCCGGTGCATGGAGCCTGCTTCTCCCTCTCCCTCTGCCTATGTCTCTGCCTCTCTCTCTCTCTCTCTCTCTCTGTGTGACTATCATAAATAAATAAAAATTTTTAAAAAAGTTTTAGTTTTAATTTGCAGCAAAGCTTTTATTTATTTATTTTTAAAGATTTTATTTATTTATTCATGAAAGACACAGAGAGAGAGGCAGAGACACAGGCAGAGGGAGAAGCAGGCTCCATGCAGGGAGCCCAATGCAGGACTAGATCCCAGGACCCCAAGATCACAACCTGAGCCAAAGGCAGATGCTGAACCACTGAGCCACCCAGATGCCCCTGTAGCAAAGCTTTTAAAATAAAAACTAGACTGATTTCTTAAAAAAGGGAAAGATAACTGCACATACTTCAAGAAAGGAAATAATATAACAAAAATAAGTTAAACCTAGGAACATATAGAGATACTAAAGAGAAGAAAAAAAATTTTTAAGTATGCCACAACTAGGCAGGAAATAAGGAGCCTATGATAGTGTAAGCTACCAAAGTGAACTCAAAAGAAATCAGTAGCGTAGGCATAAAGCCGAAGGGGAGAACATAAGGACAAAACTATTGGATCGTAGCTGCTGATGGGTTTCCACAAAGGTAAATAATTTTGAGGAATCAAATAATTGAACAGAACCCAAGTTCAGATTAGATGCTTCATTAAAACCTTTGGTCAGTGAGCAGAACATTCTCAAAGTACCTTAAGCCTGTACTAATTTTATATCATGGACACATAGTCACGAGCAGAGTCATGGTGATGAAACACCAACAAGAGCCAGAGCCAAATACTGCCAGCCTCATGATGATGTTGGAGAAGCAGTGGAGGCTGTGGCCCCGAAGGTCACAGTGCGGTTTTTGTGGCCGCCAACAGATAGGGCCTTCTGTGAGTGCTGTGAGCACATTGCAATTAACCACAATATCATATTTAACTCCTCGAAGGCAATCTCTCTGACTTAAGGGTGAAGAATTGGTACTTCTACAGCACAGCCAAGCATGAGCCAAAATGATTAATCAGAAGATACATCTAAATCCCTGCCGCAGAAACAAACACATATGGATGCCATCCTTTATGTAAGTGAGTTTATGTGAATTTTATATTGACTTTTAGTAGCTATTTTACATCTCGTTTCCCTAGGGAAGACTAAAATTTTACTTGTTCTCATGATCAGATCTGTTCATCAGTTGCAACAAAATACTGCCCTGTTTTGTTACTCTTATAAAATAACAGAGGCTGTTGTAGAAAACATGCAACCCAATAAGATGAGATTCTTTGTGGAAAAATCTCTTTCTGAGGGTTGGGATGATGAGCAGGGGAAGCAGGTGAAGGGGAATTTCAGGACGTCTCATTATGTATTTGATGGTTTCTGAAAGAATGCAGCCTCAAATACTATGCCAATGTCAAATTTAGCAATCGCTTCAGGGTAGAAAATTTAAAATCTAATATTATATATGAGAATTTAAGGAAGAAGGGATTCTTTTAGAAGGGGGAGAGGCAGGGGGAGAGTAAGAGAGAGAATCTTAAGCAGGCTCCATGCCCAGCGCAGAGCCCAACACGGGGCTCCATCTCACAACCCTGTAATCATGACCTGAGCCAAAACTAAGAGTTGATGCTTAACCAACTGTGCCACACAGATGCCCTGGGATTTTTTAAAAAAAAAGAGATTAATGTATAGTTAGGAAATCGACTATAAAATAAGAGTTCTCTTGAAAAAATACTGATTAGCGTTGCAGGTACAACAGCATTTGTTTCAAGGTAGGTCTTGATCATAGTGGACATTTAGCTCTCTGGCTGCAATTATTATTATTATTATTTTTACTTATTCATGAGAGACACAGAAAGAGAGGCAGAGACATAGGCAGAGGGAGAGGCAGGCTCCCCGCCGGGAGCTCAATGCAGGACTCGATCCCAGGACCCTGGGATCACGACCTGAGCCAAAGGCAGATGCTCAACCACTGAGCCACCCAGGCGTCCCTCTGGCTGTAATTAGAACAAGACAAATTCAGCACCTCGACGTGAATATGGAGGTAGGTGGGATTTGGAACTCTAATATTTATTTAGTTGTCCATTTATTTCAGAGGAGGAAGAGGTCCTATTCTATATGATCTCTGCTCACTCTGGGAAGACTTGCCTGTTGAAAACAAGTCCTAAAAAAAAAAAAGAAAAAGAAAAAGAAAAAGAAAACAAGTCCTGACGTTTGTGTTTCCTTTCTGGACCACACTCAAATTGGGTGCCTATTTGGCAAACTGTCCCACACAAATAAGATGGAATAAACAAATGTATTAACATTTGCTATGTTCAAAGAGCTATGCTCCCTCCAACACATGGTCAACCTGTGATGGAAGCTCTGGATTCTTAAAATCATGAAATCGAGTGGGGAAGTTCTTCCTGTCCAAGTGTTTTAGTTCGATGAGGATACAGTAGGAAATCCCAGGGAAAGAAGCTTCTTTTCATTCATTTATTTATTTTTATTTTGGGGGGTTTTTTTTGGGAAAGAAGCTTCTTAAGGAACTCTGGCTAGTCTTAATACAGTCTCTCTTAAAGCATTTTTTAAAATTGTGGTAAAATATACATAACATGCAACGTGCTTAAGTGCACAGATTAGGGGCAGTTGGTACACTCACGCTCTTGTGCAACCATCACCAGTGTCCATCCCCCAGAAGTCTTCATCTTGCAAGACTGAAACCCTGCACCCATTACAGCTGAAACTCTATTTCCCTTTCCCCCAGGCCCTGTCCCTCACCCCTCTGCTTTCTAGCTCTATGAATTTAACTCCCCCAGGTACTTCATATAAGTGGAATCAGATAGTATCTGTCCTTTCATGTCAGGCTTATCTCACTTAGGATGATGTCCGCAAGGTTCACCTACGTGGTAGGATGTGTCTATAATCTCCCATTGCAGTGGCTGAGCGGAAAAGAGGCAGCCCCAGGCTCTTGGTCTTTTTATATCCATATAATATTTCATACCAGTTTTCTTCAAAGGGACTTTAGTTAAAGTTTGCCTGGGATGTGATTTGAGTCCCCATTAAGAAGAAACCCAATAATAGTGTGGTGTTGGTGGTGGTGATGGGCAAAGCACAGGGAGAGGCATGAAAGAAGAGGCAATTCCGACCCGAGGTTCAAGTCATCTGCTCTGCTCTCAGAGGTTCTGGAATCCACAGATGTGGGTAAGTTCTCACATCAACATATTTCGAGAGACTTTAAAAAAAAAATGCAAAGAAAAAAAATAAAAATTTTTAAAAAGTTAAAAAATGCAAAGAATGCAGAGAATACTGATGTTTCTTTGTATTGCCCGGTCCCAGGGCTACCTGTGACTTCCACCCACTGCCCGGGGCGGCCAAAGCCAATCCATCCTCTGTGACAGCCTTTTAAAATTTGACGTCTCCTCTTCTTGAGCCAGAACACCTGAGTTTTGCTGAATTGACGGACTTTTTTTTAAATGTGGTTTTCTGCTCTTGTAGAATCCAATCTGCTTCCCTTGAGATGTCTCTTAGGTAGTCACTGTCCATTTGAAATGGGGCGCCCCAACTGCTGCGTTCCCTAAGAGTCTACCCATGGTTGGCACACCTTGAGGACAGCACATGGGTGAAGGTTAGTAATCCTTGATGGTAAGAGAGGAAGATGGTCCAGGCTAGTCTAAACTAATTGCACAAGCCCATTGGGGGCAGAGAGATTGCTCCTCCTCGTGGCAGAGGGAGAAGTGGGAGATTCGAGGTGAGAAGGATGCACCAGGAGGCAGGATTTCCATCGCTGAGATGGAGGGTGCCCATGGACCTGAGAGGGACTCTGGGTGCTGACACTGGTCCTCAGCCAAGAGACAGCCAGAGAACCGGGCCCTCGGTCCTGAGACTGTCAATAACTTGAGAGAGCATGGAGACAGATCTTTCCCCTCGTTGAGCCTCCAGGTGATGCTTCAGCCTCCAAACCCTTGATTGTAGCCTCAGGAAACCCTAAGAGGAGGGTTGTGCCTAAAAGGTGCCCCACTCCTGAATAACAGAAACTGAGCTAATAGGCCAGGGTGGTTTTGAGCCACAGAGTTTGGAGTAGTGTGTAAGGCAGCAACAGGCAACAAACACACTGGCCTTCTCCATCCCAACAATCCTCTGCTTGCAGCTCCTGAACATAGCTTGCTCTCAGGCTTGCATACTTCTGTTAGGGAAATTTCCTGGCCCAGGATATCCTCTCTTACTTGTTCAGATGGACACAGTTTACTTTTCATGTGCAAGATATGTCTCAGGCATTATTGCCATTAGAAAGTGCCACTCTCTTCCCTTACTGTGCATTAGTCCCTTTGGACTGTAGGAATTTGTGCCTTGAAATCTCCTCCCCCCTCCCCCCGGAAGAATTTTCAGTTAGCAATTTTTAAGATTTTAGGGAAAAAAAATAAGATGGTGAAGGCTGAAATTGTGAGACTAAATGTACAAACGTTCTCATAGGTGTTTTATATTCCTTAAAATAATACAAGTAGTTTACCAGCTAGAGACTGTTAACCATCAGGTTCTACATTTGATATGGTTAGTGACTGGCAGTCTGCTTTCTGTATTTACCACCCTTTGCTAGATAGAAACTTCTAAGGGCTTCCTTCCTCTGCAGTTTTAGTGAGGTGCTGGTAAATTTCTCCTATTTTTGTTTCAAGAGGTTGTGTGTGTGTGTGGGTGTGCGCGTACGTGTGTGTCTACGTATGTGTGTGTGTGTGATCTCACCTAAATAATCCTTTTTTTTTTTTTTTTTTTTTTTTTATGACTTTTAACTCTGGGATTTTGACTCTTCCTCCTGCCTCCTATTCTGGAGAATGTGTCACTTAGGTTTCTGGCCCGGGAAATGGTAGGAACAGAGTAAGTGATTCTCAATCCACTGCCCAGTCCATGAGGTTATATAACTTTCCTGATCACTTCACATCAAACCACAGGCCCTCTTATGCTCTCTCCCCACAACCAGCTGAACCCCTCTTTTCCTTTAACTGTGGTTCTAAAACCTAAGAGACGAACACCATCAGTTTCATTTCTCAGGCCCCCAGGATTGCAAAAAATTCTATTTCTGCCCCCTCTCTACTTCCACTGTGTATCTTAATCCTAAACTCATTTTTTCTAATTGCAGCATATCTTTTATAGTCAGAAGCAGGGGATCCTCTAATCTTTGATCCTCAGATTCACAAGTACATCATAGCATGTAACTGGCCCCTATCATGAGACAGGCCCCAAGGCTACAAAGGGATAATTATGTAATTTTATGCTTTCAAGAAGTTCATTTGCAGATACAAACAATCCAGTTCAGCAGATAAAGCAGTATCCAGAAATTAAAGCAAAAAAAACGGTGGTCACTGTAAATGTTATCAATGGGATACAATATTTAAGAGATATCCCAATAGGCAGACAAAGCAGGGGGAAAAAATTGGGGCATGGAAAATATTTCAAGATTCAAGTAGACATCAGAGAAGTCTGTTAGGAAGTGGCAAGACAGCAAGATGCCTAGAGGTTCCGATGTAGGATTTTAGTCCCTGGTAGGGAACTGACAAAAAACAGAGCAGGGTCTTGGTTCTTTAGGATTGAAGAGCTAGTTTAAAAAAAAAAAAAAAAAAAGGCAAGACTCCCAAGTGGAAAATCAAATCTGTGACCCAATTACCGGAAGTAGGCCACAAGGCAGGGGTTGGGTCTGGAATACAGTTTTAAAAACTGGAGCAAACCCCAAATTCTGTCTCATTCTACAAATCTACTTGTGTAAGTATGCAAATATATACATGCAAGGCTGTTAGTTGCAGCCACTGGTAATAGTGGAAAACTTAGAAACAGCTAAATGAGGGCACCTGGGTGACCTAGTCAGTTGGGTGTCGGACTCTTCATTTTGGCTCAGATCATGATCTCAGGGTCCTGAGATCCAGCCCTGCATCAGGCTCTGTGCACAGCAGGGAGTCTGCTTGAGATTCTCTCTCTCCCTCTCCTTCTGTTCCTGCTCCCTGTGCTTGCTCACTCGCTCTCTTTCTCCAAAATAAATAAATAAACCTTAAAAAAAAAAAAAAAAAGAAAAGAAACAACTAAATGCTCACCAGCAGGGTTCTCCTTATATAAATGACAGTATATCCAACCAAAGGAATACTTTACAGCTTTTAAATTCAAGGAGGTGTCTAGGTCATATGAGCTGATGTGGAAATATTTCCAAATGTATTATTAATTGAAAACATTGAAATACAGAGCAACACAAACAGTGTGATATTACCAGTACACAAAAAAGGATATATCTTAATTATGCACACACATACACACCCACAGGCACACACACTTACATCTGCATATGTATATTATTCAGTGTCCTTTTGGGGGTTAAAAAAAAGAACATTTGAGGTATCAAACTGAGGACATTTAATACAGCGGGGTGTTAAAAATTGTTGCATAGCCCAACGGGAAGGTTGGTTTATCCAACTGTGGATAACTTTAGGAAACCACTAACACCTGATGGAATAAAAGAAAAAGTTATTTAACCAAAAGTCCATAGTTGCTGTGGTATTGAGGCTGCTAGGATAAATCCTAAACACTACACATTCTAACCATGATATCTCTTTCACGTGCTTTCTTCTGGTTCCCGTTAGGCTGAGGGATGGTCTTAAAATAGCAGTCTACCAGTATTCTTATTATACGTTTAATGGAATTAATAAATTGTGTCCAGGGGAGGGATCTTAATTTTTGGTTGGATGGTTGGTTTTTAGACACACTCTTCTTGTTTGGTAAATGTTGAATGAGAGCAGGAAAAACACCTAACTTTTGCGTAACTAGTTAGGACAGTGGGGGTAACAAGAAAGGGGGAAGAGCCTGGTATGTTATTAAAGATAAGATAATTTACAGTGATAATCTACCAATGGTTTTATTTTAATCTATCAGAAAAGAAGATCTATTTACAACTGCATGAGGAATGTATTGGGGTTTTTTGGAGATCCAAATAGAGATGTGTCATACATCTTTAAGAGACAAGTATGTTACTTCTTTATAATAATGGAGTCTATTTCATCATGAAGATGGAAGGTCTTTGTATCCGATGCTTCTTGGGCATACTTCGGTTCTCCCCGCCACACCCATCTCTTATTCCAGCCCCTACTGTGTTGCACGACCAGTTCTGGGCACATTCGTTTTTCCTGCAAACACAACCAGACAGAGACACAGGCTTCCCACCCTAGGCTTCGCTGTTGATGCTCAGGCAGGGACGTAGTGGGAACCCACAGCACGCAACAGCCTGCAAAGGCAGGGGCAAACCTTTGATGGATTGGAGCCTATCGAGCAATGATTTTTTCCCCTGGTTGGGCAACCCTGAGTTCCACAAGGCAAATGACCAGTAAGGGTGAGTGAGCAGCCAGGAGGGCATCTTTCTATTGGGTCTCCCCACTTCCCTGCTTTGCCCCCCTGTCCTTCACCTCTGCTTTCTAAGTCACATGCCTCAGTAACTTACTTGAACTTCAGTACTTACTTGAGATTTTGCTCTACGGGGAGCCCAGGCTAAGAGACCCTTCAACATGCAACACTGTGGTTCTGAGGATGGTCCAATTCAGCGACTGCTGGGAGAAAAATGCATGGGGGATACTGTTAGAGCCAAATGAATAAGGCCATGACCTGACTTGGAGGACTTTGTTAGGATTTTTGTGGAATAGAGCAAAATGGAAAACTCCAGAAGTAGAAGGAATAACTGAACCAGATGCTCTCAGGACTCTCTCTGCAGACTCATCTGCTTTGTTTCTGTCTCTATGTCTCTCAGTCTCCCTGCTTCTCTGGCTCACGGGGAAGAAAGGGCCCCATGTGGGTGCCCAGGCTAGTGGCAGGAGGGGTGGGGTACTCTCACTCTTTTTCCAGCTTCCCTGTGGAGGCGCTGCTATTAACTAACACTCCCAGGCTTTTCTGAAGCCTGACTCCCCAGTTTTCCCCCAGAAAATGTGGGATTTATCTGATTTGTGAGTTTGGGGAAAGGGATTGAATCTAGGTGACTCAGCTGCATCCTTCCTCCGTTCTTTTTGTGGTCAGCCTGTAGGGAGCAACACAGTTTCTGCTCCTCCAAGCATTAAGTTTTAAAGGATTAGACACCCATGGAGGGAGCCGACTTGCGTGCAGCTGTGCCTGTGACTGAGTGGGTAATTCTCTTTAATTTAGGGATGGGACATGAGCAGACCTGGGTATTACATACTCTGCTGAGCTCTCCAGGCAGGATTTGATCAGTAATACATGTATCTTGATCTCCTAGTGTCTGAGTCCTCCATCTAGCTCCCAAAGGGTTCTGAGCTTGGCTGGATATGTTTTCTATACTGATTCTCTTGAAACCCCACGGTCACCAACATCCCTCGGGCTTTGATATCTTACATCTTCATACTCACAGACAGAAGGTTTCAGAAGGTTAAGTCACATTGTAACATGGCATCCATCCCGCCACAGCTGTGCCTCCATCGTGGACACAGCCATGTAGGATCAAGTGTCACCAAGGCTCTGGGCAGGACTGGCTCACAGCCACAGTGTATACAGGTGTGCATGGCATTGGTTGCAGACACGACTGCTCCATCGTCGGAAACATGCATCGCCCCATGTGCGAGGGCAAGAGTTTACCTCATTGGAGTCAGCACTGATCCTGGTGCTGGATCCTAACCCATTGGCCTAAGAGGATGACCTGTGACTATTAAGGCATGTGTTTGTGTGGGGTAAAAATCCTAAGATGCTTGATCTAAACGCAGCTGGAAAGATGTTCTCAAAAGCTGAAGGGCTTTGAGCTTCCAGATTTAGCGATGTCTGCTCCTTCCTCAACCAGTTGTCCCAAGGTTTTGTCTCTGTCCTGTCTCCCCACCATATCCTCAAGTTGTTCTTCTTTGCTTCAGGACATCTGCATAGAAAGAACAGAGGCTGATGTGAATTACGAAAGCTTACTCCGCTTCCCCATGACAGACCTCTGCCTCTACCCATCCCTTACCTTCTTCCCTCCTGTCTCCACTGGAAAGGGGTCCTTCCTCCAGCTCATGCCATCCATCTACGGGGTGCGGTGGTGTAACGTTGCCCTAGATGTTCGTCTTGGCTCCACCATTTCCTACCCTTACAACATCATCCTCCTGTGCCCATCTCCCCACACCTCACCTGCCAAATGCAGCCAAAAATAGTACTAATTTGAAGATTAACTGAAAGAATGGACACAGAGCACCTTCCCCTGGGCCTGGTGTGAAAAAGGAATAGCAGTTTCTCACCACGTTATAACCATACCGACTTCCTTGTCATTTCTAGCCCTTACCTCTCCCCTAAGCCCGGAGACAGTTAATGTGTGGCCAGATGTGCCCAGAACTTAGAGACCCGGGAGTGCTTTCATAAATGCAATGAAGGCAAGTATCTAATGGATTCATATCTTTCAACATCCAGTTATCGGCCTGTATGGTCTACACGCACCTTAGACATTTTATGTGCAAAGCATATTTATCATATTCCTCACCATGCAAAGTGGGTTCCCTGTCCTTCCCCCTGTACCACCTACTTTGTCACCCTAACCAGAAACTTCTTTCTCCCTTTACTTCTACTAAAACACTCATTGTCCTTAACAAGTCTTGTCAGTCCATTGCCTAAAACTCATTGGATTTATCTCTTTCTGTTTGTTCGCATTATCCCAGCCAAGGGTGCTATCTCCCTCTTTTGTTCCAGCTCCTCTTGTATATTAGAATGCCCTTTTCTCCTTTGCTTAGTTCTACTCTTTCTTTGAGATTTAGCTGAGACCTTGTTTCCACTAGGAAACAAGCCTCCTATTCCTCCCCCAAGATCAAATTGGGAGCCCCTCGATGCTCTCTGCAGCAAATGACCTGTGGCGCACTGTGCCATAGCCCGCTGGCCTCCCAGGGGACAGCTCCTGTGCCGGGCCCACTCCTCTCTGAGGTGTCTCTGCGCTTCGCTGCCTTGAGCTTTCTCTGAATCGACAGGAAACTGCTCAGCCTGGTGGCAGGAGCATAGTGGAAGCATAGCAGAAGCAAATATCTGCTGAGTCAGCTCCCAGTTAATAGCCAATGGGAATCAGTAGATCCTCCAAGGGGTGGCCTGAGGTCCTTTGGACACAGTTCCTCGGAGAACCTCCAGTGGGAGGGTGGCTCCAGTCATCATAGCCCACTGCTGTTTTTTATTAGCTTTTCTCCTTCTTGCTCACTTTCCACATGTCCTCAGCCCTGCTTCCTGGTGTGACCACCAAATAAACCACCTGTCCCAAATATTTCTCTTAGGGTCTGATTTTAGGAGGGTGGGGGTAGCCAAACTAAGACGTGCTCTAATAGTATCCAGTCCATACCTCTGCCATCGCATTTATTATATTGAATTATCACTGCTGCTTTACCTTAATCAACCTTTGTATCTTTAATGCCCAGTGCCCTGATATAGGGCCTGGATTAAAATAGACATTCTATAGAATATGTAAATGGATGGGGTGGAGGGCGGAGGAGAGAGTGGGGAGAGAGAGACAGAGGAGAAAGAAATATGGAAGAAAGGGAGGGAAGCCAGACCTTTGGCCAACCTTGCTTTTCTTAGGGATGACTTTTCCTACTGTCACACATTTCACTTTGTGAAATTCCAAAATTTGAACGCACATTGCGGATGTAGGATATTATTGAAAAATCATCTGAAAAGTAAGACACAGACACAGGGTAGGCTCTTTGCTTGTTTTTTTTTTTTCTAATTTTTTTTCATTTATGTTAATGTGATTACATGACTAAGCCCCTCCTTGACACCATGATACACTATCTCAGACTTGCTGTGAACAAAACAGAACAATGGTTCTTTGGGGGCTGCAATTAGAATAAAGTACCTGTGAGACGGTGATAAAGTTGGAATCAACAGAGGCCCCACCATTGAAGGGTGAACGGTTTTCAACTTCTTGGGGACCTTTGTAAGCAGGATGGAATATGGGAGATGGGAGCCAAAGTAGGCTGGGTCCAGGGGGTATTTAAAATACCCCAGATGAATCCTTTACTGGAATTTCAGAGATGATTTCTTCAAAACCACTTTAAAGAGAGCAAGCTTTGCCAGTGAATAATGTGATAACCTAGCATATAATTATTTATGAAGTCCTCACAGTGGCACCTAGATGCTTCAGAGATATTGATGCATGGCCTGGATGCATCCAGAGCTTTATGGGACTCAGGGTGCATTTACAACTGTAATAAAGGCAGATGTTTAATGGAGTCACATTTTTAAAAGAATAACTCACTGCCAAGGCACTCGCAAATGTTCAATAGTTTCATACTACCCAAATACCAATCTCAGGGAAATAAGAGTAAAAAAGCATAAATAAGTGGGTTTGGGCTTTAAGTTCTTGATCTCTGGAGGGCATTAGGGCCAGGAAACAAAGTGGTCATTTAGGAGAAGTAAGAGTTAGTCATAGCACATGCCTATACTTCTTTTCTGATTTATTTCTTTTTGCCTTTTAATTTTTAATATTTTATAACTTAATTTTACTTTCTTCCGTTTTAATGTTCATTCCGCTATTCTTTCTCCAGAAATTCTTTTGTTTCTATTCAGAAGATCTAGATAGCGAGGGCTCTTTGGCCCCAATCATTTCCTTTTTGAACAGATGTGTGAGGTCAACAGATACCCCTTTCATAGCTGATTTCACCGAAGCTGATTCTTGTAGAGAGGGATTTTCACACAAAACGAATGTTTTAAAAACTTAAAATACATCTATATTTGGATCTGTGATCTATAAACAGCAGGAAACCTGCAAGGCTCTAAAACCTGCCATTCCCACCCCCCAGCCCCCCACATTATCTCCCCTTTACAGAGTTTTGTGTAGCCCATCTTTGGAAACTATCTCAATTCTCCTTCAAGAAAATTTACCTCCACACAGTGTGCAGCCTTTGGATTTTTCTGACTTTACCCACAGATGTCACCCCAGAAATGATGCATACCACTCAGCTCAATTTGCATCATTACACAAAAGGGACTCTCCTTGGAAACCTCTTATGTGCTTCTAAAACATAATAGCATTTCAAAGGAATGTGTTCTTTTTAAGATAATAACGGCTGTTAACTCCCCCACTAGATCTTGCTGAAGTATTTGACAATTAACCCAGCTTACCACTGGCTTGAAATGATTTGACAGCGATTTAACTCTTTGGGGAGATGGCTTTCTTTAACTTACTACTAAGCTTTTTTTTTTTTTTTTTTTTTTCTTCGCTTTGCTTTTCAATGCATTTTAGCACATTTAAATTTCATCTCTGTTCCTCTACACTTTGGAGTATAAATCCATTTTTAGTTGTGTGTGTTTGTGGTTCGTGTGTGTGTGTGTGTGTGTGTGTGTGTGTTTCTTAAATTCATAGAAAATTGTTTTGTAGGCAGCCCCGGTGGCGCTGCAGTTTAGTGCTGCCTGTAGCCCAGGGCATGATCCTGAGGGCCCTGGGCATGATCCTGAGGGCCCGGGATCGAGTCCCATGTCGGGTTCCTTGCGTGGAGCCTGCTTCTCCCTCTGCCTGTGTCTCTGCCTCTCTCTCTGTGTGTGTCTCTCATGAATAAGTAAATAAAATCTTTAAAAAAAAAAAAAGAAACTTGTTTTGTTATGGGCTGAATTGTGTGACAATCCCCTTCCCCCCACCCCCACCCCAGAAATTCGTATGTCGACCCTCTAGGACCTCAGAATGTGACTGTATTGAGGGATAAAGTAGGGTGATTCAGTTTAAAGGGGTGATTAGGGGGCACCTGGATGGTCAGTCGGTTAAATATCTGCCTTGGGCTCAGGTCACGACCTCAGGGTCTTGAGATCAAGCCCCGAGTCAGGCTCCCCACTCTGTGGTGGGGAGTCTACTTCTCCTTCTGCCCATCCTCTCTGCTCATACTCTCTCTCTCTCTCTTTTAAAAGGTGGGGGGTGATTAAGGTTATATGAGGTCATATGGGTGGGTCCTAATCCAATCTGACCGGTGCCCTCACAAGAAGAGGAAATGTGGACACATACCCAGACCTGAGGGAGGCGCACACAGCACACAGGGAGCAGACCGTGTGAGGACACAGCCGGGAGGCAGCCATCTCTCTTCAACCCAAGTGGAGAGGCCTCAGAGGAAACCAAACCTACCAATACTTGGATTATGGACTTTCAACCTCCAGAACCGTGAGAAAATACATTTCTATTGTTCAAGCTGTCCAGGCTGTGGTATTCTGTTATGGTGGCCCAAGCAGAGCCACACATGTGGATTCCAAGTGGTCACTGTAGCTTTGGCTTGACGCTCTTCAGTATCAGGGAACATATCTCTCCTCACTACCTATTCTATTTAGGGCAACCCTTGGGGAAAGTATTTCCTCCTCTTCTGAGTAACTGTGACTTCCTGCAGTAATTCTACTGCCTGAAACAATATCATGATGCACAAAGGGCTATCTTTGAATCTCCACAGAAGCCCGGGGCTTTCAAAATACAATTATAATAAATTGATTTAAAATGACCCAAGTGCTTGAATTGTCAGGCAGGGCTTCTGAACTCCTCTAACTGTCTACACAGACTTAGTTGGTGAACTCAGACTCCTCTGTCTCCACTGCATTCCTTAAGGCTATCTGGTCCCTTCCCAGTCCTCTCATTCTGTGCTGCCTTGACCCCCATCTTGCTGGGCTTCCTGCCCGTAGCTTTCCGTCTTGACTGCTAGAGGTTATTTTATGAGCATTGGAAGGGTGAAAGACTCTGTGGGCTAATCATCAACTCCTAGCCCCCTTGACCATTTTTATTTGGTGAAATTAAATTATGATGAATAATGAAGCCTGCCTTGAAGAGACAAATAAGACACCTACCTGAAGGCAGCTTAGGAGCACCAGATGGGAAAGACAAATTCTTTGCCTTGCCTAGAATTTGTGTGTTCCACTAACATCCAAAAGACTGTTTCTACCCCTGCCACTGACAGTCCACTTGGATCATAGCAGCCTGGTGATGATCTTACATTCTAAATTGTATTTGCACAACCATCTCTCCCCTCAGCTTCCCATCTCACTCAGGGTAAAACCTGACTCCCCGTGAGCTCTGTGACCAGAGTAGCCTCCTGCTTTCCTCAGACACCTCAGGCTCCCACATTGTGGCTTTTTGCTCTTGTCATTCCCTCAGCTTAGAATTCATTTCTCCCAGGTATCGGTTTGAATTTTGCTCAGATGACACTTTTCATTTTTTTCACCCTCCCGAGTCCCACCAGTAAGAAGAAGAATATTGATGGTAATAGCAATAGCAACAAAACCACAGTCTTTCCCGCCATTGCTTAAAGTTTTACAAATGGTACTTCCACTCAGCACTCTGGGGAGAGACACGATTTAAACTGTGTAAGTGCAGGGTGATTGGGTGGCTCAGTTGGTTGAGTATGTGACTCTTGATTTCGGCTCAGGTCATGATCTCAGGGTCTTGAGATTGCGCAATGCCTCAGGCTCCGCTCGATGGGGAGTCTGCTTGAGATTCTTTCTCCCTCTCCCTCTGCCCCTACCCCCCTGTTGTCTTCCTTTGTCTCTCAAATAAATAAATGAAATCTTTAAACTATGTAAGAGCCGTAGTTAAGGACATGTATTCTCTACTCTCACATGTACCACCCTGGGGAACTCATATGATGAAAACGATTTCAAGGATACAGATCAATATTGGGAGCACTTATTTGCAAACCTGGTTCCAATTATATATATATATATATAAAGTATATTTTTATATATATAAAAATATTATATATATATATAAAGTTCCATTTGGTGAAAATACTCTGCATGTACTGTAACGATGGATACATGCTATTATACAGTTATCCAAACTCATAGGAAATACAACAGCAAAAGTAAAACCTAAGCAAACCATGGACTTTAGGTGATAATGATGTGTCCGTGTAAGTTCATCAGTTGTAACCAATGTACCACCCATGGGGGAGGTCAATCATGGGGGTCAATCATGGGGGAGACTATGCATGCATGGGGGCAGTGGGTATATGGGAAATCTTTCTACCTTCTCCTCAAGTTTTTTTCCCCTAGAATTAAGTCTAAAAAATTCTTAAAAAAGAGTTACATTTGAAGGCTTTGCATAGATCAATATAAAGGAATGAATGAACTGATACAATGGGAGCACTCAAATATCCTTTTCTTTTCTGCCTAGACTTAGGTCAAAAATGTAATTCTTAGTTTACCCTCTTCTCACAGACCGGGTCCTCGGGGAACATCTGAACTAGTCCTAATGGAGGTTGTTCTCAGGGGATGATGTACTTACTACATGTCTTGGGGTCCTCAAAGATTCATCTGAACCTTGCATCGTTACCTTTAAGGAGTCTTTGTCCTGTCTCATTTGTGTTTCTGTGGCTGTGGGAATGGAGCAAGTATCATGCTCTACTGCACGCATGTCTTCATCTGCTTGACTTCGTATACTTCGAGCACTTTAATGATGAGGTCTTTAAGATTTATTATTAAATTAATACATGCTCATAAAATACATGCTTTAATAAAACTCAAATAGTGCAGAATTGAAAATTCCATGATATCCCCATCTCTTCACGTCTATTCCCCCAAGGCGTCCCCTGTTAAATTTCTGAAATACCTTCCTGAATTTATAAAAAGCAGATATTTATTCATAGCAGGCAGGATCATTATCAGGACACCACATTTAGGAGTGCAAAAATATAACTTAAAAAAAAAAACTTAAACAACCACAACGACAACAACAAAAAAATAACATCTTAATCTTTATTTTGAGTACCAGTTCTGTCAAGTGGCAGAAAATATTGTCAATGCAAGGGAAATGCAGGCATTTCAAGGTCTTCTCAGTCAAGTGAGGAGCTTCCTCTCTGCTTGTCTGGACTGTATTGGTGTGCTAGGGTCCAGGTGTGGAACAGAGGCTTGGCAGGGGAGATGGCCAGCCATCAGTCAGCCCTGAACATGAGGCATCTACCATGGAGCCCACCACCACACCTGGCCCTGGGCCGTTGTCATCTGTCAGTCTGCCATATTGGCATTTGGCACCAGACCAGACCATGTAGTTGAAGCTGCATCTGCTGAGGGGGTTGTCTCTTCCTGGCCCAGAGGTCTCAAGCAGCTATTGATTTTTTATGAGAAACCAGAGGCTGCTCCCTGGTCCCAGCCAGTGAGTGAAGCTGTCCCAGGCCCATCTGCCTGGCACCCCTTATATTTGTCGCTATCCTATGCTGTGACAGCAAAGAAAATTCTGTGGGAGCCCTGGGGCAGGAAACTGGACCCCCCACAACGCTCTGGAGCTCAGCCCAAGGTGGGCAATGTGCTGACCCTCATCACTGTGTGGTTCCCACTAACTCTCCTCTCTGCTTCTCCTTTCTCTCTTGGAATATTTTATCCAATTTCAAGCAGGAAGATTGGCTCTTATATCAACATTCATTTTTTCAAAGCTATTGTTTAACCTATTGTCTCTGCCAAGAGTTTCAGAAGGTCTATTTTGAAACTAAAAAGCTGAGAATTGATTCTTTTGTTCTCTGTTCCATGTAGCCTTGCTCCCCTGAGGCCCGGGCTGCCCCTGTGCTGCCTGACTTGGGTGGAGGGGAATGGCCCTGTGATGATGGTGGGACAGGAGATGAATCACAAACGCTTTAAAGAGTTATCTCACCACATCTATAGATATCCTTTTTATTCCCCACAAGCTCAATCCTTCCATTCTTACTGTCCTATAACTTGCTTTTTACACTCAATGAAATCTCAGGGATATTTTTCCAAATCAGGATATGTCCGTTTACCTCAAACCTTTCCACATTTGCATAATATGTCATTGTCTCAGTATATGATATTGTCTATTTCATTAGTCCACTGTTGATGGGTATTTAAGTTGTTCCAGGTTTCAGCTTTTCAAACAAAGCAACAATGAGAATACTTATAAGTACATATTTGATTATTTATATGAGATACCCATAGTGTACTTTGCTAGAAATAGAATTGCTGTAGCACAGAGAATATCCATTTTACAGTTTGGTTCTTATTGCCACACTGTCTCTAAAAATGTGTGCCAATTTACACTCCCACCAAAAGCATTTAAGAACATCAATTTCCTACAACATTCATCAGCACTAGGCATTTGTCAAGCTAGAAATTGGTTTCTTTTTGGATTCTTTTTTTGTGTGTGTAGATTGCTCATTAATTTCCCGAGGCTATCTTATTTCTATTGAACATCTTTTTTTCTTATTCATTTGTACAAGATCTTTATATGTGAAAGAAATTAGGTCTTTGAATAGTTTTCTTGATTTGCTTTGTTTTTAACTCAGTTTATGTCTCTTTTTTTCTGTAAATAGGTTTATGTTTGTTAGAGTAACATCTACGAAATCTCTCAAATCTGTACTTTTCTACCTTTCATGACATCAAAGAACACTCCAATAATAAGTGAATATTCATTTGTATGTCATTATATTCTTTTGTGTTTCTCTATTTTAGACTTTATCGGAATTCATTCAGGCATAGGTCTAAGGTCTAAGGTGGGAGATATAATGTTATATTTTTCCAGATTTTCAGTACTACTCATTGAGTATCACATATCTTCTATTGTGTACTTTTCCAGAAGAAGTACTAAATTTGGTTATATAATCTAGTCTCAATAATTTTTGGATTATCTAAAATAATCAGGGTCACGGTGTTCACTTCTTCCTCTTTCCCAATATTTCTGATTATAATTTCTTTCAGCTGGTAGGCAGAAGTAGTGTTTGCTTTTATGTGTCTGGCAAAGAGAGGCGACCAAAGCCAATGACCCCACCTGCCTCTCCTTCCTCCCAAAAGACCAGCACTCCTGTGAGTGGATACAGACAGGTGCTCCCCAGAGAGGTCCTGTTAGCTAAAGGCTCACAGTTTCTGTGAGCAGTGTCAGGCTTGTTAAAGCTGTTCCTAGTAACTTAGCAGGCTGTTCTGTTGGAAGGTTGCGAGGCTTCCACACCGTCACAACCTTGAGCAAGTTATAGCCAAAATGCTTGCTCTGAAAATGCAGAAAATTCACCCCTATGGAAGATTGGAGTCTTGAGCCTCACCCATCTTCCCTCCTCGGTGGCTGACACTTTCTGAGCAGAGCAAGCAGGTGATTATGCCTTCTTACCTTTCTCAAGAGTGGGAGTGAGCCTTGAGCTCAGCTCCAAATGCCTGCACAGAGACCATGAAACCTAGGAAGTGAACATGAAGGTAAATGTTACATGGAATGTATGAAGATGACAAGTGCTACAGAAAAAAAGCAAAGCAGAAGAGGGTATGTGGGAGATCCCACGTGCCCGGGGAGGGAGGAGCAGGTTGCAATTCTAAATAGGGCAGTCGGAGTAGGCTTCCTTGAAAAGTGACATTTGAGCAAAGGTGTATAAGAAGCAAGGCTGTGAGTCATAAAGGCTTTGGAGTAAAGAACATTCCAGATAGAGGGAGCAGCCCTTATGAAGGTCCTCAGGGGACATGCCTGAGCACTTAAGGTATGGCAACGAAGAGCAGCATGAATGAGAGGAACGCTCAAGGAGAGAAGGCCAGAGAGGTAAGGTGTGGGGGTGGGTGCAGATCATGTGGGCCTTGAAGGTTCTATCAAGTTATGGCGCCGTCACACCTCATTTTTATTATTTCTTTCATAGTCCAAAAGCCTATTAAAAACCCAACTAGCACTAAAATAATTCAAGTGACATATGGGGAGTCAATTAAATTGGGAATTCACGTTTTTTCAATACAAAATAGGATGGATATTTAATGTGAAATAACCCAATGTTATACTATAAGATAAGTAAGTGAGCCATTGAATACGCTGAGCACATTTAGATGAATACGATTGTTATATTATAACCTCACTACATTAAACCCATTTAGATGAAAACTACTGTTTCAGAACTAACAATATTAGAGGTGGAGGAGAAAAAGAAATGGGGAAGACAGAAACATGCATGTTATATATGCCTTTTTCTTAACTCCTTTCTCACAGGGCAAACAAACAAATAAGTAAATTAAAACAGAAACAAGGAAATGACAAGAAAAAAATGCCTGATGGCAGTCTGTCACTTCCTTGGGAACATTTATTTGCTTATTATTTGAAGAGGCACCATTGTCCTGGACCAGAGCTCAGAACCAGGGTTCAGGCTTGTTTAAGTGCTGCTGGATCTTTGATTTTCACTTAATTCGGTAGATTTAAGATGTAAGCGCATGACTTCCCTTCCAGGCCTGGGTTTCCTCTTCGGCAGAGTAAAAATAACTAACTAACCAACTACATAAATAAATGGCCTAATTTTTTTTTTTTTTTTTTTTTGGTGAAAGATTTGAAAAAATTAAGAAAAACATTAAGAAAAACAGTTTATATCAAATTATAAATCTTCCTGAAGATCAATGCTGATTTAATCTATTCAGCAAGTAGTTATCAAGTTAAAAGGGAGGTGGAAGTAGAAGACCCGGTGAAGAGCCTGAGAGAGTGGTTGGACAGGTAAGGGAAGAAAGTATCAGAGAAATAAAGCAAGGGGAGAGTTTTGGGAGGAAGCCCAAGGCCAGCGGCTATTGCAGAGATCAAGTATGTCAATGCTATAACCTTCTGATAGATTGGCATTTTAAGAGTTCATTCGTGACTTCATTAAGAATGGTTCTGCTGCACATGGTGTTTATAAACACCCTGACATGTATTTTATCATTGTCCTATGCTTTGCCTGTTGAAACCTAGAGTGGTTTCTGTGTTCCTGATTGGCTCCTCATTAGTACGCAAGGCACAGCAGCTAGGTCATGGTTGAGGTTGGCATTCTCGGGCTAGGTGGGGAGAGGTGGTACTTACTATCCCTGCTCACTTCTATGTGCATCACTGACTTGTACGGAAGCCAGCAGACTCCTGGGGAGAAATGAAATCTTGCTGAGTTGTAAACACAGATGTCGACACACGGAGAACTGACGTGTGAGTGAGTCATGAGGGTAGCGGTTGTGATGAGAGGTGATAAATTACTAGAAGAACATGGACCCTGGGGCAGAGAGTCCACCTTGAAAGGAGTCAGGAGCCATGAGGGAGAGAGCTCCAGAGTCAAATGAGTAGTGGCCACATGAACAAGTCTCAACCAAGCCAGAGAGTTCATGCCCTGAAGGAAAAAAGCTGCATGTAAACCAAAAAAGGGACTGTAACAAACTCTGGAATACCTCTACCCCCAGATAGTTTTCTGTAGGATCCCTTTAACAGACCTCACCCAGGTGGAGGAGAGCTGCCATTCACTCAGATGTGCTGATTTCTCATAACACCATGAGCTTTGAGAAGATAAGCATCTTGGAAGGTCAAGGGCAATGACATCAGAAGAGCCTGACGATAAGCAAAGGTGACAGTTCGGCTTCATCACACCCACCTAAAAGTACCACCTGGGGACCCCCAAAACTTTGGGAGAGCCAAGCAGGATTTTATGAAGCCAGAATCAATGTAATTTTTTAAAGTATTTTTTTAAAGATTTTATTTATTTATTCATGAGACAGAGAGAGAGAGAGAGGCAGAGACACAGGCAGAGGGAGAAGCAGGCTCCATGCAGGGAGCCAGATGTGGGACTCGATCCCGGGTCTCCAGGATCAGACTCTGGGCTGAAGGTGGTGCTAAACCACTGAGATACCTGGGCTGCCTTTTATAATTTTTTTTTTTTTTTTTTTTTGTGATAGTCACAGAGAGAGAGAGAGAATGAGGCAGAGACACAGGCAGAGGGAGAAGCAGGCTCCATGCACCGGGAGCCCGATGTGGGATTCGATCCCGGGTCTCCAGGATCGCGCCCCGGGCCAAAGGCAGGCGCCAAACCGCTGCGCCACCCAGGGATCCCTATAATTTTTTTTAAACAAAGATTTTATTTATTTCAGAGAGAGTGAGAGCAAACATGAATGGGAGGAGGGGCAGAAGGAGAAGCAGACTCTCCACTGAGCAGAGAGCCCAATGTGGGACTTGATCCCAAGACCCTGAGATCGTGACCTGATCCAAAGGCAGACGCTTCACCGACTGAGCCACCCAGGCACCCCCTAGAATCAATGTAATTTAGATTACAAAGAGAAGACAATATAATCGACTATCTCTCAAACTTCTAGGGAGGGAAAGATTTTTGAAACCTGAAGCAATAGAAGAATTCTCTATTTTATATTATGGAGGTTTTGTATTTGGAATTTTCACTAGATTTAAAAATTCATGTACTAATTACAGATGATAGTCTCTAATCACTTTTTACATTAGTTATTATAGATCTTTCCGTCTTTTAGGTCTTTAGATCTGGCTTCTCTCTCATTTGACCAAATTATGCCAGTGGTTGAATAATTTGGGTAACGCAAAAAAAAAACAACAAAAAAAAAAAACCAAAAAAAAAAAACACAAAAAACCCAAAAGAACAAAACAAAACAAACAGACAAACAAAAAACAACTCTTTCTTAACTTTATCAATAAAATTGCTTTCCAAATTTCCCAGTATGTTTTGTCTTTATTTTTTATAAAAATCAAGCTTTTTTGCCCCACCTCTCCTTTGTTTCTGTTTTCCCAAATTCTTTTTGCTATAAGAAAAGAAGGAAATTAATATTTATTGAGCTCCCTACTATGTGTGAAGTTTTAGTATAGATCAAGATTGTGTTTATCTTTTAGTATTATTTTATTTATTTATTTATTTATTTATTTATTTATTTATTTATTTTTAAAGATTTTATCTATTCATGAGAGAGACACACACACACACACAGAGAAGTGAAGACACAGGCAGAAGGAGAAGCAGGCCCCATGCAGGGGGCCCGATGTGGGACTCGATCCCCGGGCCCCAGGATCACACCCTGGGCCGAAGGCAGGCGCCAAACTACTGAGCCACCCAGGGATCCCCTATATTCACATTTTAAATTTGGTTCAGGAACAATTTTCGCACTGTTCTCTTTTTGTAAATTTTGTAACAATCATACTTTACTTAAGATACTTAATTACTGTTGCTGTGATAGTATCTAAATCACTCATGTTTATTGTCCCTTCCTATAGCCCCAATCTTTTGTAGTTTATTTTGTAGACGCCGATTGTGTTAAAATAGCCATTCAGGCTCTACATTTGCAAAAAATTTCTCCTGCCTTAAACAAAACAAATGACAACCAAAAGCCCAAACAAATTAACTAATATAAAAAAAACAATAACAGCATGATGGCATTATGATGGGTTTGTAGGGAGAATCAAGTGTTTTTAAGAGCTCTATGCTCATTTTATTCTCATGACTTGCTTATGTTCTATTATATATATTTAAAAATCTTTTACTCTTAATCTTTGATTGATAGCTCTTGCTCCCTTTAGCTATTTCCATTAAATATCACATGTCTCTATAGCTTAAGAATTTCACAGGTGGATATCCAGGAATAATTCTCTAGATACTTAAGAGAGATTTCTTCTTCTTCCATAAGAGGACAAGTTAGTTTCAGTAATTTCTCTCAGTATGATCTCTGTGATAATGTTCTTCTCTTTTTCTTTGCAATACTACTCACAGATTGAATTGGAGAGATGTTTCTTTAGGTCAATAGATTTCTTTGGAATTGCTTTAAATTTTAAATCAGCTCTCTTAGGATTTGATTTTCTATTTCTGCTGAACTTTTAAATATACCTACTGCTCTCCTAGTGGGCTTAGGATGGAGGAAACCCTGGTGTTCATTTCTTCCTTACAGGTTAATTCAGTGGAAGTCCCAACGGCCAGGTGACAGTCTCAACTTCCAGTTCAATAAAAGAAACATTGTTGTAGATTTTAAAGCAAATATTATTCCCTTGAGAACTGTGGCCTTAAGCCAGCAGAACCTAAATTTCAGGGATGGAAAGCAAACATTTGCGGGTTCCCCCATGCGCTGGTAAGAGGATAGATCCCTATCACCATGCTTTGGTTCCTGGGCATTCTGGTTATAGGAGAAACACCACTGCATATTGGTCCCTTTAATCATGGGTTCAAAACGTGTACTCCATCCTATGAGGCAATACCTGTACCAACCTGTACCTTGTCAGCATTCCCTAAAGGCCTCTAGATGATGGGAACTTGGGACGATCAGTGAATTCTGTGGACATGAGGCCATTGCACCACTCTTCTTGCTATAAAATTAGTTCTTCAGTCAGAAGCAATTGCTAAATTGATTATTTTCATTCAAATCCCTAATCAATCCAAGTTCTTTTTGGCATATGTCATAAAGTATAATTATAATTGCTTATTTATAGTTTATCGGAGAAAATGACCTCATTTATAGTCAGTCTTTGTGTCCTTTCGTCATCATGTCAAAAAACCAAAACAAATAGATAAAGGGATGACAAAGAAATGTGAAATGCTGTGATTGATTTCATTATTATGAGAGTATTAGTCCTTGTTTCAATTAGTAATTCAAAATCTACTTATTTGCCTAATATATTATTAGCTAAGTAATCCTCAAAGTATTCGAAAGTAAAAACCTTAAAACAAAAAATTCTTTAAAGGAGCTTCAACATTTTGGTATATTATGAAATGGATATTTGATAAACACAGAATTTTAGTACGTGATTTATTGGGTAAATTGATATTGGTTATATTGATTGATTACATGTGATATAACATATATAAGTTTATAGATTACATATATATAAAAATAGATTTGGTTATATTAATTGGTTGTATTGATGTTGATATTTAGAATTTTTTCTTCAACTAATAAAACCTTGTTAATAGTTTACTGTGCAACTTTCCAAGCTTTTTTATATGCATGTATATATGGATACACACAGTTTTTTTGTTGTTTGTTTTAAATGTGGCATCATACTGTATATATTGTGCTATAAGTTGCTTCGAAATGAATTAGAGACGTCTTTGCATGTTAATGTCTCTGGATGGATGTGACCAAATGGTTTTAGGAATTGGTTTTATAAATCAACTTAAGGAGAATTAACATTATATAATGTAACACTTAAATAATTTATAATAACACAAACATTTAAATATATAATATTTAAGTCTTTGCCATGCAAGAATAAGATACATTCATATTTTCTTAAATGCTCTTCAGCTAAATTTTGTAGTTTTCTTCATACAAATCTATATATTTCTATATACTCTAGGTATTTTATATCCTTTGCTACCGTTATAAATAGGATTTTTCAAGAGAACAACTGATTATTGCTATTGATTTTTGTAAAAAAAAAAAAGTCTGTAGCCATAATAGTGAACATTTCTGTCTTACTCTCTTGGTTTTAAGGGATAAATGTTAAGGGTGATGTTTGCCATTGTTTCTGATTGATGCCATTTTACAAGTTGCAGTTTCCCTCTTTTCATAGTTTATACAGAGTGTTGCTGGGAATGGGTGTTAAATTTTATCAAATGGTTTTTAAAGGCATGGACTTTGGGATGATATTTTGAATATTTCAAGAAATTTGATTGTGAAAATCTAACACCCAATTCAATCATTATCTTCTGGATCTTCATATTGGTGTGAAATTGCCTATTGTAAAATTGTTATATTTATTGAAGAAGACCATTAAAATCATTTTGATAAATCTTAACATTAGAACTAGTTATGTACTAGTAACATCTGACTTGTAAACTGTGTTTACTATTTGAATTGATTCTATTGAATTGATGTATAGAAGCCAATTGAGTCGTATAGAAGTCAAGCTTAGAATAGAAACCATAGTAATATGGGATTAAGAGAGATTGTTTTTATGTTTTTTCAACAAATGGTAAAGCCATTTATAAATTCATGCACAAACTAAGAACAGCCTTATGATCTTTACGGAGCATCTGTCAAAGTAAATTATAAATACCTCAGTTAAACTTTGAAATTATATTGGAAAATATAGTTATGCGCTATGGTGGACAAAGGTGAAAAAATCACTAAACATGTTTAAAACCTTCTAAACTAGATATGAATAAAGTACAGGCTCCTAACTCAACACCCAGGGGGAATGGAGTGAAAGGAGCATATATAGAGAATAATTAGGGGAACGACCAAACAAGGCGGTCTGTAAAAGCTTGTCCCCTACTGATGCCAATTCATCCCTTTGTCTTCTGGCCTATCATATCCCTTGAGATGGATTCCTGACTATTTAGGGCCTTGGGAAGCTTGAGCTGGGCAGCCTCAGGCAGAGAGTCTACTGCGGTATTTTTCTTGCAGCCCTGGCCAGCCAGGCACCTGGCTTGAGGCTCTGAGGACAAGACAGGCACAGCAGGGAAACTGTGGGGATGATTGTTCCGTAGCCTTTCTCAATTCAACCAGAGTATTTTTGGATCATGTGAGACATCCGTTGATCGAAATCCTTTGGTGAGCCTGTTAAAAACCACACTACTGGAACAAGGTGGACATTGAGCTCTTCTTATGGCAATGTCCAATGATATGCCAAAGTCAGCAAACTTGTATCAAAACACAAGCACATAAAATGTGTATTTTAAATGAAGGTATGACATTTCTACATTTGAAAACATTTTTCTCTTCTCAAAATAAGGTTTGTCTCTTTCTAAATATTTTTATATAAAAGACCTTTCTGTTACGAAGTGATGGCAATAGTAGACAGTGTCTTTCTGCATAATTAGTTATTTATTTAAAGTAATGATCAGTGCTAAAATGAAGACATGTAAGGTGCCATGTGAGCTTGTAAAGAGGATCAACCGGAGTTCAGGGGTCAGGGAAGGCAGTCTCAAGCAAATGGCACATGTACTAGCTTCATTCAGGTGGGATCTGTGAAATCAGCCTATTTACCACCTAAGTGGTGGTAAGTATTTCAACATGGTACCCTGTGAGCAGTATTTTTGATAGTTTCTTTTCCCAGGTAGTGAACAGAGAGTTCTATCTCCCAGACACTGGGGGCAAACATGAAATTATAAGTTAGTTCTGAAAAAAGAAAGGAGAAATTGGTCTGAGATGCTCCCTAGACTTATGTTCTTTCCTTCTCTTTCTTGGTGTTTTTCTCTCCTTACCCCCCTAGTTCTATCTTCTTATGATCTCTCTGCTTCTTTCTTCTTTTTTCCTGTCCTACCTATGACAAGGGTCTTAGAGAAAAAGGCATTAATGGGAAACAAATTTCCAAGCCATCAAAGGTAATGAATTCAGACTATTGTAATGATAAACTCCTGTAGCATTTGAACTAATTATGTAGACACTTGGTGGTGACAACTTGTCTTCATCGGGAGATCTTTCCTTTGGGACCTCAGTTACAAAAGTCAGGCTGGGTACTATTCAGAAGACAGCAGTAAGGGAAAGAGAGGAAGTGAAATGTCTGTGCTGTTTGCCTTTTCTGAACCTGCCTAGAGGAACCTAATATTATTCTCTGGTGCCATGTTCATTAACTCTCCCTGGACTGATAGAGGATGGCATCTCACTTCACTGCATCCTCCAACCTACCTATTTCTGAAAAATAATTGCCTTTTGGCCTTTTTATCCCCAGAGAACAAAAGTTGTAAGCAGGCATGAATCTATGATGTCATCAGAATGGTAGGGAAATCGGTTTGTTCTTAAAATACTTTCATTTGTCAAACTGAAATAATAAGAAACTCTTTGAACAGGTTCTTGGTTACAAACAAAAAAATCCACTCTAGCTAATCTAAGTATAAAGGGATTTATTAAGTTATGTAGATAGCTTGTCCTAAAGGCTAATGTGATGAACTCTAGGTAGAACTTCCCAGAACCACATTGCAGAACTGGCCTCCCCAGTGAGCTGCTGCTTCTCTCAGGATCAGAAATCCAGTTAGAAGCCACTGCCATCTCACGCTGCTAACATGGACCACACTGCCTATGGCTAGACCCATCCCTTCCAACGAGGCTGGATCAAAGTCTCTTGTGGTTACGTCTTGCTGGCACATCCTCAGTCCCAGGTCTGAATCCTAGAGACCAGAGAGGCTGGGAAATAGAGCTTAATGGACTTTGGGAAGGAAGGTATACAATATGGAGAATTATTACATTGTGGAAAGATCATTCAAAAGATTTGGGACAGCTATGAATGAGTGCTCTTCTCTTTAACGTCCTCCGATTGGTCTCTCAACCAAAAATTTCCCCTTTTTAGGAGATTCCAGAGTCTGGGAACTCTAGTGAGCCAATAATAACCTAAGAAGAGAGCATGGGTGAAGCTTAATTACTGAAGATCTTGGACACCATGTGAAAGAGCTTGACCTTGATTCGGTAGGAAATAGGGTGTCACTGAAGGAGCAGAGGAATGTCACTGGAATATATATATATGTATGCCTAAAGCTCTTCCCTTTTGAGGGTGTTATGTATTTCCACGGACAAAATTAAATTAAAATTCTGTCCTCTAGTCAGGTTTTTATCTAATTTTGTCTGTCTTGCTTGCATGTTACCTATTGCTAGTCATCTGCAACAGTAGTAAAATTCCATATGGTCACTGTTGGTCCCTTTCAGATACATGGAGTCTTGGTGTGTGAGAATTTTGACCTTTTAATTGTTAATTCCGAATGCTTCTGGATTGGTTGCTCTGGGTCATGCTCCTTGTTATAAATACTTCTTAATGTTTTTCCTATCTTTGCCAACACCTTAGAGCCGATCGAGGAAGGAGCCAGGGTTGTATTCGACTATGGGAATACCTGGGGCTTATCACTGGTCTCTCTGAACCTGTGAGCTCTCAGAGTGGTTCTAGTTACAGACCTCTGCTCTCTATAATCATGCAGAGAGGTAGGCAGAGAAGTAAGCAACAAGGCCAGTCTTGGTTGTCCATGTGATTTGATATCAGGACTCATGATGTCCCCATGGATGTTAGATAAACCTAGATTGTAGGAATTTCAGGGTCCCAGTGTGATAAAAATTCATCATTAATTGAATAAAAAAGAATAGGTACATTTGCCACATAGCAAAAGTAATTTCTTCTTGGGTGGAGGCGAGACTAAAAGTAGACCAGGAAAAGACTAACCATCAACAGTATTACTTAAAAAAAAAACTAACAACCTTGTATTTGAACGTCTTGGCTATGGGGAGCCAGGTTGGTAAAGAAACAGTGGGATGTCTTTGGCAGAATGGCACCGGGTGTTACAAATGCCCAGAGAGCTGTTGCCCAGGAAACAGTCTTAACTTCAGACATGACCACAGGAGCCGAAGGAGACAAGGATCTGGAGAGGTGATGGCTCCAGATCTTAGCGGTCAGGCTGTTCCCTGTGAAAGGGAGAAAAGAGCACATATGTAGTTCTAACTGCTTTTCAAGATGAGACCTGGAAGAAATGGGGACATCTAACTTTTCTACAGACAGCGCTGGTGACTGGACTCCATGGAATTTTTAAAGGCAGAGGGAAGATCTCAGAGGGGAAACAGGAATCCCTGCCCAAGAGGCATCTCAGGTCATTTGAAGGATGAAAGGTGCCCTCTGAGCGCTGTGGCTAGAGAGTTATAGAATGATCACGTAGGGACCTCAAGGAACTGAGTCCCCTCATCTCATGGGTTCTGCGTGGATAACTGATGGGCAGCAGCTTCTTGAAGTTATAGGTAGACTTCTGCTCTTGTACTGGTCTCCTCCCCTCTGACTTACCATTGCTGTGCCTTAACAAAAGTCAAAGGCATGCTGGCCTGTGTTCTCCTTCTCCCCATCTCTGCCCTGAGAGTGGGGTGTGGTGGGGGTGAATATTCATACCCATGTATACTCTGCACATTGTATCAAGGCACAGAGTGTTTGGAGCATTCCGCTCTAACAAGAGAAGCCATCAAGTTCCAGCCTGGGGTGGCATGTTCTTTCTTTTACTCAGTGTTCAGCAATTACTGCTTTCCCTTAGGATTCTCTCCCCATCACCTGTTAGTGTTGACAGGCTGGAGGGTCGTTTCCTGACCTGGGAAGGCCTCAGGTGGACAACCTAAGCCAATCAATGTCATATATAGTATTGATGAGCATGGACTGTGGAGCAAGGCTGCTTGCAGGAAATCCCAGCTCTGCTCCTTACTAGGTATTGTGACGTCCTGGTGCTGCATGTTCTTTAACTGTGAAGTACAGAAATAGTAGTACCTAGCTCTAGGGTTGCTTTGGGTTGAAATGAGAGCATTTGTGTAATTACAGTCTCTGGCTCATAGCAGCTGTTACACAAGTGTTGTCTTGTAGGCATTGGGATAAAGTTTTCACTCAATAATTTATTGATGGGCACCTGGTGGCTCAGTGGTTGAGCGTCTGCCTTTGGCTCAGGTCATGATCCCGGGATCCTGGGATCGAGTCCCACATCAGGCTCCCTGCAGGAAGCCTGCTTCTTCTTCTGCCTGTGTCTCTGCCTCTCTGTGTCTCTCATGAATAAATAAATAAAATCTTTAAAAAATAATGTATTGAGCATCTACTATGTATCAGGTACTTAAATACTGAGAATAAAGCAGTGAACAAGACCAGTATGTGCTTTTATGATGCTTACATTCTGGAAGGGAGGCAGTTAGTAAACACATAAATAACATATTTGGCAGTGATAAGTGCTATGAAGAATATAAAACAGGGTGGATGATTGAGAGAGAGAGAGACTGAGACACTACTTTAGTTTGAATGGGAGGGATAGCCTCTTAGGGTAGATGACACTGAATGAAAAGAAGCCAACCATGTGAAAATTGGGGATGGAGCATCACAAAAAGAACAGCATATGCAAAATCTCCAATACATCCAAGAGGGGCTAATATCCAAAATGTATAAAGAATTTATGCTACTTAATATTTTAAAAAAGCAATCCTGTCACAAATGGGCAGAGGACTTGAATAGACATTTTTTCCCAAAGAAGACATACAAATAGCCACCAGGCATGTGAAAAGATGTTCAACATCATGAATTATCAGGGAAATATGAATCAAAAATCACGATGACATAAGCACCTCATATCTGTCAGATTGCCTATTATCAAAAAGACAAAAAAACATTCATTGTTGGTAGGAATGTAAGTTGATGCAGCCCCTGTAGATACGGAACTTCCTTAAAAAATTCAAAATAGAGCCACCATATGACCTGGCAATTCCACTTCTGGGTATTTATCCAAAGAAAATAAAAACATTAATTCAAAGAGATATATATACACCCTATGTTCATTGTAGAATTATTTACAATAGCCAAGATATGGAAATATCCTGTATCCATTGATGGATGCACAGATAAAGATGTGATATATATATGATATACAATATGATATATGGTGTGATATGGTGTCATATATATATATATATATATATATACATATATATATATATATAAAATGGACTATTACTCGATCTTAAAAGGAATGAAATCTTGCCATTGGATCAACATGGATGGACCTAGAGCATGTTACGCTAAGTGAAATAAGTCAAACAGAGAAAAATAAATACCATATGATTTCATCGAAATGTGAAATTTAAAAAGACAAAACAAATGAACAAACAAAACACAAGCAGACTCGTAGATACGGGAAACAAACTATCAGTTACTAGATATGAGAGACCTTGGGGGGATGGGTGAAATAGGTGAAGGGGATTGAGAGGTACAAACTGCCAGTTATAAAATAAGTGAATCATCAGGATGTAATGTACAGCAGAGGGAATATAGTCAATAATATTGTAATAACTTTGTGTGGTGACAGATGGTAACTAGACTTATGGTGGGGACTGTTGCATAATGTATAAAAATATCAAGTTCCTATGACATAAACTTGAAACAAAAAGGGTATTGTATGTCAATTATACCTCAATTTAAAAAATGACAAGGAGGTGCATGACATGTTTGGGGAATAAAAAAGGACAGTGCAGCTGGAGTACAGAGAATGAACGGAGAGTGGTATGACATGAGATCAGAGATGTAGGCAGGAGACAGTGAAAAAACCTTGAGAATTTTAGAATTTCAAATATCTTCAGAGTAGTGTTCATAACCATCATTAAGGCTAAGCAGATAACTGACATGCTTTGATTATGCGTTTAAAAAAAAGATTTATTTATTTATTTATTTATTTTTGGATGGACAGGGGCAGGGCAGGAGGAGAGAGAGAACCTCAAGCAGACTCCACATGGAGTGCCAAGCCCAGCATGGGGCTTGATCTCATGACCCTGAGATTATGACTTGAGCTGAAACCAAGAGTCAGGGGCCTAAAATGACTTTTCCACCCAGGCACTCTGATTTATACTTTAACAAAACCATTCTGTTTGCCCCATGAAACATGGATTGTGCAGAGGAGCGATAGTGGAAGCAGGGAGATCTGTAAGGGGACCAGTGTGATAACCAGCAGGAGATCCTGGTGGCTCACACAAGCAGAAAGTAGGAAGAGCTAGAAATGGATAGAGCAATTTTGGAAGAAAAGTTAACAGAACTTGCTGATAGATTGGATATAGGAGTTGAGGGGGGCGGGAAGAACTCATTTTAGGTCTTTCCCTTGAGCTTCTGTGTGAATATTGATATTTTTTTATCTGTATGGGGGAACTGAGAGGGAAGCAGGTTATAGGTGAAAGCTATTTTGGATATGTTCAGTTTAATATGCTTATAAGATATCTAATTGGAGATGTCAAGTGTGCAGGTGGATGTATGAGAATGGAACTTGGGGAAGAGTCAGAGTTGGAAATATAAATATAGACGTTCTTTGCATATAATTGAAATGTAAAGGCATGGGACCCAACAAGAGCACCTGGGAAGAAGGTGTAGACAGAGAAGAGAAAGGGCCCTAAAACTGAGCCTTGGGACTCGTCAACATTCAGAGTTTGAGCCAAAAAGGAGGAGCCAGCAAAGGAGATTGAGGAGTACCCACTGAGGTGGGAAGAAAACCAAATAGGTGTAATACCATGGTTCTTTATAAGCATAGAAATGAAGAGAAGGAAGTATTTTAAAAAGTAGGGAGTAATCAGGTGTGTTGAAAGGTCAAGTATTGTTGAAGAGCTAAGTGAGGTGAGGACTGAAAGGTTCCAGTTGGATTTGGCAACATGGAGGATGCTGGTGAGCTTGCCGAGACTGGCTTCTGTGGTGGCGGAGGGACAGAGCTGGATTGTAAATGAGTGAAGGAGAGGTTGGGAAATGGGGACTGTTCTCTATGGACTGCTCTTTCCTCACTATGAGAGTAGTAAGGAAAGAAGGCTTTTGATTCTACGCCTGCCTTAGCCCACCTCAGCTCAGTAAAGGACTGCGTCATGGTTTGGGACAAAGCTTCACAGTAATTTGGAGGCAACTGTTCCTTCCCACGCTTTATCTCTGAAGAAACTTTGAGGGGGCCGGCCACGGAGGGGCAGGATATTTGGTCTGTTTTTCTTTCCGTTCACTGAGAAGCCCAAACTACGGTTATCTCGAACACTGAGAGGAAGACATTAGAATATTAATTTCATAAATCACCACTTCATTTTTGGGAGGATAAGTGTCTAATGCTAATGACCCTTTGCCTTCATTTCCAGCTTTTGGAAAGCTTTTAATCTCGTTAATGATATGCTTACACAGATTAAACAACGTGACTAATTCTGTGGCCTAGTCACTGAATGATTCCAACAGGAAATTTCTCTTTAGGAAAGTTCATTCTGAGGTACATTCGTTTTTTTTTTTTTAGGTACATTCATTTGATGTCTAGTCATAGATAGGGTGTTTTTCAGACGGTGAGGCAAGAATATCATATTCTAATAATAGGCCGGTCGAATTTGTGATTGTTTATTCACTTTCATTTCTTTATTCAAAGCGGTGCTTTAAAACACGAAATTATAAGAATCTTCTGTTTGAAATCGGTTTCCAACCTCATCCTCCATCCACTCTCCAAAGGGTAAGGCCTGTCCCAGCTTGAATTTCTTACTCCACCCTGGAGGTAACTGTTAATTTCTAGATCTTTCAAGATGCCAGACTGGTTAGTCAGATGATTTCTAAGCCTGTTCAAAATGGCTCCCTCCCCCTTTCAATCATCATTCCTGTGATTCTCTACTCCTTCAGCCTCTCAAAAAAAAAAAAAAAAAAAAAAAAAATTAGAAAAGAGAAGTAGATCTTTTAAAATGGTACCTGTGCTCTCTAGCTTTGAAGACATAATATCAGGGTATTCAAGATGGAAGATAGTAAGTTGTTAGAAATCAAAATTCAGTTGCCTTCTAGGAGTTATAAGGATTAATTAATCAATCAGATGATGTGCTCGCTGCTCACTATTATTATTATGTTAAAGATGTGAACGCAGAAAGTCTTTGCTGCTGTGTTAAGCCCTTCATAATCCACGATCTGTTCGCTTCTTCAGTTTCATCTCATGTTCACCACCTCATTCTCTAGTTAACACTAATATCACCATTCTTTTCAGAACTTGAAAGAACCAGCAGAGCTCTCATATGCCTCTTGGCTTTTATAAAGAATCCCTCTTTTCCCCGCTAGGACTGCTTTCTTTCCTCCCAGTCCCTCCGCATCCACCGTGGTCTAGCTAATTCATGAAAGTGAAGTCTCACTGTAGATGTCACCTCCTCCCGGAAGCCTCCCTTAATGACCCAAGATTGTCTGAAGCATCACTTCTCTGCGCTCTGGCAATCCCTACCTCGTGGCACTTACCAGTGCCTTTTTATAAAGGTACAGATGTCTCCCTGGTGCCAAGCCTCAAGTGTAGTAAGTGCTCAACACATATTTGGTGAACAAATGAATGAATGAAGAACTATGATTTCGTAAGTCATACGTTTTAAAAATATTTTCCTTTAACACATTCAAAGACATTAAAATGCTGCATATGACATTAAATGAACTACTCCTTTGACTTCAGTCTGTTTGTAAAGTTCTACAAGTTCCACACCTTGTGACCAGAGATACTTAGCTAAGGAGAACTGTGTAACACGATTCCTAAACAAGCCAACGTTAATGATTTGCACGAGGGAGGTGTCCAATAAACTCTTATCGGCAGAGAAATTAAAACGTAAGGTGTTGACACACTTTCCTGGTGACACGGAAAGCAGAGGTATCATTCAACGCTTTTCACGTGAAAGTTGGCAGCCCTGTGATATCCTCTCTGACTTGATGCAGGGCCCCCACCCCCGCCCCGTGAAGATGAAATGCAAACAGCCCACACCCCAAGTGTTCCCCCTATCCTCTTTGGCCACTGTCCTTGTGATCCCCAGACTGCCACCAGCTGGAGCAGGTGCACTTCTGTGAGTGTCCGCAGGAGTGGGGCTGTGCACGTGTGGAGAAACAGGACTGGACAGACAGGATGGCATGCACTTTGCTCTGGGCTTGGTACAGCTGGGACCCACTTGTGACAGGTGTAAGGCAGTGCCAGCTGGCTCAGGAAGGGTTCCTGAGGTCTTGTCCCATTATTGATCCTCCAGGTCCCTATCGGGGCTA
Organism: Canis lupus dingo; assembly: GCF_003254725.2. Lineage (NCBI taxonomy): Eukaryota > Metazoa > Chordata > Mammalia > Carnivora > Canidae > Canis > Canis lupus. The sequence continues at coordinate 8,685,525 of NC_064264.1, read as the reverse complement.
GCAAAGCTAGAGTGGGAAAGGCGGAGGAGAGGAGGGGGCCCCTAGGTAGACCGGCCAGGCCCCTAGCTAGGTGGGAAGGTGGTAGAGCTGGAAGCAGAGTCAAAGGAAAGCAAACAAAGGAAAGTATCTAGGGAAGTGGGCATCGTGTGCAAGGTCTGGGCAAAGGGGGCGCCTGGGGTGGCTCAGCGGTTGAGCTTTTAGGTCAGCTCATGATCCTGGGGGTCCTGGGATCGAGACCTGTGTCGGGCTGTCTGCTCCGCAAGGGAGCCTGCTTCTCCCTCTGCTTGTGCTCCCTCTCTCCCCCTCTCTCTGTCAAAAAAAAAAAAAAAAAAAAAGTCTGGGCAAAGGGAGGACCAAGAATGGACCAGTCAGTCTAAGACCTTCTGATTGAGGGTAGTTACCATATCCTGGGGTAACAAGAAGGAAAACACACCTTAGACCTAGATGCCAGTCGGGTCATAACGACAGTTAACATTTATGGTGTGTTTTTCTTCCTTGACTCCTTTATTCTTGGCTCTGAAGAAACAAAGTTGTGTGAGCCTTCTTCTTCAACGTGTACGTCAGAGCTTTCCCCACAAATTAGCCTCTCTCTCTTTGGCCTTCCATCATTTCCCCCTCCACTGGTTACTTCCCACTCGTCTAAACACATGTTTGCTTCCCTATGCTGTGAAACGACTCTAACTTCCCCCCAACAAAAGTCTGGACCTGTATGTAGTCCATTTTCCTGATTTTTCTTCCACCTCTCGGATGGGACTCTCATGGGGTGAGAACGCCACATGCTGGCTCTCTCTCCATCCCCGACAAGTTCTGTGACTCCAGGCAAATTGTTTAATCCCTGAACCTCAGTCTCCTCATCTGTAAAATGGGGATAATAATAATTTTCTCATATGGCTGTTGTGATGACTAAAACCAAAGTGTCTCTGATCTAAAAGGGAGTTTTAAAAACCTGTTGTGTTGAAGTTTTTGAAAAATGGATGGTATGTATGTATGTATTTATTTAAATGCATGGTTTTCTAAGTCCAGCAGCTGCTAGTTTCAAAGACTATATGACAGGGAATGAGGGGTGATGTGCCTCATCTAATTTGTAGGACATAAAAGTAATAGTCCCTTCATTTCTTTTCCTTTTCAGAACTTTTATGTTTGTAGAAAACACCTATATGAACAACAACAACAAAAATACCTATATGATGCCAGATATTTTTAGTACAGTATTTCACTTGCCCGTCACACAGTACTGAGAAACTGGTATTGTTATGCTCATTTTACAGGGAAGGAAACAACTTGCCCAAGGTCTCCAGGTTAATACGTAGAAGAGCAGAGTTTGAATACAGTTCTCTTTAATAGCAAATCCGATGTGCTTTCCACTCAATGTTAGCATTCCTCAATGACTAGGTGCCAAACTCCACTCTTCTTGCCTTCATCTCTTCCTTGCATGGTTTTCCAAAAGAAAATACTCTAAACTCACTCTGAGAAAACCACTGTAAAAACATTTGTCCCTTAATCTGGGGTAGTTCTGTCAAATTCACTGGCCCTACTGCCCAGTATTGAAGGCCACCACTGGCCACTGGCTCCCATTGCCCCCTCTAGCCTGTTGGGCCCTGATCCATCTTCTTGAGGACCACTGCACTGCGTATTGGGCTACCTGGTTGGGGCTTTCTTCATGTCCCTTGTCTCAGTTCCCAGTATTTTGCTTTGTCTTGATTCCTGCCACATGGTTCTTTTGACAGCTCTCTTCCTGGAATCTAGAACTCTGACTTTGAATCTAAAGTGGCTGGGCACCTGCCACCACCCAGATGAAGTCCATTGTATGTATTCTCAGGGATCAGAAAAGCCCCATCCTCAGGTCTGCTCACTTAGTGGGAACCCCACAGTTTGTGACTTTAGATCACAATGAAATCTGTCACATTTTATTTGAACTCTAGACCCAATTCTTCACCCTATCTGGCCTAGAAGACATAGTCCTAGGCCCTGGTTATTTTCATTCTTCTCTGCCTTATTCCTCAGTCCGTATATATCTCGATACACTTAAGGATTTCTATTTCCCTAAATATGTTGGTTTTTGTTAATTTAATTATGATCAATCATTAAAATTTTCTCTCAAAAGCATTAAATACTTACTGTGGGAAAACAAGAAAATCCAAGAATATGCATAATCCTACCAGACGTCTAATAAAATAAAGGACAAATACATAAGATTATGGAATCCAACTGCCCACCAATAATCACTAACCACTTCAAGGTATATCCTGCCAAACTTCTTATTACATAGTTACATAATATTTACATTTTTTCATATGTTGTGTTTTAAAACCTGCCTTTTCACTTAATGGTATTTTTGGCATCCTTGTATTCACGGTCAACAAATGATTAATTGTTTTTTAAGTGTTTTTCTCTTGAAATTATGAGGGATGAGGGCAGAAGAGGGAGACAAAATCATCTGTAGAATTCGTATACCTAAGTTGTTGTCTGTAATAACTAGAAAACACCCCCAGCACCCTGCTACATGGAAAACCATGAAGGGTCTCTTTATGGGAGCAGCAGGGTAACAGCCAACATGATCTACAGAGAGTTGGGTTTGCTATAGCGCTTCTTTTTGTGGGCCTCACATTACTTTTATAAAGTGGAACAAGGTGATTTCTATTTTCTGCTTCAGGTAGGTACATCGTTACTAAGATGCAATCTGTTTGTAAACTTGCTTCAAGTACAAACCTCACGTAGGGAGTGTTTCTCAGATGGTTTCTATGGGAGGTTTTGTCAGACTCCAATATGCTCCGTAAAAGATGTGGCTGGGGCAGTGGGATGCTGCAGCTCTGTGCTTCTTCAGTGTGAAGAAGACTCTAGGCCTGCATTTTAATTGGCTGGATTCTTCATAGATGATAACTCACGGTCTCCAGGTGCTGAGTCAGAGAGAAGGAATAGCCCTCTAAGAATATCATCTAATTTAAGAATGAACCTCTGATGGCTCAGAAACACGACACTGAGATACACCACTGTGGTAGATTGCATGTTCCAAAGAGGACTGCACAAGTATATATATCTCATTCCTAAACGTTCCTCTTAAAATGTTTCTGATACTCCTCCCACTGACAACTCTGAGGTCCATATGTTCCATACCCTTGAAACTGGGCAGGGTTTCGTGATAACTCCATTCAATTCATGTGGTGAGAGTGATGCTATATGATTTCTGAACTGAGTTCATAAAAGAATACAGCATCCATCTGGCTTGCTTTTTCTTGACATACACCTTCGGAGCCCTGAGCCTACATATATAAGGAGTCAATCCAGGTATCTGGAAGCTGTCATACTGAGAAGAGTCTCGGAGAAGCCCCTCAGAAACAGAGAGAGAGACCTAGGGAGCCCTTCACGTGTTTTGAGTCTTCCAGAATCCACTCCCAGACATGTGAGTGAGCCAGGAAAACCTGGAAGTCTCTGAGTCAAATGCAATATTAACAGACTATGCATAACCATCATGGAAAACAAGTCCCATGAAGAGAAGCTCACAGTAAAACATTATAAAGCACTCAAGGAAGCAAGGTAGCACAATTGTGATTCAGCAAGTGCAACAAATGGGAGAATTTACACTCTGTTAACTATAGCTATTAGAACAATTTTTAACTTAAGTTTTCAATTTTAATTCCAGCATGGTTAACGTACAGTGTTATATTAGTTTCGGGTGTACAATATAGTGATTCAATAATTCTACACGTTACTCCGTGCTCGTCATGGTAAGTGTGCTATATTAGAGCAACCTGAAGGATTTTTAAATAAATGTGTTTAAAATGTTTAATGGGATAAGGGAAAGAAGAGACTCTAGGACAAAAGTAAGATCCTCTAAAAAAAAAAAAGGACAGGCAAATTTGAAAAGAAAAGAAATGAACATTTTAGAAATGTAAATAAATGTAAAATTCAATGTCCATATTAAAGAGTATATCATATAGTGGCAGAGAGAATCTGTTAGAGACCATCAAAAGGATCTGAGAAAATTAACCATGAGCTGCATAAGAAAAAGAGCAGAAATATGGAAGAAAAATTAAGACATGAGAAAAAGAGAAACTCAAACTCTTATCTAACTGGAGTTCCAAAAAAGATAAAATAGAGAAAAAGTGGAAAAAATGCCTGGGGTCAGAATGGGGGGAAGGAATATTTGAAATACTGAAGGGCTGAAATTCTCCAAAACCGAAGAAGGACCTGAGTCTTCAGGCTAAAGATGCATATCGAGTCCAGAACAAGGGATCTAAGCAATAACACCCACCTGGACACACATCACTAATGTAAACATCAACTGGGGGAAAAAAAAGAAAATATTAAGTTACTACAATGAAACAAAATCTATAAAGGATAACAATGAGACTGACCAGACTTCTACCACTAAACAGCAGATGCCAGAAGGTAATGAAACAGTAACATCGAGGTGTTGGCCTCAGTAGTTGTCAGCCTAAAGAGTTCCTTAGCTGACGAAATTATGAATCAAGAATATGAGAGAAATAAAATAAGAGTGACAGACAAAACAGAGAATTTTACTCACAGATACAGTGAAGAAAAATACTGCAGAACATACTTCACCAAGACATAAATTGAGCCCCAGAAGGAAAGAATGGGATACAAAAAGCAAATGCTGATGGAATATGTTAGGAAAAAATAATTAAATAATTATAAAAGTAGTCACGGTGATGACTAATTTAGTGAAGAACTAAAAAATAAATGGGGAATTAAAAAATACTAGATAGCAGTACATAGTTTATAGGAAAGGAATCGTGAGCTAAAGTGTTTTATTTATTTTTGTTTATTTAGGATTATCTTTAAAAGAAGGGGTTGAAGATATTGATGGAATCTTGGATGTTCAGTATAAATTTAAATATCTTAAGAGGTAACCGCTGAGAATTGAAATAAAAGGCTTAAATTCCAAAAGAGTAGGAGGGTTTAGAAAGAGGGAGTAAATGAAAGAAAAAATCAGTTAATGGAATAGAAGGCAAGAAAGGAATGAAAAAGAAAGTTAGGTAAATGTGAAATGAGAAGGTGGTAATAAATCCAAAGATGGTATTCCTGGTGTGACAAAAAATGCTAGTTTTCACCAAAATCTGTTTTCTCTCCTCCATAATAATAGAGTTGGGGGTGGATCATGGCTGCCCAGCTAATGGCTTGATTTTCCTGCCTCTTTGCTGCTGGCTATGACCATGCAACTAAGTTCTGGCCAATGTGATATGAGCAGATGCGAAGTGTGTCACTTCTGGATCTAGGCCTTAAGGAGTTAGGCTTGTGCTCCCTTACACTCACTTCTTCCTTTCTTGAGCTAGAACTCCCCTAACCAGCTCCGCCCCCCCCCCCAAACCCCCAGATAAAGGCAATGCCCTAGGGGATGGAATAGCAATATGGAGCAAAGGAGCCACCCTAACAACCCTAACATCCAGGACCACTTATCCTGAGACTGTTTCAGGAGAGAGAAATACACATTGTGTTTGGGAGAGGCCAGAGAAGAAGAATCTCTTTCTTACAATAACTTTTTACCCTAATTAATATACAAGATAAATGAAAACTGATTAAAATAGGACTACTAAAAGGCAGACTCTCAGAATGAGTTAACAACTACCGAACTTCAACTGTTGTTTACAAGACACACTTAACACATAATGACTCAGAATGGTTGGAAATAAAGAGATGAAAAGATATATACCAGGCAACCACTAACAAAAAAGAAAGCTATGGCAGCATGCAAAACAGAATTTAAAGTGAAAAAACAATGGACAGATAAAGGTGTAGTGAATTTACCTAGGCGACTGGATTATAGTCCTGGCTTTAGGCACCTTGGGCCGATGGCTTTATTCTTTTCTGTTTTTTTTGTTTTTGTTTTTGTTTTTTTTAATTTATGATAGTCACAGAGAGAGAGAGAGAGAGAGGCAGAGACACAGGCAGTGGGAGAAGCAGGCTCCATTCAGGGAGCCTGACGTGGGATTCGATCCTGGGTCTCCAGGATCGCGCCCTGGGCCAAAGGCAGGCGCCAAACCGCTGCGCCATCCAGGGATCCCTTCTTTTCTGTTTTCAACTTCCATCACTGTAAAAGATGGTAATATTTTATTTGCAGGGTTGTGAGAATTAAATAATTCCTGGGAAACTGGTTTTCTCCAGCCATAAAAATATGGTCACTCAAATTCTATCACAAAATTTGTTCATTCAACCTTCACTGAGCACCTATGATACACCAGAAACTGTACTGAGAACTAGGAAGATGGGGATAAGTCAGTCACGATACTTGCCAGCAGGGATATTACTAAAAAATGAGTTTAATATAGTCTTCCAAGGCGTTGTGACCGGGTGGGGGGGGGGGTGTGCATTTCCTCTAGAGTGAGTGGCCAGTTGGAACCTGCAGGAGGGTCAAAAGATTTCATAACGAAGGAACTCTTAGGTTGAATCCTGAAAGATGAGATGTTTGGACAGGCTGAGTAAGAGGAAGGGCATCCCATGAGAGAGCACAGCATAAAATTAAGTGGCCTTACAGGGAACTGCAGGGGAGGAACTCAAGAGCTGGTTGATGAGGCTGGGGAAACAGATACTGGCTGAGATACTGGGACTTCATCCTACAGGTAATGGGGAGCTGTTGGGAGGGCTTATTCCGGGATTGACTTACTCGATGTTGTATTTTAGAAGGCTGACTTTGGCCACAACGTGAGAGATGGAGGTCCCACCGGCTCCGAGGCGGTGACACTACCAAGGAAAGAAATGCAATGCTTCTGGGATTTGAAACAAGGGACCTGAAATCAGGCAAGAACAGTGAAACGGAGAGAAGGTGATAGACAGGAATGTCCCAGGTGTGGAGAGGGCAAAGGGGAGACAGAAGGAACCAGGGACAATTTTCGGATTTCTCCTTTGAGTGACTAGATGGATTCACGAAGACTTTTCCTGAGACCATGAGACAAGAGAGAAAAGCCAGCTGGCAGGAAAATTAACTTCTGTTTCAGTCCAGCTGAATTTAAGGCCCATGGGACATCTGGGTAGAAATTTCTGGGAACAAGTTGGCTCTACAGAACTGGAGATCTGGGGTTTACCAGTTATCAGCAGGTGGTTTGTAGCTGAAGTGGTGGGTGGGTGTGGGCAGACCAGGCAGCATTAGAAACAGAGCAAGGGCAGGTTATTTAGGATCTCCCACATGTAAGAGGGCTGACCAAGAAAAGGCCGGAGAACTTGGGAGACCCAGGTGTCAAAGGGGCCCATGGAAGGGATAGTTTCAAGGACAAAAGTCTAGTCCCCAATGCCAAACGCTGCAGGTAGATTAAGTAAGAAGAGAAGAAAACGGAAAAACAACAATAACAACAACAATCTAATTGTTCAGGGCATTTTTAGAGCCATCAATGGCCTTAGTTAGGGTCACCTCGGCTGGATGTCCGCCTGCGGGCAAGAAGGGGTAGTGGATGAAGAAATACAAGTGGGAATAATGAGAACAGGTGTTCTGGATCAAGTCAACGTTTTTGATTTTTTAGTTAGTTTTTTTTTTTTTTTTTAAAACGTGTGCATGTGCGTGACGTGGCGAAGAGCCGCGGGAAGACGCGGGTAGAAGGGGCCTCGGAGTCCAGGGGAGGGACAAAGCCGTGAAAAGCCCTTCTTGGCTTGGAGCCGGATGGAAGCCGCGTTCCACGCCGGGGAGATGCTCGGCAAGGCCGTCTGCAACGCTGTTCTCCGCGGGCCGCCGGCGACCTGCCCTGCGCTGAGCGCCCCGGCGAGCGCGGCTGCAAGTGGAGGGCGGGTCGGCTCCGTTGGTGGCAGCCGGGGCTGGAGGCCTCCTGCCGGCTAAGCCGCCGCCACTGCCCCGAGCGGCGCAAAGACGCGGCCGCCGGCGCAGCGGGCTCCCCAGGGGCGCGGGAGCGCAGCCCCCCCCCCGCCCGCCCGCTCCACCCCTGCGCCCTCCAAGCCGGGGACCGTCCAGGGCGCCAGTTGGAGAGGACGCGCCCGCGGGGGGGTGGGGCGGGGGGCAGCCGGGGAGAGGGGCGCCCGGAGGCGTCTTCTGGTGCCCCCTCCTCGCCCCACCCCTGCGACGCCCAAGTCGGGGACTGTCCAGGGCGCCCGGCGGAGGGGAGCAGGGAAGGGGGGGCGGCCGGGGAGAGGGGCGTCCGGAGGCATCTCCCGGGACCCCCTCCCCGCCTCCCCCCTGCGGCCCCCAAGTCGGGGACCGTCCAGGGCGTCCGGCAGAGGGGACGCGCCTGCAGGGTACGGGGCGGGGGGGCAGCCGGGGAGAGGGGCGTCCGGAGGCGTCTCCTGGTGCCCCCTCCTCGCCCCACGCCTGCGACGCCCAAGTGGGGACCGTCCAGGGCGCCTGGTGGAGAGGACGCGCCCGCAGCGGGGCGGGGGGAGGCAGCCGGGGTGAGAGGCGTCCGGAGGCGTCTCCCGGGACCCCCCCGCCCCCCCTGCGCCCTCCAAGTCCGGGACCGTCCAGGGCGCCCGGCGGAGGGGGGGCAGCCGGGGAGAGGGGCGCCCCGAGGCGTCTCCTGGGACTCCCTCCCCGCCTCCCCCCTGCGCCCCCCAAGTCCGGGACCGTCCAGGGCGCCCGGCGGAGGGGAGCAGGGAAGGGGGGCATCCGGGGAGAGGGGCGCCCCGAGGCGCCTCCCGGGACCCCCCCCCCCCGCGCCACCGCTCCCCGGAGCGCCCCAGCCCGCCCGGTGCCCGTGACCGCCCGGCGGCCGCTTTCGGTTCCGCGCCTTATAAGGCCTGCCGGGGGGGTCACGTGCGTCCCGGGCCGCCCGCGGGCAGGAGGGGGCGGCGGCGGGGGCGGGGCGGGCGCGGGGAGGAAAAGGGGAGGGAGCCGGGGGCGGAGGAAGGAGCGAGGGGCGGACTCTGCGGCCGTGGGAGGCGGCGGCAGCGGCGGCGGGGAGCGGAGCGCTCGGAGCTGGACCGGGAGGAGGAGGAGGGGGAGGCGGGGGAGGAGGAGGAGGAGGAGGAGGAAGGGCCCGGCGCGGGGGCGGGAGAGCGCAGCGCGGCGGAAGCCGGAGACGGCGGGAGGGCCGGTCGGTGGCCCCGGGCAGGAGCCGGGCGGCGGCGGCGCCGAGAGCTCCGCGGCGAGGGACGCGCATCCAGCGGCGGCGGCGGCGGCGGCGGCGGCGGCGGGGCTCCGGGTCCCCGCTCTCGGGCGGGCGCGGGCGGCGCGATGGAGCCGCAGCACGTGCGCCCCGCGCCCCGCGCCCGCAGCCCGGCCTGGGAGGAACCGGTGGGTACCGCGCCCGCGCCCGCCCCCTCCCACCTCTCCTCGCCCCCCCGCCCGGCCGGGTTCCGTTCAGGAAATGGCCCGGGATGAGGTCCCCAGCTGCTTCCCAGCCGGGGCAGCGCTTCCTCCGCCGCCCGGGCTCCTCCTCGCGCGCCGCCCGGGGCGCCTTTGTCCGGCGGCCAGGCTCGCCCCCCGGGGCGCCGGCGGACCCTCGGGGCACCGTCCCCCTGCGCGTCATGGACTCGCCAACTTTGGGATTGGTTTTGGGGTGGGGGGTGGGGGGTGCGGGGTGGAGGGAGAGGAGAGCCCCAGCCCGCGGGGTCGGCGTGCGGGCTCGGAGGGGACCCCCCGTCCCTCCCCCCGCCCCCCCCGGGCCCTCACCTGGGCGCGCAGGTTCGCGGGGAGCGGTGGGGCCACGCCTCCCGCCGGCCGGGGCGGCCCTGCGCGGCCCGGGTTCCAGGCTTTGGCCGGGGAGGAGCGGGAGGCTCACCGCGGCTTCCCTGCACGGGCCACCCGGAGCTGGGGCGATTTGCGCGCGCGCGCGTGTGTGTGCGTGTGTGTGTGTGTGTGTGTGTGCGCGCGAGGATGAAGGAGGAGGAGACCGGGGGGCTTTGGATCCGTTCCCTCCAACTCCTCCAACTTCCTTCTTTCTTCCAACTCAGACAGTCAGAACCATCTCACATCCCTCCAGGGATTCCACCCCGGAATCCCCGTCTCGCTCAGAGCTCTGTAATCCTGTGTGGGCTGCCTTTTCCCCTGGCATCGAATTTTGGCTTCTGCACGCCCTGCCTCGATGTCTGCTACTCCGTCTTGCTTGAAATTCTTGAACCTGTCTGGAAACCCTCGTCTGCAATGTCTGGCCTCGCCCCGGCTTCTGTGCAACGTGTTGGGATGCTCTTTTTCCCAGGGACTCGGCGTGGCTGCTCAGGCTGGCCCCCTGCCTGTTGAGAGCTTCTAGGTCAGGTGGCAGGCTCGATTCTCCTTTTTCTTTTCTAGTAAGTCCCCTCTCCGCTCCTTTGCCCAAATACACTTCTCTGCCTCCCGTTTCCCGACCTTTCAGAAGCGTCCTTGGACTCTGATCCATCTGTATCTGCAGCTGTCTTGGCTTTTGTCAATTTGAACATGTTGTTAGGTTGCCCATCTGCTCACATTTCTTCTATTGTGGTTATGACTGGGGAGTAAATTATTCTTGAAACCAAAACTACAGTCGGTTTTGAAGTTTAAATCAAAGATCATTGGGAACTACACTCAGTGACCTGCTTTTGCTGCTTTTTTACTTTTAAACTTCTCCTGTATGAGATCCCTTTTGAACCTGGATGCTTTAAGCCAACACCGATCACGGTGAGAAATCCCCTGTGAAATGTATTTTACCTTTAGGGTGCCGATGGCAGAGCTACCGCGTGCCTAGGAAAATAGAGGAAAACTTTAATGTTGCTTTACTTCAAGTGACAAAACCGAAAATGGTCATTTATTTACCTTTAAACCTGGCGTCCTAATAGGAATGTGTGAATGAACGGTGACACTTTATCCAGACTGCAGAACTCTCCTTAGAATATTGGATTTATTTTCTTTAACCACTGAAGGCCTGTTTACTTACCCAACGGATATTTTATCCGGCACCTACTGTGTTCCAGAACTAATGGATATAGCAGTTAATACAGACACAAATCCTTAAATCCTCATGGAGCCTACATTCATAACAGAATGTCTTGTTTCATACATGTTAGGAGTTGACATTCAGATAGTAAAAAAAACCCCACAAAACTTCAGGGATCTCATATATGCGGCACAAAGTGATACTTTGGCAAAGTGATTTTATTTGAAAACCTGTGGTCATACATGTATGACCACAAAGTCTAAGAGTTCTCATTTAAGTTCCTTAAGAAAATGTTTTCCAAATGACTGAGAAGTGGCGTATACAAGAGACAGAGAGGATAAATTAGTGGAAAAAAAAAAAGATACTTGAATGTTAATTATTTCAGACCTTTGGCTCTAATGGAGGAAATATCAGCTTAGTCTAAATATGCTTTGAAAGGACACAAAATTCATCGAAATCTTGGCTTCTTGAACTTATCTTAGGTCAATGATCTCTTTAAGGATCTAACCAAAGCTATAGAGTCTCTCTCCACAATATATCTATGCAACATGCATATAAAAAATAATACTAAAATTTCAAGTGAATCAGAATTTCTGAAGCCCTGTGTACCCTCAAAGACTTTGGGCTAAGGAAAGGATGGGCAACATCTGCTTTGATGAGGAGTCCGTTTTGCAGTTCTTGAAAAATCCGTTTGATTTCAAATATTGGCAACTTTAATACTTTACCATAAAAGTGTACTCATTTATATTTATAATAAGAATATTCAATATTGAATAGGAAGTATTCACATTACACAGACCCTGGATTATTCCCTGTGTATAACAGCATACCTGTAAGGATGTACTCTCCTTGTTCTTTTTTGATGAAACCTAAAAACATGATGATATGATTCTACATGGAACTCTTGAGACCAAAGAGTTAACATAATCTCAGGAATTGATGCTGAATAATAAATAGTAAGGAGAGCAGAACTTCTGTCTTTCAATGTACCCGTGTCTGCAGCTGAGAGTCAGCTACTGGACTTCATGACATTCTTTGTATTTGGAGATAAAATGAAGTTATTTAGTTAAGCGAGGGCATTTAAATAAACAGCCTTATCATTACTCCAGCTAGAGCATTAGGCCTAAAAGAAGATAAATGTTAGCATTCAGATTTCTGTGTATTTTCTTTAATGCTAGCTTTGGAATGTAACCAAATCAGTGGAAATAGAGGAATTCCCTACATTTCTAATCAATATGAAAATATTTTGGTGGTGGGAATAGGCGGGTGGGAAGACATTTAGCCAAACAATCCTTACTCATAGATGATATCCTGGGGTGGGGGTGGAGAGATGGGTAGCTTGAATTCCAGCCAACACTCAAAAATTGTGGTAGTATTTACAAAGTAGACCTTAGGCAGTGATACTAGGATACATTTTATTTACTAAAATTGGTGGGTTTTTTTTTATTCCCAGGCTCTGATGAAATTAGGAAAACTAATGAAAAATTAGAAAGGGAAGAGTTTCAAAGGAAAAAGGGCCAAAATATAAATGAGAAGTTATAAGCATATTTATGCATTAGGTCTAGATGATTAAAGGTTTTTGCCTTAGGTGTAGGGATGACCATATGTCCAATCAGTTGCTATCATGATGAATCTAAAATCTTTTTTCATTCAGGTAACAACCAAGGAGATTTTTAATGAAGTTTTGAAGGTTGAATTCCAAATATACAACATAGTATATTATGACTATGAGTCCTAGAATGTTACTGTCTGAAAGTCCAACATGGGTTCTTCAGTATGAAAGTGTAGAGTTCTACATGTTTGTGACTTAGTGTTTAATATAAAAGCGTAGAACCCCTGGGACTTAAAAGTTGCAAATGGATATTAAACCTCTTTTGTTGTAAGTAATGATCAATAAGAATATAAAGTATCTATCAGTAAGAATATGCCTAATATTCAAAGTTGGTATCAGAATGAGAATAGGCTCTGATTTATTATCATCTTCAGTGTAATAATTTTTCTTTCTTTAAACGGGGCAGGAAACCCTATCAAGTAGAGACCTAATTTAGTGGTAGGTTCTATTTCCATTTCATCCCGAATGCAATGTCTACATGGCTTATGTCCAAGTTTTTAATAGTGTGTTTGTGATATGTTATGTTCCAAACAAAGATTTCAAAGTAACAATAATAAAAGAAATATGCAAGACACATCTAAGAAATTATTTGAAAATCTAAAGACACCAAGTAAGGAAAAAGTCAAGGGGATCTTGTAAATCAAAGAACTAATGTAATATGCCACATACTTGAAATCTGTTTCAGTTGCCATTCTGAGCTACATTAAAATGATTGAAAATATGGAGCTCTTGACATCGCTATTCTATTTTTTTTTTAAGGGAAATGAAAGTGTATTGCAGATATACGATATACAGATTGGATATTCATTCTGGAAACTTCTAATTTATGGGTAAGACCCGAGAAGAATCTAATGGACCAAGTACCTTACATTAGGGATTACTTGGAACAGTCTCCTCAGAAGAGGTGATTGAAGAAAAGAGGGTTTTCATGAGCTGCCTTTTGTGGGAAATGAAGTGACATTCCTTCATTTGCCTACACAGTATTTTCACTCTGAGCATTCTATGTGCTAGGGAAACTGTAGAGCAGGGATAATTTATTTAGCATGAGTAGGCTAAGACTGGCTATGCTTTCAAAGTCACAACCAAGTTTTAGAACTTGTTACAGGAGTGTTTGAAGAGCAAGTACAACTGAGGTTACATTTTTATGGAGTAATAAATAACTTCACCCTGAGGTATTAATTGGCCAGCTCTTGCACATGAAGGTCTTTTAAGGTATCTTTAAGCAATCTGTCTCAATCAGAATGGGAACTGTAATCAGCCCTCTTCTTCAGATCACAGAATGGGCATGGGTGTTCAACAGTGCGTTTCAGTTTAATCACTCTGCCTAGATTCTGGAACATGTTACTATATAAAACCTGAAAGCCTGAAGTGTGAATACAAACATGATAACTGACAAACTAACTTTTTGTTAACGTGGTGTGGTAAAGTGAATAGAACATTAGAATAGTAACCACATGATCTGGACTTTGGCCCTAGCTCATGATCTGGGGGCCTCAAGAGTTTCATTACAGGAGGGGTCCGAACTAGGTTTATTCGTTCCAAAGGCCCTTTGCTAGGTGTTCCTGTCTGCCTTGACAAACCACTGGACTCGCCAGTGGCCAAACAGCTAGCTGGGGCTAAAGGCCATTATTTTGATCATTTTTTTTTCTCTTAAAGAATTCCCTTCACAACAGTACATTCTGTGTAGATCTAGAATTGCTTATGTATAAAACCATAATGCCTCTAAAAGTTTATTTTGCCTGGCTCTGTCTCTTTTCCCTTCCCTAAAGAAGACAGCTGAAGCTGGAGAAGTAGCTTCCATCACTTAGCATTTCAGGGCAGCAGTCTCTGAAGATTCAAACCGGCCCATTTTACATTTTAATCAGCACTGTGGATAGACAGCGTTGGGCTGGAATCCGGTTTCTTACAACCTCCTAGAACTCTTAGTTGAGACCTAGCGATCCTAATTATTGTTGACCATAAATAAGATGGCAACTGGGGGAAAAAAAAAAAAAAGAAAAGGAAAGAAAGCAAAACTCCACTAGAATGCCGGTTTGGAGGACCCTTAAAGGTCATGTCAACTGACAAAATAGAAGTGGATACTTGAAGGACGTGAACACGATGAAGGGATGATGTGCTTTGCTGGATTGTCGAGAGTCTCTGCAGAGTCTGGCGGGGACTTTTTGCCCTACTTAAAAATACAGCTAAGTTTAGAGCCGTCTGCGGATGACAAGAGGGATCTGTCATCTCGGCATCTTCTCCCCCAAGGCCTCGCACACCCACGGGAAGGGTTCTCGGGCGCCGGGCGCGCACCCCCTGCCGCGAGGCTGCAGGTCCCCGGCGCCCGCTCCTGCAGCCCGCGGGGGACGAGCCGCGAGCGGCGGCTGCAGCCTGTTGATCCCATTTCCTCCCGCCCGGCTCCGGCTTAGGGAGTGGCTCTCCCAGGACCTCCCGTGTTTTCGTGCTCGGGCCCTGGTGTTCACACGGCTTCGGTGCATTGTTTGCTTCCAGGCAGCCTCGCTTGGCGCTTCGGTTTCAAAGACCTTTATTTCGCATCCTGCGGGCTCGGGCTGCGCTGTGCTCTCCGGCTTCTGCGCTCCCTCCACGCCCTGCCCAGCTTCCTGTGAGCCGACGGATCGCTCTTTCCGAACGAAAAGTTCTCGGAGCGGAGTGGAGCCTCCCGGAAAATGCTCCGCTCTTCCGTGTGCGCCGGATGGAGGTGGGGGTGGGCCGGCAGCTAAGCCCCGCGGTCGGGAGGGCGCCGAGGACCCGAGCCCCGAGGCGGGGGCGCGAGAGGTACGGTCGGCCCGGGATGCGCGGCGGGCTCGCGGGACGGGCGGGGCCGGGGCCGGGGGCCGGGGGCCGGGGGTCGTCTGGGGGCGCGAGGGGCTTGTCCTGTGCGGCCAGGCCCGAGGCTCCGGAGGAGTCGTAGGTGGGGGGGGGGGGGGGCAGGCTGCACCAAGGAGGTCGGCGGGAAACTCCGGGGGCCGCTGTCGCTGCAGCCGCGCGGGGAGCACGGCCGTCGCCCGGCCCGCGGGGCTCGGCCGCGGAGGTTCGTGACCCCCCATCCCGCCCCCCGCCCCCGCCCGTCGGGCCTCAGGCCCCTGCCCCTCCGCCGCTCGCGCCCCCTCCACCCGCGCCGCTCGTGTTCTGGGTGCGGAGCCCGCGGACAGCCCGAGGCTGCGCGCGCAGGGGTCCCGAGCGCCCGGGGCGCCCCCCTGCGCCCGCCGCCGGGGCCCGAGCCGCGCCGAGGGGCTGAGCGGCCGCAGCCGGGAGCGCGTCTGGCGCCCCCGCGACCCCTCCCCGGGGCGGCCGGCGGCGCGGAACATGGCGGCGGCGTCCGGGCGCGGGGCTCCGGGCCCGGCTCCGACCGAGCGCGCCCCCTGACCGCCGCCGCCGCCCCCCCGGGCGGTGCTGTGTCCCCGCAGGAGCCGGAGCGGATGGCCGGGGCCGGCGGCCAGCACCACCCTCCGGGCGCCGCGGGAGGAGCGGCCGCCGGGGCGGGCGCCGCGGTCACCCCCGCCGCTGCGTCGGCGGGGCCCGCAGACGACTCGTCCGACAGCGAAGCGGAGCAGGAGGGACCCCAGAAACTGATCCGCAAAGTGTCCACCTCCGGGCAGATCCGGACCAAGGTGAGGCGGGCCGACCCGGGAGCGTGCGGGGCGGGGGCGAGGGGCCCGGGCGCCCGGGGCGCGCGGGGAGCGCCGGCGCTCCCGGGGGCGGGGCCTGGCCTGGTTAGGGGCGGGGCCTCGGGGCCGGGGGCGGGGCCTGGCTAGGGGCGGGGCCGCGGGAGCCGGGGGCGAGGCCTGGTTGGGGGCGGGGCCTGTCCAGGGGGCGGGGCCGCCGTGCGGCTGCAAGGGATCCCCGGGCCCCGCGCGGGAGGCCGCCGGGGTGGGCTGCGGGGCAGTGGGGAGGCTCGGCGGGAGCGTGGGAAAATGCCGGAGCGCTCTTGAGAGGCCCCACTCCGGGAACTCAGAAGCTCTGTGTTACGTCCTCGGCCTCCCTGCGTGCCCCGGTTGGGCGGAGGACGTGCCTTGCGCGGAGAGCCCAGTGCAGGCCGCCCCGCCGCAGGGGCGAGAAGCCCTCCACCCTCCTGCCCTTCCCGCGGGCCGCACCTGCCTCCTCCCCAGGTCCCCTCTGAGAGGGTGGGTGGTGGGTGGGGGTGGGAGAAGCGACCGCAGGCAGCTCCCTAGCCTCCCGCTGCCATTTGGAAAGGCCGGGCGCTGTGCCTGGGTCAGTGATGCTCCCAGGGTCAGTGATGCTCCCAGTGATGCTCCCCCCCCCCCCCCCCCCCCCCACTTCGCGTGACCCATCAGCAAGCCAGGCTTCTGAGTCGTGGGTTCCCGCCCAGTGCAGGGTTCAGACCCTACCAGCCAAGGTTGTCCTAGTGAAGATTAACTTCTCGGGGTTACATGGCCATGAGCGTGCTGTGTTACTCTTGTGTATGGAGCAGGAGCTTTTGACCCCCGAGGGCTCAAAGTTGAGCGTTTTTAATTAGACCTTGAGCATATACATAGCAAGCAGATGCTTAACCACTGGAGGATTCCTCATATTTCAAGATTTTCATCGTACTTTAAGAATCATCGTAAAAAAAAAAAAAAAAAAGAATCATCGTACTTTAGAAGTCGGTTATCCCTGGGGGCCCTTCCTGAGGTATGTGAAGAGAACCAGTGAAGTCACTGGA
Organism: Canis lupus dingo; assembly: GCF_003254725.2. Lineage (NCBI taxonomy): Eukaryota > Metazoa > Chordata > Mammalia > Carnivora > Canidae > Canis > Canis lupus. Next base: position 8,668,466 of record NC_064264.1, on the reverse strand, counting down.
TTTCTGTGCTCTCTTTAAAAATAAATTTGCAAAAGTTAATTCTGTGGTTGTTTTTAATGAGAATTTGTTTTTTTTTAAGGTCGGTGGACTCCTATAGGAGAGTAGAGCTTTTATTTTATGCTTATGAAATCATGCTTTTATTGGCCTACCTCCTTATTTTCTAAAGTAAATACACGTAAGCACACACAGTGTTAGCAAGATGCGCTTAGAGTCATCTAAGAGTCAAAGATTGTTTCGGTTATTTTTTTTTAACTGCACATCTTGTGACTCATTTTAATAGTGATATTTCTTCATCTAATAGAATCTGTGATAACTTAAGGATATGAGGTTTAATGTATTAAGGCTAAATAAGATAGGGACTTTCTGTGCCTTTAACATTTGATATCTTAATTTTTAAAAAGTTAACAAAACTGTGTTACTAATAGCAAGTTTAAAAGATGGCATATTTTATAGATACATATGAAATGGCTAAAATTCCATGGAAACTTACATCAAAATTAGTAAATTTATACTGCTTGAGAGAAAATTTAGAGATGACTTTAATTTGAGTTTAAGTTAAACAATAAATCTGGTCGGGGGGGAGGTACAATTAAAATTTGTAGATCTCCTGAATTCATGGTGATAGCTAAGCTTAAATTCTTTAAATTTTATTTTATCTATGGTTTGGGGTAAAACATGTTTTTGCGACTAAGAATACATTTAAAAAGCACATTTATTATTGGTTTTCCATTTAACTTTGTAATAAAAATATTTAGTGCATTTTCCCCTATGAATAGAATTAGTGATCATTAAATGAAATATTTGTATATTTCCCGAGATGTATTGAACTTTAGAAGTTCTGCATTTTATGCTAGCTCATACAAATGTGTAAGTTCATCAGTATTTTCATGTAGAACACCTGAGATCCAGGCCTAGAACTCCTGAGACCAGTGGGCCTCAACCTCTCTGCCTGCCCCTCCCCACCTCAATCCAGACTGTTCATATATGTTCATGATTCTCAGGGAAGAGAGCTAGTGCAGTAATGAGATTCATAAAATAAGAACTGCTATATTTATTTATTTATTTATTTATTTATTTATTTATTTATTTATTTATTTATTTTTAAGAACTGCTAAATTTAATACTGGTTCCCAGCCTTCAATTATGATCCAGGTAATAGTTGAGCAAAAAGATCTTTTAGAAAGACTGTACTTGTTTGATCATCTCCACAGATATGCAAGATGGGAGAGGCCAGGACTAGCCCAAGGCCTAGTGGTTTTTTAGACAGAAAGCAGTTCTGGGGCACCTGGGTGGCTGGTCCATTAAGCCTCTGGCTCTTGATTTCAGCTCAGGTTGTGATCTCAGGGTTGTGAGATTGAGCCCTTGCATTATCCAGCACCTAGTCTGCTTGTCCCTCTCCCTCTGCTCTTCCCCTTCACCTCACCTCAAATAAATGAATGAATGAATGAATGAATGAATGAATGAATGAATAAATAAATAAATAAATAAAATCTTAAAAAAGAAAGAAAGCAGTTCTTGCTTGTACATACTGTAGCTATACCAAGGGACCATTAGATCTGACAGGGTTATGGTTGCTAGTGCCATCTTTGGTCTTGGTTGACTAGCAGCCTGGGGTGTTATGTGTGCTATATGTATACGTACGCACACACATATACACATGTATTCACGGGTATGCATTTGTATACTGTGTCGTATCTTTAGAAAGCATTTATATGTATATATACAGAAGGCCTACTGCAGAGTGAGTTGTGCATAGAAATAAAATATATGGGGCACACAGGAGGCTCAGTTGGTTGACAGTAGACTCTTAGTTTTGGCTGAGGTCATAATCATGTCAGGCTCTGCACACAGCATGGAGTCTGCTTGAGATCCTCTCTCTCTCCCTCTCCTGCTACTCCTCCCCCTGGCCCCCCTCCCCCTGCTTCCACACTCTCTCTCAAATTAGATAAATGAATCTTAAGAAATAAAAAATATTTCTTAAATGAATACCTTTTATTCATTATACATTATATACTTATATAGAATGCTTCATGTATATGGATATTATTATTAAAGCATACTACTTATTTTAGTTTCCTTGAAGAGCCTTATGATCATAAAGTTGTTTGGTTAGTTTAGGTTTGGGTTAAAAAAAGGCCACTCAAGTAATTACCTTATTAAAAATGTTTTTTGTAAATACTGATTAATGTTTTAAATAATTGAATGATCTTAAATTAATTGTGGCATTTGGAAAATATCCAGGTTTTTCTTAATTGAAATAAGTAATGCATGCATATAATATGATATTCAATAGTGTGAGAGGATATTCTGTGACAGGAGAGTATCCAGTGGAAAGTAATCTCCCTCTCACTCCAGACCTTCTAGTCTCCATCCCAGAGGCAATTGTTGACATTTTTCTTGGTACACTTCCAGAAAATGTCTATGAACATACATATGTTTCTTTAAAAGAGTACAAATGAGAACATTCTGTACACATGCTGTGTCTTGTTTGGAGCTCTAAAATGATCATTTCCCTAATGGCATGTGCACGTCTACCCCGTTCTTTTTAATGGTGGGAAAGTATTATGTTATGTTAGGTTGAACTAAATGAATTTGCTAGATCAGTAGGTCAAAAATGGCCAAGAGTAGGATGGTGGTTGCCAGGGGCTGGGAGGTGGGGGGAAATGGGGAGGTGTTGGTGAAAGGGTACAAACTTACAGTTATAGGATGAGTAAGTTCTGGGGATCTAAGGTGCAGCATAATGACTATAGTTAATACTGTATTGTATCCTTGAAATTTGCTGAGAATAGATCTTAAGAATGCTTAAGATTGCATTCTTGCATTTTTAAGATCTATTCTCTTTTATTTATTTATTTGAGAGAGAGAGAGAGAGCAGGGGAAGGGGCCAAGGGAGAGAGAGAGAGAGAATCTCAAGCAGACTTCCCTCTGAGCACAGAGTCCAACAGGAGGCTGGATCCTACAACCCTGAGATCGTGACCTGAGCTGAAATCAACAGTCAGACAGACACTCAACTGACTGAGCCAACTATGTGCTGTAGATTTTAAGCATTCTTAATACACACATTTAACTATGTGAGGTGCTGGATATGTTAATTACCTAATTGTTTCACAATATGTATGTCTATCAAATTATAGCATTATATACTTTAAGTATATATATATTTAGTTTGTCAATTATGTCTCAATAAAGTTGGAAAAAAATGGTCAAATGTGGGAAATTTCATATGGTTCAACCTAACATGATGTATCATTATTTAAATACCTGGCTCTCAATGGAAGGGAAAATGGATTATTTTAGGACAACACTAATCTCAGTTTTTTGCAGTGGATATGATGACTTTTAAAGTCATATTTTTTAAAAAGATTTTATTCATTTATTTGACAGAGAGAGAGAGAGAGAGAGAGAGAGAGAGAGAAGGAAGCAGGCTCCCCGCTAAGCAGGGACCCTGATGTGGGGTCGATCCCGGGACCCTGAGATCATGACCTGAGCTGAAGGCGGACGCTTAACTGACTAACCCATCCAGGTGCCCCTAAAGTCATCTTTTAAAACAGACTTTTAAAAAATAAGACTGGCAGGTTTTTAAAATTAGTGTGACTTAATAATAAAATTCTCACGTACATTTTAGCACCCTCCTCCCATCCCCATTTTGTATACTCTTTGTTCTCTTTTGCATTTTTTCCCCCTTTTTCTTTGTCCTTTCAGTGTATTATTTTTCTCTCTGTTTTTCACTTTTTTTCCTTTCTCTATATCAGCTAAGTAGAATTGCAGGTAGTCTCATCTAGCTATCCACAGTGGATAATTTTGCATCTGCCTCTGTTTCCCCAAGGGAAAAAAAATCCCTTACTTACAAAAGTGGAAATGTTGCTGATGTGGGAAAGCCGATGGGAGCTGTGATTCATCCTACCTCTTCCTCTCTACTTACTCTTGGCTCTTATTCCTAATTCTTAGTTCTGTCTTAAGGAGGAGGTTGATTTTACATTCACATTTACTGTTGCAGAGAATTTCACAGCTATTTATTGAGAATGAGGCATTCTGAAACAGCACTGATATAAACTCAGACCAACTTGGTTTTGAGCATAAATGTCAAAGCTTTGTTTTTTGTTGTTGTTGTTGTTGTTGTTGTTGGCCAGTGAAGACTGTGGCCCATGAATATAGGGAATGTCTGGAGGAATATTGCTCAGATTTGTAGACTAAGATTGTTCAACCATCATAAGCCACATGGTATCAACAAATGAGCCATCTCAGTGACTTTTTCTTTCTTTCTTTTTTTTTTTTTTTAAAGATTTTATTTATTTATTCATGATAGTCACACAGAGAGAGACAGAGAGGCAGAGACACAGGCAGAGGGAGAAGCAGGCTCCATGCACCGGGAGCCCAACGTGGGATTCGATCCCGGGTCTCCAGGATCGTGCCCCGGGCCAAAGGCAGGCGCCAAACCGCTGCGCCACCCAGGGATCCCTCAGTGACTTTTTCTGACAATGACTTATCTCAGCCAAGGTCTTGAAGCTTCATGTGTCAAAAATATCTCCTAATTAGGTTTCTTGTGCTCTCATTGATCTGGCATTTCTATGTCTTCTTACAGTTAATTTGGAATATTTATGGGTCTTATTTTTTTTATGGGTCTTTAAATTTAGGTAAAACATACCTAACCACTGGAAAGATATTCAGAACTTTATAACGTTATATCTGGATTAAGACGTCTCTAAGCACATTAACAAAATAGTCACCACAGTCTTTAATTAGTACCTTGGCCATACTTTCACCTGAAAGATGTGTAAATAAATTCTTGTACCTTCACAGTGAGACACTATTTGAAAATACTGATTTGCATTTTTCACTGTGCATTTAAAACATTATCTTTCACCATAACTGTAGTTGGAGTAGCCTAGGGAAGACGTGCTCAGCATTTTTCAATTTGTAGGTGGCAGCCCATTGGAAACAGAGAATAGATTAGAAAATTTTATTTTAAAATTTAAAGATTATTTAAAACTTTTACCTACAGTTCTGAGTGGAATCAGGAGCTTTTTAAAAATTTTTCTATATTTATTCATCAGAGCCACTCAGAGAGAGGCAGACACACAGGCAGAGGGAGAAGCAGGCTTCCTCCAGGAAGCCCGATGCGGGACTCCATCCCAGGACCCCAGGATCATGACCTCAGCTGAAGACAGAGGCTCAACCACTGAGCCACTCAGGCATCCCTGAGTGAAATCAGGAACTTTAGCATTTTGCTAGATGTTGAGAAGGAAGATATTTTGAATAATAAGAGTAATTAACTTTCATCTAGGGCAGAACTTGGGGACCTTTCTCTGTAGAGGTCTAGGTAATAAAGTTTTAAACTTTGTGAGCCATAGAGTCTGGGTCAAAATCACTCTACTCTACTGTCATAGTGTAAAAGCAGCCACGGACAATACTTAAATAAGTGGGGTGATGAAACTTTAAAGACACTGAAATGCGAATTTCATAGAATTTTCAGGTATTAAGAAATAGTCTTCATCTTCTTTTTTAGAAAAAGCCATATAAGTATGTAAAAACCTTCTTAGCTGATGAGCTATTCAAAATCAGGTGGCCGGGACGAAATGGCCCATAGACTTGGCTGGTGGGCCATACTCTTTCCCGACCCCTGTTCTAGGTGATGGAAAATGGTACAGTTAGGTTTGCAGAGCACTCCAGAGTTAAGGTGCTGCTCGATGCGATCAGCATTTAAGGGGACCAAATAAAGCTAGATTTCAATCCATTTAAAAAATCTCATCTTTGTAGAACATTTTATTTTTAGCTTGGTTTGCGTCTTTGCTTCCATTTTAATGTGAACTAAATATAGACTGGAAACTCTGAGTCTTGGTACAGTAATATATGGCATAACAGCTTTCTTTCCATTTTGATTACAAATTAAACATGATATTCCATTATTGAAGATAAGAGACATAATAAATAATTTACCAAACCTTTACATATAACTTAAGATGCCTTATTTGAAAGTATCTAAATTTAGAAAGCTTTCGCTTAGTTTAAGGTTGCATGTTTGCTGTTGTGGTGGGAGTGACAAAAGGTTATATGACACGACCATTGTCAGCCACTCCTTTCTGTTTCCAGGGCACAGCATTTCACTCATATTGGATTCGTTAGGCTTTACTTATTCAGGAAATGTGTTTATAAGCAAAGGTTTTAATTAAAGAGAGTTTGTTTTAGATCTAAGAATAGACCTTCGAAAAAGGCCCTCACGTGTTAGTGCACTATTTTCCCTTGGCAAATTCGTGTGGTTTTGCTGGCTATAGAGTATATTCCTCTGAAAATTGTCGGTCACTTGAAGCACGTTTGTATTTTTGATTTTGTTAAGTGGCTTAAAATGGTCAATAACCATTATTGATAATAGCCTTAATATAGGATTCAGTGCACATTGATTCTACTGCAAGTAGTCGTTTATTTTTCCCAATTGAACATATATGGCAATAATTCCCTCCCCCTTGCTCTTTGTTATGAGAGTATTTGGAAGACTATTAGGCTCTTGTTTTCTACCAAAGAAATATGATTCACTTTATCATGTGTGGAGCTGGAATTTCTAACCTTCTCACTGTGCCATTTAAGTACCACGACTTTTTCAAACCACCAGCATGTGATGGACTATAATAAACCTTTTTGTATAGGCTTGGGGCATCTATGTCAGGAACTTTCAAATACCTTTCTACTTAGCATTTTATTGCTTACAGAGTGGTTTTATTCACGGAATAAAACGAATAAACATGCTCTTGGTTAACGGTTGTGTGAAATTACCTAAATTTTACAAATGAGAAAACTGAGACTCAGTTTAATATCTGCTGAGTAAATGGGAGGCTAGAACTCAAAAGCAAGACTTCTAATTACCGTACATTATTCCCTGGCACAGTGGACCCAGTGGTAGGTTCCAAATTCCTTTATTTTAGGAGTTCCATAAGCTTCTTGGGTTTTGAAGCCTTACCCCTCCACAGGGTGCAGGCACAGATGGTTGCAGGCAGTCCCCACTTCTCTTACCCCCTTGCCCTACCCCCCTACATCTCTGCTCTTCCTCCCCCTTCCTCCTCCTTCCTGCCTTGCCCTTTATCAATTTTAGTCTGTAAGTATATCTCTAACCTATGTTATAGATTTTACAACGTCTTTTTGCATTTGAATCCTGTGTTTTAGTGACAAGTTTGAGTCTGTGTTTGCAGAGCAAATTTCTGAATAAAAATTTCAGCTGATAGTTCTACTCATTTTAATTACTGTTAGCTAAATCACGGAATCACTTCGAGAACATCTTTAGAAGGACTAATTTAGAAGACATGCTTTTAGGTAGCTAACTCTTCAAATAGGTTTTCAAAGAAAACTGTTACTTTCACTTCCATAAGGTAAGGTGCTATTTTTAAAAGGTCATGATACAGCGTTAAAAAGAATTATATAAGGTAATTTTCCATGTGGCCCATTAAAATATAGTTGAAGAAAAAATATGAGTAAAATTTATTTTTAACTTGCTAAGGAATGAAAAGGACATTTAGGGGGCCATTTTCTCTATCTACCTATTTTATTTAGGTGAGAAAGGATGCTAGGGCATATACCTGAGCAGACATACTATTTTGAGCTGGATTATTTGTACGAACTCATAAAGCATTTTAAGAATTACAACGGGGGTGCCTGGGAGACTCAGTTAAGTGTCCAACTCTTGATTTCAGCTCAGATCATAATCTCAGGATCATGAGATGGAGCCCCACTTTGGGCTCAATGCTGAGTGTGGAATCTGCTTAAGCTTCTTCCCCCCTCCCCTTGCTCTCTCTCTTTCTCAAAAAAAATTGTAACTTTAAAATAATGTAATGTTACATATCATTAGTATGTAACAAATGCAAATTTTCATTAAGTATGCTAACATATAAACATATATAATGTGTGTTGTATATGTTATATGAACATAATATATAATTATAACATAATGTAGAACATATCTCTGTAGTTTGTCAAGCAGAATAGTAAAATGAGCACCCAAGAATCCAGTGTAAGAACTAGAACGCTTCTAGTACTATGCATCTACCTGTGTGCTTCTCTTTTTCATTCCTTTGTTGCTTCTCAATTCATTCAAAAAGATATTTATGGTGTTCCAAGCACCCTCATAGGTGCCAGGGATTGAACAATAAACCAAATAGACAAAACCTCTGCTTTCATGGAGTACACATTTTAATGCAGGGAGCAGTTACGAACTCATAAATATGTAAAATGTGTAGCATGTTAGAAGGTGAGAGGTGCTATAGAGAAAAAGCAAACATCTTGAAGGAATGTTCCATGGATCTCTGAAGGAAAAGCAATGTGCGAAGACCAAGAGATAAAAGCTGTGATAAGGAGGGGACCAGTGGGACTGAAGTTGGGGGTGGTGGGAGTCAGGGGGAAGCAGGTAGGAAGTTGGGAGTAGGTTAACAATGTCAATAGTAAGGTAATACTATAAAAGAAGGGTTCTTAGCCTGGGGTTCATGCATTCCATAGCGGGGGGATAGGCTTCGGAGGGCTCCCCCAATTTTATATCTGTGCATACTCCTCAAAAGACTAAAAACCATTGATTTGTAGAGGGGAATTGCAGGATAGACAATAAATGGTAGATGAAAAAAATACACATGTACTATAACCAGCTGTTGTCATGGTCATTTGGAGAAATGCTAAAATTGGGGGTGGGTTCAATGAAATGAATCTTACTCAGGAACATAGAATAACAGGGTTCCTTTCAGGAGTTAGTCGTGTTGGGTTTGCATCTCATGTCTTTAGGGTACCATTGGGTGACTTTAATCATGTTACTTAATGTGACAGAGAGTGATGTGCTCATCAATTTCTGTTTCCCCTGTTCTTCCTGGATCACCGTTGGGCTTCATTTCCCCCTTGCAGATAGGTGAAGTTATGAATTCAGGCCAGGGGAATATGGATGGGAGTGATGTTTACCATTTGGCATCTAAAGCCTTTTATGGGACTTTCTGTTTTGTCTCTTCTCTAACCTGCCAGCTAGATGTACATTATCTAGTGGGAGGAGCTCGGATCCCTGAATGACTTCATGGAGCTTCTGCCTCTAAACCTCATCGGTCACATTGGATTGTGACACAAGAAGGAACTAGACCTTTATTGTGTTAACCTCTGAGATTTGGGCATTGTTTGCTATATCAGTTAGCATACTCTGACGAATACACTTCATTTCTGTGAACTCCAGCTTTCTCATTTGCAAAATGGACTTAGTGATTTCTGCCTTATAGGGTGGGTAAGTAATGAAGGATAAAGAAATATACCATATGCTTCTGTGTCCTTGATTTTTATAATTATTTTTAAAAGTTGGTATAAAATCTGGGTAACTCAATTATTCATGATGCATGTATCTCCTAAATAACTTAATCAGTAGCGTGTATAGATTATAGTTCTTTGTTGACTTTTCTAAAAAGACTTGATAAAACTCTTATGGTTTTATAGACCATTATTTTGTCATTAAAAATAAAATTTCTGGGACACCTGGGTGGCTCAGCCGTTGAGCATCTGCCTTCAACTCAGGGCGTGATCCTGGAGACCCGGGATCAAGCCCCACGTCAGGCTCCCTGCATGGAGCCTGCGTCTCCCTCTGCCTGTGTCTCTGCCTCTCTCTCTCTCTCTGTGTCTCTCATGAATAAATAAATTTTAAAAAATCTTTAAAAAAAAATTTCTTTGCTACCATGAAGGGCCCTTTGGACATGTGAAAACTCATACTGCAAGAGCAATGAAGATAGGTTTACTTGACTTGATGATTTTAGCTAGGGTCAGCCTTGTTCCTAGGTTAATGTATGTTACAAGTGCCTTAAGAAAAAATACTTTACTAGGAAACGGGTGACCACTTAGAGATGGTGGTGAGAATCATTGACCAGGTAGGCTTTTAAGTGCTTTTGTGGCCAAATCTACTTTATCCTGGAATGATTTTCCTTACATCTGTCAAAATACAGATGTCTGCCTCCTCAAGTCCTATTTACTCCCCAGTCCATGCAATATGGATTTTACCCCAACTGCTTCATGAAAATGTCTTTTGCAAAGGTCACTATGATCTAATTGCTAAAATCCGGTGGTCTCTTTTGTTTTCACTCATTTGTATTTTGTGCCAATTTTGACGCTGTTGACCTTTTTCTTACGTCTTTCCCTACTGTTTTCAAGGCTTGAATTTCTCTTATCTTTCTTATTAGCTTTTTACTGCCTGTCTGTCTCCAGCCCTGACTCCTTTGGCTAATGCTAAATGTTTTTGTCTCCTAGGATTCTTATTCTAAGTCTGTTTGCCTCTGTCTTAGTTAATGTGATCGATTAGATTAGATTTCCCCTACCAGCTGTACCAGTCTTCCTCTAGCTCATGCTCTTTCCTGAGACCTGGACCTATATTTTCTTTGCCTACACTGCTGACTCTAGTGGGTCCCCTGGCCATCTCAGCCTTGACATCCTCAAACTGAACAGTTGGGTTCACAGTCTCCCCACCCACTGGGCACATTTTGCTTCACTACTTTTATATCATACAGGATTCGACTTGTAGTTAACTTTGACTTTTTATCTTGCTAATAATCTTCATTAACTCATTCGGAGCCTCTTCCGACTGGGCAGGGTGCTAGGTCCTGCAGATGATGCAGTGTACAAAGCAGACACAGTCCCCTTCCTCATGGAGTTCAGGCAGTAGTCTCACAAAATATGCTCCGTTCTATTTTGCTATACATTGTCTCATTTAATCTTCATAGCAAAACTGGTCAGTAGGTAGGTGCAACTATTATATTCATTTTAGAAATGGGGAAACCAATAATTAGATGAGTAACTTGCCCAGGGTTACACAGCTTTACAGTGACCAGTTTGATGCCTGGTTTAAAACTATGAAGATATACTGTCCCTTTGTCGACCACTGTATGTGTCTATTGTGAATTCATCCCTTTCCTTTTATTTCTATTGCTACTTACTCAAACTTCATTTAACCTGCAGAACTTATCATTTCGATGTTTGCGATGGATTTCCTTTCTGGTACACTGCCAGAGTTATCTTTTTATGAGAGGGAAGTATGATCATAACACATTTTGCATGAACTCTTAGACTTTGCCCATTACTGATGGAATAAAGTCTAAATTTCCTAGCATGGCTTAGTGGATCTTTCTCAGTTTGATAGTAAAACTACCTTTTTATTCATTTAGCCAGTATTTACTGAGTATTGTTGTAGGTGCTGGAATAGTAAGTTAACATAAAAAATCCTATGTACTAGATCTTACATCCTATTGAAGGAGAAGTTAATACACATATATACAAATATGTATCAGATGTTCATAAGCATAATGAAGGAAATAAGATGAGAAAGGGGAAGGGAATGACGGGGCAGTATGTGTGTGTGTGGAAAGTATTTTGGTTGACCAGGTCTGGGAAGGACTCTCTTTGGTGAAGTGATTTTGAACAGAGATCTGAATGGAGTGACGTGAGCCATGCAGATATCTGGTGTTGGAACATACCAGGCAGAGTCAGTACCGTGGTATTCCGGGCGTGTTTTCTGTCACTGTCATCCTGTGGCTGGTCATGCCAGACTCTTGTCCATTCCCAAAGTGAGGCAGGGACCTCCACGTGTTTTCACATGATATTCCATCTACCTGAAATTCTCCTTCCCCCCCCACCCCCCCGTTTCTCTGCCTGCTGTATTTTTAGGTACTATTATTTCCCAACATTTCTGAAAATATTTGAAGTAGTTTATATTCAATATGGTGTATCAAGCTTAGGTAAAATATAGATAGGACTATGAGACCAAGAATGTTAGTAGGTTAGTCTCTAAAATCGGGTGTCTGTGTTCTATCTATCTATCTATCTATCTATCTATCTATCTATCTATCTATCTATCACCATCTATCTATTGTTAAAGATCAGTTGTGAATTTGGCCCCAAGCTTCCTGGCAGCCAAAGCAACAAGATCGTTTACAAAATTTTATTGTCAGGAGAAAAGATTTTTTCCTAGGTCCCAAGGAAATGTGTCTGTTAGTCTTCGGTTTGTATGGGTCACTGAGGGATGAGTAGAGGATCCCCTCACCAATATGTGGGGCAGGCTGGGATCTTGTGCAGGCCTGGTCTTTTCTGGGACCAGGATTGTTTATCCAGAGTATGCAGTAGATGCTTTTGGAAGTTCTTTTCTGATTGTTTCAGTTTTCTTCCTGGAATAGGAAGCTAGATCATCAGCTGAGAATAAGATGGGAGAGAGAATCTTCGGGATCTATCTGGAAGAGAGGAAAGGGTGTGAAGTACTTGAATTGGAGTGTAGAAAAGGGAATGGAGTAGAGAAATGCAGTGTGAATATCAGGGGGCATTTCAGGCATGCCTGTAAGTGACCATGCATTTAAGGTAAGCATCATCAGCCTGCCTGTGGGACCACGTTCGGCTGCATGGCTATAGGCACAGAGTAGATAGAGAACTGGGTTAAGCCAGAGTTGTGGTTTGGTTAAGTAAGTGTGGCAGAGCAAGAGGGGGTGGGGAGATTGAGGGTGGGCACAAGGGAGAATTTATGTTGGGTAAAGAATTTATGTTGGGTAAAGAATGAGACATCTTAGAAAGGGACTGTGGGACCAAGTAGCTAAGGAAGGGAAGAAGAGAAAATCATTGCAAAGAATTAAATTTTAGTCACTCAAAAAAGGAGAAGAAAGAAAAAAAAAGAAAGTTAAAAAAACTATACAGTTATAATTATTTTATTTAAATTTTTGTAAGAGTGGGGGGGGTGGGCAGAAGTGGAGGGAGAGAGAGAACCTTAGGCAGGCTCCACACCCAGCATAGAGCATGACTAGGGGCTCTATCTCACAACCCTGAGATCATGACCTCAGCCAAAATCAAGAGTCAGACACTTACTTGAGTTGCCCAGGCGTCCCCAGTTTTAACTACTTTAAATATGCTTTACAGATACATTAATAATAGGTTTTGCTGGGAAAAATCTCTGAATCATGTATGCATAGCCGGGGTATCTTCATTAGTAAAATACAAAGAATATTTTACCTAGAACATGAAAATAGTTCCTCAAAAAAATAAATGGATCTGGGTTAGAATTAAAAACAGCAACAGCAACAACAACAACAACAAAAACAGACAAACAAAACCTTAACTATGCATTAAGTAAGTCATGAGCCCTGGCTCTAGCTCTTATTGGTTAGGTCAAGAACCTCTCCAAGTTTTAGTTTCTTCATGTTTAAATTCTCTTAAGGTTCTTGTGAAGATTGAAGAGATAAAGTCCTTAGCTCAGTGCTTGGCACACAGTAAGTGCTAGTAAATGTTAGCTACGTGTTCAAGAATCTTGAGGTGAAGGGCACTCTTTCCAAAGGGTGCCTTTGCTCTTAGAAGGGTGCAAGGGAGTGACATGCTAGTGAAGTCTTCAGGCATAGTGAAAATCCCTGTGTGGATCCAGGCTTTGGCAGGCCAGAGTCAAAGCTGTGTAATTGTAAACCTTTTTGTAGGTTGGTAAGGAGCCGGAGATGTTCTCATAGATCTAGCTAAGATTTCACAATAGGAAGGAAAGAATGTTGAAGGAGATTCAACTTTCCAGGGTAACATGGCTACCTTATCATCATCATCCATACATATCACGACAGTATTAAATTATTACCATTCATTTCCCCTCATCATCATCATCTTTTTTTTCATCTTTTTAAAATATTTTATTTTTAAGTAATCTCTATACCCTCAATGAGGCTTGAACTCAAAACCCCAAGATCAAGAGTTACACGTTCTACCAACTGAGCCAACCAGGGTTCCCTCCCCTCTTCTTCTCAAAGAGGGAGCATTCTAACATGTTGGTTCAGCTCCTTCATTCTCCTTGGTTACAGAACAAACACGATAGTGGATATAACAAGGGGACAGGAAAATACTCATTCTATGGCATTCTTACCTTCAGGGCCCCAGTGTGTGGGGTGTAGTTGAGAAGCTGGAATGAACAAGGGAAGTCACATGTGCTGACTTTCCTGTCAAAGCAAACTGTGAACATACATGAGACATTTTCCAGGAAATATTTAGATGAAGGAGGAGGACTTAAATATGGATTGTTGTCATCACTGTGACCCCATGTATGCCTTTAGGCTGATAAGGCCTAGGAACTTGATGTACACTTTAATAAACCACCTATACAATATAGCACATTGTATAGATGTGCCCCCAAACATTTCAATTATAAAGCAGTTGTACACTCATGTCCATAGCAGCATTATTTACAAGAGCTAGAAAGTAGAAGCAACTCAAATGTCTATTGATAAATGAATAAAAAACCAAAACATGGTGTACACATACACATGCAATAGGATGTTATTCAAGGCATAAAAGGAAATGAACTCTGACGCATGCTACGACATGGTGGAACTTTGAGGACATTTTGCTAAGTGGAATAAACCAACTACAGAAGGACATAGGAGCCCCCTAGAGCAGTAAATTTCAGCAAGACAGCAGGATGGTGTTGCCAGAGGCTGGGGGAAGTTGGGGAGTGGGGAGTTAGTATTTAATGGGTACAGAGCTTTAGTTTTGCAAGATGAAAGAGTTCTGTGGTTGGATGGTGGTGATGGTCGTACAACCATGGGAATGCACTTTATGCTACTGAACTGTACACTCAAACATGGTTAAGATAGTTAAGTTTTATGTGAAGTGTATTTTACCATAATTAAAACCAATTCTAAAGTAAGATTCATAGGGATGGCTCACTATAAACTCAAATAGGATTACATGATTTTTTTTTTAGTGAGATAAAAATGAAAAAAGTTTAAGAAATATGCAAAATATGAGGAAAGCTATGAAAACATCAAGAAGACTATGAAACTTTGCTGAGGTACAAAAAGAATCTGAATGAATGCCATATGTTTTACACAGTTTACCTCTAAGTTTTACACAATTACAAATACATTTGCTAAAAGAAACAACAACAAACAAACAAACAAAAAAACCAAATACATTTGCTATTTGAATTTTGGCTGAGTTACTAAAATGACCTGGAAGGTCATAAAATAATACATATTGAAAAGGAAGAATAACAAGAGGACCTTAGTCAGTCAGATGTAATTAAACACATATATAAGAATATACTTTACAATAACGATAATATTTCAAGTGAGGAAAACTGGATTACTCAATAATTCCTCCTGAGGCAACTGGCTCACCATTTAGTTAAGAAATTTGGAAGCCCAACCCTTACCTCACACTATGGACTGCATATTTTCCAGATAGGTTAAAGATCAAATTTATAATAAACAAATCATAAAACTACTAGAATAAATATAGATAAGTAATTGCATAGTTTCAGGCTTGGAAAGAATTTTAAAATGTGACTCTAAGGAAGAAAATAGAAAGTAAAAGCTTGTTGAATCCTGACATATTGAAACTCACCATAAACTAAATGACCAGGCAAATAATTTCTCAAACCTCTTCGGTGTTTAGCCAGAAAGATTATTTCTCATTCTTTGTTTATGATACAAATGTCCAATTATAAAAAATTGGTTAAATTAATTATGCTATATCTATATCAAAAAATCCATCAGGTACATGGTTCCTGGAAGGCAGTAGATGCTCAGGAGATACTAAGAGAGAGTAGATAGATGAACAAATTAACTATTTGCATCATCTTGACATGGAAGGTACTCGTGATATATAGGGCACAGAAAGGAGATTTTTTTTTTTTGAAAGGAGATTTTAATACCATGTAGACTCTGAGCCCCAGGAAAGGACATAACAGAGACATAGTGATTTCTCACTGTATTATGGAATTATGGATATTTGCTCTTTCTTTCTTTCTTTTTTCTTTTTTTTTTTAAATTCCAGTTAATTAACATACAGTGTTATATTAGTTTCAGGTGTACAGTATAGTAATTCAGCACTTCCTATACAATACCCTGTGCTCATCTTAACAAGTGCACTCCATAATCTCCATCACCAATTTTAACCCATCAATTTGTTCTCTGTAATTAAGTCTGTTTCTTGATTTGTCTCTGTCTCTCTTATTTTTTTCCCTTTGCTTGTCTGTTTTGTTTCTTCCACATATGAGTGAAATCATATGGTATTTATCTTTCTCTGATTTATTTTGCTTAGCATAATACTGTCTAGCTCCATCCACATCACTGAAAATGGCAAAATTTTATTCTTTTTTATGGCTGAATGATATTCCATTATATATATCACATCTTTTTTTTTTTTTTAAAGCTCTTATTTTTTTTTAAATATTTTATTTATTTATGACAGATACAGAGAGAGAGAGAGGCAGAGACACAGGCAGAGGGAGAAGCAGGCTCCATGCAACCGGGAGCCCGATGTGGGATTCGATCCCGGGTCTCCAGGATCACGCCCTGGGCCAAAGGCAGGCACCAAACCGCTGCGCCACCCAGGGATCCCTCTTTTTTTTTTTTTTATCCATTCATCAATCGATGGGCACTTGGACTACTTTTGTATCTTGGCTATTGTAAATAATACCACTATAAACATAGGGGTATATATATCCTTTGAATTAGTATTCTTTGGGTAAATAGTAGTGTGATTGTTGAATCATAAGGCACTTCTATTTTTAACTTTTTGAGGAACCTCCATGCTGTTTTCCACAGTAGCCACAGCAGTGTGCATTCCTATCAACAGTGCACGAGGGTTCCTTTTTTCCACTTCCTTGCCAACACTTGTTGCTTCTTGTGTTGTTGATTGTAGCCGTTCTGACAGGTATGCGGTGTTATCTCATTGTAGTTTTGATTTGTATTTCCCTGATCATGGGTGATGATGAGCATCTTTTCATGTGTCTATTGGCCATCTGGATGTCTTCTTTGCAGAAATATCTGTTCGTGTCTTCTGCCCATTTTTAAATTGAATTATTTGTTTTTTTGGTGTTGAGCTGTATAAGTTCTTTTTTTTTTTTTTTTAAGATTTTATTTATTTATTCATGAGAGACACAGAGAGGGAGAGAGAGGCAGAGACACACACAGGCAGAGGGAGAAGCAGGCTCCATGCAGGGAACCCAATGCGGGACTCGATCCCGGGTCTCCAGAATCGTGCCCTGGGCTGAAGGCGGTGCTAAACCACTGAGCCACCGGGGCTGCCCAAGTTCTTTATATATCTTGGATACTAATCTTTTATTGGATATGTCATTTGCCATTCCATAGGTTCTTCTCTTATTCCGTAGGTTGCCTTTTAGTTTTGTTGATTGTTTCCTTTGCTGTGCAAAAGCTTTTTATTTTGATGCAGTCCCAATAATTTATTTTTGCTTTTGTTTCCCTTACCTCAGGAGACATATCTAGAAGTTTCTGTGGTCAGTTACTTCCTGCGTTCTCTTCTAAGATTTTTAAGGTTTCATGTGTCACATTTAGGTCTTTTTTTTTTTTTTAAGATTTTATTTATTAATGATAGACATAGACAGAAAAAGAGAGAGGCAGAGACACAGGCAGAGGGAGAAGCAGGATCCATGCCTGATGTGGGACTCGATCCTGGGTCTCCAGGATCAGGCCCTGGGCTGAAGGCGGCACTAAATCGCTGAGGCACTCGGGCCGTCCACATTTATGTCTTTAAAACATTTTGAATTTATTTATGTGTGTGGTCTAAGAAGGTGGTCCAGTTTTATTCTTTTGCATAATCTTACTCAGTTTCAGTTTTCCCAACACCATTTGTTGAAGAGACTGTCTTTTTCTCGTTGGATATGCTTTCCTGCTTTGTCAAAGATTAATTCCTGCTTTGTTCATTTCTAGGTTTTCTATTCTGTTCTATTGATCTAGGTGTCTATTTTAGTGCCAGTACCCTACTGTTTTGATGACTACAGCTTTGTAATGTAACTTTAAGTCCAGCATTACGATGCCTCCAGCTTTGCTTTTCTTTTTCAAGATTGATTTGGCTATTTGGGGTCTTTTGTGGTTCCATACAAATTTTAGGATTGTTTGTTCTAGTTCTGTGAAAAATGCTGTTGGTAATTTGATAGGGATTACATTACATGTGTAGATTGCTTTGGGTAGTGTAGACATTTTATCAATATTTGTTCTTCCAGTCCATGAGCATGGAATGTCTTTCCATTATTTCATATCATCTTCAGTTTCTTTCATCAGTATTTTATAGTTTTCAGAGTATAGATTTTTTTACCTCATTGGTTAGGTTTATTACCTAGGTGTCTTATTATTTTTGGTGGTATTGTAAATGGGATTGTTTTCTTAATTTCTCTTTCTGCTGCTTCATTATTGGTGTATAGAAATGCAACAGATTGCTGTATGTTGATTTTGTATCCTGCAACTTTACTGAATTCATTTATTAGTTCTAGCAGGGTTTGTGTGTGTGTGTGTGTGTGTGTGCATGCGCGTGTATAGTCTTATAGGTTTCCTATATAGACTATCAGTCATCTGCAAATAGTGAAAGTTTTACTCCTTTCTTGCCAATTTGGATGCCTTTGATTTCTTTTTGTTGTCTAATTGCAGTGGCTAGGATTTCTAGTGCTATGTTGAATAAAAGTGGCAAGAGTGGACATCTTGTCTTATTCCTCAATATAGGGGAAAAGCTCTCAGTTTTTCCTCATTAAGGATGCAAGCTGTGGATTTTTCATAGATAACCTTTATTATGTTGAGGCATGTTCCTTCTAAATCTACTTTGTTGAGGGTTTTTATTGTTTATTTCTATTTTCAATTCTATTTTACATGTTACACATTTGCTTTTGTAATAAGAAAAACCCATTTGTTTTTAAATTTGGATGTATCTCATTACAGAAAAATGTAAAGAGAAATTTTTAATTTTTATACACTGAAGGAATTAAAATACCACTCAGTTTGTATAAATAAAACACTTGAAAATTAGGTGGTGTAATACTTCATATTTATAGGGGTGGATTAAACATTTCCATAGGAATAATCAAAGATAGATGGTATAGCCTACCTAGGAGTATGCATTAATTTTTCTGACTTTATATAAAAGAATAATTAAGTAATAGTTCAATAATTTATCATTTCTGTAAAAGCAAAAACAAAAAAATCTCTACTAGTATGTTCTGTAATTATTGATATGATTCTTATAACCATGTTACTGAGATATTAGAAGCTGAAAGTCTGCATAAGCTAATTTTTATAATAAACAAAAGGTTAAATATTGATAATAAAACCAGTAGCCCCCAAAACAGATGGTTAAAATTTGCCAGATTTGTAAATAGAGTAATATGGCTTGTAAGCTAAACTTACCTTCAGATTGACTTTGGATTTTATTTTATTTTATTTTATTTTATTTTATTTTATTTTATTTTTTGACTTTGGATTTTAATTTGTTTCTGTAGTAAATTAAATATTAACTTAAAAATATTTCATAATAAAAAGCCATGATTATTGGTAGCATTTCTAAAACTTAGTTGAGGGATTCCTGGGTGGCTCAGTGCCTTCGGCCCCTTTGGTGTGATCCTGGAGTCCCAGGATCGAGTCCCACATCAGGCTCCCTGCATGGAGCCTGCTTCTCCCTCTGCCTGTGTCTCTGCCTCTCTCTCTCTGTGTCTCTTATGAATAAATAAATAAAAATCTTAAAAAAAAAACTTAGTTGAACAAAAAGCTTTTAGTTAATTGTAATATCCTGATAGAATATTAATAGTAACTTGTTTGATAAAATGTACCACTTCTGTGAAAAATTCTGTTCTTTCAGTCCTGAAACAGTATAAGCACATCTACCAGAAATTTTTTTGCATGTAGAAACCATTGAAATGTATTTTGACATTGTAAGACAAAATATGTGGCCAAGGCCAGTGATGACATACATCCAATGGCAGATAATGAAATGCAGCTTTGCTTAACTGTGAGGTTAGAAGTCATACCCTCACATGTTCAGCAATCTTTAGTGCAACTTGCTGATGCTACTGTGTAACACAGCACAACTTGACTTAGTAGTTTTTCACACAATAAACACCACTGCATGCTTGTATTTAATATTCTATATAGTGGATCCCCATTATTCATGGGTTCATATTTCCTAATTCACCTACTCGCTAAAACTTATTTGTAACTTTCCAAAATCAATATTTGAAATGCTTCTGTAGTCATTTGTGGTCGTGCATAGAGTGGGGGAAAATTTGAGTTGCTGCATGGGCATGTCACCAGCTGGGGTTGATCCAGGGGACAGTCTGCCTTCCCATATAGTAAATAAGGGACCTTTTTGTGATCTGTTTAGTGAGGTGTCTTTCACATTTTTGTGCTTTCTGTTGTTGATCTTGCTATTTAAACCTGGCCCCAAGCTTATTGCTGAAATGCTGTCTAGGGTTCCTAAAATCAAGAAGGTTGCACGTGCTTTAAGGAAAAAAAATAGGTGTGTTAGCTAAGCTTCCTTAAAGTGTGAGTTAAAGTGCTATTTGCCATGGGTTCAGTATGAATGGATCAACAGTAAATATTAAACAGGGCATAAAACAGGGCTTAATTTTGATCAGTTGATGGAAAGGCTCACTGGAACTTAGCCCTGCATTTCCCCTAGGAGCTATGGCTCAGTATTTACTAATTCAGTGTTCACAGAGACCTTTTAGCTTCTTGAGTTTTGAGGTGTCTTTTTGTTGTTGTTCTATTCAATTTTTTAATTTAAAAATATTATTGAGGTATAGTGGCATAAAAATGTTAATTTTAAATATACAACATAATGGTTCAGTATTTGTTTGTTTTGCAGAGTGATCACAATAAGTCTGTTTGGCATCCATCACCAGACATAGTTACAAATATTTTATTCTTGTGATGACTTTTGAGATTTACTCTTAGCAACTTTCAAATATGCAATATAGTATTATTATTATTATTTTTTAAAGATTTTATTTATTTATTCATGACAGACAGAGAGAGAGAGAGGCAGAGACACAGGAAGAGGGAGAAACAGGCTCCATGCAGGGAACCTGACGTGGGACTCGATCCTGGGTCTCCAGGATCACACCCCAGGCCGAAGGTGGCACCAAACCGCTGGGCCACCGGGGCTGCCCGCAATGTAGTATTATTAACTACAGTCACCATGCTGTACATTATATCCCCGTGACTTTATTTATTTTATAACTGGAAGTTTATACCTTTTGACCCCTTTTACCCATTTTATAATCCACCCCCTCACCCCAGCCTCTGGCACCCATCTGTCTCTTCTCTGTATCTATGAGCTTGGGATTTTGTTGTTGTTTTTTTAGATTCCACTTATCTGGTATTTGTGTTTCTCTGTCTGACATTTCATTTAGCACAGGCCTTCAAGTTCCATCCAGGTTATCGCAAATGGCAAGATGTCTTTCTTTTTTTCTAGCTGAATAATATTACATGTGGTACATATACCACATCTTCTTTATCTGTTCATCCATGATGGACACTTAGGTTGTGTTCATGTTTTGGCTATTGACAGTAATGCTGACATGGACATGGGGGTGTGTGTATCTTTTTGAGTTAGTGTTTTCATTTTCTTCAGATTAAATACTAAGAAGTGAAATTGCTGGATCATATGGTAGTTCAATTTTTATTTTTTTGAGGAACCTCCATACGGTTTTACATAGTGACTGCATCATGTTTCATTCCCATCACAACTTTGCCAAAAAAATGTTATTTATTTCTGGTCTTTTTGGTGATAGCTGTTCCAAGAGATATGAGATAATATCTCATTGTGGTTTTGATTTTCCCTGATGATTTGTGATGTTGAGTACCTTTTCAGGTACCTGTTGGCCATGTGTATGTCTTATTTGGAAAAATGTGTCTTTTGTTTGTTTTGCTATTGAGTTGTATGAGTTCTTTATATATTTTGGATATGAACCCCTTATCAGATGTATGATTTGCAAATATTTTCCCTTTTTCATTTTTCCTTTCATTTTCATTGTTCTGCCTTTTTATTTTGTTGATGATTTCCTTTGCTGTGTAGAAGTTTTTACTTTGATGGAGTCCCATTTGGTTATTTTTGCTTCTGATGCCTTTGTTTTTGGTGTCAGACCCCCAAAAATCAACACCAAGACTGATGTCAAGAATTTTATTGTCAGGGAGTTTTCTTCTAGGAGTTTTATGGCTTAAGGTCTTACATTCAAGTCCTTAATCCATTTTGAGTTGATTTTTATGTACGATGTAAGAAAATGCTCTGGTTTCATTTTTTCACATGTTTTTCCATCATCATTTATTGAAGAGACTGTCCTTTCCTCATTGGGTTTTCTAACTCCTTTGTTGTAAATTAATTGACCATAGATGTGTGGGTTTACTTCTGGGCTTTCTATTCTGTTCTGTTGATCTGTGTGTCTGTTTTTATTTCAGTACCATACTGTTTTGCTTGCTGTTGCTTTGTAATATATTTTGGAATCAGGGAGCATGATGCCTCCAGCTTTGTTACTCTTTCTCAAGATTGCTTTGGCTTATTGGTTTCATTTGTTGTTCCCACAGAGACTTTACAGAGCATAACTACTGCAAATAACAATAATCAACTGTATTTTAAACTATTTCAAAGGAAAAATAACATTAATTTCTAAGTTTTTCTTTTCAAAGAAGACTAAAATGGTCTATGAATCCAGTATACGAAATGATTCTATAAGAAAACATCTATTTAAAAAGCTTAATTTTGTTGAGTTCTTATTTTTATTCCTCAGGAGAAAAGAGTTATCAGAGACTTTTAAATACCTTTTATTATTCATGAAAGCAGAGTCAATATTTGAGTTGAAACCAATCACTTCAGAACCCATCAAATCAGAATGGTACACCCCAAAATTTGTTCTGTCAGAAGAGAAACTAGTTTATGTTTTGGTTTTCAAATCACTTTAAAAACTAGTTTTGATGGTAGAACACAGAATTACTCATTTCATTAAGATGATCCATTTTTTCTCTACACCAAATGCATATTTGACTTTGAGATAATCTATTCATGTGATAGAAAAATGGCTCTTATCCCAGAAAGATCATAAAAGCTTGAAACGACAAATAGATATCATTGTGTGTGTGAACACTAACGCTTTACATTAGTTCTTAATCTTTGAGTTTAATTATTAATTATTGCTGCAATTGATCCAACAATTAATAATACATTTCTTGCTTCTGTGTTGATTTAATTTAAAAGGAACAACTCTGAGACTGGAGATATTCTTAGAGACAGAAGGATGTGGTTTACTTTTGTTTTTATCAGTTACATTTATTTCCTTTTCCCCGTCGTAATGACTCTTTTGGGATCACCACTCACTGAGTTCATGAAATAGATTCCCAAGTGGTCTTTAAAAATAGGGGCTGTACTTTGCTTCTAGGAGTTCATATTGCTTAATGCCTGAATTATAAGAAAGACTTTTGTTATGAGGTCTCTTTCCATATGAAGTTTATATTTGAAGAATTAATAAATTAGCAGATATCTTGAAATGCTTATAGAACACAATTGCTCTTACCTTTGAGGCAGTAGAGCATTGTGGTTAAGAACATGGACTCTTTTTTGAGAAAGGCCTGGTCTTAAATCCCATTTGTCTGACTTAACTAAGTGATGTTGGGAAAGGTACTTAATCTCTCAAAACAGACTTACCTGGACAATTGGGACTAGTAGTATCTACCTCATAGAGTTGTGGTGAGGATTTAAATGAGATAATACGAATATTTAGAACTGCTTGAAACAGAACTGCTTCTCAAAAGAGGTCAGTTATTACACTAATATCAAAGCAAATAGATAATGTATCATAGGTCCTCTCATTATCATCAGACAATGGCAACTCATTAATTCTGTTTTAAAATAATTTCTAAATTTACTGGATTGTGAAATCTCAATGTTGGAGTTTTTATTTTATTTTAACACTGTATAGAACAGTGCTTTTTAAATTTAAATTCAATTAGCCAACGGAGTACATCATTAGTTTCAGATGTAGAGTTCAGTAATTCATCAGTTGCATATAGCATCCAGTGTTCATGACATCACATGCCCTCCTTAATGTCCAATTACCCTATCCCCATCCACCTTCCCTCCAGCAACCCTTAGTTTGTTTCCTATAGTTAAGACTCTCTCATGGTTTGTCTCCCTCTCTTATTGTGTTTTAAACCAATGACTTTTTAAACAAAGGAAAAGGTATCTTTAATAAGATTCCCTCCCTCCTCTCAGGTGTCCTTTCCAGGAGACTTGCCCTGACAGTGCTTTCCAAAACTGCAACTCCCCACCCCCAGCCTGGCTTGTTTCAATTTCTTTCCTTCTTTCCTTTTCCCCTCATCACTGATCATCATCCAATACCTGTATAGTGTATTTATTTCTTTATTGTCCATCTTCTAACAGTAGAATAAAAACCCCAGGGGAGGGATATTTGTTTTTCCCCCTGCTATATCTCTGGCACCTAGGACACTGCCTGTTGCAAAGCTGTTACCTAAAAAGTCTTTGTTGAATGAATAAGGGAATAGTTCTAATTTGGAGAATTTTTAAAAAATATATTTCAGTTTTATGGTAGCATTCAGCTTTCTCTTTGATATCTGAGTAGCAGGAGTAACTCAATTTTAGACCAATATCCTGCCCCATAGACACTTGGTATTTTATATAGCAAGGTATGCAGCAAATTAATACCTTTTTCCTTTGCTATTTATTAAGGGTTCATTCTGTGCTGAGAATATAAAATTATAGAACATAACCCCCTTGTAGGGGATGGAAAGGCAAACAGCCTTTTATATGAATATATGATAATGGATGCATGGTATAGTAGAGGCAGGCATAGAGGGTGCTCATGGGCAGATGGGAAGACTTCTGGAGAAGGCCATATAGAACTGAGTCTTGAAGATTAAGTAATGGAAATCAGGCCCCAGGGAAGAACTGCATCCTAGCAAGCTTGAACTGCACAAGCTTTTTCTCCTGGCCAGCTTTTATTATGCGTAGTTTGCTACCGTCGCTTTAAAGCACATTTTTGCGTGTGTGTCCACTGAATTTATTGAGTTTTTTTTTCATGCGTTCTCACAGAAATTACCACAATGTATTTGTTAGACTGTCTACACCAGCAAGGACTAATCAGAAAATTTACAAAGTTCTGTTTATACTCTTACTAGGATCTGATACATGTTTTGGAAGTAACCATCTTTCTTTTCATTATGGTCATCATGGTGTTAAGGTACACAGAAAACAAGCACAGTTGAAGGGTGCTGATTCATTGGCTTTTTTCTGTTTTGGACCTAGGAAATTATTCCTGAGTTAAGCGTGTTTTTTAAAGAGTAACGTAGGCATATTAAGTAATTCTTCAGAATCTGATGTTTGTTGTGATTAAACCCTATTATTCTTTTTGTTGTTGTTGTTAAACCCTATTATTCTTACAGGCCTTTGATAAGGTCACCACATTTATCAAAACTGTATCCTGAGGATGGTTAAAGTTCAGGTATCTCACTCAAAAATCAGTTGTGAAAAGCACTAGATTTTATCTTCTCTTTCTTGTTTGAGGAAACTAAACAAAGGAGATATTTGTTAACTCTTTCTTTATCGTGACATATTAAAATAACTATTAAGATGACACTTGAAAACAATCCACATTATGGAAAGGGGGGGGGGAACATCCTTGCCCTACCTGGGTGTATGGACACTGTTGTGTATCTCCTAACTCAGATAACATTTCAGAATAAGCTGCTGCCAGTACCCATCTGTCCACTCTTCCCCTAACACCTTGAATATGGATACTATTTATGTACCAGAATTACAAAGATGAATAAAACACATGTACATTTTAACTATTCACTATTTGGTGTAGCTTTCCAATGTTGAATAATACCTCAAAACTTCCTTCTACTAAATGCATGGTTTGATTTAACAGAACAAGTTTTGGAAAAATAAAATTGAATATTGAAAAGTCTGTGCCACACTGGAAAGGAGTAGTACCTGGTGCTCTGTTTCCCACCGAACAGTAGAGCAGCAATGCGTGGTAATGGATGTGGCCTGAGTTTTTTTTTTTTTAAGATTTTATTTATTTATTCATGAAAGAGAGGCAGAGGGAGAAGCAGGCTCCATGCAGGGAGCCCAATGTGGGACTCGATCCCCGGTCTCCAGGATCACGGCCTGAGCCAAAGGCAGGTGCCAAACCGCTGAGCCACCCATGGATCCCCGTGGCCTGAGTTTTTAAGGCACGTGGACCCTTCTGCTTCTTAACACATACTAGTTGTGTGATAGTGAGTTAGTTAACATTGGCAAGCTTTGGTTTTCTAATTTTATTTTTTATTTTTCTTAAAGATTTTATTTATTTATTCAGGAGAGATACAGAGAGAGAGAGAGGCAGAGACACAGGCAGAGGGAGAAGCAGGCTCTCCTGCAAGGAGCCTGATGTGGGACTCGATCCCAAACCCTGGCATCACACCCTGAATGCTCAACTGCTGAGCCACCCAGGTGTCTGTCCCAGGTTTTCTAATTTTAAAATTGAGAGCAGTGGATTGCTCCGTTAGGTTGTTACGAGGATTACATGAGATAAGACATAAAAGTGAGCTTCAAGGGATGCCTGGGTGGCTCAGCGGTTGAGCACCTGCCCCTGGCTCAGGGCGTGATCCATGGTCTCAGGATCGAGTCCCACGTTGGGCTCCCTGCCTGGAGCCTGCTTCTCCCTCTGCCTATGTCTCGGCCCCTCTCTCTTTCTCTCTGTGTCTTTCACGAATAAATAAATAAAATCTTAAAAAAAAAGTGAGCGTCAAGTCGTGGTCTGTCTCTTCTGAACTTTTTCCTGCATTAGGTTGTACATATGCAATTTGTTAAGCTGACATTAAATTTATTAGCGGTATTTGTGTAACAATCCCTCCAATTTGGCAATACATTTAGAATATTCACTTTCAGGCTGGCAGGTTTGTGTGGTTTTGCTGCTGCATTGTTTCTCACTGTTCTAAAGCGAAAGAACTTTATAACTAAAATATTTACTTGATCATGAAAGTGCATCTCTTGGGCCTAAGGACATCAATGAACATGAGATCTGAGTGTAAAAGCGCAGTAAGTACTTGGCCGAACTTCCACTCTTGCTCTTTCTACACCATTGTTGATCTAGAAATAAAATCCTGCCCATTCTCTTCCCTTAATTTGCAAATCTTTCAAAAGTCCCTTTGAAATTTTGCCCTTAACACATTTGTCAACTGGTTCGCATTGCTTCTGCCTGTTGTGTAGACGACTTACATGTTATTTATGGAGATCTATGGGCTGCTAGAGCCATTAACTGAAATTTAGGGAGGAGGGAAGGTGGGGACTCTCTTAGGCTTCTTGCAGTGCTGGCTTTTCATTTGATTATTGTGGTTGCCACATGAGCACTTGCTGCTACTCGTCTCTGCAGCTTCTTTCTACTCTTTTCTATTTTTGGGCTGCAATCCACATTTTACTCATTGTCACCTCAGATCCACTGACGTTAGCTATTTCCATCCTTGGATTTCTATGCTCCTAATTGAAACTCCCTATTTTTCTTTTTGAAGGCTCTAAATCTCTTGAACAATTTTAAACAACGTATAAAATAGTCAGCTTTGAATCTCACACAATAATAGCTTTTTCCTTTTAATACGAGCCCGCATTTGGTGTGATTCCACTTTTCATTTTGGATCATTGCACGTAATCCTCTTATAACCTTTCTCTGGAAATTGCAGATGGTGTTTGTAAATATTGTACAAATGGTTTTTTTTTATAAATAAACTTTTCAAAATTTAGTCTGTGATTAAAAAGAAGAAGAAAAAGTCTCTTCCTCCAAGACATAACTTAAAAAATTGGCTTGGCTAGTAAAATTCATGCCATTGAATAGCCTGTGTAACAGACTGCTGTGTTGGAGAGAAAAGAGTTCAATTCTTTTTTGGGCTGTAGAATAAAAGAATTACTGCTATAGACTGAAAATGTCTCCCCCAAATTCATATATTAAAACTTAATTCCCAACGTGATGGTATTTGGAGATTGGGCCTTTGAGAAGTGCTTAGGTAGGGAGGGTGGAGCCTTCATGAATGGGATTAGTGCCTTTATAAAAGGGACTCCCCCCCCCCCCCCAAAAAAAAGGGACTCCAGAGAGCTCCTTGCCCCTGTCCTGTGAGGACACAGTGAAAAGATAGCAATTTATGAACCAGGAAGCTGGCCCTCACCAGGCACAGAATCTACCAATGTTTTGATTTTAGACTTCCCAGCCTCTGGAACTGTAAGAAGTAAATTTCTGTTGCTTATAAGCCACTCAGTTTATGGTATTTTGTTATAGTAGTACGAACAGACTATTACTATATCATAAAAAGAATTCAATGTGTAGATTTGGATGTATATTCTGTGCTAATGTAGTACTTTATTTTCTATTCTGTGTCATGGAAACTTTCTGCACTGGCCTTTTGGACAATGGCCAGTTGTAGGAAGAAGAGAAGAATCAACCTCCAACATAAGCCTGGAAGGGGAAAGACATAATATTTATATCAGTAAAGTGTTTTGTAAGAAAACACTATAACATTTTTTTACTGCTCATTTTCTGGAAATCTTACTACTATTCATGTTTAGGGTAACCATGCTTTCTCTGACAGTGACTCTGTTTCTATTTTCTGTGACCATAACATTTTAACATATAATATTGAGAATTTGATTAGTTTTTCCTGAGTTATGACCCTTTTCCAAGAACATGTAAGCAATAGAATATTGGTTTAAAGGATATGCCATTTGGGGGCGCCTGGGTGGCTCAGTCAGTTAAGCATCTGCCTTGGGCTCAGGTCATGATCTCAGGGTCCTGGGATCGAGTCCCACGTCAGGCTCCCTGCTGAGCAAGGAGTCAGCTTCTCCCTCTCCCTCTGCCTGCTGCTCCGCCTGCTTGTGATCAATCTCTGTCAAATAAATAAATTAATTAAACCTTAAAAAAAAAAAGAATGTGCTATTTGGATGTGACTGTATAATTCATCCAAGGGAAACAGCTAAAGCCTGCTAATTAAAATAAGTTGATATAACTCCAGTTTCTATAGTATTGACAAAGAAATTGGTGGTTATTAGATTTTTTTTTGTATATATGTCATATGTATGCATAGGTTTTTCTTTTGGGTAGTTTGTAACTTAAGACTTTTATTCTGTTAAAAGCCCTCAAAAACAAAACAAAACAAAACAAAAAACAAAAAACAAAAAGAAAACCAAAAAAAGTCCTCAAAGTTTTTTCTTCCCTAACTTTATACAATGTAGAAATATGCACCACTTTCTCTTTCTCCACAGTGTTTATTCACTCCCTGGGGACATTCTTCCTGGTGCTTCTAAATTGCTTATATTTGTAATAATCCCTCCACTTGACCATTTAATAAATTCAGTAACATAGCCCTTGAGAAACTGGATAGTGTGTAGAGAGACGAGATGCTTCAGTATTCTGTGCATATTATGGATTTAACACTTCTAAAAATAACAGACTATTTTTTTCTGCTGTAGTTTATATCACCACTTTATTAATACTTATAAAGAGGATGTTACAGACTTCATGTTAGAAATACATCATTAGGGAACACCTATGATTAAGGCCTTAGAAGCTTGTGTGGAACTTTACTACTGATTATTCCTGGTGGCACTTGGCTTAATGTTGCAGTACTAAAAGAGTAAAGTCATTTACTCAAGAAATAAAAAGGTATTTTAGCATTCATACAAGGAATGACAAATACAAGTTTTTGAAGATTGTTTATTTGAAACAGAATTGAAATTGGAAAGCAACTTTTCACTATCCTTGGCTCTGTCCTTGAACTTTTATCTGACTAATGGAAATGTTATGGTGGTTTAGGTCATCCTTTTTATAAATATCTTGGGGGTAGTTGGACTTTTGATTCAAGACACTCATCTGCTGTTATGGCTAAAGGAAATAGAAAGACCTCCTGACCATCCAGATTTAAATGTTATTGACTCCCGTTTCAACCAGATACAATTAGGATAAAAATATCTAGCTATAGTGTGGGTTGCAAGGGTAGTTTGGGATTATTGCATCAACATCCTAAGTGGTTTTCCTGATTCCAGCCTTGCTTCCCTATAATCCTATTTCTACTCTACAGCTAAAATGAGCTATTTATTTCTTTAAAAGAGAAGTATTTTTGGAAAAAGGAATTTAAAAAGTAAAAGGGAGTAGCCTTTCATGTGCTACCATCCAGAATTCAACACCATGAACATGTCATGTTTGCTTCCATATTTTTTTTTATTTGCCTGAACTGAAATCGCTGGATTATTTCTGCAAAAATAAATATGATACTTGCAATTGTAAAGAATCAAAATGAATGCAGTAAAGTGCTGTATCAGCAAGGTTTCAGTGGAGTCAACAAAACATTCTAGGTATTTTAAATGGAAAGGGATTTAATTCAGGGACTTGGGTGTTTACAAAGTCCTTGAGAGGCTGGGCGAGTACAGATCAGCGGCCACACCAGTGGACTGTCTCCAGGTGTCATCCAGGGGTCCGGAGGCTGGTGCTGCACCTGGAAACACCTCCGTTGCTGTCACAACTGTCTCACACCTACTAATACTTTGAAGAATGGCTCATGGGTTGTTTTTTCCATTCTTTGAGGTTTGAGAATGTCCGTCTGTTGTCTTTCTACATGAAGAATTTGGCTGAATATCATATTCTTGAGTTCCATTTTCTTTCCCTCCAAATTTTGTTCCATTGTCTTCTGACCTTTTTATTGTGGAAAAATCTGAGAACAGCCTGATTTTTCCACATTGCTTTTTCTAACTGGATGCCTGAATAACTCTTTCTTTATCCTTGAAGTTAAATTCATGGCTTAGTTTTCCCTATACCCAAATAGAAAAATTTCTGTTAAACACTGTAATTTAGATTTCTTTATCCTCACCTGCTGATGCCCTCTTTTCTTTATGTTTTTTTGACACGGTCCATCCCATACAACAGCTAATGTTTCTCAGATAAAATGTAAGCATTTAACTTTTTAGTTCCAGATTTATCCTACACCTTATGAGATGCTGAGTTTTCCACCGTATAGGTGGATGAACGTTTGTTTAATCACCTGAGTTTCTGTCCTCTGGAAGAGAAGGTTCGTATAAGTGACCCTTACATTCCTTCCTGGCCTGGATATTCCTTAATTAGTTCTTTGTAAGTTCCAGTATCAGCCCATAACTGGCAATATTCTGGTGAAATACTCTGGTAATTATGTTTGATGTAAATAAAAACAAATGAACTCTTTCCAGTTCTTGATAATCTTTTAAAAACTAATTTCTGGATCAACTCATCTTTCAGAAATTTCCCTTAAGAGTCTTAGATTCTAAAAAAAAAAAAAAAAAAAAAAAAAAAAAAGAGTCTTAGATTCTGGGAAGACTACTAAATTTGACTATTGACATTAACAACAATATTAAGTTCTAGCAGAATCTTTTATGACTATTTTTGCCCACCCTACATTGTTTTATGAAGCCTGAAAGCTCCAGATTTCTGAGCATTTTCCATTAAGTATACACATTTTACTTATTCCTTAAATTTTCCTCAGGACATTTTATGCCTAAGCTATTTATCTGAATTTTACAGATTATAGTGTCACGTAAGATTTTATTTGAAAAAAAAAAAAAAAGACTTTCTTGAATTTAACAGCTTAGAACCATGAATCTAGTTCATATCCCTTTACCATGAGGAAACTAAGATTCAGAGAAGTAGCTAAGGATTAGGCACAGCCTGTGAGCCAGAGCCTAACTCCTAATTTTTATGCTTCTTAAGCTACACAGTGCTGGGAAACAAAAGCTCAGATCATTCTTCATTAAAACTTTGTCATTTTATATACGTATCTTTAAATGCTAAAGATAATTTTTTAAAATAACTACTATGGTATTTGCCAAATGGATTTTCTAATTTAATCATTCTTTCTGTATTTATTAGTTGCCATTCTACTAAGGAAGTGCTCTCTCTTCTTTCCATTTATTTTAAAATTTATTTTTGTGTATGTCAATATGGACTCATGACTTCCTATTGTACTCAGTGGGTTATACGCCATTACTGTTACTTATTTCGATTCTTGAATTCTTAGAATTCTTAAACAGTGGGAGCCCCCTCAGGTGAGTTTCTCTGTTCTTCTGGTGTGTCCCCATCATTCTGAAGCGCTTCTCTACTCTCTGGCATAACGAGATATCCCAGGTTCATCTTGTTCTTTCCTTTCCCTAGCCTTGAAATAAGCCCTTTCTCCAAGAAGGCCTAAGTTCCTTTAAAAGGGGAATAGAATTTAGAAGTAAAGATCTGAGTATCAGGTGTGCTCATTGCTGTTGCAGTGGCAGTGTTCCAGCATCCCTCCGTGACCTGAGTTACAGGGACATCTGCATCATATTTATTTCTGTATCTCTTCATATTGAAAACCATAGTTTCACACGGGTATTCTTCATTTTGTCTTGTTTAGGTGAGTGAGAAACCTGGCTCCCATTATCTTAAATATATTTACTTAACAGATCAATGGCCCTTTTTAAGTGACCAGTCTCCCCTCTGCATGATCACTTCCCCTAGTGTTTTTGCTGCTGCCCGGCAGGGGGCATGTTGGGAAGGGGGTAGGAGTGGGTATTGCCCAGCCCAGGGACTCCCTGGAGAGGTTAGGAGGGGTAATTAACCCACTCCCCTGCAGTGGCCAGGGATACGGATAGTGTCCAGCCCTCTCCCCTATAGGCTCCCCTATAGGCTGTGGTCTCTATGGCTGCCCTGAGCAACCAATTGAGAATACACCACGGCTGGCACATTAACCCATATCCTCCTCTTTTTGCAGATTCCATTTCCTTTCCTCACTTAACCTTTACTCTTGCTGCCTGGGGCTCCCTGTTTTCTAAAGGGTGCTTGAGGTAGGACTCACAGCTTTCTCTGCCTTTAAAAGCTAAGGAAAATACTGAAAACAAAACAAGGGGGGAAAAAAGAGAAAAGAGAGAGCGAGAGAGTGAAAGAAAGGAAAAACAAACCAGAAACCCATTATATTTTCTCAAGAATTATACCAGGTAAGAAATAAAATCAGAGTTAGCATTACACCCAGCTTTAAGAGTTAGCATTACACCCACTTTAAGAAGTGTCAGGGACACAGAGAGGAGCAGCCTGGGCATCCACATCGATGCAGTGACCACTGCAGAGGGCCGAATACAGGAGCAGATTAAGGCAAAGCCATATTAGAAACTGATACCCAAACATTAACAACAATCTTCCATAGTGATAGGGCTTCTTGTCACCCATATTTATGTAACTATATTAAAAATTTAATACAAACAACCGGACATTTATACATACATGTACTTTATATGTTTATAAATGTTTGCACCATAAAGTGATTTAAGAAAAAAAATTTTGGATTATTTATTCGCAGGTATATCTTAGAAGTTCTTTGCTGTTCATTTTATTGCTGTCCAAACAGAAATAGTACAATCTGTTCTTTTTTTTCCTTGCTACCACATTGTAGGAAATGATCCCATCTGCTATTCAGTGTTGTATATAAGAGTGCTTGTATGTTTTTAGTTTAGGTGTAAATATTTAAAACTACCAGGATTTTTTCAGGAAGTTATTCACAATAGCCTCATTCATCTTAAAGAGTTTTACTATTGAAAAAAATTGATACTAAGATTAACTTTGTATAAGCATAATAAGATGTAGTTACTTTGAAAAATATATGTTACTGTATTTGAGCTTTAGCATAGTTAGGGCATTGCCTATATTCTTTACACTTTGAACAAACATTAAAATAACCTTTATGGTTGTATTTGACCCAACCGATGTATTCTTAGAATATAATTTTATAATTAATAATATCCTGTGTAGGCTGTAGAGGGATAGCTGAGGATTAGATTTTTTTTTTCAGACTAGTAGTTTAAACATGCTAGATTTCTGTTTCCTGCAATATACCTATAATAATTTGGGTTGGCAATGTTCTGGCAAAATGACAAGGACTTTATATTTGCCAACATTCTGAATATAACAGAGAAGTAAGGCAAATTTGGAAAACAGATGTTAGTGGTCAAAATAATCCTGTATCATTAACCCATAAAAATTTTCATAATGCTTGCTTTTTGTTAATATAAAATAACCTCTAATCCCATAAATGGATATTGTGTATGCACCCTGGACTTCTGTTTACTATTTTTGCTCATGGTACTTTATGCTCCTATTTTTATCCCTACTTTTAGATATCCTGCAGTCATCCATTTTGAGCTAGTGATCCATTTTATGAATTTCTCATATGATGCAACATAAAAAAAAATACAAACTTAGGTTAAATGGAAGTGATAAGATAAAATGATGAAAGTGTTAGCTGAGACAGGCTCTATCACAAACTGAATAATAGCTGGGGTATACTGACCAACATTATATTTATAGGGCATATGGAACCTTTGAGATGACAACTATTTGTAAATCAGTATTACATTTCATATTTGTAAATTGTATATGAACAAAATAGTCTCAAGGATTCTCTTCTTCTATCCTCCTCCCCCACAAAATAATGACCAACCTGCCTCCATAAACTTCCCAGGATGGCCATGGCTCCATGGAATACACTTTGAGATATATTGATATAAGGGAAAGTACAGTGATTGTGATTTGAAGTTTTTCACAATAGATAGTTTGAAAGTTTGGACTGTTCTCTCTCTCTCTCTCTCCCCTTTTTTGAAAATATTTTATTCATTTATTCATGAGAAACACACAGAGAGAGGCAGAGACACAGGCAGAGGGAGAAGCAGGCTCCATGCAGGGAGCCTGATGCGGGACTCGATCCTGGGACTCCAGGATCATGCTATGGGCCGAAGGCAGACACTAAACCACTGAGCCACCCAGGGATCCCTGAAAGTTTGGAGTGTTGTCAAAATAGAAGCAATGAGGTTGTTATGATACAGCAAACATCTTGAAATGTTAAAAGAAATGATCAATGATGGAAGTTTTGCAGCAGAGCAATCTTTTATATGGTTGGAATGGATGTTTTGGGGAAAAATATAAAGTAAACCCAACATTTTCAAAGAAAATAAAACAGTGCAGGACTTAAGACTGTGAAACATAGTTGTATGCTTTTTTTTTTTTTTTGAGGCTTGTGTAGCCAGAGTTTTTAAATTGAAATAATAGCTTTTTCGAAATTGTTTCAACACTTGAAAAACCCAGATAAATCTAAAGTCCATAGTCTGAGTTATCCCTTTCCTTTATAAATTTCTGTGACACTTTCAGAAATATCAGAAATACCTTTCAAAGACATTGGCTACATACTCTATGTATGTGTGATGTTTATATTTGTATCTCACCTATTAGACTTTCAGCTTCTTATAAGAACAATAAGAACAAGGATATTTCAGGCATGTTTGTATCAACCTTAGTGCCTAAAGCATTGCCTTAGATATACTCAGAAAGTCAATAAATGTTTATTAATGAATGAGTAAGTGGGAAAATCTCTCCTGCCATTTTACTTACTTTGCAATCTCCACAGTATTGAAATATACTATATTTCAGGATAGACCTGAAAACTACAATAGCTTTGTTCTTACACAGTCAACAAGAAGATTGTTGTTTTATTTTTTAATGTTTTTCTACACTGAGAAAAAAGTTGTTCTAATATGTATCCTCCCAACTATAATTTTTTTCCTCAGCAAATATTAGTTATGATAGGTTTCTTTCTTTAAAAAAAATTTGTTTATTTGAGAAAGAGAGGATAAGTGGGGGAGGGGGCAAAGGGAGAGAGAGAAGCAGACTCCCCACTGAGCAGGGAGCCCAATGTGGGGCTTGATCCCAGGATCCTGAGACCATGAACTGAACTGAAATCAAGAGCCAGATGCTTAAATGAGCCACCCAGGTGCCTCTATAGTATGTTCCTTTAAAATCAATTTGATGCAAACAGATGTTTAAAGAGATGGAAAATTAAACAGTAACAAGAAAACAGTTTACCTTTGCCCATGATGGAGTAACAGAGACTATCTGTCTTAAATAACCATCCTAAACAATGGTTTTCAGAAGATGGCGCATGGCAGTGATCCCTTAGAGAAGGCAGGAAGGGGGCTGTATGGAAACCAAGATGTGAGCCCTATGATTGCCTCAACTTGATGCCTAGAGAGAATTTCAAGGCCACAGTGCTGGGGCGGGGAGCCCAAAGAATGTTCTTTGTTCTTGCCAAGTTGATGAAGCAGAGCTCAGAGTTTGAGGAAGGGTTAGAATTTATGGGGAAAAATACTGAAGAGGTGGGAGCTGCACAAAGAGAAAGCTGTAGAGATCTGTTGAATCTGGGATGCCTGGGTGGCTCAGCTGTTGAGCGTCTGCCTTTGGCTTGGGTTGTGATCCCGGTGTCCTGGGATCGAGTTCCGCATCGGGCTCCCTGCATGGAGCCTGCTTCTCTCTCTGTCTGTGTCTCTGCCTCTGTGTGTGTGTGTGTGTGTGTGTGTGTGTGTGTGTGTGTCTCATAAATAAAATCTAAGAAGAAGAGAGAGAGAGAGAGAGAGACTCGTTGAATCCTCTTGAGTCTTTGCCCAAGAACTAGTCAGTACCTGTATAGAAAAATACTATCTGAGGAAAGAAATGCCAGAAAGGAGTAGACAAAACAATCTTCAGAGCTCATACAGAGTTGGAAATAGTTTATTTTCTCACTGGAGAGAGTGGAAAGATGTTATAAGACACAGGACATCAGGTGGAATCTTTAGTAAGATAATGCCTCAGTAATGGAGACCAATTAGCTCGAGGACTGAGGTGGTTCCAAATGTTTCATAATAAAGCTTACAAGTCAACCTCAAAATAATTTAATTGTGTTCCACTATAAAACCCAAGGATAGTTAAAGGAAAACAATTAATTCCAGATCCCGGTGAAAAAAATCGTAATCTCCAACATCTAATAAAAAATTTCCAGGCATACAAAAGCAGGAAAATGGGACCTTTAAACAAGAGAAAAAGTAATAGAAACTGAATCACAAATCAAAGAGTCGATAGAGTTGACCAATAGTCATTAAAACTATTATTATAAGTATGCTCCACTTGTTTAAGAAGGTAGAGGAAAACATGAATATGTTGAGAAGAGGAGGGATGGAAAATACAAAAAAAAAAAAAAAAAAAGAACTCAAATGTAACTTCTAGCAATGAGAAATACCATACCTGAAATGAAAAAAATACCCTGTGTGGGATTAACAAATTAGATACTGTAGAAGAAATGATAAGTGAATTTGAAGACATAGACTTAAATATCTAATATAAATCAGAGTAAAAAGTTGATGCTTTGTTCATATTTTCTTCAATGAGCTGTGGGACAATATCACACTGAAAAAATATGTATGTATAATTGGAATCCCAGTAGAAAAGCAAGAAGGAAGAGAAATAGGGAAAGTATTTGAAGAAACAACAGCCACAGTTTTTCCAAATTTGATGAAAACTTATTATATAGATCCAGGAAGCCCAATCAGCCCCAAGTAGAATAATAAAGAAAATGACACTCAGACACATCAAAATCAACTTGCTGAAAACCAGTGGCATTGAGGAAATCCTAAAAACAGCCAGAGAAAAAAAGATAAATTATATGTGGAACAAAGATAAGTATTACAGCAGACCTGAACAGAAACCATGCTAGCCAGAAGATAGTAGAATGACATCTTTAAATTACTGGAAGGAAAAACTTGTTAATTTAGAATTGTATGCCCAGCAAAAATATCTTTCAAAAATGAAGGTAAAATGAAGACTTTCAGACAAACACAGAAAATTCATCACCAAGGGACCTGCACTGAAAGAAATATTGAAGGAAGCTTTCCAAGCAAAAGAAAAATAGGACCTGATGAAAATTTACAAGTACAGAAAGGAATGAAGAGGATCAGAAATAGTATATGGGTAAATACAAAAGACTTCTGTTTTCATATTATTTTTACCAACTTAAAGGATAATAGTCCTTTAAAAGCAAAACTAATAGTGTTGTGGAGCTTAAAACAAATGTGGAAATAGAATGTAAGATAGCAATAGCAGAAAGGAGAGGGGGTTGAAGGGAACTGGATGCTTACCATTATGAGATTTTTTTTTTTTTAATTAAAGATTTTTACTTATTTATTTTAGAAAGAGAGGGGGGCGGAGGGACAAAAAGAAAGGGAGGCTGCCTCAGGCCTAATCCCAGGACCTGAGATGAACTGAGCCGAAATCTAGAGGTAAATGCTCGACTGATTTGAGGCACCCCAAGCCATTGTGAGATTCTTACATTGTACGTGAAAAGAAAGTAATATCTGAGTGGACACTGTGATAAAGATGTATATGGTGAACAATAGTGAAACTACTTTAAAAAATAGGAAGCACTAAAAAACAGACACATAGCCAATAGACTAATAATGGAGATTAAGTTGAAACCTAAAAAACATTCATTTAATTTCAAAGAAGGCAAGAAAAAAGGACAAAAAGTGATAAAGAACAGGTGAGACCAGTTAAAACAGTAGCAAGGTGGTAGATTTAAAACTAATGATATTGATAATGACATTAAATGTAAATGTTCTGAATACTCTCTTTTAAATGAATTGTTATGCTGGATAAATAAGCACAGCCCAATTATTTACTATCTCTGAGAAACCTGCTTTAAATATAAAGATACGGAATGTCTGAGTGGCTCAGTAGGTTAAGTGTCTGCCTTGGGCTCGCGTCATGATCCCAGCATCCTAGGATCAAGCCCCACATCAGGCTCCTTGCTCTGCCAAGAACCTGCTTTTCCCTCCCTGCTTGTGCTATCTTGGTCACTATCTCTGTCTCTGTCTCTCTCAAATAAATAAAAATAACAATCTTTAAAAATAAATAAATAAATAAATAATACAAATGTGTTAAATGTAAAAGAATGGGAAAAGATATACCATGCAAATATTAATCAGAAGAAAGCTAGAATTGTTGTATTAATATCAGACAAAATAGCCTTCAGAACAGGGACTGTTATAAAAGGTAAAAAGGGCAAATTATCTATAATAAAGTGGTCCATTCATCAAGAAGACTTAAAAATCCTAAATGTGTGTGCAGCTAACAACAGCTTTAAAATATATGAAACAAAAACTGATCTGAATGGAGAAATGGCCAAATTTACAATTCTATTTAGAAATTTCAACACCCCTTTCCCAATAACTACTGGAACAAGTAGAAAATCATTAAGGATATTAAGACTTGACTACCACTGTTAATCAGCCTGGTCTGACTGAAATTTGCAGAACACTCAATCCAAAAACAGCAGAATACACATTCTTTATCAAATGTACTTCCCAGGATAGACCATATTCAGTGTAATAGTCAAGTCACAATAAATGTAATGTCTTGGTTTTTTACTGCTGTAACAAATTACCAAAAATGTAGTGGCTGAAAACAATACAGATTTATTCCCTTACAGTTCTGGAGTTCTGAAGTCCAGAATGAGTCTCACTGGGTTAAAATGAAAACTGATGGCAAGGCTTTGTTCCTTCTAGAGGCTCTAAGGGAGAATCTGTTTCCTTTTCCAACTTCTAGAGGCCATCCACAATGGCAGCAATGTTTGGGTGAGTTTTTACTCACAGTACCATCTCTTTGGTTCTCTGTTTTCTGCTATGCTCTTATAAGGACTTTTGTGATTATATAAGGCCTACCTGGGTAATCTGGGATACTCTCTCCATTTTAAGGTCGGCTGGTAAACAAAACTAATCCCAAATGAAATCTTAATTCCCCTTTGCCACATGAGGTAACATATTCCCAGGTTCTGGCTAGGGATTAATATGTGAAAATTATTAAAGGGGAGCATTATTCTGCTTACTACATTTAAAATGATTGAGATCATGTTAAGCACATTCTCTGACCACAAGGAAATTAAATTAGAAAAAAATAACAAGATATTTGGGGGAAATCCCCAAATATTTGGAAACTAAACAACACACATGTAAATAATGCATGAGTCAAAGCAGAATAAGCCTAATTTCAAGATATTTGGAACTGCCAGGAAAATCCTGGAGGAGTTTATTGGGAAAAATGTAGAGCTATAACTGGAATTATAAAATATATAATAAATTTATTTATTTATAAATTTATTTTATTATTTAAATTTTATTATTTATAAATTTATAAAATTATAAAATATATAAAATCAGTGGGGCACACTGATTTTGTGGAGCAACAGTTGTGGCACCTGGGGAGGGAAATCTTTAGACTCTAGGAGGTTAAGGGAAGGAGAGCGGCAATTAATTCTTTTTTTCTCCACCACAACCTGAGAAACAATCATATGATCTACCTAAATTAAGTAGTATCTGCCCCTGGCAATGCGACCTGCTGGTGTGTTGGTCATTCCCATTTGTGTTCTGTGCAATTAGAAAAACTCATGGGGATGCAGACAGTGTAGAATTATTCTGCTGTGCTTGATGCTCTCAACAGGAGCTCCAGAATTTGGATCTCCTGTTAAATTTATAAGCTCATGGTCTGGCATGGCTTTTGTCTCCATCCGACTGATATGAATTCATTTGTTTTCCTATGACCCAGAAGCTTTGGGTTTCCTGCTTTGCCTTGTATGGCCATTGAGGCTAGAACTTCCTGTTGACACTGCTTATGTGGCTTAAACAAATCAACGTAATGGTGATCCAAATCAAGTTTAGCAACAAATGTCAAACATGTATGTATTTCTAACACACAGAATTAAATGGGTTTTTGAATATCGATCTTGTATTGTTAAACCTATTTGCTAGTTCTAGTAACTTTTGTAGATGCCTTCACATTTTCATTATATATCATTGTGTTTCTGAATGAAGCTAGTTTTCTTTCTTTCTTTCCAAATTATATTCCTTTTATTTCTTTTTCTTGCCTCACTACATTGGATAGCACCTCCAATGTGATATTGAATAGAAATAATGAGAGTAAACTCAAGTGAAAAAGAAATCATATAGCTAGTGAAATAATTATATATGCTATGTGAATAAAGTTTTATTAAGTAGAAGGTTTAAGCCTTCATTTTAAAAGAGAAGAACTTGCAAATATCATACTTAAAATACATTTACATATCTTTAATATAATAATTCTTATATTAAAAATAACTAATATAGCTTTATGAAAAATTGTATTTTACTGCCTATCAAAATTGTCTTCAACTTTTAGATCAAATGAGAATCCAGTTTGAATCCATTTTTTAAATGATTTTAAATAACTGAGAATACTTTATACTTGATTTGCCCCCACAGGAGTTTCTCTTACAATTTCTTTCTTTCCTTTTTCATGAAAACACATTCAGAGGTCCACACTGTATCCTGGCAGCTAGGGCCATTGCTGGTACATAGCTGGAGTTCAACATGTATCTGTTAAAATAATGTATATTAAGTATTTAGTAAGGTAATAAACTTTTCCTGAACCCAGTACATTGAACAGCTATCTTTATGTGCTTTAGAAAAAATCTGGTTAATTTTTTTTAAGATTTTATTTATTTATTTATTCGAGAGAGAGAGTATGTTTCTGAGTTGGGAGGAGGAACAAAGGGAGAGGGACAGCAGATTCTGCACTGAACATGGAGTCCCCATCATGACCTGAGCTGAAATCCAGAGTCTAACTGACTGAGCCACAGGCACTCCTAGAAAAAAAAGTCTGTTTTATTTTTTTATTTATTTACTTATTTTTTAAGATTTTGTATTTATTCATGAGAGACACACAGAGAGAGACAGAGACATAGGTAGAGGGAGAAGCAGGCTTCTCATCGGGATCCTGATGCGGTACTCGATCCCAGGACCCTGGGATCATAACTAGAGCTCAACCACTGAGCCACCCAGGTGTCCCAAAAATCTGTTTTAAATCATGTGACTAAGTTAAAGGAAATTAGGGATGCCTGGGTGGCTCAGTGGTTGAGCGCCTGCTGTCGGCCCAGGGCGTGATCCTGGAGCCCTGGGATCAAGTCCCACGTCGGGCTCCCTGCATGGAGCCTCCTTTTCCCTTTGCCTGTGTCTCTGCCTCTCTCTCTCTCTGTGTCTCTCATGAATAAATAAATAAAATCTTTTTAAAAATCTCTGTAAATATAGAAGAAATATTTTAAAAAAACAATTCAGAGCAGTCATCAAAGATTTTATAAACAAATACACTTTATTTGCAAACATGGTATGGAAAAAGAACATTTTCAGAAAAGTTTCATGTACATTGCATTGCTGAACTTGAGCATATATGCCATTAAGCAAAACATCCAGAGTTAAGTCCTTAGTATCCATTTCATAGAGTCTCATAGGAAAAATATGAGCAGCACAGGGTCAATAAGTCAAGGTTACCTGACCCAGCTATTTCTCTTACATTTCGAAAAAAACTGCAGGGTTCTTACGTTCTTGTATAATCTTCTCTACCCACATTTCCACATGTGGTTCATGATGTTGCAAAATGCTCTAAAACTGCAGTTGCAGTTTTTCTGATTAGTGTCATTTTTTCTCTGTTTCTTTCACTAGACAGTGTGGCATAGTGAGAAGATAGTGGGTTTGTTTTTAATTCTGTCACTTATTATGTGTGCACGTTCCTTAAACTGTCAGGCTTCGTTTTGCTCATTTGTAAACTAGGCCAATAATGCCTGGTTGATAGAGTGGCCAGTAAAATAAGATACAGGCAGGCACCTAAAAGATATGGTAGGAGATCAGTAAATTTCTTCAGTCATAATTACAAATTAATGTTTTATGGTGAAAAAGCACTGGAGTTGAAATTTTTAGCCTCCTCTGGTTATCAATGGTTTGGTCTTGAGCAGGTGACTTCACTCCTCTGAACTGAATAAATAATGCCTGCCTCACGAAGAATTTACCTACCCCATAAATTTTAAGAATTAAAGGTGACATGTAGAAGGCAACCAGTAAAATTCAATTATTAAGTGATTTTAAAGTAGTTATATACATGAAATCAACTCAAAATGGAACAAAGACTTGAATGTAAGATGTGAAACCATAAAACTCCTGGGAAAAAACATAGGTGTAAGCTCCTTGACGTCAGTCTTGGCTGTAATTTTTTTTTTCATTTGACACTGAAAGCAAGGGTAACAAAAGCAAAAATAAATAGGTGGGACTACATCAAACTTAAAAAGCTTCTGTACAACAGAAGAAACCATCAACACAATAAAAAGGCAATCTGCAAACTGAGAAAATATTTGCGAATCCTATATCTGATAAGGGGTTAATATCCAAAGCGTATATGGAACTCATACAACTCATTAGAAAAAAGCCCAAACAATGTG
Organism: Canis lupus dingo; assembly: GCF_003254725.2. NCBI lineage: Eukaryota > Metazoa > Chordata > Mammalia > Carnivora > Canidae > Canis > Canis lupus. The sequence goes on along the minus strand of NC_064264.1, from coordinate 8,625,570 downwards.
ATTAAAAAATGGGCAGAGGAAAGGCTCCTGGGTGGCTCAGTAGATTAAGCATCTGACTCTTGGTTTCACCTCAGGTCATGATCTCAGGGTCACGGTACCAGCCCCGTGTTGGGCTCTGTGCTCAGCAGGGAGTCTGCTCCTCTCCCTCTTCCTCTACTCTTTGCCCCTCCTGCTCTCTCTCTTTCTCTCAAATAAATAAATAAATAGATATTTAAAAGAAATGAACAGAGGAATGGAATAATCATTTTCCCAAAGAATACATACAAATGGCCAACATGAATGTGTACTCAATATCACTCATCATCAGGAAAATGCAAATGAAAACCAGCTGTTAGGATGGCTATTATAAAAAAGACGAGAGGTAACCAGTGTTGGTGAGGATGTGGAGAAATTGGAATCCTAGTGCACTGATGGTGGGAATGTAACATGTTGAAGCCATAATGGAAAACAGTATAGTTCCTCAAAAAATTAAAAGTAGAATTACTGTGTGATCCAGTAATTTCACTTCTGGGTATATATCCAAAAGAATCGAAAGCAGGGTCTCAAAAATATTCATAGCAGTTTATTCATAATAGCCAAAAGATGGACACATTCCAAATGTCAATCAACAGATGAAGGGATAAACAAAATGTGATATATATGTATGTATATGTATATTTAATGGAAAATTATTCAACCATAATAAGGAAATTTTGACACATGTTACATTGTGGATAAACCTTGAGGACGCTATGTTAAGTGAAATAAGCCAATCACAAAAAGAGAAATACTTTATGATTTTATTTACATGAGCTACCTGGAGTAGTTAAATTCTAGACATAGAAAGTAAAGTGGTCGCCAGGGGCTGGAGGTAGGAGGAGATGGAGAATTATTTAAAGGATATAGAGTTTCGGTTTTGCAAGCTCGAGAAGAATTCTGGAGACTGGCTGCACGACAATGTGAGTGTAGTTAACATGACCAAATTGTATACTTAAAAATGACTAAGATGGTAAATTTTGTGGTATGTGTATTTTACCATGTGTTTTTTTAGAAGAGCTTACAGAAATTACGTAACAGTGATTGTTAAAACAGGGCTCAGAAACAACTGCTCTGATTTGATTGTACTTCTAGATTTCAAGCAGCTTTAAAAATCAGACTTCGACTCAAAATGCTCAAAAGAGGAATACCATATTTATCTTTAAATATACATTTTCTAATCATAGATTAGAGTCTGGTTTAGGGAAGTAGAATGTAGTGTGGGTCTGTGAAAAGCACCGCAAAGATCACAGGGATTTGTCCTCATCTCTCTCTAGTAAATGGTTTTTCTCCAAATTACCATGATCCATAAAGGGTTTATATCTTTCCTTCGTATTTCTCACAGGCCTAGATCTGTGTAATGAGCTGAGTGGCTCTCAGTTGGATAGAGTTGGGCGGTGCATGTACAACAGTGCACCACGTGAGAATTTTATCGAAGAAGGAGATTTAAATTTTTGTACAAACTGCTGCCAGATTTCAAGTTCAGGGCTAACTTGTGGTCCTGCGAAGCCCATATGTTGTGTTACACAGTGTCAGAAAGACAGACGGATTCCTACCTGTGTGTCTCGTGGCTACCACTCCCTTGTGTCCTTATAGGTTTTAGCAATTGTGTCTTAGCAGAACACCCTAGAAAGGTGGCAGAGAGCAAAGAGGTAATGTGAAGTATGCAGTTGGCTCCCTGACTTACAAAAGCCCTTGACATACAGACAGAAGCAGGACATCACTGAAGGATGGGGAGGGGGCATGGAAGGACAAGCCGCTCTCCTAAGACACGTCACCTGCTTCACAGTTGTTCCCTCTGTTGACTGTGGAAGGTGTTAGTACGGTACTTTCTTACATACAGTAGCCGCTCAATAAGTGCTGACTACTTTTACTTAGTGTGTGATACCTGTGGGAAGAACAGATTCAACGTTGGAGTTAGGAATTGTGTTTTTTGCATTATTAGAACACTGATGATTTTCCTGTTACCACCAATTTTCTTCCATATTCTCTCACTTCGGAGAAGTTAGACGCTTATTCTATTTTTCTTAGAGTGAATTTATTTTTTATTTTTTATTTTTCTTAGAGTGAATTTAAAATTTTACTGCATTTCTGATTATATGTGGATGTATATATAAATAGATTTACAGTACCTAGGAGACACATGGAAATACATATATTTATACGTCGCACTTCTATAAAACCATATTTGATTTGATACCTATGAATAACCATTGACCTAATATTGTCATGATTAACACAATTTAGTTAAGGTTATAACCTGGCTTATTTCACTAACTGATAGGAACTATGCATTGTTGGTACTCTGGTTTAAAACCATTATGTTCGATTTACCCAAATTTCTGTCTAAATTTGAGAGCAGAGTACTCGCAAATATTCATTTAGAAATCATGTCATTTCCTTGTTGTTTTTTCTTAATAGAGTTTACATTTTTTATTTTATGAATAATTTTGTTTTGGCTTGTGTAAATCCAGTAGTTTTAGGTTATAGGTAACTTTTGAGAGACTTCAAATTCAGCTTAGATCCCATTTATGTGGTAAACTTTTTAAGTCATTTTAGACTCGCCTAGTCTGTTCCATCAATGTCTTTCTATAGGCAATGCGTTGCACATTCTGTGGGGTTTGGGGGGATTTGCAGGATGAAGAAAATTGCTGCCCTGCTGGGAGAGAATGTTCTTATTACCTGACCGGAGACTGTTTCAAAGGGGAGGTGTCATTTGAGGTCAGGTGGAGGGAACCACATGGGAAAGGAGAACGTGCAAAGATTATTCAGGGATTCGTGATGAGTCTAAGTACACAAGAGAGGATCCTGGGCAGGTGGGTTTTCATGTCTGAAGATGGTTGTGTTTTTCTATCACATAGGTTGGTGGTTTGGCTGAGTTTTGAACTTTGCTTTGGAAGCCATTTTTCCCTTGGAACATTGAAGACATTGTTCTCCTATCCTGTAGTTTCCAGAAACGAGAAATTCTTTACAACTTGGATCTTTGATGCTTTGTATGCCTTTTATCCCCTTTATTTTTGGAAGCTTCTGGGAAGTTCACTTTTCCTCAGGAATCTGAAACTTCACAGTGATATTCACATGGGTTTATTTTCATCCATTGTGTGGGTTTTTTGTATGCCCTTTCAGTTCTGAGAAATTGGCTTGAATGATCTCTTCTCTTTTGTTTTCTCTGTTCTTTTTTTTGGGCGGGGGGTGGATTATTATCAAGTTGATGTTGGACTGTCTCCACTCATCCCATTTCCCTGTTTTCCTCGCCCTCTTCATTTCCCATCTTTTGGTCTCTTCATTCTGCTTTCTGGGATATCTTCTCAACTTCATTTTCCAACTCTTCCACTGAGTTTTCTATTTCCTTAGATAGATAGATAGATAGATAGATAGATAGATAGACGGACAGACACATGTACATATAATTCAGTGACACATTTTATACTAGTCTTACATGCTGTGGAAGTTCACAGTAGAGGGAAACCATCTTGGCTAAGACCCAATAGATGGATGCTTCATCTCTGCGTGGATATCTTTTTGTAACAAATGCTTGTTTAAAACTCCTCATCTTTTGGTCCACACAGATTTGTATAGCCACAGATTTGTGAGTAACTATAAAGGTGCCCAGTTCACCAGCTCTTTCCTACCCACAGCTTCCTCACTAAATCCTGCCTCTGCTTGCACATCACAATCCTTGGGCAGCCCACTCATGTCTCTGCCTGTGGTAATGGCAATACCGATTTTTCCATTCTCATTTCTCTCTACTCTTTATTTCAATTATCAAGTATTGTTGATTCTTCCTTTGCCATATGTCTCCAGTTCATCTACTCAATTCTAACATCTTAGCATGTTTATTTAAGCACCTAATAGGTGCCAGGGAGTGTGCAAAATGGTGGGGCTCATTAAAGGCCCCTCAAAGCACTGTACCCCCTCACAGGCGCAATAGATATGGATTGAAAATTTCAAGAGAAAAGCAAACATGTAAGAAAGTGTTCTGCAGAGGATCCTACTGGCACCGTGGAGGTTGATGCTGAATCCATAGGGGAGAAGGCCTGCCACCCCACAGGGGTTGTGAGATCGAGCCCTGCTTTGGGCTCTGCACTGGGCATGGAGCCTGCTTAAGATTCTCTCTCTCTCTGCACCACCCCCTCAAAAAGATATTTTAACCATTCATTCAACAGGTATTTTTTGAACACCAACCATGTGCCAGGCAATCGTTTTGCAACTGGGTGCAGCAGTGAACAAAACCTTCAAAACTCAGAAGTATAAATTATGTAATCCTATAAAATAGACGTATAATAAATAAGTAGGTTGTGTAATCTATTCAGAGGGGACAACTATGATGGAAAACAAAACAAAGAGGATGGTGGAGATGCGGATCTTGAACCCTAACTGTGGTTGAGTGATTTTCACACTGTATTTCATGAACGCTGGGGGCTGCAGAGGTGCTTCAGGTGGTCAATAAGCATTAGGGGATCAATAAGCACTAGGAGATCAATAAGCATTAAGTACAACATTTTACATGTTAGATTCCACAAACACATATATTTCTGCCACTGCAGTAGCTCCTGCTTGGAAAAAGACTTGAATTTCAAACAGTTTCTGTTCAGATTGATTATCTTCATAATATATAATTTTACCCACTTAACCCTCAAGATGAATTTACTTTAGTAAAACATTTCACCTACGTATTTCATGTATTGAGAATCCACTGCTAATATTATTTGAAAACCACCTCGTAGGAATTCAATTTGCCTTACTCTTGGGTTATCATAGTTGCCTTCAGCACCTTCAGGCTTTCTCTTTCTAATCACTCTTGCGTACCATTGCCAGAATTAGTTTTCTTAAAACACTGAAGTTCTTAATTAAATGCTTGAAACTAAACTCTGCTGTGGGGGAGAGCAAACCCAGATAGTAGCTGTAGCTCTGCCATCAAAATGCTCTGTGACCCTAAGCAAATCTTTGTTTTTCTCATCTGTGTCTTCTCTACTCTAAATATTACCTCCATGATATTTTTCCCCAGCTGTCAGCCTTTATGATCCATGTCTAGCATATCCACCCAGTTCCCATCCTGCCCTTGACCTCTCTGCTCTAGAATGCTCTTCCTTTTCACTCCTTTCTTTTCTTTTCTCCAGTGTATACAATATTTGCTGATTAATTACTCTCTGCGTATATTCACACTATTTCCCCAAGCCAGACTGGGCTCTTTAGCCCATTGAATTAAATTAGGCACATTCTTTAAAAATAGTCTTCTAGAATTGATGGTCAAAGCAAAGTTCCTGGAACACTGGTAGTACCAAATGATGCAACTTTAACACAGATTGAGAATTGGGAACAGACAATTTGATTTGTCTAGAACTGTGTTCTTCAATACAATAGCCACTATCCATGTGTGGCTATTTCAATTTGAATCAACTAAAATTAAATACAATAAGAAATTTAGTTTTTCAGTGCATTTCAGGGCTCAGTAGCCACTTTAAACTAATGGCTAATGGCTACTCTGTTAGTGTGGATTTAGAACATTTCCACCACTCCAGAAAGTTCTATTGGTCAGCAGTGTTCTAAAGGCTCATAGATGACTTGAGAAAGTTGTTTCAGGGACTTGAGAATATATTGTTAGATGGTCAAAGGAAATGTTTGGTAAAGAAACAAAAGTGATGAGTTTAGTTGGTTCTAGAGATTTGACAGTGGCAAGAGGGAGAGACATAGGAGAAAAGATAATGGCCAAGTAAAAGGATGTGTGTGGAAATACATTGTGTAAAGACAGACTGAATCTGTTCTGGACATCGGAGGAAGAGTCAGTAGGAAGAGGCAGATATATTGGATATTGTGAAGAACAATTGAAACAGGATGTTGACATAAGTTTCACTGTTTCAGTTTTGGCTGAAGTTCCCAAAGGTTGCATATAAAATAATAGGTGGCGACGATATCCAAACTGAAGGGTGTAAGGTTTACACCCTTCAGCCCAACACCTTGAAGGTGTGCTTGAAGTTGAAGAGGCCTGGGTGGACTGAGAGGGCAGGAAGGAAAGGGATTCCTCCATGTCCCCTCAAGCTGAGTGCATGGGTTGGAAGGAGAGGAGACCACTTGGCTCTTGCGACATGATCTGTGCCCTCCTGAGGCTGTGATGCCCAAGCCATAGAGGTCAAATGGTGGGGCTGTACCTGCCTGCCTGGCCTTAGAAGAGGAAGAGGGCTACTCTGGGAGCCAGCTGTGCTTTCACTAGCAACAATGTAGAGGGTCTTCCAGGACCTTGGTGGTTCTGGTGGTCTTTTAAAGAGTGGCTCCACCCAAGAGCCTTTCATGCCGACGATAGTGTGACCTTCACAGTAGAGGCTGGAGGTGTGCCTATCAGAGGCAGAGGTTGGAGAGTGTGCAGGCATTCTGAGTGATCAAGGCTTAGCTTGAGCCTTGGGAGCTGCAGAAGAATGTTCCCAGAGGGAAAATCTCTGCAGAACCCACAAAGAGGCCCCATCAGAGGAGTCAGACAGTGTGGGTAGTGAATTGAAGAAAGGAGAGGACAGATTCAAGAGAAGCCTGCTCTGTCTGCAACAGCCTGGGCTGGGGTTGGGGGAGAAACTTTTAACTTTGAATCAAGTCTGCAGTTTGGGATGGACATTTTGCCCACTGAAATGTAGCTGGTTTTGTGACTAAGGGTTACCAGAGGACTTTACATTTTTATAAATGAGTGGGACAGCTTTGGAATAGATTTCCTCACGACAATTAACAGGCCTCTGAAAGGATTAAAAGCACAGGGGAGAAAGAATGTGGTTTTTGCTCTTGCACTCAATAGAGCACTGCCTATTTGGAGCAAATGGCTATACTAATTTGGAGTTTGATTAGAGTACAGAATGTTTAGAAAATCTTCTAGGAGATTGTGTTGTGAATTAATAAGAAGTAAGTGTTAGGATAATAACCTTGCAAAATGACCAGTTGAAGAGAAACGACAGGAATTAACTGGATCAGGCAAATGAAATTTTTGGTTCTGTTTCCTGGAGCACTTCATTGTCTGGGATAAGGAAGGGATCATTATGAATTTATTTTAGGGCTTATAGTTTTGGTCATTTTGAGCCTTATAGTTTTGCAAGTTGTCATTTTGGAATAAGAGGAAAGTAAATGGAGAAAGCTGTTTACCAGACAGTTTCCTTCTGTGGGTGGTGGTGCCTTGTGCCCTGTGATGCTGTTAGGGTGATAGAAATTGAGTATGTCTTCCTCAGCTCAGGACTGGGCTGGAAGGGTGTCTTATGTCTATTTTTAGCATTGGTTCATTTACTATGTCTATTCAACGACAACTCTTGCTACACTTTACCAGTCAGGATGCCATGAGCTGCAGGTAACAGAAATACCCTAAACCATATTGGCTTAAGCATCTGGGGGAGTGGCAGGCTCTGACTTCCTTCTCTCTGTGATACTCCAGGTTTTGCTCTCCCCTCTGTGTCAGCCATATCCTTAATAAATGCCTGAATGGCTTCTAGATGTCAACAGAATTTCTAAGTCTACCAAAGGTAGCTCCTCCACCCCCAGAAGACCCCCACTCACATCCCATTGGCAAGAATTGGGTCACATCCTCCCTCTGAGCTATTTACTGCTGGTAAGGGAAAAGGAATCCTTCTAGCAATTTTTAAAACTATTTAATAGGTGCTTGCTACAACCAGGAATAAGGTCAGCATCCCCTAAGCATATGACTTGCAGAGAAAGAGTAGATGTCTAAACCAAATCAGAGTTCTGTTAGGAAGGAGGAACAGAGAGATGGACATTGGGTAGAGTCTTGTATCTATTCCTAGGATTGTATATAATGACTAATTATAGATTAGATGATAGGAACATAGTATATGTAGACTAGCAAATCTGCTGGGACGAAACCCCAGAAATTTCTCTCATCATTAATAGTACAGAGGCATGTGGTCCAGAGCTGGTGGGGTGGCTCCACCATAGTTTGAATATTAGAGCTGCCAAGTTGGGAGAGCAAAGAAACCTCCCAAAATCAGAGATGGGGAAAACAAAGATGTTTCACTCATAGATCACAGTGTAAGGCAAGCTTCTGAGGTAAGAGGATACCTCTGCTGTCCTGGGCCATTTAGGATCCTTGTTTTTTCCATGTTGTTTGTTTGGTTTTTAAGATTGATCATTCATTCATTCATTCATTCATTCATTTGACAGAGAGAGGGAGGAGAGGGAGCACAAGCCAGGGGCAGGACAGAAGGAGAGAAGCTGACTCCCCACTGAGCAGAGAGCTCAATACAGGGCTCAGTCCCAGGACTCCGGGATCATGACCCAAGCTGAAGGCAGACGCTTAACTGACTGAGCCACTCAGGCTCCCCCCTTCCATGTTGTTTCTTTGGCATCTCCCCAGGGAATTATCCTTGCTTGTGTGGTCAAAACTATGTCACCACTTCCAGGTTCTGGCCAGAAAAATGGCTAAAGAGAGCATAGAGGAGGTAGGCCCTGTATAAAGGCCTGGGCCAAAGTGACACCCATAACTTCTGCTCGCATTCAGTTGGCAAGATCTTAACCACGTGGGGACATGCAGTTGCAAAAAGCTTCATGTCTTTGTTCATTCAGGCTGCTGTAACACAAGACCACAGACTGGATGGTTTATGCACAACACATTTATTTCTCATAGTTCTGGAGGCTGGGAAGCCCAAGATCAGGTGCTGGCAGATGCAGTGTCTGGTGAGGGCCAGTTTCCTAGTTCACAAATGGGCATCTTCTCCTTGAGCCCTCACATGGCGGAAGGGGTAAGGGAGCTCTCTGGAGTCTCTTTCTTGAGGACACTAAAGCCCGTTCATCAGGGCTCCACCTTCATGACCCAATCCCCTCCCAACATCTCCACCTTCAATTACCATCACATTGGGGATTAGGCTTCAACATAGGAATTTGGAGGGAACACAACTATTTTTCCTATCACACCTGACAAATGTAGTGTTACCAGGCAGCTTCCAAGGTTGCTCATGGCATCACCATTGCCAACCAGCAAAAAGTGAGTTCAAACCCAGGCGAAACATCCATAAGGGGATGACAAGAGGCACCTATCACTTCTACTCACACCCTGTTAGCCGAAACTTGGTCACATGGCCACATGCAAGGGAGGCCAGGAAATGGAGTGGTGCTACAAGGCCAAGATTCAGGACGGGAAGAATGGATCACCGTAGGCTGCTAGAGGTTTCCTCACACAAAGGTTTCTCTCTGTTCTGCATAGGGTCATTCCATCCTGAGACTTGTCTATTTACTAAACAAAGTTCTATTTAGTGCCTAAGGCCAATAGTCACCCATCATAACATTTCTGAGGTTGGTTACTTGCCATTCTCCTGTTATAGGAAAAACCAATATTAGTAGTAAAGCGTATTGGTGGAGTCATTGTGAATAGAAAAATTTCCAGAGGTGCTTTTTATGAAATATGTATGATCTTGACTTTCTGAAACAATTTGTGAGGCTGTGTGTAAGTGTATGCGTATGCATGTAGTTTTAAACTCAATAACCTAAGGTTGTACATTTGATATCTAAAATAAAAAAGAAAACAACAGGCATTTCTTTGGAAGTGAGTGGTATAGTTTTTTTTGTTTTGTTTTGTTTTTGTTTTTTTTTTTTTACTTTGATTTTGTACTTTGCCCATTTATACTTTGATTATGCTACCCTGGGGCAGCTGCTTGTTTTTTCGTGTAGAAAACTATTTTTTGAGTATTCATTGGATGTCTTAAAACTTTTATATTTACCCTTTTACGTGATATTTTCAGATTTTTTTGGGGGGGGTCCTACTTATGAACTAGTTTAGTAAGGTTTATAAGTTGATGACTAAATTACACCTTTTATATGTAGACAAATTAAAATGAAATCAGATGTTATTAAAAATCCTTCATAGAATCTTAAGCATGATCTTTATTATATTATTAGCTCCATGAAGGCAGGCGTTGTTAACTGTTTTGCAGTAGACAGTAAGCATGTGTTAATGAATGAAAAGGTATATAAAATACAATATATTCCATCAAACCTGAAATTTACCCTTGCACTTCAGGAATTTGAATTCTTTGGCATCTGAGTCAACTAGTCTTTATTTTCCTCACCCTCTAAGGGGAGAGTCTCCCTTGGCTCTGTATAATCTCAGCAGATGGATTCTGTGTGTATTCAGAGAATCATACATAATAAAGGTACATGTGTAATATGGCCTGACATAGGCATCCAAGATACTGGGATATGTGAATTGAAAAGAGGGAAAGGAAATGTTTCCTTCCATCCTGACAATAACAAAAAACATTCACATTTTTTTTTCAACGGTTTTCTCAAGTGAGTGGGAGTGTGAATAAGATGCGGAAGAAATAAAATAATGTGGATTCTAGAAGGACTTTTAAGGGTTAGGGAGATAGAGTTAAACAGTCTCCTAAAAGACTGAGTGGGTAACTTGACCTGTTTTATGATTTATTTTCTTTTCATACTGTAATATATTTTTCAGAATTCATGTGCCACTGACAATATTGAAAATAGAAGAGATAAGCTTTTTAGAGTAAACATCATCTTAGCACATTGCTCTCCTCTTACACACATTACCTTTTACAAATAGGGCCCGGTGAGGACTGAGCACATGGTAGTACCAATGAGTGAACTCTCCTTGGCAGACACATTTGGAAAGGAGTGTGTTAAGCCCCATGTTGAAGGGTGAGTCAATGAGGGGAAAGATCCTGGGGACGAGCATTCTGGGTCTGCGGAAAGATTTATAGAAAGGCCTCAAGATGGGAGGATGTGCGTTTTGTTCAGGCAGTGGCAGGTAGACCGGTGTGCCAGGACCATCAGCTGTAGGGCAGTGAGGGGGGAATCTGTGCCTGGGTTGGAGGCACAGATTTATATTATATATATATATATATAAATATATTTATATGTATATATAATAAATATATATAAATAAGTATTATATATAAATATATAAATATATTTATAATATATTATTAAATATATTATATATATTTAGGGCCCTAAATATAGCCAAAGGCCCTAAATATAGAGGTTCTGCTTTATTCTGTGGTTTTGAGCAACCAACAAAGACTTCAGATGGGGAAATGATAGGATGAGAGCCGTAGCTTAAGGAAACAATTATGGAAGAGGAGATGGAAGGAGTATGGTTAATTAATTAGAACGAAGGAGCAGTTTAGGTCATATGATTTTCTTTTATGAACAGTAGGAAACATGGGTTGGCTTGTAATGTTCAGTTAGCATCCCCCGTTCCTATACTCAGAGGAGTAAGAGCTATGAGAAGGAGCCCCGTCCAGGCCAGCAGGAGGGTTTGGCTTCTTGGTTTTGGTTTGGACACCTTGAGTGTGGTGTTTCTCTCAGCTTGTGTTTCTTGATGGTAAGAGAATACTTGGTCTGCACTTGCTGGGGAGACCAGGACAGAAATGTCCCAGGGTCCGTGTTTGGTCTCACAGATCTGGAGGACACAGGTATTTTGTTCATATTGTGTACCAGGGCCCTCTAGGTTTTGTCTCTTTTGTTTCTGCCAACCTTTGGCCAAGTCTCGAGTGATCTGTCTTCCTCTGTGATGAGCTATTAACAGTAGAGTTCTTTTCCACCCTTCCAAACTCAGACTGGAGCAGCAGTAACTTCTGAATGAAGGGTTGGCCTGGGTGGTAGTGGGGCCAGCTGATGCAGCTCCTGTCTCCAGCAGTTCTTCCCCCAGGGCTAGTCCTGATGGCTTCATAGGAGTTCATGGTTCGTGTCTGGGTGAGAAGTAACAAAGTGACTAGCATTGCAGCAGTGGTGGTTGGAGCAGAAAGGAAACCAGATTTTTAAAAAATAGTTTATTTATTCATGAGAGACACAAAGAGAGAGGCAGAGACATAGGCAGAGGGAGAGGCAGGCTCCCTGCGGGGCGGCTCTATCCCAGGACCCCAGGATCATGCCCTGAGCCAAAGACCCTCAACCACTGAGCCACCCAGGTGCCCTGAAGACCAGATTTCAAAAATATTTCAATGGCACCCTAAAGGATTTAGGAGCAAGGGAGAATGGAGGATAGCTTGGCAGTTTGTGGATTGTGTGCTTCTAGGGAAATGCTGCTGCTGCTAACAGATGGGGTCACAGGAAGAGGAGCAGAGTTGCCGTGGGAAGGTGCTGCATTCAGTTTGAATTCCGGATGGGTGACTTTTACCCAGTGTTGTGTAGTTATTACCTGGAAGTTTCAAAATTAGAATCTAGGTTTCCTGAACCAGAGCAATGTTTTTTTTTTCCATTGTACTAAGACACACGTTACATGAAATAAAATGTACTTGTAGGGTTTCAGGTGGTGATAGTGTCTCCATGTGGGGATGTCAGTTAAGAGCTATAAAAGGAGCTGGAGTAAAAAAACTTGAGAATTGGGACCCCTGATGGCTTGGCGGCTGAGCATCTGACTTTGGCTCAGGGCGTGATCCTGGAGTCCCAGGATCGAGTCCCACATCGGGCTCCCTGCATGGAACCTGCTTCTCTCCTTGCATATGTCTCTGCCTCTCATGAATAAATTTTTAAAAAATCTTAAAAAAATTTAAAAACTTGAGAATAAATTTAGAAATTTGTTTGAGGAATTATCTGTATACTTAGAGGACATAATTGGAGCTATGCGAGGGGTGAGTTCACCCAGAGAGATTTGGCATATAGGGTATTATTGGAAATAGCCGTAGGGCTGTTTTCTTGAAGAAAAAGGGAGATTATCTGGTGAGGCTGAAGAAAAGTGAAAGAGACAGCAAGAATATTCTTTTTTTTTTTCAAAAGAAGGTTTGTAGTAATGGGGAGGAAGGCAGAGATTGTGAGATTGTGACCTCAGATGTAATGACCAGGTGAAAAAAAGTTTTTTACTTTTTCAGATCAGACATGCCAAGGGAGCAGTGTATGAGGGGGAACAATTAGGTATGGAGAGAGAGAATAGTTGATCAACAAACTGATCACAATTGGGTAGCATAGGGACGAGGGGCATGGGGCTGGCTACTAGCCCCACAGAGATGAAGTCAACATGGTCCTGCCTTTGGGCAGCCTACTGACACTAAAGGAGTAGCGGACAGAAGCAAGAACAACATGAGAACCACTGATCTACTGAGCACTGTGTCTCAGGAAACACACTTTACACATATTGAATCATGCAGTCTGAATGACACCCCGATGAATTGGTTGTCATCGTCGTCATCTACCTTGGTGAAGGAGAGGAAATGTAGGTGCAGTGATTTGCCCCACATCTTTAACAGCCAGTCGGCTGTGGAGTTAGGATTTGCAACCAGGCCATAGCGCTGCACCACTACCCATCGTGTGAACCGATTATTAGACTAGTGTAGAGAGAGACAGAAGAACAGTGTACTAGAGAGCACAGAAGAGGGAAGAGTTAAATTTTTCTGACAAGGGAGAGAGTAGGGCAGGGAAGATCTCAGAGGGAGATGGATCCCATGAAGGAACCGACTGTTATGGCCAAAGCGTAGAACCCATGTTTCACCTAGTAGCTTACTTACACAGCCTACATCTCTGCCCCATCCTGATCACAGAGGGCACCCACATTTGATTTTATCCATTTTTGTGAACAGTTAAAATGTTTTTTAAAAAAATATGGTAGAACTGAGGGGCTTCTGGGTGGCTCAGTCAGTTGAGTCTGACTCTGGGTTTTGGCTCAGGTCATGATCTCAGGATCGTGAGATCAAGCCCCGAGTGGGGCTCCAAACTCAGTGGGGAGTCTGCTTGAGATTCTCTCTCTCTCTCTCTCCCTCTGTCCGTCCCCTGCTCATTCTCTCTCTCATAAATAAATCTTTAAAAAAATCTGATAGAACTAGATTATTCTTTTAGGGGTATGAGTCCTGCTTATTGAAACCATCATTAAAATAGTTTATCTTTTGAAAATAGCATATATGTAATTTATGTTACATATTTACCTATCAGTTCAGAGAATGGGCAGAGATCTGAGAATTTCTTATGCTTTAGGGAGCCATGTTATCTCTGAAGAAGAACCAGAGAATTTGAGAGGCAGGTTATCTAAGATGTAATCAAAACTCCAGAAAATAAGCAGATATTTTTGCAGAGAATGGTTAATAGCCCTTTCTGAGATAAGTATATGTAGTAAATATATGACTCCTGGTTATATGTGGTCAGGCTACCAGCTACCAAACCTGAGCTTCACCTTATTTCCCTTCTCATTGCTGGCTGCACCACTGACTCTAAGCTTCTCCCTCAGCCGAACAGCAGTCTAAGATTGGGAACGCCAGAGAGAGCAGCAGACTTGTGAGACTCAGGCCTGGCGTGAGGTTGTCTGTTTTGTACATTAGTTACTAGTTTAAAAAATTAACATAGCATTTAGTGGTTTATTTTAGGCCACATCAAAATGCCTGCACATCAAAATAGTTGTGTCATTGTGGCCTTGTGGGAAAGTGGTTACATCAGAACATCATGTGTGGGCAAAGGATTATTCTTGGAAGTGAGTAGAGGCGTTTGATAGGGGAAGAAGTAAATTCAGAATTGGAAAAATAGATTTTTTTAAAAAACCCCTTTACAATGCAGTTATGTGCCGCTCTCAGGTATAGGCAAGGAACTCTGACAAGAGGCCTACCCGTGTTCCTGTCTCTGGAAGAAAACCTGAGCATTAGGCATGACACCACTACCACCCAGTGGTAATCTGTTGTAGTTCATTGTATTTTATGAAAGTATGTCTGATGTTGACTCGGCGTGTGCGTGTTGTATGTTCTCCTTTAAATAAAAGTGTAAGAGCACTTTATAAAAGCACATATTTTAATTTTTTAAATATTATTTGGAAAACTGCATTCAGAAACTCCTAAAGAAGGAATATATCGAAAGTAGAGGTAGAACTTAATTTTAGGAATGAACAAATAAAACTTCACAGAATAACTACAATCTCAGGAAGGTAATTTACATGTATATAGGTCTTCTCAAGAAAATTACAAACCAATATAAGGGACAAAGTACTTTAATATGAACTGGATGGTTCATTAGCAAAGAGGGTAATTATAATACGTTGTGTAACCTCCATGACTTTGCTTTGGAATATATTCATTTACATTTAAATATCAATGTCCCAAATATTAGGGTTCATGATCTATCAAATAAAATAACAAAGATATTTGGAATATATTTAAAATTTTCAGAATACCTCAGTAGGCACCAGGGAAGTATGGGTTCTTCATTTTTTGTCCTGGTGCGTGTGTTCTCTCGGTTTCTTGAGGAGCAGACCTAGTAATCACTTCTCAGGGTTTGTGCATGCTGCAGCATAACTGGCCTTTGTCTGCCACATTAGATTTTTTTCCTTTTTAGACAGGAGTTGTGACGGAAAGCCTTTTCCATCATTGGATTGACATGGCAGGATGAAAAACTGCAGAACCAAAGACCCGTTTTAGAGTTTTATGCCTCACTTGACTTGACAGCCACTTGTATGCACAGCACTAGAGGGTGTATGCTTCCAGTGTATGACGGACGACCACACTACATTTTTGTCTCAACCTATATATCCTAGACAACCTGAGCCAGTGTTATATGTAAAAGTAACAATTCTGGTAAAATCAACAGAAACCAATAGAGGTTATATATTTTTCTAAGAATGCAAATAAAAAAAAAACTATTTCCTTACCTTCTAAGATATTAAATGGCAAGGTTTTATTGTATGAACATTAAATATCATTGTATTGAAACACATGTAATCTTCTTGCCTCACAATTTTCGAACTGGGTTTCATGGAACTGTAGAAATTCCTGTGAGGTACCCCAGAATGAGGAGGTTGAGCTGGTCAGGTTGGGTCACTTTTTCAAAGCACCTGGTCATATCTCCTCAGATTCTTCTAGTGCACAAAACTGCTGGAGGACAGCTGCTCCAAGTGGCATCTTATAAAAGGGGTATTGTTTTGTGATGTAAATGGCAAAGCGCCTGCATCACCCTCTTCCATTGTCATTAAACACTGGCTTCAGAAAAACACCATGTGTCCATTCCTCTGTAGGCTGGACTACCTCTGTATTAGTGCATTATCACCTGGCTCCTCACTGAAACATCCATCCCCTTCTTGTAATCACTGCAGTTCCTCTACTGGCATTTGCTTTCTTGGCAGGGTCAGGCTGGTGCTGGCCCTGGCTTTGGGTGCTGGTGCAGGCTGGAGACATATTAGGGAAAGGGCAGGATAAGCAGCTGGATGACTCTTCTCTGTCCCACCATTACCCAGCACATGGTGGTATCCAGTGCAGATCCCAGCTCTTCATTCCTTACCTTCTTCTGCGAATCAAGTACCTGTTTTCTCTGAACGATAGTTGAGTAGAACCTGGTTTCTTGTGAGTAGCTGGCTCTCAGGAGAAGGAAGGGGAAAATGGGAGTGGGCCTGGTCTGTTATTAAACCCAAATTATTGCCCCCCCCACCTCTACTGGAGCAGAGCCAGTGGGGGTGCAGAGAGGGCAGGAGCGGCATGTTTATGGGGCTCCACGCTTAGAGAAAGACACATTTTAAGTGTAGAGTTTCTACAAATTATTACTTAAATATTGTTTATGTGAGGGTTTATTAAGCCTGACTGATGATTACAATCACCAAGAGAGCTTTTAATATGTGTAGGTTTCTATGCCCTATCCCAGATTGATTGAATCAAAACCTCCCAGATGAACAGAGGTTCTTAATGTCCATCAAGTTTTCCATGTCATTCAGATGACCGGCCAGATTTCAGAACAACTGTGTATTTAATAGAGCTTAATGTAATATAGTATAGTCCTTTTATTATTTTTAGATTGATTTATTTATTTGAGAGAGAGAGAGAGAGAGAGAGAGTGAGAGCATGAGTGGGAGGGGCAGAGGCAGAGGGAGAGAAAATCTGAAGTGGTCTCTTGACCTGGGGCTGGATCTCAGGACCCTGAAATCATGACCTGATCGGAAACCAAGAGTCGGACACTTAATCAACTATACTACCCAGAGGCCCCCATATGTATAGTCCTATTAATAAAGAGGTCCAAGTTTGTTTTTAAGGAAGTAGGAAGTTTATGGTTGAATAAAATTCAGAAGGGGAAAGGACACAAAGCAGGAAACCCAAAAAGGTCTGGAATCTAGAGCACCTGAGGGAAATTTTGGAGGCTCATAGAAAAGCCAGGCTTGAAGCATTTGAACCCGTGGCTGATAAAAGAGGTAGACAGACAGACTCAGAATGAGATCCAATGACTGACCTTCCAAAGCTGTGAGAAGAGAGGCAGTAATCATTCAGCATAGCTTCTGGCATGTTTGTGGAGAAAAATAGTTCTTGTTTTATAATCACACAAAGGATATTTAGAAGGGCTAGTAAAAGAAAAAAAAAAGCAATGTTATGATAGGAGACACAATACATTGAGACTTGTGATAAGGATAGACTTGTAGTTTCAGAGACATTGGATCAAATGAGTGACGTGTTTGGCCACCTTTCAAGCCAAATTATGTAAGTTTGACTGTTGGATAAAATATGGAAGAATAGAAAATCTGTTCAGAATAATAATTGATTTATACATTCTCCAGATATATCTGCCTCGTATGCCATCCAAAGCCAATATTAATGTTGACAAGAGAGCTGGCCTCCGTTAAGAATGATGAAAACATGCTAGTGGATAAAAACAGAATGGCTTTTAATTTTTGGGGAAAAAAAGTAGAATAGTCAACAACTAAATGCTTATAATTGCTCCAAGGGCCTTTGCCAAGGAGAAGATGGCCACCAAGGAAGTTCCTCTGGATCCAACTCTCAGAATGCTGGCAAGGCCCCTGCCCAGGCTCTCCCTTTAAGAGCTCTTAAGATAACGTACAGTTCAAAATTTCCTTACGTCATTCATTCAAGTGTTTCCTTAATATAATGATTAGGGGCTATTTTCTGTGCAAAGAACTGTGATAAGTGCTGGGCCACAGTGGTGACTGCAGTGGATCCCATCCTTCTCTCATTTCGCTCACAGGCTAGTTGGGATGGTAGATCCATCAGTTCAATTATTCCAGCTAATTGAATTTTGAAGTGCCAGTGGGACCCAAGGCACTTTCTATCCTTGCTGGACTATTCTTAGGCCAACGTTCTAAGATGTGAGATAGTGATATATAGTAGTTGTAAACCTTGCTCCATTATTAAATGCTAGTTCGTGATTGCACTGTGTTCTTATGTTTAATGTTTAGAGAATTATGCATTTTGGGGACTGAATACTTCATGTGATTAAAATTGGTCTTCGTGGAAGTGGTTCCAAATCCACAACTTGCCAGATACATCACCAAAATGACATCATAATTGCTCCTAAAAAAATGGCTCAGATAAAGATTAGGAGTACAGATAGATCTGGAGCCCTTACAACAGTGATTCTCAGTAGAGGTGTTTTGGAAATTTGTGGATGCATTTTTTTTTTTAATCATCCCAGTGATTTTGGCATAGTGAGCCTTCCAAGCCAGCAACCCTACAACATACCTGGCAGGTGAAAACTTCAAAGAATTGTCCTCTATCATTGATGACCTTCAAATGTCCTATAGGATATCATGGGCAAACATTGTTTATAATCACCTGAGTTAAAACCTAACTTCATAGAATACAAAATCATAAAGTATTGTTACAAGGTTTTAATTTTCCAGGTATATAACTACTGTGTGTAGAAAGAGAAGCTTACAGTTTGTTTTGAGAGGAGGAAGAGGGACAGAGAGGGAGGGAGGAGTAGAAGGGGAGGGAGAGAGAGAGTCTTAAGCAGGCTTCATGCCCAGTGCAGAGCCCAATGCAAGGCTCCATCTCACGATCCTTAAAATCATGACTCGAGCTGAAATCAAGAGTCAGATGCTTAACCAACTGGGCCACCCAGATGCCTGTATACTTTGGTTTATGGTCAGAACTTTACCAGGAGCTCTTTACAACTTCAGAAAATTATTATGTCACTGATGTCCATACTAGTCACTCCTGCATCTGGCATTTTTTAAAATTTTTATTTTTTTTTTTTTTGCATCTGGCATTTGAGGTTGGTATATGAATGGAGATTTTATGATAGATGTAATCACCTCTTTCCTTTGTTATGTCCGCCATTGTAGTCATTTGCATATTGAAGTACACATTATCTTACTATTATATGTTACTCTTTAAAAATGTCTCATTTATGTAACACTTAGAATATTAATTTTTTTTACTATCTTTAGAATTCATTTCATTAAGGTTTTCAGAAAATATAAAACTCAAATGTAATTGTCTATGTCCACCACAACATAGAATAAAATAAATGGTTCATGCATGTGCGTGCACACACACACACACACACACATAGTCTTTGTGTGATAATCTCCCTTTATATAAGCATTGGGCCCTTGTTCAAGAGTGTTATCTCTTTAACCACTTAAAACACCTTTTCCCACGAGTATGACATGCTAAAATAGTACCTTACTTATGCGACTTGATATTTAATATAGCCTTTGGGGTTTATGACAGATATTTACACATTCGGTTTCATCCCCACAACTCTGAGGAAGGTGGCAGGTGATCTTTATCCTCACTTTACACATGGGGAATTTTGGTTCACAGATGTTGTTACTTCAATTTCTTACTTTCTGTTTCCTGATTACTCAATAATTTTTTTTATAAATTTATTTTTTATTGGTGTTCAGTTTGCCAACATATAGAATAACACCCAGTGCTCATCCCATCAAGTGCCCCCCTCAGTGCCCGTCACCCAGTCAACCCCACCCCCCGCCCACCTCCCCTTTCACCACCCCTAATTCGTTTTCCAGAGTTAGGAGTCTTTCATGTTCTGTCTCCCTTTCTGATATTTCCCACTTATTTTTTCTCCTTTCCCCTTTATTCCCTTTCACTATTTTTTATATTCCCCAAATGAATGAGATCATATAATGTTTGTCCTTCTCCGATTGACTTATTTCACTCAGCATAATACCCTCCAGTTCCATCCCCATCAAAGCAAATGGTGGGTATTTGTCATTTCTAATGGCTGAGGAATATTCCATTGTATACATAGACCATAGCTTCTTTATCCATTCATCTTTCAATGGACACCGAAGCTCCTTCCGCAGTTTGGCTATTGTGGACATTGCTGCTAGAAACATCAGGGTGCAGGTGTCCCGTTGTTTCACTGCATCTGTATCTTGGGGGTCGATCCCCAGCAGTGCAATTGCTGGGTCGTAGGACAGGTCTATTTTTAACTCTTTGAGGACCCTCCACACAATTTTCCAGAGTGGCTGCACCAGGTCACATTCCCACCAACAGTGCAAGAGGGTTCCCCTTTCTCCACATCCTCTCCAACATTTGTGGTTTTCTGCCTTGTTAATTTTCCCCATTCTCACTGGTGTGAGGTGGTATCTCATGGTGGTTTTGATTTGTATTTCCCTGATGGCAAGTGATGCGGAGCATTTTCTCATGTGCATGTTGGCCATGTCTATGTCTTCCTCTGTGAGATTTCTGTTCATGTCTTTTGCCCATTTCATGATTGGATTGTTTGTTTCTTTGGTGTTGAGTTTAATAAGTTCTTTCTAGATCTTGGAAACTAGCCCTTTATCTGATACGTGATTTGCAAATATCTTCTCCCATTCTGTAGGTTGTCTTTTAGTTTTGTTGACTGTATCCTTTGCTGTGCAAAAGCTTCTTATCTTGATGAAGTCCCAATAGTTCATTTTTGCTTTTGTTTCTCTTGCCTTCATGGATGTATCTTGCAAGAAGTTACTGTGGCCAAGTTCAAAAAGGGTGTTGCCTGTGTTCTCCTCTAGGATTCTGATGGAATTTTGTCTCATATTTAGATCTTTCATGCATTTTGAGTTTATCTTTGTGTATGGTGCAAGAGAGTGGTCTAGTTTCATTCTTCTGCATGTGGATGTCCAGTTTTCCCAGCACCATTTATTGAAGAGACTGTCTTTTTTCCAGTGGATAGTCTTCCCTGCTTTGTCGAATATTAGATGACCATAAAGTTGAGGGTCTACTTCTGGATTCTCTATTCTATTGTTCCTGGGGCCTCACAGGATAAACAGTCCCCATTGAGCTTCACAGTGGCCTCATAGGATAAACAGGTTAAACAACCTTCACTGATTACTCAATAAATTGATTCACATATATTAATTGTTTTCTTAATGTCAGGTTATATGGCTGTATGGCCATATATGGCTATATGGAGGATGGAAAAGTAAATAAGATATAGGAGAGACACACAATTTAAAAAAATTTTTTTTAAGTCTATTATTAACATATAATGTATTATTGGTCTCAGAGGTAGAAGTCCAGTCTTATATAACACCCAGTGCTCATTACATCACATGCCTTCCTTAATGCCCATCACCCAGTTACCCTGTTCCCCCAAACCCCTTCCCCTCCAGCGGCCCTTAGTTTGTGTCTCTCTCGAGACACAGATTTTTAAAAATCTCTATACAACAAGACTAATGCTCTAAATTATGTATGAGCATAGTGCTATGGATATACCTAGGATGTACTGGTGGCCCGAGCCTTGGGGTAGGGGTTACAAGAAGCAAAGGACCATGTTATAAGCAGAAGGAAGAACTCATGAAAGAGACTGGACATAGGGAAGCATAGAGGGTTTGAGGATTAGCAAGTGCTTCTCTTCTACTCTGCTATTAGGTGAATTTAGGACTCTTGAAGATGAACCCGCACAAGAAGATGGGTCACTTGTGGAAGGGGGATCTGCATGCCCAGTTCATACGGCTAGAATTATTCTGTGGGTGATAGGAAACCACTGAACATATTAAACTAGAGTTTGACGGGATCAAATCTGTTGTTGGGGAATAATTCTGTCCATGGTGGAAAGAATGGACTAGTGGTGGGAAAAATGGATGGCATGGAGGACATTTAGGAAACTGTTGGGTCCAAGGGAGTTGGAGGAGCTTGGAGGTCCAAGGCAATGACAGGAGGAGTGGAAAGGGATGGACTGAAGAAATGAAATCTTACTATAATAAACAATACTTATGCTAGGGACTAAGATTAGTCAAGATAATATCTTGTCATACTACATTTTTAAAGAATTATGTATTCTTTTGTATCCACTCCCTTGTGTGTCATCATAGCACATATTGATATACAGGTATTAATTCCAATTTAGAGACTAAAGTCTATAAAACCAAAGGGACTTACCATTAAAGAAAGTCAAATAGGCTCAACGATATTATAGGTTCTGTACAGGCACACAAGAAGGCACAGACAGCGTTCAGGAGCTTATATAACAAAAACAGATAAGGAAATGTATGTGTCAAAGAAAAATTTCCTATTCGAGGGGATAGAATTGACAATAGTTAAGAGAGATGGGGGCGAGGAGTGCCTGGGTGGCTTAGTCAGTGGAGCATGCTGCTCTTGATCTCTCTCGGTTGTAAGTTCAAGTCCCATATCGGGTGTAGAGATTACTTAAAAAATAAAATCTTTAAAAAGGGAGAGAGAGATGAGAAGGAAGTGGTGTGAAAACTCTCTCGACCCACGTCTCAGTCTGTTCAGGCTCCTATAAGAAAAATACCGTACACTGGAGGGCCTCCCCAACAAATTCATTTTTCACAGTTCTGGAGGCTAGGAAGTCCCAATCGGGGCACTGGCAGATTTAGTGTCTGGTGAGGGCTTGCGTTCTGGTTCATAGATGTCCATCATCTTGCTGTGTCCTCATGTGGCAGAAGGAACTGTCTGGGGTCTGTTTTATAAGGTCACAAATCCTAAAAGGCCCTACCTCCTAATAACAACAAATTTGGGGTTAGAATTTCACTTTTGGGAGGACACACAAACATTCAGTCCATAATAACTAATTTCATTCCCATTCCTTAGAAGAGAAGTTACGGGGTCATATTGGGACAAGATGAGGAGAAGCTATAGATTCTTCTGGAATTTTTGAAGACATCTGTAAAAGATGAGTCATCGCTGACATTTCCATTTCACTATATGAAGCGTTTCACCACACCTATTTGATGGCCAAAAAAAGTCAGCATACGAAAATGTACATTTATCAGATAATCGGGCAGTAACTGATTTTTCAAAAATTCTTTGCTTTATAAAATGGCTCACTGAGTGACTATTAAAATTGTGCTCTCCTTGGGACAGTAAAGTAGTATTCCACCCAAGGAGCTTCAACTTGTGGCACACAGGTGTTTCTGAAATTATAGGTGAAACCTTAGAGCACCCATGTGCTCTAATATTTTTTTAAAGATTTAAATGATTTTAAAATTTTTGAAAAGAGAGGGATGACTGGGTGTCTCAGCGGTTTAGCACCTGCCTTTGGGCCAGGGCGTGATCCTGGAGTCCTGGGATCGAGTCCCACATCAGGCTCCCTGTGTGGAGCCTGTTTCTCCTTCTGCTTATGTCTCTGCCTCTCTCTCTCTTTGTGTGTCTCTTATGAATAAATAAATAAAATCTTAAAAAAAATAAAAGAGAAATTACTTTTTTTGGAGCTAGACAAGGAACATGAAATAAGCAATTCCACAGCTTTAGGACATGAGACTACAGACCTCCTTGGAAAGCCAGCTAGATAAGAGAGTTTTCAACTTTAAGTTTATTTTATTGAAATAATTTTTTCCAAGGCCAAGTTCATTGAACTTTTTGCTTTTAACATCTGGAAACTGGGTTATTGGATTACAGCGAAGTCTACATGGCTTTACTGACTTTTCATAAGTGTTGGATAGCACTAAACTAATATCTGCCAGATTATATGACTGAATGTCAGTTAAATGTAAATGTTTCTAAGCTCTTTTTTGAGGGAAGGAACGGTGTATCCCTTGTCCTGGAGATTGTGAGCAAAATAAAAATAAAATTTAATACTTAATTTTAACAGGTTCTTAATTATAATTCTCTGATCATAAACTTTCTTTCATCTGCTACTAACTTCAAATTGTTATTCTAGTTGAACATGAACATTGAACATAATAAACATGATTTTAAGGAACGATTTCTTGTTTATTCACTTAGTATATGCAGTGTTTTGGGATTTTTGGACCAACACATGTTTTTCTCTGAACCACACTTGATAATATGATTATATTTTCTAGAGCTGTTGCAAATTAATCATTTTTTGTTATACTCCTTCTTTTATAAGAAGTGTTTGTTTAACTAGCCATATATAAACAGAAGTTTATTTTGAGGATTGACTTTCATGTGAATAAGTACTTTCTAGTTAAATATTTTAGATCCCATCTTTTAGAAGAAAGTAACCTAGCCTCAGAATGTCTTTTCTTTCTTCTTTTTTTTTTAAAGAATTTTAAATTAACTGTGTAACATAAAGAAGTTTGTAAATGCATGAAGATAAGGACTGTGTCTTTCACATCTTCATATTCCCCCTACAGCCTCACACATTGCCGATTAATCCATGCTTATGCAACATTTAAAGAACATAAAGTGATACAGAAAAAAAAAAAACCAGATAAACTATTTGCTTTGAAAGGGACTATGTAAGGATCATCTCCAAATTAGCAATCAGGATAGATGGACATTTTCCTGTCTTCTTCCCATCTGTCCCCAACCCCTCAGTCAGGGATCCATATACCTTTGTGCATTGCAGCTGCTGGTTTTATATGCATGAAAAGAAGTGGGCTCAGACCCGCTGAATGCTGGAAAACCTAGTATCATATCCAGCCACTGTGCCCTGTTTTCTAATTCTTTCATTCTTTAAAAATACAAAGTTATCTGCATACTATTTTACTTTAGCTAAAAGCTGTTCAGGGCAACATTTACAGAGGCCCTAAAGTGTTAGCCAGTGTGTTAGATGGTGTAGGATGCTGTCTTTGCTCTTAGGAAGGTCACATTGTGGCTGGACCACACACAAGTAAGCCGGTGCCATCTGGTGCCATAGATGCTGTTATACACGTAGGGTAAGGCACTTCAGAGGGACAAAGGTGGGGTTACTGACTTCCTCTTAAGGGTCAGGGAAGCCATCACAGGGGCAGTGGCACTGGATCAGAGTTGAGATGGAGAAGGGTTTTCAAGATGGGCCAGTTGAGAAGCCATTTAGGGCGGAGGGAGGAGCGTGGGCAGGAGTAGGTGACGAGGTTGGAGAGATGCTGCAGGGTCTTCTATGGTACGTATGCAAGTTTGGGCTTTATGCTGTGGGAAAAATAGAATTAAGCTGTGGTATAACATAACCAGATTTTCATTTTAGCAAATCAGTCTGGTGTGCTGGGTGGCTTAGTTGGTTAAGTGGTCAGCTCTTGAATTTTGGCTCAGGTCATGATCTCAGGGTCCTGGGATCGAGCCCCGCATCAAGCTCTGGGCTCAGCAGTGGAGTCTACTTACGATTCTCTCTCTCGTCTTCCTCTGCCCCTCCTCCTGCTTGTGCTCTCATTCTCTCTTAATCTCTCTCTAAATAAATGAATAATAAGTAAATAAATAAGTAAATCTTAAAAAAAAAAGAAAATAACTCTGATAACTATGTGGAGAATGAAGTAGGTTACTGATGCTTTCCTTAGTGCTTAAGAACATAAATAGGCCAAACTTGGCCTCATTGCCTTAAACAAAACTTTACAAAAATCCCAATACATTCACTTCTAGAACAACTGATTTGTTCTTCACGTGAGTTATATTTTTATGGTATTTCAGTACTTTGTGTTTTAGTGTAAGGGTTAGGACTCTCCCCTGGGTGCCACCAGATGCTCCAGCAGTGCAGCAACACCGCTCACTGCATCACTCTTCCTACACCCCTTTCTCTCGGTCTTTTACATCTGGTTGCCCAAGCCAAAGGCTTAGACTTTTCCTTGATTCTTCTCATTTCTCTTGCCCTTTATGCCTATCAGTAAACCCAGTGGATTCAGCCTCCAAAATCACATCTCAAATCGCTCCACTTCTCTCCATCTCAGTGATGCGACAACTTGCACTCAAGTCCCTAGTGTCTCCCCCTTGGACACTTCCCCATTCTCGCTCTCCGGCTTCAGACATCCCACTAGCTTTTTGCACGTACAATAAAAAGTGAGTTCCCCACTGTGGCCTCATCTCCTGGCTTTTATCTCCTTTGACCTCATCTCTTGACGCTCTCCCCTTCTGCTCCAGCTGTTATTTGCCCTTACCGTGGCCTGCAGACACTTGTTCTCTTTCTTCTTCCAAGAAGCTCTTAGAATTTGGTGCCTGGCAAATACTCCCCGAACTTAATAGCATAATGATATCATAATAATAACACTTTCTGCCATTTATTGAATGTTTTCTGTAACCCAGACAGTGTGCTAAGTGCTCTCCGGCCATTATCGTATAATTAACTTAGATGCAACAAGCTTGTGAAGCTGGTCTTATTATTATTCCTGTATTTCAGGAGAGGAGACTGGGACAGATTGCTAAGGCAACTTGCCCAGCTTCCTATTTTCGGTGTGTGGTGGAGCCCGGCTTGAAGTCTGTCTGTCTGACTCCAAATCGAGCTCTGTGGTATGAAGTTTCAAAAATATTTTGTTATCACCAAAGTTTACAATTCCTGGAAGACAATCTCAGAGCAAGCTATCGAGAAAAATCTCTCCTTGACATTGAAAGTAAACACTAATAGAACTAGGCTATCTTACTGGTGACAACACATTTTTCTCAATAGTTTATGTCTTGTGGGTAATAAAAAACAATGTAGTGTAGAGATTGGGAATAAACTCTGGAGTCAGACATGAGTTTTACCTCAGTACCTGCTATTCATTCATAGAGATCTGCATATTGTGTGTGCCGGATAATATTTTTGGCACTTGAGATGCATCACTGGGCCCTCCAGTGAGATGGGTTTAACATTTTGGTTCTATGAGCTGTTTTTGTCCTGGAGGCTCAGTATTTCATTACTGCTCTTTTATGAATTTGGTATAAACGTGACCCCCTCTTGGACCCCATCCCAAGGGGGGGCTATTGAGTCAGTCCCATGACATGTTTCCCAAGGACACTCTCAGTGGAGGACTGTAAGTTTAGTTTGCTATAAGTGTACTTTCCTTCTTCCTTCCTTTCTTCTTTCCTTCCAATTAAAATGAAGCATTGAATTTAACTTTATTAGATATAATAAACTCAGGTAAATTCTATTCTAAAAGGGGTAGCACAATAAACATAATCCATCGGCAAATTGCATCATACATTAGAAGAGGATAGTAAGGGCTTTGTGTGAGGGAGTAAGTAAGATGAGGGAAAATATGGAGATCGCATTGTGGTATTGATAAGAAGTCAGGGTTGTGGGTCTCACTGAGAAGGTCAGAGACTTGAAGGAGGTGAGGAGTTGGTCAGATGGATATCTGAGGGAAGAGCAGCCTAGGAGGAGAGAGTATGTGGTGTCCAGACCTAAGACGAACATGCATGGCCACTGAAAAGCAAAACATCATTGTGGACAAAGGGAGGGAGCGGTACTAGAGGATGCCGGAGGGTTCTAAGTATCTTGTTGGTGATAATGAAATGAATTTCATACATGAAGTATGGGGTCAGACTCAGCACAGGGTCTGGCTCAGAGCCACAGAGCCCCTACCTGCCTTCTCCAGCCACGTCTCCTGTTGCTCCCTCACCGCCAACCCTACTCTGTCTTCATAAACAAAAATTCTTTGAAGATTCCCCAAATATGCATGCTGTTTTAAGTCTTTCTACTTTTGTACACACTTAAAATAGGCTTCTCCGTCCCTTGTCATTCTGATCAACTCCTTTAAGACATACCCCGGGCTCTCCTCTGGGAAGACTTCTTCGACTCCCTCTGAAGGAGCTGATGCTTCCACTGTGCTGGACCACTACGCATAGTGCTTTGACTCTGTTTGTTACAATAATACATAGTTAATGATAACATTTAATGAGCACTTACTACATGCCATGCAGTAAGTCCTTTATATGTTTTTAACGTATTCCTCACAACAACCCTGTAAGGTATGTCATGGTGTTGTCCCATTTTCCAGATGAATAATAAAGGCGTGAAGAAGTTCAATAACTTTCCTAAGATCCTCCAGTCACTAAGTGTTGGCATCAGGAGGTAAA
This sequence comes from Canis lupus dingo, assembly GCF_003254725.2. NCBI lineage: Eukaryota > Metazoa > Chordata > Mammalia > Carnivora > Canidae > Canis > Canis lupus. Next base: position 8,597,752 of record NC_064264.1, on the reverse strand, counting down.
TAGAAAGTTTCTGGCTCTAGAGTCCATGCTCTTAATCATTACATGAAATTGCCCCTCTACGTTTTCCACCATTATTGAACACTTACTATATACGAGGCAGTGCGCACGTCACACTGAAGGGGGGTATTAGTTTGGTGCTTGTGTCTCCTCTATTATGTGTGACTACTTGGAGGACAGGGAACCATGTCAGATTTACCTTTGCTCTTTGGGGCTTTACATATAGCCTTCCTTGGTTGGTCAGAAAGAAGAAATTACTCTCTCCTTTAATTTATAGGACCTGGGAAAGAATATTTAAAATATCAGTGATAGTGTGTCATTAATTCTGAACTTTATTTGGTTTGGAATTTCATTTTAATCATATTGTTGTGCTTCTGTCTCTCCCCAGACCAGTATTAAAGAGGGACAACTGTTGAAGCAAACCAGTTCCTTCCAAAGGTGGAAAAAGCGTTACTTCAAGCTTCGAGGCCGTACGCTTTATTATGCAAAGGACTCCAAGGTAATTTGGAAGAATATTACTTGCAAGCACCTGAGGTTATGGATGGATTAAAAATGTTGGTTCTATGAACTTTTTGTCTTGGTGCTCACTAGAGCCTTACTGTTCTTCTGTGAATTCAGTATGAGTGTGATCCATCTTGGACCAAATCCCAAGGGAGTCTATTGAAGTCAAGTTTCATGGCGTGTCTATGGAGGACAGCCTTATGGGAAGGTTCTAGTATGGTTTTCTTTCTTCCTTTCCTCTTCCCTTAAATGAAAGTAGAACATTAAATGTAACCTTATTAAATGAAATCGGCTCAAAATTTTGGGTCCCCCCCCCACCTTCCTTGCTACCTTTGACCAGGAGAGAGAAAATTGCTATAATTGCTAAGAATCCATCATCTGGTTTTAGACAGGAGTTTGTGTCCCACTTCCAGCACATTCCAGTAGAGTGGCTGCGGGCTACATGCCTTGTTTTGAGGAGGCTTAAATGAGATAATATACGTGGTGCCTGATACAAAACAATCTCTCAATTATGCTAGCAGTTAAGAATAAAAACCATAGTGAAATGAAATCTAGGCTTTACATAACTTTTATATGACAGTCCAAGAAAGTAAGAATGATGTGGTTTGGGAAGAGAAAACTTAGTAATGAGGAGTTTCCATTTAAAGCTGATCTTTTAGTGTTCCTTGAAAATATGGAGATTTCTTGCTACTGTGTCAGTTGAACAATTGATAATTTCCATAGTAAAAAAATAATGTTCCTGATATAATTAGTAGAGTTATACCCTGGGAGGTAAAATCAAATATGCAAACAAATGTAATTCTTAGTTTATGCAGCTGTACAAGCAATAACCAAATAAAGTAATCTTATTTTAAAAGTCGTTATGTTCGAGGTTGTCCCTGACTTGGCTCCATGCTGCCTTTCTACATTCATCTCTAGGCGGCACTGAGCACTTGATAGCCTTTGGCCCTGCCCCATGTTTACCACCCATAGATGACTTTCCCTCTGTCTCCACTTGATGAAATTCCCTGTTTTCTCTAAGATCCCCTCAAACAGTCTTTATTCCACCATTCACAAGAGCAAGAGTTTAAATGTTTTCTTCTGGAGAAATGACCTGTGACCTTCCATAGCATTCTGTACTATTTCTTCTCTTGCATTTTCAATAGGCCATCTTATATTACAATTAGTTATGTCTGTTTCTTCTCCTGTGCTAGATTATAAATTCTTTCTGGTCAGGGAACAAGTCTAATAGATTGCTTGGAGTGAAGTGGACTTGCGTACCCTTTAGGGATCTTGGAATGATGGTGGAAGCTATCAGATGAGGGGCCCTTTTCTTTCTTTTTTCTTTCTTTCTTTCTTTCTTTCTTTCTTTCTTTCTTTCTTTCTTTCTTTCTTTCTTTCGTAATTTTATTTATTTTTTTGAAATTTTTTTTAATTTTTTTAATTTTTTTGAATTTTTAATTTAAATTCAGTTCAGTTAACACATACTGTTATTAGTTTCAGGGGTAGAATTTAGTGATTCATCAGTTGCATATAATACCCAGTGCTCATTCCATCCAGTGCTCTCCTTAATGCCCATCACCCAATTACCCCATCCACTACCCACCTCCCTTCCAGCAACTCTCAGTTTGTTTCCTAGAGTTAAGAGTCTCTTATGGTTTGTCTCCCTCTCTGTTTTCAACTTTTTCCCCCCTTCCCCTATGATCCTCTGTTTTGTTTCTTAAATTACACATAGGAGTGAAATCATGTATGTGATAATTGTCTTTCTCTGACTTATTTCACTTAGCATAATACCCTCTTGTTCCATCCACGTCATTACAAATGGCAAGATTTCATTCTTTTTGATGGCTAAGTAGTATTCCATGTATATATATCCCGCATCTTTATCCATTCAACTGTCGATAGACATCTGGGCTCTTTCCATAGCTTGACTATTGTGGGTAATGCTGCTATAAACATTGGGGTGCAGATGGAAGGGGCCCTCTTTCTGCCATTCTGGAGATTCTCTGTTATACCTGTCTTGCTGCAAGAACATTGAATGAGTATGAACAATGACCAGCTGACTGAAAGTCAGAAGGATATGTTTATTTCACATAATTTCCTAATCTCTAAATTGAACATTGTTAAAGATTCTATTTCTGTGGAGTTTTTATCATTGACACTTTCTGATTAAAACCACTTTTAAAAGTGCAAAAGAAACATCATTTTATATTTGCAGAGCACATTCACCTTCTCATTCAAACCCATTTTTGGATGAGGAAAATAAGTTTCTGAAAGTTCAGTAACTCACCATGATCCAAGCCAGGACTAGTTCTCATCTCACTTAGCAAATGTGGGAATGATAATGCTGCCTCTGCTTTCCTGGCAAAGTTGTTTCAGGCTGTTGCCTGTCAAGACGCATTGCTGTGTGTGTGTGTGTGTGTGTGTGTGTGTGTGAGAGAGAGAGAGAGAGAGAGAGAGAGAGAGAGAGATAGTACACGCACATGTGTGAACGAGTGCATGACACACTGAGTTCCCCATAAATTATACTTCTAGAAAACACAGAACATTTTGCATAGAAACTCTGTGCCACAGTGTTCTTTAAAGACCTTTTCAGTTTGGGATTTATGAGTTAGTTTTACTTTGTGGCTTTACTCTAAGAAGAAATTGCAAAGAACCACTAATGACTTTTTTTTCATTTTCTATTCCTTTTTTTTTTTTTTTTTTTTTTTTTAAATTTTTATTTATTTACTTATGATAGTCACAGAGAGAGAGAGAGAGGCAGAGACACAGGCAGAGGGAGAAGCAGGCTCCATGCATCGGGAGCCTGATATGGGATTCGATCCCGTGTCTCCAGGATCACGCCCTGGGCCAAAGGCAGGCGCCAAACCGCTGCGCCACCCAGGGATCCCTCATTTTCTATTCCTAATCCTTAACATAGCTTTGTAGTCATGACCTGATAGCAGAAAATAATAAATAAATAAATAAATAAATAAATAAATAAATAAATAAAATTATTGATGAGTATGGAGTTAGGTTTTTATTGAATGTGTTTGTGTTTTTTTTTTCATTAACAGTCTCTGATATTCGATGAAGTTGACCTCTCAGATGCCAGTGTAGCTGAAGCAAGCACAAAAAATGCTAACAACAGTTTCACGGTATGGCTATATTCTGCTGACTTCCTTCTTAAAAGTTATAGAATGACTTTCCTGAACATGTACAGAATGTCCTCTTCCGTTACCAACTGTGTGTCAACTTACCCGTGTTGGAGTTCCTGCCAACCCAATAAAGTTGAAAGTTGTTGTGTACCCAGTACTATTCATGATTGTTTGGGTCAATAAACCAATGTATTAAATGTGTTTTTTGAAAGTATTTACAATGTTTTCCATTTTAGGCCTTCTAATTTTAGTGATTTAAATTTTTCACTCCTTTTAAATTTAATACTTCAGCTATAATTCCATTGTTTTGGAATATTCAGAAAATCTGTTTCTTACCTTTGATATTAAAAATAATATTTTTCCCTTCTCTTCTGCGTTTTACTCTATTTCTGTCGTTCAGGCAGCTGCTATAGGTCAGGTCTTCATTTATTCTCATGTAAGTAATTCGTTTGATAGCTACTTACGAGGTATCCTCAGTTCTAGTGAATTCTTTTCCAGTTACAAATCACATTGCTTGAAAGAACTCACTGGCTCACTGTTGCCTGTCAGGTTTCATCTGCAGCTCCATCCTCAAGCTTTGTAAAATCATACCTCTGCATTCTAGCGTTACTGAGACTCTGTCCTCCTGCACCCCACCGGTCCGGCATTTCCATCTGTGCCTGGACTTTTCCCATTCCTCCTGGCTTGAATGAGTTCTCCTCCATCTGTAGCTGTTAAAATTCTACCAGTTTATCTCAGAGATCTCCTCCTTCTACTTCTTTCATGCAAAAAACATGACTTGAATATGCACCACATGTTAGACACTTGGGCTAAGCAACAGAGATTCAGAGATGAATACATATATTGTTACATCCCTCACAATATTCACAGTAGAGCTCAGTGATGCTCCTCCGGGGTGGCTTTTATAACTATATATTCCTGGGTCCTGTGAGATGCATTGCTTTTGCTGTGGTGTTGCCCCCATCCACACTCCTAGGCCCTGCTAAGGAAGCTACCGCTACTGACAGTGTTGTGCTGTGTCCATCTCCTGGGTTTGCCAGGGCAGGGAAGACAGACAGATGGACAAATAGAGAGCAGTGCCATGATAAGGTAGGCACTGGTGGGGGCAGGGGTGGGGGAGGAAGCAAATGCATTCAGATTCAGCCATATGGATTTACAGGCACGTGGGATAATCCGTGGTGTAAAATATTCCTGCCCCCCTTCCCACCTCCCCAGGGAGAGTTGAGTTTGACGAGAGGAAAGCCAAGAATAGAATCCTGGGAAAATGTTAAAATTTAAAGTTTGACCAATGAAGACAAGAGCATTCTGAAGTATGGAAGGAGTCTTAGGAGGTGATGATGTTAGGAAAAGCCTGGGGAAGATTGTTTTAGGATGGAAGTTGTTAAACATCCAGTACTGTAGGGAGGTCAAGTCAGAGAAGAAATGAGAAGTGTGTGTGGAATTTGGTAACTTGGAGGTCGTTGGGTCACATTAATGGGAATGACTTCCGGGAGAGGGTGGCTTGCATCAGGCTGCACTGTGGAACAGGTGGCAAGGCCAAGAAGCCCGGATGGATTGCTTTTTTGAAAAGCTTGGCTGTAAGAAGGAGATCAAAGATAACTAGAAGACTGTTCAGGCTTAAATAGTTTTGTTGTTCTTGTTCTTTTGCTTCGTTTTTAAAATGGGTTTTGAGTGTGTCTGTATGAAGAGAGGAAAGAATTGTTGTTGGACTCGAAAGTTGAAGCATCAGGAGAGAGAGGGGAGAATGGATGGAAGGATGCCTGCTGAGTACATGGAAGGGCATGGGAGCCAGAGCCCACTTAGAGACTAGCGTTGACTGGGAGACAGAAAGCTTATGGAGGTAGGTGTGTACAAGAAGTTCGTTTATTCCAGACCCCGATACTACTGTTCTCTCAATAAAATTGAAGACGAGGTCTCTCAATAAAATTGAACCCTGTGAGTCAGGGTTTACGTGGGTTTGGAGAAGCTTCTGTAGAAAATGAGAGTTGAAAATTGAACGGGGACCTGGAGAAGACTCTGAGGTAGTAAATAGTGTCTAACGAAGACAGAGATCAAGTTAAGTAATGTACCTACATCCTATGCCTGTCACATTTTCTTCAAGGTGGGGAGAGAGAGAGCAACAAGGTTCGTCCAGGGTTGATGTTTATAGGCATATTGGACAGAAAGATAAAGGTATTGTTGGATACTTGAGGGATCAATAACTCATCCATCTTCCCCTGTGTTCTTAGTTCCTGAGAATAAAACATAGGGAGTGAGGGACAGCTTATTCATGGCCAAACAGGATCCAACAACCACTAAATTCTGAGCTTCTGATAAATTGTTGCTTCTTTTTCCTTCCTCTCAAATAAAGGTGGAATAAGGTGATGAACCACTTGCCTTCTCTAGGGAGTGAACGGTAGTCTTCTTCCCTCTGTGGATACTCATGGGGGAGTGAGCAGTAAGGGTTTTCCCTCAACAGGGATCTAGAGTTTAGTCTGAAAGAAGGTCCCAAAATTTAATATTTGAAGAATGGAACAATCTCAGGTAAAGACAAGGTGTCTAGAATGTTGATTTAGATAAAGGTAAAAGGAAGTGAAAAGCTTTGATTTGAGAGAGGTTATCTTTCGTAGAACTCTTTCTTGAACCTCTAAGTCTCTCCTCTAGTGCCTTTCTTACTATGGAACTCACTGTATTCTGCTTTACATTTAATTAGGTGCTTATGTTTATTATAATCTCCCCAGGGACAGGCTGTCATGTCATTTTACCTCATAGTATCTTCTCCGTTAAGTCTTTGTTGATTTAATTAATAAGATGAAAGTTGATTTTACACATGAGAAGACGTTTTGTTGAAATATTTTCAAGGGATTTATCCACTCGACCAAATGCTATTTCTGAAGTTTGTTGGGCTAGAAATGTGGACACTTAATGGTTAGAGTTTTACGGCAAATGAGTTTGGTAGAACTTTCTAGGGCATAAAATAGAATAAGGGATAGGTTTCTAACCAGTAATTGACAGTCTTCCCTATCTTTAAATATTTAAATATCCTACCTTTCTGGATTGCATGGATTGGTATTGATGGTGTTATTTTGGCTAGTTCATGTCAAAGGTTAATGTGTAGTTGGTGGTGCTACGGCTGGAGAATGCAGGAATGGCCAAATTCAGCTTCACTACAGCAATGCTTTGAAGTCCCTAAGAATGATATATTGACAAGAGATAATAGGAAATGGAAAATCTGTGATCAGCAAATGGAAAATGGACAAGCTGTGCTTTGCCTGAAAACCTGATGCCAAACTCTCTAGTACAGTGGGTTTGAGAGCAACAGTTCTAGAGAGCTCCACAGAAACTGACCTCACGTGGGAAGTTACTTAGCATTGTTTCTGCAGCATTTTGTCGGTTATGAGTGAGTCACTGAGGTTGGCCGAGCTTCATGGGATGGGGACATAGACACTGTGAGAGTGAGAGGATATGTAGACATAGTTCAGACCTACCTCCTCAGTGGTTACTTTTCCCTTTTCCATCCTTGCACAGACCTGTGATTCCATCCCCAGAGTTAACAATTGTCTTTTTTTTTTTTTTTTTTTTGGTTGTCTAAATCACCTCAGGCACACATTGGTTTTCTATTGCTTTGTGACAAATGACCACAAATCTAGTGGCTTAACGCAATATCCATTTATCTATTTCTCAGCATAGCCAGATGCCTCTCCTCCAGATCTCACAATGTTGAAATTAAGAGATTTTTATATATATATATATATATATAGATAGATATGTATACACACACACACACAGAGACACACACGCATATTTAATTACATTAAATCGGATCATTTTGACCTCGGTTGGAGTTTTGGGTTTCACAGGTGTCTTTGCAATAGACACCACTGATGGTGACAATAAAACCCTGAAAGCATTTTTCACAACGTTAGGTGTCGGTGACATGATCAGGGAATGGAAAAGGACAGCCCCTGACAGCATTATTGGCCTTTCATAGGCCTTCAGGATTCATTAATGTTCATCATTAATTTATGTGTAGTTTAAATTCTACAATAGCATTTTCTCTCTTTTTTTTTAAGATTTTGTTTATTTGAGAGAGAGCATGAAAGAGAGAGAGAAAGAGAGAGCACACAAGCAGGGGGAAGGGATAGAGGGAGAAGCAGACTCCCCACAGAGCAGGGAGCCTGATGCACAGCTTGATCCCAGAACCCCAGGATCATGACCTGAGCCGGAGGCAGAGGCTCAAATCGACTGAGCCACCCACGTGCCCTCCCATAGCACTTCTATGACTATGGCATCTATAACACATTCCCAATTTTTTCGTTCATTTTTTAAATTATTCATTTCCTTTTTGATTTTATTGACTTCTGCATGGCATTCCGGAGTTTTATTTTCATTTGAACATTTTTATGTTTCACACACTTCTGTACTGTAGCAAACATGTTCTTCTACTAGACTGGAGAGAAGAATTGACTCCCCTGCTAACCCCAGGTCACATAGGTGCATCCCTAGAAAGGGTCCCAGCCCTCCCGAGCTTTAATCCAGGGCTCTCCCTTTTCACATAGGGTTCTTTCCATCTGGTTAGTCTTTGCCTCTGTTTTCTTTCTTCTCATACCCACTGCTCTCTGTCTCTTTCTCACTAGTCATGATGTGTATATCCCAGCTTATGGTGGCTTACTCAGTGGCAGACCTTAGACTGTGAAGTCAGACAACATGGGTTTGTGTCCTGGCTTGGCCCTCTCTCGTTATGTGACTTTGGACAAATTACTTAACCCCTGTGAATCTGTATTCTCACCTGTAACGGAGAATAGCAGCGGGGTTATGAGGATTAAATGAAATGTGATAATTCCCTACAATCCCCAGCAGAGTGATGAGCACATACAGTATACTAAGTGCTAGTCGCTGTTATTATCCTGGAGTTATGATCCCACCTGTTCCTTTCACAAGTGATAGTGTGTTGCCAATTCCTAACAAGTTTGGGAATTCTGAAGGAGAACATGGATGAACTTTATCTGGAGAAAAAAATCCACCTGCCTCTCTTTCAGAGGTGTGGTGAAGATTTATTTCCACTTTTATCTTATATTAATAGATGTTATTGGGAAAAGCAACCATTCTGTAATGGTCATTCCTTTGTTAGCTATATGGATATGCTAAAGAAGAGCTCTTAATGATTTGAGAGTCATCGCGATCACATGGAAGACATTAGACTTTATTTTTTTTTAAAGATTTTATTTATTTACTCATGAGGGACACACAGAGAGAGGCAGAGACATAGGCAGAGGGAGAAGCAGGCTCCCCGTAGGGAGCCCTATGCAAGACTCGATCCCAGGACCCCGGGATCACAACCTGGGCCAAAGGCAGAGGCTCAACCACTGAGCCACCAAGGCATCTGTACATTAGACTTTCAAAATGTGCTATTCAAATGACCATTTTCTTTCAATTTTAAGGACAGGCTAAATGTTAAATACACGAGTCATCATTTTAAAAGAAATTATTGTATTGACATTGTTAAAACTTATTTTGGAAGTTTATGAAGAAAACATTTTTTTTTAACTAGAAAGAAATGCAGAGGTAATTTATTTGATTTATTTAATACTCTTAACATTTCTAGTGAGTGATCTATGAGTGTGCTTGGAATGTCAGGGTGACTGCACATCCATGCTGGCTTACCCGGTTGTGTGAACCACAGATACCATGTGGTAGCACTTATTTTTAGAACTAACCAAGCCCTGGAACAGAGTCCTATTAGTTTAGGGGTCACTTGCCACAGCCAACATGACTGAAGGTTGATTAGCACTAGAGTTGATGCCTCCAAAGAAGTTTTAGAAAGTATGTATGAAAAACAAGCCAATAATGAGAATATACGGCACGTAAAATGCCAAAAATTATACATTTGTGATGTAGTTGAAATGAGCAGGCTGTGTTTTAATGGGAGGGGGAAAATGTGTTTCTTTAATGTGTACTTTGTTTATTTTGTTTTTCCCTTAGCTTCCTCTGTTATTATAATCCAGTTCATCTTCTCTCTTAAGAGAGATACCACATCCTTTGAACCTAAGTATCAGTTTACTTTTATCCATTAGTATCTCAATCTTTAGTTACGAAGAAAGGGATGAAATGTTATTTTTATGTCATTTGTGAATACACATCACAGAACAGGTTTTAAATAATCATTTAAGTAATCACTTAGACAAATAAATTGCCTACTCTGATGATGATATTTATTGTAACTATTATGTGCCTCTTCTAAATGCTGATAATCCTTTCAATTCTTTAAATAAATCCTGTAAGGTAGATGCCATTGTGCTCTCCATTTTAGATGAGACACCTGAAACAGAGAAGTGAGCACCTAACACACGTAATAACTAGAATCTGAACCCATTTGGGTCACCTGACGTCACTCTGTACTCTTGACCTCTCTGCTATCTTTATTGTGGAACTTTCAAGAAGTATGGTTCAGATAGTATTCCTCTAATTGTATTTTATGTTTCAGTTGTCTTTTCTCCTCCAGGTCAATCATAGAGTCTTATATTGCATTACCAGCTATATAGCTAGCACTTGCTGGTCCTACTGCCAATTTAGAATACTACATTTTATTTTGGGCACTGTATTTTAAATAGAAATGTTGATAAAGAGCTCACAGAGGAAGGTGACCAATTTTATACAAAGGTCTGGGGAATCATGAGATTGCCATTAGAGGCCACTCTTTATCTTAAAGATTTGGGAACATGTGACATCTTTTTAATGTTCGAGGGATTATCATGCGTAAGAGGCAGTTGACAGGTTTTGTGTTGTTACTGCAGTGTGCAGGACAAAGATTCACAGTTGAATTCACAGAGGGACAATTTTAACTCTACTTAAAAGAGAACTTTCTAACTTGAGTCATCTGATAGAACAGGCCTCTTGTGATGTAATGGCTCTGTCCATTATTAGAAATCTCTAGTCCTCTCATCCCCTGTGAACTGGAAGGGGTCTTCAAGAACAGAGTTCTCAGAGCAGACTCAGGTTCAGAGAGCTGAAATGAATTTCTCAAGGTTGGATGACTAATAGCTATGCACAGCTAGTGTGGAATTCAGAGCTCCCAGCTCCTGGAGTTTGTTGAGAGTAGGCAAGGAGGAGTGGATTTAGAGATTGCCGGGCACTTGACACACACTGTCTCATTATACCACCCAGCAAGAGCTGAGTGACCATCCTTCAAGAGCGCTGTTGGAGAGATCTTTGCATGGCATGTGTATGTGGGAGGGAGTGAGAGGGGATGGTAGACACTGAAATTTCCTTGCAGAAACAAAGACTGTCTTCCTCACCACTGGATCCCCAGGGCTAACACCAGACCTGGCACAGAGGGGAAAGACAATAAATATTTGCCTAAGGAATGAAAGAATGTGTCTTGTTGAATGAATGTTGAATGATACTTGTAAACTCTAGTTTTCCTTTGGGAGAAATGTGTCATTTCAAGATTTAGCTAGAGAGCAAAGTTCCCTGATTTCCCCAGTGAGGTTAGATTATTATATGCCCACAAGTATTTGTATTCTAGTTGAACTCTACATTGTGACTCAGATGATTTTTTATCAACAATAAGTCTTATAAACATGATTCTTGCTGTGATTAATGATTGCGGTGGTCTCCTGATTATTTGATGCATGATAGTGGCAAACCACATGTTTTTTATACCTATATTGGCTAAATCTATTTTATAGCACTCTAAAATGATACCACATTAATGCAATTTGAGTGGTTGTTTTGCCTCTTAACATGGACTTATACGTAGTGTAGAGGGCTTTATTCTATGAAAGCTGAATATTTACAAGTGGGGTTTGAAATTTGCATTCTTTTTTCCTCTAACTTGGACATCAGACTTTTAGAAATGAATTATCTTATCATTGTTTCTGTAGGGGTATCATGTTTATCTTTTCATTTAATGATACAGAATCTTTTCCAAGAGTCTCACCCAGAGAAATACTTCTTAATGTTATCATGAGCTTCCTCAGACCAGAGTCCTAGGAAACAAGAAACCGTTGGTCCTTTTGTAGCTAGACTAAAAAATCTTGGAGTGCTCTAAGAAAAGTATGAGAACAAATCAGCTAATCCTTCTCCCTTTGGAAACCTTTTTTTTTTTTTTTTTTTTTTTAGAGACACAGAGAGAGAGAGAGAGAGAGAAAGAGGCAGAGACATACATAGGCAGAGGGAGAAGCAGGCTCCATGCAGGGAGCCCGATGTGGGGACCCCGGAATCATGCCCTGAGCCGAAGGCAGGTGCTAAACCACTGAGCCACCCAGGTGTCCCCTTTTGGGAACGTTCGTAGGAATTTAGAGTTGCTGTTTTGTACAAGTAAAGTGTTGTTTATGTGAGTATGTTTTAGGTTGGATGGATAAAAGCATGTCCCCCAGCAAGGACTGACAGGACTACACTCAAAAGTGCTGCTGAAAAACTTCTAAAAGATTTTAACCTAAGGTTAAATATAATATGACCAAGATACACACTTTACAGCATAGGTGGTAAAGAAAGTTTTTTTTTTTTTTTTTAAGTCCTTGGGTTCATCAGTGCCTTGACTGCCCATATTATCTAGAATTAGCAGAGGTAGAGAAAAGTACTGTTTATGTGTGCCAAGGCATACATACCAGGCTACTCACCCATTGTAATAGCACAAGATTGGAAATAACCCAAATGTGCCAGTTAGACTGGTTGAAATGAATTATGACATATTTCACATAGTACAATGTTTGTAACCACGAGAAAGAAGGAATCAGTTCTGTATGTAATAAAAATACTCACTGAGCTCCAAGTATTATTCAGTGTGAAAAGCCAGATGTGGAACAATGTGCTTGTATAAAATGTTAGGCTGTGTTTGTTACTCTGTGCAGGTGGGGTTTGTGTGTATGGGCCCACAGCCATGTATTTAAACCTTGAAAGAGCACATATTTGTTGTCTATGCAGAGAATCTCTCTGGAGAGATACATCGAAGCTGACATACTTGCCTTTAGGAAGGAGACATGGTGGCTGGGGGGCAGATTTGGGAGAGAGATGGGCTTTTCATCCTCAATACATTTTGAATTTTTTTGTTTCACAAATGCTTATTACTTATTCAGAGGAAATTCTAAATGCTTCATGGAAGCCCTTTCTGGCAGCTTCCTATCAGATGCCTTTGACAAGAGTGATGGGCTTTGCAGGAAGCTCAATTTGGACGCTGCTACAGTGTCCAAGGAAACATGATAAGGGTACATATCAGACCATCTGTAACGGGAGGGAAGGAAGCAATGTATGAGCGATCTTGTGGGAAAGACTGGAGAGCTGTGGCCAGCAGGAAGGGGGACAAGAGAGGAGGAAACTAACGTAGAGTTTGGAAGGATTGCTATATAAATGATGCCTTTAATTAAGGGTAGAAAATTTGAACACAAGTAGGTTTATTGGTTGTAAAAAGAAGACATTGTGAGTTAGACAGTATGAATTTGAAATGATGGGAAGGCATCCTGGTGATGCTAGTAGGCAATTGAGAGATGCTTTGAAATGGCTTTAAAGTGCTCCTTTGGATCATTGGCATGGTTCTTTTTTTAAGTTTCTAGCATATTCAAATGTCTTCTCTATTCCTTAAGTATGATTATGGTGTAATGGAAAATTTAGGCTTTAGAAATGTTTTAGTTTTGTGGTGACTGGTACAAACAAGATAATTATTTTGCTTTGAACTTTCCCATCACATATGTGTTCCGTACAAAGCAATTTACGGTTATAAACCAATAGAGCTTGTGCCAAGGGAATGAGGCTAATGCTCTGTTCCAATCTCTGGTACATTCTGAAAATATTAAATGAGTGGTAAAACTTTTACTGTGTCCATTAACTAATACTCACTGGTAATTTGCAGTAAAAGTGTATGTGACAGCCTACATAAATAATTTCTAAAATCACCGTGACCCTTGTTATTGCAATTAATACTGAAAAAAACCCCTCTCAAATAAGATGCTTTATATGATTATATATCCTGTTAATATTTTTTTTTCTAGAGGTGCCTGGTTTGCAGAGACCTATCTATGCTAGCACATTTACTATTGTTGTTGTTGTTATTATTATTATTCATTTACCAGCTCATCTTAGTAATTTTCTTGCTCATCTTTAAAGTATGTGCAAGTATGTATAGGATTAAAATATAACTGTACAGTTTCCCTGATTATTTTTAAGAGGAGAAAAAGTGAGCAGCACGTCAAGTCTTTTCTGCTTATTCTTCTAGGGTACCATCAGTAAATTTTTTGCTATCCTTTCATTCTCTAGTAGATGGCTAGGAAGGCAGACAGAATTTTGTTTCAAATCCTAAATGTACTTGTGACCTCGGGCAAGTGACAAGCCTCCTTTCTGAGGTTCCTCAAATGCTAGTTTTGGGGTTGTGTAGATGAGATAAGTATCTTATCTAAATCTTATTTATCTTATATAAATAATGTTTTATATTTAGCACACACGGGTCCTGGCCTGTTTGAATTACTCCGTAAGTGGTAATTCTGATTATTTTGGACTTGCAAGCTATTTCCTTTTCATATGTGGAAGCTGGAATCATCTAAGCTGCTCCGTCATTGTCACACCTCACAACCTGCTAATCACCAAGTCCCATTCATTCTGTCTCCGAAAAAGCTGTTAACTCTTTCGCCTGTCTCCTATGTGCTCACATCTTCATGGCATGCTCCCCTACACCGCAGCCCACTGCCACCCTGACCTCATGTCCCCTCAGGCCCTTTCCAAAGGTTAATGAGTCTTCTCGAGGGCACCAGTCAGTTAAGTGTTGGACTCTTGATTTCAGCCCAGGTCGTCGTCTGAGGGCCCTTGGGATCTAGCCCCTCGAAGGGTTCTATGCTCAGTGGGGAGTCGGCTTGGGGATTCTCTCCCTCCCCCTCTCCTTCTGCCCCTCCCCTTACTTGAGCTTGCTCTGTCTCTCAAATAAATTAACCAGTCTAAAAAAAAAAAAAAAAAAAGAATCTTCTCCCCTGTGACCAACCACCAAGCTGACCCTCTCTATGGCTGCCAGCCATCTTTCTAGAACATATGTTTCCTGGTTCCTCCTGGCTTAAAGCCTGTTAGGGCATGCTCTGTCACTTTAAGGTTCAAATCCACACCCCTTAGTACCGTAAAAGGTTTTTCGTGATGACCTCTCTAACTTTGCCTTATTCTTCTACCCATGGTTGCCATCTTACACTATTCGTCATACCCAACCCTTATCTTGACCTTTCTTCATTACGTGTTTGTATGCCCCTTGGTCTGCAGCATGCCCTCCCTTCCTTCCCCTGGTTCCCTCCCCACAGAAATATGCTCCCAGGCTTACTTGCCTCTCACCCTTACTTGCTTGACTATCACTCCCCCAACCAAGAAAGCTTTGCCTGAGTCTTTGGTCTTGGTCAGCTGCCTTCCACTGTATTCTAGTTGCACCCTGGGTGCTCACAGCACACATAAGGGTCTGGATCTTGAAGCATCTTGGAAGCTAAGCTGAGTGGTATGGAAGCTGGCAGGAACCCACTGTATTGGAATTCGGTTTCCTTATCTGTGCTCCTCAGTGAGCGGCAAGCTCCAGGAGTCCAGGGACTGGGTCTTTCGTCTTTCTGTCCCTGAGCTGCGACGTCGTCTGACGTAAAACAAGGCACTCTACATTTCCTAGTGAATGAATGAAAATTTGGCATTGGAGTCAGAGTGTGAGTCTTAAACTACCACAGTAGGTATCCTTCTGCACCTTCCTCACGACATGATGGCTCATGTACCCCATCATCCTTGCCCATCACCTAACATGCTCTGGGCGAGCATCCCACTTGCCCATTACAACGTGGTTGTGAAGCACACGTGAAGCAGGTGGAGTCAGGAAAGGACCCAGTGCTAATGTGTAAGTGGACAAAAGTGCTGTCGAGGTATGAATAGCATGTTGCAGTGGAAAGTGGCAAGCTTCGGTGAGGTAATTGGGGAAGGGCAGTAAACAGGTTTTCAAATAGGTGAGCGCTGAACCTGAAGAGAAGCTTGCAAACTTGTGAACACGGAGTGAACTGCATAGAGTAATGCAGGTGCTTTGTGCAGCCTGCCTTTCAGTTTTGAATTCTTTTATGTACCTTCGGTAGTTGTGAAACATACTTGCTTTATATTGGAATTCTAAATATTCATAGGTTTTTGGTCTGCTCTTAGAGTGATGATCAGTAATTTTTAGGCTCTTTTTAAATACCAATTTTGGTGACTCAAGTATGTGTTTAGTAATAAGGGATAGAAGGGATAGGTGTAACTATTATTACATGTATAGCGAAAGGAAGTTACAGCTTAATTATGTTAAAAATTTTTATAGGAAATATTATTTTGCTATTGCTAATTTGAAACTTTGTATATCTTAATGCATTTGTTTTATCTAGACAGAATTGTTTTGATGCCAATTGATTTCTTAGAGTTACACATATCAAATGATAGCACAATTGATTTCATTTTTGACAGGGTCCTGTGATCCACATAAAGGCAGCGGAGAAACAGTTTGTCTGGGATAACCGGGAAGATAGGTGTGATTTGCATCCAAAAGACCTGACTATATACTTCCATTCTCCTACTTAATGACTTTGCAATTTTAAACAAGTTAAATTTCTTTTTACATATCAAGTAGGCCAGTTATCTGGAAGATTAAATGAGATAATATATGTGACCTTATTGACAGCAAAGCACTTTAAAAGCATGAGATGCCACTGGAGCAATCATTCTGCTTATTTATCAACAGTAGAGCCTCCTAAGTATCCTATTTTTCAAGACCTTAACTATTCATTCTTTTGAAGAAAAGTCGTTTGTATCCGTGGATGTTAATTGAAATTATGAGTATAATAAAATAGATGACAGTGTCATTGATTTACCTGTTCACTATTACAATATTGAAAGTTCTAATTTTGTATTATTTATTATATTGGTGTGGTAGGCTGAATGATGAACCACAAAGACATTTTCATCCTAATGTCTCTAAGCTGTGAATGTTACTTTATGTGGCAAAAGGGACCCTATTGTTTTGATTATGTTAAGGATCTTGGGATGAGATTATCCTGGGTTATCGAATGGGCCCAGTGTAATCACAGGGGCCCTTATAAGAAGGAGGCAGGAGGAATCAGGAAAGATGTGACTGTGGCAGCAGAAGGTTGGCTTGATACAAGGAAGGGACCATGAGCCCCAGGGCATGCGGGCAGTGTTTAGTAGGGGGAAAAAGCAAGCAAATAGATTCTCCCCTATAGCCTCCAAAATGAATTCAGCCCTTTGGACACCTTGATCCTAAACTTTTGACTGCCACAACTATGAGAGAATGATTTGTAGCAGCAATAGGAAATTAATACTATAGAGACTTGACCAAACATTAATAACTACAGTTTGTTTGAATTTTAAGAAACTTTTATTTATTTTTTAAAAAAAGATTATTTATTTATTCATGAGAGACACACACACAGAGAGGTAGAGACATAGGCAGAGGGAGAAGCAGGCTCCCTGCAGGGAGCCCACTGTGGGACTCGAGGATCACGGCAGGCACTCAACTGCTGAGCCACCCAGGCGTCCCCTTAGAAACTTTTAATACTGAGTTGAGTCCAAACTTCATTAGTCTTCAGAGAAACAGTGGTTTATTATTATCATACATGTAATTTATCTATACAAATGGCATAATAAGATATCCCAGTAAGCAACACAGAAAGCCATTCTTGGTAGACTCCCTGAGGCCTCTGCTGGGTCCTTTTCCCAGTGAGAGCAGGATTGGGGAGCACACTTTTGAGAGGGATGGTCTTTACCTTCTATAGTTTCACTATATCCTCCTACCTTATGTTCTCCAGTAAACCAGAGACTCTGGGAAGTCACATTTAGGCCCATTACTCTGAAACAAAGTCTCAAAGACAAAATAGTTTCAGAAGATGTTAAATCGATTGCTTTCTTTAACATTTTTTGTGTAGGTTCTAAGACTATATGAATTATACTATGTTGAATTCGGTTGCTTCTTTGAAAACTGGATTCTGCTAGCTTACATGCCTCTATTTTATTTTGTTAATATTTTATTAAATGCTTTTTCAGTAAAATTTTGATTTTAGAGTATTTTGGATTTTTACATTGAAATAAAGGAAAAATTTACTTTTCAAATGTGAGATCCTATGGAAATACTGTGTATGTAGTGAGGGGATTGGTACTCGACAGCATTGAAATCTGTGGTTCCTTTTTTCATGGAAATATATCAAAATTTATGTTTTATTTATATTTAATATTCTAAGGCAATAAAAAAACCAACATTAGGTTATAGAGGGAAATCGAATTAACTTGGAAAATGACTTTGTTATGAAGCCATTATTCCTTAGTCAAGAAGTAGGTTTTGTGGCCTGCCAACTTAATCTTAAGCAGAGTCATTGAAGCTCAAGAATTCTGGAAGTAAGATTTGCAAAGTTCTCTTCAGCTCAGACCATCCCACCCCACCTCACCCAGGGACAGAAGACAGACTTTATTAGTTTCTTTGGACATTTTAGGCCATTTGATTCATCTAATTTGAACTTGATACAGGAGAAGACAGTTATAGGTCAGAAACTTGGGTCCAGATAGGTGTGGTATGGTCTGAAAGCTGAGTTCAGGGCCAAGCATTTAATAGTGTCTGTACATAAGACTAAGACACCCAGGTCCCTCACCTCTGTCCTTAGTTCCTTGAAGAGTTTTGCTTATTCCCAGTGCCTGGGTACAGTTTTTTTTTTTTTTTTTTTTTTTTTTTTATTGTGAAACATTTCAAAAACACACAAACTCAGGGTTGTTGTGAAGTCCTACATCCCCATTGCCCAGCTCCTACTATTAACCTAGATGTTGCCAACACTTGCTTCATCTAGTCTCTTTTTTTCCTATTTCATCCAGAGTACTTTAAAGAAAATCTTCCACCTCATTTTACTTGACCCCTCATTCTTCAGTGGGCTTCCCTAAAAATATCATTGCCAGTTCTTAACTCTACTTCTTTTCCATTGTTCTTCCTAAACAAAGCTGGTGAATGAGAAAGATTTCTTGAGTTGCTTGTAGTTATTCAATTCGGTATTTTACAGTGAAGGAATAATCTTTTATTTTTATTTTACTTGCTATAATAGTGCTGTTACTACTTTAGTAACTCCTCTTACAAGAAATATATTAACTTATTGTAGGCAACTCATTTAACTTCTACATTTGTTTTTTTCCCCTTCAATGTGTTGTAACAAAATTAATTCTGTAATTTACAGAGATGACTGAAGAATCAATGAGATACTGCCTTTTTGCCATAAACTTGTAGTCAAGTATTCCTGTAGATAAGAAGACAGACGTCCTCTTGCCAAAGAGGTTCTGCTCTTGTCCAGAGGTCTTTTTCGTTTCTATAATGAGAACATTTCTCAGAACAATAGTTTACATTTTTACAAAAACTTCCATCAGTATCTATTTTGTCAATACTTGCGCTTCTTTTGTAGAATCTTGTCACAAGTAAGTTATATTTCATATTATAGTACAGAATTTTCAATCATTTATATGAAAGTTTAGGTAATTACTGGATTTCCAGTTTGATTTTTGAAATCAATATTATGTCTACAGATGACAACTTCTCTTTTGATAGGAAAATAAGCAGCACTGGGGTGGATTTCCCTGTGTTCATAAGTAATGCCTCCCTCTTTATTCTGAGAGCCTATGGAGATGTTTGATACTTCCTAGCCTACGTTATAGGAATGCCCACAAAGATCAGTAAGTTGTTATTCAACTAGAATGACTCATTCATTGGAAAGATGATCAGCCAGCCAAAACCAGAGGGGTGGAATGACTTTCAAAGATCCTCTAATTCTCAGTAATAGTGTTTAGCGTATTTGTGTACAAATCTAAACATGGCTGTAAATAGACATCTGAAAAGATGTGTAGATCTTTCTGAAAGGAAAGAGGAAGACCTTAGCTCAATTCCCAAGCAATATGATGTAGGATCCTGTTGACATGGTGCATTGACTACAAAGCAGAATGTCTATATAAATTCCAGCAGTAGGTTACTAATGAGGTTCTTGAGTGTATGGCAATTACCCATCAACCTCAGTCTTATCGTTAGTCCCTTACATCTTTATATGTTATTTTACATCATTCGAGATATTGTTAAATCTGTGCTCCAAGATTTTATGGAGCTACTCTCTTCATGGGCACTTAATGCAGATTCCACAGTGTTTATAGCTATTTAATGAATGTTTATGGCATTACATCAGTATGATAGTGTCTCTTTTTAATCTAAAATTCTGTTATTTTGTTGACTTAAATTGTGCTTTCTGGCTCTCTCGTTGGTCTTGGTGCCAAAAATGCATTTGTTGTGACATTGTATTTTTCTTAGTCTTCCATTAAAATTCAAGCACCACTGGCAGAAAATATGCACTGAACCTTTATCATCTATAACAACCTCAGAAAAAATTATTTTTAGGTCAGCAGTTGTCATCTTAGAAAACAGATGGGACTTGAGGCAACTGGATGATGAAATAGGGAAGTATTAACCCCAGAAGGAAGAGGAGTCCATCTCTGCAAGACTTGCAAACTCAAATGCCTCCAGGGGCTACTTGGTAATATAAGTGTATGAAGTGGCCAGCTGAAGAAAATAGGTTTAAGCTGCTCTTACTGTGAAGAGCAAAGTACATGTCTAAAATGATAGATTTTAGCTTCTTGTCATTGTTGTTGTTTTACAACACAGCCCTTCAGGGTTCAAACAGAATGGCCGGAAAAAAACATCAGAGATCACTGTTTGGGGACCTCTGTTATGTCACATGGGTGCTGTAGGTGGTAGGCTATTTCAGATTGATCCCATACAAAGGAATGCAATTAGGGACAGATGAGAACACTGGAAATTTGGGAGCAGGAGGGTACTGAAAAGGGAGATTGGGAGCCATAGATTAAGAGCACTTTCTTTACATTCCTTAGACCAGACTCTGACTTGATTAATGGAAAAGTTGGTTGCTTCTACTGCCCTTCACGGCTGATAAACAGTGGTGTGCATCAAAATCACCTGTATAGCTTTGTCAAACTACAGATTACATCTGAAATTATCCATACCTCCCACCAAAATAAGATTTTGATTTACCAAGTCTGGTTTGGGGTGTGGTTGGATATCTTTTGGAAAAACTCTTTGCTTGATTCAGGTGCACACATGTAGTTGAGGATCTATGCTCTTGGATATAGAGGTTCCCAGGTTACTGTCTGAAATGTGGGAGTATCTTTACAATCATAATAGTCACTTCAGATGAAGGACTACACTATGGTTTGGCACATTTAAGTTGTCAGAGTGAATTATTTCATTTCATAAAAGAAGAATGAAAAAAATGCAACATACATAATTTAAGAGTTAGTTTTAGACATTTGAGGGAGGATGAAGAGGTAGGTATATTAAGACTGAGCAGTTGGCAACTTCCAAGTATAGCAAATTAGTGTTGAAGAGATATAATTACCCCTGATCTGGCTTTGACAAAAGTCAAATTCTATCCCGTAAGTCATAATAAACACAGGCAATAAAAAACTGTTATGAGTTCAATTAAACTTTCTCTTTGTTCTGCTGTCCAAGAAAGGTTTCTTACTGCATATGAATTATTTCAATCAGACAGTTCAGGATTAATCACTAAGGATAAAAGAAAATAAACACTGTATTTCATGTAGATGGAATCACACAATATGGGGTCTTTTGGCTCCTCTTATTTAATGTAATGATGTTGCAGTGCTGTCAGTCTTTTTTTATTCTGTGTATTTATTTAAATTTTTCCTTTTTTACTTTTGCAGTTACATCTCTAGAAAGTGATACTGGTTTTGAACATCAAATTGGGATATCAGGTTAACTTTATAAATGAATTTGGGTTAAGAAACTGATTTGATTTAAAGAATTTATGTAGTTATCAAACATGGCATCAATTTTTTTTATGTCAGACCTCATTTTATTTTTTTAATTAAAAAATTGTTTGAATGAATTTTTTTAATCTAGGTGTAGTTGACACACAATGTTACAATAGTTTCAACTGTACAGCCTAGTGATTGGACAAGTTTAAACATTATGCTGTGCTCACCACAATTGTAGCTACCATCTGCCACCATACAGCACGATTACAATATCATTGACTATATTCCTTATGCTGCGCCTTTTATTCCCATGATTTGCTCGTTCCATAACTAGAGATAAAGTAGATTTGTTGTTGCCTAGGCCTGGGGGTGGGGCCAGCTTTGGAGGAAATGGGAGTTACCGTTAATACCTTAAATACACTAAGAACCATCGAATTGTACCATTTAAGCAGATGAATTGAATGGTATTGTGAATTATATCTCAATAAATATCAATAATATATATGGTATTAAAAGATAAGCAAGTGAAACAAAACGTATATAGTTTTTTTTTTTTAAAGGACTGCAATAGGGCCAATATGATCAGTTTGTTGTAAAGAGCTTTAGATTAGAAATACGAATTTCCTAATGAAAAAAGTTGTTGGACATTTAAAATTGCCACAGAAGTTTGCAGAGTTTCCTTCATCATGGAATAAAAAATCTGAGTTAAAAGAAGAAACTCTGTTAAAATAGTTTAAGTCCCTAGAGATGGCATTTCGAACTCTTATAGTATCGTACAGGGATCTGATGAGCCTCACTTTGGTAAGCCTTTTGCCATCTGATATTTCTACTGTGGGTAAGGTGAGATGCAGTGCAGTTAAGGGGGGGACCGTTTTTTCCTGATCGTTTGTTACTATTTTCCCAATATCTTTAAAGAGCAGCTCATTGTCATTATTCTCATTTTGGTGGTTTCTAGTCAGTGACTGTTTTGTTGGCAAAATGCCTCCAGTTCATGTTATTTTTGACTGTGGACACAAAAGAAATATCTATATATGTAATATATATGTATTTATATAAAATAGAAGAAATCTGCACCTGTATACATAATTTCTTTCCACACCAAGAACTGGGATGCTAATATTGACTGAGCTTTGGCTTCCTCACAGACACTGTGCTGAATGCTTTACTTGGATTGTCTCCCTAACACCCCCCACACTCTGTAGAGCTGGGAGTTAATGCTTTACCCTCACTTAGCAGGTACCACACCAAAGCTCATAGAGTGGAGGAAACATTGTTCACAGCCACAGAAGTAAGAAAGGTTGCTGTTGGTCTTTATTCAAAGTGGGCCACATTCCAGAATGTAGGCACGGAATCACTTTGCTGTTACATGAGTGGCTTCCAGGTGGGAATTTGCAGATTAACAATTCCCTGTAATTCACTTGTCTACACAAACCTCTATCATTTTTTACGTTCTGACAATGTTTTTTTTTTTCTTTTTTTTTTTTTTTTTACGTTCTGACAATGTTGTGGGGAATAGTAAAATATCTCTAGGGCACTGGTTCTCACACATACCTGAACTTTGCAAATATTTGGAAGTTAAAAAAAAACCACAAACAAATGGTGACTGGGTCTCACCCTCAGTACGTTCTCAGTTAATTAGTATGGAGTGTGGCCTGGACATTGGGATTTTAAAAATTCTCCCAGGTGATTCTAATGGGCAGCCAACTTTAAGAACTCCTCCTTTAAGAACCCCAGCCAACTTTAAGAACAATGCAGAGTTTTAAATTCTGAATTCCCATCCTTCCGTTAGAAAAAAAAAAAGAAAAATTAAATAATACTTTTATTATAAAAGTCCAAAATATTTGCTTTGGAAACCATAGACAAGCCAAAAAAATTACAATTAAATTATCTGTAATCCCTTCACTGAAAGATGACCACTACAGTATTTGTGGGGTTTATTTCCTGTGCAATTTATGTATTTAAAGTCTTAACTAAAATGTTACTCGTCTATAGAATTTTATATATTTAATGCTAGAGTGTCTCCTGTTTTATGTATCTATATGCTTTATTGGACTGAGAAATTCTCAGTTCTTATACACCCGTAATAGTGTTGTTGGATTAATACTTATAGGCCACTGACTCTCCAAATGGAGCAATATCTCTATTAATGGAGAATTTGTATATTATTTGAGGCAGCATTTAGGAAACTGATTTTTTAAAAAGATTTTTATTTATTTATTCATGAGTGACACACAGAGAGAGGTAGAGACACAGGCAGAGGGACAAGCAGGCTCCCTGGTGTGGGACTTGATTCCAGGACCCCGGGATCAAACACTCAACCACTGAGCCGCCCAGGTGCCCTAGGAGACTGATTTAGAGATGGACTTTGTGTCCATCTTATACAGCTATTTTTCAGACAAGTAGCCCTTGACTTACTTCCTTGTCTCCTTTCTAGATTATTAAGGCAAAGCCCCTGGTCTCTGGCATGCAGTACATGCTCAGTAAATGCTGGGGTGGATGAACAAGCAAAGTGTTCTGAGGCGGGCGTGGTGGTTATAGTCAGAAAGCCAATTAGTGAAATAAGTTCAGATGTGCCTGAAAAGAATTATTTGGGGATGTTGGGGTGGTGAGGAGAGCGGGTAAAGAGTAAGGTTGAGATAAAGACAGGGCTAGAGGACAGTTTAAGAGTGGTAAGCTGCAGGTCCTTCAAGAACAGTAAAAAAGTCCTCTAGACTTCCTGGCCTGGGGTACCCTCCATGCTCCCCCCCAGTCTCAGACAGACCTCCCTGGGTTAGCCCCCTCCCCACACCTCTACCTTTCCATCTCCACACCCTGTCATAATAAAAAGGCTGAGTATGTTGACTTTCCGAGTAAGAACCAAATAATTTTCAGAGTTTGCTGCTTCCTAAATATTTCCTAGTGAAGATTTAGAGGGGAAACCACTATAGTGTGATGAGGTTCAGTTAGGATATGACCAAAGCCTGTCAGACAACTGTGACTGTCCCATTTCTTTCCTACAGGGGTGGAGGATGAGGAAGAATGTAGATAAAAGGTGGGGGGAGGACTCAGCTTTGGTGGGCTGGTGAGAGGTTACAGCAGAGGAGGAAGGGCCAATCTGGGGGACCTTACAGGTTTGCTTGGGAAGCCAGGCTGGTCATGAGTTAGGCCCAGGTAACTCCAGGCTGCTTGAGGAGGTGTTTTTTTTTTTTTTTTTAATTTTTAATTTTTTTTTGAGGAGATGTTTTTGATACAGAAGGCACAAAGCCAGACATCTCTACATGACACATGATTTACAAAGGATTTTCTTTTCCATACAGACATCTTATAATGTAACTATAATCAGTAGATTTCTTAATCACAAGGCCTATAAATCAAAATTGCTTAATAAGTTCTTTTTGGCACTTGAAAACAACTTTTGTGTTATGATCTTTATGTGCTTTTTTTTGACCATTTTTAAACATATTTTTGTTAAAAAGGAGAAATTGCCCAAGTACACATTTTGCTCCATTAGCATGTAAGGTACATGTATGATTTATGTTGCTGAAATTTTTTTTGTAAAAGATTGAGGCCTCTTTACAGTTACAAAAGCTATAAGAAAAATTTGAAGCTAGGGCACCTGGGTGGCTCAGCAGTTGAGCCTTTGGCTCAGGGGGTGATCCCAGGGTTCTGGGATCAATTCCCACATTGGGCTCCTCGTAGGGAGCCTGCTTCTTTTTCTGCCTGTGTCTCTGTGTCTCTCATGAATAAATAAATAAAATCTTTAAAAAAGAGAAAAATTTGAAGCTATTTCTCTATTCTTTTTTCTTCCCTTTTTATTGAATTCACAGTGACTTTTAAAGAATTCAAAGGCATTAAAGATAGTTAAAACCATCAGACATCCTGCTTTACTTCGACTTCAGCAAAAAATGAAAAGGATAAAATAACAAGCCAGATTTATTTATCTGAATAATATTTGTCTCACTATAAGATCATTATGAAAGTGAGGGAATCCTTAGAGAATCGTATAGTATAGCAAATAAATAAACAAATATGCTAGCAGTGATATTTATTCAGATAAATCAGATTTATTCAGTCAGTCCAGTGAAACTGGGAGATTTCTGGACTGCTGGGCCAATCGTCAGAGCCAGGAGAATATTATGATTTAATGGTATCTTTTCTGCTGCATTTGATGAGCTGCCCTAGAAAAACATTTTGAAGCAATAAAGCATCCATTTGGCTCCTAAGTAATGAGGGAGGCAGTGCTCTTTCATTAACTATTTATTCAGGAAGACAAGTGACCAACTGCTAATAAGCTTTATCCATAGAGGGTGGTGGAAAACAGAAGAAAATGCAGAAGTGGGGTTCTGTTCAATTTCATATGCAATTAACAAATACCCAAAGCTGAATGGTTGGTGCTCCTCCTCCATGTGACTTCTGGAAGGCTGTATTTAAGCGTGAGTGCCTGTGAGATGCATGAAAGGGCCTTTGGTTTAAGGAAGGATCGTGCACTCTAAAGACGAAAGAAAGGAAGCAATGAGTGGTGAGTAGCTAAGATTGGGCTCGTCTCTACAGTTTTGAATAATGGACTTATTTCCTGAGATGAACAGTAGTGACCGAGGCTTGCTGTTTTACTCCGTGGGGGAAGGGTTTCTTTTGTTTTTAGATGATTATTGCTTTTTCATGACTTCAGAAATCTGCTTCTTAATGCAATATGCAGATTATCACTTGATCAAATGGCTTCTAACTTGAGAAAATTTCGCATTGCCCATCTAAGTATATACCTTGTTATTTGGAGGTAGTTTCGAGGAATGCGTGTGAAGTTTGCTCTTCTTTCACAAGTAAGTAAATGGTCCCTTCTTTGCAGTGACCGCTTAGGACTTAGCAACTTCAAGATTACAACTAGAATGCTGTATTCACACATAAATAGGGGCTTCTTTCAGGTCATTTCAGAATCTTACTTTGAATCGCTTTTGGTACTGTAACAGCACAAAGTCTTCATTTCACTTGCCTTAAGACTCTTAATATAATTTGCGTTCCTTAGTGACATGAAAAAAAGATAAAAGTCACAATTATTTCCTTCCCTTAAAGCCAATTAAAGGACTTCTATGTTAATTCTTCTGTCCTGCTCTCACTAAAAAGTAGTATAGTTGAGTTCTGTACAAGGGGGAAAGTACCCTTCATATTGTAATCATATTAAAATAGACAATGAAAATGATATGTAAATCCAACATTATTTAATAACAGAATATTCCTGATGTTTTCATGAGCCAATAACGAATCATTCAATATTGCATTCCTTTGGTTTTTAACTTTCTAAATTTCCATATTGAAAACTATGTATTAATTCTAAGCTTACGATGAATTATTCTGAAGTATATTTAAAATCAATTTTCAAGAAACGTTCTAAGATACAGGAATACGTTGTTTATTTGGGTTAGCCTTTGGTAAGGGGCTAAAAAAGACCCAAGTAAGTAGCAACGAGATTAAAGACAAGAAACACCTCCTAAGAATTTTTCTTTCCGAGACCCCATTGTATCGTACTCAGAGAACTAAACTCATTTATGTTACAGAGACTCTTACTGTCTTCATCAGGGAAGTAAAGACTACAAGGCTAAAAAATGGAATTTCCTTGTACAATTGCTAGGTTTTGCAATAATCTGTCTTGTTGGTTATTAACAATCATTAGATTGAATTACCCCTTTCAGATAATCACTCCATTCAGAAGACTAATGCTGTGTGCTGAGAACAGGAAGGAGATGGAGGATTGGATGAGCTCACTGAAGTCTGTACAGACCAGAGAACCTTACGAGGTACAGTAGCATCTTTCCTGGCACCTCCTGTCCTTTAGAGAACTGTCATCCGAAAAGCTAGAGCTGTATTCTGCCAAGAAAAGTAGGTATAGTTTCATTAAGCAAGTTGCTTAAATCAGATATTGACTTTTTTTTTTGTTTTTTAAAGTGTTTTCATTTTAAAAATTACAGATTTGAAATTTTAATCCTAACTGCATGCATTCTCCGGGTTAATAAGTCCCTGTAGTCTTGTTCTCTTGTTCAGCCCATCTGTGCTCACCTCTCGTTTCTAGGTGGCCCAGTTTAACGTGGAACATTTCTCAGGGATGCATAACTGGTACGCCTGCTCCCATGCCCGCCCCACTTTCTGTAACGTGTGCAGAGAAAGTCTTTCTGGAGTCACCTCCCATGGCCTGTCCTGCGAAGGTACTGTAGCACTCAGCCCGCATCCTCCCATGGCACTGAGCTGCAAACCCGCTGCCCTCAGTGCTTCTGTGCAGGGAACAGACGAAGGAACGTCAGCACAGGAGAGCACGTCCCTTGGGTGGGGAAGCTCCTCAGTGACAGTGGGGATGCGGGGGTTAAATTCTCCTGCAGCTTGGAGTGGAGCTCTGCACACATAGGACTAGCTTGGAAAACGTTTTTGCAAAGGGAAGATGATGCAAATCATTGGGGAGGAAGTATAAATCAAAATGTAGCACGTACACCCCTGAGGAAGGAGCCCCTACTGTTTAAAGAACATCTTTAGACTTCGTCTGCCTCTCTGGTTTGCCAGTATTCTTTTTCTGTCCTGACTGATTACCGAGAACAGAACTTGCAGTGAGGACAGCACTGGGCTCTTCTACAGAATCTCTAATTGCTATTTATATTTCATTGTTTTAAGTGCTTTCTTTTCCTTCACTCTGCTTAATTTAAATGGATGCCATCCTTTCTCATTTCTTTAAGGTTTTCTCAACACAAGGGCAATGCTGTTGTTTTCATTATGGGATTGTGTTTTGTTTTTGTTTTTGTTTTTTTAATAAAAAAACATGGGCAGCCCGGGTGGCCCAGCGGTTTGGCACTGCTTCAGCCTGGGGTGTGATCCTGGAGACCCGGGATCGAGTCCCAAGTCGGGCTCCCAGCATGGAGCCTGCTTCTCTCCCTCTGCCTGTGTCTCTGCCTCTCTCTGTCTGTCATGAATAAATAAATAAAATCTTTAAAAAGTAAAATAAAATAAAAAAGCAGTGATCAGTAGAAGCAGATACACTAGTTATTACCAAGAGAAAATTCATAACTTCTTCAGATTTGTTTAATTCCATGCCTCAGTGATCACACTACTACTGTGTACTACTTTCTGAACTATGTCTAAGATTAATACAAAAAAGTCTTAATTTTGAACATAACTTTATTTTACTTAAATAATGAAATAGTAAAATAGAATTACAGTTTTCATTCATTTTAAGATATCAAATCTGTGATATGTCATAATTTCAGCTATCTATTTATTTATTTATTTTTAAAAGATTTTATTTATTCATGAGAGACACAGACAGAGAGAGGCAGAGACACAGGCAGAGGGAGAAGCAGGCTCTATGCAGGGAGCTGGACATGGGACTCGATCCCGGGTCTCCAGGATCACGCCCTGGGCCAAAGGCAGCCGCTCAACCACTGAGCCACCCAGGTGTCCCAGTTTCAGCTATTTAATATGATATAGCACAGAGGTGAAGAAGAGAGTTCCTCAGTTACCACCGCCCCTACCCCCACCCGGCACTGGGTTCGAGTCCCACTCCCAGCATTATAAATGGTGACCAAGGGAAGTAGCTCTACTCTGTTTTTTTTTTTAAGATTTTATTTATTTATTCCTGAGAGACAGAGAGAGAGAGAGAGAGAGAGAGAGAGAGAGAGGCAGAGACACAGGCAGAGGAAGAAGCAGGCTCCATGCAGGGAGCCTGATGTGGGACTCCATCCCAGGTCTCCAGGATCACACCCCGGGCTGCAGGCGACGCTAAACCGCTGAGCCACCTGGACTGCCCAGCTCTACTCTTTTTGACTTTGGTTTCCTCATCTGCAAAACGGGGATAATAGTCATTTATATCTTCCAGACACTATGAAAATTAAATGCAAAAATATACACAAGAAAGTGGATTTTCTAGTCAAATAAATTGTGGAAATTTGTAACTGTTCTTTGTAAGAAACCCACCAAGTAAATGATTGCAGATTGCATCATGGCCTGAGGCACTAAAGTTCATGAAAACGAACATTTGGAAGAGGCGTTACACATTTTTTCTAAGATTTAAAGAATGGTTGCAAACAAGATGTGATTGCTCTTTATGACTTTAGTCATCTACAAGGGTTTCTGTTGCTCTGAGTTACTCTTACCAGGTCAGTAACATTCTGGGGTTATTTTGTATGTGTGTATGTGTTTTTTTGTTTTGTTTTGTTTTTTTTTAAGATCTTCTTTATTCATTTGAGAGAGAGAGATCACAAGCAGGGGGTAGGGGCAGAGGGAGAAGCAGACCCCTTACTGAGCAGGAAGACTGATGCAGGGGCCCTGGGCCAAATAGACACTTAACCAACTGTGCCACCCAGGCACCCCTGAGGAGTTATTTTGAAGATCATTAAGCTGTTGCCTCCTAGCGTCTCATCCCCAAAATGCTAAAAGATGTCAGGTCTGAGATATTCTGTGGTACCCTTCTGAGTTGAGCATTATGTGGGATTAAATATATTTAATTGTTTGTGTATTGAGCTTAAACTGGGATGACTAAGTATTTTTCCAATACTTTTAAAAGAAAAGTGATAAAAATTTTATCACTTTCTCTGCTAATAAAAATTTTAAATCTGTGGCGTCTTGCCCATTGGTATTGTTAGAACTGTAGCAGAAGGTTTTAAAAATCCCAAGGGTTTTATGAATGTATAAAGAAGTTACTTTTTTGCTTTAGGAGAATGTGGTTATTTAGGATCATTTTCTTATAATCCGAGTTAGACTTAAACTTTAGGAAACCCCCCCCCCCAAATCTGAATAAACTGCTTGCTTGATAAAAACAAAAGACACAGGATACAAAAGGCTTTAAAAGATAAAACAAGAAAAATTTGTTCAACAGTGACAATGAGTAACTTGGTATTGGAATGGAATTCAGTTTCGTGTGTGAAGCCGTCACCAAATTAATCTTTCTGCCCTAATTTTTCACAGTAAAACAAGCCTGTACTGATTTGTCTTCTGGGTTTGTGTTGAAGAATTACTAAAATTGTTATTTTAAAGCCTCGCATAGTAAAATATATGAATGGAGAAGATGGAAAATACTTTTCATAAATAATTCCCTAAATCAATCGAGAATGTTAATTTTAATATCAGAGCATAATTGTTCTTCACAGTTATTTAAACAGTAATTAAACAAAAAAAGTTAAATGGTGATTTTTTTCTTTTGAATCAACAGCATTAAATATGTTAACATAGGTACCTATGAATTTTTATCTTAGCCACTGTTGAACATTTACAAAGATTCAATGTGGTAGGCTGAAAAATTGCAATAAAAAAACCATAATTTTGTGACATGTCAGTATATATTTTTTTTAAGTTCTGTGGTTTTAAAATAATGGCTTTATAGGTCAGGAAAAGTGCTTTATTTCAGAATAACTCATTTGGAGAAATCTAATTGTCGCCTAACAAAATTAAGGTGCCTATTAATCATTTCCATTCCTTAGTGACTATAATCTCAGTTTGGTTTATTTTATTACTATTGTGTACTACATGAAGCAACTTTCCAATTTTCAGGGCTCATTGCATGAAGTTCTTTATTGTTACAAGTGTGATTTTTATTTTTAATGAGCTGTTTGATTTTTAATAGAAAAATTTTCAAAAAGCCACGAAATCATTTGCTGTTGCTCTCTTTTACTTCCTTCTTTGCCTCTTAAAAAACAGTTATTGACTGTCAATATCAAATACTTAGTTGTACTTAAAAAGCAACCTGGGAATTATGTTGCAGATAAAACTAAAATTGGGACCACACTTTTGAGAAATACCGTTAAGAGACAAAAAACCTGGAGTTACTAATTAACCTCAATTTTAAAATAGTCACTTGCATGGGAGCAAAAGGGAGCAGGTCATGCTAAAATTGTTACTCAAATTCAGCTTACTTCCTATGGTGCTTTTTCCTTACACTATTGTTTATCAGACACCATTGAAAAACTGGTTTATTCTCTAGGAAGTCTGTGCTCGAGTCACAAAGTCCTTTATAACAAAAATAGTATGATTTCTGGGAAAGTGTTTGTCAATGTACACAAAAGACCAGATAAATGAAACATTTCAATGTCTAGACTAATATTTTTCAAGGAAAAACCAGCTCAGCTGAAGTGACCTTTTATATATGGTCTATCTATGACATCCTGAAGCATTTTGAACATTTGGTTATAGACACTCTGTGACTTTACCAGACCCTTTCATTTGCATGCTATGTTAAATTAGGAATTTTTTAAAACAATGGCATCCAACCCATCATTTCCAAATTGTTAATGGTTTGCAGTTAGAAATTCAAAAATCACGTGAAAAGGAGCCCCTTTTCATATAGCATTTAGCAACAGTTACCTAATTACATTTCTACTGAAGTGATCTCTGCTTTTAAGTATTTATCTGAAAAGTCAGAAACTGGTATAACATCCTTATCCACTAATACTTGGAGAATTTGTATCCTTAAAAAGATAAATAATGTTTAGTAGTACTCAAGTTCTGATTTTCATAAGTCAGGGTTATTTTCTCAAATAATCTGTGGCATACTTGTTTTTCATATATGAGCTGCTTCTTCCCTGGGTATTTCCTCTTTTTTTCTCTCTCTCTTGTGTTTTTGACTTGATATTTGTATATATTGTAAAATAATTACTCAGATAAGTCTAGTGAACATCTGTTACCAGCTGTAGTTAGACTTTTTTTCCTTTTGATGAGAACTTTTAAGATTTACTCTCACAGCAACTTTCAAATATTCAGTACAGTATATCTAAGTATGTTCACCATGGTATACATTCATTACATCCCCATGACTTGCTTATTTTATAACTGAAGATTTGTACCTTTTTGACTCCCTTCACCCACTTAGTCTACCTCCCTTCTCCTGCCTCTGGCAACCACTAGTGTGTTCTGTTTCTGTGAGCTTGTTTTTTTGTGGATTTGTTATCGTTTTTAGCATCCGCATATAAGTCATAAAGTATCTGTCTTTCTCTGACTTATTACAACTTAGCAAAATATCCTTTAAGTCCTTTCATTTTGTCTCAAATGGCAAGATTTGATTCATTTATGTGGCTGAATGATAGTCCACTGTGGAAATACTCATATAGATACCGCATTTTCTTTATCCATTTATCCATTGAGGGACACTTCGATTGTTTCATATCTTGGATGTTATGGGTAACACTATAATGAACATGAGGGTGCAAATACCTTTTCAAATTAGTGATTTCGTTTTCTTTGGATTAATACCCAGAAGTGGAAATGCTGGATCATATGATAGTTCTAGTTTTAATCTCTTGAGGATATTTGATAATGTTCTCCACAGTGGCTGCACCAATTTGCATTCCTTCCAACAGTGCACAAGGGTTCCCTTTTCTTCAAATCACTTGTACTTTCTTGTCTTTTTGATAATAGCCATCCTAACAGGTGTGAGGTGATATCTCATTCTGGGTTTGATTTGCATTCTCCTGATAATTAGTGACACTGATGATCTTCTCATGTGTCTCTTGGCTCTCTGTATGTCTTACTTAGAAAAATGTCTATGCAGATCCACTGCCCAGTTTTTAAGCAGATTATTTGGTTTTTGCTATTGACTTATAGAAGTTCTTTATAAAATTTGAATGTTAACCCCTTATCAGATATATGATTAACAAATATTTTCTCCTGTTCAGTATGTTGCCTTTCATTTTGTTGATGGCATCCTTTGCTGCATAGTAACAGTTTAATGTAGTCCTGTTTATTTTTCCTTTGTTGCCTTTGCTTTTGGTGTCAGCCCCCCCCCCCCCCCAAAAAAAAATCATCGCCAAGATTGATGTCAAGGAACTAGCTGTCAGGGAGTTTTCTTCTAAGAATCTTATGGTTTCAGGTCTTACATTCAAGTCTTTATTCCATTTTGAGTCAACTTTTTGTGTATGATGTAAGAGATGCACCAGTTTTATCCTTTTGTATGTAACTGTGCAGTTTTCCCAGCACCATTTATTGAAGAGACTTCTTTCCTCATTATGTGTTCTTGGGCTCTTTGTCATAAATTAATTGGCCATATATGTGTGGATTTATTTCTGGGCTCTCTCTTCTGTTCCTTTGATCTATGTGTCTGTTTCTACGCCAGCACCATACTGTTTTGATTACTATAGCTTTATAATGTAGTTTCAAATCAGAGAGTAGGATACCTTCCACTTTGTTCTTTCTCAAGACTGCGTTGGCTGTTCACAGTCTTTTGTGGTTCCATGAAAACTTTAGAATGATTTGTTTTAGTTCTTTGAAAAATGCCATTGGAATTTTGACAGGGATTGCATTGAATCTGTATATTGTTTGGGGTACTATGGGCATTTTTCACAATATTAATTCCTGCAATACATGAGCATGGGATATTTTTCCCATTTATTTGTGTCTTTAATTTTTTTTATTAATGTCTTGTAAGTTTCAGTGTCTCATGTCTCTTGTATAGGCTCCTTTTTGATAATAGGGCTGGACAGAATGAGTGATGGACTTCTGATGAAGTAGTGCACTTCATCATTATTTTCTTCTACGTTATAATGTAGTAATCCCAACAATAATACTTTTATTTTTTTTAAAGATTTTATTTATTTGACAGAGAGAGAGAGAACAAGCAGGGGGAGCGGCCAGCAGAGGGAGAGGGAGAAGCAGACTCCCTGCTGAACAGGGAACCCGATGTGGGGCTCTATCCCAGGACCCTGGGATCATGACCTGAGCTAAAGGTAGACACTTAACCAGCTGAGCCACCCAGATGCCCCCCAACAATGATACTTTTAAAAGACCGTGTTGTCTTTGTGATCTTTATCAACCTATTTCCCGTGACTGGATATTTTCTTAACATACTTGCTCTTTAAAACTCCTCTAAATTATCCTGTTCTTTAGCTTACTGATATTTTCAAACTTTTAATTTTAAATATATGTACAGAAAAATACAAATGCCGGAGGAGTACAACCCTAGAATTTTTCACAAATTTAACACATTTGTGTAATCAATACCCAGATTAAGAAATAGGGTGTTTCCAGCATCTCTGTATTACTGAATTTTGTTTCATTCTGTGTGTTTGTGTGTGTTGCCTCCTTTCTCCTAAAAAAACTAGTTCTTTTGTATTTATTGCCTTTCTGTTTTATTTGTGAGTGGAATCTAAGTAGCAATCTATGGAATGATAAAAGTGCTTCCTAAATACATAGTCATATGTATCATAAATACATTAATGTCTTCTGAAAAGGTATTTTCAGAATACCTTTACTATTGTTAAAGAATAATTTAAACCTTTTATCTTTTTAAAAGATTTTGTTTATTTATTTGACAGAAAGAAAGAGAGAGCACCAGCAGGGGGAGCGGGAGAGGGAGAAGCAGACTCCCGGCTGTGCAGGGAGCTGACCCAGGGCCTGATCCCAGGACTTCCCAGGACCGTGGGATCATGATCTGAGCTGAAGGCAGATGCTTAACCAACTGAGCCCACCCAAGCACCCCAATTTAAGCTTTTAAAATTATTGTGTTTCTTCTACTTCTCTTTGAAATTTCATGCTGTGATTTCTTCTAATCATTGTTCCAAAAGTATATGTTCATCTAGAAATGGTTGACTTTTTTTTTTTTTTTAGTGTGTAAATTCAAGGCTCACAAAAGATGTGCAGTGAGGGCGACAAATAATTGCAAATGGACAACTCTGGCCTCCATCGGGAAGGACATCATAGAGGACGAAGATGGAGTAAGTTCAGTTCTGTCTCTGGTTTCTTCCTGGCACCACCTCCCTTTTATTGTTTGCCCTGTGGGAAATGGCAGAGTTTAAGTGGGAGTATTTTCTAGTAGGATTAAATGAAAGGCTTTGATTAATTATGAGTTTTATTTCCAGTTAGATCCTTCATAGTTTCCTTCAGCTCTTAAATTTTTTAAAAAAGATTTTATTTATTTATTCATGAGAGACACAGAGAGGGGAGAGAGAGAGACAGACAGAGAGGAGAGAGAGAGAGAAAGAGAGAGGCAGAGGGAGAAGCAGGCTCCATGCAGGGAGCCTGACGTGAGACTTGATCCTGGGTCTCCAGGATCACGCCCTGGGCCAAAGGCGGCGCTAAACTGCTGAGCCACCTGGGCTGCCCTCAGCTCTTAAATTTTGAGGGAAATGTGAATAGGGCTTAGAAGTGGTTGCTGTGCTAGACTGGGGTTGTAGACCCTTTCCCGACAAGTAAGATGTTCTTTAAGGCTTAGCTCAGGTGTCTAATCAGATGTTCACTCCTTAGACATCGGGGCCTCCTTTCAACAGTGTCTACCACCTTTGAAACCTTGTCTCCATTGCACCTTCCATACGAATCTCTGATAGCACTTTGTAATCATTTAATAATAATGCCTTTGCATTCATTGCTCCTCAATTAGACTACAAATCCTGACTCTCAGGGATTTAGTCTTATGCATTTTGTATCCCTACGGTGCTCAGGGCATAATAGATGCTCAATAACTGTGTACTAAATGAAAGGGTGCCACGAGTGATACATGTATTGATTCCATAGAGTGAGAAATAATTATAGATCTTCCCTGGGGTAAGAGTGGTGTCCTCTAGTCTTTAATTTGACTGCTCTTTCTTCTTGCTGCACAGGTAGCTATGCCTCACCAGTGGCTCGAGGGCAACTTGCCGGTGAGTGCTAAATGTGCTGTCTGTGACAAAACGTGTGGGAGTGTTCTGCGTCTACAAGATTGGAAATGCCTTTGGTGTAAAACAATGGTGAGAGTCCTCTTTAATTCTTTTCATAATTTTTTTATCTATGTGATTTAGGGGCAAAGAATTTACAGTATAACAGTGTGTGGTAACACACATGTCCATTGTAACATTCATCTTTTTCAAGATATATTCCTTCCAGTCTGGTTCCTTTTTAAATATCCTTTTTGTCATGCTATTGTATATTTTCTTTGTCCAAAGACTTCTTTCCCACAGTTTTGTTGTTTTTCATTATGCTTTAGCCACATTTAATGGTTTGCTATTTTCAGTCCTGTTGTACCACATATTACACATTGAAAGCCACCAAATTCTGATTGACATGTGAAGTATAATTCTAGTACAACCCTGTGCATGTTCTCGGACAGAACGCCAAGTTCAGTCAGCCATGCAGTAGTTTAATTTAAGTTATATATGTTTATATTATATCAATAAATATTTGAAAACTTTCTCACACAAGTAAGAAAGCAATGAGAAGTACGCATGGCATAACGTGGAGCCAACAGCAAGGAAGGTCCTTCCATGCCAGACTGCATGAGGACTGGTGGACATGCATCACCTCGTTACCTCCTCCTTGGTCTTGTACTTCCTATACACTGTCATTTGCCTCTTTACATATTATTTTGTGTTCAAAATAATGAGTTTCTGACGGAATATCTAGTTTGTAAAACAGCCATGTAGTTTAAACAAAATAAAGTAAGACCACAGTTCCACAGCTCTGAGTCAACTGCTAATTTTTTCAGTTGTTGTCCAGTCTCTGGACACAATTTTACCTTTTTTGTAAAAATAGTGAAGATGCAACTTTATCTTCTGCTCTTTTCATTTAGCATTGGCATAAATATTTTTATGTTTTGCTCTATGATTGTCATACTTTGAAAAATTCCTTCTAAAACTATCTGTGCATGCTTGTTTTTCTCTGAAATCCACTTGAGACATTAATTATTATAAATAATAATAGGGAACTATCCAAAATTAGGTCATCAGCAAACAAGAATCACTATTTAATTTCAGTTATTTTCTCAAAAGTTTTGATAAATATGTGTTTAATTAATATACCAGTCTTCTAAAAGGACTAATGAAATAAACTTTATTAAATGAATACTCTATGAAGTGTCTGCTCTTACTGCTCAAAATGGTTCAAGGCTCTCTAGGTGAGTACGTAAATTATTGTAAATTCCCTGGGTTCGTCTTAACAAATTAGCCCTGCTCTCGTTCACAATAATATCTTGACTGACCTTGAAACTTTTTGTTTCTCCAGGGTTTACACGTTTACTGAGCGCCTATGATATGTATCACTTTCCAAGATAAGTGTGCAATACTAGCACATTTTCCTTTTCTTTACAGAGCCAGAAGTCTAGCTGAGAAAATAGGTGCAGATGTATTTATACCTATAATAACATGAAAATGTTATATAGAAAAAAACTCATGTCAATAGAAAATTATAGGACCACTGTAGAAAGAGCAGACACATTACAGATTTTATTTATTTTCATTAAATTCTCTTAGAATGTTACAGTAGAGGTCACAGGTTTTTTATGGACGATGATAGTGACAGATAGTTAGCTTTCCTCCTTTCTCTCCCTCCCTCTTTCCATTTATTCCTTCTTTCTTCTCTCCCCTCTCTTCCCCTGTATTCTGTTCTCTTCTCTTCCTCTCTTCTTGCCTTCCCCAGATATTTCTTTTCTTTTTTTTTTTTTTAGTTAATATCTACACCCAATGCAGGGCTCGAACTTACGGCCCCAAGATCAAGAGTCGCATGCTCTACCAACTGAGCCAGCCAGTTTCCACTCACCAAGAATTTCTTGTTATACGCTTTTTGCCCGAGACAATCACAAAAGTAGGCTACACAGACCAAATCAAATTCCCATCTCTAAAATAATTAGCCCATTCCTTAGAATTATAAATACTGTGCCATGAAAGTAATTCACATACTTGATCCTCAATGACTAGTTTCTTAGATGTAATTTATGCCATAATAAAACATAGATATATTTTTATGATTCTTGAAGGTTTATTTGTTTGTTATTAGGTACACACTGCCTGCAAAGATTTATACCATCCTGTGTGTCCCCTTGGCCAATGTAAAGTGTCCGTCATACCTCCAATTGCACTGAATAGCACTGATTCTGATGGTATGTATCAGTAGTGTAAATATGTATGTTCCTGGTATATTAGATATTGATATGTACATTTACTCTCCTAGAATAAAGGGAACTGTAATTGGTTATTCTGGTCAGTTTTTATAGGAGTCCAGTAAAATTGCTGAACAGTACATCTCACTTTTAAAATAACATTTTAAAATTAGAATTTAACATAGCTATTAATACACTGGTGAAATTATTACATATAAGACTTGTAGATTTGACATTTCAGCAAATAAAATAAGATCATTATTCTGTAACAAAATGAGATCCAAAAAGGTAATTTTTATATGCTTTCTTCCCTTCCATTATTGAAATTGCCAGCATGACTCTTACTGAAATTTGTTTTCCTGTAATTTCCTTGGAGGAACTTAGATTCCTATAAGTTTTTCCGGAATCTTTCAACTTTGTTTTAAGTGCTAAACAACCTGTCTTCCTTCTAAGCAAACCATATTACAAAAGGCTTTTACCATATACTGTTATTAATGTTTTGCATTGATAAAGTGCTTTATGATTTTCCTACTTTTTACATAAATTATGCCAATAGATATTATACATATAAGGCTGTAGGCTGCAAAAGATGTGATTTAAACCTGTGCTGCTAACAACTCTCCCCCTAAGCCCTCATAAATCAAGTTTCTATTATTTATGGTAAATTTTAAAGTATTTTCTAATGCCTCATCAAAGAGAAGTTAAAACATTTTGTAATACTGAATATGAACATGAATTCTTTGACAAATGTGAATTTATAGATTGTCATCGGTGTCTTATAATTAAGTGTTGTTAAGGTAGATAGTATATCTTCAATTATCTCTAATACTTTTACTTTCTTTGGTAGGATTTTTCATTGTAGACCATATTTTGAAAGATAAGTTCTATAGTCTTAGTATGTAAATAATAAATCTATCTCCATTTTGGGGGCTAAATGATCATTTATTGTTCATGTAGTAAACAAGGTTCTTTATGAATTTATGTTCTTTTCTCTGAAGTTTCATCAATAGTTTAAAAGAGACATCTGTTCATATTGATCCTGTACTGTGTTTTTTTACAGGTTTCTGTAGAGCGACATTTTCATTCTGTGTTAGTCCACTATTGGTTTTTGTCAATTCTAAGAGTGGAGATAATCAGGGAGTAAAGTTCCTTCGTCGATTTAAACAGTTGCTAAATCCGGCTCAGGTGTTTGATTTAATGAACGGAGGTCCTCATTTAGGGTAATCGATTATTGATAAATCTCATTAAAATGAAATGTAGCACTGAGCATGAAATATGTTTGATTTTTTCAGTTCGTGAAGATTGTCGATTCATCTAGACATCTTTGTGTCGATTTTCCCACTCTTCCCTTTTTTAAAGCTCTCATTCTAAGTTTTACTTTCACCTTTCTGACACTTATATAACTTCCTTATGTGCTGAAAATCCCCAAATTTGTTTAGAAAATATTTTAGAATATGTCTTGCAACAAACAATACTAACGGTTTGCTTTGTTCTAAGAGAGATCAACTTGTGTAAATATAGAAATACACAGTGACTCTAGAAAATGATCTGCATGGGTGGCTGGCATTGGTTTTTATGCTACAGATCATCAGTTGTTTAACCAGTGCACTACTGTGGGTCACAAGGACAGCTTCTTGAGGATTTGAGACTCCATTCCTATGTAAATGACACAAAAAACCACTGTTGATGGCTCTTCTCCACTTTCTGGAATGTCCTCTCACAATCTGAAAACAAAACTAAATGTATTTTCAATGAGGGAAAATATGCCTTGGGGTACTTTTAATACATTTATATAGCAGGTGTATGTGATTTTGTTGAAGAGGTGATATCGTATTACCTGAAACAGAAGAAACCTCTTCGTGACTTATTTCTGCCAACTCCACTTTTCTCCTGGCTTCCACTGTCACCTTAAAGCATGAACATGGACGTAGCAATGGAGATCTTAGCCTAACAAGCCCCTCTGTTTTTAATGTAACATTTTCCCGCCTTTTCTCTCTCCTGCCTTAGTCTTTGTATGTGCCTCTGTTCACTTCCCCTTCAGGTTTCTTTCTCCTTGTTTCTATTGCCGTCTTGCCAAGTCTCCAGCCCTCTGGTCCCATAGGTGTTGGTCTTCATCATCTGTCCCCAGCCGCCACCACCACCACCGTGTCTTTGTATGTTCCTTCCACCCATTTGGGTCCTGGCATTTCCTCAACTGGCTTCTCTGCTTGCCTGTCTCCTCTCCCTTCCATTGCTGGTTGGGTGTGTCTCCTTTTCTAGCACATCTGTTTTGTAATCCTTCATCTTTCCAATATCTTATATTCTTAACATTTACTTTTCCCACCCATCCTTTATGATTCCAAGGAAGGCCCTTTGTGAAACTTCTTGAGATTGTCTCTATCACATATATTTGAGAGTTTCCACAGTACTCGAGGGGTACATAGGTCCATTCGGGAGGTGGGGGTGGGTCAAAAGTTAAGGTGAAGGAAGACAAGTAAAAAGACTGACCCCAGACTAGGGGGGAGAGAGAGGAAGAGCAAGTGGGTGTCCGAAAAGTGATATGTCTTTAAGGTTTGGTGGGTCCCTTTAGGAGCTGACTCGAGTGTCAGTAACATCAGTGTCCTAGAGTCACCGCCACTGGTTTGTAATATGCTATTCTTAAGGAAATAACATATCCTTGTAATGGGAAAAAAAAATCACTAATTTTACCATGTTGTACCACTTACCTTTCATTCTCTTTCCTGGATTCTGCTTTTTTATTTTCTCATTTCTCACTCCTTTTTCCTCCTCATTATATCTACATTTGTACTTATAATCCCCTTTCCTCTGTATGATTAAGAAGTTTTATGGAGTTAAAAATTGCACCTTAATTTTTGTAGTATAATTAATATATAAGTAAGAGTTCTTATATTTGATCTGAACATGAATATATATATATGTATAGAATAACAAAAAATTGGGGAATGATTTTTACTTATTTATATTAAAATAAAATACTTTTTGCTTTCAGTTTAAGATTATTCCAGAAGTTTGACAATTTCCGAATTCTTGTGTGTGGAGGAGATGGAAGTGTAGGTTGGGTTTTGTCAGAAATTGATAAGCTCAACTTGAATAAACAGGCAAGTACTCAATCTTTTCATGAGTCGTTAACATGCATGTATAGTCTGCTGACCAGAGAAGTGCAGAAGTATCAGAGCTCCTGTTTCTCCACTTGTTTGAGGTCTCTCTGTTGTGCTCTCTTTCAGTGTCAGCTGGGAGTATTGCCTTTGGGTACAGGAAATGATCTTGCCCGGGTTCTAGGCTGGGGAGGTTCATATGATGATGACACCCAACTTCCGCAGATTCTAGAGAAGCTGGAACGAGCCAGTACCAAAATGCTAGACAGGTAAAAGTGAATTTTCTTCTGAAACTAACTAAAAATGGCATACTGAAATCATTTTTGACAGTTTAAATTTTACAAACTACAAGCCCCATGAGGACAGAAACTTCCTGGTCTTACCCACCCTTTTCACACCTCAGGTCTAGAACAGAGCCCAGTGTTCTCAGTATATCTACTTTTTGAGTAAATGAATGAATTGTAGCAAAAACTGAGAAAACTAGTCTAATGAACCTGCTATTTTAAAAATAGAACACTATGTTGGTACAGCAATTATGTTTCATCATTGTTCAGGTCAGAAAGCTTAAGTAGTTCATTTTGTTTGGGCCCCATCCTCGTGTGGCTTCATTAAAGCTAAGGAAGACATATAAACTTGAGATTAGTTATAATATCTCTTCTTAATTATGCATAGCAAAAATGAATTGAACCAACAAAAAACCAAATATGAAAAAAGATAATGCTTTCCCAGTCACTGGGAAAGATTAGGAAGACCACATCAAGGAATTTTCACTGGTTTATAGTATCCTTGATCACAACTCAACTTCTTTCTCTCTGAATGCCCCATGTACCAAAAAGGAATCACAGTGTATGTACCCTGAGTATTACAGAGGAGGTGGGTAGGATTGGGTATTATTTAGGAACAACAGGACTCAGGAAGCAGTAACCACCCCTCCCTACCCTAAGTAGAAGACAAATGTCAAAATATCATTATAAACTTAAGCTACCATGAATCAAAACAACTTTGATAGGATTAGCCATCTGTGGAACTGTTCCCGAAAATAACAAAATCTCATCAGGGAGCCACCAATCTAAAATGTAATTACTCTAAAATGAGCTATAACCTAATTAATTGTAACCTCGCCTGTTATAAGGTAATGTAATGGTTGATTCTTTTGCTGACAGGATATTTAAAAAGAGAGCTGGGCTGTAGAGCATTTGTCTATAGGTATCCAAAACTATTCACGAGAGGGATGCCCCCGTAGTTTGGGTGCGTAAAGCGGATTCCGTCTCCACCCCTTAAAAGAACCTGGAGGTGATTTCCCAATTCTGTGCTTACCACACCACACAAGGTATTTTAAATGCCTTTTTGCTGCAAATTTAAACACCATTCTCGCTGCATCCCAGGAAATGCTCCTAGACATTTCCTCTACCCTGGGTGTGTGCTTTTCCTTCGTATGTTAGAAAAATTAGCTTCTCCAGGTGGTTTGCAGAGAAACAGTGGCCCCGTGGTGGAAGTCTTTGATACAGACCTGCAGTCAACAAAAGAAGAGAGACATCGAAAGGGACTCAAGAACCTTCAACCATTATTAGAAATTTAAGAATATTTCATTTCGTTTTCTTTTAAAGATTTTTATTTATTTATTTATTTATTCATTCATTCATTCATTCATTCTTGAGAGACAGAGAGAGAGAGGCAGAGACACAGGCAGAGGGAGAAGCAGGCTCCATGGAGGGAGCCCAACGTAGGACTTGATCCCGGGACTCCAGGATCACGCCCTGGGCCAAAGGCAGGCACTAAACCGCTGAGCCACCCGGGCTGCCCCCGTTTTCTTTACTAATTTAAGAATACTGTTGGTGAAGAACAGGTGGAAAAAGCCACTGTTTGAGAAATATTCGAATTACACAAGCTTTTTATTTTTCTCAATTAATTTGATCCTCAAAACAACACTGTGAGGTGGCTAAGAATAACATTATTTAGGGCTGTTTTGCAAATTTGAAAGTCGAAGTGTGTGGAGACAGAAGAATTTTTTTTTTTTTTTTTTGTCTGCCTGGTACTTCTAGTTGCTTTACTTGATAAACTATTATCTCATTTAATCATCACTACACACCTAAAGAAGACTCATATTATAATCTCCATCTTACTGGTGAAATGGCTCAGGAGGTTTTCATAGTATCAGTGTCACATAGATAGCAAGTAGTAGAACTGGCATTCTAAACTGGAACCCAGACTCTAGTTCTCAAGATCTTTCCTCAGCATCACACTCTGTCCTCTCTAATGCATGTATGCACCAGATAGGGCCTGACCTGGCCTCTAACTGATTAGCTTGTACCAGTATGCATCCTTCCCTGACTTTACCGTCACTTTCTCCTCCAACCATTTTCAGCTCCAACCATTTTCTAACAAGGGAGAAGGTACAGCATGGAAGGTGCAGCAAACTTCAGACATTTAGGTGGATTTCTTTCCCATTTCTTTAACTGCCCTTTGACCAGTGGAGTATTTCCAACTATAGGGAACTTGACTTTCATGTTTCCAATTGTGGTTTTCCCTCTTTGAATATCCACTGAATTTAATTATTTTATGTGTTCTCTGCACCTGAATATAAACTTCATTTGGAAAGTCTTAATCAGCATTGTGTTTCCAGACCAAGGAATGCTCTCTGTCATTTTGAAATGTTCAATAAATGTCAGTTGCATGGATGTATGAATGAATGGCTTTTTGTGCCCAAATATATATTCCTTGATAGT
Organism: Canis lupus dingo; assembly: GCF_003254725.2. Taxonomy (NCBI): domain Eukaryota; kingdom Metazoa; phylum Chordata; class Mammalia; order Carnivora; family Canidae; genus Canis; species Canis lupus. Next base: position 8,553,774 of record NC_064264.1, on the reverse strand, counting down.
ATATTCATGTCAAGAGATGAAGAGTAGCTACAAGTATATGGTTTATACATCCTAACATACAAACTATGTCTTTGGTGGGGGGGTGGATTATCTGGGAATTTGGATTTTTATGCCAAGACTTTTTAGTTTGAATGATGTATTAGGCTCTGTTTAAATACTGATGCTGAATCTTGGGATTTTCCTCTACATTCTATTACTAGCTTCAGCCATGATAATGCTTCTCTTAAGATTCATGCTTTTACAGTGCTTTGTGTCTTTGTAAAGTCTTGATTTCACATCCTGTTACTGACAACAGTAATGTGCCTACCCTACTGTTCTTCCCACATTAAAAAAAAAAAAAAGTTTTTTTAAATCCAGTTTGCCAACATATAGTATAACACGCCCCAAATTTTGAAATTATTTAGATGATGACTGGATTTATCTGGAGTTGATTGCTTTAATTAATACCAAACGATTAATACCAAACAATTCATTGTTGAGTTTGAAATTAATATTTACAGCTCACTGAAATAAATTTGCTTCAAGTATTAAGAAATTATTATTTCTATTAATATTTTCTTCTCAACCCCATGCTTTCTTAATTTAAGAAAGGATATTTAGTTACTTTTCATTTCATGTATGTATAAGCAGATGTGGCAAGACTGCTTGGCACAGAGAGAATGATTTATTTTTCATTGCTCTATGCACTTATTTAATCTGGGACATTGTTTTAAAACTTTGGGTTGTGACCCATTACTAATTTGTGTGATCCAGTTAGTAAATTGCAGCAAACGTTATTTTAAAGTGAAACAGAAAAGAAGAGAAAAGTCAGAGTGCATTGCACTAGTAAAGAAGAGGAAGTTTTGTTACATATGTGCATTTCTTACTGTGGGTCATAGCCTTTAAAAAGTTTGGAAGTCACTCATCAGAGATTTGGTAAGATATGGAAATCATAAAGTATGAATTCAGCATTTTATGAGATTACCAAATTTCTAATATTTGGTTGTTTCAGAGACTAGTTTGCACATATATGTGCATATGTATACATATGAGGTGAGAACAAAGTCAGTTTATGAAATTTTAAGTGAATTTGGACCAAAGATTTTTCTCTCTTCAGGTGGAGTATAATGACCTATGAACTCAAATTGCCACCAAAGGCTTCTCTACTTCCAGAACCTCCAGAAGCATCCGAAGAATTTTATGTAAGACTTTAACCCTTTGCCTATTTATCATTTGGAGATACGGGTAAATATCTTGAACAAAATAGAAAACTTTATAAGATATAGTAGCACGTTTACTTAATTTTATTTTTTATTGTTTTGGGTGTGGGTTCATTGACTACTTCTAGTCCCCCCTGCCCCAAAAGAAGGAATCCTTATGATCTAGGATCGAATCCTTCCATGACCACTATCCTGGGACTGTGAACTTAGCCACATCACTCACTGTCATGGGCCTCCACTACTTTATCTGTAGAGCAAGGTCCCAGTGTTGGGAGGAAGAAACTAAGGAATGTATATAGAGCACCAGGCATGCAAGTTCCCTTTCCACACCCCGATAGTTTTCCCTGAGTATTTATTCCACCTGCCTGCCTCCTTTTACCAGCAGGGCTCCCGGGAAGACCAGCCAATTACAGGTTCCCATTTAGCTTTTACACATCTGCTGCTTTGGCCATGGGCACCTATCTGACTAGAAGGTGTTAACTCAGCAATTTTCAAACACCGATACTTGCGGGCAGGGTATTATATAATTTCTCTCTTCTTTCTTTGCCTGCCTCATTGAGGGTTCACCATTACAAGTTTCCAGGTTAAGCCTGTTGATCAAGATAAAACAGAAGAAGAAAGACAGCTCCCTTCATTCCATGTCTGCTACAGATCAATAATAACTATAGTTTTAGATGTTATTAAAGATTCATGGTTCTGATTAAACCTCAAAGCGCTGGAGAATTGAAACAGATCTCAATTTTCAAAGGATTATTTTCTGACTGACAAAACCATTTAATCCATAATAATTTACTTTTCCTCCTAGGAAAATTCATCTATTTTACAGTTGAAGTTTTTGTTTTTTCATTAAGAAAATTATGAACTTGTCAAAACTAAGGAAAGGAATGATAACTAGATACATGGAGCTGTTCCTTAAAGGAGCTAGTTGTAATTTAACACCTTTTTCTGATCTCAAGGTAGCAAAAATTGCCTCTAAAAAATACAGAAAGACAAAAATATATGAAAAAATAACCTTACTTATAGCGCTGACACTCAAAGATAATTACCATTAAAGATTAATATGTTTACTATTTTATTTTCAGCAGCATTTTTACTTAGAGTATTATTTTATCTAACTATGAAATGATCGTGTTTTTATAGAAACCAGTCTTTTTTCTTTAGTATTTTTGTAAATCTTATTAATTTTCTCCCCAAAGGGACAAAAGGAAAAATTATTTTGCTTTATTTAGAGTTGTCTGTTTCCTAGCACATAAAATAAAGGTACACAGTTTATTTTTATTACATATATATAGTTGCTAAATATGCGATATGGTTGTTAACTACATGGAAAAAATCTTTTTTTAGTATAAAAAGGTTTTAATTGAAACTTATTTTGTTTTTTTATTAAAATATTTCATAACAAAAGGATAGCATGCCTTAAGATTAAAGTTAAATGAGTGTTCTATATCACCCCCGACGAGTCACCATGTGACTTTTTTCCCTTAAAACCGTAATAAAAGCAAGCTGAACCTTCCTTCTTAGGCTTAACCTAATTTCCCAGCTTATATTTTTTTAAGTATTCATTTTAAATTCCTTTATGCATGATTGTGAAATTATTATTTTTCCAGTTTTCCTAAAAAGGGCACGAATGTGGTTGAACTTCCTAATTATCTTATTAACTCAGCATTCCACTGGCATCGTAGAATTGCAGAGCTTAAAGAATTGTGACAGTTTTATTGATTAATTCCTTATGGCCATAATTAAGTAATTCTGTTTGCTGTTGTATTTTTAAACATAGCAAAAACAACAATTCCATGATTTCCTTCAATAACAATGATTCTGTTAATACTCCATGTTAGAAAACATATTATTTACATTTAACGGGAAGTCCCCTTGCCATCATGTTCTTTTCTCCTCTACCCCTTTGCGAATGAGTATGTATCCCCCCAGTGACATTAGGCTCAGTTCATGTCTATCCTCACCTCAGGTATCACTTGCTCTAAGAAGCCATCCCTCATCCCCCATGCCCTTGTACTACCTCCTTCCTCACAAGTTCCAAAGCCCCCTTCCATTGTCACCTTCCATTATCTTGGTGCTGTTGTACTGTCAAGACCAGGCAATGTGTTATTCATTCACCATTGTATTGTCATCTGGTGTCGTGACTGGCACAAAGTGGACAGTTAATAAAAAAAATTCTTATTGTTAATTTTTGGTCTAAATACCAAACACTTTTGGAACTATGGTCATCGTGGCATCAAAGCCCTCTGGCTTCATCTATTTCTTGGAAACCAGATTCTTATTGCTTTCCAATTGGATTAAAACCTTTTTTGATACAGGAGTCATAGTTTTAATCTGTTTTGTATCATACCCCAATCACACTAGTCAATAGATGCTTATTTATTAATGATAAGTCATCAAAAAGAAGGTGTGAGCTGCTGTATCTCCACCAACTCCCCTAAAATAGGAGAGAGTGGCCTCAACTCTCTGGAAATGAACTTCTTCCTATTAATTTGTTTTAAATTTACTCTTATTGAAAGCTTCTCTCCCCCCAGTTCTTTCTGTTTCTTCGCTGCTTTGTAACAGCATGGTAAGATATTATAACTATTTTTTCATTAATTTAACAATATTAAATGCCCGTGGGTATCTGGGAGTGGACATAGAAGACTTGCCCTATTGCTTCAGTTAGTTTAGAAATGGTAGTTCCCAAACTGTGTGCACCATGGTGGCCTCAGGCCACTGCAGTGAGCTCAGAGGGCTCCCGTGAGATAGTTTTAAATTTCAAAGAAAATTTAATTGTAATACTCAATATCTGTCAGACAACATACAGACTACTAGCTTGAAGTACTGGACAGTTTAAACATTAGGTTGCACTCCTTTTCTTCTGATGACAGCATATTTTTGTGAAGCTTGTGTTTTTAGTAGTCACTGTGATAAAAAGCAAACACCACACAAATTAGTGTTGAGTAGGAAATGAGGTTGTTACTGTCCAATCTGATTTCAAGGCTTGAGGTGTATACAGTGCCCCCAGGCTCACAGCTAGTTGTTTAAGAATGCAATGAGATACTGTTGTTTCTTTTAAATTATACTTACTGTTTTTTCAAATGGCTAGTAAGTTGTTAGGATATAAGGACTTATTAAGTTGTTTGTATTTACCTACTGTTAGGGATTCCTCTTGGCCTAGGGGTATTGTGACAAAATCGTTCAGACGTTTAAAGATGCTATGAGGCCAGAAAGTTGGAGAATCTCGGTTCCAGTGGGAGGGACAGACAATAAAGGATTAGCTATGTTTAAGTTATTTTCAGGGTATAATGGTTGCACATAAGAGAGGATTCTTAGTCTGGCAAGTTCAGGGAAGTCTCTACAGAGGAGGTTGTACCTATACTGGATTTTCAGCACAAAAGAAGAGAAGTGGGAATTAGCCAGTTGAAAAAGAGCATGACGTAGAACCTGATAGGACCTTGGTACATTTGGGGCACTGCAAGTGATACCATTGAGTTAGAGCATGTTGTGCAAGGGAAGAGCATCAAAAGACATGACAGAGGAAAGAAGGAGGGTTTGGATCATGGAGAATCCAGGGAATTATGGAAGGTCTTGCATGTTTTTTTAAAAAATATTTTATTTATTTATTTGAGAGAGAGAGAGACTGAATGAGCAAACGAGAGAGAAAACACAAGTGAGGGGAGGGGCAGAGGGACAGGGAGAAGCAGACTCCCCTCTGAGCAGGGATCCCAACACTGGGCTCAATCCCAGGACTCCAGGACCTTGACCTGAGCTGAAGGCAGACGCCCAACAGATTGAGTCACCCAGGTGCCTCTGGAAGGTCTTGCATGTTAGCTGAAGAGTTTTGACTAATCCCCTCAAACGTGTTAAGGAGAAATGTAGCATGATCAGATTTGTGCTTTAGAAAAAAATCACTGTGTCATGAAGTGGAGAATGGTTTGAAAGGAGTAGGAGAGATATAGAGATCCCAACTATGCTGTTACAATACACTTAAGAAATGACAAAATTTATGTTCAGTAAATGCTGTTAAATAAAGACCAAGGCTTGCTTGGAGAGGGGGTGGGCAATATGGTAGGTAAGCCATGGACATGGTCCCATAATTGGTTTCTTCTTCATTAGCTATAGGTCTTGGGCAAATTGCTCAACTCATCAGAGCCTGAAGCTCCTTGGCTATAAAACAGGACAATTAATGGGATAAATATATACAGAATACTTAATCACAGTGCCTGATATAGAATAAAAATAATTATTATTATTACCTTAACTTCCTGACTCTAAGTGACTACACAGTAGGTTAATAAGTGACATCAATAATTTTATCTTTGGACAGAGAGGTTGTTTCGTTTTCCTCTGGAAGTGGTTGTCTTTTTTGCCTTTGATTATTTTTGACAGACAAAAGCTTGGGTTTTTACATGTCCATTCAAATGGAATTAATGAGAGTTTAAAATATTTCCCTTACATTCTTAGGCTTTATGATAATCTGTCCTGTAGGGAAAAGAAATTAAAACTAATCTTTTTTGAAAAATATTTCCCCTCATTGCTTTTTAAAACGTCGTATTTTCATTTTTCTGATCTTGACTATCAAGTTGCAGCTTTTAATGTTTAGACTGGAAGATGAGTGAAGTGGATTTGCCAGTGAACACAATATTGTGTGAGGCTTTGAGGCTCCTCCCCTCCCATCTTTCTGCCTGTCAAAAAAGTAAGGTGGAAATTCAAAAGATTAGCCACTGGTGGAATTGAATGGAAATCGGGAATGAGATCTGTTTGGGAAGACACTAGTCAGGAAGGCTTTGGTGGGGTGGGGGAGGTAATTGGATCTTCCTTTAAGTCTAAGTAAACTGGTACTGATGGGTAAGAAGCAACGGAAGGATATTTGAGTAGAGCAGAAGAGCATAGGAGACCAGCTGGAACACAGCATGTGATTTACACTGGGAATTTTTTTTTTAAAGATTTTATTTATTCATGAGAGAGAGAGAGAGAGAATGAGAGAGAGGCAGAGACACAAGCAAAGGGAGAAGCAGGCTCCATGCAGGGAGCTCAACGTGGGACTCGATCCCGGGTCTCCAGGATCACGCCCTGGGCTGAAGGCAGGCGCTAAACCGCCGAGCCACCCAGGCTGCCCTACACTGGGAATTTTTGAACCATATGAGGTGGTATATATTTGAGGCAAAAATTTGTATGGAAGGTTCTCAATTGAAGCTATTTAAATATTGTGCACATTTTTATTTATTGGGAAGGTATGTTCTTTCAATAGAATGTTAAATTTTGAGTCAAACAGAAAGGGGGATATAGGGCTCCCTGAGCATTTTGATTATGTCTGAGAGGTATGTTTATATACATGGTTGTATGACAGTGCACTCAGCATTCTAAAAAACTTTTTATTGAACTATACATACAGGAAAGTGCACAGATCATAAATGTACCATTGGTAAGTTTCCACAAGCTAAATGAACCCAGATCACGAGGCAAGGCAACATCACCAGCACCCCTTCCATTTATCACCCCCACCTCCCACCCCAAGAACTTCTCTCCTGGCTTCTAAAAGCATAGATTATTTTTGTCTGTTTCTGTGTTTATAAAATGAATCATTTTGTAAGCAGCCCTTCTCTGAATCTTTCCATTCAACATCATGTCTAGCGTTCATCCATATTACAGCAGAGATGTAAATCACGCATTCTCATTGCCCCCTGGTATCCCATTGCCCAGATGTGCTACAATCTGTTATCCATGCTACTATCGAATGAATGTTGTGTGAATGTTTTCTATCACGTGTCTTTTGCTGAATGCACATCACATTTCTTTGGGGCATATACATATGTAGAAATTCAATTGCTGGGCCCTATGGTATATGCACATGTTCAGCTTTGATAGACATCCAGCAGTTTTCTGGAGTGTTTCTATCAACTCCTGCTCTCCCACCAACAGCGACTGAGAGTTCTCTTGCTCCACAACCATGCCAATACTTGGCACTTTCCAGGTGTGGTTGCTGCTTCTGTTTTCGTTTTAGCTCTGCTGGCAGATACAGTGGAACCCCCATGGTGGTTTTAGTTTGTGTTTGCCTGAAGCCCGATGAGGTTGATCACCTTTCATCGGTTGTGGACCATTGGTATACCTTCCTCTTTAAGCTTCTAGTCTTTTGCCCATTTTTCATCGGGTCATCTGGCGCTTGCTTTTTTGTGCCGACTCAGAGGAGTTCTTTATGTATTCAGCTATTCAACATTTTTTTAATTTAATGGATTTTATGGATTTTTTTAAGACTACTTAATTCAGATTAAGGAATTTCAGAAACTAAAAGCCTTCTACTGAAAGGAAGTATTTATTTCATATGATGACTCTTTTATATATTTCATTATAGTCATTGCCTTGTGTCATGTGTGTCCTGAGTGGTCCCATTTTGGAAGAAATAGTAACTGAGCTGTATGAATGTCAGCAATGATAATACAGTGTAGGTTTTTTATGTTTTCAGATGACAATTTATGAGGACTCAGTTGCAGCTCATCTTACAAAAATCCTCAATTCTGATGAACATGCAGTGATCATATCATCTGCCAAGTGAGTGATGAAGCCATGAAATAGTTGTATGGTGAAAACGCTCATTCCTACCATTTATGTCACTTTGTAATTTTTTTCCCCAAAAAAACCTATGAAATAGCTTACAGAATTAGATATACTAAACTTGCATTTGGTTTTTTAAAAAATCACTTTAGCATCTTATTTGCAGTAGAGTATATATTTAGAGGGATTTTTTTTGGCTGCCTAGGCTGAAACTTTTTTTTATCAGAATGGTGTGGTAAGTGTTTAGAGTTTAATTAGCCCAAGCTCGTATTTAAAGAACACTCATATGTAAACTAAATAGAATTTCCATTAAAAAATTTAAAAAATAAAATAAAAAATAAGAAAATAAAGAAGCATTGATGATTAAATATACTATGGAAAACACATTTCACTACAGTTTATTATTTCCATAAACACTACTCTTTAGGAACTGTTTACATCAGGAAAGGGAAGATATTGAAGAGATTTTTCAAAATGACATTTATCAGCATGTTTAAATTACATAATTATATTTTAATTCAAAGTTATCAGATTTTAGTTAAGTTGATTCTGTACATGGAGCCAGAGCTACTTGATTTTATTATCCCAAATGCTGCCTGCCTGGAATTTAGAATTCAGTTTTGAAGCATCCTATACTGATGTCCTGAGATCAAGAAAGTCAGCTAGAGGAAAGGGTGAAACCCACTGAAATTTTCAACCGATAAGCCAAAGGTAAAAGTATGCTTTAGGATTCTGGCTTGGCAAGGAAATACTACTATTACACAGAGAGAGGAGAAAAAGAAGAAGGAGAGTGAGGGATTAGGGAATTGGTGGAGGCAAAATACACCAACTTTAGTGTATGTTATATACTTCCTTTGCACAGAATCAAGGGAAGATAAATCATTTCAAACAAATTTGCATGTGACAGTATAAATGTAGTGACAGTTACTGTGGATGCCATAAACCCCAGGAATAGGAAACAGGGCTGAGTGATAGAAGAGATGTTGAACAGCTTAAGGCAGGAGAGCACACTGGTTGTGCAGAGAGGTGGGCTGCAGACTCTTGTGTTTGATGCCCAGTGCTGCTGCTGGATTTCTGTCGCTGTCATTTGGTTGGGCGTTTTCTGATGAAGTGGATTGCCTTATGGTGAAATGTAGATATGTCATGTTTGCCCCAGGCCTCAGCACTCCCTATTGTCTTCCCCCTCTTGGGACAAATTTATATACTAAAGTCGTTCCTTAAGTGCTTAAGTTATTTCTATGAGGAAGACATTTGCATTTGCCACCCTTGGTCTATGAATCAAATGCTTTTTTTTTAAATAGGACATTTAGAAGATATAGCTAGAAAAGATGGAAAGCTGAAATAGAAACTTTGAAAAAGTATAACAAGTTATAAAAGGATTATTCTTTGATGCAGTCAAGTAAATATTTTATCTGGCCACCTTTCATAGTTTAGATGGCCGTCTTTCATAGTTAGCAATCATTAATTTTAGCCTTCATGTGTTTGATGTGTTTAATTAGTGCCTTCTATACATCTTACATATTTTTAATTGAGACATGATTTATTATAACATTGTCTTTTGTTAAATAAAATCTTACATAGAATTCCAGTATTTAAAAAATTAAAATTCTATTTTTATCATTAATAAATTGGACAGGATTAAATTATCAATCATTTATGAGAAAAATTAAGCAATAAGATTATAGATGACAGTTATAATTTTATATTTGATCCAGTTTCTAGTTATTTCTGTATCTTACTTTGACTATTGAAGACAATTTCCCTATTACCATGTAACTGAAATAAAACATAGGAATAACTGGAAACTGTATCAAATATAGTCTAAGATTTGCACAAAAAAATGAATTCTAATGTTGAAGCTAGCATATTATTTGTCTGAGATCTCCAATGACTGAACATGTAAAAAATTATATTTTATATTTCTAAATGAAATCTGAATGAAGTATTTGCAGAATCTTTGAAGAATTTCTGGGAAACAGCTTGAAAACCACTGTAAATCACAGGGTTGGACCAAGTAGAAGTAAATCTAAGGTCCTAGCTGAGATTTGACCATTTGGTAGCTTTGTGGCCTATGTCTGTTTTATCAAGCATAAGAATGGAAAGAGTGCCTGTCCTGTCTCCGTCATGAAACTGTTGGGAGAATTAAATTGAGTAATGAAATAAATATAGAGCTTGTAAACTACAGAGTGCTATATTAAATTATAGTATCATCATCTCATGTTTTAATCAATTACATTCAAATTTTTTCTTTGACCTAAGGCTGGCTCTTTGTCTAGGCTCTACTATTAGCTAAAAGCTTTGGATTTCTCTCTGACTAGCTCATTTACCTCTAAACAGATTTTGTTCCAACCCTGGCCCCCTCTTGTCACTCATCTGTGCTCCCAGGCTGCCCAGCAACCTGCCTTTATAACCCTGGATTAAAATTTTACAGGATTTTCCATAAAGAGGTTCAAGAGAGAAAAGAAAGGACAAAATGTAGTAAATTTTTATCAGTGATATATTTTAAATTTAATTTTTGTTATGAACATCGTCAAACAAATATAAAAGTAAAGAGACTGGTATAATGGTTTCCCGCCATACCCATCACATGGCTTCAGTATTTATCAAAATTTTGTCATCTACTCCCACTTTCTTTTGCTACAATCTCTAAGCAAATCCCAGAAATTATTTTATTCTGCTTTCAGTCTATATACCTAATAATCTTATTAAAAAGTCTAATAAAATTAGTAATACTTCTCTAAGAGCATATATATTACTCAACCCATAATCCATTTCCCCTAATTATTTCAAAGTTATTTTTAAATAGTTGAGTTGTTCAAATCAAAATCCAAACAAGATTCACATATTGCATTTGGGCTGTATGTCCCTTTAAAACTTGTAAAGTCTATAATAGTTTTCCCTTCTTAAAAAAATTTTTTTGTTGTTATCAAGATATGACATATACACAGTAAAGTGCCCAAATCATAAGGGTATAATTTAGTGATGAGAAAGAGGAATAAACGTACATATGTTCACATACACATTCTTGTAATCACCACCTAGATAACATGGAATTCCCTTCCTTTCTTAATGCCATCTACTTGTTAAATGATACAATATTAAGGCAGGATGTTTTAACAATCTTGTGCGTATTTATATTTGTTTTATGAAATGGTAATTCCCAGGAGCCCAAGCTGTTTGAACTATTTTTAAAATGCTGAAAATACTGATGGAAAAGCTATAATCCATTAACTTAGCTAGCGTGTAGGTTAACTAATGTAGTTACTATGGGTTAACCAACAAAGTGTTAACATCTCTTTGATTTTTGAAATTTTGTAAGTTTGGTATGATAACATGAGTTACCTTCAGAGAATCAGAAGGATTAATTAGCAAGTATGGGTGTCATATATTAATAAAAAATAATAAAAATAATAATAAATGAAATTTTCCCTGTAGACAGAACTTCTTAGAAAATGGGATCATCAGCCAGAAAAAATAATAAGGTTGGAACTATTGCCATAGAACCACAGAATTTCAGATCTCGTATCTATTTAGAGATAATTTAGGCAACACCTGTCATTGAATAGATGAGGTAAGATACGCAGTTGTTAGAATCTTTCCTTGGAACACAGAGATAGCTAAGGGTTTTTATAGATTATGCACTGATACTTGTAAATCATCTTTAATTTCTGATTGGAACTTTTTTACAAAAGATGGAAAATTAATTTTCCAGATTCTCGGAGGATGACCCCTGCCTGCCAATATGTGCATCTGTTTGGGCATCATTGCCATATTTTTCTTACTGTAGTGTTTGCATAATATAATGTCATTTATCCCTATTAAAAAAATAAGTGGTAAAATGATAAATGATGATACTGACACTGGTAATAAAAAGTATAGATCTCATGAATAATATAGTTGTGATGATAGTGGAAATCATCCAGCATGCTAAATATGGACTGTTGTTAGCTTCAACTGAATATTTGGTGCAATAGCAACTGCATATTTGTGCTCAACTTGGAAGGAAGAGAACAAAACTAAAAGAATTAAAATGCTTGGAAATTATCTTGTCAAAATTATGACTAACAATGATTTAAGATATAATTTTATAGTTCTATGGGAAAATCCACATTCCACTTTCACTTACTTGATTTTTGCACGTTTTCCAGAAATCTTTATGCATCAAAATAGAAAACTGTATCATGTGGAGAATGTCTTCCCTGTCACTATGGCAAATACATCTTAAAATTGTTTTTCTCCAATTTGCTGGTTCACAGGTGGTATGATTTTGAATCATGCCATGTTTAGGTGTCCATTTTATTTCAGTTTTAAGAATTCTACATTCATTATTTAGGTGTAATAGCAAGTTAATTTTTATTACAAGTATAAATATTTTATGCCTCTGGAATATGAAACTTATTGGATCCTAAGATAGACCACAACTTACTTGACAAGTATTTCCTAACACAGTCATACTCTCTTCCTTCAGCCTCCATCTCCAACATGACCCTATTGTTGCCACTTTCATTCGTAGGCTGATGGACCAACAGGCTCTGTCCCTAAGAGTTAGCAAAATACCAGCAAAAGTAGCTATGGTAATGTTATGACATATGCAATTTCACACATTTAACAGGAGAAAATTTTATCAAGACAGTTGTAATAACAGCAATGAAAACCTCTATTTCGGAGTTAAATAAAGAGGGAGAACTGTCAGTGTCTCCTCTCCTTAGGGATGGGACATCTTGGAGAAACTTTCAGTAAGGTTCATAGAAGGAATTTCATGACAGCCTGCCTTAACATTCCAAAATGTTCCATAAAAGTACTGTACATGAACAAAGAAGACCAAAATTGAGGTGAAGCACATGAATGCGTCTCTAATAGTAAGCTAGAGTCTCTGAATATATGTGAATTTAAAAAGCCAACAAAGAGATGTAAGGTTAGGAAATACTACTTTTTGTCCAAGTAAAAGCTAGAAATGGTTGCCAAAAAACTAAGAAAACAAAAATTATTAGGAATAATTCAGTTCTTTTTGAGATGATAAATGTGAAGGTTTGGAGTGGGTGTGGGTGTACTATATCCATGGAATGACTTGATGTCATGATACTTAAATATCTGGAAACATAATCATTATGTCACTCACATACCAGAGAAAATTGTTGAGTGTAATAGAAAAAAATAATTGCCAGAGCCCGCTTTTTTTCCCTTCAAATTTTTCAATCTATATCCATAATAAAGGGAAATATTATTATTTTAAAATATTCTGATTTTGTTTTCAGAAACACTATTAGTTCTTGCTACAAAAAGCTAGTCACATACTGTTCTGTTGGGTTGTTTTTAATCCAGCACCAGTCCCAAAGACTTTTGAAAGACGTATTTTAGTTAGTGTTAAGGTTTCATATTATTTTCTTCTTTTAATCTACTTCTATTGCAAAGAAATTGAATGTAATTAAAAGCGACAAACAAGTAAACCGTATATTGTTGACACTGACAAGCTCTAAATTAAATTAGTCTTGAATGTGACTGTGCTGGTTATCTTAAGGGAAAAAAACAAATGGATTTAAGGAGAATATAACTCAATTCAAGTGCCAGGTTAGTTACACAATCTCTTCTTCAGGAACAATATACTTTTGAGATAACAGATCATGAATAGGAGAGTGACAGTAACAACATTAAGTGACAAATTAATCCTCTTTTTTTTTAATCCTCTTTTTTTTTAACATCGCCAAGTTCTATTATGAAAATATGTAAGGTGCTGGAGATAATGCTAATTTATTAAAATGAGATCTATAAATACTCTTCTCAATAATTTAATTTAAATATTTGAGAAAGGCTTGTTATGACCTTAATACAATGTGTACACTTTATTCGTGTGCATTTCCACTTATAACTCAGTATGTCTTGAACTTATCTAGTATGTGTTATACAGCAGATAGAAGTATGGGTTTTATATACAAACGGTCCCTGTGCTTTGGCAATTTACCTGTTTGTGCTTGTTGTTAAATATGTTTGTACATCAAACTGAATCCACCTACAGGGTTTACTGAATTGCACAATTTCTCTTCCTTAAAGGATACTATGTGAAACTGTAAAGGACTTTGTTGCTAAAGTAGAGAAGTCATATGAAAAAACGTTGGAAAACACCGTTGCAGCCGATGCCATGGCCAGTAAAGTAAGCGGGTCACCTCAGGGCATGAAAGTTTTTTGCTGACAACGTTAACATTGAACTGTGTTTCACAGCTAAATTGATTACGTGACTTTCTTGCCAAAACATCTTAAATCAAGAGAAAAACTACTTTTGAATCAGATGTGAGGGACGAAAACATATTCTGTTTTATGGTTACGCTTGAATATATGGGAAACCTGCATTGCTGAAGACCATCCGACAACCTGAATTTTGTAACTCAGCTCCCTCTGCCCCACAGATTGGCATCCCCAAGGAGAAATGCCCCACAGTGGGGTCACAGAGGGGATAATGCTGGGCAGGTGGTGTTCCAGTGTGGAGAGGGATGGCTTTCTGTTTCCAGGCCAACTGATCATCAGGCTCACTCTTAGCATGGTTCCTTGGAATCCCCAGACATTATGGTCCTTGGCCTCTTTGCGGGTTCTTTTTCTTGCTTTGCCTTTTTCTTTATAGATTTCTTCCCCCCTTTATAAGCTTTCTGAGGCTAAAGTAAGAAGCTTAAAAGCTACTCTCTTTGCTTTCATATGTTCAAGGCCGGGCATTCTTACAAAAGGTTTGGCTTTCTTGGGCTTGCAAAGGAATGATCTCCAGATCTATGCTGTAGATGGTAATTCCATGGAGTTAAAGGAAAAGGAAATAGAAAGAAGCATAACATTTGATATTTTCAGCCTCTTTCTTGTTTTTCTATTCAATGGAGAGCTTCAGAAAATGGAATACCTCTCTGGCTATATTTTTTCTCTCTCTTTTTGAAAGATTTTATTTATTTATTCATGAGAGACACGAGAAAGAGAGGCAGACAAATAAGCAGAGGGAGAAGGAGGCTCTCTGTGGGGAGCCTGATGTGGGACTCAATCCCAGGACTCCGGGATCATGACCTGAGCCAAAGACAGTTGCTCAAACGCTGAGCCATCTAGGTGCCTCCATATTTTTTTCTCTTAACAGTTTCTGCCGTAGCCTTGTCTTAGCATGACATCAAAGACAAATAAATGGAGAAGGAAAGGACAGGAATCTGTGTGGTGAGAAAAGCTATAGTAGGGCAGTTGTAGCAACATCTTCAGGCCTTCATGTTTCTTTACCCTTCGTCACTCGAGAGAAGCAGACAGAAACAAGGGCAGAGTGCTGGTTTTTGCTTTCTCCATCTTCTTTTTCTTCTTTATCCTCATGCATTTTCCTTTTTGCTCTTTTTTTTTTTTTTGAGTCAGTAATCCCATAGGCACCTTTCACCCCTTTCACAAGCAAAGCTTTGAAGGAGAGCTTACCAAGACTCAGCCAGACCTGCAGTTTGTGATGATCAAAATGGTACCATTCATCAATCACTTTTTAAAAAGCTTACACAGTGTTTTGTAAGATACATAATTTTTTTGTGGAATGTGTCACTTTGTAGTGAAGTGTTTGTTTTTTTCAAGGAAAAATACCTGTATAATGATGATAGAGATTTTCTTATAAGGAAAACTACTGATACAAAGACGGTAGAGTTGGGATATTCCAGAAGCACACCTAAAAATTTACATAATTGTGCTCTTGTTTTTAAATGATAAGTTATTTCATCTATAAGCTGTATCATGTATAATGGATAGCCAATTAATTGGTAAATATTAATATAGGCATCTTTCCTCTAAAATCAGAACTGATTCACTCAAATTGTCCTTTTCCATTTCCACCAAATGAAAATTCATTACTGTATTTTTGTTTTCATAGTGTTCAGTCCTAAATGAAAAGCTTGAACAACTGCTTCAAGCCTTGCACACAGATTCCCAGGCCACCCCCATTGTCCCAGGCATCCGCTCTGTCATTGTAGAAGAAGATACCGTGGAATCTTCCAGTGAAGAATCCTTGTGTGAAAGCAAAGAACAACTCGTGGATGACCCTACGAAACCTCCATCCCAGAAAGCTGTCAAACCAAAGGAAATAATGTTGCGGGCAAACAGTTTAAAGAAAGCAGTGAGGCAAGTCATTGAAGAAGCCGGCAAAGGTACACATGAACAAAATTAGCTTTTGAAGTTAGCATCATCCCTATATTGTAAGCACAATGGAATTTCCATGTTGGTCACACTGTGCGCGTGCGCGCACACACACACACACACACACACACCCCATTTTTAGGCAGGACAGAAGAAGAAGCCATTAGAATGAAATCTGTACTATTTATTGTTTTAGTAGGATCAGTACACTAATGATATAGAAACTAACACATCAAAGATAAAAATACACTGGAAACATTGAAAATTAATAATTTAAAAATTTTAAATATCTTTCACCTAATTGGAATCTTTTTTTTTAAAGATTTTATTTATTTATTCATGAGAGACACAGAGGAGAGAGAGAGAGGCAGAGACACAGGCAGAGGGAGAAGCAGGCCCCAAGCAGGGAGCCCGACGTGAGACTCGATCCCGGGTCTTCAGGATCATGCTGCCCTAAACCGCTGAGCCATCTGGGCTGCCCACCTAATTGGAATCTGTTGCGTTCTTAAAGAAAATCAAACCTGTAAATTACTTTGAAAATGCTTTCTTAAATTCATTTCCTAAATGTTTATGTTGCTTTTTAAAGAGCCTATAAAAAAAATTTAAAAAATTTTTTTTTTAATTAAAAAATTTAAAAAAAAGAGCCTATAAAGAGGGCAGCCCAGGTGGCTTAGTGGTTTAGTGCCGCCTTCAGCCCAGGGTGTGATCCTGGAGACCTGGGATTGAGTCCCACTTTGGGCTCCCTGCATGGAGCCTGCTTCTGCCTGTGTCTCTTCCCCTCTCTCTCTCCGTCTCTCATGAATAAATAAATAAAATCTTAAAAAAAAAAGAGAGAGAGCCTATAAAGATTTTGCCTATATTTTAATTTTTTGTATTAATATATTGTATATCCTTCTCTTAGAATTTTAGTAGTGGGCTCAAGTTAACTTTAATATAAAAAATTAGTATTTGAAAACCCTTTACAGGTTGTAACTTGTAGTTGGATTTATTAGTGTTTATTTGTGAATATGGAATTTCTTTCGCTTTATGTTTCATTTTACTTTTTAAGCGTATATTAATATTTATGGATTTTATTTTTACTTGTGCAAACATATTTCCCTACTTACTACTTAAAGTTATGGATGACCAGACCGTTCATCCCTGTGAACCAGTTAACCAGTCATTTGATAACGATAGTACAGAAACAGATGAATCTAAAGAAGAATCTAAAGATGATGATGCAAAAGAGTCATTAACTGGTAAGAAAACTATAATTATTTCGCAATTAAATAGATTCCCATTCTGCTTTTAGTTTTCAAAAGGCTTATTGGTTTGAAATAAGCTTTGTATTTTTATTTTTAACAAGGATTTTCAGAAGTTAAAGCTTAGATATTCATGAATACTAAAATTATAAAGGTAAAATTTTGGTGATTGTCAAGTACACTCTCATCCCTTTTTATCTTATAACCTGGAGATTGTCATAATAAACTAAGGATTATGGTACCAAAATGGCTAAATATCTTAATTTTCCTGAGGAAAAAGGAAGAAACACCTAAATCAACAGATTTTAACCTGTTTTTAGCCCACAGATGCCTTTGAGAATTACGTGAAAGCTGCAGGTTGCACATGCACAAAATTTGCCACTTAAATAATTTTAGCAGTCCCTTGGATCCCATTGATGAGCCTGGACAGTTTGCTAATTCTTAATTGCTAAATTAATCTACAATATCACTGGACATCTAATTACAGCCCTGTCTCTACTGAAATTATTTTTGCCAGGAAATTAACATGTAGTCACTTGAAGAAGATTAATTATGCCTCTACCTTTTAAGTTTGAAGATAAATTTATACTTTTAATATTTCACATGGTATAAGGGAATACTTATTAATTGACTAGAATAGAGCAAAGCAGAAATTAAAATATTAATGAGGCCGAGAAGATAATATGAAAATAATTGCATAGTCCTAGTGAAAAGTCAACACTGTTAAATCAGAACAGCAATCATTAAGCTTTTCCTTTACTTTCGTTACAAATGCAATTGGGCAGATTGCTTAATTTCTCTGTAGTCTCGTCATTTGTAAAATAGTGATAATGATGTGCTCACTGGTTGTGAAGGCTAGAGAAGTTGATGTATATGGAGCACCTAGAATAGTGTGTGGTGCATAGTGCTGTGAAGGAGTGTTTGCTGTCTTTCTCACTATTATTAACTACTCCCTCCACTGCTGCTGCTATAATTACATTAGCTTTGAAAGAGTACTCCTTACTGTATGTAAAACTCTTAGAAACTTTGGAAGTAGACCATATAGACCTCACCTGTCTGGCATACAACCAATGCATGCATATTCTAAACCCTGAGCCCTTTTAGGCTTCATATGTGTCTTTTCCTGCACACAACGTAGCTCTCTAACCTTACACCTCATAGACCTTAAAGATCCCTGTTGCAGCATATAATCCAGTACAGACATACTTGATAATCGTCTTGACAGATGGGCATTGAGCCTTTGGACTATTCACTTTCTTTTTTTTGGTTTGTTTTAAATATTTTATTTTTCTTTTTTAAGTAATCTCTACATCCAACGTGGAGCTCGAACCCACGACCCCAGGATCAAGAGTCGCAAGCTCTACGGACTGAGCCAGCCAGGCACCCCACCACTCACTTTCAATACATCCCATTCCTAAGATCAGCTTTTATTTGTTAGAAAGCTTTTCTTTATATTTGGCTTTATATTTTCTTCCTTAAATTTCTACCCATCAGCACACTAATTGATAATGTTTCATGTATGGTAATGTTAACAGTAACAACTGCTGACATTTGGTGCTTTATGGGTAGCTTCAAAGCAATTTCATATATCTCTTCACAGTATTGAAGATAAATCTGCCACATGACAGCCCTTAAATGATTCTGAAAACAGCTTTCATGGCATCATATCCTCTTCCCACACCTTCTATCTTTTTCACATTATCTCCTAAATTCTTTTACCAATTTTTAACTTGATTTCAAACTTTTTAGTTTTTCTGGTTGCATTCAATTGGTCAATATGATCCCCCATTTTGAACACAATCCTCCAAATATTTCTGTAGTATATAACAAATTGATAGCCATACACTACTCTTTCTGCACATTTTTTTATGTTATAAGGACTACCCAATATTTCTTCTTGGCATGAAGTATTGTACTGTAATACTATATAAACCTGGTCTCCTCCTATTTTGTGCGAGTGACTTTTTAAACCTGATTAGAATCATACATGCTCATCCTTATGAATTTTTATCTTTTCAATTTGGATCTATCATTGCATCCCGTCAAAATCTTTCGAAGCTTGATTATATCATCTCAAATTTACTTTATCTAGAGTTTAATAAGTAGGACTTGTATGGCTTCATCCATTAATAAAGCTGACTTAATAGAGCTGACAATGGCATTCTTACAGTATGATGTTTAATAATTTCCCTTAAGATGAGGAATTTCTCTTTGGAGGATTGGTTTTCTAGTGCTCATTGCTAATGGTTTTCCAACCAGCTACCATCCATCTTAGTATATTTTCATGAACTGAACATTTCCATTGTAGTCTACAAAGAAAACTAAAAAAGAAAGGTATGCAGCTATAAATATTGATATTGAAATAGACATAAGCTTACACGTGTTACAACATTTGATACCTTAATGTTGCAATATTTGATCTTATTTTCTAGCTAGTAATCCAATTTAGTGGGAATCAGTAGCAATAGAAGTACTTCTGTATTAAATAATCATTACTTTTTAAAGAGCATTCGTAATATTATTAAATTATGTAATAATTCATATGCCTGAGATGTACAATACAGTATATTAATATGATCAATGAGATGTTATGTTTAAAAAAGAGCCATGAAACATTAATTTAGTTACCTACAATGTTACATCAATCTTAGTCACTAGGATGCTCTCTGGTTTTTATCAGAGATGAATATCAAAAGTTGTTTTTATTAGAAATTAGCCCCAGGTCTCCCATCTGTCCAAAAAAAAAAAAAAAAAAAATGGCTGTTCTGCAGCTTTTCTTTAGTGCAGCTGGACTGTTTTGAAGAGAAAGAAGAGAGTGTAAGATTAATAAGATTAGTTTGTAATTAGTCTTAGGGAGAGTAAAGATAATTAAATTTTTGAGTATTTTTAAATTGAGTTTGAGGAATACTTTTTTTTAAACACCTGCCAATAGTTCCTAAATTAGTTAAAGATACTATTTGCTCTCCATTAAATTGCCCTAGTTTAGACAAAATTAAATCTCTTTTTTTTGTTGTTTGCTTTGAAAGTAATTTTGTTTTGGAATAATTTTTTAAATGTACCGAGCATTTACAAGAATATGATAGAACTGTTTTGGGCAAATCTTTGTTTTGAATATATAATTAATTGAGAAGTGCAGGAAACATTGGCTTCATTCAGACAAAAAAAAAAACTTTTCCTTTCATGTGTGGAAGACAATGTTTCACATATTAGCTCTGGGAATTA
Source organism: Canis lupus dingo (assembly GCF_003254725.2). Taxonomy (NCBI): domain Eukaryota; kingdom Metazoa; phylum Chordata; class Mammalia; order Carnivora; family Canidae; genus Canis; species Canis lupus. The sequence continues at coordinate 8,533,457 of NC_064264.1, read as the reverse complement.
CATTAATTAAATTCGATCATTCACGCAACATTTATGACAAAAGGATTGCATTGGCGGTATACATTATAACACATACGTGCCAAGTTAAAAAATCATCAGGCTTCAACATTTCCTTTTTTTTTTTTTTTTTTTTTTTCCAACATTTCCTTTTATCCTTGAATGTGGGTTAGCCACATTCAAATTGGGAGTATTACTGACCTTTAATTATGCTAGGCCTGTATTTTCTACTGATCTCCGTCTATTTGAAATGAGTTATCAGGACATCTACCTGTGGCCAAATCCCTCCATACAGTAAATCTCAACGAAGTGAAAACAATGGTAAAAAAAAAAAAAATAGGTAAACACAACATAATATTTTCAGTTCTGTTAATTGACCTAAATGTGTATTAAATTATTTTGTGTCCTGAATTTATGAGGGCTTGCTTATTTTTATAACTTGATCATTACCTTTTTTTTTTTTTATAATTGGGACTTTTTGCCAACAGTTAAAACTGCACCTGCCCCTCGGTCTCCAGATGGCCGGACAACTCGTTTCCAGACTGACTCTGGCCCTGGTCCAGCTGTGGCAGCCGGCAAAGAAAACCTCCCTGTGCTCAACACCAGAATAATCTGCCCAGGTAGTATAGATTCTGAAACATGGTGTATTTGTAAGTATTTCTGTGAACACGAATTAAGTACTCATTTCCATGAACTACAGAAATATGTTCTTAGAGATAAATATCCCTTTGGGAGAATGTACTTATCACTCTTATCAACCAGACTGCTCATCTTTAGACTTCTGTGTGTGTGTGTGTGTGTGTGTGTGTGTGTGTAAGAATTGTCTAGGAAGCACTCAAATACATGTTTTGGGGGCCTGCTCTGAGAAATTTTAATTCTCTAGTACTTAAGCAGTACTAGGATGCAGCCCAGGAATCTGCATTTATTAAGCACCCAGGGTAAAACTGATCCTCTATTTCACTGCCTGTTAAGTGTCTCCACAGCTTTTCTCTTAGTTGAAAGCCACAAGTCTTTCATTTTTTTGGATAGTAACATTGCTTCATTTTGGAACATCTGAGGCATCTGTACCAGCTCTGCTGAGATGAGTCGCCCTTGGGATTTGGTTAGTACTAGTGGAAACCAAAGAACATATGCAGCAGGGAAAGAGGAAAATATAGATGTCTCAGATGTCTCCTTAAGCACCAGTTGTTTGATTTAGTGAAAACTCTCCAGATCTATTCCAGAGTAGATTGAATCCCAGATTATACCCTGAAAACCAGTTTGTTCTACAAGCTCTTTTTAAAGGTAAATCACAATTCAATAATAATAGTTGGAGACTTTATTATTGCTCTTTCAATAGTGGGTAGAACAACTAGACAAAAATCAACAAGGAAATAAAAAATTTGAAAAACATATAAAACAAGTAGACCTAACAGGTGTCTATAGAACATTCCACCTCACAACAGCAGAATATACGTTCTTGTCTAATGCACATGTAATGTTATCCAGGATAGGTCATATATTAGGCCATAAAATAATTCTCAGTAAATTTAAAAGGATTGAAATTATACAAAGGAATATGACCACAATGGAATGAATTTAGAAATCCATAGCAAAAGGAAATTTTGGAAGTGTACAAATATTTGGAAATATGTGGGTCAAAAAAAAAATCACAAGAGAATTTCTAAATCCTTTGGTATGAATGAAAACAAAGATACACCATACTGGAACTTACTTGATGCAGCTAAGGAAGTGCTTGGAGCGAAATCTATAGTTGTAAATGCCTATATTAAAGAGGTAGAAAGATCTCAAAACCTAGTTCTCCACCTTAATAAGCTGGAAAAAGAAGAGCAAATATACCCAAAGCAATCAGAAATAAATGACATAGAGAATAGAAAACAATACAGTAAATCAATGAAACCAAAAGTTGGTTCTGTGGACAGTTTAACAAATTGACAAGCCTTTAGCTAGAGTGACTGAGAACATAAAAGAGAAGATTTGAATTACTGAAATCAGGAATGAAAGAAGACAGACATCACTAACCACCTTACAGATACAGAAGGGATTATAAGGGGAAACTATCAAATATTACATGCCAACAAATTAGATGACTTCAACGAAATGGACTAACTCTTAGAAACATGTAAACTATTGAAACTGATTCAAGAATAGAAAATCCAACTAGACCTATAACAAAACTTTGTGCAGAGAAAAGGCCAGTTCCAATTTGCTTCACTAATGAATTCTGCCAGTTGTTTAAAGAAGAATTAGCATTAATGCTTCAGAAACTCTCCCAAAAACTAGAAGAGGAAGGAACACTTCCCACCTCACTTATGAGGCCAATATTACCCTGGCACCAAACTAGTTAAAAGTGTTCAATATCACTAATCATCAAGGAAATACCAATTAAAAACTATAATGAGCTGTCACTTTATACCACTCAGGATGATTATTATAAAAAAAATCAAAAGGGAGGGTTGGGGAGGATGTGAGAAATTGGAAACCTTGTATACTGCTGGTAGGAATGCAAAATGGTGTGTCTGCCATGGAAAACAGTACAGAGGTTCCTCAAAACTAAAACTAGGACTACTATATGATCCCGCAATTCTACTCTGGGTATTTATCGAAAGAACTGAAATCAGAATTTTGAAGAGATACTAGCACTCCCACTCCCATGTTTACTGCAGCATTATTCACAATAGCCAGGACATGTTAGCAACCTAAATGTCCTAAATGTCCATTGAGGGATGAATGGATAAGGAAAATATGGTATATACATACAATGGAATATTATTCAGCTTTAAAAAAAATCTGCAATTTATCATAACGTGGATGAACCTGGAGGACATTATGATAAGAGAATTAATCCAGTTGCAAAAGAACAAGTACTAGATGATTTTGCTTATATGACGTATCTAAAATAGTCAAATTCATAAAATCATAGAGTAGAATGGTGGTTTCCAGCATCTGGAGGGAGGAGGAAATGGGGAATTGCTAGTCAACATGCATAAATTTTCAGTTAAGGGGAATAAGTTCTAAAGATCTGCTGTCCAACATTGTTCCCATAGTTAACATACTGCCTTTACATTTAAAAATTTGTTAAGAGGGTAGATCTCATGTTAAGTGTTCTGAAGTTTTCACAGTAAAATAAAGAAAAAGTTGAAAAACAAAACAAAAGACCCTACCCCTAAGTCCTGGGCTCACCTGACTAAGTCATTTTCCTTTTCTAATCGTTGGCTGGTAAGCTCTTGTCATTGGTCTACCTCTTTAATGATCTTTAAATTAACTCATTTTACATTTTGCTTAGCTTTTCTATTTGCCCTCAAAGTAAGGTGAGATAGTTGGTCTGATGAACTGATAATCTGCCATCATCCAAAATACATTTAGTTTGTGCAAATTGTAGGTTGTGTGGCTTTCTGTAAAACTTTGTTTTTGGTGCCTGTTTCGGGGTGCCTAGGTGGCTCAGTTGAATGTCCAACTCTTGATTTTGGCTTAGGTCATGATCTTAGGGTTGTGATATGGAGCCTTGCATTGGGCTCCATAGATGGGCCCTCCCCCCCCACATGTTCTCTCTAGTCTAAATATACAAAAAAACAAAAACTTTGTTCTCTGAAAAATCAAACTGAAAGAAAGAAAGGAAGGAAGGAAGGAAGAAAAGGAAGGAAGGAAGGAAAAAGAGAAAAAAAGAAAGAAAAAAAAGAAAGAAAGAGAAAGAGAAAGAAGAAGAAAGAAAGAGAAGAAAGAAAAAGAGAAGAAAGAAAAGAAAAGAAAAAAAGAAAAGAAAAGAAAAAAAGAAAAGAAAAGAAAAGAAAAGAAAAGAAAAAGAAAAAAAAAGACAATGCACAGGACAGGAGAAAATAGTTGTAAATAGTTACCTGATAAGGAACTAGTATTCAGAATATATAAAGAACTCTTAAAATTCAACAATGAAAAGACGAATACCTCAATTTAAAAATGGGCAAAGGATCTGAGTAGACACTTCTCCAGAAAGATATACAAATGGCCAATAAGCACAGGAAAAGATGCTCACCATCATTCATCATCAGAGTAATGCAAATCAAAACCACAATGAGATACCACTTTACCTTACCGGAATGGCTATGATCAAAAAAGACAGATAATAACAAATATTGTCAAGGGCATGGAAAAATTGCAACTTTCATACATTGCTGATCAGAATATAAAATGGTATAGCCATTTTGAAGAAGTTTGGCAGTTTCTCAAAGAATTAAACACAGGGTTAACATATAACCCAGAAACCAACTGCTAGTTTATAGATCCATGAGAATTAAAAATATATGTCTACACAAAACCTTGTACGTGACTTTATAGCCACATTCATAATAGCAAAATAGAAGAAACAACCCAAATAATCACCAGTTGATGAATGGAAAAACAAAATGAGCAATATCCATACAGTGGACTATTATTTAGCCATTTAAAAGAGCAAAGTGCCGATAACTGCTACAACATGATTACCTCTGAACGTGTTATGCCAAGTGAAAGAAGCTTGAGAAAAAAGCCACATATTATGTGATTAGATTTATATGAAATGTACAGAGTAGTCATATCTGTAAAGAAAGAAAGTAGGTTAGTGGTTTCCAGGGTCTGGGGATGTGGGGAATGGAGGGAAAGGAAAATGATTACTAACGGGAATAGGATTTCTTTTGGGGGCTAATAAAAAAAAATGTCCTAAATTAGGTGATAGTGATCATTGCACACTTTGTGTATATGCTACAAACAACTGAATTATACACTCACTTAAAAGGTGAATCTTATGGTATGTGAATTGTATCTTAATGAAATACTAAAATAATAAAGGATAAATCCAGAACAGGCCTGGGGGACTCCATGTCTAGAGGTTATATCTCTATTTAAAACTGGAATAGTGGGTTGATCTTCTTGGCTTAAAGCTGTGAATGTGGCTAACCTTAAAACATTTTAGAAAATATACTTTTGGGAGACCTGGGTGGAGCAGTCAGGCATCCAACTCTTGGTTTTGGTTCAGGGCGTGATCTCAGGGTCGTGGGATCGAGCCCCAGGATAGGCTCCATGCCTAGTGCAGAATCTCCTTGGGACTCTTTCTCCCTCTCCCCTGCCCCTTCCCCATGTGCTCTCTCTGTTTCTAAAATAAATGAAAATAAAAGCTTTTAAAACAGAAAATATTATACTTTTCCATAGGGCAGCTGGAGTCTGATTCTTCACTTCTGCAAACTGTTCTAATTCTCACCAGAATGGTAGTTTTGTGTGTGTGTTTTTTTTTTTTTAAGATTTTATTTATTTATTCATGAGAATAATAAATGAGAGACACACAGAGAGGCAGAGACATAGGCAGAGGGAGAAGCAGGCTTCCTGCAGGGACCCTGATACAGGACTCAATCCCAGGACCCTGGGATCATGCCCTGAGCCAAAGGTAGACACGCTCAACCGCTGAGCCATCCAGGTGTCCCCAGAATGGTGGTTTTGTTAGCCATTAAAAAGAGCTGTTTTGTTTACTTATTCAGACATAAAAGAAACTGGCATAACTAAGTATGCCATAGCCTATTCAACACTATGAAACTAAATGAAAGAATAAAATTCATCTTGACGACTTGATACCCAGCTAAACTTTGTAGCTAAAATAATAAATAATAATCTTCTAAGAAGAGCATACAGTTGAGGAAAGGAATGTTTGCTCAAGAAGGACTTTTTTCCTAATTTCCAAGTGTTTCTCAATTCCATGACACATTTTTCTTCACTCCTCTTTCCTTTTGTGTTTGTTCCCTTAGGCCCCTATTACTTTGTCTTCTTTCCAGAGTTTAATGCTTCTAGCCTCAATAATCGGTTGGGTAGATCATAAAATTAATTAACTTTGAATATTGTAACTACCTAGTAGAAAGCTAACTAGTTGTTGAAATAAATTTGAAGTTTTACATTTTCAGAGGTAAGATAAATGCTTCATTTTTTATGTTCAATATTGTATTCTTCTAAAATTCATAAATACCTGTGTTTAATATTTTCATTGTTATTCTTGATACCGACACTGAGTTTTCACCTAGTGTATCCAGTAAGTTTTTTTCCAAAGATTTTGTTTATTATTTGAGAGAGAGACAGAGAGAGCATGAGGGGGAGACCAGAGAGAAAGGGAGAGGGACAAGCAGACTCCCCACTGAGCAGGGAGCCCAATGCAGGGCTGGATCCCAGGACCCTGAGATCATGACCTGAGTGAAAGTCAGATGCTTAATCGTCTGAGCTACTCAGACACCCTTCTGTTAATATTTTTTGGGGGGTTTTCTGGGTTTTGTTTGTTTGTTTTTTCTGTTAATATTTTTAATTGAATGTTATTATCTATGCTTCAAGAGTATGGAAGTGGTAAGTAACTCCATGACATTCTTGGTAATCAGGCTTTATTATGAATTCCTTACAGACTTACCACCTTATTTGCTTAAAAAAGGAAGTAATATTTACTCGTTGAAGTTATAGAATCATCAGAATGGTAAATGAGAAACTGTCACAAAGAGACTCTTATTTGGGTCTTAATCTGCTGCATTTTTTATAACAACCTATAGATCCTAAGAAGCATCAAAACTCTTGTAACTACCAATGACATAGTTCTTAGTTTTGACTAAGGGAAAGAGCAGACACTGAAAACCATGCTTTGGGGCAAAGTGTCTGAGATTGGGGCTGAAAACAATGCACTGGCTCTTTCTCTGTCTTTTTTCTTAACATGTGATCCTCTGTGTATTTATTTTTCTGGCCAGGTTTAAGAGCAGGACTCGCTGCCTCGATTGCTGGGAGTTCTATTATCAACAAAATGTTGCTAGCAAATATTGATCCTTTTGGTGCAACGCCATTTATTGACCCAGACCCAGATTCAGTGTAAGAAAATACTTTTCTAAATACCTTGTTTTGGCTTTTCTAGTTTCTACTTTATACTAATGGTAACATTGTCAATGCCTTACAAGAAATATGGTTCCCCATACAAAAGGTGTCATCAGAAAATTGCAAAAGTTGGTAATGATGAGTACATTGGTGCACTTGAAACCCAGTGGTTTTCAGGATCTGTTCCTGAGCTAGGCCCTGTCCGGCCCATTGTGTGTGATAACAGCCCTCTGGCAAAATGAGGCATAGCTGTGTTCACTCTCCCCTGGAATGCTGTATTCATCGACACCTTCATAGCCATACTTTTGCTCTTCCATTTTCCCCCCTTTCTTCTCAGGCTTGACAAATCTCTCATCTTTCCCCATCCAGTTTCTAGGTTTACTTATTTCAGGAAGCTTCTGGCCCACATTGATCTCTTCCCTTCTTAAAACTACAGGGTTTTTTTTGTTTTTTGTTTTTTGTTTTTGACAGTTCCATATGAACTCTTACTTACATATTTAATTTTGCTTTTGTTATATCTCGTATCTCATTTCTCTGATGACACTCCTCAGAGACAGTACCATATTTTTAACTTCTTTGTACTTTCCAAAGCACCCAGAGGAGTGGACTGGACCTAGTCATTTTCTGCGCAATAAATATTTATCCATTGATAAGAGTACAAGTGAAGAAGACTTTCTAGTGGTCAGAAAAAGAGCATTGGCACTTGACTGTAAGGTCTTCCCATTTGTGTGTGTAGTGAGGGGCTTATGTAGGAAGTAGGACTAAGGTTTTATTACAATTAATAGAAAAGCATTACCATGACTCTGTCTCCGCTTTGCTTTACTGACTATCCCTTTATATCATATGTACCAAAAATGACATATATGTACTGGGCTTGTGTGCATGGCATATGAACAGGAATAAATTTTATCTCATCTATAAGGCATAGAAATTTAAATGCTTTTAAGCACCATTTTGTGTGCAAATAGTAATTGTTGTTATGAATATGAAGACTTTTATATACTTTTCTTTATTATCACAGAGATGGATATTCAGAAAAATGTGTCATGAACAATTACTTTGGGATTGGATTAGATGCAAAAATTTCATTAGAATTTAATAATAAGAGAGAAGAGCACCCTGAAAAATGCAGGTAATTTTGGTAATAGTAATAATGTTATTACATGAAGGTAATTTCACTTTAATTTCATTTATTAGCTCTTTTGCTCGCTCTGCCTTTAAAGAGTAAATCAATAATAGCTATTGATTGAATTGTCTGCCAATATTTATTTCAGGAGCCGAACTAAAAACTTGATGTGGTATGGAGTCCTTGGAACCCGGGAGTTATTACAGAGATCGTATAAGAATTTAGAACAGAGGGTTCAACTTGAGGTAAATTCATCTCGAAGTCAAGATATTTCAGATTATCTTTTTTTTTTTTAATTTCAGATGATCTTACTTAGAAAAATAATTTTTTGTATGTAGAGCTAATTTGTAGAGCCTCAATGCCTCTTTAAGTGTTTGAACTCAATGGTAATTATCAACTTTATATGGTAAATTATCAACTTTATATAAACGATGGCATAAACATTGGATATGAACAACACAATTCATTAGCAGTATCATTAGCTCCAGAAATTTGGATGGTTCTGTGGTATCATGGTGCTCTATGAGAAGGTAGAGCTATGGGAGGACATTTATAGGAGAGCATTAGGAATGAATTCTCACAAATTCTCTCATTTAAGTTTACAAATTCTGACCCAATTTTATAATGCCTGAGGTTTCACAAATCCCTGAAAACATTCATAGTAAACAGACTCTTAATTTAGATGTATATTTATTCCAATTATTTCTAACAATAGTAAAATTAAAAGAGATTTACATTTTTAGTAGCTTTTACTAATTTAAAGGGGAAATTAAGGACAGCAAAAGGTATTTAATCTTTTCCACTAACCGGAAAAAGAAGGTTGGGGACATGGCTCTGAAAAGTCTACTAACTTCTGTGAATTTTATTTTCTTTCACCCTTGGTCCAGTATTCACAGTTTATGCTAATAAACATGTCTTTCTATCTTGTATCTTTTTATAACCAGATATTTTAAATTAAGGTGTGGCCTATGTTCAGAAAAGTGTGCAAATCTTAAGTCTATAGCTCATAGAATTAAACAGAACATTATTATTTTAGGTGTTATCTTAACACTGGAATGTGGGCTACAGAAGTGCCTGGCTCATTCATTATCAACTAAATGGCCTAGTAAAAATAAACTCATTATACCTTCCACTCTAGAGCACAGCCACATGATCAGCTGGTTTCATTTATCATTGCTATGAAATTAAGATGGATGTTACTGGCATTTTTTCCATCTCCTTTAAGTTAGTTATATGACTTAAACAGCTTGTTCTAAAGCACACGAAGATACCCATTCAATTTATTGGATTCAGAAAAAGTTTATTATTCTACTAAAAATGTTTGTTCATTTTATTTATTTATTTATTTAAAATGATTTTATTTATTTGAGAGAGAGCATGAGTGGGAGTGGGAGGGGGAATGAGAGAAGCAGACTCCCCACTGACAGGGAGTTCAACATGGGGCTCGATTGATCCTAGGACCCTGGGATCATGACCCAAGTTGAAGGCAGATGCTCAACCAACTGAGCCACCCAGGGACTCAGTGTTTGCTCATTTTAACAAATAGACATTGAGCACTAACTGTGTACCAGAAATGGCCCTAGATGCTGGGATACTATATCTATACTCTTGAATGTATTTCTATGAAAAAGAAAATAAAATGTAAAAAATGCATGTAGGAATACAATCAAGTATAAAATATTCTCAGTTATTTAAAATGTTTGAAAAGGGAATTGAAATTGGATTTTCATTTGTTCTAAAAATTGGAGATCATTTCGATTGGGCAGTAAATGAAAGTTTTATGAAGTTTTATTAATTACTTTTATTGTAAGAATTAATGAAAATATCTATCATAAGTATGACACTGCAAGCTCTTCTCTTTTAAAACAAAGGACTAAACCTTCTATTCAGTAAGAATTTACTTACATGTCATGTATAATTACTCACCAGCTGTATGATATTTTTTCCCTATTTAAAAGTTAATTTTAATTTCCATTTAAGTGATTAAGTAGAAGACACAGAGTTTAAGAAGTATCTTCCTGATATTCCTGACATGCATGGTTTTTCTTTCTTTGATTTTGGTTCTGACTACTTGAGAAACTCAGCTTTGACTCTGACCAGCCACTGGTAGATGAGGTGGCTAGGACCCAGAGACCCTCCCTGAACCTGTTTTAAAAAAAAAATGCTTAACATAAGCACTAAGATGACTATAATACAAGTGAGAATAGCGGGACGCCTGGGTGGCTCAGTTGTTGAGCATCTGCCTTTGGCTCGGGATGAGATCCTGAGGTCCTGGGATCGAGTCCCACACCGGGCTCCCCGTAGGGAGCCTGCTCCTCCCTCTGCCTATGTCTCTGCCTCTCTCTGTGTGTCTCCTACGAATAGATAAATAAAACCTTAAAAAAAAAAAAAAAAAGCAAGTGAGAATAGTATAAGTGACCTGGAAAAGACTCCAGAAAAGTACTGCCTGGGATCCCTGGGTGGCTCGGTGGTTCAGGGCCTGCCTTTGACCCAGGGCGTGATCCTGGAGTCCCAGGATTGAGTCCCACGTCAGTCTCCCTACATGGAGCCTGCTTCTCCCTCTGCCTCTGTCTTTGCCTCTCTCACTCTCTCTGTGTCTATCATGAATAAATAAATAAAATCTTTTAAAAAAAAAAAAGAAAAGTACTGCCTGATTTTGGCAGGAAGAAGAGATAAAACATTTTAAGTTAGTTTTCTGTAACAACTTCTGCTATAGTGATTTATATTTTAAAAGATAAAGGTAATCTGTAGGAATATATCTACAGGAGAGCAAGCATGACCACTTCCCTCCAGCACCCTCTGTCTTTGGTATATTGTAGTGGCTTCCCAACTAGCAGGTTTGCTCTTTAAAAAAAAAAAAAAAAAAAAAGATTTTTATTTATTCATTCATGAGAGACAGAGAGAGAGAGAGAGAGAGAGAGAGAGAGAGGAAGAGAGAAGGCTCCATCCAGGGAGGCCAACGTGGGACTCGATCCTGGGTTTCCAGGATCCCACCCTGGGCCGAAGGTGGCGCTAAACCGCTGAGCCACAGGGGCTGCCCAAGTTTGCTCTTTTTATCTAACCTCTAAGCTTTTACCTTGCAGTGTGATGGGCAGTATATTCCTCTCCCCAGTCTGCAAGGAATAGCAGTGTTGAACATTCCCAGCTATGCAGGAGGCACTAACTTTTGGGGTGGAACTAAGGAGGATGATGTAAGTATTTTCTTGTGCCTTCCAGATTCCAGAGGCTGCCCACATTTCTTGGCTCGTGGCCCCTTCCTTGGTCGCCAAAGCCCACAAGGGCAGGCTGAGAGTCTGCCCTTTCTGACCTCCTACTGCCTTTCTCTTCCACTTTCAATGACTTTTGTGATTACATTGAAGAGTATGTATCATCCCACTGCATCATCCAGGATAATCTTCCCTTCTCAAGGTCCCTCCTATAAAAGTCTGTTTTGCCATGTAAAGTGACATTCACAACTTCCCCAGGTTGGACATGGACATTCTGAGGATGAGAAGGTGGAGGGACCTTATTCCGCTTACCAAAATACCTTTTCTACTTTTAACTTTCTAAATTTATGTGGCTATTATTTTTATTTTTAGAAATGTTAAGAGGGTCCATTTGGCCTTTGATGTTTAGGGCTATGTTTAGGCAGGAGAGTCTAAAAAGAAGAAAACACACCTAACAAATGTAATTAATTAATGCTTTAAAAATAATAAAATGAAAGAGAAGGAACAATTATTAAGATATACATCACAATAAAGAGGGGTCATCACAGTCTTTGAAGAATCACATGTATGGAACGATAGCCCCTTTTATTTGAGGTTTATAATATAAGAGTTCTCACTGACCCATTTTTGCACGGCTCTTAAATGTGCTGACAGGGATTAAAGTATAAAATAAATTGGAATGTACTTTGATTTTCATTATATGATTATATTCCAATCCTGTTGAACTATAAAGTTTACATTAGCTGTTAATTTTTTTGTCAGCCTGTAACTACTCTTAAATATTTTAAAGGGAAGAAATCAGTGAGATAAAGATAAATAAAGCTCACGACGCCCACTAGGTAATCAGATAGTGTTCTGAGAACTTCATATTCATTATTAACAACCACAGTTTTTATCTAAATTTTACCAATGAAGAAACTGACACTAAATTCACACAGGAAGTAGCAGAGACAGGATTTAAAACCATGCAGCCTGCTAACAAAAATGATAAGGAATCATCAAGGTTTGCAAATTCATATCCTGATATTTTCAACGGAAGTTTTGCTTAGGATACTACTTTATGCTGAATAAATTTTTTTCAGAGGCATAATTGTGTATCCTATACTCAAAGGGAGAATAAAAGGAACAAATTATTACAGCCAGAAGTTCAATTGTTTGATTAAATTAACTTTGTGAAAATGCACTTAACATCAAAACAAAGTAAGCCTGCGTTATTTTTATTCTTTGAGATGTCTGTCGCCATCTTCTCAAATGCCCTAAAAAAGTTGTTGTATTAAGATACAAAGGACATTATACATACATATTGCTTGTAACACATTGGAAGATTACCCTTAGAACATACCAAGGGAACTGGGTATTTTAGGTTTCCTAAAATCACATGCACCATTTTTTCAAGACACCTGAGTTATGTGTGAACAGATATTTAATACACTTTATACCAAGATGGATTATGTATTTATTTTTTTTCCATGATGGATTATTTAGAAATATAATAGTTCACCGGTTCATAGAGTGCTTTATGAGAGACATGAACATTTTATCCATGTGGATTTTAAACCTTTCTTATGAGGTTTGTTTACATTAAATCATCTTCAGTGGGGGTTTTTTTGTCCTTAGATTATCATTTCTTAATAATGTTTGCTTACTTTTCTCCTTACTATTTTCATAAGTTTTTTTTTTAATATGTATACTGCTGAGTTTTACGTTGCTGATGTATCACTACATCTAAACCTTAACCTATCAGGGGAACTGTAATAATGTAGTTTTTCCTTTCAGATATTTGCTGCACCATCATTTGATGACAAGATCCTGGAAGTCGTTGCAATATTTGATAGCATGCAAATGGCAGTTTCAAGGGTCATTAAACTGCAGCATCATCGAATAGCTCAGGTTGGTTTTCTCTGATCAAACCTGACCTCATGACTTAGGCCACTGGGGAAGCTATTCCAAATGACTCCTACGCTGTCTGTTCATCTATAAGATGTTAACTTTCTTGTCACGTCAGCTGTTACTGTGTCATGAGAAGTGGAAAAACATACATTTCATTCCACGGAATGAAGGCTGAATGCAGATTGAGTATCAGTTTCTCAAGACAATTCGTTCTCTAAAATAACTTGTTTTATTTCAGTGCCGTACAGTAAAAATCACTATATTTGGTGATGAGGGCGTCCCAGTGCAGGTGGATGGTGAAGCATGGGTTCAGCCTCCAGGAATTATCAAAATTGTGCACAAAAACAGAGCTCAGATGCTAACAAGGGACAGGGTATGTAAAAAAAAAATTCTTCTAGATTTTTATCAAGCCTTTTAACAATATTAAATTGTGAGGGGTGCCTGGGTGGCTGTGTCGATTAAGTGTCTGACTCTTGATCTCAGCTCAGGTCTTGATCTCAGGGTCATGAGTTCAAACCTGGAGTTGGGCTCCATGCTGGATGTGGAGTCTACTTGAAGAAAGTGGTTAGGAAGAATAGAAACCAAGGAAAAATATTTAAATTGTCTCTGTCTCTCTCTCTTTTTTAAAATGATTTTATTTATTTATTCATGAGAGACACAGAGAGAGAGGCAGAGACAGACAGCGGGAGAAGCAGGCTCTTCACAGGGAGCCTGATGTGGGACTCGATCCCTGGACCCGGGATAATGCCCTGAGCTGAAGGCAGACATTCAACAGCTGAGCCACCCAGGCTTCCCCTAAATTGTCTCTTAATCTGACATTTAGGTCATTGTGGTTTTAAATATGAATAAGTATTTAGTTTTTTTAAAAAGTGAATAGAGGGGTGCCTCTACCTCTCAGGTCATGGTCCCAGGGTCCTGAGATCGAGCCCCCCATAGGGGCTCCCAGCTCAGCGGGGAGTCTGCTTCTCCCTCTCCCTCTCCACCCACCCTCTCCCCTCTTGTGTGCATGCATGCATGCTCGGTCTCTCTCTCAAATAAATACAATGTTTAAAAAAAAAAAGTTAATAGATGACTCGGGGCACCTGGGTGACTTATTTGGTTAAGCAACTGACTCTTGATTTTGGCCTAAGTCATGATCTCAGGGTTGTGAGATCAAGCTTCCCATATGGCTCCCTGCTCAGCCTCCTAGGATTCTCTCTCTTTCTCTCCCTCTCCTTCTCCCTCAACCCTGGCTCATATGTGCATATGTGTGCATTCTCTCTGTCTCAAAAAAAAAAAGTTAACAGACTATATTTTTATTATTTTTTTAGATTCACTGAGAAATTGAGCAGAAAATATAGAGAATTCTAATTGTATTCCCACATACCTCCTTACCTCACTGACATACAGTCCCTTATTATTAATATCTTGTATCAGTGTGGTACATTTATTATAGTTGATGAGCCAATATTGATTATTAAAGTTCATAGTTTACTCTTCATGTTGTACATTTTATGGTTTTTGAGAAATATATGATCACTTCTATCCACCATCATAGTATCGTACAGGATAGTTTCACTACCCTAAAAGTTTCTTGTGCTCACCCTATCCATCACTCCCTCCCTTATCTCAGCCCATCTTCATAGTTTTACCTTTTCCAGAATATGTTTTAATTAAGGTCATACTTGTAACAAATAAGACTGCCAAAATCCAGCCTGTGTCTTTTATGCACATAAAGTACAGATTGAAGCCTAAATTGGAAGTCCTTTTTGAAACTCTTCAGTGATACACTCCTCATCGCAGATTACATTACTTATCTGTTATGATAACACTGAAAAAGTTTAAAACATCTATTTTGTAATTTACAGTTCCGTTAATGAAACTCTAGATTGGGAAAAAAGCAATAGTTTCAAAGTCATTCGTGTAACACCTAAATACACACTTGTGTGGGTCTCAGAGCTCCAAACTAACAATTCCTTTCAATATTGATCTTAAATAGGCTTTTGAAAGCACTCTGAAATCTTGGGAAGATAAACAGAAGTGTGATTCCGGTAAGCCAGTTCTTCGAACCCATTTGTACATCCAGCATGCCGTTGACCTGGCAACAGAAGAGGTGTCCCAGATGCAGCTATGCTCCCAGGCTGCAGAGGAGCTCATTACTAGGTATGGTGGTCCTGCATGCTCTAGGTGAGGAGAACTCTGGCTTGGCCAATTTTGTTTTTTAGTTTTGATACATAATTTTAGCTGTTTGGGGGTATCTAAAAGAGATGCATTTACCCTCCTTTCTCATTTGCTGCCTCATTTTTGCCTCAGGTAAACCCTCTCCAACACACACACACACACACACACACACACACACACACACACCCCGCTACCTGTGTTCTCTGCAGAACAGACCTTGGACTTCCTGAAACACAGTGGAAAGCTAGCCTAACTTACCAGTGCTCTTTCTGTTATTGTTGATTTCCCCAGTTTTACACAATCTTTACACTCTACTACTTACTTATATATTACTTTACAATTATTGATTAAATGCTTATGGAATGTAGAAGGAAACATAAACATTAACCCTGCTTCCATAGAAATTCGGGTGGGGGGTGGGGGAGTGGGGAAAAGCCTGAGAATCAGTTTCCAAAGACGTATCCAGAGATTGGGAGACCACCTAGGAATTAATTTTAGTAGACAAAAGGGAAGAGATGAAAACAAAAGTTCCGGGAGTGTAAAACAGCTAAAAATCACTATGACCAGGAGTGAATTTTATTGGGGGAAGGGAAGGGAACCATGGAAAAATTTCTTATCCCCTCTTCTCTACCAAATGGGGATATTATGAGCTAACTTTGCAGGTCAATGTGAAGGCTGAGACCCACCAAGTAAAGAGCTTATTAGCACATCATATCTGGCATATTTGCTGTTCTGTGAATGGTAACTATTATATTCTTACCACATCTTCATCTGGTCACTGATAAAAATGTTGTGAAAAAAAAGAAGGAAAACAAAGCTCTTTAAATATTTGTGGGAAAGCTAGAATGCACTAGCTGCTAGAGATATAAGAGAAAAGATATGAACTCCCTACTGCTAGAGACCAACATTCAGAATTAGAATAAAGTATGATAACTGCAAGGTATTGAGTAGCTTAGAAGCAAGGTAAGAGAAAACGAATATTTAGTTAGCTAAATGCACAGAGAACTTCATTATTCTATATCTCAGTTTCTTACCCACAAAGAACTTCATTTTAGGGTATTACAAACCACTTCTCTGGAGTCCAATTTACAGTAGGGTTTTTTTTGCTTCTTTTCCAGATTTACTGAGGAATAATTGACAAGTAAAATCATTTATATATAAAAGGTGTACACATGATAATTTGATACATGTATACATTGTAAAGCAATTACCATAATCAAGCTAATTAACAAATTATGGCTAATAGTATGGAGGTCTTTCAGAAAATTAAAAATAGAACTGAAACAATTTCTTGAAACCAAAATATACTTTCTGTATTATCTCCTTTGAAATCAAATATACTTTCTGAAATAACTTCCTGTCAACTAACCAAATAACCTTATCAGAAAAAGGAAAGTGAAGGAAGGTTGGCCAGACTTGCTTTTGGTCAACCTAATTTGGTTCCTCATATGTTTTTTTAAATTTTGCAAAAGATGAAAATCAGGCCCACTCATCAATTTTCAGAACTTACTTATTCAGTATTCAACAAATAGTTTTGAGTCTGTTCTTCTTCATGCCAACCACCATATTAAGCAGTGGGGAGCCAAAATGGCTGTGTTGTGGTCCTCTCTTCTTAATTTGCTGGCAGGAGAGCAGGAGGGAAAAGTGTGGCCAAAGTGCTATCACAGGCTCAGTGGGGCACTGTGGATACACACAGGAGGCCAAGAAAGTAAGGGAGGGTTGCCTGGAAGAAGTGATCTTCTGCCAAGTCTTGATGGAAGAGGAAGAGAAGGAACATTGGAAACATGGGAACAAGCCTGGGCAGAGGCCCAGAGGAGTGTGAGGGAACAGTACTTTTAGGAAATTTCAGGGAATGGAGGGTGACATGGTATATGTAAGAGAATAGGAAATTGGATGGAGGAGTGAAAAGAGGCCAGGTCTTATCAGGAAGTTTCTGGAAACAATGTGTAGCATCATTTGCAAGACAGCAAAGCAAGAGCAAGGTGAATACTCTTAGAATGGTCCTGACAGGAAACAATGGATTGAGGTATTAGAGATGGAAAGAAGAAGAGAGACTTAAGATAGATTATGATCTAAAATTGCTATATGGCCTGAATTAGGAGAGAGGACGAATGGCTGGATGGATTGTGGAACCTTTGATGGAACCATAAGATTCAGGAGGGAAAGTAGATTTGAGAGGGAAAAATGACAGGGTCTTCCAGAATTTAAACTATATTAGAAATATCCAGAAGGAGGGACGCTTGGATGGCTCAGTCAGTTAAGCATCCGTCTCCTGATTTGGGCTCAGGTCATGATCTCCGGGTCATGAGATGGTGCCCCATGTCCAGCTCCATGTGCAATGGGGAGTCTGCTTGAAGATTCTCTCTCTCCCTCTGCCCCATCACCCCACACTCGCTCACACATGCTCTCTTGGGTGCTCTCTCTGTCAAATAAATAAAATAAAAATTTTTAAAGAAATATCTAAGAGGAAATTTGAGTAGGCAGTTGGAAATATTGATCTGAAATTGGTTCATCTCTTCCTTTTTTCGAAAATTAGAATAACATTTACCCACCTCTATGCTTCTGATAAAGAACCCATTCTTCATGATTTCTCAGAAAAATTGAGATGACATTTGCAAATCCCTTTGTGGCATGGATATCAATAGTCTGATCTTTAAGAATTAAGCTCTTTTCTTTTACTCTTGACTCAACTCTATAAACCCAGTCTCTTCTCTTGTTTTATCCTTTCTAGTGTCTTCTCTTGTTTTACTCTTTCTAGTGTGAAGGTCATTCTCCTCGTAGTTGCCAGAAGCAAAAGATTTGTGTAGTTTTGCCTTCTTGCTCATCTGCAAACTTTATATGGCTTTCTAGCCCTTGGCTGAACTTTTCCTCTTTTTTCTTTGGCCTTAATACCCTCCAGGATCTTGTCTGTTCAGGATATTCTTGAAGGTTTAGATTCCAGAGGACTGTGGTACAACAGGCTTTGGAACTAATAGACATAGATTCAAGTCCTGGCCCTGTTACTTTTTAGCTTTGTATACACACTGACTCTCTGCATGCCCTCAAGGTCTTCATCTATAAAGTGGAGAAAATTAATCACAGCTACTTTTTAAGTTGTGAATATTAAATTAGATAATGCATGTAGAGCACTTAGTGTATAGATGATAAGTATGGCAATGTTCTTCCCCTAATCTGTTTTACATGTTCCTGGTTGAAGTTGCAATGAATAAAAGATTAAATTTCTGCTCCCTACATTTGGGACCTATCTCACTTGCCAGGGATACTTCAAAACGAAATGTTACTATATTTTGTTCTTCTAAATTATACCTCAGTGTGTTTGTCTGTGAGTCTAAGCCTAACTTTTCCCATAAAGATTTTTGGTTTCATATTCCTTATTGCAGTAGGGTTTGAATTTTGTTAAGTCTACCCTTTGTTATTCATAGTTGAGCTGAACTCACTTTTTAAAAAATTCCCTAATTCTTTTTTTGACTTGGCTTAATCTACCATTTCTGTAACTTCAAAGAAATCAGCAATGCTCAAATTTTTTTTTGTTCACCTACCTCATTTTTGCTTTCAGGATCTGTGACGCAGCCACGATCCATTGTCTTTTGGAGCAAGAACTGGCCCATGCCGTAAATGCGTGCTCCCATGCACTGAATAAAGCCAACCCACGGTTCCCAGAGGTGAGGAGCTAATGGTAAATTCTCATTCCACAGATTGTTATGTATTACGCATATATTTCAATGCCAGAAAATGGGCCGTGCCCTTTGAAAAAGCATTAGCCGGTCTATAGGATTGTCTGCCAGAAGCTTATGGTAAATGTGTGGCCACGTTTTTTTTTTTTATTCTTTTCCTGGCGTTTTTTCCATTCCTGCTCTTAAATTTTCTTCATTTTCCCCCCATTTCTCTTTCAATCACTTGTCCTTGCCATCTTCCTTGCACTCGTTCTCCTTTGAGTTACAGTCATTCCTCCCTGTTCGTTCTTTCACCTTCTCCCTGCACTTTGGCGTAGGACAAACCTACATACCACGCATTTTTATTAAAGATGTTCATTCATTGTCGAAGTTCTGTGCAGAAGTTGTCCTCACCTCATGTTGTTCCATTAAACTGGTAAAGTTGGTAAACTTTTTCATGTAGATTCTGGAATCTGTAACTTTTCTTTTTTTTGAATCTGTAACTTTTTTTTTTTTAATTTGTAACTTCTATCATTTTTTTAACATAGAAGTTAGTCAGAGAAGGAAAAGAATACTGTGCTCTTGAAATGCCATACATGGTACAAGTTGTAGCGTAGAGAAAACTTATAGCATTATCATATTCTTTTAATTATTCCGTGGAAGTTACCTAAGTTGATGTACAGATAAATGCTAGTCCTCAAGGTAAAAGCCTAAAAAGCAACCTGATTCATACTTCTGAGAGTGAAAGTCAGGGGATAAAACTGATTATGATCTGATAATGACCTCTTTAAGGCATCGTTTTCTTTGACTTAACTTTTTTTGTGGGAAGATGTATATGTTGCGAGCAGACCCATGTTTGTACGCAGGAGATGTGGTCCTAAGTGTAACCATAGTCAGTGCATTCATTTGGTTCTGCGAGGTAAGGATTAGAAGAAGTAATCATACGAACAAATACGAGGGTGAAATTGTTCAATTGTAATAGAATTTGGGTAGGTTTTTCCAAATATTCATGATGTGAATTTATGGGAAGAATAAAATTTAAAGTATTTGCTGATGATTGAATCCCACCTTCATATAGAACTACTTGTGTTTGATGTGTTGTTTTTTCTTCTAGAGTCTTACGAGAGACACTGCCACTGAAATAGCCATCAATGTGAAGGCACTATATAATGAAACAGAATCTTTGCTAGTTGGCAGGGTTCCTTTGGTAAGGAAGAGATGACTGGTAACACAAGAATGATGATCAATGTGTGGGCCTCACCTTTATTAGGGAACATGCATTCATCAAATTCTAATGCCGAACCTGCCTCTGGCCTCCATCCTTAGAGCTTCCCTTTTACCTGGCTCTTGCCTTCAAGGAAATATATGGCTACCTCGGGGGGTTATGATTCAGGCTAACAGGAGTAGAAGTTTCCATTCACATATGCCAACATGTTTTTATACAGCACTACTCTCCCCAGTCAGTTTTGAAGAGACTTGAGCCCTTATGAAACGTAGCAGGCATTTCTTGGTACTCATGAATTCATTATTGCAGTAAAATAGAGGAAACCATTGGTTTTGTTCCCGAAATTAATGTCTGCTATATGATTGGTTTGGTTTTTAGATTTGCTGAAAGGGTAACACTTTATAGACTCGATTCTTCGAGAACTAATTTCAGGAACTAGCCCTGTCTCTAGATTCGCTTAGATTGGTGCTGGAAACCAAGGTTAGGGCAGGTCTGAATCTGCCCACGGTCCCTGGACCTCAAGCATAAGTGCTGAAAGCCCACAGATGTCCTGTTGGATTTCCCCAGAGTCGACCTTGTCAGCCTTTTATTTACTCTCTCACCATTTTCAAATGTTCTAGAATATTGGGTCTTCTCGCCCCCTAGTGTTTGACTGTGGGTTATTCACACATGCTGTTGTAACTGTAGAAAGCCTAATGCATTGGCTCATTTTTTCTTCCTTGGAACAATTCTGATGAACTGTTCTGTGATGATCTTAAAACATTTCTCTTGATAGTAGTTCTACCTCTTGCTCTGGAAAATGTATACCTAAAGGAAAGTGGTAGTAAAAGTCATAGTATCTGGCATAGTGGGAAAATGGAATGTGTGTCAGTCTAGCTAACTATGTGACTGTGGTTAGGATTTCCGTTTGATTGGGGTCCAGAAGAGTACCGTCCTTGGAGCGTCTTTTACTGGGAGAAGAGAAGCTTCAAGGATGAATGACATCCGCTGCTCTTCCCCACCTCTAGAGGAAGGGATACATACACCTTCCTTGGGGCCAGACATGGCTCCCTATGCAGTGGCCATGAAGAAAGACTTTTAGGAAGACACATTGGTTATCTTTTTTGATAAAACCAATGGAACATTTTGCCAATTCTTGGCACTTCTGTTATTAACCAGAGGCGTCTTGCTCCTCTTCTAAAATGATCCCAGTGAAATCCAGGGAGCTGTGACTTTGGTCCCAACTTTTAGGTGAAGGACATGTATTTTTCTGTCTTATTTGAAATAGAAAAGAAAACTCTTGACTGACAACCTCTAGAAGCAGAACTTATTCTATGTTTTAGCTCTCTCTACTGCAAGCACCCACTGAGTGTTAGTTGGTTAATATTTATCAATTATATTATGTTAATATGGAAGCACTAACCCCACAGACTTTTAATCATTTCGATCTATCTCTGTCGTTGTCAAATATGGGTGTTTGGTTTAAAACATATACCAGTGAATTTTTTTAAAACTTTCGGCAATATTGATGTCAAAATACAGAATCAATCATATTTGAGTTCAGCTAAGGTTTACACTTTATTTTGCTTCTGGAATGAATATGCAATACCATTTTATCAATTTTATAAGGCATTCATTCTTCGAAAGTGGTACATCTTACATGGCAAGGTGGAGAATCTCCATATTTTTACGAACTACTAGAAAGGGTAGATGCCTTAAATAACCGAGGGGAAAAAAGAATGACTGTAATAAATAACAGGAACAATTTCGCTGAACTTTCAGTTTAAAATTCTGGGAAGCTATATGTGTATCCTCTACAGTTTTAAAGTAATTTATGAAAGGATTGGTTAGCGGGAGTAGACCTTAGAAATAATTGAGTCATTTTCTACTATTTATTAAGGAAGAAACTAAGACTCTTACCATCAGTCAGCCTCCCCTTGGTTGCATAGTTAGTAACAAAGCCAGGACCAGAAGGCAGTCACCTCCCTTCCTGTTCTACACATAACAGTGTTTATTTCACCTTTACTATTGAATTTCTAAGTGATTTTTAATAGTTGCTTCAAATAGGTGGATAAGTGACCAGTTAAATTCTCTTTAAAGTTTCCAAACCCTCTTCCAGATTGCAAACCATTTTAGCATTTTGCTTTTCCCTGATTTTTGCAACAGCTTTTCATCACAAATTTTTCTGAGATTCGTGGAGGTTTTTTTTTTTTCCCTTAAACTTACTATTTTAATTCTCCAGGAGATTTCTGTGCCAAGCAGTTCTTATTATGTGATATGTTTTTGACCAATTTTTAAGAATAGTATTATTTGCTTACTGGAAATCAGAAGGATTTTTGCTGGAAATCAGAAGGATTTTTGCCACAAATAAGTAGAGCAGTGAGATTACTTATTAGCAAGCGAGCTAGTGGAGTGGGTGGATGAATGCATGGATTGGGAGGGAGGGAGAGAGGAAAGAATTTTCAGAAAAAAAAGAAAAAGAAAACCACCAAAAGCGATAATTTTTTCCCGTGACATTATTAAAATCACACTAACGATTTATATTATCTTTGGGAAGTACAGATATTTCTATCCAGATTTTTAAAAAATGAGCTCAATATAGAATAATTGGCTCCTTTTTTCCTATATTCCTTTTTATTACCAACAACAATAACTGCGCCTACCCTAATAAGAGATGAGGATGTTCGTTGTCAAAATAAAATGAATTTATTCTGTTTGAGATGGGTCATTGAGACTTGTTTTATTTTGTTCTTTTAATCTGCTGGTAAATAGCAGTTAGAATCCCCACATGAAGAGCGGGTATCTAACGCCTTACATTCTGTGGAGGTGGAGCTGCAGAAATTAACTGAGATTCCTTGGCTTTATTATATCCTACACCCAAATGAAGATGAGGTATGTAAAATTTGGCCTGTTTCTTTATCAAGGTAGACTTTATGACAATAGTTTGGAGTCGTCTTTTGAAAAAGAGATGGTCAAGGGATAACAAATTTTGAATACTACTTTCACACGTGCTGCTCTTAAATGAGCAAGAAAAGGCTTCTATGTGAAGAAAAGGAATCGGTACATTTTCAGGAGTACGTAACATCACACACTTTTAAGAAGCCATCACTTCAACAGTGTTTTGTGTTTATAATCTATTCCTGTGTTGTCTTTGATACTGGAGTGAGTTCTTCTCCTCTTAATGTCCTGAGAAAATTCTCTTCTTGCTCCATTCGAACAGGAGCCCCCCATGGATTGCACCAAGAGAAACAGCAGAAGCACGGTATTTCGTATCGTGCCAAAATTTAAAAAGGAGAAAGTTCAGAAGCAGAAGACAAGTTCACAGCCTGGTAGGTGATCCGCACCGGAAGGGAAAGTATAACATTATGGAAAAGATAGCTTATTACAGCAATGCCATCCAGGTGATAAAGATGTTCTGGAACTATTTGTGGTGACCATTGCGCATTATGAATGTACTAAATGCCACCAAATTGTACACCATTAGTATGGTAAAAATGGTGAATTTTATTTTATGTTCCTTTTACCGCAATACAGTAAATCATATCACACCTAAAGTAAGTTCCCAAAACAGTAGGAGTCTGTAGCTATGAAGCACACGAGAAAACGAGGTGGTCGCTGATATGCTCTGTTCAGTGGATGTCAGTGCATCCGTTTAGATGGCCCTTTGTCTTGCATGACAACAATTCAAGGCATCGGTGTATGATTTGTTTTTCTTCTTCAAAGTTCAAAATTTAGATATTTTGATTAATGGAATGTAAGAAACTTCCATTCACTCCTTTAACTTGCTAAATCTATTTTCCATCTAAAGTTATGTATTCTTTTTCTCCTGTTTCAAAAACTTACTACACCATTTCGATCCCTCGGTGATGACAGTCTACCGTGACACTCACGTTCTCAAGTGAAGATTAAACTGTCTTTGATGTTGTCTGTCTGGTTCCCTTTTCATCTTCCCCTAGAAATTAATTTTAATGCTGCATTAGTGCTGAAGCACCTTCAAGTTCTGTGTATATGGCAGTAGGTGCCTTTCACAGTCAAATCATTTAATAATTCTTCCAAATGAGCTATCTCCTTTTAAAAAATGATATATGGCCTTATTTTTTGACAATTAGAGAGCAGCTATTGAAGAGCATTTTAAAACCAAATATGGCAAATAAATATACTTGAATTAAGCTAATCGCTGTCGAATAACATGCACAAAATAATGGTAATACGTGTTGAAAAATAACAATACAACTAATCTTAGCAGTATTGACAGTTTTCAGAGGACGTCAAGCGATCTAACAACACATTTAGTGCTATCATTGTCAATAATTAGAATTATGAATAGTAAGAGAATTACTAAAGGCAATACTTGAATTCAGCAAGACGTGGAGCAGAAGTCTGTTGTGAAAATCAGAACCCCATGTCAGATTTTCAATTTTAATTGAAAATTAAAATTGCCTATAGCTAATTAAATTCTGACTAGTTTCATATATGGCCTTAAGGAGAGTCATCAGAGTTTATTTGGATCTTGTACTATTGATCCTAATCATGAGAAAAACAGCTTTTATTTAGAATGTGTAATTTGGGCGACTTTGAGAGGAAATTGAGCTAAAGCTAAAGGCATCGGTGCACAGCCATGAATGTCTTTGCATAGTCAGATCTTTGCATTCGTTGACAGTCTGTAACCTGCATGGGGGAGAAACAAAATGGGAGTTTTGTCGAAACACGACACCTTTGCCCTTTCCCTTTGCTAGCACTGCCGCTGTACTCTGTCTTGCATCTTCTTTGGCCAACCTTTGCTTTGTACTGCATTAAGCATGTAGAAATTAAGGGGGTTTTGCTCTTAACTTTGGTAGTTCAAAAATGGGGCACAGAGGAAGTTGCTGCTTGGCTGGATCTGCTCAATTTGGGAGAGTACAAAGAAATCTTCATCCGTCATGACATCAGAGGGGCTGAACTTTTGCATCTGGAAAGGCGAGATCTGAAGGTATTTCCTTTGTGCTTCTTTTCTGCTTTTGAATATTTCCCCTGCAAAACAGAATCCTTTCTCCTGCACCTCTTTCGTTCTGTGCTTCTAGCTTGGCTTATGTCATGCAAATGTGCAGTAATCTAATATGCATTGTCCTGTGGTTGGAGTTCCTTGTATGCTTTTTAAACAAGAATGTCAGCAATATTGTCCTATCAGGTGTCATTCTCTGGTTATTGTAGCTAAAGCTTAGCATGAAGTTAATGATTTTTTTCTCTGCATCCATTCATATGGCTGTTCCTGTGCTAATATTTCCAAATAGCTCATGTTTCCATCAGTTCATTTTATTGGATCAGTGTCCAAGGTGGTAATTATTGCTGAAAATAACCCTTAAAACTCTTAATAAAAGGTCAACAACTAAAAAATGATTCAAAATACCAAAAACAAAGTCTTCCTAATATCTGGAACTAGGTAAGAGACTTATAGCAGTGGCTACTTAGAGTCCTATGATTTTGTTGTGTTTCTGACCGCCCTTTCAGTGCACACATGAACATAGACCAATAAATTCAAATATCCTTACTGTGACTTACTGTTATGATTGTATTATTCTCAAAAATAAATTTATTATCTTCTTTAGTAAATGAAGTAAAAATTATGCTTCACTTTTCCAAGAATGCAGCTTAAAGTCTGTTTGTCATTTATTTCAGAGAAAAGAAAATCATTACTTCATGGTCTCCAGCAATTCCCTTTTATTTTTTTGGGTGGAGACTCAAAGTGGCCAAAGTAGACTGTTGTATCTTAAGGTTAGGAGGAGAATTTTGTCAGGTTAGATTTTCTTACCAAACACCACCATTTTAAAATTCCAAGATTGAATTATAAACAAGTGATAAAGCTTTTAACATATGTTTCAGTGATCCCTTTCCTGTAGAACAAGTTCTGAATTGCATAGAATTATGATACAGGGAATTCCTAACAAATTCATAAACTGTCGTGCCTTTATCTGCAAACATGTTAGCAGAGACCTTTGAACGATTAATGGGTAGCATATAGGATTTTATAAAGCAGCTTTAATGCATTAAAAGTGAATGCCACATATACTTAAACATTTTTAACAATAATAATAATAAAATAATAGATTAATTACCACAGTCGAGAGTCCCAAATATGGAAAATAGCAAAATATATGAAGCTAGAGTCCATAGAGTAAAGGTTGACTGCAAAACGTGGAATAAGTGCAAAAAAAATAAACATAGGGGATCATTATATCCAACGTATTTATGTAGCTTCTTATATTCTTGGCAGGCAGCAATATTTATCGAATAGCTACTGATTGATATATTATGCCAGCCTTTCCAGGAGCTTACATTTCATTTGCCATGAATAAGCATATATTTAAGGAAAAGACTGTGTATATATAATTATATATGTATATGTTATATATATGTGCATGTGACCATAACATACAAATACATCTATACACACACAGTGAGTAAAGCAGATATTTGCAGAATGGAAAAACAGAACTCATACACATACAAAGTCAAATTTAGAATGATAGGACCTGGCTGGAAGAAGGAATATGAGTAAAAAGGAAATGATTAAGAATTATTTTTATGAACTCTCTTTAGCTTTTCATGGGACTTTTTGTTCTGTTGTGTTTTTATTTTTAATGCAAATTACATTCTTTCCCGCAGAACACTTCTTTCAGAAATTTGTATTGTTATAGTCCTTTTTTTTTTTTTTTTTTTTGTTATTTTTTTTTTGTTTTTTTTTTTTGTTATAGTCCTTTTTACCTCTTTTGGTTCTAAAACAGGGTAGGGGGGAATAAAAAAAGGAAAATAATTTTTTGGAAAGAGCCTACTATAGTACAAAGCCATGATGGTAGAAATTGAGCTCCCCATGCTCTCTGGTTGTAGCTGTAAGAGGGAGCAGACTCTTCAGAGTAAAGCTGTTGAATGTCGGTAATGGATTACCCACTTATCCACTCCCATTGCTTCAGATATGGTCCATGAGTATGTGAGTGGTTCATGGGTTTGTAGCTCCAGCCCTGACGTCATTTATGAGCTTTAGGATTATATTGCCGACTCGACTTGATACTTGCCTATCACACAGGGGGCTCAGTCTTAACATGTCAAAAACTAAACATCTACTCTGCTGTGCTGCTCTATGACTCTACATCTTAGTGAATCACCCCTCTCTCCCTCCAGGTGCTCAAGCAGGAGAAACCCAGCGCCATTCTCAGCACCTTCCTCTTTATCGTTTCCCCCTTACTCATGCCCATTTATTTAACCTGCTGGCAAATCACTGGCCTTGCTGATCTATGCCCCATCCAGCCTGGCCATATTCCATTCACTTAAAAATACTAAACTCTTTCTCACCTTTCGGGGTGCACCCTGCTACGGTATGCTTCTCCTGCTACCCGTCACATGGCTAACTCCCACTTAGATCTTGGCTCAGGTGTTACTTTCTTATCAGCAAGACAACAAGAGATAGCAATGTGTCATTGTAAAGATGGAAAAAGAAAAATATTTCTGAGGTGCTTTAGCAGATAAATAAACTGATCCATTATTCTCCCTCCAGGAAGACAGTAGACAAAAGTGAGGGGCACTAAAGACCATGGTAAAGACTCAATGGTTTTATTTGTATGGTTGGTTTTTTATTTTTTTCCATTTGGAAAGTTTGCATACGTGTGGCTGGAGAGATCACTAGAGAGATCACTGAATATATACAAAGCATATTTCTGCAAAATTAGGCCTATTCATCCAGAGAAAGAAAAGGCCCATAATAAAGAATATTATAAAATAAATTAAGAAAGATATAACAGATGTCATGGCACAACTTTATCATAGCCTAACTCCTAGAAGACATGAAAGTATTGAGCTCAAAGAAAATTTAGCTATAAGTTAGTGTAACTCTGTGGGAAACATTCATCTCATTACACCCAAATGGTAATTCTGAGCAGAGCCTGCCTCTCTCAAAGAAGTTTTTATTCTGGAGAATACAATGTGCATATGGCCTGAGATAAAATATTTAATATTATTATTTTTTAAAGATTTTATTTATTTATTCATGAGAAACAGAGAGGCAGAGACACAGGCAGAGGGAGAAGCAGGATCCTTGCAGGGAGCCCGATGTGGGACTCGATCCCCGGACTGAGGATCACGCCCTGAGCCAAAGGCAGACACTCAACCACTGAGCCACCCAGGTGTCCCAAAATATTTAATATTAAATGTATTTCTTAATCAGATAATTATGTTATCACAAAGCAGAAAGAGTATTTAAATATCCCACCCAAAGAATCTCAACACAACTGTAAATGCATTTATATTTCAGTTAGGTAGCAGGCACTAACCATCTACCTTTAGGATTTGGCCTTGCTTTTAAGTTTGCTATTTTAGCACACACTCAGAAAACATATAGTTTCTTAAGACTGGTTGTGAATGACCTGGCGTCTTATGAGAAAGTCTTTTTCAGGGTTGGTTACATACTGTAAAAATGTGACCCAGAAATTATCTCAAGCTTGAAATGAGCACTTGCTGTAAAAAGAGTATTTTCCAGAAAGATTCAAAATTATCCATAGATAAAAAATTGTCAGTAGCATTGCTACTATGCAATTCAAAGAGCCCAGAAAGTAAATGGAAGAGAGAGCACGTGTGTGTGCGTGTTTATAGTAGTCTGATCTATTTCGTTTAAAGCTTAAAAATAGTGCTCTTAGCCTACAAAATAGAATGGATATTTGGAATCTTTATCATCTCAGACACAAAATTTTGTGGTCCCTCATAATCCTGTTTTCTAGGCTGCTTTGGAAGCCACCTTTTTGCTAATTTTCAAATATTTCTAAGTCTTCTGCTTTTTATACAGAATGGGCTTGACTTCACATTGATTGTGCCCAGTATACTTAGAGAAACCAGAAGGTTTGGAGGCCATCACTCTTTTTTCTTTTTTTTTTTTTTCTTTTTTTTTTTTTAG
Source organism: Canis lupus dingo (assembly GCF_003254725.2). NCBI lineage: Eukaryota > Metazoa > Chordata > Mammalia > Carnivora > Canidae > Canis > Canis lupus. Next base: position 8,504,464 of record NC_064264.1, on the reverse strand, counting down.
CTTTTCAGGTAGTGAATATCACGGCTGTCTTGTATGCATCTCCTTCATTCGTGCAACAAGTATTTATTTGTCAAGTGCCTGCTGTGCACTGCACACTCTGGAATCATCCTCCATTTCCGAAAGCTAAATATTGAATTCTTGGCTCTTTAAAGGAAGACAGTTCTGTAAGAAACAAGGAAAGTTCTGAGGGAAGGGAGCCACAAGTGTTGTGAGGAGAAGCATCAACCCACAGATAGCTAAGTTTAAGCAATTTTTTATACTTCCACATTACAAAGTAGAATATTTAAACAATCCATTCAAATCAAAGGCTCTAAAGGTGACTGTAAATACATTTACATTCCAAATTTAGGCTGGTGGCCCCTGATATCTTTCTTTAGGATTAGGCTTTACTTTCCAGTCCCCTGTTCTAGGAAGGAAGTGTATGGCTGCTAAGACTGCTTGTGGCTGCCCAGATGTCACATGTCACTTTAATCAGAAATACCAAAAGGACCTGTGTTTTAAAAAAGAGGAAGAAAAAGGAGAAACTAATTTTGACTCTTGAATTACTGCCATTGTGTATAATTTCTGAGAACGTTACATTTGAGAGTTTGTGTAGGATGTGATTTCTTTTTTCTACTGGTTGGTAATTTTTCAATATCAGGTTCGTTTTGCTTTATAAACTTCATAAACTGATTTCATAGCTTTTACTTCCTAAATCATTGAGTATAAACTAAAGTAAATGAATTAAATGCTAATTATACTATACGCTAGTAAAATATTTAATCCCCAGTTTTCTCTTGTCAATAAACTTGTTTTCCTTCTCTTTTTTTCATTTATTTATTTATTTATTTATTTATTTATTTATTTATTTTTAGGACCTGGGGATAACGAAAGTGGGTCATATGAAGCGAATTCTCCAGGGAATTAAAGAGTTTGGAAGGAGCACTCCCCAGTCTGAGGTGTAATCATATTGGTGCTATTCCTTGGAAGGGAAGTAATTGCTACGTAATACAAAGCTCTTAGAAGCAATTGTCTGTTTCTACTTTTCTGCCTAGAAAAGCAAGCACCATGGAAGCACCTCTATGGCTTGATATGTTGCTGTGGGTAAAAATTTTGATTTGAGGTATTAGAAAATATTTTTGTGCCAAAAAATACATTCCACAAAGCCATTTTCTTATTGTGCAAACTTGACATGTTCAAATATGCTCATATTAGTAAGAAGGTTGGAAGAATTTGAGACAATTGCATTGTCTAAAAGGTGGAAATGTTTACTTTCCTCAAACCTGGTCAGATGGAATGTTCTTACTATGTGACTGCATAACAATATGTGGCTAAAACTTCTTAGGTTTCGTTATTGGAGGCATTGGCTTCTTCCTTAAAATCATTGGTTAGGAGACTAAGGATATAAATTATGTTGTGTTTTGAATGTTAGATTGGGTATGACCTCAGATTCCTAGCATTCAGTGGTGGTAGAATATGGTTGAAACCCTTCAAATGTTATGAATGAATGCAAATCTTAATGCACGACATTCCTGCCTGAATTGTTTTTCTTTTTCTTGCATGTCACATGTAATATCGTAAAACTTAGCTTTAATGTCAGTTTTAATGTAATTTAATTTATTACTACCGAAGAACCTTTTGTTGGTTCAAGGCACTTTTCTGTTCTTTGATGTGGGATTTTGGATAAATATTCTGTATCTAAGATTTTGTGAACATGTGTCTGTGCCATAATCAACAAATGATATACATTTTATGCAAGCCAATTTGATGTCACTCTATTATCAACAGTAGATATGCACATTAAGAAAATCTCTGGATATTTTCATAAAATTACATGTTCTGTTGCTGAACAAAACTTATTATAGCTTCCCAAACCAAAATTCCCACATTTTGTTATTTTTTGTTTTAATTTAGTATTTATTTAATACTCTTTGCCTTTATAAATGTAGTAGGCTGTTGACATCCAGGAGTTTCCCCAAGGTCTCAAGTGGGATTTGTATACTGATCCGTCACGCAGACTTACCCACTGACTAGAGTGACTACTGACACAACTTCTTAACAAGAGATTTAAATTTTTAAATTTTTTCTTAAGGGCTTTATATTATTAATTATTATTATCTCACTTAATTCTTATATCAGGTAGATATTATTTTCCTTTTTCTAACCCACTAGACTTCAGTGTAGCTTATTAGGAGTCAACATTGCAAATTATCAAATCTTTGAAAGCCAAAAGCGTAAGTGTCAAAAAGTCACAAAAATATCCTTAAACTATCTTTCTTTAGACGTTATATACCAAAAATTAATTATAATATTTAAAAATCTTCTATATAAGAGAAGTAAACAGGGTATTGACCCAGTGGTGACAATTTTCATGAAGTAGCCTTCTAAGTAGGTGCTCAATAAATATACATACACACATATATACATCTACACATATGTTTCTATACACATATACATTTATATGTAAATTCAACTTACATATGCATAATCTTGAAATATACTCTCATTGATATTTTCTAGACAATTATTTGCCAAATGCCTAATGAGAGAAATTAATGGGAAAGTATTTAAAATGAACACTGTCAGACATATAATTTAATGATAGCCAAGAATTTTAAATATGTGACACTTTATTCTTATTTATAAATCGGGTATTTAACTACTAGTGAAATCACAAAATTTGGATATCTTAAAAATAAATGAGCCTGATGGGCTCCTGACCAAATGTGTCTGACTATATATTTTACCTAAGTTGTGAGTAAATATTAATTTTCCAAAGGGAATTATATCAAGTAGTGTGAAAGAATCAAAAGCTGCTCAATATTGTCATGTTACCCACTCTTATGAAATCCAAGGGCTTCTCTTCCAGTTCCTTTATAGTGCTCATCTCCCCATCCCTTGCAAGGTGTCCTGCTTTTCCAGGCATTTCCCTGTGAAATTAAAATAGAGATGCCAGAGTCTCTGAACTCAGCTGTGAGATCACAGATCCCTGTCCAGTTCCACCAAAAAAAGAAAGGTAGAGGCAAAGAGGCAAGGAACCCTAGAGAAGAATGAATTGATATAAACATCTTTATTGATTTTCTCTCACCCAAAATACCTGTTTGCCAATAGAAAAGATTTAAGCTATATTACGTGTTCAAATTCTAGAGTAAGATATAAGTGATTAAATTTTTTTGTTTGATGGTGATCTTCTTACTCTTAGGTGATAACTCTTATCTATGCTGTAAAACCTCAATTATGGGCTCCTTAGTTAACTAGGATTTTCTTGCAGATGGCTTTTGGATGAGGGAAATCCCTTAAAATGACACTTTTGGTATCTTTTTTGTATATGCTTTATCTGTGCATGGCACAGGACCCAGATGACTTTTTACTCACATCCGTTTGCCAAGATGGTGTCCTCAGAGCCCCTTACAGCATCACAGAGGAGCCAGCTTCTTACAGTAGATGGGGCTACAAATAAAAAGTAGGAAGAACTGCTTTCTGGAATCTGGTCACAGCTCAGGGGAATGCAGGTGGGGCCTCTGTACCTTGGTCCATTTATCAGCTGAGGTGAGAAGCTTAAACCTGCTCCCAATTGCCAGCTGTAATCGCCACCTATCCTCCCTGCCAGGCCCTCCCATGCCTGGATAATATGGGAGGGGTGAAGGGAAATCACAGCCCAGCCAGCACCCGTTCCCTGCCAGTTTCATTTTCCTGAAGAACTTGCTTTTATATGTACTTTTTTTTTTTTATTTTTAAGCAATCTCCATACCCAGAGTGGGGCTTGAACTAACAACCCCAAGACCAAGAGTCCCATGCTCTACTGACTGAGCCAGCCAGGCCCCCCAGAACTTGCTTTTCAAGAAGGGAGGCGACAGACCTAAGTAAAATTTTAAAGTACTCCATTTTCCCCTTCGTGTTAATTCCACCTCTCTGAGTTCCCTTCCCACCTCCCGGCTTCCTATCTCCCACATGCCCATTACTGTCACCATTGCTCAATTCCTCACTGCCATGTACCCTCTCTACATCAACTCTCCCACTACAGAATGACTCCTTTCACCTCTCCCCACTTAAGTGTCCATTGTGGGTCATCTAAGCAAAGTGTCAGGAGGAAAACAATTTAAAGAAACTAATTTTACAGTTTGTGTTTTATAAGAGGAAACTTGCTCATCTAAATGAATTGATGAGTTCGATGATTTGGAGACCATGATATGGATCTATCTGGCTAAGAAGAGATGACCTGTGAACATCTAGACCTGTGCTGTCCAATGTTGTAGGCACTAGCCACATGTGGCTGTTTAGATTTCCATTGAATTAATTATAAAGTTAGTTTCCCAAGTGCACTAGCCACATTTCAAGTGTTCAGTAAATATAGTAGAAACTACAGATGTTGAACATTTCCATCATGGCAAAAATTCTACCGGACAGCATTGGTCTAGATCATCATGAATCAAATGTGGTCCATGGACCAACAGCATCCATGCCACCTGAGAGTTTATAGAAATGCAGACTCTCAGGTCCCCTCCAGACCTACCAAATCTCAATCTTCCTCTTAAACAAGATTTGTCAGTGGTTAACACTGGCCTAGCCATATTTTTATCCCTCCCAGACATTGAGGATCTGAGTTCTCAAAAAAAAAAAAAACCCTCAGAGTAGCTTACCCAATCCACTACTTCCTTGAACCAGAAATGAGCTTTAACCCCATCCATCACTCTCACAATTTCTTCTCAATGCTTATCCCTAATTCTAGTTCTGGATATGCCCTGCCTACCCAGGGGTTATATTTTGGTAGCGAAGATAAAGCAAGATTGGCTGACGAATGCAGCTGGCCTCTCCCAGCTCCCACGTCATGTCCAAGTCACTTAACAATCCACCTTTGCTGAGTTTCTTGCTCATGTGGCATTCTTATTTGTTCACAACTTAAGTCACAGGGAACATTTCAGAAGAATATGTACTGAGATAAGTAAAGGCTGGGCCAGTCTCCTACAACTTGTACTTTTCACATTCTCTTATCACTAGATTATCTTGTTGACATAGTTCATGCTTGAGGATACAAACAGTGCAAGCACATGAAATGAATCACTAGGCATGGAAAAAAAAAACCCAAAATGACTCCAAGTAAACCGAATGTGTCGTTAAAGCCCTCAAAGAAGGCATGTTTTGCTGGACTTTGTTTTTCTTGTTATGCTAACTTATCTTGATTTTTCAGATAATTAATAATTTCTTAAAGTAGTTCCTGAGATATATCATATTTTTGATCCTTAAAATACAAATTATTTAATTCTATATTAAGATCTTTCCCAATGATTTATTGCCAATAATCCTTCACTTAATAATTTTTACATATTACTATCATTAACTGAAACATTACTGCCTAGAGATTCTTTAGCTAATTTTAAGAAATAAAGAGGGCACTGCTTTAGTCCTAATAGAAGTTACTTTTAACAGGATTCGAGAAAGAAAATATTCATGCAGAGCTATGGCTTAGAAAATTACAGTGGAAACCTCTATAAACATCATTTTTAAAGTAAATTATCTATTCTCTCAGACTAGGATGACAACACAATGGACTTTCGTGTCATATAGATGCAAATTCTTCGAGGGTATAGTTTTTCACTAAGCTGCATAAATGATACATCTCTCAGCTTTGATGTTTAAGATCTCTCCTGCCCTCTCCCCTCAGAATGAACTCATCCTGCATTTTTCAGATGCAAGTTGGGTAGAACACTGGGTTCAGAGTTTGATAATAATACAAGTGGCAGTTTTAAAACATCCGGGTTTTAAAAATCAGTTGGAAAGAGTGAACAGTGAAGGTTCTTCAAATACTATCTATTTGTCAATGGAATAACCTCCCCAGGCAGTTCCCATGGTGCTTGGCAGCCTTGCCTCTTCCTCTTTGGCCTCCCCTCACAGAGTGCCGTGGGTGCCTGGGATTTGTTTATCTCTGCTATGGCATCTTTCCGGTGACTTTTGTATAGCAATCTGTGTGTCAGATGGTAAGACGATGCCTTTGCAGTAGCAGGCCTTCCTAAAGAAACAACCAAAATTTTAAAAAGGCAATGATTATTGGTTTTTATAATACCCAAAGCATTCTTTACCTTTATTATTGCTTCTTTTTATTATTGTCTCCAAATTTCGTTTAGAGACATTTCTGTTAGCAGAAAAAACTATAAAAGTTTATCCTTACAGAGAACAGAGAGATAAAAGACAGCTGGACTGTACCTATTTGTATACTTTTTCCGTTACTTTCGGGAATATAAGTTTAATGGTAACTGAAACTGCACTAAACTCAGTGTTGAAGATAAAAACCCATATTACTACTGTAGACGAACAGATCGATCCCCTCATGTAACTAAGATAGTCTATTTACATATATTTATATATCTTCTCTCTTCATTTTTGATGCACATCCAAGTTTAAGTTGGAAAAACAGAAACCAAGCCACTACTTAAAAGCTATAAAAGCTCCACATAAAATATTTCGTTTTAGCTACAAGTTATTCATTGCATAGGAATTTATAAATAGTCTGGGTATTTCATAGGAGCTGCATTTCAAGAGTAAATTAACTGTATCTAAAAGAACATAGGGATACTTCTTAAATGCATTAAGATAAGTTCCATATTCAGTTGATGATGCTATTGAAGTAGGATAATGCAATTAGATAAACAAGCTAAAGAGAAAAAAGAATATATTTTGTGGTCCTTACTGTTTGCACTATTGTTTACCACAGCTTAGCCATATCTATTTGTATATTCTAAGTATTTAGCTGATATGTAGCTAATGATTTCTTACAGTTCTGGTAACTGGTAATTAGTGCTGTGAAAGATTTTGGTATTGTAACCTTCCCAGTTTTGTGAGTTATATATTGTATATTGAAGATGACTAATAAATTGGAGTAATATATTTATCTAGAGCTGGGAAAATATGATAATTATTTTCAAATCTTCAAGTAAGTTGTATGGAATTTGTTTCTTCCTCTCAAGTGAGATAAAAGTCTCACTTTTATGTTAAAATGTCTATTTATACAACAAGTTTCTCCTTTTACTGGTTTTATTAATTTTCATATTAAAATTTTTCTTATCTTTTGATACCAAAATAATTATCATGCTGGTAATTCAAACTGCCAAGATGTATTTTAGTTTGCAGGAATTTTGGCAGACAAAATATTTAATAACAAACCAGCTTTGTATATTTTGTGGCTTTGGGGGCAAGAATTTTACCTTTGAATCTCTATGTGAGGCAGTGCTGATATCAACAAAGTCAATGATAAGACAGTATTATTTGTGATCATCAGTAGAAGGTTTTCTCAAGTTGTATAAATCAGTGCATTTATTTATTATGTTGTGAAATTTAATCTTTATACAAAACGCATATTCTAGCTTTGTTACTGCTGTTGCTTAGAGCGTAATAGGTCTGTTAATGATTTACTTATGTACTTGAAGTACTCATTTCTGTCAAACAGATGCCCGTTTTTTTTTCTCGTTAAAAAATGGTATTTTTTTTTACCATTATTGGTAAACAGTAATAGAAATTTGTTAAAAAATAACTTGCCTATTTAAAATAAATATGGAAAAAGGCATAAAGCCAAAATTAAATCATAAATATTAAGAATTTAATGTAACCAAGGGATTCACTGTGCTGTCTTTTCTCAATATGTATTTTATCTTCAAGTTAGGACTTCTTTTCTGTGATAAACTTTCTGCTTTTCTTATAAAAGAGATCTCAGCGATTGTATGTCCGTATAACACTCAGCTGAACATTGACATTCTTGAACCCAAAAAATGTCACATACTTCTGGGGGGCCAGCTTTAGATTCAAGGGTGTGTATTTTTAATACAAGTTTGCATTTGACTGGCCTGCTTTACAAATAGTAACCTTGATGGATAGTGCTCTATTTGTTTCTGTCAATTAAGTCAGTGGGATTTTAATTGAGTTTTGAGTTACCTTTGTTTAAAAAAGTATTCTTTGTTCAACTCTTTAAAAAACTAGAAATTTAAAACATAATGGCATAACCTAGAGAACAAAATTAGGTGTTTTTGAGGAAGAAAAAAAAATGTTCTGACTTAATGTGAGCCAATGTTATATGCCGAAGAAACCGATTTAACAAGTCCAACATTCAACCATTTTATTGTTTTGCAGTGTGAGCTGTAGGTGAATTGTGAACTGTTTAAGAAGTATAGTAGGAGAGTGAGAATTAATTTACTAAAATTTTAAAGAGAGTTTTGTATTAATTTCACTGTTGCACAAGCGATTATGGAAGGCAAGAAAAATATATGAGAAATATATTGAAATATATGGAAACAGTAGAAAGAAAAAGGAGCTTGAGCTGGTAATTAGGCGAAGATTTGGAGATGAATAGTTAGAACATAGTTAACTTTCACCTTATAGAAACACAAAACATGTGTGAGATGTTCAATACCACAAAAAAACAAAAAAGTCACACTGGTGATGTCTGAGACTGGATCTGTTTGGTATCAGTACAGCCAGTGAATTCAGGGAGCTCATTCTACTGTTGCAATTTCGAAGTCAGGTAAGCAGGTAGTTGGGATGACCTCATTTGTGTTTTTTACATGAGCAGATGTCTGTGTTTTGTCAACTTAGTGATTGACTGAGGGAGAATGAGACACGAGGACTTAGCCAGTTCCTACAGAAGAATCCTCATAGGGTCACCTGCGTGGCTCAGTGGTTGAGCGTCTGCCTTTGGCTCAGGTCATGATCCCAGGGTCCTGGAGTCAAGTTCTGCATTGAGTTCCCCGCCGGGAGCCTGCTCCTTCCTCTGCCTCTGTCTCTGCCTCTCTCTGTGTGTCTCTCATGAATAAATAACACATTAAAAAAAAAATCCTTGTAAAGGTGGATCAGCCTGTACCATGCCGACTAAAGAGATTTTCATGAACTTGCTAAGCTTTGAGATTTGTTAGCAGTGATAGATTTTCCTTTCATTTGCAACAGTGAAAGATTGTCAAAATTTACAATATTGTAAATAGCTGAATTACATGATTCTGGAGTTGGAAATGTGGTTCAGATTTATTTGGTTCTATAACTGACTCTGGCACTGGCTCACTGTGGCTTTTCTACAGACTGTGGATGTTTTGGTGTTTCTGTTTTCCCATTTGGAAGTGGCACCCAGTATTACCAATTATAAGTACTTGGTAATTTTTCTTTTACAGCAGAAATTATGTAAGTGTGAATCATACTGAGATTGACCAATTCTTTCCCATTGCCATTTGATATACAGAGAAAGACTTCCAGAACTATAGCATGAAAATTAAAAGTCCAAATCAATAGCCCTGATGTTCAGTTTGACATGAGAGTGAAGCTGCAGGACTACTATCTGTACCAGAGTAGGTTATGGTTATTTTCACCTGTGTATTACAGGTCCATATTTTCATTTACTCTCACTTCAGAATCTTTAGAAATTTAATAATTTTATTTTTTTCTACACTCCCCCTAAACAGTCACGTCCTAGTAGTATATAGATAGATACTTTAAAAAAAATTAATATCTTCATGTCTTTTCTTAAATTAACTCCCCAGAGACACCTGGGTGGTTCAGTCAGTTAAGTGTCTGCCTTTGGCTCAGGTCAGGATCTTAGGGTCCTGGGATCGAGTATCATGTGCATCAAGCTCTCTATTACATGGGGAATCAGCTTCTCTCTCTGTGTGTGCTCTCTCTTTCTCTCTCAAATAAATAAATAAAATCTAAAAAAAGGATTAACTCCCCAAAGAGGAAACTGTCTCTTTAAATCAGTGGTTAGAAAAATAAAATTTTTGTTGGGGACTTTTCCTATCTTGTTTTATCCTGTGATGCCACTTACTTGGAAGCTGGAGCACTAGCTACATTCTCTGGCTGTGGGATGGTGCTCCGTCATGCGAAGTACCTTAGAAACTTCCGGTAAAGAAACGAAACTAGAGATTGTTACCATTGTTACCATAATGGAAATCTGAGTTCAGTTGTTGTTAAAATCATTAAATGAAAGTGAGGGTAAATTAATATCGACTTCTATCTTCACCAGACATTTGAATTCAGTTACTAACTGATACTTAAAATTTTGTTCCTAAATCTGGTATTTATTGTAGCATAATATGATAACTTGAAGCTCCTGTTATTTCCCCTCCTCCTAAAAATGTTGAAATTATAAGAGGGTGAAAGCTACAGGAGAGAGGGAAAAGGTAGAATCAGAATTCTGCGTGGGATTTTAATCTGTGTAGTGATACAACCTAGTTGTCAAGAAGACGGGTCTTTAGATGGTGATTCCAGAATGATTTGGTACAGTGACAGGAAGGAATTATTTTTCTGGGTATTTGCCTCTCACGATACCTGGTATACAGATGACCCTAGGATAATTAACGGTAATTATAAATCTTTTTAGAACCTACCCTGTTTGCACATCTCCGTTGTGCAGCAGCTTTTTAATATATGTAATGATGAGGATGGAAGAGTTGCAAACTGGAGCAGTTCTTTTGTTTCCTCTCCTCCTTTTACTTGAAAAGCTTTTGAGAGATGACACCGTTTTCATAGCAACATGACGTGATTTTGTGTTTCTGCCAAGAAACTCACAAACTAAAATATGGAACAAAACCATTGCTTCACCCCAACCTTGGTTTTGGATTGTATAAGCAAAAGCCTTTCAAACATCAAAGCTTTCTCAGTGTTTTCGGTGGCGTATTTCAGTTTTTGTCCACCTCAAAAGTTGAATTGGCATTTTCTGTTCTATTTCTGGTTGCAGTAAAGCAATAGTTCCATCGCATTAGTCAGCCTTCTATCAGTACAAACCTTCGTGATTCTTCTCTCCTGTGCTCTTACCATTGTTTTCCAGCAACCAGTTTTCCTACATCCATTCTCTCTTACCTCTATATGACCACCTTGTATATGGTCAACGGAGTGATCTTTCTAAAATGCACATTTGCTTTGTCATTCCTTTGCGAAAAGTTCTTACGTAGGTTCTCCTTTTTGTAGAGCAACCTAACTTCTTGGTGTGACAGATAAAGGGCTCTGTGGCTTTGCCTCGGCCTACCCTTTGTAGCATCCTCAGCTGGCTGTTCCCTCTAGAGACCTTTTGTAATTCAGGAATTTGGAGCTACTTGCAGTTCACTGCCTTGGCATAACCACTTGCTAGAGATCAATGCTTTTCAAGACTCAGTTCAGATTTTAACTTTCTGTGAAGCTCTACCTGGCTTTCCCAGCCAGAGTTAAGTATTTCATCCATGCTCCAAAGCATCTTTAAACTTTCTCTGTTAAAATAACATCACATTTCATTATAGCTCCCCCTCCCCACCCCTGGAATTTCTCTGTCTTTGTAGTCTGTGTGGAGCTAGCACAAATTAGGGGTTGAATAATTGTTTTTGAAGGAGCGAAGGTTATATAGAACCCAAACTTCTCTCTATTCTTATACTTTGACAAATGAAAGCTTAGACTTCCCTGAGTCACGTGAGGGGTGCCAGTACTCATGAGCAGGTGAGCACACATGCATGCTGGGCAAGCCAACAGAAGATAAACATGAAGGGAGAGGGATTATTTTGAAAAAGGGTAATCATTTGTTAGCTTTAAATCAGAAAGATTTACCAAATCTGAATTCTTGTTTCTAAAAACGAGGCTTACAGAATTTTCCCATAACTGTCAATTTCTTGCTTGTAATTCCTAAATATGCCCTAAAGATGACCTTTCTCCTTTGCAGACACAGTCAGTGTACAATCTATATGAACACATATATTGCTCATCTATGCAAAATTATAAGATTTAAGAAAGAATCAAAACCAATAGTGAAGGGGAAATTTTCTCAAAAGGATTAGTCTGCCAGAGATATAGGCTGAATTTGTGTGATTTCAGGTCATTTATAGCTGTCTGTTGCTATTATCACCCCTTCTAGAACACAGAGACTAACATCTGTTACCTAATGGCTTGTTTTTCTTTTATGATCCTATAAAACCTTTCTACCATGTTCCCAAATCATGATAAAGGTCAACACAAAAAGTTCCTTATAGTTAACAATTTCTAAAATTAAATAGTAATTAAAAATTAAAAATGCATGTCTTTCAATTAAATGCTTTCTTCCTTTACTCACTCGAGAGACATTTTTTGTACCTGCTGTATACTTGGCCCTCGATTAGACGCTGGGAATACAATAAAATAGTTTGTCTTCACAATTATTTTCTCCAGCCTAAGAATATGGGAGGACAGGTTTTTCACTGAATATTTCTCAGGCGATTTCAGAGTAGTCTTGTTCCACCCCCCCCCCCAAAAATAACCAAATTCTATGTCATAAAGAATTAATCCCATTTTTATGTCCAGTTTTTGTACAGCCACAAATAACGTTTGGCCATCACTTGTCAAATACGTTTTCCATCAGTCCTATAGAGCCCCAGTTCTACAACTGTAGATGCCATGTGATCCAAGAGTCTAATAGATTTGTCAAACAAGGGTTAAATTTCAAGTCCTTTTGAGGAAGGCGTATATCCCTATTCATGGCACATACACCAAAATATATGAGGTATGCGTTATAAACCCACAGCAGAGGGGAAAAATTATGAAGTCGTGCTTTCTGGTATACTTCAAAGACTCCATTTGAAGTAATAGGTCAATATTTCCACCTCAGTTATTTTTAATGGGGAGTAGGGAGTAATAATATTTAACAGGTAGCATTATATCTGAGCATATAACAAATATACTGCTAGTATTTGTATGCCACAATGCACTGGTGTAGAGGAAAGAAAACAAAACATTTGAGTTATAAACAATTAAATTCTCTGAATATTTATTGATGGTTAGGCAATAGGGTTCCTTTATAGGAAGGGAAAAAAGTCTTTACTGTAAGTAAGTATGGAAAAAACCTTACTTGTATGTATATTTACATTTTGGTAGGCATATTTCGGAGTCATTCTTTCCCAGCAGTATAAAGTCATCAACCATTTCTTTGTTCTCTAGCAGAAGGAAATTCTTAGTTTGATGCAACTTCACTCTCTGTTCCGTAAAAGGGCCACAAAAGAAGGAGGCTCAGAAGACTCGGCCCTTATTATTTTACCTTTCAGTGAAGATAATCAGTAATTATTTGTCTCCTGTTTACCATCGTGTTGAAAACCTAACAACATAGTCCCTGTCGTCCCTTACATTGCAAAAGATAGTTTTAATCTAGCCTTTGCCATATTATTTATAATTGAGGATTTACTACATTTTGGTAGTCTGTTTTGAAATTTTTACTTGTATCTGAAAGATGCAGATCATGTCTATTTATTACACAATGGGCTCTGTTTGCTGCAGAAAAGAGTGGAACTTTTAACTGCTTAGCACACTTGCCAGTGAAATACACCCGACAGAGCAGAGGTTATAACTTTGGCTCTAGTTCGAACCTTTTAATAATGGTAAGAAAATGTGTTTTGTTTGTTTACATGCTGTTTACAATGGCATAATTTTTTAAATATATACGATTGAGATATTTATTGCATACTATTTTAAAGATGTTTTATGTGTTTTCACCTTTGGAATATATTGTTACAGTTACTTATACAGATAATTTGGGTGGCTTTGTTAATGTAGCTAGTAATTTTTATGACTACTAAGTGACCAGTTTTCCGTGCCTTTTATTGTGGGATGCATGATTATGTATTTATTGTACGGAAGTCACTGATGTGTGTATTTTTGTACTTTGCTGAGAGTAACGGTTGATCTCGATGTACACGATGATGAGAGATGCCTTTCCCAAAGGCCACTGCCTTGAGATCGTCCTTCTCAAATAAAAAGAATGCATTTGGAAAAATGTGTGCAGCCTACTTTCTTTGTGGTGGGAAATCTTTGTTTTGTTTTGTTTTGTTTTTTAATTGAACTTTCTATTTTGAGATCAGCGTAGATTCACGTACAGTTGTACGAAATAATACAGAAGGAGATCATGGGCACCTTTTACCCCTTTCCTCCCCACGGTGGCATTCAGCAAACATGAAGTACAATATCACAGCCAAGATGTTGACCTTGACACGGCGCAGATGCTGGACAGTTCTCTCCCCTAAAGCCACACAAGGATCCATCAGATTGCCCTTTACAGCCATGCCTACTTCCTCCCAGCCTTCATCCTCTCCTTAACCCCAGCAACCCCTCATCTACCTCCACTTATATAATTTTGTCATTTCATTTCATAGTAGTGGAATCATGCAGTATAGGACTGTTTTTTCACTCAGCCTAATTCCCTGGAGAGTCATCCAAAGAGTTGCATGTAACAGTAGTTCATTTCTCTCGTTGTTGAGTAATATCCGTGCGGTGTGGGAATTCTTAATGGCAAAACATAATTTAATGTACCCTTAGGGTTGTTATACTATATGTTGGCAAATCAAATTCCAATAAAAAATATACATATAAAAGAATAAAAATAAATAAAAAATAAAATAAATACATACTCATAAAAACTAAATTAATTAATTAATTAATTAATTAATTAATTTTAAAAATTTACTCTTAGGGCAAATGAGTCCTTGAAGGTCACCCATAAGCACTTGTTAACCAAATGCATGATGGGTGTTGTCTCCAGTGGTAATGATCTCTGAATAGCCCTTTGAGATTTCGGGCTAGTGAGGAAGAAGGTTTATGATAACAAAGTGATGTGCACGGATAAAAAATAAAAATACACCACCAAGGATGTGGGGAGCACGGAGGAAGGAAACGTGTAGTGGGGGCCTCGGGGCACCTTCTTGAAAAGGTGGCATTGAGTTGGGTTTTAACTATAGCAAGGGACAGAAGATGAAACTGGAGGAGGAAGGGAGGGGGGTGATGCTGCTGGATTTGTGCCCTGGACAGATGAGCGACCTCTGTGGGTGGGACCGGCTTGCCGAGGGCTGAGGATGGAGATGAGTGAGAGGTTGGAGCAAAGGGCTGGGCAAGATGTGGTGAGGAATTCTTTAAGGCAGCTTTAGTGGAGCTGGAGAGGAGGGAACAGATCTGGGCACCTGGGTAACTCGGGTTGAGCATCTACCTTCAGCTCAGGTCATGATCCCAGGGTCCTGGGATCCAGTCCTGCATTGGGCCCCCCATGGGGAGCCTCCTTCTCCCTCTGCCTGTGGCTCTGTGTTTCTCATGAATAAATAAAAATCTTTCTAAAAGAAAAAAATTAAAAAGGGAAGGAACATACCAGAAATACAAATGCGTCAGTGGCCTGCCCTGGGAGCCTGGCTGTGGATGAAGGAGGAGGAGGGAAGGAACCCAGGTTTCAACTAACGGGACAGGAAAGCACCAAGGGCAGATTCAGACTCGGACATTATGGGTTTGAGACGCCTGGAGGTTGGCTATCACGACGCATGACAATGTTAGAGAGGGGTGTGGGAGGCAAACCCGGAGCCCTTGTCAGGTAGGTGGAAGCTGTTGGAGAAGATGATGCCCTGCAAGATCCTCAGGAACTCAGAGGCCTCCCCCTCCGGTGTGGGACTCAGGCCTCCGAGGAGGGAGCTCTGTCCTTCAGATGGTGCCTCTCGAAGATGGGTTTGGTGGAACTGGCCCTGGGAAGGCCAGGAGAGGAAGCTGGAGAATGTGGCCAGCCGCCTCCACCAGGCAGACGGCCGGTGTCCAGGCCACAGCAGCAGCAACAGTGAGTCAAACAAGAAGAGGGGGTCCTTCTTCCTGCCTTCAGTTGCCCTCCTGCAACCTCCATTGGGAGAATGGGTAGGAAACTAGCTGACAAATGTGCCATCTGTATTGTGGGCCCCAAACCCAGCATCACAGGGCATGGCATCAAAGGTACATTTGGAGCTGGGAGGTGACAGCCCAGAGTGGCCACTAGAGCTTATTAGAGACTCTTCTTCAGGAACAACAGGTGTTGTTGGGACAACAACACTCTTGGGACACCTGGGTGGCTCAGTCGGTCAAGCAGCTGCCTTCAGCTCAGGTTGTAGTTCTGGGGTCCTGGGATCAAGCCCCACCTTGGGCTCCCTGCTCAGCAAGGGGGCCTACTTCTCCCCTTCCCCCTGCTCATGCTCTCTCTCTTGCTCATTCTCTCTCAAATGAATAAATAAAACCTTAAAAAAAAAAAAAAACTCTTACCACATTTGGTGGGGCAAGAAGCTGGAGGATTCTTAGTATGAAAAAGGGAAAATTCAGTGGTGGGGAGCGGGGTAGACGTAGGCGTATGTGAGGTGGGATGTAAGAACTGTCTTCAAATCTTTGAAGGCCCGGCGGGAGAGATGGGATTTGCCTTCATCCTAAATGAGAGAAGCAAGTGAGATTGAGGAAAACCTGCCACGTCTAGAGGGGCACTGGACTGTCTCACAGAACATGTGCCCTTTTGAGGGAAGCATTCAAACACCAAGCTCCAGGAGTGTGGACTCCACTTAGGGAGAAAATGTTTTCCCTAGTGTGAGGCCGTGCATGGAACAGCCCTTGGCACGTGGTGTGCGCACAACAGCTACTGGTTGACTAAGTCAGAAGTAATTCAAACAGCAGCTCAGAAGACTGGGACACTGTGGGGGCCCCTTCAGTCCTGCAAGTGACTCTACAGAAAGGGAAATATCAATCCTGCAAATGATTATGCAGAAAGGGGTCCTGGCCAAATTAGGAAACAAAGGAACCAGAGGCTAAACTCCATAAAAGCGTGTCATCTAGCACCCCTTTCAAAGCAGCCCAAATTTGTATGCATCTCCATGGTGACCCTGAGGCATAGCTAGATCCTAAGAACTGGCTTTCTGAATCATCAGACTAAATTGCTTTCACTTTAAAATGCAAATTATGGATCCCCGGGTGGCTCAGCGGGTTGGCACCTGCCTTTGGCCCAGGGCGTGATCCTGGAGACCTAGGATCGAGTCCCACATTGGGATCCCTGCAGGGAGCCTGCTTCTCCCTCTGCCTGTGTCTCTGCCTCTCTCTCTCTCTCTCTCTCCATGTCTCTCATGAATAAATAAATAAAATCTTAAAAAGAATAAAATGCAAATTATATTTTACTATATACTCATTCTCTCTTTTTTAACAATTTGCCTTATGTATTTATTTATTTGACAGAGAGGGCACAAGCCAGGGTAGTAGCAAGGGAGAGGGAGAAGCAGGCTCCCCGCTGAGCAGGGAGCTGAAGGTAGGGCTCGATCCCAGGACCCTGGGATCATGACCTGAGCCGAAGGCAGACGCTTAGCTGACTAAGCCACCCAGGCGCCCCTATACCAATGCTTTTTAAAGAAGTGATGTGTTACATACCTATAATTCTTGGTTAATCAGAAAGCCTGTTTCCTACTCTTGGCAGCCAATGGTTTATAGTCCGTCTTAGTCCCTCCAGGCTGCTATAACAGAGTGTTTGGACTTTAAACAACAGAAATGTATTTCTTACTGTTCTGGAGGCCAGGAAGTGCCAAGACTGAGGCCCTGGGGAATCTGTGTCTGGGGAAAGCCCACTTTCTGGCCACATGGCAGGAAGGGCCAGAGAGCTCTGGTGTCTCTTTTCTAAGAGCTCTAATCCCATTCATGAGGGCTGTGCCCTCATGACCTAGTCACCTCCAAAAGTCCCCACCTCCTAATACTATTGGGGGTTAGGATTTCAACGCTCAGACCACAGCATAGTGCCAGCAAATTAGAATTTCCACCAGGAAATCTAAACAATATATTTTTCTGTATTATCATTAACTTCAGAAATGGAAGTTGTCCTGGTAGTCCAAGAATTTGAACCCCATCTTTCCGTTCCCTAGCTCTGGCCCTGGTGTTCGTCTCCCTAAGTCCCCCTGCCACCCCTGGTGCCTTCACAAAATGTGGCAATCGATGCTATGGTTGGTAACGTTGAGGAGCTAGTCTTACAGCTGGGATGTGGGTACCAACCACAGGAATGAGAGGCTGCAGATAAAAAATACTAACATCCTAGCACTGGATAGTATCTCTTAGTTTGAGGGACTCTATGTACATTTAATCCTCACAACAACCCCATAAATTTAGTATTCACCCCACTGGGATGAATACCTACACACTGCGCACAACTCCAGTTGGTTCTACTTCTAGCAATGACGTTTTGGACAAAGGTGGACCTTGAGCATTCTCCCCTTCCTCAAAGGGGTGACACTGACTTACCAAGTAGGAAGCAGGCCCCAGAAGCACAGTGAGTCGGGCAAAGCATGTTCTGTACACATCTCCTGTCCCACCCAGAACACCCCCCCACACACTCACATCCATGTGGCCAAAGCCCCCTGGCCGCTGAGAGAAAGTCTGCAGATGAAAGCAACCTCACATCATACAGTTTAATTTTTTCAAATTTTTTGGGTTGCTACCTACAGTAAGAAATACATATTCCCCCTTATGCCTAAAGATATGTTTACATATATACACACATGTATATACACAGACACATATAAACTTATGCATATACATGAGTAAACTTAATGTAACAGCACTTATCTTCCTGCAAGGCACTTGAATATTTTCTGTTTTGTTTTTTAAAATACTGATTACCACCTATTGAAATGATTTTGCAACCCATCAGTGAAAGGACAAGCAAAGTTTTTCTGTTAAGGGTCAGGCAGTAAGTATTTTTGGCTTTGTGGGGCATGTGGTCTCGGTCAGGTCTACTCGAGTCTGCCTCCGTAGTGGGAAAGCAGCCATAGGTGACGCATAAATGATGAGCACGGCTGTGTCCCAATAAAATCTTATTTACAGAAACAGCAGCCCAACCCCTGCCCTACTGGGGCAGACTGAGCCCATGGCTCCAGAGTTTTAAAATGCAGCACTAGTTCAGCAGTTTCTGATGCTCAGCTGCCCTGAGAATCATCTGGAAGACATGTTACACCATGTCCAGACCTCCCCCAGCCCTACAGCCCTACAGTCTCTGAGGAAGGGGTCAGGGCACCCCTCTGATCACCCTCCATGGGTGATTCTTACCTGCACCCAGTTTAGGAATCACTGATCTGATCCCACCTCTCTGTTCACCACAGCGCCCATCTAACAAAATAAAACTGGAGCTGGGAAGGCCAAGTTCTGGGCTCCAAGCAATTGTCAACAAATTTCAAGAACCCAGGTCCTATAAATCCGGGACCCACCCCTGCAGTTAAATGGGAAATTAATAAGAAATCTGAAACAGGACATAAAGTGTATCTCTTATAATTTGTTCAGTGCATATCCCTGCAGAAATCCAACCACACTGATAACCAATTAAAGGATAAAAGCCAATGCCCATTAAACTGATAATAAGAATATCAGACATCTCAAGGCTGCCATAAAAGTTTATTCAGCCCGAAAGCATACATGGCTAAAAGCACATTACTCCATGATGACAGTTTTTCAACCAATAAGAAACACTAATATGTAACATTCTAATTAGCCTAATTATAATTTGATGAGCTACACAATTTCAGCTGGAAATCGAATTACTAAAGCACATCAGCTGATTTGAAAGGGATTATAGCATGCTGGCAATGTTTTACATTTTTTGGCCTGAAGCAATTTTTTTTAAAGATTTTATTTATTTATTCATGAGAGACAGACAGAGAGAGAGAGAGAGAGAGAGAGAGAGAGAGGCAGAGACACAGGCAGAGGGAGGAGCAGGCTCCATGCAGGGAGCCTGACATAGGACTCGATCCCCGGTGTCCAGGATCACACCCTGGGCTGAAGGAGGCGTTAAACCGCTGAGCCACCAGGGCTGTCCGGCCTGAAGCAATTCTTATATTTAAAAGTAAAATTCAGTTTCTCTTTGCATCAGGATAAATTATCTTGACATAGACTTATATACAATCACTTATTTTCTAAAGTCAGGTTTATTGAGACACAATCCATGAGCAGGGAAATTCATCTCTTTTAGTATAGTTCTATACATTTAGATAACTGCATAGAGCTGTGCAATCAGCACTGCAATTAGGATATAGAATATCCACTTTATCTAAGAAAAGTTCTGTAGAGCCTCTAATTAACCCCTCTCTCCACGACAACCCAGCTCTTGACAATCATCAATCTATTTTCTATTTCTATTTTTGCCTTTTCCAAAATGTCATTAAAATGGATTATACATATACAGATATTTAAGTCTGGCTTCTTTTTTTCTTTAAGATTTTATTTATTTATTCATGAGAGACACGCACAGAGAGAGAGAGAGGCAGAGACAGAGGCAGAGGGAGAAGCAGACTCTCTGTGGGGAGCCTGATGCAGGACTCGATCCCAGGACTCCAGGATCATCCCCTGGGCCAAAGGCAGGCACTCAACCACTGAGCTACCTGGACATCCCTTAAGTCTGGCTTCTTTCACTTACCATTAAAAAAATGTGAAACTATCCATCCCATTGCTTATATCACTAGTTCTTCCTCTTTGTTGCTGAGAAGAATTTCACTATATGGATATTCTACTTTGTTTATACTTTTGTCAGTTGAAGGACATTGGGATGTTTTCAGTTTGGAGTATTATGAATACAACTATTATAAAAATTTGCATATAGGTCTTAATATAAATATGTGTTTTCTTTTCAGGTAAACATCACAGGATTACTGGGTCATATGGTAGATATACGCTTATATATTTATTTTATAAGAAAGTGCCAAACTAAAAAAAAACAACAAAACAAAACAAAACAAAACAAAACAAAAACTGCCAAACTCCTTTCCAAACTGCTGTGGCATTTTCATTACCATCATTGATGTATGAGTATTTGTTCCTGTTGCTCCCACCCTTGCCATACTTGGTATTGTCGGTTTTTAAGGCAATTCTAATAGGTAAGTTCTAGTAGGTCAAGTTATCTTACTTTGGTTTTACTTAGCATTTCCTTAATGACTAATGATATTAAGCATCTTTTCATGTGTTTCTTGGCCATCTGTATACAAATCAATTTTGAAAAACCAATCACCAGAAAAATAGGCAAATTAAATGAACAGGCAATTTCCATCACAGGACTTCAGAATAATCAGTGTCAATAAATGCCTAAAAATGTGTGTTCCGCAGTAGTGTAGCCAGAGAAATTCAGGGGAAGAAAATATCATTTTGATCTCTCAGATTGGCAAAACTGTGTGATGAGATAGTTTTTAGCAAGGCTGAAAGGAAATGGGAATTTGTGCCCTCTGCAGGTGGGGGTATAAATCAGTACAACCGCTTTGATACCTATTTGTTAATATCTAATAAGTTGAAGATATATCTGATGTATGATCTAACAGTTCCACTCCTGGATATATACATATGGGCCCAAAGAGATATATATGGGAATATTTGTTGCAAGATTATAGCAATAAAAAATAGAGACAGTTAATAGTAGGAAAGTGGACAAATAAGCTCATTTATTAATACAATTGACTGGATCATATGAATGCATCAATCAGAATGTTGGATTTTCAATGTTGAATGAAAGAATAAGCAAGTTGCCAAATGTATACACCACATTATACCATTTATATAAAAATTTTAAACACTCAGTATATATTATTTATGGATTCATATATACATAGCAAAAGTATAAAAATGCTAATAGTAATGACATGCATCAATTTCAAGATGGTGGTTTCCTATGGAGAGAAAGGAAGGAGAAAAGATAAAGCTTTAGCTGTAACTGGAACATTTTGCTTCTTCAAAACAATCTGCTATATTATTTTCAGTTTGTTTTATATGTTTTGTAGTTTAAAACTCTATTCCACTTAGTTCCCACATTGTGCCTCTCTGCAGAACTTCCCTGAACCTGGCTCTCATACTGATCCTTACTTCAAAACTTCCTAGTGTTGACTCTGATCTTATGCCCCAAATCTAAAAACTTGGTTTCCTTATTCATATGGCATAATTCTCCTTTCTTGGACCTGAGGTCCTTGGTAACTAAGGTATTGATTGAAGATTGGAGGTCTCCCTTGTTTTGGCCATTTTTCTTCCCCAACTGATGTCCCATTTCTGCATCCGTATGGATAGAGGCCACTTCATTTGTTAGATACATTTGCTTAGTGCTTGCCAGTTGTCAGCTTGGATTGTTGAGTATCTCTTGAGCCTGCATTCCCTGATGCTGTATTTTGTCTGCTTTTTGGATCACCTCTTCTACTTGGCATTGGATTTATTGACACCTGCTGAATTCATGAACTATTTTTTTTGGCTATGAAACTGAGCTCCAGGCTGGAATTCCACCCAGCTCTGCCACCTAAAACCTGCCCCAATCCAGTGGACAAGTGTAATGGATAGCACAGCTAAGAGTGATGAAAATTTACAGCTCTCAGCACTTGCTAAGCTTTCAGACTTCCTTCCTAACCTGTGTCAGACGGATCAAAATAAACACTCGTGAGATCCAGACCCTCAAAATAGTAACCCATTTATTAGAACACAGCTGTCTCTCTTCCCTTTCCCTCACTCCTCAGCCTAGAGATAAAGTACTTCTTGGAAATATAACCTTCTACCTTAGAGATGACTAGGGCATCGTGAGTCCTTTAAGTGTGCACCAGGAAGGCGTTCTTCCAAGCTACTTACCTTGTAAAATATAATATCTGTAAGCACTGCTTTGCCTTAGGTGTCCTGAATAGCTCTGCCTTGAACAGCTTGGCTGTTCTGTTAGATTTCTCTCTGGTTCTACTTAGGTGGGCTTTTTGCTCCATCCCCACCCCAAGACCCCTCTGCTTATTGTCCTTTTAGAGACAACTACAGCTCATATCTGTTTTAGCTTCTTTAGCAAATGGATCACACCCAACCTGAAGCCCCATTATCTTCACATCTATGGACTCTGATCCCAGATCTCTACTACTATCGTGTCCCTATTTTCAGGCAGACTTATGAAAAGAGAGAGTTTTTTGTTTTATTTTGTTTTGTTTTGTTTTTTTTTTTTTTTTTTGTTTTGTTTTGTTTTGTTTTTTGAAAAGAGAGAGTTAAAAGATATAGTGGAGCAGTAGAGATGTGTTTGTTGCCCAGTTGATGCTTATTGCCCAATTCTGTGACAGACTCTCTCTCTGACAGATGGGAAAAGGCAGCAATAAACAAGAGGTCGTACCTGCCTGTCTGCAAGTGGCACAGCTGTCAAATTGGTTGTATAGAAGCAAAAATGATAGGTGAGGCAGGAGCCAGGCAGAGTCAGTCTAGAGAATTTATCTTATGTGGGCTTCCTGCCAAATGGTGTTTCAAGAATTCTCAGGGGGAGTCAGATCCTTGGGGATAGGGGATGATGCCTCCTCTTTTAAGTGGACTGAAGTTTTCCAGGGACCAGATGGCTGTAGAAATCCCAGCATTATCAGTCTCTGCATCATCTCTGTTGGGTAGTGGCTGTGATCTCCAGATGTCAAGCAGGGGTGAGGTGGCAGGTTCTTCTGCTTGTATTTCATTGTTTTGAAGTACTGTTGCCAGTTTTTTTCCAGCACATCCATGAATTTAGTGTGACACGAACTATATATTTCTAAGTATCCTTTGTTAGTATGAAGGGTAGGAGTCGAACTGGGCAAAATGAAGGAGAGTTTTATGAATTTGAGAGCAGTAGAATCCGAGAGCATTTAGGACCTATAGTTATAGGTCACCAATAGGATAGCTGTAATGCTGAATAGGTAAGAAGGGTGCTATGCAGCTTGGTGAAAGTTGTAAGGAGAGAAGTTACTAAGGTGTTATTGAGACTAATAACATGCTATAGGGTTTTCCTGGGGTTTTCCAGGGCTGACATGTCTTTCCGAGGTCACTTTGGCTTCTTCCTTGAGAAAGCCTGTCAGCTATCCTTTGTAACTTAGAATTCCTTCACATATTCTGCAACCACAAACACTGGTGAAGAGAAATAACCCAAGATAACTCCTTGGGTTCCTCAGAAAATGTAGCTCATGCCCATTTGGTGTTCTGAGATAAGGATGGGTGACATTTAAAGAAATGAGTTAGATGGTGGGAAAGAGAAACAACCAACTGGTTATCTTGGTAGTGGCAAGAGTGGAGCCCAAGATATAGCTTTAGGGTTTGGTTGGTTATTTCTGTCCAACTAACAGTCTAGGAGGTATGTAGTCCCAGGTCCATTTTGACCCGGCAGATGAAGAAGAGATTCTGTCTAAGGCAGGTTATAAGTAAGGTGTCATTGTAATTTATTTTCCAAACATATTTTTGAGAAAGAAAAGAGGTGCTAATAATAGGCAAAAGCGTGAGTGTACCAGAATTGTATGAGTATACCAGGTAAAAATAGGATATAAAGTCACCCTGAAAAAAATAAAAAATAAAAAAATAAAGTCACCCTGAATATAAATACAGGGGAATCTCCAGTCCAGAGCAATCTTGTTGATGCATTTGTGGAGGTAAAAGCTGACCACCTTGAATATCCCAGTGGCTCCTGGCATAGGTGGAAATGAGCCAGCCACTTGTTGTTGGAACTACCATGAAGTTGTTTTTATATTACTGAAAGGCAGGGAGCTTAGTGAGGAAATCCATTATGAAAGTGGCCAGGGAAACTGAATGCTTGGCAGGGGGCACAGAAAGCCTTTGGTTTCTGACAAGTAGCAGGTATTTGTTCTGCATATACTTGTATATCATTATATTCCATTACTTTCCATTTTTGACCTACAGTTATCAAAAGTCATGAGTCAAGGAATGGGGGGCACCTGGGTCGCTCAGTTGGTTGAATGTCTGACGCTTGATTTGAGCTTGGATTTTGTTCTCATAGTTGTAGGATCAAATCCCGTGTCAGGCTCCCGACTCAGTTGGGAGTCTGCTTGGGATTCTCTCCCTCCCTCTCCTTCTGCACTCCCTCCCCACCTCTCTCTCTTTCTAAAATAAATAAATCTTTAAAAAAAAGTCGTGAGTCAAGGAAAATAGAACCTTAAGTTGGCCAAAGTGAACAAATGAACAGAGGGCAAAGTTCATGATAATCTTCTATGACATGCAGGTGATTTGAGAAGAGACTTTTCTCTCTGAGGACAAGTAGAGTATTTACTTGGTCTTTTCTTTTTTTTTTTTTTTAACTGGAATAATACTTATTTTTTTTACTTGGCAAATACTTGGTCTTTTCTTATATTATTTGCCATTTCAGGATGAGGGACAAGCGGTCCAATACAAGCTGGAACAGGATGGAACCTTGTGGTGTCACAGAACCTTGACCCCAAAAGAGGTGCTGAATCAGATTATTGAAAACAAGCAGAGGAAGCATTTGCCATGTCCTAGCAGATGGGACTGATATATGGATTCTGAATAGTATCTAAGAAGCAAGTGTTATTTCTGCAGAAAGAATGGTCTGTTTGCAAAATGGCATTGTCCAGTCATGTTCATGTTTTAATGAGAGGCTGCTGTAGCAGGAAGCAGCAGTGACCTTATGGAGACCAGGTAAAAATGCAGACACTTGACTGGTGTGGGAAGTAAGGATGATTAAGAATCAGTTGAATGGGGTGCCTGACTGGCTCAGTTGGAAGACCATGCAACTCTTGATCTTGCTGTCATAAGTTTGAGTCCCAAGTTGAGTGTAGAGATTACTAAATAATAATAATAATAATAATAATAATAATAATAATAATAATAAACTTTAAAAATTGGATAGCATAATGGGCATTTCAGCAGCCTTCAACTGAGGACTTTAGTTCCTCCTGGAACTTAGTTGAGAGTCTTAAGAATTACATAAAGGGTACAGTGGAACAAGAAATGTTCATGATAATTTTAAAAGTTATGAAAAAGTGCGGGCAAATATTAAAGTTTGAATGACACAGGGTTTGAAACTAAAGCCCAAGCAGCACCTTGTAAAATGTTGACTTCTGTTTCCCATAAAAGAATGACATTTCCTCAAGCCATACACAAAAATTTATCAGACTTCATTTTATCGCACACCTATTTTCATCAGGAGTTTATATGGCAATTTCAAAATAGCTCCTGAGCAGCTGAAAGAAAGAGAAAATTATAGGCCATCAAACCATTAAACAGGAGCTCTGTAGGAATCTTGTTACACCCATTATACCCTGCCTCTAGGCATGATGTTTCAAGATAACAAGATCTTTGTAAGAATCTTATTACAGCAACTGATAAGGATAGCAACCTGTATAATCAAATGTGAGATAAGGACACACTTTCAAAAGAAGAATTTCAAAATCAGTTGAGAGGTAAGCAGAGAATATGAAAAAGTAAGAGATTAGGACCTTATAAATTTGGGCTCTCAGAAGGGTATTTTAAAAATAAATTGTATAGATGCTAAGCAATTTGATACCCACAGTTTATAAAGATAATCTTTTCCATTTTAAGACAGTGCTGACTATTTCCTCCCTTATACTCCAACCCAAATCCATACCCTTCCCTCTGGAAGAACGGAAGAGTCTAAGATGTTTCTTTTGTTTGTTTGTTTGTTTTTTTGTAGCCTTTCAACTTGAGTTTACTATAGCCCTGTGAGTTTTCCCTTCTCTGGGGGGAAATCGGACGGGTTAAATTTTACATACTGCATATTTTCTAGTCCTGTCACCCTCTGATCACATTTCACTCGGTTAATGCAGACGTGGACTAAACAAGCTTTAGAGTAGGGCCACCACCTAGTTCATTCCGCGTATCATCCATCACCTTTCATGTGGCATAAGGTTGCATTTGCTATACTGATAGCCACATCCTACAGAGGAAGAGGATGGTTCTAACTGGGAAATGATGTAGGCCAAGAAAGCAGCAACCAGAGTGAGTCAGAGTTCATGAGGACCAGCTCTGAGGAATCCTAGTCTGTCCTGCAGAAGGTTGCCTGCTGGTGTCCCAAGTTCCATTGTGGGGAAGAGGAGCCAATTTGTTCAACGATGATCCCAGGAAATACAAAACAAATAGGAATCAACCTTAGTATGAGGCTAGACTAGACATCTCTAGGGTAGCTTAATCAAGACTTTGCTGAAGATTCCTAGTGTTAAAAAAAAAAAAAAAGATTAAACAATTTAGGTGATACAAATTAAAATCCCAAAAGGAAGAGTGATTTCCTAAAACCTAGGCAGAAAGATATCTTCAAAGTTCTGCTACTTCATAGCCTAGATTTTTACCAATGTTTAATGCTTCCCGGACCATAAGTAGGCATGCAATAGTCATGCTTGAGTATGACTTACTTTTAAAGATCTAATCACATAAGGACATTTCTGTTGAATTTCATGTGAGTTAACTAATAAATAAAGATGTTTTTATCTGCACGTTAATGTTTCATTTGAAAAGCAAAGCAGCCAAGCAACAAGGAACGATAGACCTGGAAACAACTTGTTCTAGGATCTGTTTTACTGGTCATAAATTTACGACAATATTCAAAGGACTTCCCTTGTCCTTTAGATACCTAATCCAGGGGAAGTTATCTAATATCTTTTTTTAAGTAGTAAGCATGCATGCTATTGGCTCACACAAAAAGGAAGTATCTTTCGCCTTTGCAAAAGACACTTCTGAAAAGTTGTGTAAAATATTTCTTTTGTAAGTTAGAGCATTTTTCATTTACTTATACTAAGTGCTTTTGAGCATTTCAAATGCTCAATTACATTTGTGCTTCTCTGAATTAGAAATGTCTGTAACATAAGGTTTTTAAGTTTATTTAAGTGATCTCGACATTTAATGTGGGGTTGGAACTCATGACCCCAAGATCAAGAGTCACATGCCCCTCTTACTGACTCAGCCAGGTACCTCTATAAACATAAGCTTTTTATAAAACTTTGTGCTTCTTTTTTATAATTAACTCTGTACCAACCGTTTAAAACCAGGAGGGCAATGGTATCATTAAGAATGTCTTATGGATACATTTATGAATGATTCTTTTTGAATTTCAGACAATTACATATTACATTTTCCTTAAATACATCTGTATTTTACTTACTGGAAGTTAAGTCAGTAATTTTAGCTATGGCGATTATGATTTAAATCAAAAGACTCAGGGTGGCTGGGTAGCTTAGTCAGTTCAGCATCTGCCTCTGGCTCAGGTCATGGTCCCGGGGTCCTGGGATAGAGCCCCATGTGGGGCTCTCTGTTCATCGAGGAGTCTGCTTCTCCCTCTGCCTGCCACTCCCCCTGCTTGTGCACAGGCTCTCTGTGTGATAAATATAATCAAATCTTTTTTAAAAAATCAGAAGACTCATTGTATTTGAGTATGATATATAATAGCCCTCAAATTTATTTTGCTAATTCAGAAGCCTTTAATTTGGAGTGGCACTTCTGAATTATCATCTGTACTATTTGTTAATAATTACAGTCATGAGTTTGGAAGTCATTGAGCATTTAATGAAAGCCTACAATTTATGAAGCCATGACTTGGTATCATGTTACAATGGTTGAGATGTGTTTCTGTCCTTCAAGAGATTCACTACAACAGAATTTGGTAAAGTATGTAAGTTAGGAAGTATATCAGACTGTGGTATAATATACGTACTTTTAAGACAAAGGCATGATGAGATACTTTATCTTCTAAATTAAAAGAGCACTTTTACCTGTTTAAATGGCTAATGAAATTATAATGCACCCCACTTTTCCACTTCCAGAATGTTTTACATTGACTTATTAAATAATGAATGTAAAGCATCCACCAGGAGGTGACCTGCTCCATTACCTTTTCCTGTATTTTCCGGTGTTCTACATAAGGAGTGTGTAATTTATCATCAAAAAAACAAAATCCCAAAACTGAGCAATGTGAAAAAAAGGACTCCCGTCTCTTACAAGAACTGCCAGCTGGGGCCATCACTCAGGCAGGAAACAGGAATTCAGCAAGTGGGCCAAAGGGAGACTCAAGTTTTCAAACAGGAAGCGACATGGAATCTGCTTCTGGCTGTCAGAGATTGCTAGGGTAAAGCTCCTGGGGAAAGATGATGCCTGCCTTTGTAGTCGAAAGGTCATTAGGGGGATTAAGTTGAGAGGCTAGCTTTGTGTAGTATGCTTAGTTCCATTGATAGGTAGAACCAGGCGATCAGCTAAATTTAGTCTGAGCTATGGTATTTAGTGCCCCTTTGTGATCTAGAACAAATCATTCCAACTTGCTTGGCTTATAATTCTTTCATGTGCATATAACCTAAATGTCTTGGCTCTATTAGACTATGTAAACAAATGAAAGTTAACATTTCCATTAAATTGCAAAATTACATCAGAGGAGACTACCAACTTGATTCCTGGAAATTAGCTCACTAAAATGTTCCCTGGGGACATGTGAGACATTCCTCAGTTCAATTTTAGGTGCACCTAGAGCTTGTGTTCTCTGACTTATCACACTGCTGCCTTGGCTCCTTAGTACACCACTGGTCTTCCCCTCTCCACACCCCTTTCTATAGGGAGGACAGACAGGGGATACTTGTGTCCCCTCCTACACCCTCTCAGGCATAGAATGGGCCTTCCATTAATTCCCCTTACCACAGGGCAGTTTTGGTTTATAACGCTTATCAAGGCTTTACTGAAGATTCCTAGTGTTAAAAAAATGATTAAACAATTTAGGGGATACAAATGAACTTTATTTTGTATTTCATGAAGTGGAAAGTCTCCTTTGGAGAATTGCAAAGTGGGGCAGCAATCAGGAGGCTTTTATAGAATAAAGAAAAAAAGAACAAGGAAAAGAAAAATAGAAAATATCTGATTGGCTGGGGCCACATAGTCAACTTTGTTTGGAGGGAGAAAGAACAAAGAAATAAGTATAGAGCCCCGAGTTGGCTTGGTTTCGGGGGACTGGCTGACCCGACATACTGCAGTTTTGATCTAGTGGAACATTTACACAGACAGGAGAGTTATTTAAGTTTTGGTTTGCTGAGGTGGCACCTTGTGCAGGAGCAGTTTCATCTTGGGCCTAGAAATTTATTTCAACACTACAAGGGAGAGAAAAATAGAACACAGAATAAGCTGTGACGATACCTTCCTTCCCCCATTCCCTCGTCTTTTTTTTCCTGTCTTCCTTCCTTCCTACTCCCCTTCCTTCCAATTAATAGGTATTGAGTAACTAATAACACTATGTGCCAGGCATATGTAATTAATAACAGATGTGGTTCCTACTTATACATTCTACGTCTATTAGAGGAGAAAGAGCAAATAATCAAATAAAAATCATATGTTGCTAAATGCATTGGGGAAAAAAAAATAAGAGTCCAGATAGGGAGGAGCTTACCTCATCTGGGGAGGTAGGACAAGGGTTCTTTTTTTTTTTTTTTTTTTTTTTAGGACAAGGGTTCTTAAGGAAATGAGAGTACAGCTGAATGCTGAAGGATTCATGGGCATTCAGAGGCTAAGGGGGCAGATAGAGAAAAAACACCTGATGCTGAAGGAAGTCTGCAAAGTGTGTGGGAAGTCTCCAAAGCGTGGAGGATCTGGCCCTACTTTAAGGAACTGTAAGAAAGACTTTCTGAGAGGGAGAAATAATAGCAGAAGAGAGTAAGGTAGATCATGGGTGGAATCATATGAAGCAACTGTAGGCTTTTTAAGCAGAGGAGTGAGCTGCCTCAGTAGAAGTGCCAGCCCTGTGGGGAGAAGAGCACTTACTTCAAACAGCAGGCAAGAAGGGCAAAGGTAGGAGCAAAGTAACTGTGCTAGGCAAGGAAATATGGACTTTGTAAACAGGATAAATTTTATTGAGTATTGAAAGAGAATGATCAACATCTACACAAAACCTGGCCACAAATGCTCAAAGCATTATTTTCATAAGAGCCAGAAAGTGGAAACAATCCACATGTCTACTAAGTGATAAAATGAGAAATAAACTGTGCTATGTCTATACAGTGGAATCATCATTTGGCAATAAAAAGAAATGAAATGCTGACAGAAGCTACAACACAAAGGATGGGTTTGTACAAACCCTTGAAACACAAGGGTTTCAAAGGATGACCCTTGAAAACATTATAAGTGAATGGAGACACCAACGACCACATATTGTATAATTCCATGTATATGAAATACCCAGAATAGGCAAATGTAGAGACATAAAGTAGATTAGTGGTTGCTTAGGGCTGGGGATGAGGTGGGGGACTGACTGCTAATGGGTGGAGTTTCTTTTGGGGGGGGGGCAAAACTGTCCTAAAACTAAATCTTGGTGATGATTGCACCTCCGGGAATATACCAAAACAGATTTAACTGTACACTTTAAAACAGGTGAATTGTATGGTATGTGGATTATATTTAAATAAAGCTGTTGGGATCTCTGGGTGGCGCAGCGGTTTGGCGCCTGCCTTTGGCCCAGGTCGCGATCCTGGAGACCCGGGATCGAATCCCACGTCGGGCTCCCGGTGCATGGAGCCTGCTTCTCCCTCTGCCTATGTCTCTGCCTCTCTCTCTTTCTCTCTCTGTGACTATCATAAATAAATAAAAATTAAAAAAAATATAAAAAACTAATTTAAAAATAAATAAATAAATAAATAAATAAATAAATAAAGCTGTTAAGACAGAAAATACTTTTAAAAAGAATCCAGGAACTAGGGACATCCACAGAAATGGATCTTGATCTTCAATTTTTTCTCACTTCACATTCATTGTACTCCAAATAATTGTAGCTAGCAAAAGAGACCAAGGTCTGTCTTGCTAGGGTGAGTTGGGAGGATTTATGGCTCTATTAATATATGTAAGAGTGGTGGAGTGGAGTCCATTGTTCAACTACATTAGAAGTACCAAGCAGCTGTTTCAGTTAATCATTACGAGGACTGCAAACAGCACGCAAAAGAGAGCGCTCCATTTTTTTCAGCATTTTAAAAGAATAGTCTTAATTTGCTAAAATAATGCCTTTTCTCTTTTTAGCATTTTTCCCCTTTAAAAAGTAGTGCTTATTTGAAATCTTATTTTCATTAACATTAAAGTGTTAGCTTAACTTTAAAATGTCGCCTCGGATCTTTTAAAGATTTTCTATTTCTTAAATCTTGATCAGGAACATGTGAACCATTATTAAATACTACGTGGGTTCAAAATAGCTACAGGGAATATGAAGTTGAACAGGTGGCAATGCTTCCGTTTTCACACTCTGAGAAGGCCAAGGTTTCTTAGGGAAGCATTCCTGGTATCTGTATGAACCAGTTTCATAGTTCCTCAGCTGGGGGGTGTGTGTGTGTGTGTGTGTGTGTGTGTGTGCGTGCACACACACGCAAGAGTAGGGGCATCCAATTTCATTTGGCTTGCGCTGCTGACTCTTAGATTTTACAAAAATTTCATTTCCCTTTCCAGCTTCCGTCTTACTGATGCGTGCATGCCAAAGTGTAATTCAGGCTTAACCACTCTGTGTGTAAGCTAGTTAAATTGTCTTGTTTTATGTATGAAGGAAGCTGACACTCAGGAATGATAAGGAACCTTGATTTGGTCACTTTACCAGTTAATGAGAGATCTTCCGGTGGCAATACAGTCTCCTGATTTCTGATTCTTTTAGTGAAACATTTTCATATCCTAAACCTTCAACCTCTATCTTTTCACATCTTATAATTAGGAAATAAATATCTGCACCGAACATGACTTTATGTTGTTGTTGTTTTTTTTTTCATAGAACTGACTTTAGGAATAGATAGAAGAGGTAGTTATCTGTGTGGTGTCCATAGAGAAAAATCAATCAATCAATCAATCAATAATGACTTTCCTTTTGGGACATTCATTTTCCCAAGTAACAAAAAAGTTTCCACTCATTTCTCTTATTAAACAGCAGTAACTGAAGATGCATCCAGATGCTTTTAACAAAAGACAGCAGCCGGGCACCATGGCTCTGACCTAATGGATTCTAAGAAAAGGAATGTCAAGGTCATTGGAAAATTAGGCCTTTCAGGATTGTGTCCGTGTTGGGACTACTAGTCTCAATCTCCTTGCTTCCTCTGTGACCTCCTTAAAAAAAAAAAAAAAATTCCATTCTCTGCAGGGAAGACTTTTAGAGACAAAAAGGGTAGAGCATAGGTGCCCCCTCCCCTCTTTAGAATTCTAGGGCCTGGTCCTGGAGTTCCTGGATCGAGTCCCACGTCGGGTTCCCTGCATGGAGCCTGCTTCTCCCTCTGCCTGTGTCTCATGAATAAATAAATAAAATCTTAAAAGAAAAAAAAAAAGAATTCTCCATCGCTCTCTGTTGCATTTAAATCCTCAACAATTCCTTCCTCAGCTTACAAAGCCTTACAGGATGCGGCCTATGTTTGCTTACTTCTCCAAGCTTATTTCTTCTTACTTTCTCCTATTCCCCCCCCCCCCCCCCATCAAACCCAATGCAAGGCCTTTGAATTCGCTCTTCACTTTGCCTGGAACGCTCTTCCATCCGACGTCAGCCTGGCGGTTGAAGCAAACCACGGCTTCCGCGTGTCCTCCAAAGGCCCGCCCCTCCAGCAGCCGCCCAATCATCACCATCACCATCGCAGCATCGACTGTTGTGATTTTCCTTGCATTGAGCTTGACGCCCCCCAACATTTGTTGTCCTTCTCCCCTTCCTCCCCCGTAAGCACC
Source organism: Canis lupus dingo (assembly GCF_003254725.2). Taxonomy (NCBI): domain Eukaryota; kingdom Metazoa; phylum Chordata; class Mammalia; order Carnivora; family Canidae; genus Canis; species Canis lupus. The sequence goes on along the minus strand of NC_064264.1, from coordinate 8,471,338 downwards.
CAGACTCCTCTGCCCCCATCGCTGCTCAATCCACGGCCTGGAGCCGTGCCTGACATCTGCAGCAGCCCGCCCAATGCAGAAATGGGATGCACGAGGGTTGCACCCTTTGACCCCCCATCTCCCAAACAGGGGTTAGGACTCCTCATCACGAGGATGCCAAGTTCCAAACGTCTTCCGCATCCTCCGGGGACTTCCCGCCTGGATGAGAGGTCCGCCGAGGAGGCTGTGCAACTCGCCCGGACTAGGCCTTCCCGGTCCTAAACGCAAATAACAGTTAGGTGATCGTGCGCGGCTCGGGGGCCCCGCGGGGACCCACGCTTGACTTCCCGAGTCCGACACCGCGGACGTCGGGAAGGGTGAGCACTAGGGCCCGGAGAGCCCGCGATGCTCCTCGCTGAGGTTCGGGGAGGGCCGACGGCCTGCAGCGCTGAGTGGTCCTCCCCCCCCCCCCCCCCCGCGATGCCGGGGAGAAGGGGCGGAGCCACGCCGAGAGGATGAGCCCCGCTTAGGCCGCCAGAGGTGCCGGGGCTGCGCTCTGGGAAGAGCCCCCGCTCCCCGAAGACGGCCCGGCGGGCCCAGCCCCGCTGACCCCACGGCGGTGAGCCCAAGGCGCGGTGGGGGGGGCGGGCAAGGAACGCGGGAAGGGCCCGAGACCAAACCTGCGCGGCCGGCCAGCGCCTGAGCATCTTGCCGGAGGAAAGGGTTAAGCCGTTTCCAAGGTAACGGATCAGGAAGCGCGCATGACGTTCGCCGCAGGTTCGTAGGTCAGCCTGGAGTTTAAAGCTCCCACGGCCGGGCGGAGTCTGGCCAATAGGGAGGCCGCCTGGGCGTCACGTGACGCACGCCCCGCCCCCGCCGGCGAGCGGCCCCAGAGCACGTGGGAAGGTTTTTTTTTTTTAAAAAGCCCACCCACTTTTGCGCGGGCTCGGCCACCGAGTTGTTCTCTCGCGAGAGGCGCCGCGGCCTCTCGCGAGAGTGAGTGGGAGGCGTGGGGACTAGGTGGTGGTGCGGGCTTGGAACTGCGGCGGCGGAAGCCGGGGGTGGGCAGGGCGAGGGCGGGGGCGGGGGCGGGGCGGGCCGCGGGGCGGGGAGGGGGGAGGGCCGGGGGCCGGGGCGGGAGGGGGGCGCCCGGCCGCTCGGCGGCTCGCGCTAGGCTGGTGGTTGCGGGCCGGTGACATGCGTGGGAGCTGCGGCCGCTGCGGCCCCAGGTGAGGCGGGTGCGGAGCCTCCCGCAGCGTGAGCCGCGCTTGGCCCCGGGGGCGGGGTGGGGGGGGCGCGGTGCAAGGGGCGGCCCGGCCCGCAGCCCCCGCTCGGATTTCGGGGCTGCCCGGAGCTGCGCCGCCGCACGGCGGTGGGAGGAGGGCGGGAGGAGCTGGGCGGCGAGAGGAAGCCCGCGGCGCTGGGTCGGGGGGGGGGGAGGGGGTGTCCTTGGCCTCGAGACGGGTCCCCCGGGGTCCGGACTGGGGCGGCCCGGGTGCAGCCTCCCCTCCCCCCGCCGAATGACGAGCTCGGTGTGCATCCCCGGGGTGGTCCTCGGAGCCGGGGCTCCGGTGCGGGAGCTCAGTGTCCGTGGGGTGCGCACGGGAGCGTTTGCAGGAGGAGGAGGAGGTGGAGGAGGAGGAGGAGGAGGGGGAGGGGGAGGTGGAGGACGTTGCACTTTGTCCCCGAGCAGCATCCTTCAGTGTCAGGACCCCAGAGCCCTGGAACCTGGCGCAGCCCAGATCGCGGGACAGAAACGGAAGGCGCCAAGCAGCTCCCCGGAGCCTGGATGGTTTGCATCGTGCTGTCAGATGTCCTCCGAGGCTGCTCGTCGTTAACGGTTTAGATGCCCTCGCCATTCCGTGTCGCGAATGGATTGGGCGTACTTTTTATTATTCCAGGCGCCTGCCTACTCTGCTTTGCACACACATAGGCGGGGGTGACCCCAAAGTGTTAAAAGCGTTGGTAAGATGGCAACGGCAGGGGGAGGATCTAAACCACTACCAGGGGTGTGCGCAGAGCGCGCTCGTGAATTCGTGCTCTCCCTCTCTCTGTTCTCAAACCTGATTCAGCCGGAGCCGGTTTTGGAATTAAGGGTGTTAAGGAAATTTCAGGCTGAGAAATAGAGCTGACACGCATTACCTAATGGTCTTAAGTGCAAACCAGGGTTAAGCATTCTGGATCTCTCTTCAGCTTCGCAGTTACCCAGCCCCTTGCAAAACACGTAAGCTGCTTCCCACCGCTTGTTAGAGGTGATGTTACAGTGACACTGGTTGATACTGATTCTGACACTCAGTATCTGAGTATCAGATTCCTGCAAAATACTCAGAAGATAGAGAGGACTCAAGAATTCTAAGGTACTCAGGAATGCAAAGATGGTTTTAAGGTCTCGTTTAGGACTTGAGAGCAGCAGTTGGCAGCACGGTTCCCAGCACGATCAGTGTCGAGTTAAAATAGTGCATTAGTAATGAATCTTGTTAAACGTCTGGTCACCTTTTTTTTTTTTTTTTGCAAGTAGTACCACGGATTTTCTTACTTTCTTATGTTCCTTCTGGCAAAGCAACCCCAGGGTTGAGAATGGATTTCGCTGTTAGCTGTGGCTGTGAGTAACAGGGCACTTTATGAGAGATCAAAGAACGTAAGGCAGTCAGAACAAATGGGTTCCCAGGCTAAACTGGTGACCAGTGATTAATAAATGTAACCATGTAATTGCACTGTTGCTAACTAAGGTCCTAGAGATAGACTCCTAGGCTAGTGATGGGGAACTTGCTAAATACCCTGCACCACAGTAAGGGAGCTTCTTCAGCTTCTAAATTCCTGGGATAAATCTAGAAGCCAAAGAAATCCTCCTTTATCTGTAGGGGCTAGAAGAAAGATAGTACATTTATTACTATTATTTTTTTATTTTTATTTTTATTTTTATTTTTAATTCCAGGAACATACTGTCTGGAAATAGGGAAATTTCCGCTTATAAATAGGCAGTGGATTCTTTTAAATACTTAAGGAAAATATGAAAAACTTAAGAAATGTCTTTTTTGAGAATGGGCAAAAGAGACAGGTCTGGATTTTACAAAGCTCCCTCCCATTCCATCGTGGCAGACTGATTTTCAAGGACAGAAAAATCGAATTCTGTGCTAGTCTTTATAACCTTTTGGTAAGGGTTTCAAGCTTTTAGCATGTGGATATTTGTTGATTTGTCTTGCCTTTGAAAAGTAACTGAAGTGGGGCACCTGGCTGGCTCGGTCTTCAGAGCATGTGACTCTTGATTTTGGGATTGTAAATTGGAGTCCCACATTGGGTGTAGAAATTACTTAAAAATAAACTCTCAAAAAATAAGTCGTTTAGGGTAGGATAATATTTTAGGCAAACTGAATTTGTTCTCTTTCTGTCAGGTGGTCTGCATTTTAATAATAAAGTCACCCACTTGGACGGAGGATGGGACAGGCCAGGAAGAGATCCACACTTAGTTTGAGCTTGACATGAGGATGTGTCAACTGGTAAAGTAGGCAAAGGAAAGAAAAAATACTATTACCAGTTTTGAAACAGACCAGAAGATCCGAAGGTCTTTATTCTACTCGTCTTTGCATATAAAAGTTCATTTTATTGTTAAATACTAGAGAAAGCGTTTGAAGTGTATAGAGACTCAACAGGTTAAAAGGAGAAACGTTAACATTTTTGGATTAATCTGAGATTTTTTTCGTGAAAAAAAAAAAGATAAATGGCCTGGTGGTCTGGAATAGATTGGATGTAACTTGAATGGAAATGAAGCAAAATATAGAGTTTGGGCTTTGGAGTCATGCAGATCTATTAATATAAACGAGCCTCCATTTCCTCATCCCCGGTGGTGAGAGTCCAGATACCTCATAGATATTTTGAAGCATATAGTAGCTGCTTATTCAGTGTTTTTCCTTTGGCCCCTTTTAATGGCTTGATTATTTGGCTGCGAGAGTCAAAAACCCATTTGAATGAACTTAGTTTAAAAAGGCATTTGTCATAACAGTTGGAGGACTGCCTCTGAAGTCCCTTGCATGAAGTCCAACTCAGCATCCTGGGAACTAGAAAATCTCTAGGCAATTAGTTACTTTTGAGTTTTTCTCTGGGAACACATGGTCTTGTCTCTGCCACTCTGGACTCTGTTATATGTGTTCTAACTTCTTTTAAGTTGGCTCTCTTTAAAGCTCTTGGTTTCTGCTTCCCTCTAGCTTGGGTTTGCCGTGGTGCCAGGTCGCTCTGCTTTTGCAGCATGGTCCTCAACAGGTGTCTCTATATTTTAATTCTGAATTTCTGGAAGATAGTCCTGTGGGCCAACTATCTACTCCTGGTCCGTTTGGCTGAGGACAAGGAAGATGGGAATAGGAAAAGGAGTGGGGGTGTGTGTGTGGAGACTTAGGTGTATCTCAGCTTGTACTTTTTAAAACTGGGTGTACTGTAGGTTTCTAATAAAGAGGGGATGGACAGGGAGGAGACGATGGATACCTCTGGTGTACTTTAACATCCTGCAGTTGGAGTTTCCCCCCTAGGACTGCATTGAACTTGTTCTCAGTAATGGTCTCCTTCAGGACCGAGTCTTGTAGGTTTGTAAGTTAAGGCAAATTATATAAGCGTTTTGTGCCTCAGTCTCTTTATGTGAGATGGGTATGAAAACAACACTGTGTTGTGAGAAATGTGAATTCTGTTTAATAGCAGTCAAGCAGTGCCTGACTGGCTGGCACAGGGTAAGGATGTCATATCATTGCTCCTGACCGCCTACTGTGATACGGACTTGTGCAGCCTTCTTAGGTGAAAGAATATAGTTTCTTCCTTCAGGAGTTTAGGAGTTGAACGCTGACCACTCCAGACTTAAAACTATTTCTTGACTCCAGTGACGCTAAATTCTTCTAAATCTCTACTTCACCTGCTTTTGCAACTGCCCCTTATTTGTGGTTCTTTGTTTACCTGCCTGGCAACCCTTAATCATGGTTGTCCCCGTAGATTATTTCTTGATCTTTGGTTCTTTCCTAGTCTGTAGGATCAGCTCTCAAGTTCTGTATATATAGATGATGCCTAGAATGATGTCTGTAGTCAGGCTATCTCCAACTAAATGTATATATTTTAGATCCCTTTTAGATATTATATTGACATAAAACACTATCTTCCAGTTACCCTATAACTGGCAAAGGCTCCACTTTCCTTCCAGCTCCCCAAGCTTGAAACCTTAAAATTATCTTTCATGCTCTCTTTTTTTCTTTATGCCCTAAATATATCCTGTCAGTTAATAGGTTTTGCCCAGGCTGTTGGGATGCCTCATATGTACAAAGCACTGGGCCATTGGCAAGGAAATCTATTTACTCATTCCTGCTGCTGGCAGGTTAGAGTACAGCCTTATTACTATGTGAAAGAGCTACTTAAATGTATTTTCAGCAATATATTCTTTGAGTCATGGCAACATAGATGTCACTGATAGAAATGTTTCTTGGGCTAAAATTTTGAACTTATTTTTTGTTAAAATAATCTTAGGGTTATGTATCGGTTATATCTAACTTAGGTAGATGAGGGTTATGTAGAAGATTAAGAAACTTCTAAGCCCCATATTCACTTTGGAAGCACAGCCTGAAGATTTTAAGTTTTTTTCTTTTTTTTAAAGGTATGTTTATATTGATATACAGGAAACTAGAGAAGCCAGGATCTTAACAAATAGATAATCACTGATAGCTGTGGTATTTTTAGATTTTATAAGTCAAACAGCAAGTCTGTTCTTAAGGAAGAAGCAAATGTTTGAATTCCTACTATATCAGTTCTGGCTGTATCACATACTGTTTTTGCATATGTTATATAATTGCATTCTTATAGCAGTTGGGAAGATAGCCGTAGCTTCCTGATTTTGCAAAAAGGGGAGATAGCCTCACCTTTATGCTACAGTTTGCCTATTAGGTATTCTGTTTTGTTTTTAATGGTTGCTCCAAGGTTTTCAAGATAACTAAAACTTATCAGTATCATTTTTTGTATACTGTACAAGCAGTATTTTTTTTAACTCTAGCCCACCACATTGTGTATTTTATTTTGTCATGCATTTTACTTGTGTCTGTTGTAAACCCCATTACATTGTTATTACTTTTAGCTTAAAAAGTTATTTTTTAAAAAGATTAAACAAGGAGAAAGTATCTCTATAAAATATCTTTTATATTACCCTCATATTCACCCTTTCAGGCATTCTAAATTCCTTGTCTAGATGAAACTTCCATCTGGTATTGTTTTTCTTTTGCCTGTTATTCTAGTAATGGTTGGCTGGTGATGAATTCTCACAATGTTTTTTCCCTTCAAATAAACTTATTCTGCTTTAATTTTTGGAAGATACTTATATTGGGTATGGATATGTCAGTTGACAATTTTTTTTTTAAAAGATGTACTTGTTTATTTGAGACAGAACATGTATGTGAGCATAGGGAGGGGCAGCGGAAGATGGAAAGAGAGATTCTAAAGCACATTCCCTGCTGAGCACAGAGCCCAATGTGGGACTCAATCCTAGGATCCTGAGATCATGACCTGAGCTGAAATCAAGAGCTGAACCTTCAACTGACTGTTAACATTTTTTTTTAGATGTTGCTCAGTTGTCATATTTATGGCTCAGCATAGTTTCTGACAAAAAGTCTGCCGTCTTTCTTTGTTCCCCTATATGTAATATATACTTTTCTCTCATTGCTTTTCAGATTTTTCTATCACCAGTTTTCAGAAACTGGATTATGATGTGCCTTGGTGTGATTTTCTTTTTGTTTATTTTTCTTAAGGTTTGTTGATTTCCCTTGCATCTCTCAGTTTATGGTTTTCATCAACTTTGGGAAATTTTGAGCCATTTTGTCTTCCGTTTTTTTTTTCCATTTTGTCTTCCTATACTGATCCTGTCCCCCACATTCTTGGGGATTCAGGTGACTATTTACAGTAAATCACTTATGCTGCTTTGTGTGTGGATTTCTGCTTTCTGTGCTTCATTTTGGAGCTTCTATTGCTATGTCTTTAAATTCACGTTCCCTTGCAGTTCTCTAATCAGCTGTTGATCGTACCCAGTATGCTTTTTATTTTAGACTTGTTTTTATCTCTAGAAGTTTGGTTTGGATCTCTTAAATTTTCTGTTTCTCTCCTTGTGACCATGTTTTCCTCCCCTTTCTTGAGTATATGGAACATATTTGTAATATAATTTTAATATCTTTTATGTTCATTATATCATCTTTGTCATTTCTGGATCTGTACTTAATGACTTTTTTCTTCCCAGTTATAGGTCACATTTTTCTCTTCCACTGGTAATTTTTGACTGTGTGCTAGCCATTGAGTTTTATGCTGTTGCTTGCTTGATTTTTTTTTAAGAGTTGTTGGATTTAGTTGGGGTTCACAGGTTATTTGGAATCTGTTGGATTGTTTTGAGGCTTGCTTTTAAGCTTTATTAGGGTGACTACAGGTCAGCCTCTGGTCTGGCGCTGACTTAGTTCCCCAACTGAGATAATTTTCTTCTCAGGAGGCCATCCATTGCCTGACATATCTACCCTGCCTGACTGGAGATATTGTTTGGCCTGCTGCTCTTTAGTAGGTAGTTCTTTCCCCTACCTCTGATACTCGGCACAGATCAGTAGTTGACCAAGGACCCTAAAAGAACCCATCTGCAACTCTGATGCTTTCATTCTTTGTGAGCTCTCTCTCCAGTGCACTACCCTGCAAATTCTAGCCACCTTGGCCTTCCCAGACTCTCATCTCTGTCTCTGCAAGTTGGTGAGACTGCGAGACTGCTTAGCTTTCTTCTCTCCATGCTGTGACCTAGAGATAGCAGGCAACTTGTGTTTCCCTTCTTTCAGCGGTCATAGGCCTGGGTTACCTGTTGTCTAATGTCTTAAAACTCAGGTTTCATACGTTCTGCCCTGCTTTGTTGTATTTATATTTAACAAAACATTAATTTTTAACACTTGGCCATTCGGAACTTGGCCAACACGTTTTTGGAGCATTTATTATAAATATATTACCAAATATTATAAAATTAGAAATTATTGGGTACTTTAATACTTTCATAAAGTGTAGAAGTACCCATACAAACATTTAAAGGTATACTTTCCTTTTTAAAGACTTTTTATTTATTAACCCAGCAGATGTTTGAATACCTTTCATGTTAGAATACAGATATAGTAAAACATTTTTATCCTCGAGGAATTCACAAAAGGAAGGAAGCATGCAAATAGTGGCACCAGAGGAGTAAAGGACAAATCACTTTGGGAACATAAAGGAGGTGGCTACTTTTTGGGCAAAGAGGGGCAGATGAGATAAGCCAGATCTTCCTCAAGCAGGAAGGTCCTTGAACCGATGCCTAAAGAGGGAGTAGTTCAGCTGGTGAGAGAGTAGACTGGCGGGAAGTTTAGAAGGGAGCCAGGTCAGGATTTGGTGATTGATTAGATGTAGTACTGTGTAGGGATTGAGGGAAGTTTCCACTTTGGCCTGCTGGCTCATTTGGTTTACTGGCTCTTACTAATGGAATACAGAAAAAGATTGTTTAGAAAGTTTTATTCAAATTTTGACATACCAATATTGGAGTAACTGGGATATTTAGTCAGAAGAGTCTAAAAAATTGAAACAAGGGACTGAAACTCAGGTGCAGGAGCTGAACTGGAGATAAGACATTAGGGAGTTATTTGCATAGTTAAAACCAAAGGTAGAGGTTAAATATCCTTGGAAAACTAGATAGAATGAGTACCATAAAGGACAAGGATGGAGATTAGAAATGTTAGCATTTGAGAAACAAGTGGTGAAAAAATTTAGGGAAGGAGACTAGTGTAGTGACCAGAGAGATGGAGAACTGTTTCTCAATTAGAAGTTACAGAGGGTACTCGTTAAAGATACAGATTTCAGGGTCCATGTAGATCTGAGTCTTGATCTTCAGGGGTGAGGGCGGGTGTTAGAAATAAGCTGATCCACATGTGCACTGAAGTTTGAGAACCAGTGCTATAGGAAGAGAGTCAAGATAGGACAGAGACAAAGAAGGTGTTTCAGAGACTCCTTAGCTAGGTAACTCACGCTGTAAAAAGGTCAGGAAATAGATGTCAACTTTAAAATTTCTTAGGCCGGAGGAGAGGAGGAAAGACTTGGAAATACCTGTTTTCTGATTATGAAAGAACTTATGCACATCCAGAAAAAGAAAACACATAATTGTATCTACCCAGGTGAACACGTTTATACCCATTTAGTAGATGTTCTTTTTCACATTGCATATATATCTGTGCAGTCATACAGATTTTACGCAAAAAATGAGATACTGTGAACACGTGCAAACTTGTCTTTTACTTAACATATCATCTTCCCATATTATAGTTATATGACATTTCGTAACATTAAAAAAGTCCCAGTTGTCATGAATGATGACTGTCATGAGTTTAGTCTATATCCATTACATCCTAGATAGGTGCATATATACACACAGAGTTGCATGTGTATGTTAATTATTTTTTAATGACAAGTAGCACCTACTGTTTACACTGTTCTGCAACTTGCTCTTTACCTTAATATATTATGGTCATGTTGTCACATCAGTGTGTATTGATCTAACTTTCCAGCAGCTGGTAATAATCAGTCCTACAAATGTAGTATGATTTGTTTGAATTGATGGACTTCTAGATTATTTTTAGTTTTTTTTTTTTGTTTTAGTGAACATTCTTTTCCACATATCTTCATGAATTTTGTGCAAGTGTGTATGTAGGATAAATTTTAAGAAAGGAAATCACAGGATCCAAGATAAGTGTAATTTATTCAGAGTGTTCCATATGTCTGTTTTCTCTACTCCCTATAATTGTTTCTCTAATGCTTTCATCTGTTTTTATTCTGTGATGTTTCTTAAGACTCCGTTGGCGTTCCAGTGTTTATAGCAATATCCATTCCACTTTTTGGTTGCTACTAAGGGGATTTCATTTATTTTATGGTATTGTTTTTATTTTTGAATTTATTATTTATTTTTAAAGATTTTATTTACGTATTTGAGAGAGAGCATGTGCGTGGACCAGTGGGAGGGTGGGGGGAGGGCAGAGGGAGAGGGACAAGCAGATTGCCCGCTGAGCGGGAGCACAGTACGGGGCTGGATCCCAGGACCCTGAGATCATGACCCGAGCTGAAGGCAGGTGCTTAACTGACCAAGCCACCCAAGTGCCCCTATTTCATGGTATTGCTTTTCTATCCTGTATCTTTACTGAGCTCTAGCAGCTTGCTTTTCAGTTGCTTGCTTCATCTGTCTGTACTTTCTGTCTCTGATATGCTTTGAAGAGAATGATCTTGATTCACTTAAATTTCTTTGGCTGCAGAAAAACACAGTTATCCCCTGCTTAGTACTCTTGTTTATTTACCATAATAGGGCACAAATCAAAAAAACATTCAGTGGAAAGTTTATTATCAAAACCCAGAGGTGTTCAGGGGAAAATACTGTGGTTTTGGCCCTCTTATGAAATGTCTAAAACTACATTCTAATTACATAAGATGGTGAAGAAACCCTGCTCTCTTGTTCTTTCTCTCCCATTTATCTTTGCTTCATTTCCAAAGATATGCTTTACCAGAAGTATGAGTCATATCATCTCGTGTTGGATTCACTTGAATGGACTGTCGCAAAGATTATTCTCTGATAGATTTTTCCATTTGTGAGATAATATTTTACTTATGTGTTAAGTTAAATGCAAAGTGATAGAATAAGGTTCAGAGGGATGCCTGGGTGGCTCAGCAATTGAGTGGCTGCCTTTGGCTCAGGCCGTGATCCCAGGATCCGGAATCGAGTCCCACATCAGGCTCCTTGTGGGGAGCCTGCTTCTCCCTCTGCCTGTGTCTCTGCCTCTCATAAATAAATAAAATCTTTTTTTTTAAAAAAATAGGCTTCAGAAAATGAGTGAAGATACAGAACTAAATGTAGTTTCCTTTTTATTTATATAAATTCTGAGGTTCCATTCTGAAAATAGATAATATGGGTTTTGGGTGGCATGATTATATTTGTCTAGATTTTTTTTCTTTCTTTAATATATTTCTTTTTATTTTTTTTTTTATCTTGTGTTCCTTCATAGGTCTCTTTGAAGGTTGGATTCCATTTGCTTTAGTGCTGAACTGTGAAGAGAGTGTTCTATCTAGGTCTGCTATTCAGGAGTGTTGTAGGTAGAGCAGTGGGGTAACTAGAGGTGTCAAATCCTGGCAGGATGTTGTCTCAGAGCACCTTGGCCTCCCCCAGCTTCCTTGCCACTGTTTCTTGTGCCTCAGGTATGGCTTGTCACAGCATCTTCTTCCGGTGAGCGGCTCATCTAGATAATTGGTGAGCTTTTTTTTTCTTTAGTGTATAAACTTTTCTTTAGTGTATAATCTTTCCTCATGTTGACTTTGGTTAGTAGCTGCAAAGGTGATTGCTGTTGCCTGCCTCTTACCCCCCAGTTTCAGGAGTCAGAGAGAGTGAAGGTGCTTTGTGTGCTGCTCCTCTGTCCTTCGGTGTTGTTTCTAGTGCAATTGCATCATGTGGGAACACATCTGCGTTATTCAGTCACTCTCCTGTTTCTGGCATCTCAAGGACTTTTTCTTTGTCTCTAACATAAAGTGTGATGAACGAGGAACAGCTTTTCAGTCCTTTACACAGTCTAGAGGAGTGTTCAGAGTCTGGAGTTTGAAGGTTGAGATTTGAACCTCAGCTCTGCTGCTTACTGTGTGGGCCTGCATGAGTCGCTTAACTTCCCCTGGCCTGTTTGTCTCATGGTAAACCTGGAGTACTGTTCTATCTGTTCTATCAGTCCTAAGGATTAAATGAGGTGTTCACCTGAATCTCTTAGCAAAGCGCTTGGGGGCATGGTAAGCCCTCATTTGGACCCTCGATGCTTCAGGATCATTGCTTTCTTTGATGATAACTTCCCAGAAGAGGATTATTGTTTTATATATAGCATAGGAATATTTTCAGAGTTTTGATGTGTATTACACAGTTGCCCACTAGAAAGGTGCTACTTGACTCAGGTGCCAAGTTCGAGAATTTTGTTTTTCTAGAACCCTTGTGTAGGCCTTCCTATTTTATATGCTTTATGTGGCGTTTAAGGCAAATCCCTTTGCTACTGAGGGTTGGTTTCTGGCAGTTGAAGGGAGCTCTGTGGGGGAAAAAGGAGAGTGAGTTGGCCTGGGCAAAATAAAAGGATTATTGTCTTGCTTTGGCCATAGAGGCTTTTATATTTATACCTTGTTTTGAGAATTAGGCCCTCTTGATCATTTTGGTCCATAAGTAAATATTTTAGTTTTTCTTTTACCTATGATTTATAGTTTCCAAAGTACGTCTTATACATTATTTTCCATTTGATTCTTACGGTAAACTTCTCCAAAAATAAATTAATATGTACACTAAGGAAGCACATCCAGAGATATTGCAATTTACATAGAGGAAAAAAAGCTAATGAGAGGTAGAATAGGGACATAAATGGTACTCTGAGTCCTGGTATATTGTTCTTTATCTTGTGCTTTTGGGACCTCCCTTGCCTTTCTCACAATCCTGCTTCAATTCTAGTCATTAATCAAATTCTATTGTTAAGGAAACCATTAGGATTAATTCTAGTTAAGAAGAGAATATCATCATAATTGTTTCTTAAAAATTAGAATCTAGAAATCTCTAGAGGGAGGTGCAGGTGTGTGCGCACATGCATACACATTTTGGTTTTCTCTCACAGCGAAAGCATATGAAATTAGAACTCCACCAGCATTTAATTTCTTTGCCATTCTGATGGAAACTAGGTTGATATTTGGTTTTGCATGTATATCTCTTATAGTATAAATTTATATTAATCAGATGTCTTAAAACCTCAATGGGGTTAATTCTTGGTAAAGCCAGTTTGAAACTAATCATTTCTTAAATTTTATTCATTCAAATTTTTAAATTATTTATGATTTAGAATTCAGTTCCTTCTTTCATTCTTTACTATAATAAAATACTTCCCTTCCAAGTCTCTGAACCCAGGAGAGCTATATTACTTTGTTCTCCCCTCTATCCATAGCATCGAGCACAAGTAGATTTTAGATGGACCAAGGTACTGTGATTCGATGTGAATATTGAGCACTTAATGCCCAAGTTGATTTAAGCTTTCAAAGGTACTTTCTTAAAACGTTGATAAAAAGTTTAAGTCCTTAGTTTTAGAGTTTCTTCCAAGATGTGTGTGCAGGCATGCGTGCACACGTGTGTACATGTGCATGTGGTAGGTACTCTTAATCATTTAACTTGGATGTTTTTTGAACTCATTGGCATACTGTTAAGATTCCTAAGTAAGGAGTTTGTTTATGGGATTTTATTTGATATGTATTTTGTTTGATTTTATTTCATATTCTCATTTGTATATTATCAAATATTTCTGCCCAAGAAATACGGAGTAGAGCATTTACATATCCACAGTGGCTATAGGGTTAGACTGACTTTTGGGAGGCAAGAAGGCCGGGATTCTTTTGTGATATTTCGCTATTTCAGATTTTTAAAAGGTTTTCCAAACTTTCCTTATTAAGACTTTCAAATATTTTCTTATTTGCTAAAAACCAAAACACAAAGGCAGTGAGATTGAATAGATAAGGGCAGACTGCTTTATCATAATTTTTTATATATCAGATATTTATGTTTTTATTTTTTTTAAGTGACTGAATTTAAAGAAGTTATTTTAGGAGAGAAAGCTTGCCTGAATCACTAAAATTAGTAAATTGTTTTTCTTTAATATATTTTCTTTAGGTGTTAAATGGATTAATTCTTCATTGATTACACATACAACAGCAATATAGTTATGGCGACCTTCCAGACTTTGAGAAACAGTCACATGAAGACTCGAGCATCTGTCAGAAAAGTAAGTTCACTGTATTAGATTCCTTTAAATGATAGTTTTAAATAAAAATGTTGACCATTTTTAAAAATCTTATTAAGCAGCTATATGGTATTGTTTTAAATAAATCTGTGTTGTAATTAGTAATATTCAAATCTTGCAAAGATTGGCATATATGAATATAGAGATAGGAAGTCAATCAGCCTTATTTCCCAAAGATCACAATGCCTCCCCATTTCTTCTCAACAGATAGTTTTCTGCCTTCTGTGTTCTCAAGGTCTTCCATCTTTTGCAATGTAAGCATCAGGTATAAATTTTCTTAAGTACCTTTGCCCCAAAATATTACCATTTACTCAATTCAGTAACTATAAATTTGAATATTTATTTATTTTAAAATTTTTATTTATTCATGAGAGACACAGAGAGAGAGGTAGAGACACAGGCAGAGGGAGAAGCAGGCTCCCCATGGGGAGCCCGATGTGGGACTTGAACACGGGATGCCTGGATCACGACCTGACCAGAAGGCAGACGCTCAACCACTGAACCACCCCGGTGTCCTAAATTGGAGTATTTATTGTATGCTAGGTCCTGTATTAGGTATTGGATAATCAGTAGTGAGCAAATTAAATACGATTGCCTGATTTTTTTTCTAGTCTGAGGAGGAACGCTCTCTCTTCCTCTTAAGACAATTTGGTTATCGTTCCATTTTTTGATCTCTTTTTTCCTAACATTTTATTGTGAAAAATTTCAAGCATACGGAAGAGCTAAAACCTTAGCACACCTAAACTTGCAGGCCGACCACCTATACTTGATAGTTGTTAATACAGTCGACCTTTGAACAACATAGGGGTTACGAATGCCAACCCCCTATGCAGTCAAAGATCCATGTACAAGTTTTGGCTCCCCCAGAACTTTACCTCTAAGAGCCTACAGTTGATTGGAAGTCTTATCCATAACTTAAACAGCCAACTGACACATATTTCGTTTATGTCTTATATTCTGTATTCTTAACAATAAATTCTAGACAAAAGGTAATGTTATTAAAATCATAAGGAAGAGAAAATACATTTACAGAAGTGAACTGTTTATTGAAAAAAAAAAATCCACATGGAAGTGCACCCATGCAGTTCTAATCTGTGGTGTTCAAAGATCAACTGTATTTTATTTGCTCTGTGTGTGCATGTGTGCACGCACACATGTTTACTTTCTGGCAGAAGTACTTGAAAGTTACAGTCTTAATATCTCTTCACTCCTTGAATACTTGAGCATGCTTCTCCCAGGGATTATCGTATCCTCCCCATATAACAATAATACAGTTACCACATGACAATAATGAAATTATATCACATTCAAGAAAATTAAGTACAATTCCCTAATGTCTGATACCCAGATGTACTCAGACTTCCTTTATTACTCTTAAAATGTCTTTTTGCAGTCTTCCCCACCCCCAGCCACACTCCCATTTTGGATTTAGTCTAGGCTCCTAGGCCTTGAGTTGCACTTGATGCTTATGACTTATTTTTGTTATTTTTGGTCTGAGAGTTTCTCCTCTTTTATTTATTTATTAAAGTTCAAGAATGACTTTTTTTAAAAAAAATATTTTATTTATTTATTTATGAGAGAGAGAGAGAACGAGTGAGAGAGAGGCAGAGACACAAGGAGAGGGAGAAGCAGGCTCCCTGTGGAGAGCTTGATGTGGGACTTGATCCCAGGACCCAAGGATCACAACCCAAGCCAAAGGCAAATGCTCAACCACTGAGTCACCCAGGTGTCCCTCAAGACTGATGACCTGAGCAGATCAGGCTAGTATCTTGTGTGATGTCCTGCATACTAGATCTGTGGTATTTAACTTATTCCTCTCTCTTCTGTGTTTCATAGACTCTAGAAGTTAGATGTCAAAGCTTGATTAGATTTGGGTTAAACATTTTTGGCAAGAATAGTTGTAGGTGATGTGAGGACAGAATTTCAGGTTTCCCTGTGATCAGTGATGTAAAAATTGATCAGTTGATGAAAGTAGTAATGTTGCCTGCACTCCATTTTAAAAGTGTATTTTCCATTTTCTAGTTATCTATGATACTTGGCAGTGTGCATATATCTTGTTTTTTCCCCAACAACTTTTTATCTAATATTTTTGGTATTCCTAATGACTGTTTCCTGAATCTTTTATTTCTTAGAACCTACAAAATGATGATTTTCCTAATGTTATCATTCCTTTTATATTTATTACCTAGAATTCTTAAAGAAAAGCTTTCCCCCATTAATCTTAAATGAACTATAGTATCTCCTATAAAGATAGGGTAAATGCCCTTGAATTACCAGTTTTCAGGTTAGTGATTTGGTGGAATAGGCAAATGAGCTTATTTCCATTCATTCATTCAATTTGTATTGCTCTGGATTCATGGATTTTAAAAATTCTGTATTTTACAATCTTTTATTTATTTATGGTCATTTATTCATTTAATTTGCTCAAGGGGACTCAGACATGGTCCCCTCTAAGCTGGGGCCTATGTCCTGTTGTGTTAGGCTCTTAATTCTTTGATTGTTTCCCTATTTCCTGGGATAACAGATTAACCCAGTTTCACCTTCTACTTTCCTTTCCTCAGACTTGGAATTGGCTATTTCTCCAAAGAACCCTTTCTAGTTTTTAGAAACCAAGTACTCTGGGTACTAGGATTGGTATCCATATCTCCTTCAGTGTCATGAGTTTACATCAGTAGTTTAGGTTCAGATTTCATGTTTTTTTTTCTTTTTTCTTTTTTTTTTTTGAGTTGTTTGTATCCTAGCTTAAAAACTTCCATCACTAATGAAAACAGAATCATTTAAAATTCAGAATATTTTTAAGCCCACAGAAAAGTTGAGGAAGGAAACCAGTACAATGAACACTGTACATACCCTTCA
This sequence comes from Canis lupus dingo, assembly GCF_003254725.2. Classification (NCBI taxonomy): domain Eukaryota; kingdom Metazoa; phylum Chordata; class Mammalia; order Carnivora; family Canidae; genus Canis; species Canis lupus. Next base: position 8,454,665 of record NC_064264.1, on the reverse strand, counting down.
CTTAAGTTCACCCTCTATTAACATTTTGCAGTACCCATTCTATCTGTGTATAGAACACACATGTGCATGTGCACACATGTGCACACATCCCTCTCCACGCTTCCCTTTTGAAACCATGTGAGAGTAGGCTGCAGACATTTCTTAAGAATATCAGCATCATTACTACCCCTGAAAAAATTAATTCAATGACCTCATCTAGCATGCGGTCCATATACAAATTTCCCTAATTGTCTCAAATATCTTACTTTATACTTTGCTCTTCATCTAGGTTCCAGTCAAGATTTGCACTTTATTTGGGTGTTGTGTCTCTTTGGTTTCCCCCCAGTATCACCAGATATTTCCAATATAAAGATATGTATCCTTTATAACTGGTACAATTAACAAGTAATCTGTAGGGTGATGCTGAGAGTGTGAGTAGCTTTTAACCCTGTGATAGGATACATTGATAATCTTTCCCTAGATCAGTAATTACACTGGGATTTACAAATAGCATTTAAAAATTTTGTCATTCTGTCCATATTTGTCATCTAGCATTCTTAGGTAAATTATGTGTTTTTCCCCCATCCCCTATTGTTTTATCTGTCCCTTTTAATGGATTCAGAGATTTAAAAAAAAAATCCCGTTGTAAGATTCCTAAATTTGACTAGTGGAAATCCTTCAGGTTGCCTTTCCTTTTCCTTTTCCTTTTCCTTTTCCTTTTCCTTTTCCTTTTCCTTTTCCTTTTCCTTTTCCTTTCCTTTTCCTTTTCTTAAATTTTAATTCCAGTATAATTAACAGTGTTATATTAGTTTCAGCCATACAGTATAGTGATTCAACAATTCTTTACATTACTCAGTGCTCATCATAGTAAATGTACTCTTAATCCCATTCACCTGTTGCTTCTGTGTTCTTTTGAAACAGCTTGTTTAGTCCCTGAGCACGTACTTGGTTCCTGTCACAATTAAGATGTCCCCCCCTGCATGTCATACTTTCTCTGCCTCTAGCCTGGAACCAGCCATTTTCCCAAGAGCTCTAGTTCTTTTTATTGGCAAATGATATTTAAAAACCAATGTCTTTGTCCTGGGTGTGCTCATTACTACTGAGGGTCATTGCTTCTGTGATGGTTTAGTAGAAAAATGCAGTACATATGCTTAAAAAATCATGAGTTAATATTGGTAATTCATATTTGATATTAGATTTTTTTTCTTTATTGCTTTGGTTTCATATGGATCTTGTCTTTTAAACCAAAGATTTCCACTAATTTCTTATTTATTAAAATTAGCAAACATTTATTGAGTTCATATAGTATGTGAGGTACTGAAATCTGAGGAAACAAATTGAGTAAAACAGAGTCTCTGACCTCAATAATTTGGTTTATTTCCTACCATTAAAAATGAAAACACTCATGATAATATGTTGTGATATGGATTAAATGCTCTCAGTGTGCAGATAATACATTTATTTTGATGAAGGGGTGGGAAAATCTTCACAGGTCTTGGGCTGGATAGGATTTCTACAGGGAAAGATTAGGGAGTAAGGACATTTCTAATAGAAGAGCAGATCAGTAAATCAGCAGAAGGAGAATAAGGTAGAATGAAATTAATGTTCTTTCTCTCTCTGACTATAATACCTATTGTTTTCTTTATGTAATTTTTTCCTCCCTCTGTTCCTTTGTGTTTGTGACCTCTCCCCCTCCCTCATTTTATCATGGATGCTTTAGGACCCCTGAAAGCCTTAGCTCAAGTTATTATCTTTTTTTCCATCTCCAGCTTCATTATGAGAGTAATCACTTTTGTTAGCATGCCTTTTTATAGCATCCACATTACCTTACTCCCTATGTAATTGTCGCTTCTGTTCTGCCAGTGACTTGGGAATCAGGTATGCGCTCTGTTGGGTTTTAGTGTGGGGTGCAAGTGAGTGAACCCAGAATGGGGGCCTTATGAGCTTCCAGGAGATCAAATGGCTGGGCAATGGTATGTGTTTTGAGTACGTGGGACTCTACTTGATTAAGCCTTTTGTTGGTTCGTCCTCTCAGCTCAGTTGAGGTCCGTATGTATCCACAGGTGCCAAATGAATATTAATTGGAGAGTTAGTGACCCTACATTTAAAAATAGAATATCTGCAGGATCTTTTACCCTGTCTCAGAATTAAATAAGTTAAGAATATCTTTTATTTTCAGAGCTTCAGTGAAGATGTGTTCCAGTCTGTCAAGTCTTTATTACAGAGTGAGAAGGAACTATGCACTATATCAGCAGAGGATTGTTTAAAGCAGGATGAACATGCCAATTTGACTGAGGTTTGACCTAATACTTTATGTATCTTTTCTTAAACACAATGTATTTTCACGCTTCCTTGTAAAGCTGCATCATCTATTTTTAAGTTGCCTAAAATCTCTACATATTAATTCATGTGTGAGAAGTATCTGTTTTAAATATCAGCTGACATAATTATCATAGTGTGTTATAATGAGCATATTTAATTCTGTGCATTGGCATTGTTAAACACTCACTGGACATAACAGCACAGTATTAGTTGATTCCTGCTATATGCAGTAATTCATACTTCAATGCTAAAATTTTCTGCTCTGGAACATGAAATATATACTATTCTCATATTTATTTTTTGGTTATTGTTAGCTTCCTTGATTATTTAAGTTCAGTACTTTGATACAAAATGAAACAGTAGTGATAAATTTGTTTTGAAATTCATGTATTTATTACTCAAGATATACTATTTGCTCACCTGCTTTTGCTACATCAATGTTTCCAGTCTTTGTTTGGACTTAACTACTATGAAAAGAAGTAAATTTTTTCCTGCAGTATAAACAGTCTAGCAACACATTCATGTCTTGAAATAAGAGAAGTAAGGTATTAGGTTGTTCAAGTTCAGAAGTGGTAAGTATATTAGTTAAAAAAGAAAATTTGTTTTGAAACCAAGGATCTAATATAAAAGTCTTGATTGTTCTTATTTTGGGGAAGGATTTTCTTTAACATCCTTGAGAAACTATATTTGAAGTAGTTCCGTAGGATGGTGGTGAGCATACCTTTTAGGCCTCTTGTGTTCTCTGACTTGAGCCTTTTCCTTCTGTGTCAGCTAATTTCCAGGGCTCTTGACTTTATCTTCTCTGTTATCCCTTCTGCTTTACTTTAGTCAAGCTGAGCTTCTCTTAATGTCCTCAGTTGTTGCCAAGTGTGGCAAGTCTCCTGTGTCCTTCTGCCCTCACACAGTTTTCCAGCTTGTGTCTCTCCAGCTGCTTACGTAGAGCCTTTCTGAGCCCACATTCCTTGGTGAGGCATTCCTCAATCAATGGGAAGTATAAGACTGCTGGCATCTTCAAAACCCATGTCAGCTTATTTTCTCTTTTGTATTCAGTAAAAGGAAACTTGAAAGAATAGAAGGAATTCTGTCTCATTTGAGGGTGTGCGTATCTCAAAGTATTTTTTCCAAGAAAGGAAGGAAGTTCATTTTTGTGTGTCTTTGTTATTGCATGTCTGTGATGTGCAAGGCACTTTCCTCCATGTTTTCTGATTAACCCTCACGACTGTGGAAGTGGAGTTGTATGGCTTAAGTTTTGCAGATGGGGAGCCTGGCTCCTAGAGCCTCACAGTTTACCTAGAAACCTGGAAATTGGCTGTAGCACTTTTAGGAAGTGATAACCATAATTAATCAGGATAACGATCCTGGGGTAATACAATATTCTGACTTGTTTGTGAGTCATCAGAAAGAGACTGAGTGTCGCTTTATGTCATAACTATGCTGCTTTCCCTTAATTCTTGAGAATTGATTGTCCATATTGCTGTCATTAAAGTATTTATATTTTTAGTCACAGTACTTGCTTAGTTGACAGTTTACCATGCTGACTTCAAATGGAATTTTTCTTTTCTTTTCTATGATATCAAAGACATAAAGGGAATGTAAATTTTTTAAAAATACTTTTTTGGGATTATAAAAGTAGTACATGATGCTTATAGAAAATTAAATACTACAAGCATAAAAAAGAAAATGCCTATCATTAATCTTATGAATTGGAAAAAAACCATGGTGAACAAAGAAAAAAAAATAAGATCACTTATAATTCCATCTAGAATTAAACACTACTTACATTTTGGTGTATTCCCTTCCAGTACTGTTTTTCACATGTATGTTTTTAAAAATAAATAAGGTTGGAATTGGGTGCATACCTTGTATCATTTTTTCTGTAACTTGTCCTTTTTACTTAGTAATGTGACCTTTTCTCATGCCGTTAAATATATCTTTTTAAAGACTTTATTTGAGGGAGAAAGAGAGCATGAGCCAGGGGAGAGGGAGAAGCAGACTCTCCACTGAACAGGGAGCCTGATGCAGGGCTCATTCCTGGGACTCCAGGATCATGACCTGAGTCAAAGGCAGACGCCCCACCAACTGAGCCACTCGGACGCCCTGGCATTAGATATTCTTTAGAAATTTAATTTATATAAACTTCTGCAGAGAAATCACTATGTAAGCATTTTGAAGGAATAAGTAATAGTATCACAGGGAGTCAATAAGGAGTTTTGGGGACCTCCCCAGGGAAGGCCTTTCTTAGGGGTTAACATTTAAGTTGGATCTTGAAGAGTAAGGAGGAGCAAGGTATGGAAACATCCAACCAATAGAGATCCAGGTTGAGGGGGTGTTATTGCATAGCTCTTAGGCAAGAACATGCTGGGCATGCTCTAGACCCAGAAAGGGGGCCCATGTATATGAATGAAAGTGTGGGAAGGTTGAAAGCACTAGCTAACCCAGAGCCTGGGGGCCTCAGTTAGGACTTGGCAGTGGGAAGCATGGAAAGGTTTGCCAAGGGAGTGACATGATTATTATCAAGACCAGGTGGGACAGGACTGTAGTAGTGCAGATGAGAAGGGTGGCAGGGGAAGTGGAGAGAGGAACATGTATGGGAGATACATTTGTGGAGTAGAATTGATGGAACTTGGTAATGCAGTGGATGTGGGGAAGGTTGAAGAACTACATTATGGAACCGTGTCTTTGGTGAAAAAGCTTTGTGATGATCTTTGAAAAAACTTATCATTTTGTCAAAGACAGGATTTTAAAAATTTTTAAGTGAGGTATAATTGACATGGAACATAGTGGTTTTTAAAAAATTTTTAAGTGAGGTATAATTGACATGGAACATAGCGGTTTCAGGTATGCTTCAACATTTGTATATAACTGAGCATTTTAATGTTTTTTTTGTGTGTTTTTTTTATATCTCAGCTCTGTCAATCTAATTGCAGTAAGACTTAACTCAAGTTAATGGAGCTTTATTCCTTTTTTATTCAGGTTACATTTCTAGGTTTTAATGAAGAAACAGATGCTGCTCATATACAGGTATAGTCAATTTATTGAACTGGAAAAGACCATGAGAGATTATTTGGGACAAATTTTGAGGCCATGAAATTTGCCTTATTTAAGAGCCCAAAATTTACTTAAATTCATCTGTTATCATTCCTATTTAAAGCTAAAAGACATTTTGAGATCACCTTTTGAGTGTGCTTTGGGCATTTTCACTTTTAGCATTTTCAGAGTATTCTTGTTACAGAAAGTAAAGTTAGGAGACCACAAAAGTAATTTATTTGAGAAAGTTGCAAACCGCAGGCTAACTTTTCCTCCATTCTGTGCAGCATAACGTAGAAAGTGAAACTTGTTTTTTAATTTGAATAGTCTTTCTAATCTGACTTTATCAGATTATTATGTTTTTAATTGAGCTAGAATAAAATTTAAAAGGTGAAATTTGTAAAAAGTAATGATTAACCAGTGCAAAAATTTTAGCCTGATCTATGCAGGTGTTTACAGAGAGGCTGGTAGTTGAGATTATAATCAGCAAAGGAAAGCTTCACAGCTATGTATTGGTTGAAACTTGTATAGATGTGATAGGCATACTTTGTTTTGTTTTGTTTTTACACCTTGTGCTGCTGCTTAATATTTGTGATTGCCATGGGTTTACTTTTGTGGTAAAGCGTCTCCCAGTGGACGAAGTAATACTGTTCACTTTTTTATGAATAATGCCTATCAATGAATAGTCTGCTGTGTGTCTCCCTTATGCCCTTGCCTGAAGGAAACTATTTAGACAGAAAGCACAACAGAAGACATACTCCTGAGAACGTAAGGCTGAAAAGAGAAGTGTTCCAAAGTATTTTTCTCTTTCTCTACTTCCTCTTTAAGAGTTACTGGTAAAGTCATGTTTATAAAGGAATGTATTCTACGAGGGGTCAAAGACATTCATAACTCTTTCCCTGGGTAAAGAATTTACATAAAAAGGGCAAATGATAAAAAAAAGGAAATCTCTTTTCCTTTCCTTAATATCTTCATAAAATTTTTATTCGGAGTCTAGAAAGATAGATTGGTATTTTACAATACCAGAAAAATAGATTGGTATTTAACAAACATAAAACTTAAGCTCTAAGAAACACCGGCCATTGGTAAGAATCCTTATATGTAGGAAATAACCCATGGTTAACCTGAAGATTGCAGGTTGACATTTGTAGCTAAAAAGTATTAAAAACCTAATTGTCATGGATGCATGAGGTACTCTGTAAAAATGCTTTTGCACTTGATGTCAATATTTAAAAGGCTATAGAAATAGGTATTAAAATATATTTTTTAATTTTTTGTATATATATTTTTAATTTTTTTAAAAAATATTTTAGTACAGTTTATTTTTGAGTTTAAAAAATTGTGTAAGATAAACTACATATGTTAACTCTTTTGAACTGGAAAATGTATTAACCAGTAGACCTTGCAGTTTTTGGATAAAGCCCACATTATAGGAATCTTAACAAAAGTGTTATTTATTGTATTACTGTTTTAAATTAGGATTTAGCTGCAGTTTCTGTGGAACTTCCAGATCTTCTGAATTCATTGCACTTCTGCAGTCTAAATGAAAATGAAATCATTTGTATGAAGGATATAAGTAAATCATCAGATACAAACAGTGGTCCTCTAAATCAGGTAATTTTTATATATCCTTTCTAATGTGTTTTTCAGGGCAAATTTTATAAAGACATTTGATGAAGAGTATTAAACTTTTAGGGATCCCTGGGTGGCGCAGCGGTTTGGCGCCTGCCTTTGGCCCAGGGCGCGATCCTGGAGACCCGGGATCGAATCCCACATCGGGCTCCCTGCATGGAGCCCGCTTCTCTCTCTGCCTGTGTCTCTGCCTCTCTCTCTCTCTCTCTCTCTGTGACTATCATAAATAAATAAATAAAATCTTTAAAAAAAAAAAAAAAAAAAGAGTATTAAACTTTTAAATGCTTGGATGAAATTTCTTTTTTTTTTTTTCCTGGTATCTCAAGGAAATATGATTAGTCAGTAACATAACTCAGGAGGCTTTGAAATCACTGAAAGATAGGATAATTTTGGCCATAGCTTTAAATTAGATTTTTCATGTGCGAAGTTCCCCAAATGATACGTAAGTACATATTCGTTTTTTTTCTGAAAATTTATTTCTCGATTTCTTGGATTTCTGTCTTTTTATAAATACTACAGGAACTTTCCTCCCCTTTATGGCCAATTCCAAATTTATATATTGTGTTCAGTGTTTTGGAGAAATTACTTTAACTCATTTTCTGTTAAAAGAATTTAGTATAAAGTTGATATCTGAAGATATGTTTTTTTATTTATAAATAAAAATGTTACCATTTCAGACAGGTAGTTAGTATTATAATAGCGTTTAGTTCTTTTAGTATTACCTTGTTGATAATGCATCAAAGAAAAATGCTTTGCATGTTTTACCTTCTAAAAAGTGAATTAGTAGGTTTAAAGTTTGGATTACTTATTCCAAGTATAAAAGTCTACTATGTTCATTATGAGGTGTACAGATAAAAGTAGAACTGGTTGCCTCATTTCTTTAATTATGTTCTTCATTTATATTTACTTTATTTACTAGGATTACAAGAGGTGATTAGCTATTATATTTAATTTCCAGCTCTTGACTAAGTCATTTGTCAATATTTGCATTTTTTAAGATAATGTGTATGGGGAAAAAATCTGATGATTCATATTTTTAACCAGCTGTAAACGTTATTATAAAATTGTATTATAATACTAGGGAAATTTAGGTAAAAGGAGGGGAAGATTCTTTTACAATAGGAGGGCAGGTGGTATCATGCTAGAAGCTACTGGAAAATGGGGTAAAAATAGAATAGAACTTGCTTCCTGCCCTCTACCAGTTTACAGCGTGGTTGGTGAGCTAGGTTAATGAACAAGGAAACTCTTGGCGATGAATGCTAATATAGGTAAGTGTGATTGCCAAAGATATGGATAGTAAGTTCTGTAATATTATTTAAGGATCTAGAATGGGTCGAATTTGAGTACCGATGAGAAAAAATTGGGAGAAAGAAAGATTGAGAAGTGAGAAATGTTGTAGAGAAAGAAGGAAGAGTTAACAATACAAAATTGGGGAGCCTTTCAGGATACACACATTTCTGTTTTTCCCTGAGATTGTGTTTTTTCTAGGCTTCGCTTGCAGATAATATGCTTTGTGTGTATAATACATTTTGAAAATAAAATGATTTTTTATCATCTTTCATCTTCTCCAAGAGTCAGCATTCTGGAATGCTCTGCGTCATGAGAGTGTCACCTACATTACCAAGACTCAGAATTGATTTTATCTTTAGTCTCCTAAGTAAATATGCTACTGGTATAAGATACACCTTGGACACATATTTGCATCAGAAGCACCAACTTGAGACTGCTAAGGAAGACGATGATGATGACACCAACCAGTCTGTGTCTTCCATAGAGGATGACTTTGTCACTGCTTTTGAGCACTTAGAGGAAGAAGAGGCCTCAAAGCCGTATAATGATGGTTTGTTCTTTACTAGACTTTTTCATGAAAAAATAAAAGTTTAACATTCAGTTTTACTAGTTTTTGGGCTGACTTATTAATTGAAATTCATCTTGATATTTGATACAATTTAAACATTCTAACTTTCTTTTTGATTCTGCAAAAAATTTTCTTGTGATTCCTAAGTGCATTGTTATCTGCTCTTTAGTTGTGCTATTTCCATTTGCTATCTGTTATGGGTAGTACTGTTCAAGCACTGTTTACTTCATTACATTAAGTGTTTGGACCATGCCTGGGTTAAAATTTGAGAAGAGTTAGCTGGTAGAGGGATCATATTAGTGTTTCTAACACGTGTGACAAGGAGCTAAGCATTTCGTAGACCAAGTATTTCTAGATGCGAGGTAAAATGAAATTATTTTAGTAAAAGGTGTATTTGCTCTCAAGTGTGATTTGGGATGAATCTGGTGTTACACATAGTGTAGAAGACAGTTAAGCTACAAATATATATTTCACGCTTGAAGTCTACTTATTTCCATTGATATAAACTAATTTTTAAAAGATTCTGTTCATTTTATTCTTTTCCTATAGGAATAAATATTACTGCACTAAAGAGCCAGTGTGATGCTGCTTCACAGACTTCTTCTGGTCACCATTTAGAAACCCATGATTTAAGGATTCTGGTTAGTTCTGGGAGGCAGAAGTCATTGGCTAACCCTTCAGCTTCCTTAATAAATGTGCTGGGACATAAAGAACTACCTTCTGTGAAAACTTCAGTCACCACGTTAATTTCTGAGCCTTGGATCCAAAAGAGTTTCTACAGGTCATCTAATGCTTCAGATAAAGGTAGTGATGCACGGAAAACATTATTTTCTTCTTCCCCTGCCTACTCCTCTGAATCTGAATGCTCAAGTCCAAGTCCTGTTATTTTCTTGGATGAAGAGGGTTATCAGAAAAGTTTAAAAGCAAAACTTGAGTTACCTAAAATTCCTGTGATGAAAGATGATATAGAAGATTCAGACTCAGAAGTAAGTGAATTTTTTGATAGTTTTGATCAGTTTGATGAACTAGAACAAACTTTAGAGGCTTCTTGTTCATTTCCAAAAGATCCTGTCCTAGGGAAGCCATCGCAAAAGAAAGGACACAAACATGAAAAATCTTGCTCTGTAACCACTACTATGAATCCTCAAAAATTCAAGTTTGATCGTCCAGCTCTCCCAGCTAATGTTAGAAAGCCAACTCCTCGTAAACCGGAATCCCCTTATAGTAACCTGTGTGATGCCCCGGATTCACCTCGCCCAGTGAAGGCGTCAGGGGAAGACAGTGGTTTGTTTAGCCCTATTCGATCTTCTGCCTTTAGTCCTCTTGGAGGCTGTACTCCTGCTGAATGTTTTTGCCAAACAGATACTGGTGGAGATAAGATTCATGAAAATCATGATTCTGTTTATTACACCTATGAGGATTATGCAAATAGCATTTCATGTGAGGTATTGGGCTCAGTTCTTCATACCCAGCACACTCATGCAACCTCAAATATTCATAGTATTAAAAAGGGAGAAAATAAAACCATAGCTCTTAAGAATGGAAGCCTTGATCAAAAAAATAAATCTAAAAATACATCCTTGATGATTAAAGACAGTATTCAGAAATTTGCATCAGATCTTGTGGAAAAAAGTTTCGGCAGTGCATTTAAAGACTTACAGAAAGGAGTCTCTTCATGTACCAATGCATTGTGCCATTTAGCCATCAAATTGACATCGTCCATTTTTCAGATGGCATTTAATGAACTGAGAAGGCAGTGTGCATTTTCACTGAGAGAACGTGCCATTAGCAGTCTGGCTAATTTTTTGGTGAGCGAAGCTTTATCAAATGCTTTACAGGATTTACAGTATGTAAAGAAGCAGATATTCACAAACACAGTTGCTAGGTTTGCTGCAGATCTTGCCGAAGAGCTTGTTTTTGAAGGCATCATGGAAGTGTGTCAGTTTTCGTATCCCCCAACACCCACGTCTCCACAGTGTTGGTCGTTGGACTGTGAAGATAGAGTAGTAAAGTCATATGCAAAAGACTTATCTGAGTCTGTAATACAGGAAGCGTTTATTGAGCTTTCACAAGTTGATGTGACATTCACAACCAAGGCAGCGGTTAGTGTTTCTACAGATAACCTAAAGTGTGCGAGCACAGAAAATTTAGTGCCATTGACACAGACCTCCACGTTTTCCCCTGCTTTTAACAATCAGACAGTTATGGCAACAAGACCCATGCAGGAATATAAAAAGGAATACACAGTACAGCAGGCCTTGTTTTGTACTTCTGGAGTTGTTACTTCTATACCAGTGCCCTTGGCGGGAAATGCCCTTCTCCCATATCATATTTCATCTAATACATATCAGGCAAAGTCTCTTCAGTCATCTGATGGTAATAATTTGAATGGTGATTCTATCCAGACACGTGTTACCACAAAAAACAAAGAAGAGGAAGTAGCATGTCTCAGAAATATTTGTTTACCCTCAGACCACAATCCAGGTAGCCAGAAAGATTTTAAACCAACTAATGATGATATTGAAATGCAAAGCTCTTCAAAATTACCAAGTGATCCTGTGATTATTAGCAACTTTTCTACAGCAATGGTGCATACGATTGTAAATGAAACGCTGGAGTCAATGACATCATTCAAAGGCACGAACACAGTTGATGAACACACAGATTGTGTAACTACAGCAGTAAAGGGAAAACCCTTTGCTTTTCACTCTGACCAAGCAACACTGCAACTGAGCGAAGCTAGCAATAAGGACATGTTTGCTGATCAGTTATCTAAATCTATTCTTAAACATTCCATAGATAAAAGCAAATCAGTGCTTCCAAATGTAGATAAAAGTGCTGAACACAAGGAAGGCTTGCCTATTCCCAGAGAAGAGTCACAATTCCCCAAATTTTCTGATCCTCAAGATCACTTAACCCACTGTTTGCTTTCAGTAGGAAAGGATTATGTTCCAGAATGTAAAGGTTCATCAGCTCACGGATTTTCTTTAGAGACACTACCACCTTGTCCAACAATTGTAGGTCAGAAACCTGATTTGAAGGAAGTTGCTAAGGACAAATCTGTGAAAAAGCATAATTTGAATAATACAGCACTTGAGCCCTTGTCTTTTGGGCAAGAACACCCTTTTCCTCATTCACATACTTTGTCCTCCACAGTGCTTACATGTGTAGATGGTTTGCATGTGGAAGATAAACAGAAAATTAGAGATGGAAATGTAATACCTGGCACTCCTCCATCCACTCCTCTAGTGCCATCCCAGGCTAGTTCTGAATGGGATATTAAGAAGTTAACCAAAAAGCTCAAGGGGGAATTAGCAAAAGAATTTGCACCTGCTACGCCACCCTCTACACCTCACAACTCGTCTGTTGGTAGTTTGTCTGAAAATGAACAAAATACTATAGAAAAAGAAGAGTTCATGTTGAAACTCATGCGATCTCTTTCAGAAGAGGTTGAAAGTAGTGAAGACGAAGAGCACCCAGAAGTGGATGTAAAGTCTGAGCACCCAGGGAAAAAAGTTCAATTTGCAGAATCATTAGCTACCCACATCATTTCTCTCGCAACGGAAATGGCAGCTTCCCATTTAGATAATAAAGTCATTCAAGAACCCAGGGTTAAAAGCCCTTGCTTAAATGCACAAAGTCAAAGAAGTGTGTCACCTGCTGTTTTAAATTGCTCAGAGGAAAATTTACAAACGTTATGCAATTTTGCAAGTGATATGGCGGCAGAAGTCATTACAGAAGCTGAGAAAATAGCAAAAGTTAGAAGTTGTATGCCTTTCAGGCAAAGGAAGAATAGTTGTTACGTTGATGGTGGCCGAGATGATAGATTAGAAGAGAAGTTGGAAATGGAGGCTGTAGCATACCCACGAGAAGGAGATCCATTCATTCTTTCGTTACCACCAAATCCTTTTATGTCTGGTCTGACGTATAAGTATCCCAGCTGTGAAAGCGTGACAGACGAGTATGCGGGTCATATTATCCAAGTGCTAAAACAGGAAGGCGGCAATCGTGAGTTAATAATGGACCAGTATGCCAATAGACTTGCTTATCGATCTGTTAAATCAGGATTACAAGAAGCTGCCAAGACAACCAAAATGAAGTGCAGCTCAAAAATGTTTCCCCTGCAAAGCTCACAGGTAAAAACCAAGAACGAACTATTAATATTCCTAAATAAAGAACACCACCAAGAAGTAGATAAAGAACGACAAAGCAAAAGAAATGGAGGTTACCTTTGTAAAAATCAAACCTGTGAATGGACGCGGGATACATATAAAAATGAGTCCTCTGAACTGTATAATTTTTCAACCTCTCTAGCTCACAGCATAACAAGAGATGTCAAAAAAGAGCTGACAACGTCTACGGTTGGCTTGCCAAAATCCTTAACAGATTCTTGCCTTTATGAAAAGTCTGGATGTGATGAAGATACCAAGTCTCACATTGAGCCAGAATTTCTTCAGTCTCTTCAGCCTCCCTCACAAAATCACAGATTTTATCACAGTACAGGCAACTTAAATGGATATGGTCATGGAGAGAATGTTGTTCAAGCTATAGAGCAGTATGCTAAAAAAGTAGTGGATGACACACTAGAGCTCAGTTTAGGATCTGCAGTTTTCCATGAGTCTGAGTCCACGAAAGCAGCTGATAGGGTCACTTATACGGAAAAGTTGTCACCTCTCATAAGTCAAGCTTGCAGATACTGTGACCGTAAAGAATTGCATGATTGTACTGGGAATTCATCTCAGCACATTTCTAGACTGGATTCATTTGCTAGCGGTAAGCCAGTTTCTGTATCGAAACTTAGCAACATCCATCAGGAGTCTAGAATTTGTCACCTTGATGTCCCACAAATTCATGTTGGTCTTGATAAGAAGACAGTGCTTGCTGAGAAGATAGTTGCTGAAGCTATTGAAAAAGCAGAGAGAGAGCTGAGCAATACCAGCTTGGCGGCTGATAGCGGAATCGGACAAGATGGCATTAGCTTTGTTGAGAGCCTGACCACAGAAATAATGACATCGGCAATGACGAATGTTGGACGCGCGGTTAGCAGGTGAGTTTCAGATGTCCTTTGGGTCTTATGATAAAATGAAAAGTTACTCAGTCATATGTGTCTTAGGTCCTGTTCAGAACCCTAAGTTAACAAATCTTCCCTACTACATTTGCGTGGTGTTTCATATCCTGTATGTCACTCTCCATCTCTGTTGTCTCATTATCCCCCTGACCGCCCTTTGAGGGAAAGTATTAATCACTTCCTGAACTAGAAGAGGAGGCTTAGGGATAGTCACCTTGCCCCCCACCCCCCCACCCCTCATTCACAGAGCTGTGAAGTAGGTAACGCTGGATTGAAGAAAAGCCAGAGAGTTGTAGACCACAAATGCAGAGTATCACTGTGATAGATAATGACTCCAAGATTTCATTCTTTTTTAAAGCAGTGTTTTCTTTCTCTCACAAAGGTAAGTTTTCATATAAAGAGGATAATTTAACGAAACTGCTATAAGGAAGAAAGCTTTAAAAAGCAGTAATTGGAAGTCTCTGAAGACTTCTGTTACTGTTCTCACTTCTCCTGGTAGGTGCCTGTCTAAGGGGACAGTTCTCTTTCTGATGACCTCGCAGTGTTCTTCAGTAGCTGTGCCTTGTGCTCAGTGATTCCAATACCATAGTGATTAAACTTTTCACTTTTAGCCTTTTTTTCCTCCCTGGAAAGCATCAGGACCAACTTATGTTCTTGGTTTGTAGGATTTTGTTAGGCCCACTGGACAGAGAAAGTTCCTAGAGTTGAGGTGGAATTTAATGGCGTCACATGAGTCTTCAGATTTTTTTTTTTTTATATATTTTTAGTAGCTTTTGTCAGAGCCATGGCAAGGACTGCCTCTCTTCTTAGCCATCTTAAAATAGGGAGATGCACATATAGGGAATATAAGAAATAGTGAAAGAGGTTATAAGGGACAGGAGGGGAACCAAGTGGGAAAAATTAGAGAGGGAGACAAATCATGAGAGACCCCTAACTCTGGGGAAAAAAACAAAGGGTTATGGAAGTGGGGGGGGGGTGGGCGGAGGGTTGGGGTAACCGAGTGACTGGCACTTAGGAGGGCACTTAATGGGATGAGCACTGAGTGTTACACTATGTGTTGCCAAATTGAACTTAAATAAAAACAAATACCCCTCCCCCCGAAAAAAAGGAAAAAAAAATAGGGAGATGCAGTTTGGCCAGGACCCTGGAATCCAGTTGTTCTGTGGCATCTTCTTGTGATGTTTCTGGTGAATGAAGGGAGGTCTCTATTTTCTGTAATCAGGCAGCTTCCTTTCTCCTAGAGCTGGGGTTAGCAAACTGACTCTCAGGCCAAATCTGGCCACTGCTTGTTTTCTTTTTTTTTTTTTTTTAATTGTGTGTGAGCTAAGAATGGTTTTTACATTTCCTCTGTGGTTGATAAATCAAAACAATACTATTTTGTGACAAGTGAAAATTAGATGAAATTCAAATTTTAATGTTCATAAATAAAGTTATACTGGAACACAGCTGGGCTCATTAATTTATGTATTGTCTGTGGCTGCTTCTGTGCTTTAACGCCAGAGTTGAATAGTTGGAGTAGTGAGATGGCCAACAATGGTTGGGTGTTTCCTGTTTGGTCCTTTACAGTAAAAATTGCAAGCCTTTGTCCTCGACCCACGTTTCCTTTGTTCATGACTACCTGTCAGTTCTTAATATGGTGATGTATAGTAAGTGGTTAATAAATACGTGAATGAATAAGGTAGTAGACTAGGCTTTTCTACAACTGAAGTAACGCTCCTCAAACAAGATTGACCTCAGGCTATTTTAACTGTTTCTCCCTGTGCCTCTCCCCAGGCTCTAGTAGGAAAAGAGACTCCACCCTAGATGAGAGGAAAATATTGATAGCTATCGATAGCTCAATATTTTTACTTTCCCTTCTGGCTCCCTTGGGTGAGTAAGTAGGCCCCTCAAGTTAATTCCTAGAAGCTAGTGCTGTCCTAGTCGAACTTTTTATCAAGGCCAGTAGAATATTACTTTGTATTTCTTTTCTCTTTTTTCTTCTTAATAATTGTATAGGGTTCTATAAGTGCTGATTATTAAAAGCTGACTCTAGTGTGTACAATGTACTGTTTCCCATTTTCTATTTCTGAAGTTAAAATGGTTTTGCCTTTCAAACTTTAGAGGGATTCATTCAAGTGGATTATTTTTAAAGGTGTCATTTGGTGTCCCTTTTCTTGTAAATGTTTGATTCATGAAAATAACCATAAATATTTCACAAAGCTGTAAATGTACAGAAGGGTGGTATGTGGGTGGTTTGTGAGTGTCGAATGGGGAATTACATGGTAGTGCATTTTTAGCAGAGCAAACATCTAAACTATATTGTGAGCCATTATTTCTGAGCCGGAATAACCCAGTAGTCATTAAAACTCTTCTCTGGACTTCATTTAGTGGGTCATTTCAGCCAAAAAAACCATTAGATTGCAGCACATTCCAGAAAAATGTAAAAAATTAAAAAAACAAAGTAGAGGTCTGTTACGGCTCAAAACTATAACGTGCCTGTCCAATGTAATTCCAGTTGATGTATCTTAAATATAAAATGAGGATAGCCCCAGAGGGGAGTGGGCATTTCAGGATTTATTCTGGGTGCTGGGGATACAAAAATAAGCAAAACCAGTAAAAAATATATGTTATCTAGAACTTACATTACAGTGGAATAAGACAAAACAGCGAAGTGTATCACACAATGGTAAGTGTTTTGGAGGAAAACTGAAGCAAGGAAGGGAATGGGGGCGAGGGTGGTGGTGGTGGGTGGTGCAGCAGGTGGGCATGGGTTGCAGTTTTGAATAGGCAGAGGGGGAAGAAACACTGATAAACATTTGAGCAAAGAGCCAAAGGTGAAGGGAGAATAAGTCGCACTGGAATTGGGGCAGAGGGTTCCAGGCAAAGGGGTAGGATTGTGCATGTTGGGGAAGCAGCACAGAGGCAGACGTGCCTGAAGTCAGTGGGCTGGGAAACTAATAGATGGGAAGAGATGGAGACCAGGAGAGGCTAGCATACCAGTGAGTGTATTATAAGG
The DNA here is from genome assembly GCF_003254725.2 of Canis lupus dingo. Taxonomy (NCBI): domain Eukaryota; kingdom Metazoa; phylum Chordata; class Mammalia; order Carnivora; family Canidae; genus Canis; species Canis lupus. Next base: position 8,437,784 of record NC_064264.1, on the reverse strand, counting down.
ATTTGGACTCTCATTCTGATTGGTGAGGAGCTGTTAGAAGGTTTTGATCAGAAGACTAACATTTTTCCTCTTTATCTTTAAAAATATCATTTTAAACTGCTGTGTTGAGAATAAAATATAGAGGGGGCAATTGCAGTAACTGAACAGTGGCCTAGTGGCCTTTCTCGTGAGATGGAATAAAAATATAAATGTCTTTTCATTGAAAAAAATAATGAGAACTGTTATGATCCGTGCTCAGAATCTTAAAGAGATTGGCTAGTTTGACTCGAGGCTTGATTGACAGTACTAGAATTCCTCAAACTACATTTTTGTTGTTGTTGTTGTTCTTCAAGCCAGAAAGAGCTTCCTCTCAGTACAAAGAAGAGTACTGTCTTAAAAAGTAGGTGATCAATGTAGGAACGTGCGCTCCTCTGCAGTGGTGCCAGTTGAAAGTATGAATTGCTTGAAAGAGAATTCAGATCAACAGAGCATTTGGGATGGATCCATAATAGATATAGCTCATTTAATTTTGAAAGTATTTTGCTCTCCTGCAGAGTCTCTTTATTAGCAGACACAAAGGGTTGAATGGGCCACTGGTGTGGCTGTGAAGATCGATTCTTGTTTTTGTCATCTTTATCATCAAATTGATAGCTTTGGAACTCAGAATCTGAATATTTCGGATTGAAAATTTTTTTCCCTTCTCCCCCATTCCTTCCTTCCTTCCTTTTTTTCAGTCCAAAAGAAATAGAAGACTTACAGTCAACCGAGTCTTTCGGCAGCCAGCAGATGAATCTCAGTATTGGTGATGACAGCACGGGTAGCTGGTCTAATTTAAGTTTTGAAGATGAACACCAGGATGAAAGTAGCAGTTTTCATCACCTAAGTGAAAGGTAACTAAATTTGTGCGTGTGATTGCATAGTTTAGGTCCTCAGACCTCAGAATTATATTTACACGGGGTGTTTAAAAATTAGAAATATGCCATTATTTTCAGAATATGTTTTATGGTCTATAATGTAGTTCTAATATATATATATATATATATTTTAGTTCTAATAGTTTTTGACATTTATTAGATACCATGATTAGCTAAGCTAATTTTCTTTGGGTGTGACAATAGCTGATGTGAAAAATACTGCATTCATTTGATTTTATACCTTTAGGATTTTCCTGGACTTCCGTGATTTTTGAGGAAAAAATGTATTTCTCATTTCAAAAAATGTTTTTCTTTAGAAGCTGAAAAAAAAGACAGTTATCTGTAAAAGTTATCTAAATGACCCTGTAATTTTCTTGTTATTAGTGAAAGTAATATCTTTCTTGGGAGGATTCCTCATTTACCCTGCTATCCAGGAACAAAATGGCCGAGAGCATTTATACTTGAAAATACATAAACTTCTTGTAAAAATACGGTATTGTACAGCGGAAGGCATTTCCCTGGTATATAACTTGTCTTAGTTAATTTTGTTCGTAGTAACAGTCTTTAGCATATTTTATTAATTATGATACATTTGTTTCTTACATTCTTGACTCTCTAAAGGCATTCCTGACTAAACTATAAAATGCCATAAATTTTTTTTATCTGCATTAATTGATAATTGGAATTAATAAATGCCATCCAGGGCTGAGTCTAGGGAGAGGAAAAGGTCCTAGTTTTTGGCCTGTGAGAAGGACCCTGTGAGGCTTCAGTTGAACAAAAACCCTTGGAATTGACTTAAAAAGAGGAAGAAGTGAGAAGACTGTGGGAGGAGGGGAGGAAGGGAAGGAAATGGCTTCTCACCTGCTAAAACACATCATCTCAGAGCATTTTGTTTGATGCTTGGATTAACCAGTAAGTATTAATATTTGTATAAAACATCTGTTTTGTCATAGTTTCTTAAAATGCTGTGTAAACCACCAATACATCTTAAAATCTGGGTCAGGGACGCCTGGGTGGCTCAGTGGTTGAGCGCCTGTCTTTAGCTCAGGGCATGATCCTGGGGTCCTGGGATTGAGTCCTGCATCCAGTTCCCTACAGTGAGCCTGCTTGTTCCTCAGCCTATGTCGCTGCCTCTCTCCCTGTGTCTTTCATGAATAAATAGATGAAATCTTTAAAAAAAAATCTGGGTCTAAGAAGGCAGTCTTTAAAACTGGTAGTGGGAAGTAGGGGTCATATCACAAACATTATTTGGCCCTTTCCATAACTCTACCTAGAATAGAATGTTAAGACTTAAATTCTCCTCTCATCTTGGAGAAACATAGGCTTCTAGGATTTCAGTGAGGGTCGACATTGCTGCGTAGGAAATCCTAGCGTTGCAATGGTGAACGAGGGTTAGTGGCCCGTGGCATCAAGGGCCTCTGTAGCCAGCTAAACAGCTTTGTGCAGAATGTTGTCTGGTTAGATGGCTCTGTCCTTGGTTCTGTCCTTCTTAGCGTTTTATTAGTGATAGAAAATAAGGAATCCTGCCCATTGGCATCAGTGGTTTTGCTTTCCTGTGGGTTTAGTTACCCATGGTCAGTCGAGGTCCAGAAGCAGATGATCCTCCTGACATGTTGTCAGAAGGCCACTTATTGCCTAACACTACTGTCATTGTGCCTGTGTCATTCACCACACATCATCTCATCTCATCTCAGATGATTATCATCTCACATCATCACAAGGCTGGTGAGTACACGCAGTAAGGTGTTTTGAGAGAGACAGACCACATTCACATAATTTTTATTGTAGTATACTGTTAAAATTACTCTTTTTAGTTTTTGTTGTTAACCTCTTACTGTGCCTAATTTATGAATTAAACTTCATCATAGGGCAGCCCGGTGGCTCAGCGGTTTAGCACCGCTTTCAGCCCAGGGCCAGATCCTAGAGACCCAGGATCGAGTCCCGCATCGGGCTCCCTGCATGGAGCCTGCTTCTGCCTGTGCCTGTGCCTCTCTCCCTCTCTCCCTGTGGATATATCATGATTAAATAAATAAAATCTTTAAAATAAATAAATAAATAAACAAATAAACTTCATTATAAGTAATGTATGTAAAGAAAACATAGTATGTGTAGGGTTCAATACTATCTATCCATGGTTTCATGGATAGCCACTGCAAGCCTTGGAACACATTCTCTGCAGATAAGGGAATACTGTGCTCATTACTTGTGAATGACTTAAAATAAAGATGAAAAGATCATCTCATTAACCAGAACCAAGTTTCAAAAAGACCAAATCAGGCTGAGACTCAAAGAATTATGTTTAACATGGTAAATGCATTTGGTTCAGAAAATTAACTGGATTCAGGCTGGGGAATAACATGGCTTTATAGCATTTTGTCTGAAAAACACCTGTAGTTTACAGTCTTAATAAGAACAGTTATGCTATGTGGCTGTCGAGGTTCAAGGACAGAGAAAAAGTAGGGCTCATCCTGGGTTGATAGTGTGATTGCTGAACATACAATTTCTAGTGCCTCACCTTCCAGAGATTAAGATTCAGTAGGTCATTGGAGGTCCCAAGAATCTCCGATGATTTTACTGCAGGTGCTTCAGAGGCCACATTTAAGATACATGGCTGCACGTGTTTTGTCTTTGATGACATCTGTAGGAACTGTAATTTTCTGGTACAGAGATCAGATAGGAGATAAAAGACTTAAGTGTTTTAGATCCTCCATATGCTTTTTTACTCCAAGTAGGAAGGTTAGTAGAGGGCAACAGTTAAAGAAATAATAATTTCAGAGTTTCATAGGTGCTTATGAGGAATGTGTAGTTATTTGATCTGAAAGAGGCTTGGTTTGTGTATGTGGGTCTCTTAAGTACTGCAAACGGGCTGTGAATTTCTTAGAAGCTATGTAGTGGGTTAGGTAAGAGATGGGACTGGGCTTGCGGAATTCTTGAGATAGTATTTATGAGATATGTCCAAATCGACAGTAGTTTTCATGTGGCTGAAAACCACAATAAAGAATCTGAGCCTCCATTTATCATATGGTTTCACTCATATGCAGAACATAAATAGTGAAAGGGACCATTAAGGAAAAGGAGGGAAACTGGGGAACAATTAGAGAGGGAGACAAACCATGAGAGACTCCTAACTCTGGGAAACAGACAAAGGGTTGCAGAAGGGGAGGCGGGTGGGAGGATGGGGTGACTGAGTGACTGGCATTGAGGAGGGCAAGGCACTTGATGGGATGAGCACTGGATGTTATACTGTAGGTTGGCAAATTGAATTTAAATTAAAAAAATCTTAACCTTTGGCCTCCACTGGCTTGAGGTACACCCCTTCTAGACATAGGAAATATGAAAAGATGTGAAAGGAAAATACACAGATAGGAATAGATAGGAAATAGGAAAAGATTTAAAAGAAAATGATGGATGCAGGGCAGTGTTTAAGAATGAAATATCACTGTTAAGTGAAGATATTCAGTTGTTTTGTGTCAGATTAATGGAAGGTGATTGTATCTCCTAGGTTGCTCGGGACAGGCCAGGTTTGCTTCTGTTGCTTTGGTGTAGTTATTAATGGTGACTTCTTTCATTTCCCAAAGTGTCCTGCTTAGATGAAGAATTATACAGTCCCCCTAGTTAGGTGGCATTTCATAGATAACTGACTTTAAATCGGACCCACTTTGAGGGGTAGGAGGGGTGGGGGAATGAGGTTAAATAGAGGGAGTTTGAATTTTTAGTCTTCACATTTTTTTTTGCCGTTATTCATTTCATGTTCACCTAAACTTTAGGGGATGGGTTTTGATGATTAATTAAAAGGAGGAATCATTATTGTTGTCAGAGTATGGGTAAGGATTTTAATTTTGTAATATTTTTCCTTTGTTTAGAAAATCATTCCTATATTAGAGGTAGTGCAATGTTTGAGATCTTCAGTTTTCCCTTTCTCTTTGGCTCACAGCTGCCTCTCCATTCTATATTTCCATGTTTTTCCATCTTTGGTTTGTCTGACGACAGACCACATAGGCAAAACTCTGGCTGCTTTCAGGGTTTTATAGATGGAGTTATATTTGTCTGAGCACAGGTTGAAAAGAAACTACTCAGTTTTAACTTCAATTTTCTAATACAGTATGGTTTGTGACCGTTTGATGGTGTCAGAGTAAATACAGATACGCAAATTATTGAAATTGCTTGTAAACTCTTTAGAACTTTTAAATAATCATCCCTTTTTTGGTAACTGTATCAACATTTACTGATGCACAGAAGATGATTTTGTGTTAATTCACTTTTTAAAACCAAAATTTTGGTTTTGTGTACATATTAATTTTTGTAATTGCCTAGCCTAATGTGGGGAAACGTAAGCTGCTTATCACTGCGAACTAATGTGCTTACTAATTATTTTAATGATTAGAATTTTAAATCGCATGTTTAGGTTTTAATCTGAAAAATTAAATTTAGTATTGTTTCTGAACACAGTCGCTTATTGTTTCTTTTTGCTTTGCTGCAATGTTAGGATATCGTTTGCTTTCCTCTTTTGATTAGATAGTTTAAGGTGTCTGTGTGGCATTAGTGACTGGCCCACCAGACAGGTGTATTGCTCGATTAAGCCTTGATTACTCAAAAATCTGATGAAAATGGATGTTATTTGCCACCTACTGAATTATACATAATGTATGAAATGAAGGTAATTGACATAATAAGGGTATTTTGAAATCAGAAAAAAAAAAAAAAGAAATCAGAAAACATCTTTTCTCCAAGTAGTTAGAAAAGGTCTATTTGGGATTATGTTTGGTGCCTGTTATTTCAGTACCAAATCCATCTGTCTAAAGAGCTGAGAGAATGTTAACGGTAACCTGTGATTTTTTTAAAATTTTACCCAAACTGAAGAGTTTTGGCTTCTTACAAATTATAGCCCAAGATTTGCCTAAACATGAATTTAATCATGAAACTTCTTGAGGCATTCATCTACTGTCCTAAAAGTCATTCTGTTGTGTCCATACGTGAAATAAATAGAAATTTAGACTATTTTTCCTGATGTGTGGAGGCCAAATAAGAAAACTCCCAAACACCCGAATCCGTCGGTAGCCGTGATGGTTTCTGCCTCCACGGATGCCCCCCTCCCCGGGGGCAGCTCTCACCCGAACCTCCCACTTACCACTGACAGAAGCTGTTCCAAGGAAAACCCAGGTCGTCTTTACTATTCATTTTCTGGTTCAGCTCTGTTCTTTTCTTCTTCTGGCAGTAATGGTAACAGCAGTAGCTGGAGCAGTCTTGGTTTAGAAGGAGATTTGTATGAGGACAATTTATCCTTTCCAACATCAGACAGGTTGGTCCGGTCCAGAAACTTACAAACTGATGAGTCTTTCACACTAATGCATGATGTCATACTCTGAAAAGAACGTGGGTTACAGTGCCAGTATGTATCAACCTGCTTTCCTCCTGTGTTTGGACTTGATCCTGCTTGATAATTTACATCTAATGACAAAATTCAATTATGCTAAGATACAACTGACCTCTAATTGCAAAATGTGTTACATCTATGCATGTAGTGCTCCGCCTGCTATTTTTCATCCTACCAATTACTATTTCATTAAAAAGAGCTTGCTTCCTACAGGATTTCTGGTTTTTGTTGTTGTTTTATTTGTTTTTGTATGTAATTTTACTTCATATTTAAGGAAAGCATAGGAAAAAAATTTACTCTGTTAAAAATATGTACATGACATCAGCAGAGGCATTAATGAATATTCATGGCATTCTATGATAATTCAAATGCTGTGTTATCCAGAACCAAATTAGTAGACTATTTTAACTTTAAATTATTTGAAATCAAATTTGATCATGAAATTACTTGGTGTTCTGTATCACAGTAAGGTAGGCCTTCTTGGTTACTGATGACCTACCTGTTTAGGCATCGTTTACAATTCAGATTTTAACGTGAAATGGTGTGAGAAGCAAAGCTTCCTTTTAAATTGTCATTTCTTACCTTTTTAAATGTCATATATCATATCGTAACATTCATTCTTTTCCATGTTTTAAGAATTGGTTTTAGTACCATTATTTTAATTAAAGCTTTTTTTTTTTAACTGCTTCTGCTCTTTTATTTGAAAAGTGATGAGCCAGATGATAAAGATGAAGATCCTGAGGATGATGGAGAAGGTAAATGACTGTTTTTCAAAGTGTTTGCATGTTTTTTTGTATAAGGTTTCCTAGAAGAGTCTTCACTTCGTGCGTTTTCATCTGTGGGCCTCCAGGTTATTATAAATTAGGGTATTTGCAATCACAACAGTCCTGAACTAATGTATCCGGTGACAGGTCCTTTAATGAACCATTTGTACCATTTGATTGCTAAACTAATGAAGTGTACCCATTGGTGTGAAAACTGAATTACTTAAAAAGAGTTATTCAGTTATTTGAGAGGGAAATTTATGATAATCTCTCTCTGTGTAATTATCTTTTTTAAAACATAAAACCCTTACATTATAATATATAATTTATTAAAATCATGGCATATGCTCTAGTTTTATCCTTCCAAACTAGTAACTTCTTAAATTAGTGTTTAATGTTGATCTTACATAAATCAGAAGGTAAAAATTAAAAGATATTTTAAGATACATTCTTCCCTCTCTCAGTCCTATTCCTGAATTCACAAATAGACATATTTGAAGAAAATATTCAGTTCTTCCTTTGATGAACACAGTGCCAAATATCTAAATACCAGAAGTCATTGGTAACAGAGTTCTGGACCATGATTTGTAATCCTTAATTCCAATATTAGAGTATCTGAGTGAATGTAGAAACTTTCTATATTGAAGCTGAATTTTCATTTAGCTGGTTTATTTAGATGGCTTATTTTTTTAAATTATGAAAATACCAATAATGTCTTCTATAGAGCAGCACCTAAAAATATTTATAGTGTTTGAGATATTTGTTTTTGAGCTAGTGCTTTTTTTCATCATTTCCTTAGAAGTAGGGCAAACTGAGAAAAATGCCTAAATGAATTCTTGAAATGTACTTTATTAACACCTGAGTGTCCAGTTAGTTTTACCTCCAGTTATGCCTTTCTTATTTAGGGAAGTCATGTACCCATTTTTGAGCTAAAATCCTCAGACTTGAGGTGATTATTTTTTAGTCCCAGTGCTTCTGCTAAGTTAGACATTCTGTTTTTAAGTAGACATTCTTCATATAGGGCTTCTAGAAGTAAGTTTTTGTCATTGGATATGACATAGGGATAGGTCAATATTTTTAGAGATACAGATAGGCTAGGTAATATTTGCTTTATTTTGTTGACTGAAAAAAATGTTAACTTTGTCTAGGAAAGTTGTGTCATGTCTGGTATCATGATATCATGGTGTACCAGACCCCTTTTTTGATTGAGAGTCATTGAGGGGAGAGGAGGGAAAAGGCAGTACTTTTTTTTTTATCTTAAGAGAATGACACAGATCTGTTGTCTAAGTGAAAACATTAGGGACCAACACAAATCCTAGAAATGATTAGTAGTAGTCTAGAATGCCCTGCAAACTTTAAAAAAGAATCAGGGACCGTCACCAACAAATTTCCACGACTGGCACAAACTGACGTGACGTCTGCCAGCATGCCCACTGTTCACCTCAGTGTGGGAGGGCACTTACTTGTGTGAGCTCTGCTTTTAGCTCAGCCCTCTTTAAGCAGGAGTGATGATATGGGTCTACAGGTCATTAGTTTTATAGCCAACAGCGATTCATCCTTCTTTATGTTGAGAACATAATTTTCATAAAAAGAAACTTGTGAGTAATAGCTTATTTACAAAGAGGTGTGCCAGAAAATTCCCTGGTCTGCCTTTTGGGATGTAAGTGGCTGCATGTGACATTTCCCCCCGTCCTTTGCCTAAAAAATGAAGTGGTTGAGAGCATGGAGCCAGACTGTTATGTTCATGTCCTGGCTCAACCACTTCCCCATTGTAAGACTCCGGATCTCTCTCTGCCTCACATTCCTCACCTGTAAGATAGAGATGGTAGTTCTCACTTCATAAGATGGGTGTGAGGGTTCCAGGAGTTTGTATATAGGAAGAACTAGGATGTAATATGTATATGTAATACTACCTAGGATGTAATATGCCCTGTACAAGTATGTGTTGCTTCTGTTACGTAATTCAAGAAGCTTTCTCAAAGTCCATTTAATACATTTCTTTATATGAGATTTCTATTTTGATGGTTTATAATTTTGTTTCCTCTTTTCTTTACTTGTGGATTGTATTTTGACACAAATCTATGGCATTTATAGTACTTGAATTCAATGCCTCAAAATAGAGTTTTGTATTTGTGCTCTCAGTAGATAGATGATCAGCGTTATTCCTTTGTTGTAGCTTTATTTTGCCCTTTGAAATAAATGTTTTGGTTGATGTTAAGCTGAGGATGAGGGAAGACAGATTTTTTTTTTCCGAGCATTCATTGGAATCTTAAGAAATGGAAAATATTTCTCTACCCATGGGAACCAGAGTATTGAGAGTTGAATTGATGAGTTTCACTTTATGTCGTTCAAATGTAAATACTAGGTTTGGGGCCAGACAGAAAGATTCTGCTCATTACCAATATTGACATGGAGCCTTGCACAGTGGATCCCCAGCTAAGGATTATTCTTCAGTGGCTCGTGGCTTCTGAGGCTGAAGTGACAGAACTTTATCTTCATGACTCTGCAAAGAAGGAGTTCATACAAGTAAGCACCTGCTGCACAGGGTGGTTGTAAGGCCATGCTTAACCATCTTCGGTGTTCTGTATCCCATGGGTGACCTAGCCAGACGCCCCTTGATTGCACAGTGGGTCCGTGCTTGTGTGCTAGAGTCGCATAGTGGGTCCGGATGTTAGCCCTGCCCCTCTGGTAGTGTAACCTTGGGCACGTTCAAGGTTTCCTTATCTGCACTATGAAAATGAGAGGTTACCTTACAGAGGTTTATGAGGATTAAACACAATACTGTAAAAAAAAAATATGCTTGCTCTAGCGCCTGACATCCTAAGCACTCAGAGTTAGGTGCCATTAATAACCATGTATTCATATGGAAAGATTGAGTTATTATTTGTTTTAAATTGATTCATAATTATGCCTGGCAATTAGTATGTCTCCTACTCTGTTAATCCAGTTGTATTAGTGGGAGAAGCTAGCATGCTTCAAAAAGCCATGAAGGTTTAAACATCTTATAAGGGGCCATGGGGTTCTTAATAATGCAATATTCAGATTCAGTACACTAATTGGGTATTTTTATCAAGAACTTAACTGTGTGCCAGGCATGTTGTTAGTCAAGATTTTTATTTTATATAGTCTTAAAATTTTTGTCCCAGAATCTTCCTTATCAGAATTTTGATTTAATCTTCTTATAGGGTATAAAATAGTTCAATGAATAACCGGTGCAAATTGATCTATAACAAAAAGGGAGCAGTCCAGTTACTCTTGATTCCTGGTTCAGAATTTACAAAGATATAGTTTAAAGAAGTGTGTGGAAGAGATATTCAGTAAAAATGACCTTTTGTTGGTATTTTATTGTTTGTTTTTTCTTGGACTTTTGGATTTTTCTAGGTTAGGTTTCTGGTTTGAGGCAGAAGGAGAAGATAAGACAAAGCGATCTTCAGGAAATAAATCGTCAAGAAGGAGTAGATAGGAAAGGTGTGAGAGCCCACTGGAGGGAAGCAGATATTTTCAAGTCATTTAGTCTTAAATAAAGTGAGGGCTAAGGAAGACCATGGGCAGAGCTGAGCGTGAGCATGATGGTGCTAGGCGCTCATCCCCAAGTAACCTAGGGAGGACATTCTGAAAATTCCTCAAGAAGTTAAACCTGGCATTATCATATAACCCAGCAATACCCAAGAGGAATGAAAATGTATGTCCATTATTCCTACCAGGCCAGAAATGGAAACATCCTAGAATGGATAAATAAAATGTGGTATTTCTATGCAATGGAATATTATCTGTCAAAAAGGAAGGAAGTGCATACATGCTACGCCATGGAGGAACCTTCAAGTCACATTAAGTGAAAGAAACTGGTCACCAGAGACCATATCATATATTTTATGATTACATTTATACGAAATGGCCCAAATGGGCACATCTGTAGAGACTGATGTAGATTAGCGTTTGCCTAGAATTCTGTTTGGGAGACATGGGGAGTGTTCACTAATGGGTAGAGCTTCCTTTTGGTGTGACAAACGTGTTCTAACAGTAATTGTGGTGATGGTTGCACCCAACTCGGTGACTGTACTAAAAACCATGGACTAAGTACACTTTAAATGGATGAATTATATGGTCTGTGAACTATATCACTATAAGGCTGTATTTAACAAGGCTAAGCATATTTACATTACAAAATTAAAGTAGTTTTTACAGAACTAAATAGAACAAAATGAGTGAAGACATATTCTGATACCGGTGACGATGTATTTATTTAAACCTGTATTTAAATTTACTTTTTTTTTTTCAAGAAAAATGAAGTATTATTGAAGCATAACATTACATTAGTTTCAGGTGTACAGCATGATTCAATATTTGTCTATATTGTGAAATGATCACCACAATATTTATATACTTTTTTTGGTTGTTTTTTTGTTGAAACATTAACATTTCTTAACTTAGAAAGCCATGTTTCCACTGAGGCCAGAGTGTGTATTCCAGAAAAAAGCCACACTACATGTTGTGGAAGGAAAAATCCACATCCTTCTACTAAGATTGACATCTTTATTATTTTATGTTCCTAATTAAGGGTGTGGCAGATGTATTTAGTTAGGTCGAGAATTTCATGTAGAGATGGCGACTCTACTCCCACACAGACTATCTGGTGGGTGAGGTTGGTGGAGTTCTGTCTCCCAACAGCCCCAAAGTGTCATTCCCTGGAGGAGATGTATTTGTCAAGGGCAGGAAGGAAACATGTTTAGTTTGTGTAGAGGGGTGGTAATTTAGGAGAGGAGGCCTTGCTATAAAACTGGGAAATAATATTTTACTGCAGACGGCAAGAATCTCATAGTTATCTGATACTAAAAATAAAAATGGAAACTTTGTTGTTATGAGATTGTCTTTGGCTAACATTGGACATGCCTTTCTTTCTTACCAGCTCTCAAAACGATTACAAGAAAAGGGATGGAAGGTGGGGGACGTCGTGCAGGCTGTGCTGCAGTACTATGAAGTGCAGGAGGAGAGGCACAAGTCACTGTTTGATTGGCTCTTGGAAGACGCGTAGAACAAACTTCCAGCCAGTACATTTTATCGTTTTGAGAGAGGAAGAAATAGATCAAGATGCATAGGGTAAACTTTGAATATTAACATTTACAGTGAACTGGGAGGGAAGTAAATCAAGCTTTTTAAGCGCATTCAGTCATCCCACGTTGTATATAGTTCATACTTTTGTAATTTCTGTCAAAGACTATCTTCATTATGCTTCTGTGCACATGCGTAGTGTGTTAAGACCCTCAGAACGTTGATTTGAAGGAAAGTCTGACCATGAGGTTTTCAGGGACATCGACAGCAGTCTTCTTGCATCTGAATAGTGCTGCTACAAACCACACTGAGGTGGCTGAGGACAGAGTCCAGGGACAAAGAGTTTTGCTCCTTCACAAACAAATGCTGTGCTATTGAGAACTAATCTGACAAAAGAGCTTTGAGGCTAATGGGTTCCCCCACACACACAATAGAACTTCTGTCTTATTTTTAAAAGTCAATTTTATTTCCACAGCTCAGCTCTTGGTAGCTTTTTGAATCCCTTGCACTATTTAATTTCTTAGAAACATTGGTATTTTAGGTTCCGATAAATACCATAAATGATAGTTTCCCCATCCTTTCATCGAATGACATTATTTACTAATGTTGCCAATCCATCTGGCATGAAAATGAGTATGTGTTTGTGTGTGTGTGTATGTGGATAAGGGAGACTTTAACCTTGCCTAGTGGGTTTGTGCCCTTTTTTTTATTTTAGTGTTTTCTTGGTTAGAAACCCTCTGTTGACATTTAAAAAATGCTTTAAAATAAAATGTCTATAAAGGTTGTGCAGTAAGAATTTTTCTTTCTTTCTTTTTTTTTTTTTTTTTGGCAACTTTGGGCCCCTAACTTATAAATGAAAATAAAGGTACAAAACATGTTAAAATTTTAAAAATTAATGTTGATATGGAAATGCATCCAGAGAAGCCCAGTAATGATTTTCATGGTCAGATTTTTGAAAAAAAAAAAAAAATCCACAAAACTCTCTGCCTAGCAAGGATAAGCCTTTTCCAGAAAAAGAAGGGACTTCCAGCACCTTCTCACTCCCATAACCCCCTCCCGCGATAAAATAGTATCTGCATTATTTTGTAAAGTCGTCTGACATGATTTTTCTGGGCTCCATGTTTTCTACTACTTTGTCTTCAGAAACTGCCACTTGACTTGAATAGAGGACCAAGATTGTGTCTTGGTTTTGTATGTGAGGATATGCATGTGTGAATTTTTGGTTCTTCCATTAGTGTTTTGTAATCTAGAATAAATCACTTTTCGTTGGGGGCTTTTGGTTTTGCTCCATTTCATTTTCTTTTTTCCCGGAGCACTGACAGTTCTGGAAGCTGCACAAAGTGTAGAAGACATAGCACCCACCAAGGGGCAAGGAATAAGGGCACTTATATTAATTTGAATTAATAATTATGAGAGAAATGTATTTTATAATGAGAGAGTAAAGTTCGCTTAAGAAAAAATGCCCAAAGCTACTTAAATATTTTGAGGTTACAGTGTGAACTTTGATTTTTCTCAACTTAAAGAAATAGAGCAAGCTTTATAAATAAATTCACCTAAAGTTTCTTCAAGTATTTTTTACGGTGGAGTAATGCAGGAAATCTGTATAGCCAGAACTGTTTCTGTCTTTAGCTTCTCCAAACTGGAGATGCAGCAGCACTGGGCTGGGTTTATGAACGCTGGGAGCTGGGTTGTTAATCATAACAGGGATTAACTGATTATTAGATTAGATTGCATTTTTACACGTATATGACTATCAAGTTGTGTTTAGTAACTTCGATACACGTACGGGTTTGATTAACAGCAAATTGAGTTCTGCCTTTCTTTTAAACTTAAAGTGAAAATATATTCGTTTTGTAAAAAACTTCCTGTGCTTGGAAATGTTTATGTTTATATCTCTTATGGTAATAATCATTTTGAAGTAAGATTTTCCTCCTATCGTTGTTGTCTCTGCATTCGCTTGGAGCTGTGCTGGAGTCAGGGTTCCTTTACTTAGCCACCACGGAAGGACAGACCAGTCTGTAGGTGTTAGCATGTGTGGTAAGAACCCTAATGGAACTCTACCCTTGTAGCAGTGTAGGGGTGTAGAGAACAATATTAAGTATTAGCAGATGTGAAAACAAGTGTGAGCAAAGCTCCTTATATGGAGAGAAGTATCTTTTAATCAAGGACATTCTAAACTTACTTTCGTTAAAGGCACTTTGTGATTATTCCAAAGACATCTTATGTCTGTTTGGTTGCTCGGTCTTCAGCCCTGTTTGTTGAGAGGACCACCCCGCCCTCCTCCCCCACCGTCTCATTTTATTACTAATCTACTTGACATATTTATATTGTAACATGGTAATCTTGCCATTCTGTGCATTTCGGCCCTCATGAAATTACCATGTCTTATTCAGAACTCTTAAAATTGTGATATGCATTGAGTTGAATTCTGTTTATCAACTTCAGAACCCTTGAAGGATCTGTGGAAAGAAAGTGAATGACAGGAGGCCTCTGATAAGGGTTCTTTTTTTTTTTTTAAGAACATTGTTTTTGACTGAAATGTAGCAATTCTTTCATAGCCTTCTTTTCCCAAGGCAAGTTTAAATTACATTCATATTTTGGATATTATTAATGTTGGTTTTGAAGATATTTCTTGATTTATACAAAATGAATGATTAAGTCACGGAGGAAAATTAAAATATCAATTGGGTTGGTTGATAGAATTTAATGGAGTAATAAGACCTTTGAGAGTATTCACTTAGTGAATACATGCGATAACATCTTTATACTTTGAAAAATGTTCCACTTACCCTTTCAGATATTTGATGTGAATTAATTCAACTCATAATACTTGCATTTTGCTTAAATAAGGGTTTTATGTTGCTGGTAGGAGAATTTAATTACTTATTAAATGTACCATGTATAAAGTGAAAGACCGTTTATCTACATGGCTTTGACATCAGTGCACATTTGCCAGAAGCAAAACTTAACCCCGACTGATCATCAGAATTCAGACTCAAAATTTCTTTTTAGTTAATTATTTAGCTAATAGTATGCTTTCACAATTCACTGTCAGTTTCCCATCAGTATGTTGTTTAAATTTTATATTTCTCAAAGGAAACTTCCCACAGTTTAAAAAAAATATATTAATGCATCCACACTCAGGGTATAGGGAAAATACTTTTCCATATAAAGCCCTGCCCACCTGTCACCAGCACAAGACAGTTAGAGCTTCAGTGGGAATTATGTGATTACCTTCAAGTGAAATGCATCTTTCCCCCATTTTTAGCAAAAGACCCCACACGCATTTACTCACTTATATCCCTGCCCTGAAGATGGAGATGCAGTGTTGGTCACTCTTGTCACTTTATTTATTTATTTTTTTGTTTTACCATCCATGTACATTCCTTTCACATGGGTAGAATTGTAGTTCTAGAAGTTCATTATTTTATTTTTGTTGTAATGTTTGAATACTATTTAATATCGGGTTTTAATATTGCTGGATTTGCTAACTTTGGTTACTTGTGCAGTGTTTAAAGTAATTCACATTCTTGTTTAATATATATATATATAGCAAAAGCAGCTTTGGGTAATTGTAGCTGTTTATTTGTGCAGAATTACTACATTAAGATCTCGTATAACAGTAACTTTTTTTAGCTTTTCTGTCCTTTAATATGTTCATTTACCAAAATACGAACTTCAGGATGCACTATAATTTTGTTTTTGCAGTGGCTCAAAATAAACATTTCAGAAATCACCTTTGTAATAATTTGCAATTAATTGTTCTTTTATCTTTTATGAATTGTTTGTCTGTGATCTTTCCTCTCCCAACTAAGAATTCTCCAATAAACGTAAGAGATGCCTGGCCTCAGTTTCCTTCTATATTGTCTTGTTAACTGCTCTGTCCTGAACTAAACAACAAAGGCATTAATTGAACTGCCATGATAGAAGACACATAATCTCCGTGCTTCTAAAATGGTTTCTGAGAACTACAGAACCTGGGTATTTTTAATCAGACACTGGATTCTGGCTGTATATTCAGACGCCTCTGAATGCTGACATAAGTGACTTGAAAGGCTGGCTGCCCAACCTATTTTGCATTTGAGTGCCAAGTGGAATATTATGGTTGCGTGTTCAGGAATTCTGGCCTGGATCCAGCACTCCTTCCGCAGGCGATAGGGAGCATACATACCCCCTGTCATGCCATGTAGCATCGGGCTTAAGTAGCATCGGGCTTAAAAGTCAGATGTTGATTGTTGCTAATGGACCATGACTTGTCCTCAGTGGGTAAAGCCCAGAAATTAGGGACAGGGGCCCTATCGCTACTTGTCATGCAACCTCTCACCTAAAGCAGGTAAGATCAGTATCGTGCCTAGAAAAAAATCTGAATGATATGCCAGCAATTCTTCATTCTCCAGGGTTGCTCAAAGAGGGGAGGAAGGTTCTAGAAATTAGAGGCTTAACTTTATTGCTCCTGAACAAAAAACAAATCATAGTTGTTAAGAGCACCATTTTTTAAGTGCGTAGACAAGAAAGGGAGACACAGCACAGGTTTACCAAGAGCAGGTTCTATGAGAGCCTTTTTCCTTTTTCAGTAGAATTGTTCCACTGGCGCATTAGGATCCCAGAGACCTGGTATCTGTATTTTAACGAGGCATTTTGTATGGAGAAAGGAATGAACAGTTGTGGCTTCTTGGCTTCTGAGAATGTGTTCCCAAAGACGTGTAGTTTTAATAGGTCAGTGTCGACCTAGAGGGTCAACACCTAATGTACCGTAGGCCACCTGCTGTAGAGCCATTTTATACCCGCCTTGGGTGAAGATCGTGTTGGAATATACTGACCAGGGGTGTCGAAGAGCATTGCAGGGCATTGCATGGTAACCATTTTGAAGGACAATATTCAAACAATTGCAATAAACTTGGACAAGGAACTTCTGAGTCTGTTTTATTTTTTTCCCCTTTTGTCCTTGTGACTGAACCACAATTTGACATTTTCTTCCAAAGAGGGGAAGGTTCTCTTGCTTACACACTTTTACAAATTGAATATTCTGAGCTCAGATATTTTCCTCCAAATACCATATTTTTATGACTTTCTAGACATACACTTAGTTCTCTCCCAGTTACATAAATTCTGTGAACCAAGGAATTGAAGCCTAGAGATTCCGTAGGGGCTTACAATGATGTGAACTTGTGCAGAGTCAGAACAAGGCTGTTGGAAAAAAAAAAAAAAGCTGCCAGAATTACATCTGAAATCAACCTCCTCTCTTTTTCTGTTTATAACAGAATATGGGCAGTTGTGGGGCAAGGGGGCATGGATTCCAGGGAGACTAAAATGTTCTGATAAGGGCTTTTCCAACAAGTCTTGTCTTTGAGTCACCTCAAGTGCGTCGTGGCACATTTTGGGCCAACTTAAACTGCCTAGATTTGGGCAAGCCAGCTGACCTTTCTACTGCGTTGAACCCTAAGAGGCCATGGCTTACCGGAAGGGTCTCTGGTTAAACACAGAGCTAGGGAGATAACGGACAGTACGTTTAAGAAGCCTGATCACCTGAGGCCTCCGTAGGCCCAAGGGGCTAAGTGCTCTGGAAAGGTAGGAGGGGAGTAGTGGTTCTGGGTAAGTACAGGGAAGTGGGAGAGGAGAGACCCTCAGGGCTTCTATCAGAGTGCTAAGAGGTTGCAGGGAGAGGAAGTGGGCCATAGCCAGGGCCCTTGTGGGAGTGGAATGTGTTTGGGGGGAAAAAAGCTATGACATTAGTCCCTGCTTTTACGGAGTTTATTATTTAGCGAAGAAGAGTCATTAAATGAGTAATTAGAGAAATAGCTATTTAACTACGGTTTGAAGGGTGGTGGGAATCTGAAACAGAGAAGCCTAATGGGACTTCCCTAAGGATGTGCTGCTGAGGCTTCAGCTGGGTTCCGGCTCGGTGGGAACCAACCAGGCGGAGGGAGTCAGGGGGGTTGGGGGAGGCGGGGAGCTTTTTCAGTAGAGCAAACAAACACCCTGAGAAGAGAAGGCTTGTGGCTTGTTTGAAGAACCAAAGACCAGTTTGGCTAGAGCCTGGGGAGTTGTGACACATGGTGAAAAATATAGACCGCTCTCACCCAGATGCCTCCTCAAGAACGTGTTCCTAGTTGTACTGCTGTAATGTACGTTTTTTATACTGTAGAAGTTGGGTTTTAAGTCTGAGGCGTGGTGGGTTGATAGTCTCACTTGACCCTGTGCTTTTTATTTTATTTATTTTTAAAGATTGTATTTATTCGTGAGAAACAGAGACAAGGACGTAGGCAGAGGGGGAAGCAGGCTCCCACCGGGGAGCCCAGTCGGGGACTCGATCCCAGGACCCCGGGATCACGCCCTGAGCTGAAGGCAGACACTCAACCGCTGAGCCACCCAAGCGTCCCGACCCTGTGCTTATTAAACCATGCCTGGACCATCAGGTTTAGTCCCAGATGCCATCTCACCAAGGACAGAGAGAGCGTGAACCATCCACACCCATGACTGTCTAATTCGGGAGGAACTAAAAAGGAATCCTTTTAGTTGTCACTGAAATACAAAAGGCTGCTTGGCCCAGAGAAGGAAAGTAGGGGGTGTGTGGTGTGTGTGTGTGACCTCAAAACTGCTTTTAAACATACAAACGGCTGTCAGTGGAGATAGATTGGAACTTGTGACCCTATAGACCAGGTAAGTGGGTAGATACTAGCAGCAGGTTTCAGCTTGTTCTCCCCAAATTAAAGCTCTCCCCAAATTAAAGGACTAGACCCTTTCCATGAAAAAAGTGTGCTTGTCTTTGGAGAGGGGTCTGCAGTGCTGGCTCATCGCTTTTGCCATTTTTTATTATTTTTAAAATTTTTTTAAAAAGATTTCATTTATTTATTTATGAGAGACAGAGAGAGAGAGAGAGGCAGAGACACAGGCAGAGGGAGGAGCAGGCTCCACGCAGGGAGCCCGACGTGGGACTCCATCCCAGGTCTCCTGGATCACGACCTGGGCTGAAGGTGGCGCTAAACTGCTGAGCCACCCGGGTTGCCCACTTTTGCCATTTTTTAAAAAAGATTTTGTTTATTCATGAGAGAGAGAAGCAGAGACATAGGCAGAGGGAGGATACCCAAACAGCTCCTAACTTTGGATTAGGTGACCTGCTTTCCCACCGCTTAATTTTTCCCATGGCAGTTCAGTGAAGTTTAAGAAGAACGTAGGCTATAGGGTTCAAAGAACTTGATATAAAATCACAGCTCTGCCACTTGCCACCTATCATAGGATCTAGAGCAAAGGCCTGGGATGGTGGTATTTTCCTTCACGGGGGATTTCCTTTGCTTCTGACAGGTGCCTGGGGGCACAAGTGGTCTTGGAGCTCCTGAATTTAAATTCAAGCATTGAGGTTTTCTGAATAAACCAGGGGGCTGGAAACTGCTGCACACCTGGGCCAGGGCCTGTGTACGAGCGGTGCAGCCCATCAGGGTTCCTCCTTAGAGAAGGGGGTGGTGTTTGAGAATTGCTTTGTTGGATAGGGTAGCGGGAATGGACTCCTGCCTTGTTAAAGCCCCACGAGGCTACCAGAGTTCTGTGTATCACATTTTTTTCTTCAAGTTTGGCAAATATTCCTAGGACAAAAGAGTGGTGTTGGGTGCCGAGTTTCCTTGCTGGGGTTCTTTGCTTTTACTAGATGTGACCCCATTGATTCCTCAATATCCTTATGAGCTGTTTGATGCTTTTAAGAGGCTGTTTTGATATTTTATCCAATTTTTGCTCCCAGGTAACAACTCAAAAGATTTTAACTTACATGGAAGTACATTTATTTATTTATTTATTTATTTATTTAGCTATCTCCATGTGCTTGACCCTTGACATCCCTTTTATTTTTGTATTTTTATTTGTTTTTTTTTGAAGGGGTCATAAATACAAATGATATTAAATCCCGAAAGGTATAAAGACACACAGTGACAAGTCCTTCTTAGAGCTTTCCAGCCACCAAGCGGCGCTCCCAGAAACAACCACCTTATGGTTTCTGCTGTGCAGCAGTTGTGCTAAATAGGATGCTTCAAAGCTTGGATTGGCTGTTATAACCCATCATCGGATGTTAATTTGAAAGTGTCAAAAAACAGGAAATGGTTATTGTGAAAGTCAAGTTAGTGGTTACTCCTGGGGCAGAGGGATTGACAGGAGGCTAATGTGGTGTCAATAAGACTCTATTTCTTGCCTTGAATGGTGGTTAGACTGTATAGATTTGTGCAATTCTGTGTATACATTTTGTTTAACATGTATGTGTGCACGCGCGCGCACACACACACACACACACACACACTTTAAGAAAACAACTGCACAGACACCTGGGTGGCTCAGTCCATTAAGCATCTGACTCTTGATTTCTGCTCAGGGCATGATCTCAGAGTTCTTAGAGCAAGCCCTGCCTTGGGCTCCATGCTGGAAGGGGAACCTGCTTAAGTTTCTCTTCCTTCATCTCCCTCTCCCATCACCCACCCCACTTGCACACGCTGTTTCTCAAAAAAGAAATAGTAATAATTAAAATACGTAAAAATAAAAACACAACTGCGGAATTGATCATCTCAAAAACACCCAGAGAGAACAGATGGGTTACTTGCAAAACAATAATTTGATTCACCGCAGTTAACAGTTCTGACAAAAGCCCAAGGATAATAAAATGATATCTTCAAGCGCAGGTTAAAGTCAGATCTAGAATTTCACATACTTCTAAACTATTTTTCAGTAATGAACACAAAATTAAGGTAATTTCTAATGGACCAAAAGAATTCACAGTTAACCTTTGTGCGCTGAGAAAAACTGCTAAATATACCACTTTCATAAGAGGTTATTGAATGCTATGGAAACAGTGAAGAAGCAGTGTTTCAAGTAATAATTAAAATAGAAAAATGATTTCTATACACTAACAATGAGACTGAAGAAAGAGAAATTAAAGAGTCAATCCCATTTACAATTGCACCCAAAAGCATAAGATACCTAGGAATAAACCTAACCAAAGAGGTAAAGGATCTATACCCTAAAAACTATAGAACACTTCTGAAAGAAATTGAGGAAGACACAAAGAGATGGAAAAATATTCCATGCTCATGGATTGGCAGAATTAATATTGTGAAAATGTCAATGCTACTCAGGGCAATTTACACGTTTAATGCAATCCCTATCAAAATACCATGGACTTTCTTCAGAGAGTTGGAACAAATTATTTTAAGATTTGTGTGGAATCAGAAAAGACCCCGAATAGCCAGGGGAATTTTAAAAAAGAAAACCATATCTGGGGGCATCACAATGCCAGATTTCAGGTTGTACTACAAAGCTGTGGTCATCAAGACAGTGTGGTACTGGCACAAAAACAGACACATAGATCAGTGGAACAGAATAGAGAACCCAGAAGTGGACCCTGAACTTTATGGCCAACTAATATTCGATAAAGGAGGAAAGACTATCCATTGGAAGAAAGACAGTCTCTTCAATAAATGGTGCTGGGAAAACTGGACATCCACATGCAGAAGAATGAAACTAGACCACTCTCTTTCACCATACACAAAGATAAACTCAAAATGCATGAAAGATCTTAATGTGAGACGACAAGATTCCATCAAAATCCTAGAGGAGAACACAGGCAACACCCTTTTTGAACTTGGCCACAGTAACTTCTTGCAAGAAACATCCACGAAGGCAAAAGAAACAACAAAAATGAACTATTGGGACTTCATCAAGATCAAAAGCTTCTGCACAGCAGAAGAAACAGTCAACAAAACTAAAAGACAACCAACAGAATGGGAGAAGATATTTGCAAATGATGTGTCAGATAAAGGGCTAGTTTCCAAGATCTAGAAAGAACTTATTAAACTCAACACCAAAGAAACAAACAACCCAATCATGAAATGGGCAAAAGACACGAACAGAAATCTCACAGAGGAAGACATAGACATGGCCAACAAGCACATGAGAAAATGCTCCGCTTCACTGGCCATCAGGGAAATACAAATCAAAACCACCATGAGATCCCACCTCACACCAGTGAGAATGGGGAAAATTAACAGGGCAGGAAACCACAAATGTTGGAGAGGATGTGGAGAAGGGGGAACCCTCTTGCACTGTTGGTGGGAATGTGACCTGGTGCAGCTGCTCTGGAAAACTGTGTGGAGGTTCCTCAAAGAGTTAAAAATAGACCTACCCTACGACCCAGCAATTGCACTGCTGGGGATTTACCCCAAAGACACAGATGCAGTGAAACGCGGGGACACCTGCACCCCGATGTTCAGAGCAGCAATGTCCACAATAGCCAAACTGTGAAAGGAGCCTCGGTGTCCATCGAAAGATGATGGATAAAGAAGCTGTGGTCTATGTATACAGTGGGATATTCCTCAGCCATTAGAAACAACAAATACCCACCATTTGCTTCAACGTGGATGGACCTAGAGGGTATTATGCTGAGTGAAATAAGTCAATCAGAAAAGGACAAACATTACATGGTCTCACTCATTTGGGGAATATAAAAAATAGTGAAAGGGAATAAAGGGCAAAGGAGAAAAAATGAGTGGGAAATATCAAAAAGGGAGACAGAACATGAAAGACTCCTAACTCCGGGAAATGAACTAGGGGTGGTGGAAGGGGAGGTGGGTGAGGGGTGGGGCACTGAGGTGAGGTGACTCGGTAAAGGGCACTGAGGTGGGCACTTGATGGGATGAGCACTGGGTGTTATTCTATATGTTGACAAATTGAACACCAATAAAAAATAAATTTATAAAAAAAAGAATTAAGAACTCTGGAAAAAAAATTAAAAAAAATAAAAATAGAAAAACGAAAGCAAAAAGGAACAACCACCCAAATGCAATACTGTTCTTATAATAATTTCTACTTACTTTCTATGGCATGCACTTCACATCGTTGAATCCATGTATCAACCTTGTCATTATTATTCCTATTTTTCATGTGCAAAAAGTCAGGCTCAGAGAAGTTAAGTGTCTTCCCCGGTGGGCATAGTGGTAACGCCAGGTCGGCCGGGCCCCAGTTCTACTCATTACATTACACTGTGTCACCATATTTAAAAGCCAAAATACAGAAGGTGACAAAATTACCTGTAACAACACCTAGAGCCAACAACTATTTACCTTGGCAAATTTCCTTCCAGTTTACCTCTCATACATATATTTTATACAATTGGGATTTCTTTTATTTCATAAATATTTGCCAAAATCTTTTTTTTTTTTTTTTTTTAATTCCACATTCACCTTCGGGATTTTCAAGTTTGGTGGTCAATGAATCTTGCCAGGCTCTTGGATGGAAATATCTTGAACAAGAGCTCTTTGGTCTGACGGATACATATAATGTTGTATTTTCTTTGCATTCCTCTTGTGTGATGCTGCTTTGAGACAAAGTTAAGACAGTTGATAATCTTTACAATGTAAGTATTTTAAGTAGATCTTTTGAGAAGAACAGTATGTAAAAAGGATCTCTGGTTGTCTTCCAGAAAGCATGAAAAGGTATTTGATATCTCCGCATGACTACTTGATCTTCCCCTTTCCTGTCTTCACTCTTTTTTATTTTTTAAGATTATTTATTTATTTGAGAGAAAGAGCACAGGCAGGGGCAGAGGGAGAAGCAGCCTCCCCACTGAGCAGGGAGCCCAACGCAGGACTCGATCCCAGGACCCTGAGAACATGATCTGAGCCGAAGGTAGATGCTTAACCAACTGAGCCGCGCAGGGGCCTCTCCTGCTTTCACTGTTACCCACCCATCAGCTCTGACAGCAGTAGAGGCTATTCCATGCACGGTTTCATGTCCCTCAGAACATGATGAGAAGAATGAGCCATAGAAAGGACAAATGTCCTTTCCAAGCTCCAGGCCCCTTTTATGCAATTGGCGGGTGCCTTTTCCCTTTGACCCCTTATCATTTCATTCAAAGTGCTTAATAGCTCCTCTCATGTAATAAGTGCCTGATAGATGTTATCAATTTTAAATATCATTATTTTAGAACTTCTGAGTTCCACTGGAAATGTCAGATGGTCTGGGTGGTGATTGCTTCTAAGCATGAGAAGGGGAATCCTAGGAAAGCTGTTTCCCAAGGTGCGTTCATTGTGAAACACCATATAAATGAAATATAACCAAGTGATAAGCAGGGAAGATGGACAGATTTGTTAGAACAAAGGCATAGACGGTGCCGTAACAGAAGAGGAGACGCAGATGACCCAGGAACCTAGAAGAATGAGGCAAAGGGTTTGTCCAATGCAGTTGAGTTAGGGCATTTAGGGAAACTAAATGAAAGACTTAGAGGTAGGCTGAATTTTTCCTTTTTGAAATTCAATTCATGTTCGAGGGCATGTCTACTGTCTTTGAGGTCTGCACAGGCTCCTAGTTGAAAGTACAGATCCACTTAGGGAGGCTATACTTTAAGTTATCACCTCAAATTTCTTCTTTAAAAAAAAACCCAATATTTTATTTATTTATTCATGAGAGACACAGGGAGAGAGGCAGAGGCATAGGCAGGGGAGAAGCAAGCTCCCTGCGGGGAGCCTGATGTGGGATTCGATCCCAGGGCCTCGGGATCACAACCTGAGCCGAAGGCAGATGCTCAACCACTGAGCCACCCAGGTGCCCCTAATTTGTGCTTTTTGTAGTGATATTTTTTCTACCAGCCCTTGTGTAAGGCAATGGGAGCATACCTGTGATGAAAACATACTTTTTCTTTTTTTTTTTTTAAGACAAAAAGCAAATAACTTTAATAATTATTTGGGACAAGAACTTGGAGCCAGGTAGACTCCATATTTACCAAGTTTATATATATATATATATATATACACACACATTCTTTTTTGGAGTTCGATTTGCCAACATATAGCATAACAACCTCTTTTATTTTTTTTAAGAGTTTATTTATTCATTTGCTACACACAGAGAGAGGGCACAAGCAGGGGGAGCGTCAGGCAGAGGGAGAGGGAGAAGCAGGCTTCCCGCTGAGCAGGAGCCCCAATGTGAGGCCAATCCCAGGACTCTGGGATCATGACCTGAGCTGAAGGCAGACGCTCAACCGACTGAGCCACCCAGGTGCCCCATACATCTTTTTCTTGATAAGGAGATGTTTGTGTTTTATGTAATGCAAATTGTGGGAGATGTAAGAAAACTAACATGAAATATATATATGATAGATGGTACGTGTAGTGGGAAGAGGAGATGGAGAGGAAAAAATGTGCCAACAGTACCCCCTTGTACTTCCGTTTTCACCCAAACTTAGTATTATTGTTTTTAGTTTTGCCCACGTTTTGTATTATATCTTAAATACCTGCCCACTTGGGATGGTGGTATAGTGGTTTTGGGTTTTGGCAGAATGGGACTGAGAAAATCTGAGTTTCCTGTTGCTACAGAGAGTCGTGAGCATGGATATAGAAGTTCATTCCTAAGAAGAGCAAATGGGACGGCACAGCAGCATGGGCCACACTGGTTAGAAACAGGGTGGGAATGTGTACACCTCAGAACCTGCCGATGTGGACAACCGGTGAGAGCTGAGCAGCAAACAGATCCAACTACATCTAAGTAACAGTTGTCTCCAATTCCATGTGCACACAAGCAATTCCATACCTTCCCTCCATTCCTGGAAATTTCCTCAAATGCCACCTGGAATAAGATGCTGGATATCTAGGAAGTAAGTGGAAGAAAAACATCTGCCTTCAAATCTAAATGTCCTGAGAATCCTTAGAATTGATCAAGATTCAGTTTCCTGCCATCATACAGAATGTGGCTAGAAATGGAGACTAAGTTAGAGTCATCAATCAGAAATAAATTCTATTTTCTGGACACCTGAGTTGGAGGCTTTAAAACCTCATACAACCAATACCTCCTTTAGAAGTGATGTTTCAGGGGCACCTGGGTGGCTCAGTTGGGTAAGAATCTGACTCTTGGTTTTGGCTCAGATCATGATCCCAGAGTCCTCAGATTGAGCCCCATGGCTTTGCACTCAGTGGGGAGTCTGCTTCTCTCTGTCCCTCTCCCCCTTCCCCTGCTCATTCACTCTCTCTCAAATAAATAAATAAATCTTTAAAAAATAAAAAAGAGCCAACTCACATGTTATGAAGGCTGGCAAATTCAGAATCTGCAGGGTAGGCAGGAGGCTATAGACCAAGGAAGAGCCAATGATGTAGCTTGTACTTGAAGGCAGTCTGCTGGGAAAATTACCTCTTTCTTAGGGGACCTTGGTCTATTTTCTCTTAAAACTTGTAACTGATTGAGTGAGGCCCACCCACCTTATGGAGAATAATTTTTATTCAAAATCTACTGATTTAAAATGTTAATCTCATCTGAAAAATACCTTTATAGTAACATCCAGATGTGTTCGACCAAATATCTGACACTGTGGCAGATAAGACACTAAGCTAGCACATCAAATTCACCATCACACTGAGCTTTGGGGCCTGGTCAAAGTGAAGACCCCAAAGGACTATTCCCACAGTGCAGTTGGGAGGGTGGAAAATAATCACAACTCTCCCACTCTGAAGATTGGAAGAAAACTAACCTGTTCAAACCTTGGCAGTGAATCAAGGTTTTTTGTTTTGTTTTGTTTTGTTTTTTTCTGAGACTTGATAAACTAATTTTCACGTGAGCTTTTGTAAAGTCTGAATTCATCTTACCTGGGTTGCCTGGGTGGTTCAGTCTGTTAAGTGTGTGACTTCAACTCAGGTCATGATCCTAGGGTCCTAGGATCAAACCCTGCATTGGGCTCCCTGCTCAGCAGGGAACCTGCTTCTCCCTCTGCCCTTTCCCCTGCTTGAGATCTATCAAATAAATAAATAAAATCTTTAAAATAAATAAATAAATAAATTCATCCTACCTGAGTGGTCTTAAAAGTCCAAGCTGAGGATTCAGTTTAACATTTTTCTGTTAATGCTTGTATGAGGCAACCAGAAATCCTTTTGAAGGATCCACTTCCATCCTAGGCTTCAGTGATTTCCAACGTAAAGTCCCCCTCAAACAATGAAAAGCTTAGATAAAAGAAAACAAATTACAAAACCATGAGCAGGGACCAGCAGACAAGAGTGGAAATCAGTTCAAAGATGTTATATGTTAGTGTTATCAAGCACCGAATACAAAATAGCTGTGCTAGATACATAGAGGAAAGCTTAAATATGAACAGGGACTGTCTCCACATCCACTAGGATGGTATAATTAAAAAAAAAGATGAACAATAAGTGTTGGCAAGGATGTGAAGAAATTGGGGTTTTTGTACACTTCTGGTGGAAATTTAAGATGATGCAGCCACTTTGAAAACAGTTTGACGGTTCCTCAAAAAGGTAAGATTGTTACCATATGATCCTACGATTCCACTTCTAAGGATTTACCCAAGAGAAACGAAAACACGTCTGCACAAACGTTTATATGTTCATAGCATTATTCATCGTAGCCCCAAAGTGGAAGTGACCCAAATGTCAATCAACTGATAGATAAACAAAATGTGGCTTATCCATACAATGGGAGATTATTTAGCCACTAAAGGGAATGAAGTAGGGATATAAACTACAACACGGATGAACCGTAAAAACATTTTGCTGTGTGAGGCAGTAGACACAAGAGGCCTCATAGTATATGATTTCATATCAGCACAATAGCCAAAATTAGCAAATCCATAGGGACAGACGGTAGATTTGGGATTGCCAGAGATTGGAGGCTGGAGTAAAAGGAGAGTGACTGCTTATGGGTACCAGGTTCCTTTTGGGGTGATAAACATGCTCATG